>NC_060121.1:569553750-570905417 GCF_021461395.2 Schistocerca americana
CGACAACCAGATCATTTGTCAAAGTACTTAGTGAAATAGTGGAGTCTATGATGTGAGCAGACAAGCTGAAAATAGCCTTAAGTGCAGAACACTTTCGCCCTCTGCATGACGCGAAAATGATGAGCAAAACTACACGCATGACACTGAAGTCACCTCTCTGCATACGACAGTGTCTTACTGGAGCAGTGAGATTCCACTCCTTGGACCACGCTGGAAACTTGTAGAGATCCGAATTTATATTTCTGGGGTTTCCCCGGGAAGGATTGGATAAAAGGTAGTAAAATTAGAGGTTACAATTAACGCCCACCAAATACACTGATCAGGCACAGTAACGTTACCGCCTGTTACTAGCCTGAATGATCACCGTTTGCAGCGCCTACCGCTGTGAGACGTGCTGGAAGAGAGTCATCGAGGTTCTGGAAAGTACCGACAGGCATATGGAGCCATGCCAACCCCACCGCCGCGGCCAGCTGCGCTAGGTTGTTAGGTTTCTCGGTTGGGGATCCATGGAGTGAACAGCCCGATCGATGTGGTCCCACAGATTATCGATTGGGTTCAAATCCGGGAAGTTTGGTGGCCAGGAGAGTACGCTTAACTCATCCTGGTGCTCTTCGAACCACGCACGTGCACTGCGAGCTGTGTGACGCGTTGAATTATCCTGCTGGTAGATCCCATAGTGCCGAGGAGACACAAACTGCTTGTAAAGGTGAAAATGGTCCACCAAGGATAGATGCATTCTTGTGTTGATCTGATCCATGGTGACTTCCAGACTGACGGAATCATACAGGGAATACCACGAAAATATCCCCCTGACCATAGCGCTCCCTTCTCCGGCCTAGACCCTTCCAACGACTGTTGCAGCGTGTTTGTTTTGGGCGTTTCATTTGCAAAAGGCTGCCTGTCGTCACTCGGTGGACGTAGAGTAGCGGTATTGGTGTGCAAATTCCAGGTTTCGTTGCCGATGAACAGCAGTCAGCGTGGGTGCGTAAACCACACACATCGTTCAGTTGCTCACCAGTTCCACGCGTATTCGCCCGTGCACGTCTCCGCACCCATCGTTCGCTCCTGTCACTACAGTCGCCTGAACGCCGGTTTTCGATAGCGCCATTTTTCCAGGCAAGGTATACTTTGCCACGGCAGCTCGCGGATAGTCTATAAACTTAGCCGTTTATAAAATGCCGAATGCCGAAAGCCAATGATCGTGCCATTTTGGATGTGAGACAAATCATTCCGTATCCGCATTACGACAACGATTGCACTGTTTTCCGCGTCCACCCCGGACATGCTTTATATATCCTTCACTTCGAGTGCTGACATCTGCCGTCTGTGAGTAGTTAGTGCACACTGACGTCGACGTTAATATGCATAGTCTAACATTTCTCAGTCGGTACAAGATATGGAAGCAAAGGAAAGTCTGCAAAGACGTGAGTAATTTAGTCTATATATCAAATTCTTCAACTGCTTTACTCAGATACTGTAGGAATAACGGCCCCTACAGGAAGTATGTATAGTGTTTAGGAACTTAAGAAAGCTCATGAAAACGGGAATATGATGCTAATTAAAAATTCCATCTCAAATTTCTACTAAAAGCGGCAAGGTATGTGATGGTTATGAAGGCAGAGATTTGCTATCAAAAGAAAGTTCCATGCCTGTTACTTTGTTATATCGGAGTTCAGGATTTTTTCCGAAAAGTTTCACTGCTTACGTTAAAAGATAAGAAGGAATATCGGCGCTTAACTTAACGTCTCGATGAGGTTCATTTTTGGAACACAAGCTACGACCAGCTTAGAGACAAAAGTGATGACACTTTCTCCAGGGCCTGACCATCATTTTGCAGGACAATGCTCAAGCACGTACAGTGCAAGCTGTTACTGATTTGTTTGACTGATGGGGCTGCTAAGTGCTATACCACCTACTGCACTCCCCTGATTTAAGCCGTCGTGAGTTCAACCCGGTTTCTAAGCTGAACGAAACACTTCACGGCATTCACTTCAGAACTGTTACAAATTTGTCGGGCAAAAGACCGCGCCGCACGAACTGTCAACACAACTGGCACTGCTAAGAGTATCCTACGACTTCCACATCGCTGGCAACGGGTTATACACAATGCTGGTGACTACATTGAACGTCAGTAAAACTTTAAAACACGTATTTATTTTGTACAAGCTGCAAACAAACAGTTGCCACTATTAATGTTCCAGTCCTCGTATATTACTGAAACACCAGGCAAGAACGATTTTATTAAACTGGTGTGCATCTGGCACGTTACCTGGCGCTAGCTCTCCGTGGTGGACGGTTCCTCGAAAAACAAGTACCGCCACCGATCGAGGCACGGGTGTTTCACCAGCACAGGTCGGGGGCAAGGACACGGCCGAATGAGAGCGGCAGCTGCTCATGTAACCGCGTGCCCACGGCGTCGCTGGTACTCCAGGAAGCTGACAACCAGATCGGCAGGTGAGGGCGGCTCCGGTTTGGGGCAGTGCTCTGGAAGCAGCAGAGCAGAAAATGGGCCTTTGGTTCAAGGCCGCCTCCAGGCCGCGTGATGTGGCCAGCGGTCGTCCGGATTTCATGTGACCTCTGCTCCTAGTAGACGTTTTGTACCGGGGCTGTCAGCTCCACGACGCTCCGAGAACGCTTTACTGCGTGGCGGAGAGTGTTATCACCGACGTAACTGGCTTTCTATCACCACAGAGGAGGTCTGCCGGTGTGGCCCTGTCCACGTTCCAGTAGTGTGCCACACTGGATTTCGTTCTGGCACACTGCCATCTCAGTCGAGTATGAGAAAAGAGTGGCCGATTTACTGCCGAGCTGACACAGATTGTTGTTCGGAGTGTAGCTCAGCCGTGCTTGTCTTGCAGAAATACACACTGTGTCGCGAGGAGAGCCATTGTATTCTTGACACTTCCATCGAAGGTGGGAATATGATACTGCGTTAAATCCCAAGTAAATTGCGTTCTGCAGCCAGTCATGTACGAAACTCGTAGTGGACTGGAGATCGAATTCCTTGAGAACACTGAGAGACACCCTGTACGAAAGTACTGTAAATAAGAGTCGAACCAAACGGCTCAGCAAAACTTTCTTCTTGACAAGATTAGATGTTAAATGTAAGGTAATAACAAGAAAGAATAGTTTTCTTTTTAACTTTAAGAATTATTTTATTTTATCGATCTTGATTTGCTGTTGTTGACACGTTGAAATGAGTAAATAGATAAATATAGAATACTGATTCTACGACTTCTCTTAATAGATAGGTTAAGGAGACGCAAACCTACATTTATAGCATTTATAGATTTAGATAAAGCTTTTCGCAATACACACTTTGGATTTCTGAACGTAACGGGAGTGAAATACAGGGAGCAAAATGCTATTAGCAACTTGTTCAGAAACGAGACGGCAGTTACAAGAGTCGAGGATTATGGGAAGGAAGCAGAGGTTGAAAAACGAGTGAGACAGTGCTGTATCCTATCCTCAATGTATTTCAGTCTGTGCATTGAGCAAGCAGTAAAGGAAACCAAAGAAAAATTTGGAGAAGGACTTACACTTCAGGGAAATTAATTAACACTGTAACAATGAGTACATATTTAAGTGTTAGGGAGTCTTTTCTGAAGGTATTTGTCTGCAGTGTAGCCTTGTATGGAAATGCAATATGGACGATTAACGATAAACAGTTCAGAAAAGGAGAGAATATAAGCTTTTGTAATGTGAAGAATGCTGAAGATTAGATGGGTCGATCTTTTAAGTAATGAAGAGGTACTGATTATAACTGATGAGAAAACAAATTTGTGGCACATACTGACTAAAGGAAGGAATCGGTTCATTGGACACATTCCGAGACATCAATTTTTTTGGAAATTTGTGGTAAGTTCCTATGGGACATAACTGCTGAGGTCATAGGTTCCTAGGCTTACACACTACTTAATCTAACTTAAATTAACTTACGCTAGGGACAACACACACACCCATGCCCGAGAGAGAACTCGAACCTCCGACAGGGGGAGCCGCGAGACATCAAGAGATCATGAATTGGAGGGAAATGTGGAGGGGGGGGGGGGGGAGAGGATCGTAGAGGAAAACTAAGAGATGAAAATAGTAGGCATGTTCAGAAGGATGTAAGTTGTGAGCCGGTCCGTGATCGATTGTCAAAAATCTCGGAGCGTGTTCGAGGCCGCGCTACCCTGCCACCTCACTAGGCGGCGACAGTCTCGACTCTGCAAAATAAAGGCGCATTTACGGCTCTAGATCCCGTCTGTGAGCAGTGTTCTATGTGAAGCCGGACGTATAGTGTGTCCACCGGCAAGTCTGTTGCTGTTGTAGCTAGAGCGAAGATCCTGCGAGGGGTCGTGCGGTGGAACTCTGGCAGTTAGATGCGTGGTGTCGTTCCCTAACCGACATAGTGCACCCTGCAGTGGAGTAACCTTGGTAGCCATAGTGGATGGTTGCCGGATACGGCCTGTTAATAGGGTTGCTTCACAACGGTGACCAGAAACATCAGACGGAGTGTCAGCCACTCCCCATATTAATCGCCTACTTTGGATGCCTGACGAGATACGTTTGTCGATCGAGAACAAAGTAACACTTGAGGGCATGGCGAGCGTCACGTCTGGGTGCAAAACAGTTATTTCACTGGCTTCAGGACAAGAGGCTCGCTTATGCTCTGAAATTCAGACGTGAGCCTGGACTTTGAAGTTTCTGAATTTAACTTGGCCTAAGCCCTTTTTTTTTGTTTAAGAATAGGTTGCTTTAAGAGTAGAAGTTAAATTGTTTAAATTTTATTATGTGTTTGTTGAGGGCCAATTGTTTTTGTGCTGTAAACTTTCTGTAATTCTTCTGTATGTCAATGGTTACGAAGCTTGAAGCCAGTTACTACATATTACGGATAGCTCATAAAGCCTTATGGATATCTGTACGCTGGTTATACCGAGCCGAAAGTGAGTTTACAAAAGTTGCAAGCGTCAAAATTCTACCTTAAAACAAAGTGTATTTTCTGTTGCAAATTTTCTTGGGCACTTCTGGCCATAGCCCCTTTAGCATCATTACTGGTTCTTAAACTAATATTATTTAATTTGCTTTTACCTCATGACTGGCTGCATAAGTTTCAAACAGGTTTCCTTTAATTGTGCTGAATATTTGCCAGTGTACGTTTTGTAATTTTTTCAGAATAAATGTGTGTCTTACACTTTACCTGTACCCGATATATGTTAATGTATTCTGTGAATACAGCGGCCAGCAAGGCTGTGGGAGCTGTTTGTTTGGAGGCTATGCCATTCATTGCATGTCAACGTCACTGCCAGTTGAATTTTTTATCTATTTGAATTATTATTTGTTGGCAATTTACTGTTGAATAACTGTATATAGTTTATGTGTGTTTCTCTTGATTTGTCCACGGTCCTCCCACGGCAGAAATGAGCATGCTTAAAATTTTACCCTCTGATACTACCAGTACTGCTCAGGTTGTAGTAGTTATTCGGAGATGAAGAAACTTGCACAGGATAGAATAGTATGGAGAGCAGCATCAAACCAGTCTTCGGACTAAAGACCACAACAACAAAATAAGCATCACAACTATTAACAGCATTGTCCGTGTTCTTTTGTTGAAAATTACTTTCATATGGATAAAATAGTAGTAATCTGAGAGTTTTAAGAACAAGGTGTGGCTTACGAAATGTATATATTATGCATAACACTGCAAAGTAAGGCTTCGGTTACTCACAGGCTATACGCAGCTACTTCAGTGCCTTCTGACGTTCTTACCTGCAAAGAGAAACTCAGTATGAATGGCGTTTGAAATAATTAAAGCTTAATGTACTTCTAACATAGTGATACGAGCGTTTTACGTGATCCTCAGAGTACAGATATTTGACTTTCAAGAAATAAAAGGATAAATTATGTTACATTTCTCATCATGAAATTTTCTCTCAAGATGGCATATCTACACTACACGAAAACGTGGAGGATATACGAGTACGCGGTCAGGTTTTGGCCAGCAGAGGGAAAAGAGATGGTGACGAACAAACCTCTCCGCAGTGTCTCATAGAGCCAGAGCATGGGTGAACGGTCCCCACGTCGATGGGCCAGTTGGATACGGACGTTAAGTTTGGCGGACAGTGCGGTGCAAATCGAGATGAATATGGCTTGTTCCGGCGCCAGATTTCATTATCATAATTCTTATCAGTGGTGCTATTCGAGATGAATACGCTGTGTAGATTTCACCCTGTTCCTTCTTTCATCAATATCATCAACCACACCGACACATTAATTAAAATACACACACTCAGCAAAGTCATTTGCGCGAAATAAATCCTGCAAAGACACATGGTAGGGCGTGAACTTTTTATTTCGACTTTCTTCGATTTTCTTAGTCGTTGTAGCGTCCCAGGAAGTTCTCAGGAACGCCCAATTATCCACAAGCGTACCTCGTAGAGTGCCACAACATGGGCACAAAATAAACAAAACATCTCGCATTAATAATAAAATATTTCTCTCGGAAGGTTAGTCATGAACTGTTTATCGATCCTGAACTGGGTCCTTGCGCTCTAATAAATTAACCAAAATCGAACCACTCTGTTGTAGTGGACGAGCAGTTTGCTGCTGTTGATACTTGCTTTCGGCCGGAAGGAGGAAAACGTCTACGTTTCTGGGCAGCCACACAGAAAACGTAAAAAATAAATTTCGTGTGACTAGGGCCTCTCCTCGGGTAGACCGTTCGCCGAGGGCAAGTCTTTCGATGAGATAATCTCCAACCCAGCCGGGAATCGAACCGGGCCCTTAGGATTGACATTCTGTCGCGCTGACCACTTTTTTTGTTGTTGTTGATCGTTGTGTTTGGTCTTTGCGGACGTCACATGACATCCGAAGTTCGTTTGTTGACCCTTTCACTCAGATTTTTTTATTACAGAGGCCAACCAACACTCTGACCGAACACGCTGAGCTACCGTACCGGCCATCACTCAGGTACCGGGGGTGGACACAGAAAATGATATACAGCCATGCGTTGAAGATGGAAAGGAATGAGTGCAGACTGGCCTGAGCTCAAATACACTGATAAGCCAAAACATTATGACCACTATGAGAGGAGTCCTCTTGTACGCGGAGCCCGATTGTAAATAGGGGCGCGCAGAGCGCAGTAGCAGTTGCCGTTGTACTCTGTTAAAGGTAGGATGTAAGACTTAAAGCTAGTGGCTAGCTGTGAGAATTTAGCTGTTGGCCTATGGACGCAGCATGATACAGTTTTGTAAGGTAATGAAAATCTGTATATTTAGTTTTAAGTATGCAGCAACGCAATGTAGATTTTGCTAACTCTAACAGCATCGTCCCTTGAATGTAGGAAACAAGAATCTTCTATCAGATTTAATGTATAGGATGATCAGGTAGGCCCGATTTGTAATTTTGTATATTTTGTAAACCTGATGCAAGGACGTTAAATTTGGGAATCCACTTTGTCAAACGATGTCAGACCTTTTGTCGTGTAATAATCCAAGTACTATTAACTACGTCAGTAAGTGAGAATTGGAGAACAGTTGAGAAGTTCACTGATTCTGAAGTTAATGCAAAATGTTTCATATTAGATTTTGTAAAGGAGAAACTTTATTTTGAATACAATTTTCGGACTGAAGTACTCGGTCTTAGCATATCCTGTTATCAGTATCTCATTCTCCACTATGTCGTGTGACATTCTTTGTATGAAGCTATTTTACGGCCGGCATTGCACTTCGCTGAGCCAAGATTGAATATTTTGTATGCCTACTGTGGAGAGAACAGAATACTCAGATTACATCCGTTGCGACTCAAGAGCTAAGGAAAATGTATTTCATTGTTTATTTTCACAGGGAATTTTATCAGTTTATTGCACAGGGCCATAGAACTCGGTGCTCACGAGACTGAGTAAATTTCAAAAGGATTGATTTCATTTTAGGCATTACATACTGGTTTTCCAGATTAAGATGTTTAATCTTTCTTTGGATTACAGTAAAACTGATTAAGCACACCATTTGCTCAACAACACATTACACAGTAAATGTGAATAACACAAAGTTATTTTTAAAGAACGTTAGAACCCGATTAATAGCGTTTTGGTCCACTTTTGGAACGCAATGCAATAGCTGTTGTGTGTGGCATGGATTCGACAAGCCCTTTGTAGGTTTCCGGAGGTGTGTGACATCACGTACCTACGAAAAAGTCACACAAATACGTAAATTAGGGCCGTGACTTATGGGTGCAGAGCTGGCGCCCATCGGTTTTACATAGGAGACCACATAGATATCGGATTTTTATGATTTTTTATGTTAATTGTACGTGAAGTCCAGAACTCAACTATCAATTTCCAAAGCATTTCGATGCAACTCACAAAAAATTCTCGAGAAAATAGACTTTGGCGTTTTCCAAGTATCTTCAATACCTTAAGGCAACGTGGCAGTGTGGTAGAATGCTCGTCTGCCATGTGTGTGTGTGTGGGGGGGGGGGGGGGGGGAGGGGGGGGAGATGGGTTCGATTCCAAGTACATGAAAACTTTCTTTAAAGAAAGGTGCATGTCTGCGAGAATTTACGAGAAGCAGAAAATAAGAGTGAAAGAAGAAACAAGAGCACTGGATACCGATAATCACTGGTTTCAAGTGTTGTTTCGATCATTATTTTTTTCGCTTTTTTCCATTCAGTTTCAATGCCTGCGTCATTTAAATATAAAATTCATCAGATGTATGCTAAATTAACAAATATAAGTGATTTATGAACAATGCACATCTTCTTATTTCTAATTACAGATGGCATTAAGAAAATCCAGTTTTCATTGTAAATATAAATTCTTAGTTACCGATCTTTTACAAATAATTGTTAATAAAGGTTGTTTGAATTTAAAAAAATACAAATTAAACCTTTTTAACATTTATATTTAATGTCCTTCCCAGAAATGCGCGTGGAAGATGCACCTTTGTTTAACAATCTAAAATGACCAGGAATCAAACCAAAACCGCCTAAGTGGTAGCCAGACATTCAACCACAAGGTCACAGTATCTATTAAAAAATCGATCTCACGTTAGGGTGTTGCAGACGTTCGGAAAACTTCAAAATCGGTGTTATCGAGAATTTTTGAGAGTTTCATAGAACTGTTTTTGTTGACAGATATTTGAGTGCTGAACTTCACGTACTAGAAATATAAAAATTTACAAAAGTCTGATTGATGTGTGTGTGTGTGTGTGATCTCCTTGTTAGACCAGACGTATTTGGTGGCCAAGAGGTCAACATAAGTTCACTATCTCGCTTCTCAAACCGCTGCAATATATTTCTGACCTTGTCCTGCTGTAAGATGGCATGGCTGTTGTGGAAGATACCAAGCATGAAGGAATGCAAGTGGTGTGCAATAATATTCACGAAGTCCACAGCCGTTATGGTGCCTTCTATTACTACCAAAGTACCATGGAAGCCTAGGTGGCTACCCCTCACATGTATTTCCCATATAATGTTGCCCTAATTGGCATGAACAGTGGAACGGTGCATGTTTCGAGCAGCCGTATCTGGTCACGACCAATGACCTCGTGTAACAAGAAATGATATTCATCCGACCAGCCGACACACTGACATTAATGCACTGTCTAATCTCGATGATCCCGTGTCCACCGACTATGCCACTGCATCAACATGGGAACGTCTGCATCTACATATATCATTCGCAAGACAGTGTATGGTGCGTGGGAGAGGGTACGTTGAACGACTAGTAGTTACTTCATTTTCTGTTCCACTCGTAAACAGAGCATGGGAAAAACGACTGCCTATACGCCTCCGTACTATCTCTAATTTCTCTTATATTCGTGATCCTTAAGCGAAATGCACGTTGGCAGCAGTACAATCAATCTGCAGTCAGCTTCAAATGCCGGTTCTCTAAATTATCTCAGAAATGTTCCGCGAAAAGAATGTGTCGTCCCTCCAGGGGTTGCCACTTGAGTTCATGTATGGGTGTCTCCTGCGGAACTCCATATTCAGCAGTATATGCTGAAGCTGTGGTCCGAAATACCTGGTACCTGCACCAGCAACCCATTCCGTCGTCAGACCCGCTACGGATCACGGTCTAACCCTTACAGAGCGGAAAAGCCATCATAGTCTGTGACGAGGCGTGCACTTCAAACACCTTGCCGCCGACTCGTGGGTTCACAGTCCTTGTATCACTTCCTAAAAATGCTCTCGACAGTCGCACTCTACCAGCGGACCAGCTTCGCCGTTTCCGAGATGCGCGTTCCCATGCATCAGGCCGTAAGAATCTGACCAATGTCGAAGTCGCTTACGCCAGCGGATTTGCCCACTTGCCGCCCGTACCGTCGATAGAATGATTCCTCATTCGTCTCCGCTCCGGTTATATAGTTTCCTTAGTGCGTCATAGCCCGCGACGTCAGTAGCACGCATTCAGTCTTACGGTGGGTGTCATGATGTTTTGGCACATCAGTGTACAACCTACCATAGAGGCGCGCGTCACTTAACTGATCGGGTAAGTAGACAAATCTGGAGTACCAGTTTCATTTCTTTTGTATCAGACCTTGTAGTAAAGGGTATTTTATGGCGGAACGCAAGAACAGGCGTAAGTTGCGGAAGGTGGGATCAATCTGGGGCAGGTGCCTGCTCTGCTTCCTGTCCCACATAAACAACACAGGAACACCGGAGCTTTACTGTACTGCGGTGGCAGGACTTTCCCTGGAACGACTGAAGCCAGCGGGAGAGTGAACAGCGGGCTCGGTTCTGGAAGTAGGACGCAGGGTGCTGGTCGTCAGCAACAGCCGCTGAAGGAAACACGCTGGCCCAAGGAACTCACGTGTAAAGTTCCTAACTCTGTCAGTCGTCCAATCCAAAGGTCTTGCTCTGCCCAGACACGTGCTGTGGCAACTCACTAGTAACTAACGCACTGAACTGCAGTAGTAATGAGAGGGGTTTCGCGATTCCTTCAAATCACTTAAAGCTAATATCGGGATTGTTATTTTGAAAATGCAACAATCGCTTTCGCGTTCCAGTGTGTGCTTATGCTTTCTCACCAATCATCTCGTCAACCTCTGGAAGTGAGTCCATCTTCCTTCCTTCTCTAGGGTGGTGGCAACCAGCAGACGAGATCTGGGATTCGTCTAACTGAACTTGTCTGATCATTTCACTAACGTTTTTACGTAAATATTTGCTTGTATTACGTGACGACTGATAAAAATGAAAAATTAATAAAATTGCGTTGTACGATAAATTTAAGACAATCATTGGAAAACTCTCACGAAGATACACTTCGTATGCATAATGAAATAAATAACCAATGAACGAGCGTTTTATCGTCAGGTAGACATACATCTGGAAAGTCCATATTACACTTCTGAAATATACAGTGTGATTCATGAAGATAAGCAAATATTTTAATATGTTATTCTAAAAGTAAAACTAAAGAAAAAAGTTAATATAAACATAGATCCGCAAATGCTTAGTTACGGAGTTAAAGCTAATAGCAGGTTTTGCGAGGAATTTTTGCAACTTCGCTAATATGAAGCCATCGCAAAACTGTATGAGGTTAAAGTAAAGCACAATTTCATTTATTTTGTTGTTATTGGTCTGGTGAATCTAATAAAACATGTCCCAGACGTGTATCTGCAGTAGTTATCCAGAACATCCAGAGAAGAAAAGATTATTATACAAATAAATTTGTTTACGTTCCATTAAGAATGTAGAAACGTTTGTGTCATTGTTGGCAACCGTCAGTGAGTTGTTTCAGTCGTTTCCTAACCATGAAACGAGTTATTGTGAATGTATCGTGAACTTATATGTACACTGTACAACTTCCTTAACACCGAGCTTCGTTTTCTCCGGTTTAACACGAATTCACGTAGGCTATGGTATTAATAAAATCAGATTATCTGACACATTCATACAGTTTCAGTTAACCTTATTTTCCATCATTTTTCCAAAATTAAATTCTCTACAACTTCTGTTGAAAACTTTGTGCAATTGTCTGGAATTTAAAAGACAAACTGAGCCAAATACACTCCTGGAAATGGAAAAAAGAACACATTGACACCGGTGTGTCAGACCCACCATACTTGCTCCGGACACTGCGAGAGGGCTGTACAAGCAATGATCACACGCACGGCGCCGGCCGAAGTGGCCGTGCGGTTAAAGGCGCTGCAGTCTGGAACCGCAAGACCGCTACGGTCGCAGGTTCGAATCCTGCCTCGGGCATGGATGTTTGTGATGTCCTTAGGTTAGTTAGGTTTAACTAGTTCTAAGTTCTAGGGGACTAATGGCCTCAGCAGTTGAGTCCCATAGTGCTCAGAGCCATTTGAACCATTTGAACACGCACGGCACAGCGGACACACCAGGAACCGCGGTGTTGGCCGTCGAATGGCGCTAGCTGCGCAGCATTTGTGCACCGCCGCCGTCAGTGTCAGCCAGTTTGCCGTGGCATACGGAGCTCCATCGCAGTCTTTAACACTGGTAGCATGCCGCGACAGCGTGGACGTGAACCGTATGTGCAGTTGACGGACTTTGAGCGAGGGCGTATAGTGGGCATGCGGGAGGCCGGGTGGACGTACCGCCGAATTGCTCAACACGTGGGGCGTGAGGTCTCCACAGTACATCGATGTTGTCGCCAGTGGTCGGCGGAAGGTGCACGTGCCCGTCGACCTGGGACCGGACCGCAGCGACGCACGGATGCACGCCAAGACCGTAGGATCCTACGCAGTGCCGTAGGGGACCGCACCGCCACTTCCCAGCAAATTAGGGACACTGTTGCTCCTGGGGTATCGGCGAGGACCATTCGCAACCGTCTCCATGAAGCTGGGCTACGGTCCCGCACACCGTTAGGCCGTCTTCCGCTCACGCCCCAACATTGTGCAGCCCGCCTCCAGTGGTGTCGCGACAGGCGTGAATGGAGGGACGAATGGAGACCTGTCGTCTTCGGCGATGAGAGTCGCTTCTGCCTTGGTGCCAATGATGGTCGTATGCGTGTTTGGCGCCGTGCAGGTGAGCGCCACAATCAGGACTGCATACGACCGAGGCACACAGGGCCAACACCCGGCATCATGGTGTGGGGAGCGATCTCCTACACTGGCCGTACACCACTGGTGATCGTCGAGGGGACACTGAATAGTGCACGGTACATCCAAACCGTCATCGAACCCATCGTTCTACCATTCCTAGACTGGCAAGGGAACTTGCTGTTCCAACAGGACAATGCACGTCCGCATGTATCCCGTGCCACCCAACGTGCTCTAGAAGGTGTAAGTCAACTACCCTGGCCAGCAAGATCTCCGGATCTGTCCCCCATTGAGCATGTTTGGGACTGGATGAAGCGTCGTCTCACGCGGTCTGCACGTCCAGCACGAACGCTGGTCCAACTGAGGCGCCAGGTGGAAATGGCATGGCAAGCCGTTCCACAGGACTACATCCAGCGTCTCTACGATAGTCTCCATGGGAGAATAGCAGCCTGCATTGCTGCGAAAGGTGGATATACACTGTACTAGTGCCGACATTGTGCATGCTCTGTTGCCTGTGTCTATGTGCCTGTGGTTCTGTCAGTGCGATCATGTGATGTATCTGACCCCAGGAATGTGTCAATAAAGTTTCCCCTTCCTGGGACAATGAATTCACGGTGTTCTTATTTCAATTTCCAGGAGTGTAGTTAATAAATTAAAAATTTTACGAGATAACTTCTTTGCTTCTCTGGATGTTCTGGCAAACTACTGCAGATACACGACTGGGACATGTTTTTTAGATTCACCAGATCAATAACAACAAGATAAATGGAAATCGTGCTTTACTTTAACTTCGTACAGTTTTGCGATGGCTTCACATTAGCGAAGTTGCTAAGTTTCAGGCAAAATCTTTTATTAGCTGTTAACTCCGTAACTAAACATTTGCGGACATATGTTTATATGGACTTATTTCTTTAGTTTTACTTGTAGAATAACGTATTAAAATATTTGCGTATCTGCCGTCTGCTGAGCATTTTTGTCACACTGACTAAACAAATCCTTCGCTCTTCGAATCTTTCGCCGCATGGATGGGGTAGCCCCGCGGTCTCAGACACCTTGTCACGGTACGCGTCGCTCACCCCGTTGGAGGTTCGAGTCCTCCCTCCGGCATTGTATGTGTGTGTGTGTGTGTGTGTGTGTGTGTGTGTATGTTGTCCTTAGCGTAAGTTAGTTTAAGTTAGATTAAGTAGAGTGTAAGCCAAGGGACCGCTGACCTCAGCAGTTTGGTCCCATAGGAAGTTACCACAAATTTCCAAACTTCGAATCTTTACCCTCTCTTCCTTTAGTTCAATTTGGTAAGAGCTTCGGACTGGCGAGCAGTTGGTCAATGTTTTTTTAAACGACTATTATACACATATTAAATTCCTCTAGATTCTTCCAGTTACCCTATCCAAGGCTAGGTTCATGTGTTCATTCCGTCTTAATCCGCTCCAGACAGATCGGGTATTCAATAAGGCGCAAAGCCTCCACAAACAGCATACAGAGCATGTGTTGAGGAAGCTGACAATTTCACTTCTTGTGACTGGGCATGCTAGTAGGAGCCAACCCCCTGGAGTACAGCAGCAGATGCTGAACACTTGCTGTGATGGACCTTTTCGTCACTTTCCTTATCTGTTAAACGGCGCTTCAGAAAGGTTATACGACTGATGGCTAGCAACGATGTTCGGCCGGAAGAAACTCCAGGTATGGTATTATAGACAGCTTTATTATGTCAATCACCTTGGCACGGAAAGGCGACTCTATCGTAAAAGATAATGGTCTGGAGATGGCTAAATTAGGAGGAAACCTTGACGACATAAGTTCCAACTCATATTACTCATTGTCCAAAAGTCACTATTTATCCGTTACAGTTCGTTACAAAGACGGCAACATCTGATAGTGACTTTTGCAGCTGCTGGGGTTTTTAACTTCTGTGGAAGCTTCCCACTTATCTCTCTGCAACGTATGAGAGATCTGATTCTATTTATTCTTGAAGTATTATGGACAGTGGTTCCCAAATTTTTTCTTTCCTATCGTCCCCATACAGAAATAAAAAACTGTTTCTTACCACCTCTACTCAGAAAAAAAGCCACACCGACTTCTGACCTTGAAGTAAACCATGTAACTCATAGTTTTCCAACTCTCTTTGTGTCATAGCCCACTTTTTAAGACAGTGATTCTCTGGAAGCCTTTCATTTGAAGTATTACATAGTGAAATAAAAATATATTTTTCAGTTTACGTTATTATAAGATACAGACATAAATGTTGTGCAGCTCAGAGTTTAATGGAAATATAAAATTAAAAAATGAACATGTTATTAGTTAAAATATTAGCTTGATCTATGACATACTTTCTTGACATTTTGTGCGGTTTTGTCATACCAAACTCAAATTGGGACTTCTCACCACTGATCTTCCGTTTAATACTTTTTTGGAATAAGTGGGTACGGGTACGACTCGTGACGAAATGCGGCGCTCTTAGTTGAATCTCCTTACGTCTTCTATTAATCCAGCTTGGCAATATTACATTTAGGAATTGTTGAGAGAGAACGTAACTAGCATTAATTATTTTTAAGAAGCTTCGGTTTACTGCTATGACCGTCTAACAGTATCGTAAGAAAGGATAGTGTGGAGACAGGAGTGCTAGGTCCAAAAGGTATGCAGAAGAACTTCGGTGAAGTTTGGAAGGTAGGAGCGACTTATTGGCAGGAGTGAGGCTGTGACGGCGGGTTATGAGTCGTGCTTGGATAGTTCAGTTGGTAGAGCACTTTCCCGCGGAAGGCAAAAATCTCATGTTCGAGAGCCGGTTCGACACACGTTTCTAATCTGCAAACCTATGTAAAATTCTTAAAAACCTGTTGTTTCACAGTCACCCAGAGGAAAATACTCATACATCGGGGAGGTCCATGAAATAGACAGCACTAAAAAGTATTAAAATCGTATAAACTGTTAAAATAGAGGAATCCGTAATCGAGTGAGCGTGATACAACAGATTTTTACTGGTTTTGTCCGGTCCATGATCCGGTCGATATATTTTTATTATATAGTTTTCCACGTTTCTTTTAGAATATGAGACACCTACGATGACTGTCTCCTTCATATGGATGTGAATATTCTGCTTATTGCGTTCCTGATTCTCTTGAGTGTTATTGCCCATTTCGTATATTTAGTATCTAAACATCACTGAAGTTACGTATTGATTTCACTGGACCTCTTGTCAATTTTTTCTGTAATTTTTTTTCTCCCATCTCTATTTTTTTCTATTCAGATGTAAATAATGATGCAACTTTAATGTTACGAAACTGGTTGCACCAAAGGAGTATTCAAGAACTGTTTCGGTTTTGTTTAACAATAATGCCTTTTTATAGCTGTATTGTCCTCAATATAAAATGTGTTGTTATTTTTCCTTCGTAGCTAATAATGTCAATACGAAGCATTTGCATTCATCGAAACCAGACGCGTAACGGCAAGAATGGGAATATTCATTTATTTTTCTTTAAATGATTGTGTTCATATCGTTTAGTAATAGGGCGCTATAATTTCTGCAAAGGTGAATAGCTCCGCCAGTTCCATTTTTGCTGAGTACACTTCGCTTGGGCAAGCTAGGAGTTATGTGTCAGCTAAAGACTTCACAACAGCCTTCACTTTCATTTCATAATTATCCATAAAAAGAAAAACACCATACTGCAAAAGCTCTCTTCGCAGTGGTACCCACAGTAAAGATAAAACACTGAACGGTTGAGAAGATCGAGGAGTCCAACGAAAAAAAGCCTGCCGTAGGTCATCGCTCACGGCAGCAACGTAGGCGCCACTGCTTCCTTACCAGTGTGTGGGAGTAGCCTTTGTGCAAAAAAGCATCTACCCCATCCAGAAAGCCTAGTCTGAACCTGTTTTTGCATATTTTGTTTCGATGTGAGTCTCCCCGATATCTTTGTAAGTAGCGAGACGTAGAATCGTTTCCGTTGCATCACGCCTCCTCGGGAGAAAGCTGAGTTGTTGGCTATCTGCCTCTGGCGCGCTGCCCGTGCAGTTTGTGTCAGCTGCGTCACGCATGCGGAGCTCCCTCACAGGTGAATTATCGAGGACATGTGGTATTGCAGTCAACGAGAAGCGCACTACTTCGTATGTGGAACAATGCATCAACTTTACTCCATTCACACTGAAAGATAAACAGAGATAACTACTGAAACGACGACAATTCACAATCTACTGTAATTATTGTTTATTTTCCACTATTGGGCAGTTTTGGCTATTACGCCGATTTCAAGTGGTAGCTGACGTGCATGAGGATAAGCCACAAAGCTGTGCAACTGTCATCATAAGTCTGCCAAACATAAAACTTACGACAAGGTGCCACACTTACACTATCCAACCAAAAGTATTCAGACACCTGTTAGTTTAAATTAATAAGGGATGCGCCCACACTTCATCTTTATGACGGCTTGAACTCTGCTGAGGACAGTTTCAATGAGGTTTCTGAATGTCGGTGGAGGAATAACATCCGTTTCCTAAAGAGCAGAAACCAGACATGATAGTGATGTTGGAAGCTGGCCTCTGGAGCGAGATCAACGGTATAATTCATCCCAAAGGTGAATGTACACTACTGGCCACTAAAATTGCTACACCAAGAAGAAATGCAGATGATAAATGGGTATTCATTGGACAAATATATTATACTAGAACTGACATGTGATTACATTTTCACGCAGTTTGGGTACATAGAGCCTGAGAAATCAGTACCCAGAAAAACCACCTCTGGCCGTAATAACGGCCTTGATGCGCCTGGCCATTGAGTCAAACAGAGCTTGGATGGCGTGTACAGGTACAGCTGCCCATGCAGCTTCAACACCATACCACACTTCATCAAGAAACTGGCGTACTGTGACGAGCCAGTTGCTCGGCTACCATTGACCAGACGTTTTCAATTGGTGGGAGATCTGGAGAATGTGTTGGCCAGGGCAGCAGTCGAACATTTTCTGTATCCAGAAAGGCCAGTACAGGACCTGCAACATGCAGTCGTGCATTATCCTGCTGAAACGTAGGGTTTCGCAGGGATCGAATGAAGGGTAGAGCCATGGGTCATAACACATCTGAAATGTAACGTCCACTGTTCAAAGTGCCGTCAATGCGAATAAGAGGTGACCGAGACGTGTAACCAATGGCACCCCATACCATCACGCCGGGTGATACGCCAGTATGGCGATGAGGAATACACGCTTCTAATGTGCGTTCACCGCGATGTCGCCAAACACGGATGCGACCATCATGATGCTGTAAACAGAACTTGGATTCATCCGAAAAAATTACGTTTTGCCATTCGTGCACCCAGGTTCGTCGTTGAGTACACCATCGCAGGCGCTCCTGTCTGTGATACAGCGTCAAGGGTAGCCGCAGCCATGGTCTCCGAGCTGATAGTCCATGCTGCTACAAACGTCGACGAACTGTTCGTGCAGATGGTTGTTGACTTGCAAACGGCCCCATCTATTGACTCAGGGATCGAGACGTGGCTGCACGATCCGTTACAGCCATGAGGATAAGATGCCTGTCATCTCGACTGCTAGTGATACGAGGCCGTTGGGATCCAGCACTGCGTTCAGTACTACCCTCCTGAACCCACCGATTCCATATTCTGCTAAGTCATTGGATCTCGACCAACGCGAGGAGCAATGTCGCGATACGATAAATCGCATTCGCAGTAGGCTACAATCCGACCTTTATCAAAGTCGGAAACGTGATGGTACGCATTTCTCCTCCTTACACGAGGCATCACAACAACGTTTCACCAGGCATGACCGGTCAACTGCTGTTTGTGTTGGTTGGAATCTTTCCTCGTGTCAGCACGTTGTAGGTGTCGCCACCGGCGCCAACCTTGTGTGAATGCTCTGAAAAACTAACCATTTGCATATCACAGCATCTTCTTCCTGTCAGTTAAATTTCGCGTCTGTAGCACGTCATCTTCGTGGTGTAGCAATTTTAATGGCCAGTAGTGTAGCTCCATCTTCTGTCTGGAGTATGGGACTACGCCTGGTCAATATCCAATAAAACAATACCAATCGCCGTTAATTAGGTTTTATTTTTAGATTACCGGTTTCAACGATACACTACATCATCTTCAGGCCTGCTTCAATCGAGTAACCTTCGTGTTACAAAATACAGCAGCACTTTTAACTGGTCTCGTAACGATTGTTACGAGCATGCGTGCTCCTTGGACAACTGCTGACAGTTAAAAGTGCTGCTGTATTTTGTAACACGAAGGTTGCTCGATTGAAGCAGGCCTGAATATGGCGCAGTGTATCGCCCAAACTTGCAGCCTAAAAATAAAACCTAAATAACGGCGATTGGTATTGTTTCATTGGGCATCCCAAAGGTGTTCCATTCGAGCCAGACCGGAACTCAGAGCAGGCCCTTCCCATTCACGGCTGTTACTGTCTACAAACCATTTCCTCACAAATGTTGGTTTGATAAGTGGTATTGTCATGGTGATAAAAACAATCGTCTCCGAACAGCTCGTCCAGTTTACGCAGTACACAATGCTGAAAAATCTCTTCGTATCCTTCCGCACTTAGCATTTTCTTAAGCGCAGTAAGGGGATCACATCCTAGTCACTAAAAACACTGCCATATCGTAACAGCACCTCCTCCGTACTTTACTGTTGGCACTACACATGATGGCAGCTAACGTTCTCCAGCCATTCGTCAAACAAAAACCCTTCCATCGCATTTCAACAGGAAATAGTTTCATTAATCACTCCAGATGACTCTTTTCCAGTTATTCACTGTCCAGTAGCGTCACTCCTCACACCATCTCAACTGGCGCTTAGCACTGACTACAGAAATGTGTGGTTAACGAGGAACTGCTCGATCATTGTGCCCCATTGTTTTTAACTCTCCGCGCACGGTCATTGTACTAGCCAGACGACTTGTAGCGCGTTGGAACTTACGAGTGATTCCTAACGCTGATTTCACACGATTTTCTTGTGACCAACCTAAGCAATGCTCGACAGCTCCTGTCCGTCAGCTGATGCGGTCTGCCAGGTCTCCGTTTCGCTGCTGTTGTTTCTTCTCATTCCACTTCACAATCACATCATCAAAAATCGACCTGGGCAGCTGTAGAAGCGTTGAAATCTCGATGCGGGACCTGTTACTCTATTGGAAATCAATATGTAGTCCACGTTCGAATTCTCTGAGCTCTCGGGACCGACTCATTCTGCTGTTTATCCTTCTCGGCTGCTTTTATATCGGCAGGTCCGCATCTCGTGATATCTACTAATCAATTCCACATCAGACATGTGTGTCCGGATACTTTTAATCGGATATTCTATGCTTATAGTGATTCAAGCGCAACTTAGTTTCACAGCGCGATCATGTGGCAATGAAAAGAAAGAGGTAGCACTCTTTATGAACGCCGGATGGTCTCATCCATTTGGCCTGACTGGTTCCACATACGGCTCCAAGGTACTAAACTTGCCATGTAATCTAATTCTTGGATTTCTGTTCGGAATCTTCTACAGTAGGCCTATTGTAAATACATACTCGTAGCTGAACAGTCTCCACACTATCCAGTAATATGGTTCTGTTTCCAACATTTGCTGTAGGTTCAAATGATTAAAATGGCTCTGAGCACTATGGGACTTAACATCTGAGGTCATCAGTCCCCTAGAACTTAGAACTACTTAAACCTAACTAACCTAAGGACATCACACACACCCATGCCCGAGGCAGAATTCGAACCTGCGACCGTAGCGGTCGCGCGGCTCCAGACTGTAGCGCCTAGAACCGCTCGGCCACTTCGGCCGGCTTGCTGTAGGTCTCCTATTGTAATAATCCGTGTATTATAAAAGTTTGATTATATTGCTGTTAGATTACGGAGTAAACAGGCAAATGCGTGTGGGTCAGGCACTACTCGAATTGTGACTGAAGCCTGTGACAGTCGGTGAACTTGTCGAAACGAACAATAGCGAGTCCGTCCGGCCAGATGTCCTGCACAGCGTGTAGAATCGTCCGGTGCAGTGTTTGCCTGGCGCCCTGTCGGCGGCGCAGTGGAGCGCATCGCTGTTTATGGAGGCGTAAAACCAGGCGCCTCGTAAACGGCAGAGCGCGACTCTGTGCTGATGTGAGGCGAACCGGGGCTGCAGAATTCGTGCGGAGAGGCAGTTCTGTGGAGCCTGGGGCTCTTGCTGGGATAAGCGGTTTTTCACAAGTACTTCCAGCAGACGGGAACGCCAAGAATTTGTTTCCAGTCCACCAGTCTGGCACACTGTGCTGTAGTCTACGATTCGTGTTACTACGAATTAGGTTAATATACACTCCTTGAAATTGAAATAAGAACACCGTGAATTCATTGTCCCAGGAAGGGGAAACTTTATTGACACATTCCTGGGGTCAGATACATCACATGATCACACTGACAGAACCACAGGCACATAGACACAGGCAACAGAGCATGCACAATGTCGGCACTAGTACAGTGTATATCCACCTTTCGCAACAATGCAGGCTGCTATTCTCCCATGGAGACGATCGTAGAGATGCTGGATGTAGTCCTGTGGAACGGCTTGCCATGCCATTTCCACCTGGCGCCTCAGTTGCACCAGCGTTCGTGCTGGACGTGCAGACCGCGTGAGACGACGCTTCATCCAGTCCCAAACATGCTCAATGGGGACAGATCCGGAGATCTTGCTGGCCAGGGTAGTTGACTTACACCATCTAGAGCACGTTGGGTGGCACGGGATACATGCGGACGTGCATTGTCCTGTTGGAACAGCACGTTCCCTTGCCGGTCTAGGAATGGTAGAACGATGGGTTCGATGACGGTTTGGATGTACCGTGCACTATTCAGTGTCCCCTCGACGATCACCAGTGGTGTACGGCCAGTGTAGGAGATCGCTCCCCACACCATGATGCCGGGTGTTGGCCCTGTGTGCCTCGGTCGTATGCAGTCCTGATTGTGGCGCTCACCTGCACGGCGCCAAACACGCATACGACCATCATTGGCACCAAGGCAGAAGCGACTCTCATCGCTGAAGACGACACGTCTCCATTCGTCCCTCCATTCACGCCTGTCGCGACACCACTGGAGGCGGGCTGCACAATGTTGGGGCGTGAGCGGAAGACGGCCTAACGGTGTGCGGGACCGTAGCCCAGCTTCATGGAGACGGTTGCGAATGGTCCTCGCCGATACCCCAGGAGCAACAGTGTCCCTAATTTGCTGGGAAGTGGCGGTGCGGTCCCCTACGGCACTGCGTAGGATCCTACGGTCTTGGCGTGCATCCGTGCGTCGCTGCGGTCCGGTCCTAGGTCGACGGGCACGTGCACCTTCCGCCGACCACTGGCGACAACATCGATGTACTGTGGAGACCTCACGCCCCACGTGTTGAGCAATTCGGCGGTACGTCCACCCGGCCTCCCGCATGCCCACTATACGCCCTCGCTCAAAGTCCGTCAACTGCACATACGGTTCACGTCCACGCTGTCGCGGCATGCTACCAGTGTTAAAGACTGCGATGGAGCTCCGTATGCCACGGCAAACTGGCTGACACTAACGGCGACGGTGCACAAATGCTGCGCAGCTAGCGCCATTCGACGGCCAACACCGCGGTTCCTGGTGTGTCCGCTGTGCCGTGCGTGTGATCATTGCTTGTACAGCCATCTCGCAGTGTCCGGAGCAAGTATGGTGGGTCTGACACACCGGTGTCAATGTGTTCTTTTTTCCATTTCCAGGAGTGTATTTTGAAAATTTGACAAAACTGCCGCGAGTCACTCTTTTCATGATAATTTATTTATCCTTTGATAGCTTCACTCTTGTTTGTCCATGGTCAGGTGGGGTCTAGGTTAGGATAGAATGTGACAGTGCGAGAATACGTGAATCGCTTGGTTTGTTCACCTGACTGGTCAAACCGATACAGCTGTGGAAACAGATTACACTTCAAGAGCCACTGCTGATTAATAAAGTTGTGCAACAAAGGTAGTAAAATGTGATCAGTTATGTCGACCTGAGCACTGTATACGGAGTGGGTCTCAGTTAATATTCTCTTACCCATGGGCATGGATTACATTAACTACCAAAGGAAAATCAATGAGTAAAATATACTTGTTTTTTATTCCACATTTGTTATATTAAACATTTCAGCAATGAATATACATCACGAACAGTTTCGAATCAAGTAGTACATAGATGGTTACGAGAATACACTAACCAGTGGTTGGGAAGGTTCTGAGATGGATGGGTGTATCAATTTGGTTATGCTGATTCACTATCATTATGGAATGGATTATATAGATGAAAAATACGCATTGATCGCAAGGCGTGATGATGACAGCAAATGAAAACAAGCATGTTACTGGGGCAGAACGACTGATAGACGGCTCACGACTTCCAGAAAAGTTAAGAAGGTATCACACCTATCCGTCCCTATCACGCTGTTACTGCAGTGGTTGGCGTCAAACGGCAGTTGCGTATTCGAGAGGGCCGTCTGCCTCCGTCAGTCGAGTGAACGTTCTTTTGAATCTTTCCATATCCTGTCTTTCAGGAGTGCTAGTCCTACAAGGTGTGCAGGAGAACTTCCGTGAAGTTTGGAAAGCAGGAGAGACATACCAAAGGATGGAAAGCTACGAGGGTGGGTCGTGGTTCGTGCCTGGATACTTCACTAGGTAGAGCAATTCCCACGGTAGGTAAAGGTTCCGGGTTCGTATACCGGTCCGGCGCATAGTTTTAATTTGCCATCAAATTTAAAATCAGTTAACACTCCGCATCAGAGTGTAAGATTCATTCTGGTATGAAATCTATGATAACCGACCCGAACGCCCCATCCGATTGATGAATGACATAGCAAGCCACTTGCCAATTCATTACTGCACAACAACAACAGGCGAGTGGTCGTACTAATATATACTTCATACATCTCGCGAATCGAAACTTTCGATGCTTTTTGCCTGTTATAGATGTAGACATTGGTAAGATATCAATATATGTGACGTAAATGGTCGCATCTTTTGACCGTACTGACGAAAAAGGCTACATTTTTCACACGACATACGGACCTAGACCGTTGTACGTGACATAAATTTCAATTTGATGTGGCTATCCGTTCCTGAGAAAAAAAAGGGTCTTAGCAGACAGATGAATAACATGACAATTTTTTTTTCGTGTGATATAATTGCAAATTAATCATTTTCGGATTTTTTTCCTTTCCTACTACTTTGAAACCCTGATTCTTGCCAAATTTCATGATTCTAGGCCAACGGAGAGTAAACTATAGGGTCTGAAGACTGCGTTTGCGAGTATCAACGTATATGACTTAAGTGGCCGTATCTTCATTAATTTAGAAGCTGACATTTTATAGACCGCTGGGGGACTATAGACGTTAATATATGACATAAATTTCAACTTGATGTTTCAACATGAAAAAAGGATTCTAAACTATTGCGCAGGCAGACAGACAGACGGAGAAAGTTACAAGAAAGTTATCCTATAATGGTTCCGTTTTCACCAACTGAGGTAAGGATCCCTGAAAAAAAGTACATTGTTAGTTGCAAATGTTAGAATTTTAAAGAATCCAAATTTTTTGCCAGGAAGTTCCAAAACTTTCTGTGTTTCATGTATTCCATGACATGATAAGTCGCGGTCGTCATCACGTTTCTAGGTAGGTTCCTCTGATTCTTATGAGTGTATAATTAATATATGCTGGCCTCCGTGTTGTCTGAGTAACGTTAGTGCTGTTGTGTCGGGCATAGACGTGGCGTTTAAAAGTGTCACTGCAATAAGGATACTCTGTAGATACGAGACTTAAAATATATGGGCTGACTGTAAATGAAATTATCTGCGATATATAAACACAAATACAGACGATTTGAAATACAAATGAGATTCCTGTTTGGTAAAAAGGTAAAATAATTTTTTTCTATTTCCATCAGTAATCATAAAACATTTTGCTCGTTAGACCATCAGTTTCGATCAGCGATGACCACCTTCAAATCTGTTTTACATGTCCTGATGTAATGAAGCCATTGTGTCATAGTCAAGAACTACACACAAAATTAGCTTTCTTCGTCGCACATATTTAAAATTTCGTCCAAACTAGGTGACAGTACCGGAAGTGTCATCCTGTTAACAGCGCTCCTGTTCAAATGGTCCAAATGGCTCTGAGCACTATGGGACTTAACATCTGAGGTCATCAGTCCCCTAGAACTTAGAACTACTTAAACCTAACCAACCTAAGGACATCACACACGTCCATGCCCGAGGCAGGATTCGAACCTGCGACCGTAGCAGCAGCGCGGTTGCGGACTGAAGCGCCTAGAACCGCTCGGCCACAGCGGCCGCCGCTCCTGTTCAAACAAAATCGACGTAGCTGTACTGAATCTTACAGCCCTCGACCAAATATCGAATTTGGCACACAGCTGCTGCTGGAGGTGTCGAATTACCGTTTTCCAGCTCTCTTGACTGTTTCACCCTTACGATCGACGACGAGCGGCAAGCCACCAAAAGTTGGCGTTCTGCGCAATCTTGATATGGTGCACAGCTTGTGGGATAGCGTGGCTCTACTGTGAAATGTGATACCCCAGCACAGCCTTTACTCTGTATCCGGTGACTGCACAGAGCCAACTAACTACAGAATGAAGAGAACGATCTACACTGACGGAAATAAGGATCACAACACCGAGAAATAATTAAAAACAGGTATGAGTTTTGGGAATAAATTTGGCTACGTAACATATAAAGTGATAAACACTGAAACTCAAATTAGCCAGAAAGTAAACATCATACCGCTCTATTTCATGATGTTAAGCTGTAGTTACATCCTCAATCGTATCGTTGCTAAACTGAGGTAAACAGCTCAGATGCCTGTTTCTCCTTGACTGCCTCCAGTCATAGTCGCAGGAAGTCTAGAATAAAAAGGACTCTGAATTCTTCTACTTGTAGCTGCTAAAATGTATCTTGGTCTGTTTTAATGAGTAGCGCTGTTAACAGAATAACTTTTCCGGCTTGTAGTCGAGTTGCTGAAAGATAATCTCTGGCAGTTGCAGTGGGCTAGGCGCAGCAGCTTCACGCGCCTACTGAAACTAATCACGTTACGCGATTTTGTAAACGTCTCTATGGTAACGCCTCAGTGTTGCTACAGCTCTATAAACGGCTACTGTTCTCTCCTGCAGCCGTCTGCGCTACACAATTGTAAGCTGGCAACAGCGCCGTCAGCTGTCAGGCATCAACTTAACGCCACCTCACTGTAGTTTAACCATATTTTAAATATGTGCGACGAAGCTAAATTGATTTTGCGTGTATTTCTTGGTGATGCCACTGTGGCTTCTTTATATATTAGCACATGTTATAAAACAGATTGGAAGATGAAACTTCCTGGCAGCTTAAAACTTTGTGCCAGACCGAGTTCCGAACTCGGGACCTTTGCCTTTCGCCGGCAAGTGCTCTGCCAACTGCGATAGCCAAGCACAACTCACGAACATACTTCTCAGGCTTACTTCCACCAGTACCTCAACTCCTACCTTCCAGATTTCACGGAAGGTCTCCTGCGAGACTTGAAAGATTAGCAGTCCAGGACAAAAGCGTATTGAGGAGATATGGCTTAGCCATACCCTGGAGGATGTTTCCAGAAGGAAGTTTTCACTCTGCAGCAGTGTGTGCGCTGATATGAATAGTCCCGTCACATTAAAATAGTGTGTCGGATCGAGACTCTAAAGGTAAGATCCTGAGTTCGAGTGCGGTCCGTCACACAGTTTCGTATCAGCGCACCCGCCGCTGAGGAGAGAAAATTTCACTCTGGAGATCTGAAGACGGTCATCGCTGACCGGAATCGGTACTCTGAGGATCAAAAAGTTTGTGGTCATTGACAGAAGTAAAAGAAATTTATTTCACTCTTCCTGGATCACTGTTTTAATCCGTGACTGTGTCGCAGCTTGCGAAAAGGTAAAAAATGCTCCTTTTGAAAAACAGGCTATTCTATTATCACAGAGTACACAAGCAGTGCTATACCTACGTCCAGTAGGACAGATAGGATGTGACGTGAATCACGCTTCGGTGACGTCCAGCGAACACAGGCGGACGCAGCCACACAGCAGGTGCTAGACGGCCCAATATTCCGGAATCTGGACGGGGCCGGCGGCGGCGGCTGTATGTGTGCCACGGGGTCGGCGCACCGTTACCTGGGCAACCGGGCGCGCCCCGCCTGACCACCGCAAGTCTGCGCGGCGCCCGGCCGTCAGCTCAGAGCCGGCTCCTGAGCACCCACGGCTGGAGGCTGCGCTGCTCATCTCAGCAGTAGAAGTCACTGCGTCTGCTGAGTCATTACTCCTAACCCCAGTTCTAGTGTTCATTCCGAAAGACATTCGTCTCACATACTGAGGTTGTCAAAATATCACGTTAAGTCGTTCTCCCATAGCGTCTTGAAAGAGCAATAAGATATTTACACACGAAAAGCTCAATACAGTGGATGTTGTAAAGTATTAATTTAGTTAGCGCACTTTCGGTTTATAAGATCATCGCCAGACTTAAAGAGTCAATCGTCGTCAAACAGGGTACAGTACAGGTGAACTACATAGAAAAAGATGTAACTTGTGGAGAATGAGTTGGAAAGACTGATTAAATGTCACCTTCGCTAGTAAAATAGTAACATGATTGAAGATGTTAAACCTAAACATAGACGTAAAAGGGACACACTGGTAAACATAAGACTGAGCATCGGTGGGGGGGAAGGGGGGGGGGAGGATGAGCGGAGCGCAAGAGAGTGCACTCACTCGCCCGTGTGTGTGTGTGTGTGTGTGCAAGGATTAGGTGGAGGAGGAGGAGGTCGAGGAGGAAGACAGCATGAGAAAAGAGCTATACTGAACAGAAGAGGTCTACATCTGCATCTACATGATTACTCTGTAATTTACTGTTAAGTGTCTACCATAGGATTTTCGAACAGCGGGTTGGGAGAAACGAACACTTAAATCTTTTCGTACGAACTCTGATTTTTCTTATTTTGTTGTGATGATCAATCCTCCCTATGTAGGTGGGCGCCAACAAAATGTTTTCACATTCTGAGGACAAAGTTGGTCACTGAAATTTCATGAAAAGATCCTGCCGCAACGAAAAAGGACTTTGTTTTAATGATTGCCATCGCATTCCGCGTATCATATCCGTGGCACTCTCTCCTCTATTACGCGATGGTACAAAACGAGCTGCCTTTCTTAAAAACTTTTGCAATGTCCTCCGTCAGTCTTATCTGGCGCAGATCCCACACCGCACAGCAATACTCTGGAAGAGGACAGTCCTATCGTATTTTCTAAGTGTTCTGCCAACAAGTCGCATTCTTTATTTTGCTTTCCCCGCAACATTATCCACGTGATCGTTCCAATTTAAGTTATTCATGCTTGTAATCCCTATGTATTTAGTTGAGTTTACAACCTTTAGATTTGTTCAAAATGGTTCAAATGGCTCTGAGTACTATGGGACTTAACTGCTGAGGTCTTCAGTCCCCTAGAACTTAGAACTACTTAAACCTAACTAACCTAAGAACATCACACACATCCATGCTCGAGGCAGGGTTCGAACCTGCGACCGTAGCGGTCACGCTGTTCCAGACTGAAGCGCCTAGAACCGCTCGGCCACACTGGCCGGCCCAAGCAATGGAGCTGGTACATTTAATATTAAATGATCAAACCTAGCTACATACTCGTCTCTCTCGAAATACTTCAATTCTTCCTAAGCTGTCAGCTCCACTATATTCTTTCATTTTGTCTTGCATTTATGAGCATTTATGCTGTAGTTTTATATTTATGCTGTAGTTTTATATTGCATACATTATTCCCTTTGGTAAGTGTAATTCGGCATACTGATTTTCTTAGAGCATATCTTACGTGTTTCCGCCCACGGTACGATATTATCAGTGATATGTTTTACTCTGTTTCTGCATCACAGTCCACATGTAATACCTTTCCAAGTTATTCTCCAATACTCTCGTATTGATTTTATTGTATTGAAATTATCAAATTTAAACTGTTTTTTAGCTAGATAGAGGAGACTGGGTTGTTTTACCGTATCTACATCTTCTCTTCTGTTGAGTGCAGCTATCTGCCTGTGTTATTATTCTCCTCTTCTGTCTCATCCACACACGCACACACACACACACACACACACACACACACACACACACACACACACACGCACGCGCGCGCGCGCGCGCGCGCATACATACACTGTGGTTTTTGTCTTTTTCCCTACATCACTCTTAATGTCTCTATTACGTCCACTGTACACATCTTTTTAAATGTTCTTTACTTATGCTGTATCCTCTTTGATGACGTGTCACTCCAGCTGTGTCGTGATAGACCTTAGCGGTCGAAAACGGTCATTGTAGTGTTTGTCCACAACTATACTGATCAATACTTTTTGATATTTATAAAGGAAAAAGCTATAGCCGGTACCAAAAACCAGTCAACTGAATGAATTGATACTGTAGATCACAGCTAATTTTGTGCCTTTCCCTCTATGATCGAAATACTGTTTAGTACAGTTACGCACAAACTCTACATACGACAGTTTTCGACAGCTAAGATACACCACTACACAGCCGAAGTGACACGTCTCAGCTTGCGTGGTGTTTTGCCTCTTGCCACTCTGGGTGTCGTCGCATTGTCGGATTGAGTCTGTGAATACAAAGATGTAGTGGGGATGCATCGTCCCACGTGCTTTTCGACTTTCACATTCCCAGCTCTAGGCGCGTATCAAAGTACATCGAGACTTAATCGATCCGGGCGACCTTGTTCTCCTCCTCACGCTGAATACAGAGATACTAGCCTGTGTGTTATGCGGCGTTCGATGAGCTGATGTAGACGCGTAGGGCAGTGGCTCCTGTACCCCGTGGCGAGTAGCTG
Organism: Schistocerca americana; assembly: GCF_021461395.2. Classification (NCBI taxonomy): domain Eukaryota; kingdom Metazoa; phylum Arthropoda; class Insecta; order Orthoptera; family Acrididae; genus Schistocerca; species Schistocerca americana. Next base: position 569,583,578 of record NC_060121.1, read on the forward strand.
GCTATGAAAGATACGACAGTTCAAGCGTTGTTGTTGTCCAACACTGAATAGCGTCTTAGGGAAGGTATTGTGGAGTTCAATTAGTCGGGAAATCTGGTTTGAAAAGTTGAGGTTTGTGATCCAAAATACTTTTATTATTATTATTATTGTTGTTGTTATCCATTTACTGCAAGGTTTTTTGCTCACGAAGCTGGTGTCCGTAATCATACTGTTATTTGCAACTGTTGTTGTGTATTTAAAATTATTGCGTGAGGTGCCATTTTGAATTTTTGGGAATTGGTTATGTCCTACATTTGATAATGTGATAAGTCAAAGCTGACGCCCGGTATCGAGCAGTTGAGTATTTCTGCTTCCTGTAAGCATCCTCTCAGTTAACAGGACAAACTGAGTTTTGGGTGATCGCTGCTTGCGAAATATCATTTGACTCCAACAGAGGCACACTAAATTTCTCACGCTAGATATATCACTGGAGGAGAAAAAGTATACAGAGTTCAAGACTTTCCTACAATCCTTTATATACAACTCTAACACAGCCGTTCAGAGGGAGCTACTCAGACCACACACACATATCTGCTTATATTCTACTGTGTTTTTAATTCTTTTCATAACTTGCAGCCGCGAATATCCAGCAACGTTCAGATTATTACCATAACCTCTGCTACCAACTAATGGAAAAACCAGTCTTCATCACAACATGTGAAAAGGAGCAATTAGCGCAGTAAGTATCGTTAGCATAACAGTTTTAACTGTATATGCCACGCGGAGTGACCGCGCGGTTTGAGGCGCCATGCACGGATTGCGCGGCTCCTCCCCCCAGAGGTTCGAGTCCTCCCCCGGGCATGGTTGTGTGTGTGTTGTTCTTAACATAAGTTAGTTTAAGTATTGTGTAAGTTTAGTTTAAATAGTATGAAAATCTAGTGACCGACGACCTCAGTAGTTTGGTCCCTTAGGAATTCACACACACGTTTAACTGTATAATAATCTAAATGTACAAAAAAGTATTGTCAATACATAATATTTACAATTACTGATGATACTTTACTAGTAAAGCGAAACTCCTCTGGCAACAAACTACCTTATTTTTCAGAAAGCTTTAGAGACAAAAAAGCCGAAACTATTTTTTTGTGGTAGATGCTGCAGAGGACAGCCATCCGAAAACACTTATTAATTCCATACTTAGCTGCCCTTTTTACAAATTATTTTTACTGTCGTCAGTTCCTTCGTTCTAATCCCGTTGATACTGTCAAAGACTGACTTAGAGAAGACAGAAAGACTTGTGAACTGTAGCGTTTGTATTTTGTCATAACGTGACCCTAACGACGCAGACATAGTGTTGTAGGAAAGACGCACATAGAACGTTAAGAGTACTTACACACAGTACGACCCGACAGCAAGCTGTAATGACGGCTTTACCTGAAAAGAAAAACGTAACGTCAATGATTTGTAATAATTTAACGATAATATTTCTTTACAGACACGAAAGACAATCCTCTATATGAACCTTCCAATGGTTTGTAGCGGTCTGATAACATTTTTCTCTTAGTCACTAGCAAGGATTTACTTCCGGCACTGTTGACGGCCAAAGAGGAACTCTTTCGATCGGGAAAAGAGTGATGTGTGCGAGGTGCAATTTCTCTGCTGTGGGAAACAGTTACAAATGTCTTATCAACGCAGCCATTGGTAACTTTAGCAGACAAATACGCTATCGAATATTTATAAATAGAAGAGGAAGATATTGTTTAAAGGAATGTGGGTCTATGCTTGGGCTCCGCAAGAGTGGAGAAAGGGCAACGACAAGGGAAAGCACATTTTTGATCCGGCCTACAAATGTGTTCTACTTGTAGGGTAGAGAGTATGCTGGAATGTTTCTTACCTTCAGGTTGGGATATTTCCACTTACGTGTTGTTTTGATATCATGAGCTTCAGAATTTCGACAATATATTGCATTCAATTACCAAAAGCAAAGCTAAACTCTGTTAACAGTCCAGATCACTTAAGTGGATAGTTGCAACAGCAAATACACGGCTACTACTAGACCATATACTGAACGATTAGTTATTGGAAAGTCTTAGTTGAGCTACTAGACTGAAGTTTAATTATTCCTTTCCTGGTGCATGTGTCTGACACGTAATATTAAACATAGGCACTTAAATACTTGAGATTGATAACACGAGAACTGTAACCATTTTTACAGCAAGATCTGTCTGATCATTTGGCGTCTCAGGGAGAGAGAAAGAATAAAAGCGAACAGATAATAGTTTGGCAACACTATTACGCACCAGCGACACAAAATACACCAAGTAAACAGTTTTTCCAACAACAGTGACCGTAGTTCATGTGTTATAAATCTTAAGTGATTTCCAGATATCGTGGGGTGTTTCATTTCGTACAGTACACTCAAAACGAAGTGTGGGAAAAGAAAACCGAAATTGCAACGTAAATATACGTCTCTTTTTCTTAAATGAGATGGATGAGTGTCAGTTAACCTATGAACACACGAGAGGAATTGCAAAAATTACGGAAACTGTCAAAGTCTAAGTGACATTTCATTCAAGCAAAAATTATGGTGTAATTAACAGAAGAAGAAAGAAGATCATACATTACTAGATAAAAATGTACCACTGATGCATCCCACATAAATGGCAAAACATGTCTGAAAATTATATAGCATTTCACCATGAATAAAGACGTTTAATTTATAAACGAATATTTGTACAGACGCTGCAGAAAATGGTGACACCGTCAACCGTACCATTATATTATTATTTTTGCAACGCCTAAATTTTTGAATGTGTGCTAATAACCTCTTCAAACAAAGTTCTACACACGTAGTGAATTACTTGTTTCTTGAACTGACAGAGGGTACATATGTGGTGGTAGCGATCAGTCCCACACCATTTACTCACAGGGGTGACTGTCCACTCTAATCGATGTAAATGATTTTAATGTTCCGTGATTACAGTGAAAGTGCAACAAGGTCACAAGCAAGTTCCTGTTCTTGGCAGCAAACTGGAACTATGGTCGCAATGAATTTCTCAGGAGTATGCCCTTGTTGATTTCGTCCCTTGTGTTGATAGGAAAGACACATTTGCTTCCAGTTTTCATTCACAACCGCTTCCTTGTCACACTGCGCACTGCCTCCTTCACTGACGCGGCAACAACTCTACCCCCCTTACGCCGCAGTACCTTGTAAACCACACCATAGCGCTCCTTTTTATTGCGATGTCACTCTGCCACCCATTCTGTTATTTGACATAACAAGTAACTGTCGCCGTTTTCTTATTGCAACATTGTGTAGGTGCATTCAGAATTTCTCCAAGATGCAACACTCGTTACTGAGATATTTGTAGGTCAGATTGTGATAGCAGAATCTTTTACTCGATTAAAACAAGAACCTATAGAGAAGCAACTCATGTAACGGTAAAGTGAGCTCTATATATAAAAGACAAGGTCCCGACTGACTACTCACTCACTGACTTGTCATCGCCCAGCCCAAATCACTAAGGACAGAGCTTGAAATTAGTAGATGTTGATCTCATACTACAGGCGTCGTTTAAGAAGAGATTTTTTAAAATTCCATTCCTAAGGGATTGAAACAGGGGACTATAGATTTTTTGAAATATGTCGCTATTAAGCAATTTTGAGGCTAGACCAACGGAAGCACGTATTTGGTTTCTTGGTCAGAAGTAAAGAAACACATGTTTCAGCATTTTTGGAAATTTAGCCCTTATGAGATTGAAATAGTGGTTGAAAGTTGTTTTTGACAATAAATCATCATTAAAGGACTACTAAAGTATTTTTAAAGCTACATCCATGAAAACTGGTATTTCACTTCTCTGTTCCAAATAAAAAAAATACATATTTTAGTGTATTTGAAAATTCATCCCCTAAGGGGGTGAAATAGGGCCTGAAATGTCTTGAGAAACTAATTCATTACGAAAGCATTTTTAAAGATTAATCTATTAAAATTGGAATTTGGCTTCTCGGCTAAAAAGAAAAAAATTTCGTTTCACTGTTTTTAGAAATGCAACCACTGAGGGGGTTAAAAAAGGGATGGAAGTTTTTATGCAAATATTTCATTTTTGAAGTTAAATCTATGAAAATTTGTATTTGGCTTCTCTTTTAGAAATAAATAATACGAATTTCACTGTTTTGGGAAATTTGGGGGGGATTAAAGGAGGTGAAATGTTTTATGAAAATATTTCACTATGAAAACATTTTTAAAGCTTAATCTTTGAAAATTGGTATTTGACTTCTCGGTTGGAAAAGAGAAAATATGTTTTAGTATTTTTGAAAATTCAACGTCTAAGTGGGTGAAATAGGGCCATTATCACCCAGTTCAAACTGCTAAGGATAGAAACTTGAAATTTAGACACGGTGTTGATCTTATACTGTAGGCATCGTTGAAGAAGGAATAGTTCGAAATTCCTCTCCCAAGGGGGATCAATAGAGGGTGAAAAGCTTCAAAAAATTATTTTATTATGACAGCATTGTCAAAGCTAAATCTATGAATATTTGTATTTGGCTTCTCTGTTAGAAACAAAAAATTACGTGTTTTACTGTTTTTGAAAACTCAGCCCACTAGGGTGTAATCTACGGGATGAAAATTTTTAAAAAATATTTTTTTCTATTAAAAAAAGCTAAATCGGAAATACACTCAGAAAAGACCATGCTTCTATGGCCTTGTTGTTGTTGTTGTGGTCTTCAGTCCAAAGACTGGTTTGATGCACCTCTCCATGCTACTCTATCCTGTGCAAGCCTCTACATCTCCGAATAACTACTGCAACCCACATCCTTCTGAAACTGCTTAGTGTATTCATCTCTTGGACTCCCTCTACGATTTTTATCCCGCCGCTTTCCTCCAGTACTAAATTGATGATTCCTTGATGTCTCAGAACGTGTCCTGCCAACCGATCCCTTCCTCTAGCCATGTTGTGCCACAAATTCCCCTTCTTCCCAATTTTGTTTAGTACCTCCTCATTAGTTACGTGATCAACCCATCTAATCTTCAGCATTCTTCAGTAGCACCACATTTGGAAAGCTCCTATTCTCTTCTTGTCCAAACATTTTATCGTCCATGTTTCACATCCGTACATGGCTACACTCAATACAAATACTTTCAGAAAAGGCTACCTGACTCTTAAATCTATACTCGATGTTAACAAACTTCTCGTCTACAGAAACGCATTCCTTGCGATCGCTAGTCCACATTTTATATCCTCTCCACTGCGTCCTTCATAAGTTATTTTGCTAACCCAATTAGCAAAACTCCTTTACTACTTTAAGTGTCTCATTTCCTAATCTAATTCCCTCAGCATCACCTGATTTAAGCCGGCCGCGGTGGTCTCGCGGTTCTAGGCGCGCAGTCCGGAACCGTGCGACTGCTACGGTCGCAGGTTCGAATCCTACCTCGGGCATGGATGTGTGTGTTGTCCTTAGGTTAGTTAGGTTTAAGTAGTTCTAAGTTCTAGGGGACTGATGACCACAGCAGTTGAGTCCCATAGTGCTCAGAGCCATTTGAACCATTTTTGAACCTGATTTAATTCGACTACCTTCCATTATCCTCATTTTGCTTTTGTTGATGATCATCTTATATCCTCCTTTCAAAACACTGTCCATTTCGTTCAACTGCTCTTCCAAGTCCTTTGCTGTCTCTGGCAGAATTGCAACGTCATCGGCAAACCTCAAAGTTTTTATTTCTTTATCCTGGATTTTAATACCTACTCCAAATTTTTTTTTTTGTTTCCTTTACTGCTTCCTCAATATACAGGTTGAATAACATTGGGGATAGGCTACAACCCTGTCTCACTCTCTTCTCAACCACTGCTTCCCTATCGTGCCCCTCGACTCTTATAACTACCATCTGGTTTCTGTACAAATTGTAAGTAGCCTTTCGCTCGCTGTATTTTATCCCTGGCACCTTCATAATTGGAAAGAGTCTTCCAGTCAACGTTGTGAAAAGCTTTCCCTAAGTATGCAAATGCTATAAACGTACGTATGCCTTTCCTTAACCTATCTTTAAGGTTAAATCGTAGGGTCAGTGTTGTCTCGCGTGTTCCTACATTTCTACGGAATCCAAACTGATCTTTCCCGAGGTCGTCTTCTATCAGTTTTTCCATTCGTCCGTAAAGAATTCGCGTTAGTATTCTGCAACTGTGAGTTATTAAACTGATAGTTCGGAAATTTTAACAACTGTCAGCATCTGATTTCTTTGGAATTGGAATTATTATATTTTTCTTGGAGTCTGAGGTTATTTCGCCTGTCTCATATATCTTGCTCTCCGGATGGAAGAGTTTTATCATGGCTGGCTCTCCAAAGGCTATCTGTAGTCTTAACTCAATGTTGTTCATTCCTGGAACCTTGTTTCGACTTAGGTCTTTCGATGTTCTGTCGAATTCTTCACGCAGTATCGTATGCCCCATCTCATCTTCATCTACGTCCTCTTCCATTTCCAAAATATTTATACTCAAGTACATCGACCTTGGCCTTAATTAGAGTGAAAAGTTTAGAAGGTGTTGCAGTTTACGAACAACATAACAATTCGATTAAAGAAAAGCAAAAAAACGTGCAAACCATAGAGTCTACGCTAGCGAAGCAGCGGGCGCAAGGCTAGTTCAGTATAAAATTATAGACATGTGCAGTGGAAAGAGACATATACAGGAAGACCAAACATCGCATCTTCTCTCACGTCAGTGAATTAACATAATGTTGAGAGTGTTGCAACTAATCCGAGATTCAAAACATTTTTTCGTGGGTCACGGCCATTCCCCAGCATAGTTCAACAAGGATGACAGAGCATTAGAGTCAGCGTAGCAGAAATGTGGTAAGCATACTGAAATTGGTCGCGTATGAATCACAGACTGTCTTGGTCAACAAATCCACTATCGTGGATAACGTCCTTTCGCTGCAACGGAACCCTTCAATCGTTCATAGAGGTTTCTGCTTGAAGATGAAAGAAGGCATACATTTTTTTGCTGTTTAATGAAAAGTCACCTGACAAATGTTGTGATGGACGCAGAAAGATAAGTACTCCTTTATAAGAACGTAAATTGTACCATGTGCCCCTCGTCGCCGTCATTTTGCGCAAGTGCGATAACCACAGGACAGACGTCCCATAAAAAATGAAGAACGTTGGTCGGAGTAGAGCACATGACCTATCACGTCTCGTCGAACATGCTCTCAGAGCGAGTACCACTAATTAACATTTTATCCTGACTATGAGAACAATGGAAGTTCAGACAATGTCTCTCGATCGTACGTGTCAAAACTAATTCCTTATTTAACGAGTTTCCTAAGGAGGTATTTAGGGCGTGGCTGCTTTTGCAGTGGGCTTACTGATTACGTCAGATAGAACTCTTAAACCTCCTTGGAGGGTACTGTACGTTGTTGAAAGCAGGTTAGACCTATTTGAAATATTTCGGTTTCAAGAAAAAAAATTATCCTTGAATGCTTAATTACTTACTGTTCGCATAAAATTCGCTTGAAATCCTGAATTAAACAGTCACATCTTAACTCGGATAAGGACCCATGGTGGAGCCCTAATCTGGTAGAAGTTTAACCTGGAAGAAAGATGCTTCCTGAAATATGCATTGCCGCAATGCCCTGTGCGGCTGTAAAGTCATAATGCCCTTCCTATCTCTTTCCCATCCCAATACTTTCATCCCAGTTATTCATGTATATGTCCCAGCTGCTTTAACGCGTGTGGTTTCTGTTCTGGGGGACATTCTGACAAAGCGGACCCCCACTCATATATACGATTGCATGTAAAGCACCACTGCTAAATATCCACTTTCAAATCCAGTTCAAACTGAACGAAAATATCATCAGTTATTGGTTTCATTCAGTTCAGCTCATCTTCACGTGGGAGCGCTTCCTTATAACATTAAAATCCGTTCTACTATCACGAAGTGAGGAAGTGTTGTACATTTGCTGTTGTTACACGAGCAATGTGTAGGCAATGCACACATCGTATACGAATGTATCACAATAAAATCGTTCAAATTGTCTATTCGAAGAAAAGTCATACATTTCGAAAGACTTCACAGTACACTGCGAATCTCTAACAAGGGATCAATTTAGTCTCAAGTAAAATTAGTTCACTAAAATACGATTATTATTCTTGAAGTTTCAAATGAAGAAGAATGTCGAAATATAGTAGGAACGGCGATACTGAAAACAGGAAGGAAATCAGAAGTATTGTAAACGGAAATGTTGAAACTGTTACGGGAAAATACTGAATACAAAAAAGAAATATAAATAAAAACTATTTAAAGAAATTAATAAGTTAATGAATCCATAGAATATATCTGTTGATAATGTTATTCGTAACTGGCCCATTAGGATGAAAGAAGACAGCAGAAAAAAATTATGACACTCTTTCAAATGAACGGCAAGACTGGTAGTGATTTGACACAGAAAAAAGCTTCAGATATGCATCTTTTGTAGAAGCCTAAAGAGAACCATGGAAACAAACGGTCGGGAGATCGGAAGCAGTCACCTTCTGACAAAATTAAAGAATGTTAGAATAACTGGAAGTTCGAACAGAAATACCTACTTGCGCGTCTAAATAGGACCTACATGAAAACCGAGGTAAGGAAGGGGTGGAGGGGTTTCCTTCATGCTTGTTGACTATTCTGGCAAACGCTGCACTGACACGGGCTTCGTGAAAGTGATTGTCGCTGAAATCTGCCGTTTAAAGATCGATTCAGACTGTACTTCACGGAGCGAAGCGTCAAAATATCCCACGAAGCATTTCAAATGGTAGCATTGTCACTGACCGCCAGCAGACAGGACAGAATGCAACGGGTGTCTACATCAAGCATTCACGGAGAGAAAATTTTGACGTTGACGTTAGCGGCGGACACAGCGCCGACGTCGCCTAACATCGGAAATTAATCTATCCTCGTGGCGCTCGCTCATATCCCAGCAGTGAATTTTGTGCTTTTCTGTCGTCTTTAACTTTATTTTATTGTTTCCTTTGTTTTCGTGAGACGCTGTAACAACAATACAGATGTCACAATACTTGGAGAAAGAAAACAGTCTAGCTTGTGCATAAATAAGAATATGGGAACAATTTTCCTGAAACACTTTTTTTTAAATTTTGTGTAAGTAAGCTCCATTGAAGGTGAAAATCTCTCCTATTTCACGTTATTTGGTACACAACACAACACAATGGATAAGGTAAAATGGCGCTATATATTTCCTTCATTTGTGTTGTACGTATATATACTATCGAGTAAATAAATGTTGAGGTTTTGAAATCTTTGGACGCTTTTTATATTCCTTTACTTCTCACCCACACGGAAAATTTATTATATCGTTTGTGAAAAACATCAATTATGAGTTTTGCTTTGTCAATTGATTAACTCTACTATCTCTGCTAGTTAATTAAATCTCTATCACGGACGGGATCTCATAACATCACTTTCACCGTTAGTTAAAGGCCTAAGCGAAACGATGTTGTGATGACCTCCATTTGACGTGGCGTTCCCTTCCATTCAGTTCTGTTCCGTTGTCGCCCAGTGAGAAACTACTTTAAAATAGACGTCGCTGGAGACTTGAAGCAAGCTACGTATCTTCCGTTGTCTCTAGCTCCGTGGGTTGGTTGGTAACAAGAACATTAAACTAAATGTTTTCGTTTCTTCCGTCTCTGAGTCTAGGTACACATCTAATTGCATCCTTGTTCAAAATTTATGATGACATATCAGCACACACGGAGAATTCTTTATGAAGACTTGCATGATTAGTACCTCGGTGTGTTCCCACAAAGAGAGGGTAGTGCGCTTAGCGCGAAGTGCCCGCATTTCCCACTATGGCCGGCTATTGCGTAATCTCATTTCATCCGCTCCACAGGCCAGGGGGCTCACTCCCAGAGTCCAGTAAACCACAAGCTAAAATGTACACCACTGAAGACCATGCTATTCCGCATATGCGTCGAAAAAATAGCTAGTTTGTCACGATTGTCGTTAGTGGTTCAGCTTGCCTTGATAACCTCCTGCCTCAGGCAGTACCCAGGTACAAAACGTAACGAAGATATCAGAAGCGCGTAACCAACAGATTTTCCAATCCACTAACGTGCTGAACCAGTAAACATACTGTATGTAGTAGTCCCCTAGCCATATTAAGTAACGACTGTCCAACGGCTGCCGATATCTTCCGACTTAAGAAGTCACCTTCATTCTGCGAACGGCCTAGTCAAAGAGGGCAGGGGAGCGGACAGAGGTTCAGGCCACTCTCTTGCCCTTGGGGTGGGAAACTGTTCCTAAAAGACAGAAGAATCAGGAATGATCAACGGCATGGGGATGCAGAAGGCAACTGAAAACACTGCATTAAAGACAGAAAATGAGTATCCATGGGACAGGTGGTTCGTAATTGGAAAAGTGTTTTGAAGTCTCTATATTGGCAAAAGATTCCTGGTTACTCCCCCATTCGGATCTCCGGGAGGGAACTACCGAGGGGAAGGTGACAATGAAAGAAAAGATTGAATAACGAACGAAAGGATAACATCCTATGAGTCGGTGCGTGTAATGCCAGAAATATGAAAGTTGCAGGGAAACTAGAACATATGAAAAGGGAAATGCTAAGATTCAGTGTAGATATGGTAGGGGTTAGTGAAGTTAAATGGAAAGAAGACAAGGATTTCTGGTCAGATGAGTGTAGCGTAATATCAATAGCAGCAGAAAATGATGTAACACGGGTAGGATTCTTTATGAATAGAAAGGTAGGGCAGAGAGTGAGTTATTAGGAACAGTCCAATGATAGGGTCATTCTCATCCGAATCGACAGCAAACCAACTTCGACAACAATAGTTCAGGTTTACAACCGATGTCGCTAGCAGAAGATGAAGAGGTAGAGAAATTATATGACGGTATTGGGAGGATGAAGCAGTACATAAAGGGGGATGAAAATTAATAGTCATGGGAAATGGTATGTAATTGTAGGGGAAGGAGCGAAGAAACGGTTACAGGAGAATATGGGCTTGGTAGCAGGAATGAGAGAGAAGAAGGACTAATTGAGTTCTGTAATGAATTTCGCCTAGTAATAGCGAATACCTCTTTCAAGAATCACAAGAGAGGAGATACACTTGGAAAAGGACGGGAGATACAGGAAGATTACTTGATGATCAGGTAGAGATGCCGAAATCAGATATTGCTTTGTAAAGGGTACCCAGGAGCAGATACCGACTCAGATCACAATCTAGTAATGACGAAGAGTAGCCTGAAGCTTTTGAGACTACTCAGGAAGAATCAATGCGCAAAGAAGTGGGACACGGAAATACTAAGGAATGAGAAGATACGCTTGAAGCTCTCTTTGGCTAAGAAAGCACACCACAGAAGTTGGAAAGAAAAACATGTACAAGGAAGGTAACTGCGAAGAACCAGTGGTTGACGCAAGAAGGAAGTAAAAATGTTCAGGGAAACTGAGGAATACAGACATGAGACAAGGCCTTCTCCTCTATGTGACGTGATGAAAGGAGAAAGAGCAGCCGAGGGAATAGATAGGCGATGCAGTGTTAGAATCAGAATGTAAAAGAGCTTTGGAGAACTTAAGATCAAATAAGGTGGTAAGTATCGATAACATCCCATCAGAATTTCGAAAATCATTGAGGGATGTGGCAACAAACGACTATTCACGTTGGCGTATAAAATGTATGAGACCGGCGATATACCGGTAAAAATTTCGGAAGAATATCATCCTCACAATTCCGAAATTAACAATAACCGACAAGTGCGAGAGTTATCGCACAATCAGTTTAACACATCATGCTTCCAAGTTGCTAGCAAGGATATTATACAGAAGAATGACAAAGAAAATTGAGGATGTGTGAAATGACGATCTATGTGGCTTTAAAGGATTTATCGATCTCGAAAAGTGTTCAAAAATGTCAAATGGTGGAAGATGTACGAAATTCTGAGAAAAATAGGGGTAATTCATAGAGAAAGACGGGTAATATACTATATGTACAAGAACCAAGAGGAAACAATAAGATTGGAAGACTAAGAACTAAGTGCTCGGGTTAAAAAGAGTGTAAGGCGTAGTTTTTAGCCCCTACTGCTTAGTCGATTCATCAAAGAAGCAATGACGGAAATAAAAGAAAGGTTCAAGAGTGGGATTAAAATTCAAGGTGAAAGGATATCATTGTTAAGATTTGCTGATGACATCCTCAGTGAAAATGAAGAAAAATTAGAGCACCCGCTGAATGGAATGAATGGTCTAATCAGTATAGAATATAGACTGAGAGTGATTCGTAGAAAGGCGATAGTGATGACACGCAACAGAAATGAGAACATCGAAAAAGTGGGCGTGAGAATTAGTGACGATGAAGTAGACGTGACGAGTAAGCTGCGAACGCTTCCAAGATAACAGCCATGTTCAAAGACGCAGGCGCCCTATCGAACCTTGACCGATCAATTAAATCACCCGATAAAATTCCTGGGACTCTATGGTACAGCAGGTGATAAGTAGAAATAAACATCCGCATAATTTGGTCTGAGAGATCAATGTTTGGCTTCAGCTCGAAACGGCTAAAGTGTAGAAACTTGTGGACTCTCTTCCCGCCTAACTGTGCCCATTATTAAGAACAGAGGTGGTGTTACAAGCCTACTCGTTACTAGCCGAATGTCTCCTGGCTGTGAGAAACTTCTTGTCCGGTGTGTATATCTTCGCTCCATCCGGCACAGTGTAATGACTTGCAGACGGTATTGAGATGACATAAGTTATGGGTTACCTCCTAATATAGAATTGAAGCTTCTTTTGCCTGGCATAGAACTGCAGCTCCACGTGACATAACAAGTCGTCGGAAGTCCCCTGCCGGAATATTGAGCCATGTTGCCTCTGTAACCGTCCATAACTGAGAAAGTGTTGCCGGCGCCGGATTTTGTCCGTAAAATAATCTATCGATTAAGTCCCATAAATGTTCGGTGGGATTCATGTCGGGCTGACTGGGTGGTCAAATCATTTGCTCAAATTGTCCAGAATGTTCTTCAGATCAGTCGTGAACAACTGTGGCCCGGTGACATGCCTGCTTGTCATCCACAAAAGTCCCGTTATTGTTTGGCAACATGAAGTCCATAAATGGCAGTAAATGGTCTCCAAGTAGCCGAACATAACCATTTCCAGTCAATGATCGGTTCACCTGGACCAGAGGACAGTCTATTCCAAGTAAACACAGTCCACACCAAAATGGAGTAACTACCAGCTTGGAAGTTGTAGACAACGTGGGTCCGTGGCTTCGTGGGTTCTGCAGCACACTCTGATCCTACCATCAGCTCTTACCAGCTGAATTCGTAACTCATCTTAACAGGTCAGGGTTCTTCAGTCGTCTAGGGTCCATCCGACATTGTCACCTGCCCAGGAGAGGCGATGCAGGAGATGGTATGCTGTTAGCAAAGGCACTAGCGTCTGTCGTCTGCTGCCATAGCCTGTTAACGCCAAATTTTTCCGCACTGTCACCGGATACGTTCGTCGTGTGTCCCACATTGATTCCTGCGGGTATTTCACGCAGTGTTGCTCGTCTGTTAGCACTGACCACTCTAGGCAACGCTGCTGCTCTCGGTCGTTAAGTGAAAGACGTCGGCCACTAAGTTGTCCGTGGTGAGAGGTATTCTCGGCACGCTCAAGACACTCTGGATCTCTAAATATTAAATTCCTTATGTTAATTCCCATTGTGCCCCGAAATCAGATGCGAGAACCTTTTCAGGCGAATCACTTGAGTACAAATGACAGCTTCGTCAATGCACTACTCTTTTATACCTTGTGTGTAGGAGATACTACCGCCATCTGTAATGTGCATACCACTATGCCATGACTTTGTCACCTCATGTACAAGCGCAAATGTAGAGAGAAAGAAAACACAGGAACCACCCATTGTTACGAACAGGCGGAACGAGGCTTCACCAAAGACGACTAGCCCAGGTTTCCACTGTGAATGACAGACTGCACGTGTCGACTTCCCACTCAGGCCTCGTGGCAGTCCGTGCATTTTAGCGCCTTAGTGGGCGCAACCACGCGTCTCGCGAGGATCAGCACCGCTGTAGACACAAACGGGCGTCATCTCCTGGTTGCCGGCTCTTTAACAGCCGGCTGACCTTTCCGTCCTTCCCGTCAGGCGCCGTCAGAGAGACCGCCAACAACGTCCACGTGGCCCCCAAATTGACTGAATTAGCAGCATCGCGCAAGCCACAGTACTGAAGTCAGAAACTGTTCTTTTTAGTGTCACTACTGACGTCAGAAACTGTTCTTTATCTCTTCGGAGTTTATCCCATCTTTGGTAGGTCTCCCACTCATTATCTGCCAATTACGTTTTTCAGTTCTGTTTCGGTTGTTGAATATGCCGCCCTGTCATCACGAACATCAGTTACGGTAAGGAAGAAACAGAGTGTGCACCACATCGCGTGACCAGGGTAAACTTTGTTCTGTGTGGATTCATATTTTAACTGGTATTTGACTGTGTAGCTGTCAAAAGTTCCCTCAAGCCCCACTCGGACCAGCAGATATATTAAGCCTACATTCTCTTCGCGTCTGACTTACCTCCTTCCCTCGGAAGCCAGTGTGCTGAGGATTGTGGAACAAAGTTACACTACTGGCCATTAAAATTGCTTCACCACGAAGATGACGTGCTACAGACGCTAAATTTAACCGACAGAAAGAAGATGCTATGATATGCAAATTACTAGCTTTTCAGAGCATTCACACAAGGGTGGCGCCGGTGGCGACACCTACAACGTGCTGACATGAGGGAAGTATCCAACCGATTTCTCATACACAAACAGCAGTTGACCGGCGTTGCTTGGTGAAACATTGTTGTGATGCCTCGTGTAAGAAGGAGAAATGCGTACCATCACGTTTCCGACTTTGATAAAGGCCGGATTGTAGCCTATCGCGATTGCGGTTTATCGCATCGCGACATTGCTGCTCGCTTTGGTCGAGATCCAATGACTGTTAGCAGAATACGGAATCGGTGGGTTCAGGAGGGTAATACGGAACGCCGTGCTGGATACCAACGGCCTCGTATCACTAGCAATCGAGATGGCAGGCGTCTTATCCGCATCACTGTAACGGATCGTGCAGCCACGTCTCGATCCTTGAGTCAACAGATGGGGATGTTTGCCAGACAACAACCATCTGCACGGACAGTTCGACGACGTTCGCAAGCAGCCAGGACTATCAGCTCGGAGACCATGGCTGCGGTTACCCTTGACGCTGGATCACAGACGGGAGCGCCCGCGATTGTGTACTCAACGACGAACCTGGATGCACGAATGGCAAACCGTCATTTTTTCGGATGAATCTAGGTTCTGTTTACAGCCTCACGATGGTCGCATCCGTGTTTGGCGACATCGCGGTGAACGCACATTGGAAGCCTGTATTCGTCATCGCCATACTGGCGTATCACCTGGCGTGATGGTATGGGGCGCCATTGGTTATACGTCTCAGTCACCTCTTATTCGCATTGACGGCACTTTGAACAGTGGACGTTACATTTCAGATGTGTTACGACCCGTTGCTCTACCCTTCATTCAATCTCTGTGAAACCTTACATTTCAGCAGGATATTGCACGACCGCATGTTGCAGGTCTTGTATGGGCCTTTCTGGATACAGAAAATGTTCGACTGCTGCCCTGGCCAGCACATTGTCCAGATCTCTCACCAATTGAAAAGTCTGGTCAATGGTGTCCGAGCAACTGGCTCGTCACAATACGCCAGTCTCTTGATGAACTGTGGTATCGTGTTGAAGCTGCGTGGGCAGCTGTACCTGTACACGCCATCCAAGCTCTGACTCAACGCCCAGGCGTATCAAGGCCGTTATTACGGCCAGAGGTGGTTGTTCTGGGTACTGATTTCTCAGGATCTATGCACCGAAATTGCGTGAAAATGTAATCACATATCAGTTCTAGTATAATATATCTGTCCAATGAATACCCGTTTATTATCTGCATTTCTTCTTGGTGTAGCAACTTTAATTGCCAGTAGTGTATTACAAATGACTGAAGCGATTTCATAATTTCTCTTGTTGTTGCTGTGGTCTTCAGTCCTGAGACTGGTTTGATGCAGCTCTCCATGTTACTCTATCCTGTGAAAGCTTCTTCGTCTCCCAGTACCTACTGCAACCTACATCCTTTTGAATCTGCTTAGTGTATTCATCTCTTGGTCTCCCTCTAGGATTTTTACCCTGCACGCTGCCCTCCAATACTAAATTGGTGATCCCTTGATGCCTCAGAACATATCCTACCAACCGATCCCTTCTTCTTGTCAAGTTGTGCCACAAACTCCTCTTCTCCCCAATTCTATTCAATACCTCCTCATTGGTTATGAGATCTACCCATCTAATCTTCAGCACTATTCTGTAGCACCACATTTCGAAAGTTTCTATTCTCTTCTTGTCTAAACTATTTTTCGTCCATGTTTCACTTCCATACATGGCTACACTCCATACAAATACTCTCAGAAATGACTTCCTGACACTTAAATCTATACTCGATGTTAACAAATTTCTCTTCTTCAGAAACGCTTTCCTTGCCATTGCCAGTCTACATTTTATATCCTCTCTACTTCGACCATCATCACTTATTTTGCTCCCCAAATAGCGAAACTCCTTTACTACTTCAAGTATCTCATTTCCTAATCTAATTCCCTCAACATCACCCGACTTAATTCGACTTTTCTCTATAGCTACATTAACTGACACATCATCACAAAATACGACATTCATATAGAAACCTCA
This sequence comes from Schistocerca americana, assembly GCF_021461395.2. Lineage (NCBI taxonomy): Eukaryota > Metazoa > Arthropoda > Insecta > Orthoptera > Acrididae > Schistocerca > Schistocerca americana. Next base: position 569,600,301 of record NC_060121.1, read on the forward strand.
ATACGTTCTGTACTGTTGCAGACGCACTGCATGTTTCTGCCATGAGAGCTCAGTGGTGAGCAGTTACGCAAGGTGGCCACAGGCGCCGAGAAAGCGTATTTGTGCTTCAAGTGCACTTACATCAGTCCGCTGGAACAGAGCAACAGCGCTTCAGACCGAAGTTCAACAAAGATCCAGCAACTACCAACTCCATTCGGCGGTGGTATGCGTTGTTTAAAACTTCAGAATGCTTCCGCAAAGAGAAATCAGCGGGTTGGTCTTCAGTGAGCGAAGAAGCGGTTGGCCAGTGCGAACAGAATTCGACGAACCGAACAAGCAGAGCTGAGCCTATCACTACCGACCATCTGAAAGATCTTAAGAAAACGACTGAAGCTGAAGACTTGCCGCTTGCATTACTACTTGCCGCTGACTCCAGAGGACAAAGGCAGACGCATTGAATTTTCGGCACAGTAGCAAAAGCTTATGGGAGAGGATGCCTTTTGTGAGAAACTAATCTTCAATGACGAAGCAACTTATTTGACTTATTTAGGGAATGGCATAATTATCAGGCACGGCGTGCGAATCTGGGGAACAGAGAATCCCCACGCTGTCGCGCAGCACATTCGATATTCACCAAAAGCTAATGTGTTCTGTGCAGTCTTGTGCTTTAAAGTTTATGTTAATTTTTCTTCTGTGAAATGACCGTTGCAGGACACATGTATATGAACATGCTGGAAAAGTGACTTATGCCACAGTTGCAGACGACACTGTGGACTTCATCTACGAACAGCATCGTTCTCCACCCCACTTCCATCACAATGTTCATGACTTCTTAAACAGAAAATTGAGAAACCGATGGATCCGTTTTGGTGGAGCTGACGATCAGCAGTTCCTGTCGTGGCCTTCACTCTCTCTCGATCTAACCCCGTACGATGTTTTTTATGGGGTTTTTTGAAAGGTTCTACCAATAAACCTACCAGAACTGTGGACTCGTGACAGCAGTGCTTTTGAACAGATCGATAGGGAGACTCCGAGGAGACTGAACCTTACCCGTCATGGTACAGAGCATGATCATCTCCGGTTCACATAGCTCGTATCTTGGACAGCAGCCATTGTTCCTGAAGCGTTAAAGACAGTGATGTTATCATCTTATAGCTGCCTGTGATGCTATTTTTCAAGAAGATAACAGAGGACCGAATATTAGCCACGCTGTGCGTCGATACAGATTGTGTTACATTGTTGCCCTGAGCAGTACGTTCTGTAATTCTTCTCCCATGGAAACCATCTGGTCGTGGGTTATGGAGAGACTGGCAAGACATCTCTCCCCAACCGCTACTATTGATATGAACTCTAGCGTAGCTGAATCACCATGGACTGACATATCTGCCTCCCACGCTCAGTTCGACTCGATGCTCAGCTGAGTTAGAGTTAGTGTTGCTGCCAGAGGTGGCAGCTCGGAGCACTAAATTTCGCACCCTGTAGTCCGCAAAAATCATCAACAAATTTAATAATACACTACTGGCCATTAAAATTGCTACACCACGACGATGACGTGCTACAGACGCGAAATTTAACCGGCAGGAAGAAGATGCTGTGATGTGCAAATGATTAGCTTTTCAGAGCATTCACACAAGGTTGGCACCGGTGGCGACACATGCAACGTGCTGACGTGAGGAATGTTTCCAACCGATTTCTCATAGACAAACAGCAGTTGACCGGCATTGCCTGGTGAAACGTTGTTGTGATGCCTCCTGTAAGGAGGAGAAATGCGTACCATCACGTTCCCGACTTTGATAAAGGTCGGATTGTAGCCTATCGCGATTGCGGTTTATCGTATCGCGACATTGCTGCTCGCGTTGGTCGAGATCCTTTGACTGTTAGCAGAATATGCAATCGGTGGGTTCAGGAGGGTAATATGGAACGCCGTGATGGATCCCAACGGCTTCGAATCATTAGCAGTCGAGATGACAAGCGTCTTATCCGCACGGCTGTAACGGCTCGTGCAGCCACGTCTCGATCCTTGAGTCAACAGATGGGGGCGTTTGCAAGACAACAACCATCTGCACGGACAGTTCGTCGACGTTTGTAGCAGCATGGACTATCAGCTCGGAGACCATGGCTGCGGTTACCCTTGACGCTGCATCACAGACAGGAGCGCTTCCGATGGTGTACTCAACGACGAATCTGGGTGCACGAATGGCAAAACCATTTTTTCGGATGAATCCAAGTTCTGTGTACAGCATCATGATGGTAGCATCCGTGTTTGGCGACATCGCGGTGAACGCACATTGGAAGCGTGTATTCGTCATTGCCATACTGGCGTATCACCCGGCATGATGGTATGGGGTGGCATTGGTTACACGTTTCGGTCACCTCTTGTTCGCATTGACGGCTCTTTGAACAGTGGACGTTACATTTCAGATGTGTTACGACCCGCGGCTCTACTCTTGATTCGATCCTTGCGAAACCCTACATTTCAGCAGGATAATGGACGACCGCATGTTGCAGGTCCTGTACGGGCCTTTCTGGATACAGAAAATGTTCGGCTGCTGCCCTGGCCAACACATTTTCCAGATCTCTCTCACCAATTGAAAACGTCTGGTCAATGGTGGTCGCGCAACTGACTCGTCACAATACGCCAGTCACTACTTTTGATGGACTGTGGCATCGTGTTGAAGCTGCATGGGCAGCTGTACCTGTACACGCCATCCAAGCTCTGTTTGACTGAATGCCCAGGCGTATCAAGGCCGCAATTACGGCCAGAGATGGTTGTTCTGGGTACTGATTTCTCAGAATCTATGCACCCAAATTGCGTGAAAATGTAATCACATGTCATTTCTAGTATAATATATGTGTCCAATGAATACCCGTTTATCATCTGCATTTCTTCTTGGTGTAGCAATTCTAATGGCCAGTAGTGTACATTTTCCATACGAACTGAGACGTACACCGACGTTAGAACCGATCTGATCGCTTCTACTCTTGGTGACGAAACTGCCGTAGCTCCTTTCCAATGACTCCTATTTATAGAAGGAGAAGATCGTACCGCCATTTTTGTCCTTTCTAGTCCACACGGCCTATGCTCAAAAGGATTTAAATTTATTGTCGGTAATTGATATTCTGTGATAGTCGGTCGCAGTCCCTTCCCCCACCCTGCCGGAAGACGTGGCTACCGGCTTCCCTCGCCCGCGCCGCCCCACTGCAGAGGAGGCGTCGAGTGTCGCGTCCGCCGGTTACGCAAGTCCGTCCGTCACGTGCGGCCGGCGGGATTGCCGGCGAGCACGTGGGGATCAACGACCCGCCGTGTGGCCGCCTGCCACCAGCCACTTGTCATGTGGATCGCTGCTGGACGAGTCCACGTCAGCTTGTGGACTAGTAACGTTTCCCTCTTGCAGGGGCCCTTCGCTAATTCAAAATAAAGCAGACACTGTGTTCCCACTCGGTGCCAGCCGCACATTTGTTCTCTGTGCTCAATAGATCTTAGAGACTTAGCTGGAGCAGCTGATACCGCGCCGCTACTCACAATGCGAATCTAACAGGTTGTGGCGAGGTATACAGCGACTGCACGTGCAGCCCTGCAAAGCGATATGAAATGGAACGAACATGTAAGAATTGTGGTAGAGAAGGCGACTAGTCGACTTCGGTTTATAGGGAGAATTTTAGGAAAGTGTGGTTCACATGTAAAGGAGAACGAATGTAGGACGCTGGTGCGACCTATTCTTGATTACTGCTCAAGTGTTTGGGATCCGTACCAGGTCGGATTGAAGGAAGACATCGATCTAATTCAGAGTCGGGTTACTAGATTTGTTACCGGTAGGTTCGAAAAACAGATAAGTGTTGTGGAGATGCTTCGTGAAGGCGACGTTCTTTTCGAGAAACACTAATGAGAAAATTTAGAGAAGAGGCATTTGAAGCTGACTGCCGAACGATGCTATTGTCGATAACATACATTGAGCGTAAGGACCGCGAAGATATGAGAAATTAAGGTTCATATGGAGGCATACAGATAGTCATTCTTCCCTCGCCCTATTTGCGAGTGGAACATTCTTGAACTATGTGGAAAAAAACGTAAATTAGTTGCAAACTACGGCTTGCACACACTTGATTCAACCTGTAAACGTCACTGCAGGTGTTCGGATTAAGCTTATGACATGTTCGATATGCCAGGCATCATTGACGATGATGTGGCGCAGACGAATAGCGAAATTCTGCACTACTCGCTGAAGTGTCGGAACATCGATGCTGTCGATGGCCTCCAGAATGGCTGTTTTCAGCTTAGCAGTAGTTTGGGGATTGTTCTGTACACCTTGTCTTTAATATAGCCCCACAAAAAAGAGTCGCATTTGTTCAGATCCTTAGAATATGGCGGCCAATCGAGGCCCATGCCAGTGGCCTCTGGGTACCCCAAAGTGCTCCTCTAGGACTTTAAACCCTCTCCTCCTTCGATGGGATCGAGCTCTTTCTTGCATGAACCACATCTTGTCGAAATTAGGGTCACTTTGAGTAATGGGGATGAATTCATCTTCCAAAACCTACACGTACTGTTCGATAATCACCTTGCCATCAAGCAATATCGCACCAATTGTCCTGTGACTGGACCATCGCACACCGCACAATCACCCGTTGAGGATGAAGAGACTTCTCGATCGAGAAATGTGGTCTTTCTGTCTCCCAAATGCGCCCAATTTTGCTTATTGACGAAACCATCCAAATGAAAGTGGACTCCGTCGCTAAGCCAAACTGTGCAAGCTCATACTGATTCCCATCATGCCCCGCGGCCAACCGAGCAGTTCAATTTGAACGTCCTAACGCAGACCGTTCAGAAGTTATGACTATTACATTTCATATAATTCAATAATTGTCGCCCTGTAAGTGCAAAACAAGCAACCCCCACCCCCCACCCAAAAAAAAAGCAAGCCGTCGGCTCCCATGTTCTTTCTTACACCTTCATTTATGTTTTTTCCATATCAGTTTTACTAATACTGCTGGTAACCCTACCATTTACTACATCAGTTATGTAGCGTACCAAAACTACCGAACCGTGGTTTTGATAAAGCGCAACTCTAACTACAACTGATAGAGCTGGACCTAAGACTGGAAGTTCGGCATTAAGGCAGCCACAACTGGAAAAGAAGAGGACACACCGTGTACCGCAGAGGGGCAGACGACGAGTAGACAGTCTTCCGCGGCTTGTAGCGAGAGTTTGGGGCGACCCGTTACACGGGCGGCGCGTCCTTGCCCACGGCTCGTGGCGGCTGCCAACACGTCCTGTTTACCCGCGCCGGCCACCGCCACGGCCGTGCGTGCAGACGAGCAGACGAGACCGCCGCCGCGCCCCGTGATCGTGCTACACTTTGGACAAGACCTACGCGCGACTGCCGGACACTGGGAACCAGTGGGCAGCGCAAGGTCGTTCAACGAGGCCAATTGTGGACGCAACAACTTCGTGTATTCTCTTGAAGGGGCTTAATACTCTTCCGAATGATACTTCTCCACCTGTGCGCCTGTCATTATTTGCCAAAACCTGTAACAAGCTCGTACCCTGCGTCGTCGTACAGGCTGAAAATGCAGAGGCAACTGGAGAAGAAGTACCGTGGTCAAGACAGCACACTAGTATACGGAAGAGTTGGTTCAAATGGCTCTGAGCACTATGGGAGGTCATCAGTCCCCTAGAACTCAGAACTACTTAAACCTAACTGACCTAAGGACATCACACACATCCATGCCCAAGGCAGGATTCGAACCTGCGACAGTAGCGGTCGCGCAGTTCCAGACTGTAGCACCTGGAACCGCTAGGCGACCCCGGCCGGCTACGGAAGAGTCATTGTTCAAATTCACACTCAGTCATCCTGCTTTTCCTAAACAGTGTCATACGAACGCATGAACGCACCATAGTTCTCTCAACGAGGCCATTCTTACTTTTGCTCTCCAACCTTTCGCAAGGAAATGATCCATCTTCAATAACTTTCCAGTCGAAGACATGTTTACTTTATCCTTATTTCCTTCATTATTTTTTTTTTCTTTTGAAATCTGTAACGCCTATTAATTTCATGTTAGCAAACAAAATTTGGAGAGAATTCTCGCCTTATGCCAGGCACAAATCATTTTTTATTCCAACGCTTTATGACCTGACAAATAACGCCGAAAGCTCCGTTAAATGGTTCACCAATGACGCTGTCGCATACTGAGAAGCCGCAACATTAGAAAACTGTAGCGAATCGCAGGAAGACCTGCGGAGGATCCGCAGTTGATGAAGGATTGGAAACTGATACTCAAACATATTTAAAGTACTGCGCACGTGTGATTACATTGCGTGTGTGATTACACTATCGCTTCACAAACGCTGGGAGCAGGTGCATCCATTAAACATATCACAACACACGTATGGAACGACTGAGAGAGGAACAACGATATAAAACTAATTGGAAAGGCAGACGCCAGACGCACGTTTATTGGAAGTGCAGTCCTCTACCGAAGCTGACAGCTTACAAAACCCTCGTTCGACTAACACTTGATATTGCTCGCCAGTGGTGGGACACTTATCAGATAGGAATGATAGAGGACATGGAGATGATCCAAAGAAGAACAGCGCATTTCTTTACAGGTTGATTTAGCAAGCGGGAAAGCGTCACGAAGATGCTCAGCCAACTGCAGTAGAAGACGATACGAAACGGAGTAGTCAACTGTTAAGATTCGAAGAGCGTACGTTCTTTGGAGACTCAACCAATACACTGGTTCCTCATACTTATATCTCGCGAAAATAACGTGAAGATAATATTAGAGAGATTCGAGCCCACTCGGCGGCCGACCAACATACACTCATGTCGTCCACCATTCACGATTGGAGCACTGAAGGGCAGAACTGACCCTCTGGAATCTAGCGTAAAGGTGGCTTGTAGATGTACAGCATAAGTGTTGTTTTGTGTTGTACTGTCTGAAAGCTCGTTGTTACGTTATAACATCTTTGTCGGTTCATATGGATTCAGTTTGAAACTATTTCTGTGAAAACCAGAGTGATAAAAGGACCTTAGTTTACATTCACACATTGTAAAGGGTTTGAGATATAGCGACAGTGAACAAAAGTATTTCGCTCACACCTCTAGTGGTGTCATAACTAAATTTCATCATCGGAAACTCTAATACGCGAAAAACGCTGTAGGATATTTAATTCGAAACGCAAGAAACAGAAACACAGGAAACGTTTCGTTGTTTATAGATGACAAATCGTATAGTGTATATTACATATGACACTGACAAGACTAAATAACTGATAACATAATGCGAGGCACATATAACCATCTCTTTCTCCGAAATTGGTGCTGTAGACCTAATTTACAACACGCCACAAACAAATTAACTTCAATATTTCGTGAGTCAGCAGTGTGAAACATGTCAAAGAATTATTTGTACAGGCTGTCTGACTAATATAATAGGTACAATCGAAAGGGGCGACTACAGGACAATGAACAAATGTCCGGAAACCAATGGTTTTCCCGATACGGTATCTTACGACTGAACAAATGACACACCTATAAACAAAGTCACCGGACATGCACGTGAGGACAAATACAGTACAACAAATGTTACACATGACCACTGTTCATTTGAAGGCCGGCGTCAGCACACCTCCTCATCAATCCCCTAGCCGTGGCTCGAGTGCACTGACAGCCACCCACAATGCGTTCCTGGAGTCCATCGACGCTGTCAACAGGACTGAAATACACCAAAGCTTTTAAATATGCCCACGCAAAAATACCCAACGGGTGGACTTGGGAGGCCTTGGTATTGGCAAGCCACGACCGATACATTTGTTGTCGAAACGCCTTTACCGGTATTTAGGAAACTGGAGTGATAATGAAACCTGCCGTTAGACAACAGCGCTGCAACATTGTCATCAGCGCTGCAACATTGTCATCAGTGCTGCAACATTGTTCATACGATCCATTGGGGAAACTAATGGTTTCTGGACCTATGTTTACTAGGATTATTTGTTTGTCTCTTTGTTCCCTACTAGTTCCTTTCGTTTGCACCTATAGTAGTGAAGCGCGCAGTATATGCACACTAACGTGAATTAGCCCATTATTTTTCCTTTTTATATACAAGTGGCTTCAGTTCCAACTCTTATGAACTATTGCACATGAGATTACACGTTTTTCTTGTATTGCTCACTTGTATGAGCTTTCCTAATCATAGTCTGCAGCTCGTGGTCGTGCGGTAGCGTTCTCGCTTCCCACGCCCGGGTTCCCGGGTTCGATTCCCGGCGGGGTCAGGGATTTTCTCTGCCTCGTGATGACTGGGTGTTGTGTGACGTCCTTAGGTTGGTTAGTTTTAAGTAGTTCTAAGTTCTAGGGGACTGATGACCATAGATGTTAAGTCCCATAGTGCTCAGAGCCATTTCCTAATCATACTATCTGATGTGATTAATCGAAACGAGTCATAAATAAAGTACTAAGCGACCAAGACGTTTTCAAGGAATTACTGCATGCCAAAAATAAATTGTGTCTCGCGCAAGACTGAAAAACTCAATCTTTTAAATGTTTTTCTGTAGTGGTGCGCGGCTGTTTTGAAAACCGGTGACATGTGTGGGGAGTGTATGTTTCTGACAGGGTAATTTCAAATTTCGAAATTCGGCTAAAAATAGATATTGCTACGCCTTCATTGTCTGGTTGTCAACATGAGAGCTGAAAGTTCCCGCCAGTACCTCTCCTATATTGTAACGGTCGGACGTCCGGAACCGCACAAACGTCGCATATACATAAACATGAACATATCTCGGAGACTAATAGTCTGTCCCGATTCAACCAAGTGTTTTGTAGAAGTAGAATACCTGTGTTACAACTCATTCTGGGTTTCAAATGTCTGTCTCGAAACTCAAAACGAGGACGAATTTGTGTCTTTTAAAATATACGAAAATTCCCGATTTTCTTAATAATTATGGCGGTAAAATAAACCATAATTACCAAAGTCGACTACCAATATACCACAGATACAAATTTAAATAAAAAAGACCCAGTAGGCCTTGTACAAATCCAAGACCACGAGCGTTATGCCACAAATCTCGGCAGCGAAAGCGCTCTCGATACACTCGGGCACCATCTTACAAAACTGAATCAAATATTTTTGCGGATTTCGTTGATGATCAGATACAGACCATTGGAGTTAGACGCATCCTCAATGTGGCGGCGGGTGTCTAAAACCGGATCTCTACAGTGGCTGAGATCTACTTCAAAATCTTTTAGTCAAGTTAAGCATACTACACGCATTACCTTTCACAAAAATAGCTGTGGTAGTTTTTGAGACGGTGCAACTAGCGGAACTATTACGGTAGGAGCAGAGGATAGATTATCACTGACGTTTACATAAGACTAGTGATTAGTGCGTGCCTGAGATGTACGAGAAAATTTTGACAGAATACCTCATGCTACCAACAGCCATGTTTTAAGTCCGGTCACGTTTCTGAGTAATACAGTTCCCCCCTTCAAGAGCGGCGTTTGTTTTCTTTCGCGGCGACTTCCGGCAGAATGTGTAAGCCTTCTGTTACCTGCTCTTTTTTTTTAGGCCTCAGTCTTCTGAATAGTTGATGCGGCCCGCCACAACGGTGGCAACCTCTTCACCTCAGAGTAGCACTTGCAAACTACGTCCCCGGTTATTTGCTGGATGTATTCCTCTCTCTGTCTTCCTGTACAGTTCTTGCCATCTACAGCTCCCTCTAGTACCATGGAAGTTATCCCCTGATGTCTTAACAGATGTTCTATCATCTCGTCCCTTCTCCTTGTCCGTGTTGTCTACATATTCATTTACTCTCCGATTCTGCGCAGAACGTCCTCGTTTCTTAGCATATCAGTCCACCTAATTTTCAATATTCGCCTGTAGCACCACATCTCAAATGCATCGATTCTCTTCTGTTCCGGTTTTCTCACAGTCCATGTTTCACTACCGTACAATGTTGTACTCCAAACACACATTCTTAGAAATTCCTTGCTGTAATTAAAACCTATGTTTGATACTAGTAGACTTTTCTCGGCCAGGAATGCCTTTTCTATCAGTGCTAGTCTGCTTTTGATGTCTTCTTTGATCCGTCCTTCGTGGGCATCAATCCTGATATTACGTTTCTCGCTGTTTTCATTTCTGCTGCTTCTTATTACTTTCGTCTTTCTTCGATTTTCTCTCCATCCATATGCTGCACTCATTACACTGTCCATTCAGTAGATCATGTAATTCTTCTTCAGCTTCACTCAGGATAGCAACGTCAACTGCGAATCATGTCATTAACTTCCTTTCACCTTGAATTTTAATTCCAAACCTGAACGTTTCTTTTATTTCCATCACTGATTTTTCGATGTACAGATTGAACAGTAGGGGCGAAAGACTACATCCCTGTCCTACACCTTTTTTAGTTCGAGCACTTCGTTCTTGGCCGTCCACTCTTGTTATTACCTCTTGGCTCTTATACATATTGTATATTACCCGTCTCTCCCCGCACCAGTTTACAGTGTAGAACTCTTTTTCCATGTCGTCATATCCTGTGAATGAGTCTTGACTTTTCTTTAATCTTGCTTCTATTATCAACCGCAACTTCAAATTGCCTCTCTGGTGTCTTTACGTTTCCTAAAGACAAACTGATCGTCATCTAACACGTCCTCAATTTACTTCTCCTTTCTTCTGTATATTATTCTTATCATAAACTTAGATGTATGAGCTGTTAAGCTGATTGTGCTATAATTCTCGCACTTGTCTGCTCTTACAGTCTTCGGAATTATGTGGATGCTATTTTTCCGAAAGTCAGATGCTATTTCGCCAGACTCATATATTCTACACACCAACTTGAATAATTGTTTTATTGCCACATCCCCCCAATGATTTTAGCAATTCTGATGGAATGTTGTCCATCCCTTCTGCCTTATTTGATCTTAAGTCCTCAAAAGCTCTCTTAAATTCTGGCTCTAATACTGGATCCCTTATCTCTTCTAAATTGACTCCTGTTTCTTCTTCTATCACATCAGGCAAATCTTCCCCCTCATAGAGGCTTTCAATGTACTCTTTCCACCTATCTGTTCTCTACTCTGCATTTAGCAGTGGAACTCCCGTTACGGTCTTAATGTAACCACCCTTGCTTTCAATTTCACCGAAGGTTCTTCTGACTTTCCTTTATGCTGAGTCGATTCTTCCGACAATCATTTCATTTTATATTTCTTCACATTTTACATGGAGCCATTTCGCTTTAGCTTCTCTGCACTTCCTGTTTATTTCATTCTTCAGTGACTTATATTTCGGTATTCCTGAATTTCCCTCAGCAAATACCGTCCGCACTGGCGGAATGTTACGTGATACCACGTACTTATATGTTTGTGACTATTACGGCGCCATCTATCACAAAGCGAAAAAAGTGGTCCAACAAAAACATTCATATTTCTTTACGTACTACACGAATATGTAATAAAAAATGGGGGTTCCTATTTTAAAAAACGCAGTTGATATCTTTTTGACCTATGGCAGCGCTAACTAGCGGGTCAACCATAGCGCCATCTGGTTTCCCCCTTCAAGCTAGACGAGTTTCGTTCTTTGTAGTTTTTTCGTTTGATGCTTATTTCGTGAGACATTTGGCCCGGTCACTATCAATGGACTACCCTGTAGAATCTCTACCTGACCATGATGTAATCTAACTGAAATCTTCCCGTATCACCCGGCCTTTTCCAAGTATACGTCCTCCTCTTGTGAGACTTGAACAAAGTATTCGCTATTATTAACTGAAATTTATCGCAGAACTCAATTAGTCATTCTCCTCTCTCATTCCTTGTTCCAAGCCCATATTCTCCTGTAAACTTTTCTTCTCCTCCTTCCCCTACAATGCTTTTCAGTCCCGCATGACTATAAGATTTTCATCTCACTTTATGGACTGTATTACGCTTTCAGTATCCTCATGTACTTTCTCTGTCTCCTCATCTTCAGCTTGCGACGTCGGCACGTATATATGAACTATCGTTGTCAGTGTCGGTTTGCTGTCGTCCCCGATAAGAACAACCCTATTACCGAAGCGTTCACAGTAACACACTCTCTGAAATACCTTCCTATTCATAACGAATCGTACTCCCGTTATCCCATTTTCTGCTGCTGTTGATATTACCCTATACCCATCTGACCAGAAATCCTTGTCTTCTTTCCATTTGACGTCACTGACCCCTACTATATCTAATTGAGCCTTTGCATTTCCCTTTTCAGATTTTCTAGCTTCCCTACCACATGCAAGGTTCTGACATTCCGCGCCACGACTCGTAGAACGTTATCCTTTCGTTGGTTATTCAATCTTCTTCTGATGGTCACCTCCCACTTGGCAGTCCCCTCCCGAAGAGCCGAATGGGGGACTATTACGGAATCTTTTGCCAATGGAGAGATCATCGAGGCACTTTTTCAATTACAGGTCACACGTCCTGTGGATACACGTTACGTGTCTTTAATGCAGTGTTTTCCATTGCCTTCTACGTCCTAATGCCATTGATTATTGCTGATCACCGTCCGCATCTCGTGGTCGTGCGGTAGCGTTCTCGCTTCCCACGCCCGGGTTCCCGGGTTCGATTCCCGGCGGGGTCAGGGATTTCCTTTGCATCGTGATGACTGGGTGTTGTGTGCTCTCCTTAGGTTATTTAGGTTTAAGTAGTTCTAAGTTCTAGGGGACTGATGACCATAGATGTTAAGTCCCATAGTGCTCAGAGCCATTTGAACCTATTGCTGATCACCACAAGATCAAGAGAGTGCCCCGACCCCCGTTCGCACCTCCGTCCTCGTTTACCTGTCTACTGCGGAGGTAACGACAGCTTCAAAATGAAGTGCGCCCAGCACATAGAATACAATGATGTGACAGAGTGCGTCCGCTGTGACGAGAAATCAAATCGAAAACTGTCCAGCCTTAGTGCTACTACTGATCGTTTATGAGTTTGGTGCCGACCTCTACAGCTGCTTTTTTCCCTTGGAACGTCTGCACTAGCGCGGTAAGTCTGAATGACAGGGTGAGAAGAATTACTAGGATTAAGCTGCTAGTAAATCCGTGAGCCGTCAAGTAGAGTATCCCTGATAGGGAAATAAAAAGGTGTCGGTTCGAGTCTACGACAGCGTTAAATCGTTACGTTTTATTTGCTAAGGTCTTCAAATGTTTAGAAATAAATTTTAATCTTTTCTTCGAGTGAATGAAATAATTATACATATTTTAAATGTAGGATATTTCTAATAAATATTAAAGTATTTCCAGTGTCTAAAATATTACCTTGCTTTTAAGTAATTCTCAGTTCATATTACACGCCGTAGGTATTGCAGAGGGGTAGGTGAAGCTTTGGTATAGACTGTTTGGATATTGAGGGGCGTTCAAGAAGTAATACAACAAATTTTTTCCTCGGTCAATTTCGCTTTAAAAAATTCGGAATTTGTTGTGGGACTTCGTGGAGTATTCCGGCTTCAGCTTCTACAGTTTCATGAAGTTCCGATTCATGGCGGCGCTATACATATCCTTTAAAATAGCTTCTGTGACGGAGGTCCGTTCCAAACAGAGGACTGCCACTGAGTTTCTTTTGGCAGAAAACCAGAAGATCGCAGATATTCATTGGCGCTTGCAGACTCTGTTCGGAGACCTGGCAGTGAACAAAAGCCGAAGACCATAAAGAGTGTCAACAATAAAGACTAGTTAAGCGACCTGGGTATTGAAAGTCTTTTCGTATGTTAACATCAAAACACTACAGTTCTGGACATCGCTTCCTTATCAAAACTTTATCTGCTCTGCAACCTATATATCACCTGTAATGGGAATTCTGAAACACCCCGTATACATTTATTTTGAGACCCAAACATAACTTTTTATCGATAAATAAAATAAAAAATGTAGCAAACAAATGTTGCTCAGCCAGCAAGGAGACATTGAGCAGCACGACTGCCTTTCTTGTAACTCTGTTCGTTACGAATATATTAGCAGTAGTACGACCTTTCTAAACAGCACTCTATATTTTTTATTCGGTGGTTCTCCTCATTAAGACCTGTTCAAAAACGCTCCACAGTGTACCGTTCACATAAAGATGACGCCGGTCAGTGAGCTAACCGTCTTCAGTTAAAGGTTTGGGCGAGTTCAATGTACACCAACGAAGAGGTGGTAGAAATGCTACTCATCTAGGGAGAACTTAAGTCAGCAGAAGAGCAACTATCATGAGCATTTCCTTCTGTTTATTGCCAGCTCCAGCAATTGGATCTGTTACCTTACACCTGATACCTGCAATGTACGCTAGTACAGGATAGTTAGAACCAATTTAGTGTTACGTTTCCAACCCCGTCATGTTTACGTGAATGGCGTACTGTGACACGTATTTGAAGACGTCTAGATGAGAGGAAATGAATTTTTTTTGAGTCATCAGTGTACTGACTGGTGTGATGCAGCCCACCACGAATTACCGAATAAAATGTTTTCAGTGCTATTTAAAAAGGAAGAACTGTTGTTTATATCTTCGTAACGAATAAAGTTAAAAGAAAGGCAGTCGTAAATTGTCTCCATGCTAACTGGCCAACATTTGATCGATGCATATCTTTTATTTTGCTTGTGGATAAAGAGTCATTTAGGATCAATGAGACGTCTACTCACACTGATGAGAATTACTGCCAAAAGCCTGAATAGCCACCTTTTGCGGCGAGGACTGCTGAGAGACGTGCGGGCCGAGAGTCAATGAAGTCCAGGAATTTTCACACAGGGATGTGGAGCCTTGCCGGCTCCAGTGCCGTGGACAGCTGCTCTAAATTTCCCGGTTAAGGACCCATGGCGCGAACAGCCCGATCTAGGTGGACGCACAGATTCTCTATTGGGTTTAAGTCAGGGGAGTTTGGTGGCCAGGGGAGTACGGTAAACTCACCTTGGTGCACTACGAACCACCCATGTGCACTGCGAGCTGTGTGACACGTTCCGTTGCCCCATTGACAGATGCCATCGTGTCGAGGAAAAGCAAACTAAATGTGTCTTCCAGAATGACGAGATCACCCAGAGAATGCTATGAAAACATTCCCCACACCATAACGCTAACTACTTGTTTGCTTTGAGACATTTCACGCCGTACACACCAACGGTCGTCTGTCCAATGAGGCATAAAACCTGATTCATACGGAAAGGCATCTCTCGCCAGTGATTGGACATCCAGTTCCGGGACTGGCGTGCAAATTCCAGCCTTCGTCGCCAATGAACAGCAACATGAGTACAAGAACAAGGGGCCTGATGCGGAGGCCCGTATCCAGAAAAATTCGCTAAACGATCGTTGAAGAGACCCCTTGATTCATGTGGGCAGTCAGTTGCTCAATAGCTCCACGTCTATTCACCCATACACATCTTACCCTAACATCTGTGGCCTCGTACCATTTTACTATGCGCAGTTTACTCAAACCACGGCGGCACGCTTACTGTTTAGAAACTTAGCCGTTTCGGAAGTGCTTCCACCCTTGGCCTGAAAGCCACTGATGATGCCCTTTTGGGCGTTAGATAAATCGCTCTGTTTCCGCGTTACGACAACAACTGCAGTGTTTTCCGCGTCCCCCAGCGTGCTTTGGCTCTGAGCACTATGGGACTTAACATCTATGGTCATCAGTCCCCTAGAACTTAGAACTACTTAAACCTAACTAACCTAAGGACATCACACACACCCATGCCCGAGGCAGGATTCGAACCTGCGACCGTAGCTGTCACGCGATTCCAGACTGAGGCGTCTAGAACCGCACGGCCACAACGGCCGGCCCAGCGTGCTTTATATATTCTTCACTGCTAGTGCTATCACCTGCCGTTTGTGTGTGATTATCGATCGTTCACGGCGAACATAGGCGGTGCCCACATTAATGTGGCTGGATGGTGTGTGTGCGTGTGTGTGTGTGTGTGTGTGTGCGAGCGCACGCGCGCATATTTGTGTGTGTGTGTGTGTGTGAGAGAGAGAGAGAGAGAGAGAGAGAGAGAGAGAGAGAGAGAGAGAGAGAGAGTGTACTCGAGGTACACAGTAATCAAACAATACACAATTAATGAAATGAATCGAAAAGTTATGTACCATTTTTCATGTGACCCAATATTTATGGAGGTAGGACTGATTTTCTGAAGCATTTAAATGGCAAGTCGGAAGAACGTAAACAAAACGGTTACATTATGAAGAGTTTATGGAGCTGCTTCATGTATTCATAGCGCGTCGGATGCGATATGCATGAAAAAATTTCATTAGTGAGTCAAGTGAAAGAGAGACGTAGTTATAGAAACTCCGCACTTCCTCCAGGCTTGGATGCAGAGCAACTATACCGTACTCGTCGAACGATTGGGGCGGACTTTTCCTTATTGACAATAATTGGGAAGTTTCTAGTGTGGTTACTTGTTCCGAAATCCGCATGTAGTTCTCTGTTCTGGTTACAGAATGTAGATCCTATAATCAGCAATCTTCTGGAATTATACTAAAAGCATATGCCGCCGACAGCTCACAGTTTTCGTACAGCCCGCCGCAAAAGTGCCATCTGCTGAAAATTTACCGTGCAACACAGAGTAGCATGATCTATAGATCACCGAGGGTAACACTGCCAGTTAAGATGCCCTGGGACTCTTAGCGATCGGACAATGGCTATTGGGAATGGTTGGTGCTTGAGAGAACATAGTCAGTTAAAGGTTAAGCTTTCGCGGAAGCCCAGTCTGACAGATGAAAGATGCATCGCCACGACGCGGTGCTACACACGAACCCGGTAAGTGGCAGCTGCCGCAGCAGCAGAAGCAGTGTCGCAACAGCAGCCAGAACAGGCTATACCAAACACTCCAGCGAGCCGCCACTTGGGCTGCTGCAAAGAAACGGCGAGGCTTTCTCCGCCGCCTTTCACCGCCACTGGACAGACGGAGTCGCAGTCCGCACGCTTGTCTGGCGCTGTGCTGATCACAGCATAACTCGCTGGAAGTGATTGTGCACCCAGAGAAGTGCTGACTACTGGTCAACGGAGACGGAAGCAGCTGTCGGACTGGCCTGCTGCCCATACATAGTCTCACAAGTACATGCCACCAGGCACTTCACAACTTCTTCTCAAGTCTAGAGCGTCGTGCACAGCGAACATACCCACGTCACTGGAAATGAATGTTAACACCAGCACCAAATCTAATTCACGATTTTCAACCGTGTGCTAGGGCTGTAGGTACAGTTATTGTGATCATTGGTATCTTAATAGGTAACTACGTCATTGTGACAGTCGTTTTTTCTCTGTGTCTAACAGTCTTCCCGTAAACACATCACATAATTTACTACCAGATGTTTTTTGCACAGTCGTAACTGTCCCGTGATGGGGACACGCCTGTCAGTAGAGATTATCCACTTTACGTCAGAATTTCAACACTACAGTGAATCACCTGCTACCCAGAGTAAAATAAACGTTTAATGGCATACTCGTACCATGTGAACATGGAGGTACTAACTAATCTGAAAACATGCAGCTCATGATATCTGCAACTATTGGTCTGCAAGTGAAGTAAATAGTGATGTAGTGTTCTTCACCACTATGTTCTCAGTCATCAACAGAAATATCTTCACCCCTAGGAACCTGTATATTCTGTCACTGTCTATATTTATTTCTGGTTTTGTACCAAATATGGACGATTTCTATACATGTAAAGCAGTAATCAGCCATTATACTGAACACATCTTGGATCGTATACGAGGCTAAAATCTGTACACATCCATGGAAATATTGCCCCAGATGCTTATTGTCTCCAACAGTAAAGGTGTGTAATGTGTAATCAGTGCCATATGGCAAATATTAATTAGAAGGACAGCCATGTGAGAAAGTAAACGCTGAGGCTAAAACTACATATTCGACGAGGCCAACGTAGTACTTCGTATTTCGTTTATTAAAGGATTCTAATCTCTTTCGGACAATAAACGTGGGCTTAAGAAAAACCTTTCGTGTTAAGTAAACCCATTTTATTCATAGATATCTAAAAAAAGAATGGTGAATGCAAGTAACTAGGAAAATTCTGTCTTCTTAGATTTCCGAAAGACATACGTCATAGTAACGCATCGCCGACCAATAACCAAAATACGGTCGCATGGAGCGTACTCAAATGTACCAATTTTTGACAAATGGAATCCAGTACGCTGTTTTGACTGAGAAAAGAAAAAAGTAGAAACGAATCTAATACCGCATGTCTTTCAAGGAACCGTAATAGGATCTTTAATGCTAGCACTGATCATGTAGAGAAAGTCACATTGTATAATTATGTAGGCTTAATATTAAAAAGTGACCTAAATGGGACTAAGAGGTAAAATAAGAAGAAGTACGAAAGGCGAATGGAGGGTGAATTGACAAAGCGCGCCGCAGCTATGAAGGAAATCAAACACGATCTGATCCAGTCACTTATTAGGGAACATTAATGGGGGATGTGTCCAGCCTTCGCCTTTGTGACGCGTTTAACTATGCTGGGGAGATGTCTGAACGAGGAATGGCAGCTCATTCTTCCTCAAGGGCTGAAACCAGAAAAGGACGTGATGGACGCTTGGGTCAGGATCGAAGTCGACGTTCTGACTAACCCCATGTACACAATGCTGCAAAATGTGTTGATATCCTTCCATAATAATTGCTTTCATGAAGGGCATTAAGGGGACCACTTGCTATCCACGCTAGACACCACATCCTCCGCTCTTCACTGTTGGCACTACATATGATGGCGTGTAACGACCTCCGTACGTTCACCAAATCCAAACCCATCCATCTGATTGCAACAGGGTACAGCTTGATTCACCACTCCAAATCACTCGCTTTCAGCAGTCCACTGTGCAGTGCCGCCGCTCTTCACGCCACCTCAAGCGTCGCTTACCATTGACTACAGCAATGTGTGGCTTACGAAGAGCTGCTCGACAATTCTACCCTGTTCTTGTTGATACACACTATGCACACTCATTGTACTAGCTGGACTGTAGGCAGAACTTTGGTACTCACGACTGACTCCTTCCGCTGATTTCATGCAATTCTTCACAGGCACCCTCTGCAGTGCTTGACGATCTCTGCCTGCCCAGCCCACACATTAATCTCAAACTGTCGCTGATTTACAGCTTGTATGAGGAATGCTATCAGCCCGTATGTATTTGTTATTGGTTGCGATAACTTGTTATTTCATCT
This sequence comes from Schistocerca americana, assembly GCF_021461395.2. Classification (NCBI taxonomy): domain Eukaryota; kingdom Metazoa; phylum Arthropoda; class Insecta; order Orthoptera; family Acrididae; genus Schistocerca; species Schistocerca americana. The sequence continues at coordinate 569,619,417 of NC_060121.1, forward strand.
CTTCCAAAAGCTGCCTGGTCTCTAAACAAAACTGAGAAGACAAACAACGGATTGGCACTCTGTGCAACAAACCATCGGCAAACGTTCCTCCCTTGGTAGGTGATCGGCCAGTCTGCACACGTTGGAGACGATAAGGATGAACGAGTTGGTTCTGAAACATTCTCTATGCTACAGCTGGATGTACCACTTACCAGGGTCACTTGTCTTGAGCTTCTACAGCTCACAAAAAGTGCTCTTCCTGGCCAGGTGTACGAGTAGCACGCAGTCTTCCCCAGTCAGTCGTCTGTGGTGCTACGGATCCTGTCTCAACAACGCGATGATAAACTGCACCACCGGGTTCGATTCCCGGCGGGGTCAGGGATTTTCTCTGCCTCGTGATGGCTGGGTGTTCTGTGCTGTCCTTAGGTTAGTTAGGTTTAAGTAGTTCTAAGTTCTAGGGGACTGATGACCATAGATGTTAAGTCCCATAGTGCTCAGAGCCATTTGAACCAACCAAACTGCACCAAATGCACCACAGGTCATATGCCTCGCCTGTCTTCGGTCTGGGAACGCCGTACAGACTAGTGGCTGCTACACATGTGCAGTTTTACATGAAAATTAAGTAGCCTGCTCACGAAATGAATATCCTGCCATATTTGAATGGAGCACTTTCGGTTAACTCACTACCTGTGGTACATGGTCACGTTCAAGACAGACGAATGACGAATGTAAAGAAGCCTCCCTGGCAACAAAACACAAAGAGTCAAAAGAGTGCACATATAAATGAAGCCGTTGGGCTATACTTGGACAACGGTTGAACGTCAAATTTCAGTAGTAACTTGAAAACCAAGGATTAGCGGACTACGTTAATATGAACTTTTTTCTTGTTTTGGTGTAGGGAATCTGTCTCCCAATTTTGTAAAAGCGTTTTTGAAACCCCGTGTATAAGACGCGTTTCAAGAGCAAAGTCCGATGCCTCTAGTCGGCTTTGACCAGTGACGTCCTGTGTGACGTCATGAGTTTACGACGCTAGGGTGTAACCTGGTGCAACCAGACGCACTGTTCCAGCATTGGAATTTTTTATCAAATAGGTATGACAGCACAAATCGGATGAATTCAAAGACGCACTGCTAGAGTAACAGTTCATTACAGCGCACGCGAAATTAAAACGGAGATGTTTGAGAAACTTAAGCGTCAACGTTTGGAAGAAAGGCAACGTTGTCGTGGTGATACTCTGCCGGGTAAAGCTAGAGAAGCGGTATTCGAAGCAGGTATTTCGGCTGCCACCGTAGTATCTCTTGAGTAGGGGCTATGAGGTAAGATAAGAGAAATTAGGGTGATTACAGAGGGATACAGGCAGTAAATTTTCCATCGCTCATAAAAGGAACAGGGCAGAAATTAGCTGATATTGATACGAAGTGTGTGTGTGTGTGTGTGTGTGTGTGTGTGTGTGTGTAGATACAGAAGTACGGTTCACGCTATCTGTTAAACACATGAGACGATCGGGTGATTTGCACCCCTCTGAACATCTGCAGGAAAAAAAATGTAAGAGCTTATTATTTCATTGGAGATACAGGTATGTCGTCCACAATTTCTCCCTGTTCTTTGTATCCTCATCAGTTCACGTTATGTTACTTACTTTTGATACAGTGTCATCTGTTTGATGTATTGAACCCTCGGTCTTCATTGTGTATTCTTTCCTGTCATTTTCCTTCTATGATTTTTGCCACCGAGGTTAAAACAAATATTTCATATTGTTAAAGGCGGTGGTATGGACGAAAACAAACAAAAAAATCAGTAAACTTGGGCTCCAAAAGGCATACTGTAAGACCTATGAGCACTTGTTCATCTTCGCTACTCTGAAATACACCTCTTCTAGTGCCAAATACAGAATACTTTAACAGGCTGTATAAGTGTCCAGTTCAGTGGTTCTATGCTACTGAAGAGTTGTCGCTCCAAATTATGTCCGCATACGACATCATTAGAGCTCCAAATCCATGATAAAAAGGCCAGTGATCTTTCTTTCTCTGGTCCCTACTGTCCATGTGTTTCCTGTTGTTTAAACCGTCATTGTTCATTGTTGTTTCTTCTCCTGTGTTAGACTGTGCAATAATTCATTTAACCTCTAAACATGATATCCCTGTTTATTCTGCTGCCTAGATATTTAGAGGTGCTGGCTCGTTTTAGATCTCCTCCAGCCATAATTACGTTTGTTACTTTAGGCTCTTTGCTGCTTACCATCAGTTACGTTTTCTTATTATTTATTTATATGTTTCTCAAAAGACCTTGCATGTGCCATCTGTGGCCCTTTGTGTTCGGATTCGGCTGGAACTGCTATATCGTCTACATATCAAATCACATTTTTGTTTTCACCGTAGTTACTTATTCAGACAACGTTAAGTATCTCTGCAACGGTTTTCAGCATCTCCAATGAAACTGTTGAATAATTAGGAGCAAAAGACTGCAAGTCTTAAAAGAATTGTGAAAGTCATTTCGTAGTGCCACAGAAACGTGAGATATCCAAGTGAAACGTTATCAAACAAAGAGCAGCCCCTGAAGACGAAACTGCGCCGTAACTCATTTCTATCATAACAAAAAACAAATAAATTAAAAGTAATCTCTTCTTTGAACTGGGGTCCGCAGCTAAGAGAAATTCTTTAAATGATTTGATACCGTCAGTAGCCGTCATTCTTTCTTTGTTCTATTGTTACACAATTTCGGTCTCAGAACACTTTCATGTAGGCTTATATACGAAAACAACAAGTATTCAGTGTATTAACAATCGTTTCAGAGTTAAACACAGCAACAAATTAGATCATAAAATATATAAAAAAATTAATAAAATTTACTGTACAAAAATGTAGTGCCACTTAAATATAATAGGACCAAGGACAAGTATGGCATAATGGGCCATCACAAAATTTGTGTACAGTTAGTTTTATTTATATTTTACGGTAAAAAATCTTTTAAAAAGAGGAATTTATTAACATCTAATATCAATTTAATTATCAGAAAGGCTTCTATGAAGGTATTTTTCTACACTGTAGCTTCGTTTAGAAGTGAAACGCGGACGATAAGCAGTCCAGACAAGATAAGAAGAGAAATTTTTGAAATGTGATGCTACAGAAGAAGGCTGAGGATAAGATGGGAAAATGAAATAACAAATGAAGAGATACTGATTCTAACTGATGGGGGGAAAAATTATGACACAACTTGGCTGATAGCATACGTCCTGTCGTCAAGGAATTGTCGGTTTGGTAATGGAAGGAAGAGGGCCGGTGGGGGGGGGGGGGGGGGGGGGGGGGAAGGGGAAGATGCCAGAGTTTGAACATAGTAACCAGGTTCAAATTTCAAATGTACATAGGCTGCAGTAGTTATGCAGAGAGTAAGACGCTTGCGCGTGATAGACTAGCATGGAGAGCTGCATAAAACCAGTCTCCAGAATGAAGAACACAACAACGACATCTTCTCGTCTCTTTTTTTTTTTACTGTGTTTAACTTCTGAAGTATTGTTATTGCATTGAATTCTTGTTGCTTTCGTTTATCAAGATAATTGAAAATGATCCAAGACCGCAACTGTCCAATAGTACAACAAATAAAAAAATTGATAGCTGCTGCCGGTATCAAATCATTTAAACGAATAGTGTTTCACAAAGGCGGATCTACGCTAGTAACAAATATTTACGGAATTCCACTCGAATAGTGGAGTGCAGCTTGGGAGGACGTAGTGTACTGATTGAAAATAAGAATATAAAGAAAGGCATCACGTAAAACGTAACTAATATTTGTTGCTGCAGAATGTTCCAAATAATGGACTGAGGAAGAAATTAGTGCTACAGTCTCGGAAGAGCTGCTGACGAGAGAACGCTGGTCACCCGTGTGCACTCTAGAGACTGGAGGCGAGAAAGTGGCGTGCCTCTCTCCTGCAGCTCTGGACTCCAGCGAGAGGTGTCTGCTTTCCAGGGCGCCGCTGAGTCACGGAGCGGCGCGCTTTCGGACAGCGTGCATGCGCGTTGCCTAGGCGGCTGGCGCCCACCCCCCTGGTGTCTGTACAGCGTACGGCGGAGAGCTGTGCTCAGGGGCCGTGCCTAACAAGCAGCAGGCAGTCAGCCTAGCATAGCATAGCCGCCCGCGTAGCACTCCCTGCTGCGGATGCGGAAACGCATCCCTTCTCACCCGCTCTGCTCTTTCCTTCGTGGGACGCCATGCGTGGCTGGCCCTGCGGTGCTTCGCAATCGGCACACTCAGTACTCAGGCATTAAATTTCTAAAAATCCCGACATAAAAGTCATGAACTCCGTTAAGAAGTTCCGTTTATTCGTATAAATAAGTAAGAGCATTTTACAGCAACTTCCAACTCCTCACCTACTTCTCGGACTCCACTTGTGTTTATCGTATCATGGACAACACCATCATATCATGATACAAAGACTAAAATCTATTTCTTCCTTGTTATCATTACCCTTATCATCCATCAACAGTATTTTTTTTTTTTAATTTTCAGTACTTGCGATCCATTTCAAAGCAAGCAGAGTGGTAATCGACATGTTGTACATTAACAAGTACATCAGGTTAAACACTATACAGTCACATTAATGTGACCACCTGTCAAAAGTGTGTATAACCTCGTTTTACATCGCGGACGACAGGCATGTGGAGCCGAGACGATGCCACTTCTGTGATCAGCTGCACAACCCAGGTTTCTCGGTTGAGGATCCCGATCGAAGCGCTCCCACATATTCTCGATTGGATATAAATCTGAGGAGTTTGGTCGCCAGTGAAATACGGTTAACTCATCCTGGCGCGCTTCGAAGCACGCACGTACACTGTGAGATATGTAGCACGTTTCGTTGTCCTGCTGGTAGATGCCATCGTGCCGAAGAAAAACAAACGGCACGTAATGGTGGACGTGGTCCCCAAGGATAGATGCTTGCTCGTGTTGATGCAGTGTGCCTTCCCGAGTAACGAGATCACCCAGGGAATGCAAAGAAAACATTCCCCAGATCATAACCCTTCTTCCTGCGGCTTGGATTCTTTCGACATTTATTGCAAGGCCGTACACGCCAACAGCCATGTGTTCAATCAAACATAAGTTACTCATCTGAAAAGGCCACCTGTCCCCCGCCGATCGATCGACATCCAGTTGTTCTGCTGACGTGTAAATTCCAGCCTTCGTTGCCGGTGAACAGAAATCGGCATGGGTGTGTGAACCAGACGCCTGCTGCGGAGGCCGATACGCAGCAAAGTTCGCTAAACAATCGTTGAGGAGGTACTGTTGGTAGCCTCTTGGTTCATCTGGCGGTCAGATGCTCAACAATTGCACATCTATTCGTCCTGACACATTTCCGCAGCCGTCGTTCAGATGTGCCATATGTCGCGTGGTGCGACACAGTTGTATCGGCTCCGGTTTTGGATAGTGTCATTTTGCCATGCCGGGTATACTTTAATCACAGCGGCACACTAACAGGTTACGAACTTAGCCGTATAGAAAATGCTTCCACCCTTGGCTCGGAAGACAATTCTAATGCTCTTTTGGACGTCTCATAAATTGTTCCGCTTTCCGCATTACGACAACCACTGCACTGTTTGCAGAGTCCCCAGACACGCTTTATAAAGGGTGAGTCACTAACTATTGCCACCAACAATATCTCCGAAAGTATGATAGAAGCTGAAATGTTTGTGGGACATGAGTTGCATGGGACAACGCTGGCCATAATATGACATTGGTATTTTGTTGCTAGGTGGGGTCGCTTCAGAGATATGAAGGTCAACTCCCTCCCTGCGTGTAATGCGGGGCAGGATGACCACCAGTAAGGCAGTGAAAGGCAGACCAGTACTTGTAGGTGTTGACAGGGAGGGTGGTGTTGACTTGTGTGTATGTCTGGCGCTAGTTCCAGCGTTTCTTTGCTGTTAAGAGGTTGCGGAAGTGTCTTTGTAATTGCCAGTCATGGGTGCAGAGGAAGAGGCAGTAGAGCCTGCAGGATTCATGGAGAGGAAGGACTGACTGTGGGGGAAGAGTAGGGTAGTGAGGATGGATAAATTTGGTAGGGACGTGGGCCTCCACAGCATCAGTGGTGGATTTCTGGAGGAAGAACTAGGCATAGGTAATGTCAGCGGGATGCTGAAAGGTGAGTGAGTGGCTTTAGACCTGGGAGGCAATGGATTCTTGGCAGGCATCCCAGTCGGCTTGGCAGTGGTCATGGACTGACTTCTAAGGGGCAGCCAGGCGAGGGACAAGAGGTGGGTCATGGTCTGAGGAGATGGTGAGAATGACTGGGAGGTGGTCATTACCAATGGGACTTAGGACGTCTGTGGCAATACGATGAAGAAGGTTGGGGGAAGCAAGGACATCAGGGGTGGAATTATTTTTGAGTTAGGTCACTGTGGGAGGGGAACAAGGTCACCTTAGAGGGTGGGGATGTTAAGGTGGAGAATGGGAGATGACATCGTAGGGAGAGGAGCTGCGGATGGACACAGATAGTTGCACAGGTGACAGTAAGGGAGGGAAAAAGATATTAAGGATGAGGTGTTTGCTCATGTCATTGGGTATGGGTTCTGGCTGGACAGGGATATGCTTGAGGTGGCCAATAGCGATCCCACCTCTTGCTATGGGAAGGAGATTGTCTGGGTGCTGAATGAGGTAGGGAAAACATGGTGAGGTTGAGGAATGTTTCATTAAGAATGAATGAGTTTGACCTAGTCGTGGTGCAGGGTACACACGCTTGGTACTTATTTTCTGATAGCGGATCTTGGGAGCTCAGGTGGAGTTGTTGAGACCTCATATAGCACGGGTTTTGATATTTTTTTGGAAACGGAAGAATTTGCACCGTGGCGTGGTCTGCTCGCTTTCCTGATTTGAATTCCATAGCGGAAGTCTAGGATGCACTAGGGACACGGGTTGCATCACGTAAGCATCCACCAACCATTCTCCAGGGTTTGCGAGCAGCTCTACTGTAAGAATGGGCGTTATTGCCTCAACAGGAGGTTGATGACATCATTTATAGCATGACCCATCGTTGTCAGGCCTGAACTGCTGCCAGAGATGGTAACACCATATACTGAGCGCGTTAACCAGTTTTCGGAATGTGTGTCTAAGACCGCTAAGTTGGAAGAAACTAAAAACGTATTTGTCTACCATCGTGCATGTTGCAGTTGCTTACATTCTGTATTTTTTACATGGTTTCTTCTGTTTTGTGGCATAATAAACGCAACTTTAAAAAATTTCTGTTTGTTGCTTTAATTCTGAACACCAGTGTACTATTTTCATTGTTCCCTTGTAAATGAGATTTGGTGAGATTTTTCCAACCGCCCCCCCCCCCCCACACACACACACCTATTATGACCTCACGTAGTTAATTGGACATCCCCTTACACAATCCGGTCAAAAAATAAACAACGTTCAGTTGCGATTTCTGAATGAGAAACCGCTGCGTAACCTTTCATTGTAATACAGAGATGACGTAATTTCTACCTGCCTTGTACTGCTGCACAGAGATGCTATCATTTGCATATACAAGCGCGTACTACATGCTAATGTTGACGTTCAATTTCTTGGCGCCTTCGTAGTGTTGCTGTTTTAGTGGTCACCAGTCTGTCTGTCTGTCTGTCTGTCTGTTGCTTACGCCATAGTCCCGCAGCGATCGTAGGGTCGGCGTGGTTAGAAGGGATTTGGCAAGGTTAGTTTTAGGGGTGGCCGGATGCCCTTCTTGCCGCCACCCTGTACCCCCAGGGAGGGAATCAGTGTACCCCAGCTGTCTGCATCTAGTGTAAATCGTGAAATAGTGCAAACGTGTTTCAAATGTCTGCGACGCGTGTAACTGAGGTGGAACGTGGGGACCATCCCGGTATTCACCTAGTGGGATGTGGAAAACAGCGTAAAAGCCACATCCAGGCTCGCTGGCACACTGGCCCTCGTCGGTAATCCGCTGGGTGGATTCGATCCGGGGCCGGCGCGCCTACCCGAGTCCAGGAAGCAGCGCGTTAACGATTTTTGTATGTAGTTCGCTGCGTTTGGTCTAGGAGAACGTCACAAGACATCCGTTTCAAGTTGATCGTTGATTCCTTGACTCAGTTTTTTTATTACAGAGAGCACGCAGCCCTCTGACCGAACACGCTGAGCTACCGTGCCGGCTGCGCTCTCGGCTACACTGGCGTTTTTTTTAGTGGTCACCAGTATATTTGTTTAAACAATCTTGTCAACATTAGTTAGAGAGTAAGTCGGCACTTGATTGCTGGCCTGATGTGAACCAGCCTTAACCAGCCTTAAAAGAACGTCCTGCGCTGCCGCACCGCGCCACGGCTAGGATGCGAGTCTTTAAGGGCAGTGTGCCGCCTGGCCGGAGTGGTGACCCGCGTGCGGCAGGTCAGGAGCCACAGGTGGCTTGCAGAGGCAGGGCCTGCCCTTGGCCGGCGTGTGAGGCGGCACGTAGGCCGTGTCGCGCCCTCTGGTAATCCGAAGCTTAATCACGCCAGGCCGAGGCCCCCGCCGCAGTCCGAGCTGCACTGACGGCGGTCGGCAAGAGAATGTTCCAGCGCATTACAGTTGCGTCCAGTGTACTGAAACACCCGCCAACCTCCGAATGGCGTATAACTGACCACCTATATGTGGATATTCTTTATATACGGTGCTGACAAAATAGTGAAGCCGGCAGACGACGTGGTCATGTCAGTGTAGACTTAGTACACCTGCACAGCGCCGTCACGTATGTAAATTACCAGAGCTGAACTTTCCTGTGAAAATCAGAATGCCTTAGTGTGTTTAGTGTTGCTACCGGTCCTGGTAGTGTCTATAAAAGACGTGAAAAGCGTCCGATGTTGAGTGATCAGATACCCTGCACTTCTGTGAGACATCCTTATCGGCACCTGACATAGTCTGGAAGGGGGCTTAGTGTTGGTCTCCATTTGGCCAGCCGGTCGCATCGTGCAAAATCCAGATTTGTAAGTCATCGACTGTGAGAGAGGCCCGATGATAGTCTGCACAGGAACGTGAGGGCAGCCACATTCATCGTTAAGCTTCCGGTCGACCACGTCTGATCAAAGCAAGGGAGAAATGTCGTACTGTGCACCACTGAGATCCTAACCCCTTCACAGCTTCGCCTGCCATCCGAGAACAGTCCGCCTTCGAAGCTGAATAATCAGCGCAACTGACTACCGTGCGCGAGACCCGTGTCCCATTCCCGTTACTGCCAGGGATTTTCCCTTGGTAGACGACTAGTATGGCGTGCGCCAACCGAGGAGGTACGCGACGGTTTAGCAAAGCTTCCACGGTCAAGAAACCCAACAACAACGCGGCAGCGGTGTGCTGACCAGATGTCTCTCCATATCGCATCCAATGACACCATCGGCAAAAGGAAGACACGGGTCCCTTCTAGAGCCGGAACGCGGAACTTTCCCTGTCTACCTTAACTTATCCGAGAACAAGTATGGGACTGCCTGCAACATTATATACCATCTCGCACCACTGGTTGGAGACCAGTAGCAGCTGAACTAGGGAACTGACGCCCCAATCGCAGGCTGCCACTTAACACAACAGCACAAACTCCTGCTTTTAGAGGGGAGCCGAGACTGAGAGGTATGGAGTGGTGATGAATGGTATCGTATTCTGCGATAAATTGCCGCTCTGCACTGACCTTACAGTCTGGAGCCGAGCGACCGCTCCGGTCGCAGGTTCGAATCCTGCCTCGGGCATGGATGTGTGTGATGTCCTTAGGTTAGTTAGGTTTAATTAGTTCTAAGTTCTAGGCGACTGATGACTTCAGAAGTTAAGTCGTATAGTGCTCAGAGCCATTTGAACCTTTTTTTTTTTTTTTTTTTTTTTTCACTGACCTGTATGACCAACGTGGGCGAGTAAAGGGGCGATCTGGGAAGAGAGTTCAGTCTTCCAATGGTATGGAGAGGCACAGTGGTGTATGCCTGGCATCATGGTGTGGGTAGCGGTGAGGTCTGACTTCGGAGCATGACTAGTACTGATTGACGCAACTCTGGCCGCACAACGGTACGTAAGGACGCCCTGCGTCTTCATATATTACCTCTCAAGCAAGAGTATCGCGGTGGTATGTTTCAAAAGTACAACACTCATGCATACACAGCACATGTCTCTATGAACTGCTGCATGAAGTTAAGCTACTTCCGTGGCCAGCAAGATCCTAAACATGTTCTCGATGTAACAGGTGTGGAATCAGTTCAGACTTGAGCTCCGTACCAATGCCAGTATGTAGGATATCAATCACCAGTTATAACAGCTGAGGAGCAGCTTGCCTCAGGAGAATATGTAGAGTATACAACGGCTTTATGATATATGCGTCAGAGCGGAGGGGATGCAACCTCATATTCATAAGACGGCTCATACTGCCAAGTGTTTTGAGATTTTCATTCAATTTTATAATCACTGAAGTAACATTAAGTACCCTCTCAACCAAGTAAGTTTAATTTCGTTTCTTCCTCACCTTCGTTTCCTCCTCACCTTGTGGATGCTTCCTTTCTTTGTCAGGCATTTCCATCTATGCTTAAACATGTTTTTACACTGAACTGTGGCTGAAATGTCCTTGTCATTAACTTTAAAAAATAGCGTACGGTTGCAAGGTTCATCCAGCAGGCGGCACTACAACAGGTGGCCCGAATCTAGCTACCAGTCACTTTCACACAGAACATTCGCATCATCTAGGAGGCGGCCTAACTACTGCCTCTTGGTGTTGCAGCTCTGCGGTCCCACCCACATCCTGTTCAGTGTTCGCCACACTGCTTAGGAGAATTCACTTGCAGAGGATGGTTCTTCTCTTGGGACCGTATCAACGCTCTCCATTTCTGTCCTCGATGTTTCCACTCGGTGCGTCTGACGGGAATGGGTGTGTGTGTGTTGTCCTTAGTGTACGTTAGTTTAAGTTAGGTTAAGTAGTGTGTAAGCTTAGGGACCGATGTGGTTTGGTCCCATAGAGCTTACCACAAATTTCAATTTCAATTTTTTTTTAAATTAAGCAAAACTGAGAAATGTTACTATGTTGATGTAAGAATAATGTTCACAAGAGATCAAATATGTCATTGTGTTATAAATTACAAATTCTATAAACTTTCTAAAAAAATTAAAGTGAAACAAAGGCTTCTAATTTCTTATTGCTTACGGCAGTTATTGCATATTGGTTTTACTATGATGTGTAAGAAATGATATTTTATTTGCGCCTCTTAACTCAGTAACAGAACTCAGTAGCAATAAAAGAAAAGAGCTGAGAAAATATCATCTTCCAGAAAACACGTTTTATTAAAATTTTACTTTGCATTTTCCTGTTCTGAGCGAAATTCAGAAGATTGAGCAGTGCAGCCAATGTCCAAAGGGCAGAGCATACGATTGGTTTTACGAGGGTTCGACTCTTATGAATAGAGTATAGGCACAACGACTAACATCTCCCGTAGTATTATTCATCAGTCACAGAGGGCTTATTCCTGAAATATTTTTTTACTTACTGAGCAGATCTTATCAGAGGAATCTGGGGCAGCAAAATCACTTTACGGAGGGACAAGTAAATTAAATATCCCCTCAGGCACTTTTTGCCTCCTTTGTCCACCGTCGCGGCTTGCTCCATCCTTAGTCGGCAGAAACCCGTAAAGGTCGGAAAACTTTGGTCAAATAACACAATTTCTTCAGCACCCTGTCACCTACCTTTAACATTTTACAGTACGGTAGCGAAGCAGCAACGAGAGTGCCAATGTTGAACATGAACTAGCTGTGAAGGCGACAGCTGTGTGACGTCTGTTAGACGTTTGTTAGACGTCTGTTCGGTAGTAGTCGTTACTTTGTGATGAAACTTGGACACCATCAAGATAGCTGTGGTTGTCAAACTCCCCACAGGTCTGTGAACATTTTTTTACAGATTCACTGATGTTAGTGCAGTAAATGCACATGTGATGTGTGGCTCTTATCGAAACAGTCTGCCTCTTTCCAGTTTAGATTTAATGAAAATGCTTGCAGTGGACCTCGTTCGACCATTGTCCTGTACGTGTCCTCGCAGGAAAAGGAGAAAAACTGCATACGTGTGCCACTCTTGCAGAAAGCCTATATTTCTTCACTTTACTGTAAAGACTTGCCAAAATTGTGATCATATATGAAAGTATCTGTCTGTTTGTGCATCCGTGAAAAGCAATGCAAAGAAGACTTGTAATGATGTCTACTGGAAGTTATTTGCAGTTTTATTGAATAAATGTATTATTCTCAAATTCGTATTTACATTGTATAAATGTGTTCCTAAACAGTTTCTATTAATAAAGAATGAAAACCAGGATTGAAACCGTAACGTATTGGGTTTTTTCGTGTGTTTGAAACAAATTCTTAGTTTTTGCCACTTACGCTTATTAATAGTTCTAGTTTTTAGTTAATTTATTTTTTAAGTTTTAGGGTTATATGTCGTTGTAGGTATCTGAAGGCATTAATAAAAAAAAACTATCTAAACGTTCCGTGGCAGTTATTCAATTTCTGTGTAAGAAATGCTTGGCAGTTACGTGAGTGATATTATACCTGGGTGGTTAAGGTTTAATGAGATTTACGCATCCTCTAAGCCTGTGCCCGTAGCGGGGTCATTTATCGCCACCCCTGTGGTGCGGCCCTGCTTAATTAGGCAGAACTTACGTGTTCTTCGGCACTTCGATTACAGAAATCCGTTCAGCTGAAAGGCCTTGTGGGTGTCCTGTCGTAATACAGTTCCCTTTCGTCCAGACGGCACGTGAAGAGGAACTCTCCATTGCCTTGCGTCGCTGTTAATGGTTACTGTCGAGTGTCGCGGCGGAGTAAGTCGGAAAATTGAGAGAAAGCAACCCCCGAGGCGCTTTCCACACACACACACACACACACACACACACACACATATGGGTGTCGTCAGCTCGGGGAATTATCACGGGCAGCCAAGCGTCATTCGGCTGGGAACCCGGAAACGGCATCAAACGGCCCCAATGCCCGGGGGCGAAGGCACCAGGCTCTGGCAGTCTTTGCTGCGGACGCGACGGGATTCCGGATCAAGCTCGAGACGCTTCAGAAACACGACGAGGCACTGCCGCATCACATCATTACGACCAATCGTATGACGTTTTCGGAGAACAAAAATCTCCTCTATAAAAATCAACAAGGATTCCGCAAACAGCGATCCTGCGATACACAGCTGGCTCTGCTCCTCCGAGAGATCCATAGCGCTGTAGACAACGGCTCTCCGGTTGATGCCGTGTTCCTTAGTTTCAGGAAGGAATTTGACAGCGTCCCGAACTGCCGTTTAGTGAAAAACCATACGAGCCTATCGAGCGTCGGACGTTTTTCGACTGGATTTAAGGCTTCCTTGCAGACAGAACTCAATATGTCGCTCTTAAAGGAACAAAATAGACAGATGTAATTTCCGGAATATCCCAAAGAAGTGTTGTTACAATGTATATAAATAATCTAGTAGAAAGCGATGGATGCTCTGTAAGACTGTTCGCAGTTGATGCGGTTGTCTATAACAAAGTAGCAACGCCAGAAGACAGCGTCGACAAATAACGTGTAGAGCATTGGCGAGTGATGCAGGCCTGGCAGTTGACCATGAACGTAAGTAAATGTAACATTTTGAGCATACACAGAAAATACCTAGGAGTAGCCACCTTAACAAGAATGATTACACAAAAAAAATATTAGGAAAAGCAGATGTCAGCCTGAAATCCAGAGGAAGAGTCTCAAGGAAATGTAACTCATGCACGTAGTGAGTGGCTTATAAAGCTCTTGTTCGACCGGTTCTTAAGTACTGTTCATCCTTACCAGGTAGAACTGATCGAAGAGACATAGAAGATCCTTACCGAGATACTCAAAGAACTCCATTGGCAGACGTTATCAGAGAAGCGTTGTGAATCACGGAGAGGTTTACTATTGAATTTTCGAGCTATCACTTTCGAGAAGAGTGGGAAAACATATGAAATTCTCCAACATTCATCTCCCGTAATGACCACTACGAGAAAATTCGAGAAATCAGAGCCAATACAGAGAGATACCGACAATCTTCCAACGCGCCACTCGCGAGTGGGACAGGATAGGGGCGATCAGTTAGTGGTATCAGAAGAACCCTCCTCCCCACACCACTACACGACTTGCGGACTGTGATGAAGATGTAGTCGTATATGTATCCTTAGTGTCTAGAGAAACTCCGCGCCCATCTGCTGTAAACGAGGTAGAGTATTCGACGCAGTAAGGAGTATGATGCTTCTCTCTGTTTTTTCACTTTGTAAACCATTAAGCTCCTGAAGGGTGGTGCACTCCGATGATTGTAGATACAATTCTCTCTACAGTACGAAGTAACCATCAGTTGCCGTGTGCAAATCATTTTAATACATTATTTACCTCCGCTCTTGTCTGAGATGATGCGTAATGTATGTTCTCGTTGTCAGAATGTTAGATTCTAGTTTCGACAGTTGTGAACAGCTTGTGGTGTCACCGCCAGACACCACACTTGCTAGGTGGTAGCCTTTAAATCGGCCGCGGTCCGTTAGTATACGTCGGACCCGCGTGTCGCCACTATCAGTGATTGCAGACCGAGCGCCGCCACACGGCAGGTCTAGAGAGTCTTCCTAGCACTCGCCCCAGTTGTACAGCCGACTTTGCTAGCGATGGTTCACTGACAAAATACGCTCTCATTTGCCGAGACGATAGTTAGTATAGCCTTCAGCTACGTCATTTGCTACGACCTAGCAAGGCGCCATTACCAGTTACTATTGATGCTGCAAAACAAGTACCGTCAAGAGCGATGTTCACCAATTATGGATTAAAGTTAAGTATTCCAGCAGCTACGTACGTTTTTTGTTAGTCTCATTTCCTTGACCTGTTCCAGACCTCACGCCAGCCTGCGTGAGCTAAAACGCGTGCCTTTCGGCTTCCTCTCATAGTGGGTTGGCTGTCTTGCCAATCCACAACACAGCTAATCGAAAATATGATGACGAACAGTGAGAACTCCGTACGGACAGGCCTTGGAACGTCCAACGGTACCGACCGTCCGCCGCGCCATCCTCAGACCACAGGCGTCACTGGATGCGGATATGGAGGGTCATGGGTCAGCACACCGCTCTCCCGGCCGTATGTCAGTTTACAAGACCGGAGCTCCTACTTATCAATCAAGTATCTCCTCAGTTTGCTTCACGAGGGCTGAGTGCGCTCCGCTTGCCAACAGCGCTCGGCAGACCGGTTGGTCACCCATCCAAGTACCAGCCCAGCTCGACAGCGCTTAACTCCCGTGAGCTGACTGGAACCGGTGTTACCACTGCGGCAAGGCCGTTGACGGAACAGTGAAAAACTTACCGAAAAACATTTTTAACCTTCTAATGCCAATAAAAGTTGATTTTTCCATTCTTTAATAACGCGTCATGTCACTCAAGGAGCATACTTGTCTGTATATTTTAAAACACTTCGCAGACGCAGTTTAATATGAGGCAAAATGTACGAATTTATCATGTAGTATCAGATATGGTAGTTTTAAATAAATTGACATATGTAAGGAACTGAATTTAAAATAAGTCTTTAAAATTATTAAAATAACGATGGCTACCTACCTTTGTATGTTCATTTAACAAGGGTTCGAGCTTTTTGATTTATGAACATCGAAACTAATCATCTAATCTTCCCACAACAGAAACGTACACTTCCATCACCTCTCTCAAGAGCAGAAGTAACTGATGTATTAAAGCTGTCTCCAGCTGATGATGGACGCAAATGTTCCGAAATCCATCGTGGTATTTAACAAAACACGAAAAAAATACTACATGGGTATTGAATATGGTCACTTCCACAACTGCAAAATACTGATTAATATAAATAAGACAAAACTGTCAAATAGATTCCCAAACTCTTGTACAATGGGAAAATCTAATATCTTTCAACATCCGGAGGTAGAATATTTAATAGATGCTACTGGATACCTGTTGTTTGTAAGTATTTAATCAGCCAGTACAGGCTGAGATAATACGTCGCACAATGGCTTTTATATATTAAATTTTTATTATGATTACACCGTTGCAAATATAGTAAGAGATGTAGAAACATAAACAGACGAATACACAAACTTCACAATTTTGTGGGCTGCACCATATAAGGAGGTGTTGAAAATGAAACAATAGAAATCGTAGACCTAGAAAAATGCTGACTATGAAGAAGCTAGCAGGACTTCCTAAGACAAAACGTACTAATTCTAAGGGAAAATTTGCGTGATGACAGTGAACTGCATGATATGAACACTAATTCGAAAAGAGGATTTGAAAAAGACGGGGAACTTTGGTACATACGCATATCCTGATCGTATTGGAACCATTCAGAGTATAATGGATGAGCCAGTCCATTTAATTATTTATGTAATATTAACGCAAGCAATGTATTTCTCAGGTTTTAGTGACCTCGAGTTAATACTTTACTTCTGTAGTTTATATTGATGTCTTATGCTCTTAGATTAATCCTAATCTGAATCATTTAGCTCACTGAAACAAAATTAAATTGTGAAAGAAACTACATAAAGCAGAAAATTAAACATCCTACCGTGTGTCATTTTTCCCGTCATGTTCGGGTGGAGCAATGCAAATTTTAGGACAGATATAGTGTCGTATAAAAATAGTCATCCAAAAGTCAGATTACCTTAGGATTGAGTTATGGACAGATGGCTGAAACTTTAGGAACAAACTCCATGATTTTTAAGAACACACTCTTATGATTAATAATAAAATTCCTTTGGGTATGCCAAATTCTCTCATCTACACAAGGCACTTAACCTAACTGAGGTGCTCTGATCAGAGGTATTTAGAGTCATGTTATTTTCATTGATTCTAACAGCTGCGGAGGAATCCATGAGGGACGATTCACACAGGCATCAACACCGTTACACAGAGTTTCAGTTAGACTCAGCTATGGGGAATTGACTTCTGGAGAACCGTTGACCGTTTCTGTCACTTCTCCTGTTCGTATCGTCGCTGCAGCATTCCTAAGGAATGGACCATCAGGTTAACGATTGGCGTGCGACAGACAGCGACTGAAGTTTGATGCTGTCCCATGTTGCTGCAGGACAAACGACGTCGACGCAGCCTAGGCTTTTAACGTAACTTACACGTACAGCGTTCACCTCTGCGCGAACGCTTACTATGTTTATGTAAGTTCTAAATCCAGTTTTGACGAAACTATTTCTTAGTAGTACTACGGATTGTTCATGTGAACACTTCAATACCGATTCTAGAAATGCGAAAATGCTCACAACCGATTTTCGCTCTTTCTAAATATTTTATCGTATTCACATAGTGACTGGTTTGTAAAGCTGTTACTTGCTTCTTAAAGTGCTTACTCAAATCAACGATGTGATTTCCATTGGAATGAAGTTACAACAGAAGTATTGGACTAGCCGTTAAGTTATTCAGCTCCCTTTATTTACACGAAAAGAAGCACGTGTTATTGAAAGCGATATCACTACGTAATTGCTTACATACGATGAGGTGACAAAAGTAACGGGATGTTTCTTAATATCGCGTCAGACGTCCTTTTCCCCGGTGTAGTGTAAAAACGTGGCGTGGCGTGGCAAAGATTCAACAAGTCATTACAAGTCCCCTGCAGAATTTTTGAGCCATACTGCCTCTATAACATCCGTAATTGCGAAAGTATTGCCGGTGCAGGAGTTTTGTGCACGAACTGACCTCTCGATTACGCCCCAATAGTGTTCCATGGGATTCATGTTGGGCGATCTGGGTGGCCAGATCGACCGCTCGAATTCTCCAGAATGTTCTTCAAACCAATCACGAACAATTGTGGCCCGGTGACTCTGCCCTTCGTTGTTTGGGAACTTTGAGTCCATGAACGGCTGAAAATGGTCCCCTAGTAGTCGAAAATAACCATTTACATTAAATGATTGGTTCAGCTGGAACAGAGGACCCAGTCCATCCCATGTAAACACAGCCCACACCATTTTGGAGCCACCAATAATAGCTTGCATAGTGCCATGTTGACAACTCGGGTGCGTGACTTCGTGGGGTCTTCGCCACACTCGAACCCTTCCATCACCTCTTACCAGCTGAAATCGTGACTCATCTGACCAGGCCACGGATTTTCAGTCGTCAGGGATCCTACCAATATTGTCACGTGCGCAGGGGAGACAGTGCAGGAGACGGAGAGCTGTTAGCAGAGACACTCGCGTCTGTCTTCCGCTGCCATAGGCCATTAATGAAATTTCGCCGCATTGTGCTAACGATTACGTTCGTCGTACATCGGACATTGATTCCACGCAGTGCCGCTTGTCTGTTGCACTGACAACTCTACGCAAACGCCGCTGCTCTCGGTCGTTAAGTGAAGGCTGTTGGCCTTTGTGTTGTCCGTGGTGAGAACGAATGCCTGAAATTTGGTATTCTCAGCACCCTCTTGACGCTGTGGACTGCGGAATATTTAATTCCCTAACTAATCCCGAAATGGAATGCCTCATGTCTCTAGCTCCAACTACGTGTTCAAAGTCTTCATTCCCGTGGTGCGACCATGATCACGTCGGAAAACTTTTCAAATGAATCACCTGAGTCCAAATGACTGCTCCAACAATGCACTGCTCTTTTACGCTTGTATTCGCGATACTACCGCCGTGTGTAGATGTGCATATCGCTTTCCTGTGACTTTACTCACCTGGCTGTATTTACTGCATTAGCAAAATCGAACTTCTTGGCAACGACCTTATATCGGCATTTGTAAACAGTCCTAGCATACTTTCTTTTAGAAACAAATGTTGGTGACACAGCATTAATTGATTCTGTGCACAGTAATAGGTATGTACATTTAATTTTCTATTCATTACCAGTTTCTGAAATGTTGGATTGCAATAATTCTCGACCAGTGATTATTTCGCTCTTTCGGAAGGACCAGCTTCGCGTCGCTGCCTTCGGTGCGGAAGGACCTGGTTTCGACTCCTAGCACCGCCTCGGATTCTTCTGAGGTAGGAACGTCTGTAACGGTCTCTACTCGGCCTTGCGAGGCCAAAAAGGCAGCTGCGTGAAAGCGGCGGTGTCACCAGGATTCATCTACTGGCAGTAACAGCTGGGGGGATTGGCAACATGCTCTTCACAATGTCCACGATCACAAATCGCTCCGCGTACTGCTCCGTAGGCAGCAGTCGGCCAGTCAGAATAGGGCTAAGGCGTACTCTCTGAGTGGTGTTTACGCTGCACGAAACTTAAGATCTAACTGGATGCATTGAAACAGTTTTGCAAGCATTAACTTGTGTGGATAAGATTATCCAACATGCCTTCCTGATTAGACTCCACATCTCACTTCATTTCGCTGAAGAAACCTTAACAGTTGGTTTATAGACGGTATAAGTCGGAAAAAAAAGACTGCTCTCGGCAAGCCGATTTTTGATCAGCCTAGAAAAATTTCTTCCTACCAGACGAATAAACAGTATAGCGAAAATCAGTTTCCGCAATTCGATTTTCGTCTTGCACAATTTGTGACGCATGTATACGTTGTGAGTAAGTGGTCTCCCGTACCTCCCAGCGGGAGGTCCCACGGGATTCTGACGTCTTCTTGATGGGTCACCCTTCCCCCTTTCGCCCTCTCCGGGTCTCTCTCTCTGTTCTTTGTCGGCCAGGTATTTTAATGGATTGCCGCGCAGCGCACCCCGAGGCGGGGGAAATAACCCCATCCACCAGCCGGGGACCCCACATTAGCCACACCGCTGATAGACATTTTATTCGAATTCCTCGGCGCGGCCACAGATTAGGGAGGAGGCAGCGCCGACGGGCTGCCGCGAAGAAGAGCTGGGGAAATGGGCCGCCATTACGGGCGCCGGCTTCGCCGTATCCACCGGCAGCCACGTCCTGTCCTGTCTTGTCCCCTGTTATCATCGCGTTACTCGCCGCCGACATCGCCGCCTCGACAATCGGGACGAGGTGGTGGTGGGGAGAGGGACGGCAGCCCAGCGTCACATGCACCACGAGGCACTTGAACAGGGGTAATAAACGGCGGCGGAAACGTACGGATGCTGAATTCCTGATCGGCTCTCTCTTTAATGCAGCAATCCCGAAGAGTTTGATGTTATCATCCAATTGTCTACGACGTACTGAAGTACTGAAGTAAGGAACACAATTTTCACTTTATTGGCAGTTGGCCATCGTCATACAACTATAAAACACACCTACATCATATTATTATTAATAATGTATGTAGGCTGTTTAGGTTTTTATGTTGGTAACGCCACGTAGCGCTCTGTATGAAAATCGCTGACTGCGCTGTGTGCAGTCTGTGGCTGGTTGGACTCATTGTTGGAATATTCGCTTGTGTAGTGTTGGGCAGTTGGATGTGAACAGCGCGTAGCGTTGGGCAGTTGGGGGTGAGCCGCCATCAGTGGTGGATGTGGAGACAGAGATGCCAGAGTTTTGAGAGGTTACTATAAGTGGACGATATGGACGTGTGTCCGCCAGAAAAAGGAAATTTGTAAAGATGGAGGTCGTGAATTGATATATATATATATATATATATATATATATATATATATATATATATACGTCCAAAAGTCAAATATATATATATTTGACTTTTGGACGTAGTTAAGGTAAATACATTGTTTGTTCTCTATCAAAATCTTTCATTTGCTAACTATGCCTATCAGTAGTTTGTGCCTCAAGTAGTTAGAATCTTTTATTTAGCTGACAGTAGTGGCGCTCGCTGTATTGCGGTAGCACGAGTAACGAAGATTTTTGTGAGGTAAGTGATTCATGAAAGGTATAGGTTATTGTTAGTCAGGGCCATTCTTTTGTAGGGATTATTGAAAGTTAGATTGCGTTCTGCTAAAAATGTTGTGTACATGGAGTTTTGCTCAGCTGTTTGAAAATCAAATGACGTAGAGGTTTTCCAGCACTGTCATTCATAATTTTTTCTAAGGGGACGTTTCGATAATAACAATAATACCTACAAAGTACCCCATTCTTTCACAATCAAAATCGTACTACTAACATGGATGGTAAACTGAATACTTCAACATAAGGAACTGACGATCAGAAAAGAACACTTAATATTTTATTCCCAAGCTAATAGCAAATGTTGGCTAAGGGCCTTGCCACAATGGTAACACCGGTTCCGATAGATTTCCGAAGTTAAGAGCTGTCGGGTTTGGCTAGTATTTGGATGGGTCATTGTCCTGGACGGCCGAGTGCTGTTGCAGCCGGGATGCACTCAGCCCTTGTGAGGCCAATTGAGGAGCTGCTTGATTGAGAAGTAACTGCACCGGTCACGAAAGCTGGCAAAGGCCGCGAGAGCGCTGTGCTGACCACATGCCCCTCCGTATCCGCATCCGGTGATGCCTACGGCCTGAGGATGACACGGCAGCCGGTCGGTAGTTGGGCCTTCAGGGCCTGATCGGATGGTGTGTGTATAGCAAATGCTCAAAGAACGACCGCAAGTCTCAGTGCAAGATTGTTAAAAACAAAACAAAAAATCAGCACTCCGTCAAATATCTCTGTGTTACAATGGGGCATGTAGCGACAAACCTATGAGGATTTCGAACATACCTTTTCTGATTGCCCCTTACAAGATATTTGTTTCGAACCCTAGAAAACTGTACCATTCCCCACCGTACAAAGTTAATTATGTGTTTACGTAGATCATCAATCCTGGGAATCGAGGATCTCTACGATATTTGGCTGTTATCGCTAGTGGTACGACATTGGTCCTGAGAATTCCAAAACTGTATCAAAATCTCTACACTAGTTCCTCAGACTAGCCCGGACATAGAAAAAGAAGCGAGCAGGGACAGTTTATATGCGTAGAGAGAGAGGATTTAATAAAGCGTTTTTTTTTGTCTTACTAATACATGACTGCAACTTACATTTTATGTTTACATGCAGTAATGTTCCTTTGTTTTGGCGGATGACAAATCCAATGTACTTTCAAACGGGAAAAGATAGTATTTATGTGATATAATTTCGGCTTAACGAGTTTCGTATGTTTTACTTTATTTATACTGTGAAACCTTGCTTCTTGTCGAATTTCATGATTGTAGGACAACGGGAAATACCCTATAGCTTTCGGTGAGTGAGTTCTTCAGTATCAAAATATGTTACATAAATGAGCGAATCTTTTGATCGCATTGATATAGAAGCTTAAATTTTTTACGCTGTCAACGTATCATAGACTTTAGTGGGTGACATTAATTTGAACTTGATACGCCAACCTATTCCGCAGAAAAAGGGGTCTTAAAAGGCGAATGGAGAGGCAGACGGACAAAAAATGACAAATTATTTTTCCTGTGATATAATTACATTTAACAGTTTTCGGATTTTTATTTTGCTTTTACTGTGAAGCCTTATTTCTTGCCAAATCTCATGATTCTAAGTCAACGGGAAGCACCCTATAGGTCTTCATGCGTGAGTTTGTAAGTATCAAAATATGTGACATAAATGACCGTAACTTTTTGTTGCGCTGACTTAGAAGCTTATAATTTTTACACCGACAAGGGAACATGAACCTAAGTGTGTGACAAATTTGAATTCGATACGTCTACCCGTTTCTGAGAAAAACGATCCTTAACAGTCGGACAGACTAACAGACAGATAGCAAACCCATCCTATATGGGTACCGTTTTTGCAGACTGAGGCACGAAACCCTCAAAATAAATAACATGATGTCATCGACTTCCACGGCCAACATCTACTTCATTCAAATTCTTCTAGGTGTTCTATGGCGTCATCATACAGGGTGTTAGAGAAGTTTTAAAAATTTGGGGTCGGCCGCTGTGGACGAGCGGTTCTAGGCGCTGCAGTCTGGAACCGCGCGACCGCTACGGTCGCAGGTTGGAATCCTGCCTCGGGCACGGCTGTGTATGATGTCCTTAGGTTAGTTAGGTTTAAGTAGTTCTAAGTTCTAGGGGACTGATGGCCTCAGATGTTAAGTCCCATAGTGCCCAGAGCCATTTGAACCATAAAAATTTGGGAGATTCTAGAGGCTGAAATTCTAAATGTTTTGCAACAAGAACGCTATAGCCGGAAATGTGATATATAATTTATAGAGTAGTAGTAGGTGTTCTACCTTCCAGCCATTGGCGGTATGCTATTGCTACGGATGGAAGACTTGTACACACACAACTGCAGTAGCCGAGCAGAGCCTGTGTAGAGGAAGTTGTTTACTTAGTCCTTGTCCTTCATTTCATCCTTTCCAGCCACTGGCGTTGTGCTGTAAACACGCACCTAGTCAGCGTGAGTGAGTGTACAGTTGTCTGCTTATCGTGTTTTACATAGGCTATAGTTAAGTTTTAACGCCATGGAGCGCAGTTCCCCATTTGTAGAAGTTGCTGACATGCATTTGTGTTGTGGCGAAGTTCGCGGGAATGCCAGCATCGGCTGTACGCAGGAAGATACCCAAACAGGTGGCTTCCTAGCACTCCGTAATTCCCCAATGTTAATTGTTGACTGAACGGGAGAGGATCTGTCTGAGGTGTTACGTATCGGGCAAGTGCAAGAAGAGGGACACGAACCCCTGAATTTGAAGAGGACT
The DNA here is from genome assembly GCF_021461395.2 of Schistocerca americana. Taxonomy (NCBI): domain Eukaryota; kingdom Metazoa; phylum Arthropoda; class Insecta; order Orthoptera; family Acrididae; genus Schistocerca; species Schistocerca americana. Next base: position 569,642,880 of record NC_060121.1, read on the forward strand.
TTATCAAATATGTAGCTGCCAATCCGACAACAAATGCACGTGGAGTCGCCCACGCTATGCAAATAGATCTCGTGACTGTTTGGCGAGTTTTGTACGGCGCTTACGTACATCTGCCACATGATTAACCACTTCAGACTATGGGATAGCTCGATTCTGAACCACGCCAACAACTCTCACAGTGATTCGTTCGTCAACATGCTGCTGTCTCCAATATTCCGAACCTGACGAGTCAATTTTTACGCCGGAAGATATTTCTAACTCCTGCAACATCCGCCATGGGCTGTTGAAAATTCACATTACCTATACGAGACATTACCATGTGAGATTCTGAGTAAACATATCGACTGGAATAGTTGGTGGTCACCTTACTGGACCACACCATTAACGAGAAACTTTGGTTGGTGCATCGTATTTCAACTTTCTGAAAAATGCCCCGCCTGAACTTCTGGTGGACGTCCGCTTGCAAATGCTCGCTAGTTTGTCGTTTCAGAACGATGATGCGTGAGTATACTTGATCGTCGGGCAAGCGCATATCTCACTGACATCTTCAGTTAGAAAGTAAATGGAAGGGGATGCGCAGCTCGTTTGGTCTGGACACTCCCTGACCCCACCTCTCCTCACTTTTTCTTCTGGGGTTACGTAATGTTCTTCGTGTACTCAAAAACTGTTGTTGCTTATTGAGCTTATCTTTACAGCGATTGATACCATCACAGTGGAGTGTGGTATCTTAGAGAGAATCAGACAAACCATAGTTCGTCGTTGCAACTTTTGTAACGAAGTTTGTGGTCGTTACACTGAACGTTTACTCTACAGTAGTAAACCAACAGATTCCGCTTATAGTACACGGTCCAGTCACATTAGCCGTAACGTGACCACCACCTCTGTTCGACGTCAGTGTGGGGCAACTACTCACAGACGGCAGGTGGTGGTACTACGGTATGAAGCGTGCCGGGGGTACACAGAAAACAGTGCAGTTGTTATTGTAATGAGGTAATGAAGCGATTTCTCTGACGTACAATAATGCATGACCATTGGCTTTCGAGCAAAGGGTGGCGGAATTTCCGAAACGACCTAGTTTGTACACTGTTCGCATAGTGCAGCTGTGCTTAAAATATAACGTGGGTGGTAAAATGGCGCATTCCAAACCGGTGGGGAAGCAAATTGGTGCACCACGGGTCATGGATGGCATGGGTGAACGAGGGCTGTGGAGGCATGTACCGACCGGCGAATAGACGCAACTGTTGAGCAACTAGCCGCCCAGATGAATCAAGGAGACACCAACAGTGTCTCCTCCACGACCGTTCTGCGAAAGTTGCTGCGTGTGGGCCTCCGCAGCAGGCATATGGCTCAAGCACACATGTTGACCGCTGTTCGTCAGCGACCAAGACTGGAATTTGCGCTCCAATACCGCAATGGACGACCAGTTAGTAGCAACAGATGCCCTTTACAGATGAGTCACGTTTTATGCTCCATCGGACATATGGGCGACCTTTTGGGTGTACGGCATCAAACGTCCGAAAGCAAGCATCCTGCGACAATTGTCGGAAAGGCCCAGGCCGGAGAGGAGAGCGTTACGGTCTGCGGAATATTTTCTTGGCCTTCCCAGAATATCGTCATTCTGAAAGGCACAGTGTATCGATATAACTATGCATCTATCATTGAGGGCCATGTCCACAGTTTGTTTTTCTTCGGCGCGATTAAATCTTACCAGCAGGGCAATGCAAGCTGTCACACAGCTCTCAGACGGCGTGTGTGGTTCGAAGACCATCAGGAAGAGTTCACCGTACTTTCCGGATCTAGACCCAATCGAATCTGTGGGACCACCTGGATCGGATTGTTCGCGCAGTGGATCCTCGACCGAGGAACGTAGCGCAGTTGGGCTCTCTCTCTTCCTGCACGTCTCGAAGCGACCCGAGCTGCAAAAGGATTCTGACACGTGGTCACGTTGATGTGACTGGCAGCGTAGAGACTTGTTGTACGAAACAGTATCGGAAACCTTCTGGAAATCTAAAAATTTGGAATCAAATTGAGATTCCCTGTCGACCGCACTCATTACTTCGTGAGAACAGAGAGCTAGTTGTATTTCACAAGGATGATATTTTCTGGTTCCGTGTTGGCTTCTGTCAATAAATCGTTTTCTTCGAGGTAATTCATGTTCGATCACAACACAAGTTCCAGAATTCTATTGCAGATCAATGTCAGTGATACGTTCCCTTTTTAGAGTACTGGTGTGACCCGTGCAGCTTTCCATTCCTTAGGTACGGCTCTTCCGTCGAGCGGGCGGTTGTACATGATTGCTGAATACGGATTTTTAACGTTTCACCGTTCTTACGTGCAACTGGACGCCTGAACTGTGTCGCCGTTGGGTTACGCCGCGCCCTGAAACTTGACCGGTGTGTCAGTTCGCCGCGTGACAGAGCAACCAGCTGTTTCTCACAGTGGGAGATGCCGTTGACGAATGTAGGACGGCGTGGCAAACCGGTCCTCAGAGACCAGCTGGGAGCGGCTCCAGTCACGTGCACCTGCCCCTGTCTCCTGAGGAGCGCCACGGTACTGTAGCACGGCTGCTGCAGGGCCCTGCTCCTGCCACGGAAGCGATACCAGGAACTGAAGAGTCCGGCACGCTGGGGATAGCAATACCAGCGGATACAAAACTAACAGGAATAGCGAAAAATCAGTAATCCCATAATGCTTTCAGTAGGGCAGAATTTAAAATAGCGTTGGACGACCTGGCAGACGGAATATAAAACTTTTAAGCGGAATTCCTGAAGTCTTTCAGTGAAATGGCAACAAAACGACTATTCACGTTGGTGTGTAGAATGTATGACATGGCGATATGTCACCAAAATTTTGGAGAAACATCATCCACTTAATTCCTAAGACCGGCAATTCTAACGTTACCGGTGATAATGGAAGCAAGATTAAAGAAAAATCAAGACACGTTCGCCGGCCGAAGTGGCCGTGCGGTTAAAGGCGCTGCAGTCTGGAACCGCAAGACCGCTACGGTCGCAGGTTCGAATCCTGCCTCGGGCATGGATGTTTGTGATGTCATTAGGTTAGTTAGGTTTAACTAGTTCTAAGTTCTAGGGGACTAATGACGTCAGCAGTTGAGTCCCATAGTGCTCAGAGCCATTTGAACCATTTGAACCAAGACACGTCCACAGGATTTGTCGACCCGGAAAAAGTGTTCGACAACGTGAAATGGTGCAAAATGTTCGAAATTCTGAGAAAAAATAAGGATAAGCAACAGGGAAAGAGGGGTAATATGCAATATGCACAAGGACCAAGAAAGAAGTGTTCGGATCAAAAACGGTGTAAGAGAGATGTAGTCTTTCGCCCTTTCTGTTGAATCTATACATGGAAGAAGCAATGGCAGAAATAAAAGAAAGGTCAAGAGTGGGATTAAAATTTAATGTCAAAAGACATCAATGATAAGATGCGCAGTCGTGCACACGAGGCTGAACGTCACATGGCGTGTGGTCAGTGGGACTATAGCGCCAAATTAAGCTGCCCCCACTCCCCCCCCCACCCCCCACCCCCCACCCCCCACCCCCGGCGCAGCACGCGGCACTTGCAGCAACGGGAAAAGACACTATGTGTCAGCGAGCATTTATCGTGCTCGGTTGCGCTTTTCTTCATTACAAAATGGCCAGGAGACATTTGAGGAAGAATCATCGGAAAAACGAAGAAGGGCGAAGTGTGACGAGTGTACGCCGGGAATTTGTTTTTGCTCAGCATTGTTAAGTGTGCACAGGGAGCGTTCCGAACCCAGGCAGTGGTGTCCCAAGCAGAGGAGGTGGTCGACCACAGCAGCAGACGGCCGCTACTTTGGAGCACCAAGCAAGAAGTGGATGCCCTTGCAATGTCACGCTCCACAGTGGAATGGCGGCTGTTTGCAAGGCGCGTACACATCGGAGTCACCGTTTGTGGTGGAGCTAGAGCACAGGGACTGAATTAGCGATGAGAGGAGTCGCGTGCTTTTCTCGGATGAGAGTAGTTTCAACCTGAATAGCGATTCTGGACGTAGCCTCATTCGGCGAGAGCTGAGGAACGCATAATGCGTCCGGGAACATTGTCGAAAAAGACAGCTCTGGTGGCCCGCATGTTACGGTATAGGCACGCATAATCTTGCATGGATGTACTGACCTCCAAATCTTTTAACACGTTCACTCACTGGACAACGTTATTGTGACACTGTACTCCTTCCCCATGTGGGTCATTTCATGTGCTCATTTGGCCATGACCTCGTATTTATCGATGATAGTGGGCGACCTCATCGAACAGCGCAGGTAGAGGGGCTCTCGGAACGAGAAGATATTCACTGAATGGACTGGCCTTCACCTTCCCCCGACTTAAATGGAGCACGTGTAGAATGCTTTGGGGTGACGTATTGCACCAAAGACCATCCAGCAGGTGACAACCGCTCTGGTGGAGGAATGGAACTCCCTAGTACGAGAACTCCTTACCAACCTTGTGAGCAGCTTCCGAGGACGTTGCAGATCATACACTGCGCTGCTTGCTCACCACACACCCTTTTAAGAACCATGTCCTGCATTTAGTAACATCCAGGGGACCATCATAAATCGCGGCTACTTCGAAAACGGAATTGGTACGGCACTCTTCGCAGGATGAGCCCGGTAGCCGTACACAAAACGATATGTTCCTTATTAGGCGTATAAAATATATCTAAATAACTGCGATGATACATGTCGAGTGTAGCGCTTGGTTTATTATGGTGATGACGATATAAAAGAAGGTGGAGGCTAAATTACTTCTCTGGAAGATAGACTATTCCTCTCGGTAGCGACAAGTGGGTTGCGTCGAGCTTAACACGGATCACCATCGACATGTCCCAAGGGCCCACTCAATGAGACTCTGCTGAAAGGTTTGTTATTTGACATGGCACACTGTTGCACGGTATCGTTAGTGCTTTTTTAAGCCAAATATTGGGAAATGAAAGTTTTTTGACCAGCAGGGCTCGAAGCTGCTGCTCCCGTGTCCAGTGACTTGACACGAGCTTGGGATAGCTATCTGTTACAAAGGTTAAACTAACCCAAGGGCTCATTAGCATGCGCACGCGAGTTGCCACAATCGTCGCACTGGTAAATCCTATGTCCAACTATATCACGTGTACCGTTTCCAATAACCCTATTGTTACTGATACTGATACGGTAGCCGATTGGACTGATTGTCTGGCCGGAAAGATATCTTTGAGTAAATGTAGAAACTTTTTTATGTAGTGCAGTTTCCATAAAAATTATGCCTTTAACGTTTAGGAATTACCGGAAACAATGAAATACCACCTTACTACAATAAGCATTTCAGTCTGTCCACCTGGTCAACAAAACATGTCAAACGACTGCGGCACCATCCTTCATGTGCTTCTCTTGATGTTTTCTTCCGTGTCACCATCGCTAGTGCCTGGATGGTGGCACGAACAGCATTCCGTATAGAGATACGTAACGAGGGTTCACAGCATTTTGCGCAGTTTAGATTATTACAGCGGAAAGTACTGGCTTTTAACGACGGTGCTGTTCGGGCACTAGTGGCTGTTTAGAGCCGTAAAGAAGACCTGACAGCGCTCTCATGCAGCCCGTTCCTACCGAGACAAATCTTCCGTTGCAACTACTGAGTGCAGAACGGCACATGTGTGTACAGCATCTATGTCTTAGCTTCTGACTGCAGGTGGAAATCAGAAGATTGCCCTGTTTATCGCCCCTGGATGACATCACGTAATGGTTTGTGGCAGGATGTAGAATTATTTTATCATTTCAGTCATTGTCTCATCAGAGCCTTTTCAAACGAGAGAGCGCAGTGGCAATGACACTACATCCTTTTTCTGAAGTAGCGGCTTTCAAATGTGCTTCTGGCTACCGCGTTGAGATCTCTCGTGTTCTCGGGAACATCGGAACTAATCGGACACTGGCTGTTACATACCCATGCTTGTCGCCCCTCTGTATCTAATTACCGTGATGTCGACGAAATGCTCCATTTTTATTTCCCAACGTTCTCAATTTCCTCCACCGTATTACCAACTGCTATCGGATTTCCAACAATGTATGAATATACATACGATTTCTTTAGTTTTTATGAAATTTTTCATATTTTGCCCACGTACGTCAGATGGAGAGTTCTCGAGAAAACGGCTGGATTGTCGTGTCACACAAATACAATATTTTACCACAGGTCGAGTTGTTACCTTCAGGTGCGCTGATGGAATCATGAATCAACACTGGTATGACTGAGCAGTACAACACGGTTCGTTCTGCAGCCCTCCCCCCCCCCCCCCACCCTCCCCCACCCCCTGTCACCCGTCAGCTAGTGATAATGACCTTGTAAACATGTAAATAATAGAAATCGATTTAGACATATAAAACTAATCAAGGAAAGCGTCTAATATGGTATGAGGACTGATAACTTTGCTTCGATGTGAAAACAAAGAAAGGCAAACAACAAAATGTAATAGTAGTAGAAATGAGATGCAAACACTATAAGTTAGTTTAATCGAAGGAAAGTTCCTCTTTCTTCTCACAATGGCATTTCTCCAGTATGTACACAGAATCAATCTGTTAAATTACGGATTTGTCATTGTTAGTGGTAGATAATGGCCGTATGCCCTTCCTGTTGCCACCTCGTTTTTGTAACTGCTAAGACGAAACTAAAAAGCCTTCATAAAGTGTTCACTTGTCATTTAGTGGAAATGTGAATGCACATCAATATTACTGAAACCAACGATCCCCCTTTTTTCCTTTTCTTTTTTTAATCATCAGCCTTCTGACTGGTTTGATGCGACCCGCCACGAATTCCTCTCCTGTGCAAACCTCTTCATCTCAGGTATAGCACTTCCAATCTACGTCCTCAATTATTTTCCGGCTATATCCCAATCTCCGTCTTGCTCTACAGCCCCCTCTAGTACCATAGAAGACATTCACTGATGTCTTAACAGATGTCCTGTCATCCGTCCCTTCATCTTGTCAGTGTTTTCCACATATTCCTTTCCTCGCCCATTATTCGGAGAACCTTTCATCCCTTACCGTATGAGTCCATCTAATTTTCAACATTTTTCTGTAGCACCACACCTCAAATGCTTCGATTCTCTTCTGTTCTATTTTTGCGGCAGTCCATGTCTCACTGTCACACAGTGTTGTGCTCCAAATGTACATTCTTAGAAATTTCTTCCTCAAATTAAGGCGCATGTTTGATGCTAGCAGATTTCTCTTGGTTAGGAATGACCTTTTTGCCAGTTCTACCTTCTTTTTACGTCCTCGTTGCTCCGTTCGTCATGAATAATTTTGGTTCCTAGATGGCAGAACTCATTGACTTCATCTACTCCGTGATCATTTCTTCTGCCCCCCCCCCCCTTTTTGTCATTTCCACTGAGTAGTTAATATGTTATATCTCGTGCTTAAGTTCTGAGGCCCAATATGTTTGTGTATTACGCTCCCCTAACATTCATCAGAGAGAATTGGTACTTTTCGTGGACTAATAATATTCTAATAAATTCCATTAGAGAAAAAACAATAGGAGAAATTGTTTGTATTGTTTTCCAGAGCATTATTAACTGGTTCTCTGGAAATGGACTCACCCATAATTTAGAGAAAATAATGTATAACCAATTCTGTACAACAGAGTCATACCAACAGTTGCTGTAACAAATGAAAAGGAGTCCGTAAACAGGGTAGAATGCTCAAAGTTTAATGGGTGTACCTATTGATGAAAACTGAAGAAAAATACCCGTGAGCCGCCCGAAAACTGATTTCAGCTACTTTTGATATTCGTCGAATTCCTAATCTTGAAAACATACGAATCAAGCTCCTAACATTTTTGCATATTTCCGTTCAACACTTGGTTATAATTTTCTGGGGTAACTTATTATGCAGAAAGAAAGTATTGATTGCGGTAAAGAGAGCAGTAAGAATAATATGTGGTGTTCATCCGTGCTCGTCATGTAGCGCGTCTTGAAAGAGCTAGACATTTAACTCCCCCTTCGCAATATTTACATTTGCTAATGAAATTTGTCCATCAGAGTTTGAGAAGACGAGAAGAACAGTGATGTTCACACCTACAAAGCTAGGAGAGGGAATGACTTTATTGCTCATTAGTAAAGTTGTCAGTGCCATAGAAAGGAGTTCAGTAATCATCAATAAAATTTTTGATCATTTGTCAAACAACATAAAAGAAAATTTTACTTCTAACCTAAAATCTTTTCCTTGGTTAAGTTCTATTCCATAAGCCATTTTTATTTGAAAACTGGTAGTTATTAAGTAACAAATTTTAAGTGACGTTTCAGGAGTAAGAGTGAAAAATAATGTGTTTATTAATGTTAAAACTAATGATGTACCGAATAATTTAATTATTTGCGCATCTCCAGAAAACTGACTAGTTACACATCATTTCGAATGTTCTACGTAAGATGTAACTAACTAACTCGTATGTGAGAGCTGAGTTTCTCCCGCCGCATAGAAAGTTCACATAACTTAACGGAATGCAGCCGAGTGACGTCACCATCCACCGCCGATATTTCGGCGGGAGCATACCTTGTATATGACGTGGCACAACTGCAAGGAATACGGTAGACACTCGCCTTACGCAAACCAAGATCATGCCACTCTAAGGTCAGGATACTTTTAGGTTCCGTATTCCTTCCAGTTGTGGCATGTCGCACATGAGTCAGACTGCCAGAACTGTGGACGATCGTTCTACTGAGCTTCAGCGGCGCGCAAGCTCACAACAGCCGAGTAAATCCGTCACTGGAGAACACTGACTTGCCAACGGTCATCTTATGAAATATAACAACAACGGACATTCTGGTATGCACTTCCAGCTATTGGGACAGTGTTGAAATTAAATTAGCAAGTAACCTTATAAATGGATACGGTGGTTTTTGTTTAAGTTTTGCTCCCTCCCTTGTAAAAAACCAGAGGGACACAGATTGTGTTACCTCATCCATATATTATTAGTTTCACTTTCGATAACTTCTGACGTCGACCAACTTTGGTTTGTGATGGCGCTAGTGTGTGTGTGTGTGTGTGTGTGTGTGTGTGTTGTCTTTCCTGACTTTCTCTGAAAACCGAGGTTTTAAATTCCCTTGCACAGCACATTCCTGATGGAGTTAGAGTTGAAATAGGCAGGGTGTGCTCCCGCCGTAATATAGGCCGTTGCGACGATATCATCCGGCTGTATTCCCGTAAGTTAAGTGAACAACTAACTCGTATTTCGAGATTTTGAAAATAAATCGAAACAGAATAACTTTGCCATTTCTGGGTGTATTGCGTTAAAAGCACAGAAGTGCTATTGAAGAACTCCCTTTTCGGTTTCTTAATTAGTATGGAGTTTCCACTGAGGTGCGCTATACAACAACTGGAAGACTGTAGCCGGAGCTGGACAGGAGGACCACAGGGAGCCATCGCGACCTTCTCATGGCGCCCCTGGTCCGCCGGCGACGTCCCAGGCCGTTACGCGCGTTTCATGGCCACTTGAAATGTCGTCGCACGATGCAGACAAATGCTGATAACAGGCGAGCACCTCTGGCATACGCCATCTGCCTGCAGGGTTCTCCTCTGCTGGTAAACGCCAGGCCACGCGAAGTCCCATCTGTACTGTACTGCTTCAGCACCGTTTGCATCCAATCGTCAAATTAGAAAAAAAAGAAATCTTTTACTGAATCTCATTATCAGTTACTAGCCTGCTTGAAATGCCAGCCTCGCATAACAATTGACTGTCGTCATTTAAAGTTTGCTTCGAAGACGATGTTTAAGTAACTGGCATTACGGGCATAAAAAAAAACTAGTACAGTTCATGAAGCAGAGGTAATTCCCCAGAAAGAAACAAATACCAGAGTTGAAAACTGTAAACACAGAGAAAATATTAATAGATACGGGTAGCCACTCTGTACGACAAGTGGCTGGTGAACATTAACGTACCCACCGAATTTGAAATTTTCTAGACCACTCCTTACAACAGATTTGCATATATTTCATCTATATTTGGCACTGTGTTAACTCGTGGCATCGGCCTTATTAACAAATATATTAACAAATAGTTTCATCGATCAAGATCCCGCAGTCTTTAAGGCTCCCAGTCTCCACCCACCCTTTACCATTTTCGTTTCCCGTCATTTTCATAAATCACTCGGAGCCGGATTATATAGCGACTTAATCAAAAAGTTTGCATTTGAAATACAATCTAAGATGAAAAAAATGAGACGGAAATCGGTGATGTGATGTACACTTACAGACAAATAAATGATTACAGTTTCAGAAAGGTTAGATGATTTACTCAAGACAAAGAACTTCACAAAATGAGCAAGTCAATAGCGCATTAGTCGTCTCCATACACGTCTTTGCTGGTCATCGGGGCTCAGTTCGAAGTGGGACTCATAACTGAAGACAATTACGCTCCGACAGTTCTACTCCAGTTAATGCGATTCCAGGCCGAAGACGTGTCTGGAGAGGCCCCTGATGGCAGTGGGATACTAACGTGAGTGTAGGCCGCCATATGGCCCGACAACCAGGAGAGATTGTTTGGGTGCCAGTTCTTTTCACATCAGGACGCCTTTGGTTGCCCCCGCCGCAATTACAGCACAGCGGTACGTCGACGACACTCTACGCCACGTTTTGTTGCCCTTCGTAGCAAGCCACCCTGCGCTTCCGCTTCTGCAAGACAACCGCCACGGGCACACGGTGAGAGTTGTTACTGCTTGTCTTCGTACCTGCCAAACATCACCGTAGCCAGCAAGCCCTCCGGATCGTTCCCTAATTGCGAACGTTTGGAGCATTACGGGCAGAGCCCTCCAACTAGCTCGGAATTTTGACGATCTAACGCGCCAATTGGACAGAATTTGGCAGTAAATCCCTCAGGAGGACATATAACAACTCTATCGATCATTCCCAAGCTGAGTGACTGCTTGCATAAGGTACAGAGGTGCACCTACGCATTATCCACTTTGCTCAATTTGTGAAGCCATTTCTCTTTAATAAATCATCCAATTTTTTTGAAACTCTAGCCATTTGTTTCTCTGTACATGTACCTCACACCCACCGATTTCGTCCCATTCGGGTAACTCCACCTTGCTGCACCGTTCTTTTTTTTTTCCATAGACTCTGTAGAGTATTTCGACTAACTAGGCCAACATTTCATCCTGCACTCAGAGGCGGCTCGTAACCATATATTGCTATAATGGATGATGCCCTGAAAACTATTTTCTGCTGTAAACAGGGGGGGGGGGGTCTACTTTGATTCCATGAAAAGATTTTTATTGACCTATATTATAGACTAGTGTGAGTTTTAAGAAATAACAAAATAAAGCACAAATGAAAGACTATATGGAGCCTCACATATGGATTTGCGTTACGAGTTCTGGAGTTTAATTCTACAGTATCAGTCTACAGTAGTATTAGCTTAGTACAAGACAGATATATTTTCCTGGAACACTGCGTGAGCGTTGCTAGTGAAACAAGCCGAAAGTGGAAAAAGTGACAGAAATTATCTTATATTTCGAAACATTGCACCATCAATACACAAAAGATACATATTAATGGTCACAAGTTCCTTAATCACAAAATCTCACACATGTATACATAACACGTAACCTTATGAAGATCATTCTCATCATACTCCTAACCCATCACTTTCAAGAAATGGTTTACAAGAGTGTGACAAGTTAGGTTCGCCAAAATCAGTCGAAATTTCGAATTTTTATCTTCCACAGGTCGGGTAATAGTATGGTTTGGAGAAATCTATCTTTTATTTGTGTACGCTGTTCGAAAAAATGAACGACTCAGAACCAGATTCCTCTTTCTTCCATTATAATGAATCAATCATTTAAAAAAAAAATATTTCTTTGGAACGAAGACACTAACCAACCTCCAGCTACCTTAGATAAAACGACCCGTTATTGATTTTTCATCTCAAGAATTTATACTCAGACAGTAGAATACGTTTGATATAATATTTTCTGCAGTCTAGTATTGGCAGCGGGATGTACGCTTGTTTTGGCAACATGTATGTCATTTACGTTTAGTGCCAATTCAGTCGATTTTTTTGAGGCTTGCTTGTGCTACAGAACGGGTACTGACTGTCATCTAAGGACGAATCTTTAAAGATCGTGACAGCTCTTTTTATCTATATTGAATAAAAATTAGGTGCTGCCTTCATGTCAGTAAGAAACTCCCCTGATGCCAAATCCTGGCGAGATAGAAGTACTGTAAAATTATTTTGTTGTATGCTTGTACGTGGTAAGAGCATTGTCAATTACCGTCCCGCAGTTACTGGTGTGTGAGAACGCATATTTACGAAATAGAAAGTAGGAAGGTATCCCAGGCTGTTCGATTAATACAAAGAGGAGTGCCACATCATCTGCGTGGGGAGCAGTTACAATAGTAATTCCACACGGTCCGATCAGTGGTCCACTACTGTTGTTGCTATACATTAATGATGTGCCATTTTATCTGAATCAGGAGCCAGATTTAGTTCTGTTTGCAGTATGGACAAGGATTCTTGTGGTGCTGAGCAAAGAGGTATCAACAACGAAAATAGTAAATAACATTTCTGTGAAAGATACTGACTGGTTCTGCACAAATAGCCTACAATTAAACTTTGAAAGAACACAGCTCATCCATTTTCGTGCTGTCGAAAATATCCTACCTCCTACTGACCTAGGTATCAACTAGAAATAGGAAGCAGGGTAGAGTGTTCCAAGTTGTTAGCTGTGCATGTTGATGAAGCTTAAACTGGAACAACAGCATTGCACGCCTACTAATTCGTTTTTGCGATAAGAATAACTAGCCGCTTTGTGGGTATACAAGGTGTCAGAAGCAGTCTGAAAAGCTTTTAAGGGTATAGCAGGGTACGTAGCGCAGAGAAATAATTTTTAATAAAAGAATTCGATACGTTGTGCTGTTTTCGAGTTAATTAGCATTGATACCCTATCAGACACACGGAAATTCGAGTGGCCCGCCAGATACATTTAGTGTCATTCGTTCTCATAGCGTAGATGATAGCGCACGAAATGCTCAGCCTTCAGCCTTTCGCTCGAGTTTGATCCTTACTACCGTTCCATGTTCAAATTTTGTATCGCTCTTATTCAGTATTAGGAAAAGAAACGAAGAACACGTTTGACGACACCATCGCTGGCGGGCCGCTGTAATCTGCGCACGCAACGACCTGATTGGCTAACTTCAATGCTAACTAACTCGAAGACAACGAAGGTATCGTTATTTTTTTGATAATTATTTCTCAGCGCTACCTTCCCTGCAACACCATTACAAGCTTTTCAGACTGTTTCTGACCACCCTGTTGAATTCAGTAAGTTAACATATTTTCCACATTTTCTATCACGGATGTCAAAAGAGATCATAAAACACTTATGAAATATGTTATCAAAAATACATTTGAGTTTTAGAGCGGCAGACATATTCACAACATCAGAAGAAAAAATGATCGCATTATTCTTTAATGATATTGAACGTATACAGAAAGGACAGGTCGAATGATCGCAGTTTTGTTTACTGAAAGACTCCTGAAGACAGACGTAAACTTTCCCGAGAAAGTCTGTTACCGAAGTTTCAAGAACCGGGTTTAAGTGGTTACTCTAGGAGTATACTACAATCCCCTACATATCTCCCTCATAAGTATCGTGGGGATAAGATAGAATAGTTACTGCACGCAAAGAGGCACTCAATCATTTTCCCTCGCTCCGTACGTGAATGGAACAGGAAGAAACCCTAATAACTGGTACAATGGGATGTACCCTCTGCGATGCACCTCATAGTGGTTTGCACAGTATGGATGTATATTACTGGCCATTAAAATTGCTACACCAAGAAAAAATGCAGATGATAAACGGGTATTCAATGGACAGATATATTATACGAGAACTGACATATGATTACATTTTCACGCAATTTGGGTGCATAGATCCTGAGAAATCAGTACCCAGAACAACCACCTCTGGAAGTTGCTCGGTTACCATTGACCAGACGTTTTCAATTGGTGAGAGATCTGGAGAATGTGCTGGCCAGAGCAGCAGTCGAACATTTTCTGTATCCAGAAAGGCCCGTACAGGACGTGCAACATCGAATGATGGGTAGAGCCACGGGTCGTAACGCATTTGAAATGTACGTCCACTGTTCAAAGTGCCGTCAATGCGAACAAGAGGTGACCGAGACGTGTAACCAATGGCACCCCATACCATCACGCCGGGTGATACGCCAGTATGGCGATGACGAATACACGCTTCCAATGTGCGTTCACCGCCATGTCGCCAAACATGGATGCGACCATCATGATTCTGTAAACAGAACCTGGATTCGTCCGAAAAAATGACGTTTTACCATTCGTGCACCCAGGTTCGTCGTTGAGTACACCATCGCAGGCGCTCCTGTCTGTGCTGCAGCGTCAAGGATAACCGCAGACATGATCTCCTAGCTGTTAGTCCATGCTGCTGCAAACGTCGTCGAAGTGTTCGTGCAGATGGTTGTTGTCTTGCAAACGTCCGCATCTGCTGACTCCGGGATCGAGACGTGGCTGCACGATCCGTTACAGCCATGCGGATAAGATGCCTGTCATCTCGACTGCTAGTGATATGAGACCGTTGGGATCCAGCACGGCGTTCCGTATTACCCTCCTGAACCCACCGATTCCATATTCTACTAACAGTCACTGGATTTCGAACAACGCGATAGCATTGTCGCGATTCGATAAAACGCAATCGCGATAGGCTACAGTCCGACCTTTATCAAAATCGGAAGCGTGATGGTACGCATTTCTCCTCCTTACACGAGGCATCACAACAGCGTTTCACCAGGCAACGCCGGTCAACTGCTGTTTGTGTATGAGAAATCGATTGGAAACGTTCCCCATGTCAGCACGTTGCAGGTGTCGCCACCGGCGCCAACCTTGTGTGTATGCTCTGAAAAGCTAATATTTCCATATCACAGTATCTTCTTCCTGTCGGTTAAATTTCGCGTCAGTAGTGAATTTTAATGGCCAGTAGCGTAGATGTAGATCTAACGTTGTCACAGAAAGATGTTAAATTTGCAGCTTAAAAACTCTTTGAAATCTATCCATTGATATTAAATATCTGACAAATAAGAGAAATGTTTTCAAATGTAGATTAAAGGTACTTCTTTGTAACTCCTTTTGTACTGCAGAACAAATCTTGAACAGAAATAGTTAGATGTATTTATAGAAGAAACTGTAAATGCGCAGCATGTAGCCATATTAAATTCGTGTGTGTGCCTATGTATGTGTGTGTGTGTGTGTGTGTGTGTGTGTGTGTGTGTGTGTGTGTGTGTGTGTGTGTGTTTTCTGTATTTGTTCTGTTGACACCTTTCGCGGTTCTAGGCGCTGCAGTTCGGAACCGCGCTGCTGCTACGGTCGCAGGTTCGAGTCCTGCCTCGGGCATGGATGTGTGTGATGTCCTTAGGTTAGTTAGGTTTAAGTAGTTCTAAGTTCTAGGGGACTGATGACCTCAGATGTTAAGTCCCATAGTGCTCAGAGCCATTTGAACCATTTGTTGACACGTTCCACATCATAACGTTGATCGTGAATTTGACCTTACGTGACAGGAAACTAACTTACCTGAGTTTGACGCACTACTGTACCCGCTATAGCTATACAAGCAGAGGTTCAGCAGGATGGGACGAAAGGAGTGGAGTGGGTAGATATGGAGGGGGGAGATGAGGAGGGAAAGCCTTGTTGCGGTAGCCTTATGGGGCTGAGGCAGATGGCCCTGCAGCGACTGGGCGACAAAAGTGAGAAACAGAAATAATCCCAATTGAGAAATGATTCTAGCATTGGCCTAAACGAGTGTAAATTAGGAAGCGGGTATTGGCCGAGTTAAAACGCATTAGCAGGCAAGGCGGCGCGACTTACTCCGATTAATAGTGTAGCGGAGACATAAACGGCCCAGTGAGAGTGTAGCTACTTTAGGAGGTCCGAGAAACAACTCTTGTAAAAGATGGCTATTGCCTGCTGTCCCATTGTTCATATATATCTTGTGTCCTTGACTGTCAAGGTAAACCCAATTTTTAAAAAAAAATTACAATGTGAAACTTTTGCCTTGGGCAATAATTTGTATGCTTTTGGTGTCATGCGGTAGTTCTGAATAGAAATACAGAACGTCACGTTTCTGAAGTAGATATTTTATATTTTACGTTTAGGAATAAATTAGGGACGTCGTACCCTAGTTCACTTCATTTATTTTCTCATAGGCAAGCAATATATATTTCTATCAACACAGCAATACTGTAGACTTCGTCGCCTTTACCAATAGCCAGTTCACTGTCGTCAGGTTTATTAACAAACGCAAAAACAGAGTATGTGACGATGCTTCTTGTTGAAATTTCACCTAGACTGATACTGAAGTCATACAATAACAGAAGTTTCCTTGGTCTTATCAGTCGAATAAAATCATTGATCACTACAGCTGAGACTAATGTTAATGATTAAAAAGAAAAACCATCTCAGCTGTATTATTAAACGTGTATTGTGTTACGAGCTGTTTCATTGGTTGAAAATCTTCAGGCTGCCGAGTTATGTTATGACTTGGAAAAACTTGGCAACCTGAGGGTGTTGAGCAAACGAAACCTGTCGTAACATAGCTGAAGTAGTTTTTAATAATCAGTAGCACATTTTGTAATTTTGCTGTAAATATAATTCGGCAGATTTGAAGTGCAGCAATCAGTTAGGTTCTGCCGTTAGTGAATCAAATGATATACTTGGATTCTTTAGCAGGTATCTCCAGACTTGCAGTTTTTCCAGGAACGAGGGCACATGCAGAACTGTTGTGCAACATGTATTGGAATGTTCCTGAGGACGAAACCTTAAAGATTCAAACTACTTGTGGAGGGAAGATATTACTTTCAAAACGGTCGTCCAGCTTGTACTGGAGTGTTCCTGATGAGTGTGAGCACGAGCATGGACGTAGTGTTGAATCAACAGGGAACGAAAGTCGTGTGCAAACAAGACCAGCGCAACAGGTCACACACCCGTTTCACTCACGAGTGACTGAAAGAGAATCTCTGTGAAACGACATCTTGAATAGAGGGCTCCAGTGTAAGTGCTCCAGTATAACGCGAAAATAGAGAGTTCCAAAACCCGGTTCTTATAGCTATACAAACATAATTCACCAGTCTCCAAAACACCGACCACGTCCGGTGGCGAGGGGGGGGGGGGCGGGGGGGGGGGGGGGGAGGGGAGGAGGGCGAGAAGATAAACTTTAACTAATAACACTTCACACAGAAGTATGTTAGCAGCATTTCGTCCCACGCTCACTGCATGAATAAAACAGGAAGAAACCTCAGTATATGGTGCAGAAAAGACGTACACTCTGCCTCTTTTGTCACGGTGATGCGGCTTCCCCCGTCGGCGGTTCGAGTCCTCCTTCGGGCATGAGTGTGTGTGTTGTCCATAGTGTAAGTTAAAGTTAGATTAAGTAGTGTGTAGGCTGATTGACCGATGATCTCTGTAGTTTGGTCCCATAAGACCTTACCACAAATTTAATGTCATGGTAATGTGTAGAGTATGGGCGGATTGCTAAGAAATGATGTACGTGTCTTCTCTATACTGTGGTCGACAGTTTCAATCCGTCGTGTGAAAGATAGCTTTTGTGTGCCACCATAAGTTGCTACTGAATAAACCTTTCTGCGACTAAGTTCAACCATATTCCGGGAAGTGTACGATATCCAAGTTTGCCGAATGACGACACTGAGATTTTTTCAATAGCAGATTCTAGTAGTATATAAAAGTGACTTTCATGAAATGCGTGTGCTTTCTTGTAGTAAACATGTAATGGACTGTGGGAAAAGCGAAGAATTCGATTACCTTAAGTTCCGAAACCATCGAAAGCTAAGTTTATTTTTACTCATAAACCCTATATTCACTGTCCTCGCATAAAAAATGAAGTTTTAAAGTTCCGTCTACGACATGATCGTTAGGAACAAAGCCAAAGCTCTAATTTGCAAAGGACGTGGAAGGCAATCGGGCGTGTCCTTCCCAAGGGAATCACTCTGACATTTTCCCTTGGCGATTTAAGGAAACTACCTCTCAAATCCCAGAATTTGAACACAGATGCGATGGTCCCCTGAAATTTCTTACTTCCTATCGTTAGTTATCCCGTTACAGATGATCCACAAGATGAATTTTACAACAGAAATGAAAATAATTATTGTATTATTAAAATGATCCCATCATTCCTCTGACACTATAGAACGCTTACATCAGGAGTGGGTGATGAGGTTTTAAACATCTCTAGTGCAGAAAAAGGGCTTCGTTACTACTGTAAAACCATGTCACTCATCCCTGAAGACCTAAAATGTGCGGTCGTGAAGGGAGTCGTTGCCATATCAGCGCTGAAGATCGTACGACAACCGCTGCCTGTACACCGCATTATGAAAAATGAATTTTATTCTGCGTTAGGATACTTTTGGTTTGTGCCACTTAAATGCTCTCTGGCCTGCGCTTAACTCCCGTGGTAACTACTACAATTATGTTTCCCATTATACCACTGGGAACGGTCATTTTAGGAATCTGAGAGTCGATTCGTATTGTAACCATTATCAAAAAGTTGAGATGATATATTGCCAGTGACGCTCTGCTTAGATATAGAATTAAACTCCAGATCCTGAAAAGACAGTGTTACACATGATACGAAAACTTAACAAGTAATATGGTGTTCGTGTGTTTGAGGGTGCTTCTTACTGCTTTCCATCAAACAATCTGAGAAATTCATGGATACCTAGTAAACTCACAACTACTCTTTTGATTTATGTTGTCATACACTTCCCTTTGACTAGGGACTTCGACGAGATAACTCAGCTTTTAGCAGCTGTTTCCTCTACTAATTTCAGTACTGCATGAAAATTGCGTTGATATTAAAGGCTTTGAAGATGATTTTCTTCCCGAACTTACCTAATTCCGTTTTTTAAATTCTACAACCACAGTGAATAAAATACAGAGGTAAGGCCCTGCGGACAGTGACCTGCTGTACTATAAACTCAATCAAGAGTCTGTTCTCCACCATGCGTTCGCTCTCCTAACACTCTACAATTCCTAATTGTTCTTTATGGTCAATGCTAGAGTCGTGACGCTGTAGATTTAGAAACTAAGATGTATGATTGGAACTAGGGCGCTCAACAGTGTAGTCATCACGTTATAAACTTGGAGAGAAATAGCGCTTCTCGAAAGATATGCTCGTAAGTTGTGGTTCGAAAGATAATCTACAAATACAGTCGCACAGGATAACACTATCACTATTACATTGCCAAAAATAGGACCTATAAATACCACTGCACGATATAAGCTAAGTGATTCAAAAGTGAGCAAAATACCCTTCCACTAAAAATTATGATCAGCACATTATCAACAAATAAATAAAAAGAAAGAGAAACATTAACAGTGTGTGGTTACGAAGTACAACATAAAGACACACAGTTGGAACGAGCCATAGAAGTTAATAGTCTCACACCCGGTGAAGAAGTGAAGCAATTTAGACAACACAGTCATATTTCGGAAGAGTATGGCTTACATCTCAAACCATCGAAATAAATATGCAGAAAATCCCCTTCATCTGAAAGACGTACATCACTTTTCACAACGAGCGAGGTGGCATGCTGGTTAAAGCGCTCGGAAGGATTCGAGTTCGTATCCCCTCCCGAACTTCAAGATTTAAGTTTCCTCTGAACCACATGAAACAAACATTTTCTGGCCCCTTCAACAATAACAAGGAATTATTCCTCCGCCATTCTTGTCCAACTGTGTTTATACTCTCACATCCTACAAGTTAAGCTCTAAGCCTTACTCTCCTTTTCGCAAATGACTGTAACTACATCTATGCCTGCAGTCTGTAGCCACAGTGATCTGGATTTACTATTTGTCAGGGCCCCTTCCCGTTCCGTTAGCGTATGGAGCGCTGAGCCTCAGTGCGCCCCGTAATACAACCTTGTTTTGGCGATCCCCACTGGAGTGATACCCAGAGGATTTTAGAGTATTCATAGGATGCTCACTTGAAACTTTGTAAATAGGTTTTCGAAGGATGTTCAAGAGTCTGTCAGTTCAGCTTTCTCGACAGGTCCGAGACGCTCTCTCACGGGCCGAACAAACCTGTGATCCTTAGTGCTGCACTTCTTCGTATACGTTCAGTATCCATGTTAGTCCTGTCGATCAATATACTAGGACGCGTGTTTTGTAAGCAATTTCCTTTGCTAACGACTGCATTTTCCCAGTACTCTACCAATAAACTGAAGTCTACCATCTGCTTCACCCACGACTGAACCTGTGTGATCCTTCAGCTTCCAATCCCGACGAAGCGTTGCTCCGAGGTATTTGTATGAGTTGACCGACTCCAACAGTGACTCGCTGATACTATAGTCATACGATACGAGTTTTACATTTCTGAGCATTTGGAGAATGTGACCAAACTTTGCACCACTTTGACATACTATTACGATCTGACTAACACTTCTGCAACTTTTTTCAGCCAGTTCTTCATTTCAGATAACGGAACATTCTACGAAAACTCTGAGCTTGCTGTAAATATGGTAGGCCACGTTATTAATATACAACATCTGTAGCACCGTACGATCTGTTATGTTCACGGATGTAGATTTTCGTGAAACAGGTGGAGTCTTCCTTCAAGCATTCATCAGTTCATATTTATCAGCTTTTCTTTGACCCTACCTCTAATCAGAGAAACCTTTGAGTACTCGCGCCGACCTCCGTACACACTCAGTTTAGGCCCGATCAAAGTTCTGTGTCACACTGACCATATATGATATCTGACTCGAACTGAAGCTTCCTTGTCTTCTTCCAATTGTCCAGTTACTTTATCGATGAGCTATCTGAGTTCCCGTTTTTCCTGTGATATTTCACTTCTGAATTCAAGAATTACCGGCTTGATCTAAATATTGTCTAAAATGCCTCCCCCCAACGCTTGTGGCCAAATTTGTGATTGCAAGACTTTATATAACCAAACTCAGACGTGCCCCTCTGAGACTACAATCACTGTTAATTGAAGGATTGATATTCTTCGGATTCCAGATCAGCTATTATTCTCCTTTACATTTACGCACAGGAAGAAATAATCATCTGAGTATAAGAAACAGGGATTGATAATATTATTCCACGACCGACAGGAGTAGTTCGACCTCTGCTGGACAAATGCAGTTCGAAAGACAGACATTTTCGCAAAAGAAAAGTTAGTCCTTATGGAATCCCTGCTATCGATTTCCCATAAAAAGATCGGAGATTCAACCAGAAAAATGTGTTACAAAGAGTCGCAGGAATATTACAAAAGCAGGAACAATACCTGAGTATTGTTCGGCATATTTTGACCCTCACCAGAGAAGACCGATATGTCAAACAGAGAAGAACCAAATAAGAGTAGTCATTTAGTTATAGCTTTGTTAGTAAGCACGAAAGCATAACGGAGATGCTGATCCAACACTAGTGGCAGAAGCTACAAGAGAGGCGTTGTTCGTGACACTGTTAATAGTCTGAAAGCGTATGATTCAACAACAGCCGACCAATATAATGATTCCCACTACGTACAAAAAACTAGGATTGTAAAATTTGAGAGATAGGAGCTGATATGGAGGATTACCAGTAATCGTTCTTCCCGCGCACCCATCACGGCTGGAACAGGAAATGGTGAGTCGGGGGAGGGGAAGGTGATAGTGGAACACAAAGTATCCTCCGCCGCGCACCATAAGGTAGCTTCTAAATGTAGAGGTAAATACAGAGAGATATCTGAACTTCCCGAAAGATTAAAAGTGCGTACTAGATCAGGACTTTCAGCTGCAGGATGAGTCATTTTGAGAGACATAATATCGCATAGACATCGAGTCTGGGAGTGTGTTAGAGACTGCTGAGCATAACTTTTACGGCGAAAACAGCTCACGACATTCAGATGGAGGACTACCGAAAACCATTCTTTCCGCTCATCATTCGTGTATGGCACAGTAAAAAAAGGGGCAAGTGCACTGGTAAATAATGTACCCTCCGCCACACACACCATAAGGTGGCCTCGTGCTGTAGGTGTAGATATATCTGTTGAGATTCCTGACAAATCGGAACTTTCAGTTGCAGAGCGGAAGAGTCGTTCTGAGAGAGTCAGTGTCGCATAGATATCCAGACCACAGATAGAGGCTATGAACCGTAACAGCAGAGGCGGCGAAGACAACTTGCGAAGCGCAGCAGAGCGGACATACCTCGTTCAGAACGGCGATCGCGGAAGTGGCGCCTCGACGGCAGTCCAGTGGGTCAGCGGCAGCGCAGGCCTCTGGGAGCGGCGGTTCTCGCGCAAAGATCGCTGCGCACCTTATCCGAAACTGCAGGCCGGCGTTGCTAGCATACCGGCGTTCGCACACGAGGGCCCCTGTGCTCCTCTCAGACGGCTGGCTCCCGAGTAGCTAACCGCGAGGGGAAGGACACTGGGTTCGATGACTAGCTAAGTGTACCGCCGCGCTTCCGGTAGCGGGTGACCGGCCGGGAGTCGCGAAGAGGTGGAAGAGCGACGGAGCGTGTCGTGCGGGGCGTTCGTCTCGCGTGCGTCCTGTTCGTCCTGAGCGGAGGTCCTTAGAGCGACTGAATGAGCGCCGACAGCGCTGGCCGGGACGGACTCTCTCTGCGGTCCCCCTCCACTTGGCGAGCGGGGGAGGGGAGGGGGGGCTGCCGGGGGTCGCTAGCCGGGGGGGACCGGGGCCGGGCCCCGCGATGCACGCGCTTTGAGGCCGTCCCTACACGGCCACGCACGGCACCTGCTGGGATGCCACACAGCCGGCACGCTACCCTCGTAGCCGCTCCCAGGACCGCCGGCCAAGCGTGAGGTCTCTCTCCTCGTATTACCGACCATAATGTCTTAAACGATGCGGCAGAGTAGTTCCCGAAGAAACACCAGTTCAAGAACTCTGCACGACGAAACAGTTTGTATGTAGGTAATAACATTTCAAATGTAGCACAGGGATACACTATTGGTCATTAAAATTGTTACACCACGAAGATGACGTGCTACAGACGCGAAATTTAACCGACAGGAAGAAGATGTTGTGATATGCAAATGATTAGCTTTTTAGAGCATTCACACAAGATTGGCGCCGGTGGCGACACCTACACCGTGCTGACATGAGGAAAGTTTCCAACCGATTTCTCATACACAAACAGCAGTTGACCGGCGTTGCCTGGTGAAACGCTGTTGTGATGCCTCGTGTAAGGAGGAGAAATGCGTACCATCACGTTTCCGACTTTGATAAAGGTCGGATTGTAGCATACAGCGATTGCGGTTTATCGTATCGCGACATTGCTGCTAGCGTTGGTCGACATCCAATGACTGTTAGCAGAATATGGAATCGGTGGGTTCAGGAGGGTAATACGGTACGCCGTGCTGGATCCCAACGGTCTCATATCACTAGCAGTCGAGATGACAGGCATCTTATCCGCATGGCTGTAACGGATCGTGCAGCCACGTCTCGATCCCAGAGTCAGCAGATGGGGACGTTTGCAAGACAACAACCATCTGCACGAACACTTCGACGACGTTTGCAGCAGCATGGACTAACAGCTCGGAGACCATGTCTGCGGTTATCCTTGACGCTGCATCACAGACAGGAGCGCTTGCGATGGTGTACTCAACGACGAACCTGGGTGCACGAATGGTAAAACGTCATTTTTTCGGACGAATCCAGGTTCTGTTTACAGAATCATGATGGTCGCATCCATGTTTGGCGACATGGCGGTGAACGCACATTGGAAGCGTGTATTCGTCATCGCCATACTGGCGTATCACCCGGCGTGATGGTATGAGGTGCCATTGGTTACACGTCTCGGTCACCTCTTGTTCGCATTGACGGCACTTTGAACAGTGGACGTTACATTTCAGATGTGTTACGACCCGTGGCCCAACCCTTCATTCGATCCCTGCGAAACATTTCAGTAGGATAATGCACGACCGCATGTTGCAGGCCCTGTGCGGGCCTTTCTGGATAAAGAAAATGTTCGACTGCTGCCCTGACCAGCACATTCTCCAGATCTCTCCCCAATTGCAAACGTCTGGTCAATGGTGGCCGAGCAACTGGCTCTTCACAATACGCCAGTCACTACTCTTGATGAACTGTGGTATCGTGTTGAAGCTGCATGGGCAGCTGTACCTGTACACGCCATGCAGTCTCTGTTTGACTCAATGCCCAGGCGTATCAAGGCCGTTCTTACGGCCAGAGGTGGTTGTTCTGGGTACTGATTTCTTAGGACCTATGCACCCAAATTGCGTGAAAATGTAATCACATGTCAGTTCTAGTATAATATATCTGTCCAATGAATACCCGTTTATCATCTGCATTTCTTCTTGGTGTAGCAATTTTAATGGCCAGTAGTGTAGATACTGCGTCCACTCTTATACATGTCGCTCCACAATTCCTACTACTGGCTTCTAGATTTTCTGGAGGGAACTTAGTAAATAAGATTTTGATAAGGAACCCATGACCAAAATTATACAGATTGCATATATGATAAATTTGTACACCGGATCACTTTCAAATCTCCCTCTCGTGGTACGGGCATAAGCTATGAATAGGGCGCCGTCGTCGGTCCATCTCGTAATTGTGAAACCACATATCTTTCACGTCAGACTACAACAATGTATGGAAGAAATTGGCACGTTTGCGTCTGGGAGGGGTTGACTGTGGACCTCTACGGACGCGCCAAGCTCTCCACTTCGAAGAGGATGTCCGTCGTCACGCAGAGGAGAACCCGACCAGCAGTACTCGTAATATTGCCCGTGCTATGAGCTCCCGTTGAGCGCACACGTCAAAGCTTAACGTCGCCGCCGTGTGCGCACCGTGCAGTGGGAGATTTGAAAGTGATCCGACCATCAAAATTATTTTACATCCAAACAGTAGATTTCCTGCTATGGGTTCCTCGTCAAAACTGTATCTACTAAGGCTCCTCTGCAATCCCTGTAAGCCTCTAACAGGAGTCGTGAAACACCCTGTATAAATCACTTGCCTTCATATACGGGTTGATCCAGTTAAACTGTTCGCCTTAGACATTTCCATACTTGTTTAAGATGCCGAAATAAATTTTGAAAAGTCCCCACTGAATGACACTTATTCTGTTTTCATAGCTAAGTTAATAACATATCAGAATCAACTTCGCGTTTTCAAATGGAACTCTAGTAATTTTTGCTGCTTACAGCATTTAGAACTTAAGATTTATCTGCTTTGAACATGGAGCCGACTGCTGTCTTATGCGGGAGTTCGTGTTGTACTTAATAGTCGCGTCTGGTTGTTGACGCAGCTAGAAGTATCATCATGCAAAAGCGCAAAATTCGAGGAAAGTTTTAAATTAAACAGATATTAATCACACTTGACTACTTGTGGTTAGACCAACACATCAATTGGAAGGCAAAGGAAGTGGCAATTAAGTGGCAGTTGATTCTCAGCATAAACAAGTGTAGCGTCCAGAATTAGGTTTTCACTCTGCAGCGGAGTGTGCGCTGATATGAAACTTCCTGGCAGATTAAAACTGTGTGCCGGACCGAGACTCGAACTCAGGACCTTTCAAGTTTGGAAGGTAGGAGACGACGTACTGGCAGAATTGAAGCTGTGGGAACGGGTCGTAAGTTGTGCTTGGGTAGCTCAGATGGTAGAGCACTTGCCCGCGAAAGGCAAGGGTCCCGAGTTCGAGTCTCGGTCCAGCACACAGTTTTAATCTGCCAGGAAGTTTCAAGTGTAGCGTATTGCATATACCTAGACAGAAAGACCCGTTATTGTATGATTATACGACTGCAAGAACAATCACTGGAAGCATTTACTTCCATAAAACATCTCTGAGCGTGCGTGCGGAACGACATAAAATGAAGCGACCACACAAAATTAGTCGCGGGTAAGGCAAGCACCAGAAACAGGAAGATCCAAAGAAGAGCAGCACGTTTCGTAACAGGCTCACTTGGTAAGCGCGCAAGCGACAAATGCTCAGACAACTCCAGCGGCAGACATTGCAAGAGAGGCGTTTTGCATCACGGTGTAGCTTACTGTTCACGTTCCGACAGCGAACATTCCTAGAAGAGTCAGCCAATATATTGTTACTTCCCACTTATATCTCGCGAAACGGCCATGAGGATAAAATCAGAGAGATTTGAGTCCAGACAGAGGTTTACCAACACTCGTTCTTCCCGAGAATCATTCACGACTGGAAAAGGAAAAACAAGGGAAATACCCACTGGTACACAAAGTACACTACGGCACACACTGCGAGGTAGCTTGCGGAGTATAGACGTAGATGTAGATGTAGACGTGGTGACTAAGGATGACTCAAGTTATTTACTGTTACAGTTGTGCTCTTGCTTCCGCCAGGGTCTCGAAAGAAAGGCGTACGCCAAAATTCTTCAGCGAATTGAGGCATAAAAATGGTTAATAATAACTTGGCGTCTAGAGATAATGTCAAGGTATGAAAAATACATCAGCGACAACAACAAAAAGAAATCATCAAAGAATATAGTTATAAACACTTAAACACTTCCACAAAATTCCGTTTGCGTCACAAAGCGTTCGAAATGCTCACCGTCTACTGCAGCGCGTTTGCACTCCGAGATGCAAGGACTTCAGAATGAAAAGATACATTAGGTATTGTTGCGCCTGATGCAAAGGTACGACCTTTTTGAATCCTCTTGGGTAATGGGAAGTTGTTTATAGACTCCATGTTTGAGATTACCTCAGCGAAAATCATTCACCCTGAAGTCAAATCAGGTGAACTTGCAGGCCAACTGATAATACCTTCATGTACTACCCAGCGACCAGGAAAGAGCTTCGTGGGCGCTTTTTAGCCGCAAGCGGTTAGTGAGCCAGGCACCCGTCGTGCTGGTACCACATACATCTACATATTTCAGGTGGCAGTTCCTGGAATCGTGTGTATCTTCTACGCGTTAAGACTTCTTCTCTGAAATAAGAACCTTTCACGTATTCTCCAGTATAATCCTACAAGCAACTTTCACTCTCCACTGACTCTAATGTCCAACCTGCCTCAGCCAATGCGGATTCTCAAAGGCGTAATAATGCATATTTCTTGCGTTTAGTATTCGATGATTTGTAAAAGCAGCTTCATCGGTAAAGAAAGTCTTCGAACGGAAACTACTATCCTGATGTTGCTTCAGAGCCTACCACAGGGTTCCGTGCGTTTTCCGAAATTTCGCTGGTTAAGCTGCTGTTGAAGTGGCTCATGCTACGGATGGAAGCCATATGCAAGCCGGGGTCAGGGACTTCCTCTGCCTCGTGATGACTGGGTGTTGTGTGCAGTCCTTAGGTTAGTTAGGTTTAAGTAGTTCTAAGTTCTAGGGGACTGATGACCATAGCTGTTGAGTTCCATAGTGCTCAGAGCCATATGCAAGCAAAACGCGGCCCATGCTAGGCTGGCGTATTCCAGAGGCTCTCGTAATTTCTCTGGAACTAACATGCGGATTATGACGAACGAGTTCCAGATCATCTATTTTGTGCGTTCCGCTAGCTGCAAGCTTGCTCCTTGCTTTCTGCTTAGTATTTCAGTTGTCTTCCAGTAACAATATTTTGCATATTTCCTAAATTTTCATTCTTGTTGCACCGCTCAGCTGTTCTCTTCGCGATCTTTCTGATCTCCCAGTAAAGAAGTAGCGTATCTACTTTCACTTGGTTTGTTAACCACAATTTTTGAAAGCAAACAGCACTCGACATGTCGCACCACTGCAAGAAAAATGACACAACGACAAAAACGGAAATTTTTAGTTTGCCCCTGAAAAATATGTGTAAAGTGTCCCAACGTACAAGAAAAATATATTGGAATTTACTGCCAAGAAGCTTGTACTTGTCACTATAAGTTCATAGAAATAATTCTTTAAGCTGAGTTTTCGCAAGTATTGCATTTTTGAGTTGGGCCACTGTTATTGCCGTGGTGCAGTATGTCAACGACAAAGAACCCAAGTCACATTTTCTCTGCGTCCCTTTTACGCTGGTGTCGCGACGGCGCAACACGGTCTCCTTCTTATAACAGATGGCGTAGTTACTTATTTACGTATGGAATCACATATGCGCATAAAGAAGCAAACGGTTTCATGTTAAAAACAGGTAAATCATAAGTTATAAATAGAGTAATCACTGGGAAATTATTAATCAGATTTTGAAGCAGGGAAAGCAGTTGAAATCTCTTTTGGGACTAAGGTGGTAGCGACAGAAATTAATATGTTTTCATTTGAAAATGTGAAGTTGATACCTTTAGTTCTATTATCAATATAGCTACGAAAAGAGACTATATATCGTTTAGTGTGGGCTTTCTGGGTGGAAACGGATTTGCGATACCTTAAACGGTTCTGCTCTTAAAAATATTTGAGATATATGCGTCAGTCAACAAATTTGGAGGATTGTAGATGAGACACAGCCGGTAGCAGAACAGTGAGGGCGGGTTGGCGGGCGTGCTTGGGGCTCAGTCGGAGGAGCACGTGCCCGCCAAAGTGAAAGGTTCCGGCTTCCAGTCACGGGCCGCCACACAGTTTTAATCTGCCAGGAAACTTCGTATCAGCGTGAATTTTACTGCAGAGTGATTCGCTCTGGAAACATCCCCCAGACTGTTGCTAAGCCATGTCTCTGTAATATCCTTTCTTCCAGGAATGCTACTCCTGCAAGTTTCGCAGGAGAATTTCTGTGAAGTTCGGAACGTAGGACATGAGGTACTGGCGGAAATAAAGCTGCGAGGATGCGTCGTGATTCGTGCTTGGGTACCTTACTTGGTAAAGCACTTAGGTGACAAGCTGACGAACAATATTTTGTCGAATGAACTTCTGTATAGACTGTGCGTCGTCATGATGCGTTAAAAAATTACGCCTCTCCGCAGTGTCACGTGAGGTCAGGAAATATGAGACTGTTGATGGCGCGTTGTGCGTCGGCCGGCCCTCTTGTGTTATTCGAGAGGAGTGAGCCGTGTGCTGGCTGTAGGTTTTGCCGCCTACCTTTCTTCCATTTCCAAAAAGTCACATATAAAAATCAAAGTCCAACAACCCAAGTTGCCCACACAAGAGCGTCACCGTGTGATTGTAAACAAACGCAGAACGCCTTAGACCGTATTAATACCTGATACACTGATACCTCTCTTTATTATACATCAACATCTACTCACATGTTCTGCAAGTGCTTAGCAGTGGGTACTTAGTAACTGTAGAAAGCAAGGAGCTGGAAGCGGTAAGGTGCCAGGCACCAAAAAGCGTAACACGTCACTCAGAAAAGATAAATTGATTATATTCAACAAATTGTGCAAACGGTTATGTTTTCTTTTTCAAAATGTGAAATTTGAAATTTGGCGAACTCAGATGTATGCACTTATTTATAAAAATCCAAGAAACTAAGCAATTAACATGTAATATTTCGAATTTGATAAGTATTAATCTGAGATTTCAAAACGTGAAATTGCGTAGAGCTTCACCCCACTGAGGTGGTTCTGTCTCAAAATAAAGTCAGTCAAGCACAAACTGAATTCAAGCACAATCAGAACAGAGAGAAAACACTTAAACTAACAAATATACCAGAATAGTACAACAAACATCAATAAACATTTAGTTAACACATCAGTTAACATTTTTAACCGCATCAGATCACAACAGCCAATCAGCGACTATAAGTACAACGTGAAATATACCCTTTTCTTAAATTTAAGAAACATTATCTGAACTCTCATAAATAGCCAGCGGTTGCTCATTAAAGAACCTGCAATGAGGAACAAATAGCCACACACGGAATGCAAAACTCAATCATGTTGTGATAACTCAAGGTAGTTCTATAAAATAATATATTAATAATATTTTAAAAAAATTAACGCCCACATGTCTTAAACAAAACAGTAATGTTGAAACGGAATATACTGAAAACAAAATAAGTTAGACATAACCAGCACATATAATATTCATCAATTACCAAGAGGGCTCAAGCCCCTATAACGCTGCATAAACAGTTTTAGCGAGTTAAATTATCCAAGTTGTAGAACTGATATACTATTAAAATAAAACTGCGGTTAAGCCCAACTCAAAACAACAAAACACACATAGTCAGCAGTATCCTACAGCATAGCCGATAGCTCTGAATAACTGTTTGTGCAGTCTAGACACTAAAGTTTTAAAGTCCCTTTTTCGTGGTTTTATCTCCCCAACCCAAAAAACTAACTGTGGGCTTGCCACATCTCTCAGATCTACCCTATGAATTTACATCAGCACAATTTTTCATGGATAACCCCCTATTAGGCCCCGCGTAGAGCTTGTAAATTGGGAGATTTGCATAATTAATGTGACAGGAGGGTATCTCACAAAAACCAACTTTCGTTTAAACACTAGTTTACTTCATTAAAAAATTATTATCACAATGAGGAAACGGCAGTGAAACAGTTGATACATTGTATCTGTTGAACTTTCTGAGTATACAGTGTGATTTTTTCCACCGTGTACCAATTCTAGGCATTGATCGATCAGAGGATATGGAACAAAAGAAGGCAAATAAACTTATGTCCGGAAATGCATGGTTTCCCTGCTACAGAACATTTATTCAGTCATACACTTTTACAGAGACTACAAACTGTTACGGGCTGCACCACGCAGCCACGGTATGTGTTGAAAATGGTTTCCATGCACCTCAATACATGCGTATACACGCCGTAGCATGTTCTGTCTCACACGTTCACATCGGCCAGGTTGCACCCGGACAATGTCAAAGGCAACATGGAAACGCTGCTCCAGTGTCTCCACATCTGGAATGGGCTCTGCATACACGGTGCTTTTGAGGTGGCCCCATAACCAGAAATCGCACGGGTTGAGATAAGGTGAACGAGCAGGCCATGCAACTGTACCGCCTCGTCTGATTCATCGACCAGGAAAGACACTATTGAGATGCTTCCGGACGTTAACGGCGAGGTGGGCTGGAGCACCGTTATGTAGCAGCCACAAAACCCTCCGAATCATCAGCTGCGAAGCAAAGTCACGCTCAAGAAACGCCGATAGTTCCAGCCTGTTAGGCGACGTGGAAAGGAGACTGGTCCCATAATACAGTTGCCAATTATCCCGGCCCAACCAGTCCGGCTGCACCGATGCTGATGGTTCGCTGTCACCATATCATGGGGGTTCTGCATACTATCCCACAGGTGACTCATGAAAGTTGAAGATACCACTCCGCGTAAAAGTGACCTCACTTGTGAATAGGATGGGTGATACAAATCCTGAAACCATGCTTGTCTGGTGAAGAAACCAGTGACAAATCTGCTCCCGATGTGGAAAGTCTGTCGCTAGTAAACCCTGCACACGCTGTAAGTAGAGGTGTAGTAACAGTTGTCAAGGAGAGTGTTCCACACGGTCGTCACACGAGGGTCGCCTTCCACAGTGTTAATCACATTTTCCTCCAAGTCTGGTATCCGAAAATTTCTGGTACGTCCTTCATGATTTCCTGCTTCCTGAAACGATCCTGTCTTAGACAAACGGTGAAACGATGTCGCAAGCATTGAATGGTGCGGTTGTTGTCGGCGGGGATAGGTTCTTTATACAACCTTTGCTGCCCGCTGCCCGTTGGCATTTGCCTTTCCGCAAGTAAACAGCATGTCGACAAGCTTTCGATTCGAATATGGAACCATTGTGTAGAACTCTGTATCACATCCACTACAAGGTGAGTCAGCAAGAGAAGTGAATCGGACGCAACATCACCAGCTTTCATGGCAGGACTGGGCGCTAGAGCATGCCGTATGAGGAACTGTACCACACTAGAAGGAAACCATGCGTACTGCAACTGTGGCTGCCTGGTACGGCAAGTATAAGACGACAGTCTCTGTAAAATGATTGAATAAATGGTCTGTATAATGGAAGCCGTGTTTTTTCCGGACATAAGTCTATTAGAACTTATTTGACCCGTATCCTCTCATCGATCAGTCAAATGGTTCAAAAGGCTCTGAGCACTATGGGACTTAACATCTATGGTCATCAGTCCCCTAGAACTTAGAACTACTTAAACCTAACTACCCTAAGGACAGCACACAACACCCAGTCATCACGAGGCAGAGAAAATCCCTGAACCCGCCGGGAATCGATCCCGGGAACCCGGGCGTGGGAAGCGAGAACGCTACCGCACGACCACGAGATCGATCAGTCCTTAGAGTTTGTACACGGTGGAAAACCCTGTACATTCTTATGGGTAGCATTGTTGCTCTATTACGTGACAAAATTGTACCCAGTTCATTGAAATCTCGATCTGAGGCTCAAATTCCTGCCGAAAAACACAATGACTCGAAGCCTGGTGACTAAATAAATCAATCACACATCCAACACATAAACGTTGCATCTGAGACTGGCGATC
The DNA here is from genome assembly GCF_021461395.2 of Schistocerca americana. Taxonomy (NCBI): domain Eukaryota; kingdom Metazoa; phylum Arthropoda; class Insecta; order Orthoptera; family Acrididae; genus Schistocerca; species Schistocerca americana. The sequence goes on from NC_060121.1 coordinate 569,675,213, forward strand.
GTAAGACATTTCGCAATGGCGAAACACAATGAACTAGCTCGCCGATGTCGCTATTAATACTTACCGTAAATTCCTCTTGCGCCGTTGGCATGGAGGTCGCTCTCCGGAGAAAAGGAGGGCGCGTCACGATATCTACAACACCTTAATTTGGTTGTCTGCTAAGATGCACTCCTCTCAAGTTCGACTGAAGTCCGTGAACGAACCCCATCATCTGCTATCGACTGGAGTCAGCCAGTTAATCTTCAGGGACTGCCCTCGGCGGAGGTCCTACGCACCACCACCGATCGAAGTCTGCCCGTCAATGTTCAGTTTGGTGTTCCTTATGCTCTGTGCTCTTTTTACCACCGAATAGTGTGTGTTGCCAATAACAAAATTACAAAACGTCATGGCCCAAAAGTGAAGTTTCCCTCCAGCATAGAGTGTTCCGCCAAAACAGTGTGTCACCTTCAGACGCCAAGCATGCCAGAAAACTCTCACCTACTCCTAAACTGATTTTCCAGCGATCTTTCCTTAAATCACTAACCATCGTTCTCAATAGCTACATCTCGGTTATAGTTCCACGTTATGCTTCAGGTGTCCACTTAACGGTACCAAGGCTATATTTCATAACCATAAACTTTTATCCTCTTATCAAATATTTAATTGCTTAATGCAATGTGTAATCCATTGAGGTTTTATGGTAATAAATTAAATTATTACAGTGACTGCTAGTTTTCTTTGTAGTTAAATGAGCCCCTTCATTTATATATCCATGTGAGGTGTAACGTACTTTCACATTAGTTAGGCCATTCCTGGTAGTTTCTCTTCAATAAGAGATTATCCTTTGTGTGACATTGTTTCTCTTATGTTTGCATTATGGGGAGCTTCCCTTCCCTGTAGATCACAGGGGACTGGACTTCTAGCATCTTAGGGGTACGCTAAACAGCTCAATTGACACCTCACACTTTCCTCCGCAGACACTGACGTACCTTGACAGTAGCCCCCATAGAGTTCCAGCCATCATAAAGGCGAAGACTGGACACATCCAAAGGTATGAATGCCCACTAACGGGTCTCAGAATGCTGTTGATCAGATAGTGTATGTGCTATACCATAAAGATCTGAATTCAGTTAGTGTTTCCTCTCAACAGTTCGTCTCTGAATTCTATCAGTGTCTCCGGTCACAGTTAGTTATCTCATGAAGATTAAAGATACAGCAACAGTATTGTAGTACAGTTTGCACTAGCATCATATGTACAGTTTCTTTTACACATGCGTCACATTTTTCCTCAAACATCACGATAATCTAAGTATTGCATTCGCCTTCTGTATCACTGATTTCACATGTTCTTCCGCTTATGTGTGACCTCATAATACTACACTTAGAAATTTAAACCAGTCGACTGTCTCCAGACATCTACCATTAACCTTTTAATCAGATAATATCTGATTCCACTACTTTGCTACGGGCATTGTATTGCAGTTATTGGAACAGGAAGACACTCTAACATGGAGTCCCACGCCAAGTACTGACCCGTGAGGCGTTTTTATATGAGCTTTAAAGTTTGGTATGATCGCTCTGCCTGAGACGCTAAGCAACTGCCTCCTTCGTGTCCCAACAGGGGCCTGCGCGCTCTCTGCCCCAGCTGAATGGTGGTGCGTATGAACTCGCCCTCAGTCATCTAGCCGGCCTGAGTGGCCGAGCGGTTCTAGGCGCTTCAGTCTGGAACCGCGCGACCGCTACGGTCGCAGGTTCGCATGGATGTGTGTGATGTCCTTAGGTTAGTTAGGTTTAAGTAGTTCTAAGTTCTAGGGGACTGATGACCTCAGAAGTTAAGTCCCATAGTGCTCAGAGCCATTTGAACCATTTTCAGTCATCTAGCACCAGTAACTGCAGTATGGCCGTCCAAGGACAAGCTGTGCTAGTTATGTAGTACATGGATGCTATGAGCATCCGCTGAAGATAAATCTTGCTCTGATCTGGTGTGTGATTCTCTATTCTACCAACTTAAATGCTCGGGAAGCACATCTCTCGGATGTGTGGGAAGGCAGTCTTGGGTCTTTGTTTGCTATTTATGTCTATAGAATTCATGGACAAAGTGGTGTTAGTGGGCCATACTCATCGGCACTTGTTGGACTTATTTGGTGAGCACTTTGAAATGCAGCAGACAAATTTACGTGAATTTTTCATCAGTTTTGATACCGACTGAGTAATTCAGAAAATGAGAACAGTGGGGACTGCAATGAGAAAATATTTATTAGAGATCTAGGATCACAGTGATGGTGGTATGGTGTTCTAGGCAATTTCCTTTCTTTAATATGGCGAAGAACTCGCTGATGTCTGAATGCTTTTGCATGGGTGGGAAGACATAATGCGTTGGAGCTAAGACGGCACTTTGTGTGGCCACTTGAGGGGCAGGCACTGACTTCGTGAAATTGGAACTGCCGCAGCATCCCAGGAGCCCGTTAAGAATTGTCCAGCTTACAATCTTGGGCAGCCGAGTGGGCCGCCGGGGTGTGGAGGGGCATCACGGGCAGCTGCGGTCAAATCTTCAAGGTAAACACTCATAAAACGGTTCATGGAATCCAGATAATGATGGCTCCATTTGTGCAAGTATCGATATATGTGACTGTCTATACAGGGTGTATCAAAAAGGACGGCGCAAACTTACACGGCTGAATGTACACCACAATAGAAGCACAAATGTCAAGTAAACATGGGCTCTAAAACGCATACCTTAAGAGTTGTGAGGTATTCTTGATTTTCAGTGTTGTGAAAGAAATCTCTTCTAATGCAAGCTCTTTGCTTTCCATATTTTGGGAAGTGGTAGTATGGACCAAAACAAGAAAAAAAGTCCATTAAACATGTGCTCTAAAATGCATACTTTAAAGGTTATGAGCACTTGTTCTTTAGAAGAGTTGTGTTCCAAATTACTGAAGATGAACAGGTGCTCATAGCTGTTGTGGTATGCATTCGATATGTTCCGCCATTTCCGAGTTAATTAGCATTGATGTTAGCCAATCAGACCGTTGCGCACGCAAATTCAAGCAGCAGACCAGACACAGTGTTTCTCGTTTAGTTTCTTAACACCGAACGAGAGAGCGATACAAAAATTGGACATGGAACGGTAGTAAGCATGGAACCGGAGCCAAAGCCTGGGCCGTCTAATGCGCCATCATCTACGCTGTGACTGACATTAACTGTACTCGCATCTGACGGGTTGCTTAAATTTGCACGCGCAACGGCCTGATTGGCTAACTTCAGTGCTAATTATCGGCAACAGCAGAACGTATTGAACTTCAGTCTTAAGAATTATTTCTCATCATAGCCTACCCTGCAACACCCCTACGAGCTTCGTTTCTGAACACTATGTATTTGACGTTTTTCACGTAAACATTTCACTTGTACTGTTACAGATGTGTGGTACGAAGTACAAAGTAGGGGTGTAGTAGGTCGACCGTGTGAAGAGCCTGTAACCTGCACCGCATAATGTCGCCCATAAATGACAGTAATTGGCCACAGCGGCCGGCTATAGTGCTGAACATGGTACAAGGTTATCCGAATGTTTTCAGTGCCAAAGAGGTTTTTGTTTACTTATATTGTAAGACAGGGAGAAATTTTACAAAGCTGTTAATGTTCTCCGGCCACTGTGGCCGAGCGGTTCTAGGCGCTTCAGTCCGGAACCACGCTGCTGCTACGATCGCAGGTTCGAATCCTGCCTCGGGCATGGATGTGTGTGATGTCCTCAGGTTAGTCAGGTTTAAGTAGTTCTAAGTCTAGGGGACTGATGACCTCAGATGTTAAGTCCCATAGCGCTAAGAGCCATTTCAACAGCACTATAGTATGTGGTGATTCAAAGAGGCTTTCTCGATTTCACAAGACTGTATCTCCTAAAGCAGCGATTCCCAACCTGAGTCAGTTACCCCCTGAATGTTAAAATGAAATTTTCTAAGAGGTAAAAAGCAAAATGGTTTGTTTCCAATCATGAAGCTAAATTATTTGTAAAAGATCATTACTGTTACCACACTTTCGAAGGACTTACATGTGTCGTACAAGTTATCAATAATTACTTTTTTCCCAATTACTGTCATTGATGGGCGACATTATGCGGTGCATTACAAGTCTAGGGGACTGATGACCTCAGAAGTTAAGTCCCATAGTGCTCAGAGCCATTTGAACCATTTTTTGTTAATGTTCCTAAATACGTATAGTTTGCTAGAAACAATTGCTTGCAGAGAGTGGATTCAAAAATGATTCAAATGGCTCTGAGAACTATGGGACTTAAAAGCTGAGGTCATCAGTTCCCCGGAACTTAGAACTACTTAAACCTAACTAACCTAAGGACATCACACACATCCATGCCCGAGGCAGGATTCGAACCTGCGATCGTAGCAGCAGAGCGGTTCCAGACTGAAGCGCCTAGAACCGCTCGGCCACTCCGGTCGGCGCAGAGAGTGGATTGACTCGAAAAGATCATACTGGTGTATTGTCCAGCTACCATATTTGACGAATTTCACAGCACAAGTTGGAGGGATAGTCTGGTGAGGAAGTACTTGTCGCTTGCTTCCTAGAAGAGGGTGTATCTCCCGAACGCCGGTGGCCTGGCTAGCAGGTGACTACGGACTATGACGGGGCGCTCCTTCCTGCAAGCGGAGAGCACTTCTCGCTAGACGCCGCACTTCCTCGAGGCTCCTGGCTAGCAGCGGCTGCATTCCTGGCCCACAGAGGGCGCCGCCAGCCACAGCTGTACAGTTAGCAGCGCTAAAAAGTAGGACACCTCGGGCGGACGCGAAACGTGAGCCCGCGACCCGCGTTCAAGGCCGTCAAGAGGGCCCCCCAAAGCACATTTTACTAACGGAGTTTTATAGGAGATTGTCGAAGTTTCCTTTCGGATCTGAACAGTCCAGAATCGGTACGATAGTTAGGAAAAATCACCGTCAGGACTGAGCCAATCGTCCTACCAGGTTGCAGATGCCCTTTGGTGGCACATCGTCTCCTACTGCTTGAAGAAGTCCATAACTGCCAGCTGCCTCTTCCTCATCTGAGAGGAATCGCCAACCCTTCATGGCCTTTTTTTAAGGGACAGAAGGTGTGATAATAATCGCATTGGGAGAGATCAGGACAACAGGGTGGGTGCTCGCATGTCTCCCACTTGCGTTGGCATAACTTCTGCGTTACGACGTTTGCGATTTGGGAGCGAGCGTTATCAAGAAGCAGCAGTAGCACTCACAGTTGCGGTTTCTGACAGACATGCTGCCCCATGCACACTCTTTACTCTCCAATGGATGTCTGCTGGTATTTGTCCTTCGGCAACCAAGAAAACAAAATAGCTCGTTGGTGCTGTGTGGATGCGTTTGGTAATAACGTCACTATTAATGTTTCCGAATTTACGCACGCACTTTGGAAAGACACAAATGCCACACTAATCAGCTACCGACGCGTCTGAGCTTATATATCCGCATCGAAGTCGCGCTGCGTTGCATATACACTGCAGCGACCCCATCAAACGTGAACTTTTTTGATCGCTCTTTTTTATTTTTACGTTCATCAATTTCCGAATATGTCAACTGCATTTTGGAGAACAAAGTAACACAAAGACTAAGAATCTCGACAGTGACAAGGAATCTTACAAATTATGGTGTAAGTTATGTTCAGCACAGAATACTTTTCCTGGTTGGCGCAGTTCAAATGGCTCTGAGCACTATGCGACTTAACTTCTGAGGTCATCAGTCGCCTAGAACTTAGAACTAATTAAACCTAACTAACCTAAGGACATCACACACATCCATGCCCGAGGCAGGATTCGAACCTGCGACTGTAGCGGTCGCTCGGCTCCAGACTGTAGCGCCTAGAACCGCACGGCCACTCCGGCCGGCAGGTTGGCGCAGTGTTAAAGTCGTACAGTGCGTGGAAAGGTCTCGTGTTCGATTCCCGTTACCGGGCAAAGTTACGCACTGGAATCACATTTGGAAGGCCAACGGTTCATGTCTACGTCTGGTATTCAGATTTAAGTTTTCCGTAATTTCCCTAAATCGCGTAACGCAAATGCCGGAATGGTTCCTTTGAAAGGCCATGGCCGATTTTGTTCGGCATCCTTTCCTAATCCGAACTTGAGTTCCGTTGTAACGACAACGTTGTCGACGACACTTTAATCTTTCCTCCTCCCTTTATTTGTCAGTATTCACTTCTGTCGTCTTTAACAGACATTGTAAATGTGAAAAATGCAGAGTTGCTCTGCGATTGAGAGACCACATTAAACTGAAGGTCTCCTTGTAACGTACTGGGTAAATCAGTCAAAGTTCGTAGGGAGGAAACGGCGCAAACCTCCAACGGTACCCACGTCTAGTCGTATTCAAACCAACCTCTGGGATGATGACTGCATTACCTTATATTTAAGCTGTTTGACTGCTAGATCACGTCACTGAACTTGCAATCTGATGGTAGCACAAAACACACCAACCAGGTAACCACGCCCATTCTCATGTCCACCATACCGGCTACCAATAACAAATCCGATACATCTACACACATAATCCGCAATCCACCATACGGTGCATGACGGAGGCACCTTGTAACATTACTAGACATAACATTTTCTGTTCCACTCGCAAAGCGAGAGAGGGAAAAATAACTATCTCTATGCCTTCGTACTCGCCAGAATTTGTCTCATGTTGCCTTCTCGTTCGTAACGCGAAATGTGGGTGGGCAGCAGTAGAACCGTTCTGCAATCAGCCGCAAATGCCGCTTCTCTAAACTTTCTCAATAGTATACCGCGAAAATAACGTCGTCTTCCCTTCAGGGCTTCCTATTTAATACGATACATTCTGTGTATTCAACGTGTCTTCCAATATTATGTTTAACCTGTGGTATGTCGGTTTCGCTTCTTTTACATTTTATTCTATGGTTTTATTTTTTTTTTATTTCTTGACAGTTTCATTAGATATTTTTATTATTTTTATTTTTTGACAATTGCGTTACACATTGCACGTTTTGCTTTCATTGTTTGCTCTGTATCAGGCCTATCTTAGTTAATACCCATCACACAGTAATATGGTTTTAGCGCTAATAGAAGGGTGTGACGTTTGGAGGGAAACGTGGGTGTGGGCCCGTATTGTTAGTTATGATTTCTTCGGTTGCATCTCCCACCCTCGTATTACTGATGGCGGCGGCCAGTCCATGACGTGTTTGTGTACTGAGGCGTCTCACTGCGGCTCGCACGGTCTTGCCGGGCTTCCATGACCTGTGACTGTCTGGGAATTTACAGGGTAAGCTATTTTTGAGGTTCACAGATTGCCATTCTACGGCATTTATAACGTCGTTCTAGTTTCTTAACCCTACGCCACATATCCGGTCGTTCGCAGTTGGTTTTCACGTTAAATTAGGTTGGCAATGAGTGTCCATTTGTTGACATATTCATGGTTTTATCGGTTAGGCCCCGTTTACTTGGTGTGGTGCTGGTTGTCTCGAACAAACTTTCCATACCTCTTCCGCACGGGATCTCGCATGCTACTTGATAAATCAAAGTACGACATGATGTTCACACTTGTAGGGTTCTAGCGCTAATAATTTAATGGTGTCAGTCTCAGTTTGCCATGTTTCTTGTAGCATCTGAAGACGGGATTTACATTGTGAAACCCGGGTCGTGTGTACGACTTTATACACACAAACAGTATAATGTTTCTTCTTGAGTTCAGGCAACATTTCCGTAATACTCATGTGTTGATCAAACCTACCTGTAACAAACGCAGCAGCACGAATTTTAATTGCTTCGACATCTGCCTTTAACCCGACGTAGTGGGGATCCTAAATACTCGAACAGTACTCAAGCATAGGTCGCACTAGTGTTCTTTACACGGTATTCTTTTTACTTGAGGAACAGTTTCTAAGAATTCTCCCAATAAAGTTGACTGTTCGCCTTCCCTATATCCGACCATACGTGCTGGCTCCATTGCATATCTATTTGCAACGTAACGCCTAGGTATTTAATCCACATGGCTGTGCCGAGCAGCACACCACTATTACTGCATTTGAATATTACACAGTTGTTTTACCTACTCCTTTAGAGCAATCTGCCCTTCATCACACCAAATAGAAAATTTGTCGAAGTCAGTCCTGTAACCTCCGACAGTCACTCAGCGACGACGCCTTTCCATACACCACAGCACGCCAGCAAACAGCAGCAGATGACTGCTCATTCTTTCCGTCAGATTATGTATAGAGAGAATAAGAGCCGTCCTATCACACTCCTCTGGGGCCCTCCCGACAACACTTATCTCTTCCGAACACTCGCCGTCCAGGATAACGTACAGGGTGCCATTACTTAAGCAGTCTTCGAGCCATTCACATATCTGAGAACCTATTCCGTATGCTCGGATCTTCGTTAACAGACTCCAGTGGGGCACCGTAGCAAATTCTTTCCGGAAATCTAGCAACAAGGAATCCGATTGCCATTCGTGGTTCTTGGGATATCGTACGAGAAAACAGCAAGCTCCTTCGTTAGTCTACAGATGGAATGGAACCGGCAAACTACAGGAAGTTGAGACACAGGGATGTAAACACCCTCCACTTGGGCGAAAAAGAAAGAAAAACACCCCCGACTTTCCGAATGTACGCAGAAACATGGGAAAGAAACAGTACTCCCTTCATCTAAATGATCGAATGAACATTGTCTGCGAACTTCTGTTCATAGACTTAGTGCTAAGTTAAATAACGATAATGGTGAGGCACACGTCGATTTTATGAGTTGACAGTAATTAGAAGGAAACAAAAGCGAAATGCATGTCGGTTACTCAATACACCGTCTCCATTTCAAGGTTGTGTGAGTACAGTGGTCACCAACGAAGACAGAAATGCTATTCATCTATGGAGATTGTGCGTTTGGGTTGAAATTTCCCGTTTCCTGAAGCGGGACGAGAAGGGGAGAGAAGACCCATCAGGAAGGTGGGTTCTCATCAGGACATCGCTCTCTATGAAGTTTCTCTGCCTGAGTAGCATTAAGCTCACCTTCAGCCACAATAAAAGTAATGATGATACAGCTTTGAATCAAGAACTGCCTTTACTCTACACAACGTATCGTCCAATAGTACTGCAGTAAATTACTACAAGTTCTTTGCAGTTATTGTTCTGTTAACTTATATTCTCCGTAGGAGAATAGCATTTATATCTTCTCTTTACATTCAGCTTGCACAAACCTTCAACTGACGATAGTTGACTGAATAACTGTTGTGCCTTCTCCTTGTGTTTACATTTGTTTACTGTCAACTCTAGCAACTGGACGAGTTGCGTTACTACGAGCACCTGAACACTGTGTTAGTACAAGGCAGTCAAAGTCTGCCTTTTACACTTATAATAAAGTCATGCTGTCGTGAATGGTACACTATAATAGCTTTCTGAACATGTCTCGGGGAAGGGAAGTGGACTGACGAATAAAAAAAATCATAGCGTGTTATTTAAAAATATGTAGCTCTGTAGATATCTTCGTAATTATTAGTTATAAGAAAGGCAACCACTCTGGTTAATGTCCCCTTGGTAGCTGAACTCCAATTACTTGATTTTTTTGGGCAAAAAGTTATTTGGAGTATTGAAGAAAAAAGGGACCTTGTATTCTAGGACGTGTCGCACAAATATTTTGGACGCAATCTTCTTTGTATATTCATTGCGTTTTCCCCGTGTGTTACCAGTGGACCTAAGTTTAGCTTATCTACTGAGCGAGGTGGCGCAGTGGTTAGCACACTGGGCTCACCTTCGGGAGGACGACGGTTCAAACCCGCGTCCGGCCACCCTGATTCACTTTTCCGTGGTTTCCCTAAATCGCTACAGGAAAATGCCGAGATGGTTCCTTCGGAAGGCCGCGGCCGATTTCCTTCCTAATCCTCCGCTAATCCGACGGGACCGATGAGCTTGCTGTTTGATCCCCTCCCCCAAATCAACCAAACGGTTCAAATGGCTCTAAGTACTATGGGTCTTAACATCCGAGGTCATCAGTCCTCTAGACTTAGAACTACTTAAACCTAACTAACCTAAGGACATTACACACATCCATGCCCGAGGCAGGATTCGAACCTGCCATCGTAGCAGCCGCGTGGTTCCGGACTGAAGCGCCAAATCAACTAACCAGTCTACTTCACCTACCACTGATCCCGGGCGTTAAACTCTAATCTCCTCCTCCTTCTTCGTCTGACCCTATTAATCATTCCATTTCCTAAATCGGCTGTTTCCAAGTGTGGTCCATTGATATTGTAATCATTTTCATAATACAGTCATATTCCTATTTGACATGTTATTTTTCACTATAAAGTTTACTTCAGTCAATGATCTCATAATTGTTTAGTGGCTGTTCTGGTTTTGATTGTCTAGTCATTATCAATAACCTTAAATGTTTCTTGTACAATGTATTCGTCAAAATGCGCAAAGAGTCCGAAGTGCATTGAGATCCTCACTAGAGAGTTTGTATAGCCGCTAAACTCTTGTGCACAAGGACTGAAACAAACTTTCCACTGTTTTAGAGTCTTGTGAAGTGCAAACTTTAAAATTCCTGAATATTTGAAGCAAAATGCCTTGCGCTACTTTCAAATGTTATCAGGATCTGATTATGGAACTTATTTATGGACATGTGCTTCATCTGGAAAAGACTCTCAGGCTGCTATCAATATTTTCTGCCAGGCCGTTAAATCCAACGTAAACGGTATAAAGCCCAACAAACTGTAGCACTCATAAAGTAACATCTGTAGGCGACTCCCCACCCGAGATAATATGCTGCATCTTCCCTACCAAGAAACTTTCAATCCAGTCACAATTTCGTTTAATCTCCCATATAATCCTACCTTCGTTAATAAACGTTGTTGTTGTACTGAGACACATGCTTCTCCGAAGCTAGAAAATATTGCATCTGCCTGCGTCCTTGGTCCATGGCTTTCAAGAAGTCATGTAAGAAGAGTACGAGTTGAGTTTCGCGTAACCGATGTTTTCGGAATCCACTCTGGTTGGCGTGGATCAGGTCATTCTACTGGAGATACGTCATTAATTTTGAACTTTAAACAAGTTATAAGTGTAGCGAGCAAGTAAACGAGAAGACTGGACGCTTACCATGGAGCATCTCCGTCCTATATGGAGTCACGGAGGCAACTTCATGTCAGAGAACGTACGGTGCTGACTCACGCCAAAGTGAGACTTCTGAAATGTAAAATAAGTGTAAAACCATTTCAAGTGAGTCGAACGTTTTAAGGGAGTGTAAAACAATACCGTAAATTATTTACCGCTTCGGTCATTTTTGTATTAAATACCACTACTCGTTTTGATGGTCATGCCGTTATCACAGATGGATTTCAATGTTTTGCTACTTTTAATATAAACGTGGGTCATCTCTTTAGCGCACAGTGGTTTTGCAAGAATGTTACGCGGTAAAGCTTCAGTAGTCGTCCGAAACCAGTTACTCCCGCCGGAGGTTCGAGTCCTCCCTCGGGCAACGGTGTGTGTATTGTTCTTCGCGTAAGTCTATGGACCGATAATCTCAGCAGTTTGGTCCCTTAGGAATTCACACACATTCAAAATTTTGAAACCAATTACACGACGTCAACATATATTACATGCATATACAGGGTGGTCCATTGATCGAGACCGGGCCAAATATATCACGAAATAAGCGTCAAACCAAAAAACTACAAAGAACGAAACTTGTCTAGCTTGAAGGGGAAAACAGATGGCGCTATGTTTGACCCGCTAGATGGCGATGGCATAGGTCAAACGGATATCAACAGCGTTTTTTTTAAATAGGAACTCCCCTCCCCCATTATTTCTTACATATTCGTGTAGTAGGTAAAGAAATATGAATGTTTTAGTTGGACCACATTTTCCCTTTGCTTTGTGATAGATGGCGCTGTAATAGTCACAAACATATGGCTCACAATTTTAGACGAACAGTTGGTAACAGGTAGTCTTTTTAAATTAAAATACAGAACGTAGGTACGTTTGAACATTTTATTTCGGTTGTTCCAATGTGATACATGTACCTTTGTGAACTTGTTTCTGAGAACGCATGCCGTTACAGCGTGATTACCTGTAAATACCACATTAATGCAATAAATGCTCAAAATGATGTCCGTCAACCTCAATGCATTTGGCAATACGTGTAACGAAATTCCTCTCAACAGCGAGTAGTTCGCCTTCCGTAATGTTCGCACATACATTGACAATGCGCTGACGCATGTTGTCAGGCGTTGTCGGTGGATCACGATAGCAAATATCCTTCAACTCTCTCCACAGAAAAAAATCCGGCGACGTCAGATCCGGTGAACGTGCGGGCCATGGCTTCGACGACCTATCCACCTCTCATGAAATATGCTATTTAATACCGCTTCAACCGCACGCGGGTTATGTGCCGGACATCCATCATGATGGAAGTACATCGCCATTCTGTCATGCAGTGAAACATCTTGTAGTAACATCGAAAGAACATTACGTAGGAAATCAGCATACATTGCACCATTTAGATTGCCATCGATAAAATGGAAGCCAGTTATCCTTCCTCCCATAATGCCGCACCATACATTAACCCGCCAAGGTCGCTGACGTTCCACTTGCAGCCATCGTGGATTTTCCGTTGCCCAATAGTGAATATTATGCCGGTTTATGTTACCGCTGTTGGTGACTGACGCTTCGTCGCTAAATAGAACGCGTGCAAAAAATATGTCATCATCCCGTAATTTCTCTTGTGCCCAGTGGCAGAACTCTACACGACGTTCAAAGTCGTCGCCATGCAATTCCTGGTGCATAGAAATATGGTACGGGTGCAGTCGATGTTGGTGTAGCATTCTCAACACCGACGTTTTTGAGATTCCCGATTCTCACGCAATTTGTCTGCTACTGATGTGCGGATTAGTTGCGACAGCAGCTAAAACACCTACTTGGGCACCATCATTTGTTGCAGGTCGTGGTTGACGGTCCACATGTGGCTGAACACTTCCTGTTTCCACGTAACTATCCGGCGAACGGTCTGGACACTTGGATGATGTCGTCCAGGATACTGAGCAGCATACATAGCACATGCCGGTTGGGCAATTTGATCACAATAGCCATACATCAACTCTATATCGACCTTTTCCGCAATTGGTAAACGGTCCATTTTAACACGGGTAATGTATCACAAGGCAAACACCGTCCGCACTGGCGGAATGTTACGTGATACCACGTATTTATACGTTTGTGACTATTACAGCGCCATCTGTCCAAAGCGAAAAAAGTGGTCCAATTAAAACATTCATATTTCTTTACGTAACACACGAATATGTAATAAAAAATGGAGGTTTCTATTTTAAAAAACGCAGTTGATATCCGTTTGACCTATGGCAGCGCAATCTAGCGGGCCAACCATACCGCCATCTGGTTTCCCCTTTCAAGCTAGACGAATTTCGTTCTTTGTAGTTTTTTCGTTTGATGTTTATTACGTGAGATATTTGGCCCGGTCACTATCAATGGACCACCCTGTATAATTATGATACTCAAACATAGATAAGTTACAAAAATACAAAACTTGCCACATCGCAAGCAAAAGAAAAATATGCGAAATAGAAAATCCTTTTCTAGGTAACTATTAGGTACACTTCCCAAGACACAAACATACAATGAAAGTTTCATGAACATAGAAGTTACCTTTAAGTAAAACAAGTAAAAACTTAAGTCATTAGATTTCACGCTGACAGTGTAGGCAAAACAGTTGTAATAAGTTGTCAAAAGACGAGGTAAATAGTCAAGGCAACCACCCCCACTTATACCTGACTGTACAGAAGTTCAGTGGCCAACCGAGATTCAGCTTCAAATCACGGCACGAGGCGGAAACGGTAAATACTTAACTGTCGCCGGCCGGGGTGGCCGAGCGGTTCTAGGCGCTACAGTCTGGAACCGCGCGACCACTACGGTCGCATGTTCGAATCCTGCCTCGGGCATGGATGTGTGTGATGTCCTTAGGCTAGTTAGGTTTAAGTAGTTCTAAGTTCTAGGGGACTGATGACCTCAGGAGTTAAGTCCCATAGTGCTCAGAGCCATTTGAACTTAACCGTCGCGTGGGACGGAAAACATAGGTGGAAGGACCACGCGAACGATTGGCTGATGAAACACACCTTCGTTAAACATAAGCTTGGCTTGGAAGAATAACCAACCAAAATATATGCAGCAAGATTTGCCCCTGTAAGGTGCATAAGCTTGCAGGCTCAAAATAACTAAAGAAAGCGACTTGGCTATTTTGTACTAAATGTATCAGATAAAAAAATAATAAAACAAAATAAAATAAAAATCTGAATGTCATAAATAATGACACATTGAACATTAAAAAATAATTAATAGTGGTTTAAAACACACAATCTAATCACAACTCTACGAAAATTGCTAAATTGGGGCTATTATGTTCTCATACAAGCGACATGCTCCTCAAATCGCCTGGCCAGACACTGCAACAGGCTAAACCGCGTCCAATATAGAAGCAGCAAGACACAAACACGTGCAGGAACCGAACCAGTCACAATTACACGCTCACAGTGGGGAGCAAGATCGGTTGTTACGAATGCCGAATGGTCTCGGGTCCAAAGCGACGAACTAGGAGTAGCTCACCGAGGATCCAAAGCCGCTGCAATGTGACAAACAGTGGGAAAACTTGGAGCCACCATGAGATGCGTGGATGACGACTACCCACCGCCCGCATCCAGATCTAGTCAGCCAAAGAAATAATGGGTCCAGTTCCGTTTACACTGCATGTCCCTTGTGTCCAGAAGATGTCCAGTTAGACGAACTTTGAAGTTACGCGGGCGGTAGAACAAACTACCAGCCTGTTGGCCCGCAGACCTGTGCTGTCCATGCCACTCCGTTGATTTCCTCTCCTGGAAAATCGGCCTGGATACCATTCACATCAAATATGCCATGACCCCTTTACATCCCAGAGACGTGGAGTGAGCTGTCGATCATACAACGGTTCAGCCTCCCTCTACCCAACCAAGATAGGAACCCCGGAAGAGGCAGGTCTCACAAGGAATATTTAATTAATACTATATCTCTTAACTTGACTGACATCCGTCCGCAACTCACTTCCACTCTCTTCCTTACGAAGTGTAAGCGTATTTGGAATGGGTACCTTCAGCGGGGCAACAATTTCCTGGATAACTTAGTCAGAGTATCTACCCCCAAAATTTCTCACGAAGGCTATGGGCACAAGCTGAACGTTCTCCGGGCGTTAGCCCTGGTTATACGTCGGCCCTTAGTTATACCACGCTGCTTCCTTCCCTTTTATGGACGCTCTGAATTTTTTTGACTGGCCAATTATCCTTGATTAACTCAAGACTAATATCATCTGGCAACAAATTATGTATGGACCAGATATTTGATAGAGGTAAATTAAGGGGATAGGCAAACATGAGAGAAGCAGGGGTAGCTCTGTGCGCCTTATGTCTGGCAGTATTAAAGGATATGTCAAGCTTTGGTAAAGAAAGATAACATTTAGTTTGAGCCTCAGAGTGGATAACAATCAGAAAGGACTTTAGGTTATGATTAACCCGCTCTGTGAACTAACGTGGGGGGATAATAAGGTGTCGTGGTTATGCCTTTAAACCCTGATCCAAAACAGAAGTTCCGAAACTCCCTCTAAGAGAAACAAGGTGCATTATCGCTGACAGTGACCTTCGGAGGAGTAAATCAAGAGAAAATTTATCCCAAATGCCTAATACTTTGTACGGCACTAATACAGCTACTAGGAAGGAACCAGCTGGTTGGAGTAAACCCATCAACCACTACTAATATATAGTACTGCCCACCTTGGTTCTGTGGAAGAGGACTGACAAATAGTAAAAAGATGCTCCATAGGTTCTTCTGCCCAAGTGGATTGAAGCGATCCCCTAGCCCATCGGAATTCATGTTAGCAATTTTGCATTCTCGACGCTGACCAACCGTTTCTCTAACATCTCGATACAGTGTGGACTATCTTAGGTAATCGTGGATCTTGTTAATGGATTTATATAACCGCAGATGACCCCACTCAACAGAATTATGATATTATTTGAAAACAGCTGGGACAAGCGCGGTAGGCAGAGAGATTTTAAGCTCTTCATCCCGGTGCCCAAGGCGGCAGAGAACGTTCTCCTGCAATCCGTACCCGGGAACTTGCTGATAGGTTCCCTAATTTAGCCCAACTTGCAGTTCTCCTCTTCTTGTGCAAGGTCAGCAAACTGTACCGGAACCTTGGTAAGCACTGATTTAACAAGACGTTCTACGACCTTGGCATCATGGGGAGAAGAACCCTCCTCTACAACATTCTGCTCAAGGTATCCGCTACCACGTTATCGTACCCTCTGACGTGACGCACATTGAAGCGGAAGGTGGAAATTCAGACGGCCCATCTCGCAATATGCCAAACTATGGGCTGGTTGTCCGTCTCTCCAGGGTGAATTTCCGGTTACTTAAATACCTCTAGCGCGAAGAGGACAGCCAGTGCTTTCTACTCATAAATAGAGCATTCCTTCTCAGTTGGAGACAGGCACCTAGAGGCTTAGACTACGGGGCTTCCACTCGCCATCTTGCTCCTGAAGGAAAATGGCAGCAACCTCTGAGTTAGAAGCATCGATTTAGGGCATTACTCAGAGCGATCTTAAGTGCGTCAAACTCAGCCTGCTGGCTGTCGGTCTAGACAAATGGCTCGCTCTTCTTCCGCAACAGGTTAAACACAGCGGCTAGCTCAGCAAACTTCGGAACGAATTTTCTGAAGAAGTTAGTCATTCCAACGAAATGGAAACCCTTTCATAGTCTTAGTGTGGCGGCACCTGTAAATAACTCAGGTCCTAGACTGGTTATTCCTGACCCCCTCGACCAAGACTAGGTGCCCGAGATAGATCTCATGACGAGCTGAGGCAACTTTAGATGGTTTGACAGTCTCGCTTGTCTCAGACACTCCAGGACCAATGACAAATGCTCCAAATTTCGAAGAGGGTGGCAATAAATGAGAATGTGGTCCAAGTACTTATACACACACTTTACTTCAGATCTCCGAGCGCAGAACCAAATAACCTAGAAAGAACTGTCACCCCGGTAGGAAGGCCGAAAGGCGCCGAGTTGAATTCACATGAATTCCAGTCAGTGCAAAAGGCAGTGTCCATCTTAGATTCCTCGGCAAGGGGAATCTGGTAATATGTCTGGTTAAGATCGAAAACGGAAAAATTATGGGCGCCAGAAAACTATGAAAAACACCCACGTCGATAAGGAAGAGGAAAATACTCCAAGATTACTTTACAATTAGGGACGCAATAGTCCACAATGGGTCTGAAATTCTTAGACACCAAAAATATCGGTGATGCACACGGCGAGGTGGATGGCCTTAAGACCTTCAGCGAGCATTTTATATACTAACTCAAGCAACACCGTCTTAGGTGGAGATAGCTGGTAGGGCGATTTCCTGACTAGAAGATAGTCTGAAAGTAAAATACGACATTTAATACGATTAGTCACACCTAATTCGTCTGTCAACACTTCCGGGAAACCACGGAAAATCCGAAGAAGTGCCTCAGCCTGATAAGGAGGTAAGTGAGCAAGGTCGAACTCTGCCCCACTAACATACTATTACAGAGACCTGCCCTCCTAGAACGTCAGCACAAGCGAAACTTCAACTCAAGCCGAAATCCAAAAAAAATTCCTAAGATAGTAATCCAAAACTAATCCCATTTTACTTACAAAATCGCACCCGAAGAAGAGGTGGATGCTTAAACCCTTCGCCACGAACAGCCCCATGGGCCATGAAAATTCATCGACATGACAAGAAACGCTCATGGATCCTATCAGAGAAAGAGCTCGAATATTAACAGTTCTACCCACGAGCTCTAGACTGGGAAACTTACAAATGATCTGGTACCTGGAGTACAAAAATGTTCAAATGTGTGTGAAATCTTATGGGACTTAACTGCTAAGGTCATCAGTCCCTAAGCTTACACACTACTTAACCTAAATTATCCTAAGGACAAAGACACACACCCATGCCCGAGGGAGGACTCGAACCTCCGCCGGGACCAGCCGCACAGTCCATGACTACAGCGTCTTAGACCGCTCGGCTAATCCCGCGCGGCTCTGGAGTACAACCTATGGCTCACCGACGAAGGACTGTTGCCGGAATCGGAAGATTATGGGTGAGCCATTTTACTTTACTCCACACATTCGTCAACAGGAAGATGGTGCCACGTCGTCCCTGACTATGACGTCAGCTGTCGAAACGCGTTTTTCCGTTGACCTCGCACGGGCGAGCAAAATGCCCTCTCAACCACATAGATAACACCTGCCCTGAGAGAGCCTCATCTTACCAGCGGAAACCGCGCCATAGGTGGGTTCGGCGTAAAATTTAGATGAGGTCTTCTCACAGTCTCTCCTTTGATTGGCTTGTTTAACCTCAACCACAAGAGACTAAGTTATCCAATTATTATAGGTAGTCGGCCACTTGACAAACAAGATCTTCGAACGAACCTCCGGCTTAATCACTTGCAAAATGGTGGCGGCAATCTTGTGCTCAGCCAAATCTAGATCAAATGCCACGGCTGTTGTGTGTACTTCACGAGTGTACTCAGCTATGTTCTCGTAATCATGTTGGACACGAAAAAATATTTATTAACGAGGTCGTTCTTAACCGTGGAAAACAGGCGTTCCCTTAGTACGCAGGCATGCAGTTTCCTTAAAAAGACCTTCCTCGCTAAGGTCTCACCGACCATTTTGGCTAAGGATCCCTTCACAGAGAATACATCAATGAAAAACAGTTCCCCATGACAAAACAGTTATAATAAGTCGTTAAAAGATGACAAGTTAAAAGGCCAAGGCAACTGGCCCCACTTACATCTGATTGCGAAGAAGTTCAACGGCCAACCGAGATTCAACTTCAAGTCATGCCACGTGCGGAAACGGTAACTACTTGACAGTAGTGCAGGGTGGAAAACATAGGTGGAAGGAAAATGTTAAACACAAGCTTGGCTTGGAAGTAAAAGCCAACAAAGTACATGCAGCAAGATTTGTGCCAGTAAGACGCATAGGCTTGTGGTCTCCAAACAACTAACGAAAGCAATTTGGCGATAAAGTGCACAACGTACCAGGCATATATATATATATATATATATATATATATATATATATATATATATATATATATGTATATATACCTGGGTGGGTTGCTATTTCCATACCGGGCACCTCCCCAGGTGGCGGATAGGGGAACGCCCATCAGATATGAAGGGTACCGAGGAAATAAAATACTCGGCGCAGACAAAAAATAGCACTGAAAATCCAGGTGCGACGGCATCCATAGTGGGTTGCTTCCAGGTCAGCGTCTGTCCACCCACAGGGGACGGCTGTGTATGACTGCTATAGGAACTAACAATCCCTGGTTCTAACCTCCCAGTGGTAACATTGGATCAACAAGATTACAAGCAACCATGACTCGTGTGAGGAATATGGCTCTGAGAACTATGGGACTTAACATCTATGGTCATCAGCCCCCTAGAACTCAGAACTACTTAAACCTAACTAACCTAAGGACATCACACAACACCCAGTCATCACGAGGCAGAGAAAATCCCTGACCCCGCCGGGAATCGAACCCGGGAACCCGGGCGCGGGAAGCGAGAACGCTACCGCACCACCACGAGCTGCGGACTGTGAGGAATAACAAGAATACTCCAGGTGGTAACCAATCCACCTGTCAACAGACGGCAACCAGGAACTCTGATTCTGGGGAACCTGGGCTTACACGATCACAGGGAAAGTCGGAGCTCTCTGACAAACTTCCACACAAAACATTTACATTTCTTTGGTACTTCAACATAAACACACTGATCCAACCATGAGAACTGCACAACCTAACATTTGACTCAACAAACAGAAGATAATGATACTTGCCTTGCAGGAAACCCGCACGACAGACGAAGACACAATGGATTATGGAGACTACCGTATCTTGAAGAGCAAGACAAACGAGTCGCCAACGGTGCTCTGCTTTTTGGCATGACCTTCATGGTACATAAGGAGACAATCAATTCAGTTAGAGAAGTCAATTCAATAAACAACAATGCACCTACACTATGCAATACTCCATGATCAATATACAAGCCCCCACAAACGGAGATAACAAAAAAGTCCCCATATCAACTGAGAAATTCTGAACACAAGAGACAGTGATGACCAAGATCCCCAAATATGATGTAAAAATTTTGTTAGGTGATTTTAACGCACAACTCGGGAGAGAAAAACATCATCAAAGAACTGTGGGTAAGTTTTCGGGGGCACAAATATACAAACAGAAATGACATGTGACTCATCAAACTATGCCAGCAGAGTAACCTAATGATTATGTCAAAGCCAGCCGATGTGGCCGAGCGGTTCTAGGCGCTTCACTCTGGAACCGCGCAACTGCTCTGGTCGCAGGGTCGAATCCTGCCTCGGGCATGGATGTGTGTGATATCCTTAGGTTAGTTCGGTTTAAGTAGTTCTAAGTTGTAGGGGAAGAGGATTCACCGGTGGTCTATTGCTCGGCACGGTAGCTCAGCGTGTTCGGTCAGAGGGTTAGCTGCCCTCTGTAATAAAAAAACTGAGTTAATCGATCAACAACGAACTTAAACGGATGCCTTACGACGTCCGCCCCGAGCAGATGCAACGAAAAAACACGAACAAAATGAGAAAAAAAAAAAAAAAAGGCGTAGCGTCTTTGATTTACAATCAAAACATCTTCGGTCCCGGGTTCGATCCCCACCACTGCCTAAATTTTGATAAATAATCAGCATTGGCGGCCGAAGACTTCCGGCATAAGAAGTCAGCCTCATTCTGCCAACGGCCTTGTCAAAGAGGGCGGAGGAGCGCATAGAGGTTCAGGGCACTCTCTTGCCCTGGGGGTGGGAAATTGCCCCTAAAGGCGGAAGAATCAGCAACGATCAACAACATGAGGATGCAGAAGGCAATGGAAACCACTGCATTAAAGACACGTAACGTGTATCCACAGGACATGTGGCCCGTAATTGAAGAAGTGTCATGATGATCTCTCCATTGGCAAAAGATTCCGGAATAGTCCCCCATTCGGATCTCCGGGAGGGGACTGCCAAGGGGGAGGTTATCATGAGAAAAAGATTGAATAATCTACGAAAGGATAACGTTCTACGAGTCGGGGCGTGGAATGTCAGAAGCTTGAACGTGGTAGGGAAACTAGAAAATCTGAAAAGGGAAATGCAAAGGCTCAGTCTAGATATAGTAGGGGTCAGTGAAGTGAAGTGGAAGGAAGACAAGGATTTCTGGTCAGATGAGTATCGGGTAATATCAACAGCAGCAGAAAATGGTATAACAGGTGTAGGATTCGTTATGAATAGGAAGGTAGGGCAGAGGGTGTGTTACTGTGAACAGTTCAGTGACCGGGTTGTTCTAATCAGAATCGACAGCAGACCAACACCGACAACGATAGTTCAGGTATACATGCCGACGTCGCAAGCTGAAGATGAACAGATAGAGAAAGCGTATGAGGATACTGAAAGGGTAATGCAGTATGTAAAGGGGGACGAAAATCTAATAGTCATGGGCGACTGGAATGCAGTTGTAGAGGAAGGAGTAGAAGAAAAGGTTACAGGAGAATATGGGCTTGGGACAAGGAATGAAAGAGGAGAACGACTAATGGAGTTCTGTAACAAGTTTCAGCTAGTAATAGCGAATACCCTGTTCAAGAATCACAAGAGGAGGAGGTATACTTGGAAAAGGCCGGGAGATACGGGAAGATTTCAATTAGATTCCATCATGGTCAGACAGAGATTCCGAAATCAGATACTGGATTGTAAGGCGTACCCAGGAGCAGATATAGACTCAGATCACAATATAGTAGTGATGAAGTGTAGGCTGAAGTTCAAGACATTAGTCAGGAAGAATCAATACGCAAAGAAGTGGGATACGGAAGTACTAAGGAATGACGAGATACGTTTGAAGTTCTCTAACGCTATAGATACAGCAATAAGGAATAGCGCAGTAGGCAGTACAGTTGAAGAGGAATGGACATCTCTAAAAAGGGCCATCACAGAAGTTGGGAAGGAAACATAGGTACAAAGAAGGTAGCTGCGAAGAAACCATGGGTAACAGAAGAAATACTTCAGTTGATTGATGAAAGGAGGAAGTACAAACATGTTCCGGGAAAATCAGGAATACAGAAATACAAGTCGCTGAGGAATGAAATAAATAGGAAGTGCAGGGAAGCTAAGACGAAATGGCTGCAGGAAAAATAAGAAGACATCGAAAAAGATATGATTGTCGGAAGGACAGACTCAGCATACAGAAAAGTCAAAACAACCTTTGGTGAGATTAAAAGCAACGGTGGTAACATTAAGAGTGCAACGGGAATTCCACTGTTAAATGCAGAGGAGAGAGCAGATAGATGGAAAGAATACATTGAAAGCCTCTATGAGGGTGAAGATTTGTCTGATGTGATAGAAGAAGAAACAGGAGTCGATTTAGAAGAGATAGGGGATCCAGTATTAGAATCGGAATTTAAAAGAGCTTTGGAGGACTTACGGTCAAATAAGGCAGAAGGGATAGATAACATTCCATCAGAATTTCTAAAATCATTGGGGGAAGTGGCAACAAAACGACTATTCACGTTGGTGTGTAGAATATATGAGTCTGGCGATATACCATCTGACTTTCGGAAAAGCATCATTCACACAATTCCGAAGACGGCAAGAGCTGACAAGTGCGAGAATTATCGCACAATCAGCTTAACAGCTAATGCATCGAAGCTGCTTACAAGAATAATATACAGAAGAATGGAAAAGAAAATTGAGAATGCGCTAGGTGACGATCAGTTTGGCTTTAGGAAAAGTAAAGGGACGAGAGAGGCAATTCTGACGTTACGGCTAATAATGGAAGCAAGGATAAAGAAAAAGCAAGACACTTTCATAGGATTTGTCGACCTGGAAAAAGCGTTCGACAATATAAAATGGTGCAAGCTGTTCGAAATTCTGAAAAAAGTAGGGGTAAGCTATAGGGAGAGACGGTTCATATACAATATGTACAACAACCAAGAGGGAATAATAAGAGTGGACGATCAAGAACGAAGTGCTCGTATTAAGAAGGGTGTAAGACAAGACTGTAGCCTTTCGCCCCTACTCTTCAATCTGTACATCGAGGAAGCAATGATGGAAATAAAAGAAAGGTTCAGGAGTGGAATTAAAATACAAGGTGAAAGGATATCAATGATACGATTCGCTGATGACATTGCTATCCTGAGTGAAAGTGAAGAAGAATTAAATGATCTGCTGTACGGAATGAACAGTGTAATGAGTACACAGTATGGTTTGAGAGTAAATCGGGGAAAGGCGAATGTAATGCGAAGTAGTAGAAATGAGAACAGCGAGAAACTTAACATCAGGATTGATGGTCACGAAGTCAATGAAGTTAAGGAATTCTGCTGCCTAGGCAGTAAAATAACCAATGACGGACGGAGCAAGGAGGACATCAAAAGCAGACTCGCTATGGCAAAAAGGCATTTCTGGCCAAGAGAAGTCTACTAACATCAAATACCGGCCTTAATTTGAGGAAGAAATTTCTGAGGATGTACGTGTGGAGTACAGCATTGTATGGTAGTGAAACATGGACTGTGGGAAAACCGGAACAGGAGAGAATCGAAGCATTTGAGATGTGGTGCTATAGATGAATGTTGAAAATTAGGTGGACTGATAAGGTAAGGAATGAGGAGGTTCTACGCGGAATCGGAGAGGAAAGGAATATGTGGAAAACACTGATAAGGAGAAGGGACAGGATGATAGGACATCTGCTAAGACATGAGGGAATGACTTCCATGGTACTAGAGGGAGCTGTAGAGGGCAAAAACTGTAGAGGAAGACAGAGATTGGAATACGTCAAGCAAATAATTGAGGACGTAGGTTGCAAGTGCTACTCTGAGATGAAGAGGTTAGCACAGGAAAGGAATTCGTGGCGGGCCGCATCAAACCAGTCAGTAGACTAATGACCAAAAAAAAAAAAAAAAGTTCTAGGGAACTGGTGACCTCAGATGTTAAGTCCCATAGTACTCAGAGCCATTTGAACCATTTTTTTTGATTATGTCAGCATTCCTCACGAACTTTCCACGAAAACAGAAAACATGGAAGTCACCTATACAAGAGATGGGAGAATTCCAAACAGACCATGTAGCGATTTCCTACGCAGTCCAGAAGGAGATCCATGACGTTCAAGTACGCAGAGGTGCCAATATTGATTCAGACCATACAAAAAGCGAAAGGACTAATACCACGGAAAAATAACACTAAACGCGAGAGAATTCTAGAGGACCTTCTCAAGGAGGATCTGCGCGTACGCACCTCAAAATTTGTGCTTCAGGAAACCAGATGGTAAACTAGCACTAAGTAAGCAAGAGAATTGCCAAGAATTGGCACCTTATTTCTCCGATCTCCTTAACTTCCCTGAACCTGTAACGAGATTTCCAGAACAAAACTGTACCTCCACATAACCAGAATGACTGCCACCAACATGCCGGCCGGTGTGGCCGTGCGGTTCTAAGCGCGTCAGTTTGGAACCGCGTGACCGCTACGGTCGCAGGTTCGAATCCTGCCTCGGGCATGGATGTGTGTGATGTCCTTAGGTTAGTTAGGTTTAAGCAGTTCTAAGTTCTAGAGGACTGATGACCTCAGTAGTTAAGTCCCATAGTGCTCAGAGCCACTCCCACCAACATGGAAAAACATCAATAAACACATATTTAAACTAAGAAACAACTGGACGTCTGGTGAAGACGCATCATTGCAGAATTACTAAAGAACCTTTGACCAAAGTCACTACAAGAGCTTATGCAATTAATCTCCACCATCTCGCAAACAGAAAAGCTTCCTGGCGACTGGAAATGTGCACTTATCCATCTACGGCACAAGATAGGAGATAGAACGAATGTGAACAAAATGGTTCAAATGCGTCTGAGCACTATGGGACTTAACTTCTGAGGTCATCAGTCCCCTAGAACGCAGAACTACTTAAACCTAACGTAAGGACATCACACACATCCATGCCCGAGGCAGAATTCGAACCTGCGACCGTAGCGGTCACGCGATTCTAGACTGTAGCGCCTAGAACCGCTCTGCCACTGCGGCCGGGAATGTGAACAACTACAGAGGAATCTCTCTGCTACGAGCCACCTACAAAATTTTCTCGGCATGCTTACTCCAGAGAACACAAGAAGAGTTAGAACACAAAATTGGTGAATATCAGGCAAGCTTTCACCACGGTCGTACAAGCACAAAACAAATCCCCAATCTGAAAACAATTCAAAAATACAAGGCAATCAGGAATGCGCCAATCATTTGCACCTTCATAGATTTCAAGAAAGCGCATGATTCTGTTTCAAAGTCTTAGAAGAACAGGGACTCGACCCAAAAACACTACTATTAATCAGGCAGACATTAGCTGACAACATCGAAAGTTAAATTAAAGTGTGAAATCTCTGATTCCTTTATGATCAAAAATGGTGTGCGCCAAGGCGACGGATTATCTCCACTATTATTCCGCCTAGTCCTGGGCAAAGTAATGAGGGAATGGGAAAAAACTGAAAACTCAAAGACACTGGAAACCAACACGACTAGGAAGATGCCGGTAGAAAATAGAAATATCAAACCTAGCTTTCACAGACGACCTGGCCATACTATCAGACAACGAAGCAACAGCAACCAAATAGAGGCTCTAAAAGAATGCGCGGAAAAAGTGGGCTCCAAATCTCATTCGAGAAGTCTGAATTTTTCTGCTCAAAATTAAACATAACAAGATTAAACACAAAATGCGGCAAAATAAACAGAGTCGCACACTTCAAGTATCTAGGTGAAATCCTTGAGGAGTGGAAGAGATCGTACAGAAGACTCGACTATAAAAAAAGAGCGTTCGGCAAGACACAGCACGTATATAATAAAAAATGAATGTCCATTCACACAAAATTCAGACACTATAACACAGTAATCAAGCCTGAAATATTGTATGCAAGTGAGACGCTAACACTCCATACGAAAAGTGACATGGAAAGCATACTGAAGGAAGAAAGGAAAATCATGAGGAAAATTCTCGGCCCAAAGCTGAGAGAAGAGGGACACAGATTACACTCTAGGAAAACTACAGAGAAGACGTCAAACATAGCAGCAGGTGTCAGAAAAAGAAGGTTGAAATACTATGGGCACATCATCAGGCTATTACCAAAACGACTCACCAAAATGGTTCAAATGGCTCTGAGCACTATGGGACTCAACTGCTGAGGTCATTAGTCCCCTAGAACTTAGAACTAGTTAAACCTAACGTAAGGACATCACAAACATCCATGTCCGAGGCAGGATTCGAACCTGCGACCGTAGCGGTCTTGCGGTTCCAGACTGCAGTGCCTTTAACCGCACGGCCACTTCGGCCGGCACGACTCACCAACAATAATTCTAACATACATACAAGAGACCAAGTCAACGATGCCATGGATCACACATTTCAAACTGGACCTATAAGCAGCAAAAATCGATCCAATATAAATTGAAGACAGAAATTTATACAGGGACAAGATACACAAGTGGAATGTAACGTCAGAGAATGAAGTCCCAAGGAAATCAAGGACAAAGTGGACTGAAGATAGAGACTCCATGGGGAAAAAGTGAGAGAATCGTGGAAGATCAGAAAGAATGCTCAAATGAGGCAGAAAGCTTAGCGTGATCCTGCAGGGTCTCGACGCAAATGTGTATATTGAAACGTCACGAATGATGATACATTGAACCTTAAAAACAATTACAAAACGCCAAGCAGTGCAAAATCCACAAAATTTAAAACACATAATCAAATCACAACCCTATAACCATTACCAAATTGAGGTCAGAATGTTTTGATACGAGCGACACGCTACTCAAAGCCCCCGGCCATACACAGGATCAGGGAACAGCAACAACAGGAGGCTGAACTGAGTGCATTATAGGAGTAGCAAGACACAAACATGCGCGGGAACCGAATAAGTCACAATAATCACGCTCACTGCAGGGAACAAGATCAATCTCTGCGAACGCCGCGTGGCCTCGGCACCGAAGCGACGAACTGCTTAAAAGTACCTCATCGAGGATCCAAAGCCGCTGTGCGGTGACAAACAGTGGAAAAGCTTGGAGCCGCCAGGAAGTGCGTGGATGATGACGACGACCCACCCCCCGCCACCGAATCTCGTAGGCCAAAGGAATAATGTGCCCATTTCTATTTCCATTGCATGGCCCTCGTGTCCGGAAGTAGGTCATCCAGACAAACTTGGAAGGCACATGGGCCGTACAACGAACAGCCAGCCCGTTGCCCCGCAGACCTTCGCTGTCCATGCTGCTTCACTGACAGCCTCTCCCAGAAGAACGGTCACGAAGCTACTCGCGGGATTAACGTGCTACACCCCCTTCACGCCAAAGAACGTGTTCCACAGACGTGACGTGAGCTATCGATCGTGCAACAGTTAAAAATGAAATTCTTGGTTCTGCATAATAGTAAAGCAGTATGAAATTAACTATTTTAATTTCAAAACAGAATGAAACTGTGATGGAAATCAATAATATCGATTTGCATATATTGCCAATTTTACGTCAACGTATCGAATACCATAATCTAATTGCAAATATTATTTCTGTTAGAATTAAGGTACCAGTGGGATGCATAAATGTAGAATTTTCGAGACTTGGGCTATTTTCCCAGTTGAGGGACTTCTGAACTTCACAAATAGTAACCTGGTGCTGCAGGCCACAAACGTGGCGTCATGGCTTTGCTTCGTGTAGTATTATCTCAAGTTTAGCACTGAGATCACTAATGCTAGTACAGCAGTTTGTTGTCTAATTAGGGCAAAACACGATTAATACGGTCAATAGTATGCGTCAGTTTCAAGTTCCCCCTTTTTTTCAGAGTGTAGAATTCTGTCAGTTTCTGTGTGTTTAGACATCACTTTGCTGTGTACACAAATACGATTGGTTAAAAGCTTACCCTGTTCCCAATATAGTCCTGCAGAAAAAATCACATTCGAAACACTTCAGCATGTAATTAATACGGTTTGTGGTTTTTGTAAGGAGTTTTCACTTATTAAACTTCCGCCTCCCATGTATTTCAAATCCACGAGTATAATATTTTAAAAACCTTCGGCTTTAACACAGCAGTAACATTCATTTTCATAATAGCGGGGCATACAAAATTAATGCTCCACATCCTCTATGTGGTCTCCGCTTAGCCAGGTACGACGAAAAGGATTTCTGCGGAGCCACTTCCGAAACTGTTCATTTACATGCACAATAATAATTTCATATCGTTTTATAGTCACTACATAGACAATATGTGACACATATAAAAACATGATACAATTCTACAGTTAGAGGACATGCATTAGGAACATGAGCAACATTTTACACAATAAAATTGGAGAATGAGGAAATGATTGCAAAAAAATGGTTCAAATGGCTCTGAGCACTGTGGGACTTAACATCTCAGGTCATCACTCCCCTAGAACTTAGAACTACGTAAACCTAACTAACCTAAGGACATCACACACATCCATACACGAGGCAGGATTCGAACCTGCGACCGTGGCGGTCGCGCGGTTCCAGACTGAAGCGCCAGAACCGGTCGGCCACACCGGCCGGCGGAAATGATTGCAGATAAAGATCATGTGTACATGTTAATAAAAAAACATTCGTTTCAGCTCTGTCAGTAACATCCTTGAGCTATATTTTGCTTGTTGACAGAGTGGTAAAGCGAAAACTGGCATCCTTTATTGATCGTAGTTTTTGTTTTAATTGTTATTGGTAAGTATCAGCGAACGAGGGGCAAAACAGTACCGTGGTATATTATTCAGAGTTAATTTTCGCTCTGCTGCAGAGTGTGCGCTGATGTGGAATTAAAAGCATGCGCTGGCTCGGTACTCGAATCTGGGACCTTTGCCTTTCGCAGACAAATGCTCTACCAGCTGAGCTACCCAAGTACGACTGATGACTCTTCCTCACAGCTTTACCTCCACCAGTATGCCACCTCCTCTCTTACAATGACAATTAATCAGTGTGGAAAGTTGCTTCAGCCCTTTCTATGATTTTATCGCACTCGTTATGATATTCCGTCACTGTCGAGTAGCTGCGCTCTCCAAATCATTAATGTATTTAGTGTTCCGACAGGCGTGCCCTAGATGCACATCTAGTATCAGAGGTGTATAGTATTCCACAAAGACTTCAACAAAGTACACTCACGAAAGCAAGCCACACAAAACGATTTCCAAATGATGAATTAAAAAATTTCCAACACAATGCTGAGAGCTCAGATGGTATTGTCATGCTTCCTTTGGGGAACATTCGTTCAACTGTATTCAGTATGAAGCGGAATGATAACTTTACCTTTCGCTTACCACCATACCCCTACACATGGTTGATTATGTGCCATCTGTTTCTTTATTACGAACTGAACATGTGCCTACTGTATCTTGACAAGAGGGCATTCTGGTTAAAATATTCTTAGCCTTTATTATCAATATGTTGCTGAGAACGAAATATGACAGATTCCACAGCTCGTATAAAAATGTCAGATAGGATATCTACCCAAGCCACACTTGAATCTCATCCCAAAATATGTTCAAGTAAGGTAGTTTAAAATGGTACATTTACTCTTTAAATGTGTCCTATAAGAAAATAGTCGAGCAGCGTAACGTCTCGAGAGCGTGCAAGTGACTCGATTGATCCTCTCCATCCTATCCATTGGCCTAGTACTTTCTGATACAGGTACGCTCACAAATTCCTGTGATAGTGCAGTGGACCCTGTCTTGTTGGCAATAAACTCTGTCATTACCGTACACCGCAGCAACAGAAGCATTATTAGGTGATTTTCTCCAGTCACAGTAAAAAGGGTCAGTTGAAACCGGTTGATAAATGTCAAGACAGTTTGGCGTCTTAACATGCGGGCAGTGTTTACCCATTTAACATTTCACGTAGCCTCTAGAGAAGGGAGGAGAAAACTTTGGTTTTCTTCTTCATCCATGGACAGTCCACCTTATTGGCTCTGAGCACTATGGGACTTAACATCTATGGTCATCAGTCCCCTAGAACTTAGAACTACTTAAACCTAACTAAACTAAGGACAGCACACAACACCCAGTCATCACGAGGCAGAGAAAATCCCTGATCCCGCCGGGAACCGAACCCGGGAACCCGGGCGTGGGAAGCGAGAACGCTACCGCACGACCACGAGCTGCGGACTAGTCCACCTTATTCCCAGCGTCCCTATATACAAGGTGTTGGGGTGTAAGTGCAGATACTGTTATCATTGGTACCTTAATATGTGCCCGCTTCAGTGTGTTAGTTGGTTTTCTCTGCGTCTAACAGTCTTCTTGCAAACATGTCACATAATTTATTGTCTCATAAGTGGACTACGTTTGTCAGAATAGACAACACACATCCACACTTCAACACCTGACCTGCTGCTCAGTGGAGACTAAACATTAATGGCTTGCTCTTGCCACATGTGCTTGAAGGTAGTAACCAATCTACAAACATACTACTCTTAATAGCCATAATTACTGGTCTGCAAATAAAATAAGTACTGATGTAATGTTGTTCAGTACACTGCACGATTACCCCTTGCTATAAATACACCCAGGACTGCGTGCTTTATGAAGGTGCCTCCAGTATGGCCTGAGTTAGTAGGGTCGATGATTTGCATTGCCAACCTAACTTGGTCTGTATGCGTGCGTGCACGTGCGCGTGCGCGTGTGTAGCGTAGTGATTCATCTATTCTTGTGCGTCTTACAGCCATTTTGATAAGAATGTAACTGTGCAAACAGATTTCATTGTAACTTACTCAGTACAAATCGAACGACTACATACCTCGCGTGCCATTATTTTCTATCCAAGAGGTACTCACCACAGGTCAATAGATTCACGTCAACTGTCTATAGGCTGCCTGTTATGTGTACGACGGATATTAAGTAACAGTTGATAATGAGACAGACCTCTAGCGTTCCCAAACCACCGAGACTTCTTTAAGTGACGCTACATCATCTCCACTGTATTGTCACTTTATGAAAATTCCTTCGTGAACAGCATGTAGGCCTACTTCAGATTCATGTGGCCTGTTGCATATCTAATCCGCACCGTGTCGTACGCCTCTCATACCTTTCATAGAAAGTCTACTGTGGTTTTCTCTTTGGCTCCAGTCCCAGGCAACATGTACGCAGAAGTCGTGACTGTTACGCATAATGGTGCTTGCGCAACGGAAGAGAAAAATAATAGCACAATGGATAACACACTAACAGTAACTGTTAATTAATCGGGAGTGATCCTTCACATGTGATTTATTTATTTATTTATTGTTCCGTGGGACCACATTAAGGAGAAGTCTCCATGGTCATGGAACGAGTCAATACATGAAATTATACGACGATTGTAGAAACAGATAAAATGAAATATAAGAAACATATTCAGGTGACACGTCGTTAGTTTAAATAAAGAAAATCAAAAATGTAACACTGGAATTTGCTTAATTTTTTAGGTCTTCCAGGAGCTCCTCGACAGAATAAAAGGAGAGAGCCATGAGGAAACTCTTCAGTTTAGACTTAAAAGCGTTTGGGCTACTGCTAAGATTTTTGAGTTCTTGTGGTAGCTTATTGAAAATGGATGCAGCAGAATACCGCACTCCTTTCTGCTCAAGAGTCAAGGAAGTGCATTCCACATGCAGATTTGATTTCTGCCTAGTATTAACTGAGTGAAAGCTGCTAACTCTTGGGAATAAGCTAATATTGCTAACAGCAAACGACATTAAAGAAAATATATACTGTGAGGGCAATGTCAGGATTCCCAGACTATTGAATAGGGGTCGACAAGAGGTTCTCGAACTTGCACCACACATAGCTCGAACCGCCCGTTTTTGAGCCAAAAATACCCTTTTTGAATCAGAAGAATTACCCCAAAAAATAATACCGTATGACATAAGCGTATGAAAATATGCGAAGTAGACTATTTTTCGTGTTGAAATGTCACTTATTTCAGATACTGTTCTAATGGTAAATAAAGCGGCATTTAGTTTCTGAACAAGATCCTGGACATGGGCTTTCCACAACAGCTTACTATCTATCTGAATGCCTAGGAACTTGAACTGTTCCGTCTCGCTTATAATATGCCCATTCTGTCTGAATTGTGAGTTAGAAACTGTAAAAACTGAGTCTTACTGTGATTTAGCATCAAATTATTTTCCACAAGCCACGAACTTATTTCATGAACTACATTATTTGATACTGTTTCAGTATTACACACAAGATCCTTCACTACCAAGCCGGTGTCATCAGTAAACAGAAATATTTTTGAATTACCTGTAATACTAGAAGGCATATCATTTATATAAATAAGAAACAGCAGTGCCCCCAGCACCAACCCTTGGGGAACGCCCCACTTAACAGTGCCCCGTTGGGACTGAACATCACTACCACTCTCAATATTGCGGAGAATTACCTTCTGCTTTCTGTTCTTAAAGTAAGAGGCGAACCAATTATAAGCTACTCCCCTTACTCCATAATGGTCCAACTTCTGCAGTAATATTTTGTGGTCAACACATTCAAAAGCCTTCGTTAAATCAAAGAAAACACCTAGCGTTCGCAACCTTTTATTTAATCCGTCCAAAACCTCACAGAGAAAAGAGAACATAGCATTTTCAGTTGTTAAACCGTTTCTAAAACCAAACTGTACATTTGACAGCAAATTACTTGAATTTAAATGCTCCAGTAACCTTGTATATACAACCTTCTCGATAACTTTAGCAAACACCAATGGCATAGAAATAGGTCTAAAATTGTCAACATTATCCCTGTCTCCATTTTTATAAAGTGGCTTCACTACCGAGTACCGTAATCGGTCAGGAAACCGACCACTCCTAAAGGAAAAGTTACAGATATGGCCAAGTACTGGGCTAACATACATGGAACAATACTTCAGTATTCTGCTAGATACCCCGTCACATCCATGAGAGTTCTTGGTCTTTAGTGATTTAATTATTAACTCAATCTCCCTCTTGTCAGTATCATGGAGGAGCATTTCAGGTAACAGTCTCGGAACACTTTTTTCTACGAGCGCTATATGATTCCCTGTTGGGACTAGGTTTCTATTTAGTTCACCTGCTATATTCAGAAAGTGATTATTAAATACTGTACATATATGCGACTTATCAGTAACACGGACATTCCCACTACGCACTGATTCTATATCCTCGACCTGTCTCTGCAGACCAGCCACTTCCTTTACGACTGACCATATGGTTTTAATATTATCCTGAGGCTTAGCTATTCTATCTGCAAACCACATACTTTTTGCCTTCCTAATAACTTTTTTAAGCACCTTACAATACTGTTTGTAATGGGCTACTGCAATTAGATTGTGACTGTTTCTAACGTTTTGATATAATTGCCACTTTGTTCTACAAGATATTCTTATACCTTTAGTCAGCCACCCAGGCTGCCTGTTTGTGCTAGTACCCTGTTTTGAACGTTCTAACGGAAAGCAACTTTCAAAGAGCACGAGAAAAGTCTTGAAGAAAGCATTATATTTATCGTCTACTGTATCAGCACTATAAATATCTTGCCACTCTTGTTCCTTGATAAGGTTTACGAAAGTCTCTACAGCAACTGGATTAGCTTTCCTAAAAAGTTGGTAACTATATTTAACCTGTGTTGCAGCACAAAAATCTTTTAGACTTAAAATTTGTGCATCATGATCTGAAAGGCCATTCATCATTTTGCTAACAGAATGCCCTTCTAGTAATGACCAATGAACAAAAATATTGTCTATGGTTGTTCTACCGTTCCCTTGCACTCTCGTTGGAAAGAATACGGTTTGCATAAGATTATATGAATTAAGGAGTTCTACCAGCATCCTTTTCCTTGCACAATCACTTATACAATTTATATTGAAGTCACCACATATAACTAACTTTTTGTATTTCCTATAAAGTGAACCAAGAACCTCCTCTAGCTTTAGCAAAAATGTTGTGAAATCGGAGTCTGGGGATCTATAAATAACAACAGTAAGAAGTTTAGCTCCACTAAATTTAACCACACCTGTACAATATTCAAACACCTTTTCAGTGCAGTACTTTGAAACATCAATTGACTCAAATGGGATACCGTTTTTCACATACATGGCTACTCCCCCACACCGCAAAGAGCTCCTAGAAAAGCTGCCAGCCAACCTGTATCCTGGTAAAGGAAGCCTCTGAATTATCTCCTTATTTAAGA
Organism: Schistocerca americana; assembly: GCF_021461395.2. NCBI lineage: Eukaryota > Metazoa > Arthropoda > Insecta > Orthoptera > Acrididae > Schistocerca > Schistocerca americana. The sequence continues at coordinate 569,709,453 of NC_060121.1, forward strand.
AGTGCTCAGATATACCAATAATTTCAGAGTCAACATCTATAAGTAGTTCACTAACTTTATCTCTAATGCCTTGTATGTTTTGATGAAATATACTAATTCCCTCATTAATCGGATACCTAAGCTTTGTCGAAAGTGGTTTCTTTGTTAGAGAGACTTCCCTTAAGCAGGAATACCTGTCAGCTGACTTCAACCTGTCACCTATAAACTTTGCCAACCTCCCCTTTCCATACCTGTTGAGGTGCAGGCCATGTCTAGTGAAACCCGTCCTGCTGATAGACTCCACCGACACCACTGAAATGTGACTCATGCCTTCTGTCATTAGCGCACCCCCAAGTCTCATGTTATTACGCCTGACGGCTGTATTAAGATGAGGCCGATCGTGACGCTGAAACAGTTCCACAAAATGCACATTCGTGTTGCCAGTCTGAGTGGCTATCTTTTCACTACTTCATACCACAGAATAAAACAGTAAACTAGGTATGGGCAACCTTTGGTGACCCGCTCGTCTGATTCACATACATTGATGTGTGTGGGGTAATGCACAGATATGAATGACATCACTTTCCCGACACGACGGCAAATTATGCCTCAAAACACTCGTTTTTGAAAGTACACTCATTTTATATTCAACTCATCTTCAGCTATTTGCATTTATTTGCGTTTAGTGAGCATTCTTTCTTTACTAAAACTATGTTTTACAATAGGTGGCTTAAAAAAAATCGTTGAAAAATTCTGCAACGCCGTTAGTAAAGAAACAATGTTCATGACAAGCAAATCAAAGTAAATACCTAAAATGGAAAGACAAACACTTTGAGAAGTCTTCATTGGAAAATAAACGCCCACAAAGCAACTGTCTGCAGCTAATTTATTATAAATTACCTTCATTTTCGGTAGCTTCAGTGTTCTGTAATTAGGCTGGACATAAATTCGTAGTGATTTTGTTTTGCTTGTTGATATTCAGATTGCTATGAGTTTATTTATCGATTGTCATTTTTTACTCATAGTTCACTGTTGCTGTCTGAGTTTACATATTGTCATTTTGTCATTAATGAGTGAAGCTGGCGCCGCTAGAAAATGGTGCGCCAACTATTAGAAGGGGAACACTTCCTACACACTCTTCTGTTTGAGTCCAACAGAGGGGTGACGGCAGCAGAGGCAGCCAGAAACATTTGCGCCGTGTATGGGGATAATACGACTGGACAGAGCGCGGCAAGAAAATAGTTTTCTCGTTTTAAGGAGTATGGTTTAGACATTGGTGACTCTCCACGTTCAGGAAGACCTCCGGGGTTCGATGAATATCGTTTGAACGCATTAATCCACAACGATTCACGACAGTATGATAGAGAACTGTCAGATGTATGATAGAGAACTGTCAGATGTGATGAATTGTGATCATTCCTCCATCGTGCGACATTTGCATGCAATGGGGAAGGTTCAAAAACCGAGTGTATGGGTACCGCATGCTCTAAGCCAATCACAAAAATCAGCAGGTGACTGTATATGTATCTCCGGCTGCACGTCACCAATTGACTCGTGAACACTACCGACCACTCTTATCCTGTACCTTTACTGGTGATTAGAAATGGTGTGTTTATGCTAACATATGGAACAGAAAGTAATGGCTGAGCCCAAACAAAGCAGCAACTCCCCATCTATCTGGTGGAACAGCGACGGTGTGGTGTTCTACGAATTGCTTCCCGAGGTGTAACCATCACTGCAGACATTTATAGTCAACAACTGAGACGTCTTGCAGATGCAGCCTCAGAACAACGACGTGAAAGACTGCTTGAACTGATGCTACTCCACGATAACGGTCGCCCGCTTTCTGCTAGACTGACAAAAAACACTATACTGGAGGTCGGTTGTGAAGTCATTACGCACCCACCCTCATTCACTTTTCCCGCTCTCTATCCAACAGCCTTCTAGAAACTCCCTTTCCGGATTAAAATGAACTCCGAATATGACTTGATGAGTTCTTCGCTTCTAAACCACGTAATTTCTGCAGTCGGCTAATCGAAAAATTACCCCAACGTTAGCAGAAGTGTAGGGAGTGAAGGAGAATATATTATTGATGACTGAAGTCTCTGTGTATCAGTTATGGTTCAAATGGCTCTGAGCACTATAGGACTTAACTTCTGTGGTCATCAGTCCCCTAGAACTTAGAACTACTTAAACCTAACTAACCTAAGGACATCACACACATCCAAGCCCGAGGCAGGATTCGATCCTGTGACCGTAGCGGTCGCGCGGTTCCAGAATGTAGACCCTAGAACCGCTCGGCCACACCGGCCGGTTATCAGTTATGTATAACTCTTATGTTTATTCAGCTTAAGAAAAAAACGCTGCGAACTTATGTACCAACTCAATAAGTTTCACAATAGCTGCCTTAAAAAAATTCCTTGCAAAATTATGCAGCATAGTTAGTGAGAAACAATGTTCGCGACAAGTAGATACAATGTAAACATCTGAAATGGGAACTCAGGCATTTTAACATGTCGTCATTGGAAAATAAACGCCCACAAAAAGCAAATTGATGCAGCTCATTCATTACATATTAACTTCAGTTTCAACGGTTTCAGCGTTCCAACATATCCATAACAGACAAGAATTATTTACTAAAGTTAATACGAGAAAGAATAGAAAAAAAACGGCAATGAGACAGGCAACTCCAATGCAGAAGCATTTAGGAGTAAGTTTGCGATTTTTGGCCACCTGGAGATCATTCGAGTGTTTGAAATTTAGTGTGTTAATACGCGCAGTCACTGTTAGCAGGAATTTTTTAAATATTTATCTAAATATACCTTTTACGACTGATTGTGGAAATATCCAAAAATATATTCCAGACAGAGTACATCGCGAGCGAGGAATGTACCACTAACGAGGAGAACAAATGCTATGACCCGATTTCTCAGAAACATCGGTCAGTGGAAGAGGAGTCAAAATAACCGCACACGTGTCTCGGCTTATCCGTAGACACTAGATCGTTTCTGAGCAAAAGACAGTCAAAGTTTTCAACGTAATTTATGCACCTTTTTCATTCACCAGACATACAGTTAGTAGACGAATAAGGACAACGTTATTTTGAAACACACTGGAAAAAAAATCGGTTAACAATCTTCTACGAACATAAGTAGACAAATGAAAAACAAAAGAAAAGGAAAAAAGAAAAAAGAAATAAATGAATCGAAAAATTAGTTAAAATTGTTTTTGGTGAAATTCTTGAGGTGTGTCTTGATTCATAATCAACTGCAAGCGCCAGTTTTTGGAAAAAGTCATCTGTTATGCTTCGTTTACCGCGAAATTATTGCCAACACATAATATGTTTAGCAGTGCTAACGACGAGTGAGATTCATACGAAGAAATGTCACTGTGCCAAAATCTGCCTTCACACGATGATCGTGGTGCTTGGAATTTCTGCGTTTCGTATGTTCTCGCGATCTGTATCATACAAGGGACTGGACTACATCTTCATGAAAACTGAACACAAGACTAAAATATTTGGATTAAGAATTAATATCAGACTTAAATATAAGAATATGAGGATTTAAAAAGATTGTAACCACATAAAATTCCATACACACTTACAAATATATTACACTTATTGTGGCAGCCAGTTGTAATTTAACAATTAATATAGCGCACTTTTATCCCCTGGCTTGATAAGAAATATCTGTGTAGTAACCTCCTTCGGACATGGATAGTTAAACGGAAAAAAAAAAAAATAAAACCAATAATGGGGTTCCTCCGCCCAAGCACGGGGCCTCATCTCGCAAGCGATGAGGAAGGAGGAGGTGGAGGAGTAACACCTGGTAAAAACCTGGGTCCATCTTGCTCCGGATGGTAGCACCCTGTGAGGGACCCTGCCTAGGGAGGGTTACAGGTGAAGCCCGCTCAACGGTCTCAAAGGCTGAAGAGGAGTCCTAACTTCCAACGGCAGAGTGAGCGGAAGAATCTAATGGAGAAAACCATGAAACCAGACTAACAATCCGATCTTACCTTGGAATTTATATCCTACCATGTACAATGTACAATTTCAATTGCAGAATGGAAAATCCGCCAGAAAAAAGCACTACCCCAGGTGGTAACTCGAAAGAGGAATTCACCATTGCTCTATTCAATGTATCGGGACCTAGTGATCTGGGGAGTCCCAACATCTGCAATAAGGATGAGTCGGAGCATCCTTGGTATCCTTCCAAACTCAAGTTCAAAAGGAAATTCTTTACAGGCACCTTAAACGTAAACTCATTACCAAAAATTGATAAACAAAAAGAACTTGAAACTCTCTTAGATAAGGGTGAAATAGAAATATTAGCATTCCAAGAAACAAGATTCTTGGATGAAACCAAAAACCATAGAATTTTTAAGGGTAAACCAGCAATAAAAATCACGAAAGGTATGCCAGTACTTGGTACCGCTTTCTATGTTCATAAAAATTTAGCAGATAACATTAAAGAATTCAAATCCAGTTCAGAAAGACTATCTCTTCTCACAGTTAAATGCAAAAATAAACAGTATATCTTTGTTAATTGTCATGCTCCAATCAATGATGACAATAAGAAAACTGGGAACTTCTAGCAGAAGAAATGTCAAAAATTCCAAAATCAAATGTTGCTATACTAATGGGGGATTTTGATACACAAATAGGGAGGGAAAAATCGTTTCGAAAAATAGTAGCATATTATCCAGCCCATAAAAGAACAAACAAAAATGGCACAAGACTAATGAGTCTTTGTAGAACATTTCAGTTGAAGGTAATGTCAACGTTCTTCACAAAATTACCACGAAAGGCAAAAACATGGATCTCTCCGAATGTAATTTTAGGGAAGTTCCAGTTAGATCACGTGGCTATTTCTAAAAGCAATTTTAAATAAGTCGTGAATGTAAAAGTAGCAAGAAACAAGGAATTTGATTCTGATCATTACCTGACTAAGATTAAACTGAAACTTCTCCCTAATAAAAACCAAAGGACACAGCAGAAATTAATTAAATGTATTACAGACAGGCTCAACATCGCAAAAGAGGTAATAAAAAACTTTCAGGAAGAAATTAAACTGGCTAAATCAGGGAAATGGGAAGAAATATCGAAAGAAATCAACAGAGCAGCGAAAAATGTATTTGGAACAACAAAATTGAAGAAGGAAGTCTGGTGGAATGAAATCTGTGAAGAAGCAGTTACAGAAAGAACAGAACAGTGGAAGAAATGGAAATGTTCTGGGAAGCCTGAACATCTTGTTCAATTAAGAATGTAAAGGAAATAAACAGGAAGAGTAATAAAGAATGCCAAAAGATCTTTTGAGAAATCACAATTTCTTGACATACAAAACAACATAGTAAAAAATAGCTCCCGGAATTTCTATCAGATGTTTGAAAGTCATCTAAAGGGCTACCAAGCTCCAAGTATTTGCTTCACAGATGAAAATGGGAAAGCTGGCCTAAGCAATATCAGAATTGTGAAATACTGAGAAAGTACTTTGAAAAATTATTAAACTGTGAAGATCCAAACTGTAAGCTAGAATTTCCAGATCCCCATGAAAATAGAGAAGCAGATCCACCACCTACAGCTGAAGAAATTAAAAAAGCCATAAGTACCCTGAAAAAGAACAAAGCTAGTGGAGAAGACTCTATTGCAGCTGAACTTATTAAATGGTTCTACCAAAAATTACAACTAACCTTCAGCTCATGTTCTAAGAAATATGGGAAACTGAAAAGATGCCATAAGACTGGCAAGTGGCTCTCATCCATCCCTTGCACAAGAAAGGTGATAAGCAAAATGTAAATAACTACAGAGGTATATCTTTGTTGCCGGTGGGTTATAAAATATTTTCGACAATACTACTAAACAGCGTAGAAGCAACACTTGATAACCCTTTAGGAGAACATCAAAGTGGATTTAGAAAGGGCTCATCTTTCTCAGAACAGATTTTCAATCTAAAGTCCATAATTCGTCACAGACTTAAAGTCTCAAAAGATATAGTTGTAACATTCACAGATTTTAAAAAGGCATTTGACTCAGCTGAGAGGGAAACACTAGATAAAGTGACCAGAGAATTTGACATCAAATCTAAATAAGCAAAACTTATTCGTGAAACGCTCACAGACACCAAATCAAAAGTAAAGTTTCGGGGTGAAATATCGAAGGCATTCAACATAAAAACAGGTGTAAGGCAAGGTGATGACGTGCCTCCACTCCTCTTTAACTGCGTACTAAAGAAAATAGTAAGAGAATGGAAACAAAAGCTAAAAGAACAGAAGCTATCACCAGTCAGACTGGGAACTAAAAACAAAGAAATTTAAATTCACTGTTTAGCATTTTCGGATGATTTTGCCATTCTTTCTGAAAACCTAACAAATGCTGGAATACAAATCAATCTCTTAGAAGAAATAGTCAACAAAGCAACTCTAAGGATATCTGTTGAAAAAAAAATTATGACAAATATAAAAAAGGCTCCGGAATCCCTAGCAACAGATTTTGGCCAGATAAAGAGGGTAAATAAATTTAAATATTTGGGAGAAGTTATCCAAGAAAATGGCTTAGAAAAATTCGCTGGAGAAGAAAGAGTACGTAAAATGGAGAGAGCTTATGGAATTACTAGGGGTGTCTACAACAAAAGGTGTTTGTCTAAGAATTTGAATATACAGCATTACAACACAGTAGTAAAACCAGAATGACTTTATGCAAGTGAATGTTTAGTACCTAACAACAAATTACACAAACTTGAAATCCTAGAAAGTAAAATCATTCGAAAAATATAGAGGTATGGAAATTAAGAAGCAATGAAGAAGTTTATCGCAACACACAAAACATAAATGAAACACTACGAAAGAGGCGACTGCCATTTTTTGGACACTTTCACAGAATGAACAGCAACAGGTTAACAAAACAGATATTTAAATATCTTTGGGACAACAAGTCAAAAATGGCCTGGATTCAAGAAATTAGGAAAGATTTGTGTAGAAACAACATAAGTGAAAAAGATGCAGCAGAAAGAGAGATTTTCAAGGGGAAAGTGTTAAAAATGGATGAATTTCAAGGCAAGAGGGAAACGAAGACAGGGTCAAAATGGTTCGAAGAGAGAAAAAGGATACATAGTGAAAAACATGAAAAAATACTAGAGGATAAAGAAAGAACAACAAAGAAGAAAGCATTGAAATCGGTGCGTGGTCCTTAGATGACCCAAACGAAGAAAGAAAGAAGAATATTGTTCCTAACACGGGCAGCAAAAGTAAGAGGCCGCGATGCCAGCGTCTATGCCACGAGTTAAGCTTAGCTTATCGCGCCCTAAAACGCCTCTAAATTACATCGAAAACTTCAACCGTCGTTTTCTCAGAAACGATCGAATATGCGTATCTACGGATATCATGCAAACTGAAGGTGGTGGAAGGAGAAAGGAAAGGGAAGAAACCGATATCATCTGGACTGGTACTTTATGTGGAATCAACGACGAGTGAAATTGTTTTCTTGACCGGGACTCAAACCTGGGATCTTCTGCTTAGTAGGCAGGTGAGTTAGCCACTGCGCAACCCGGATACCGCGTTTACCGCAAATGCGCGAACTATCTCAGCACGCTCCCCGGTTGATCCACACTCCCATCTAACGCCATGTGTCCGCAGTCGCTGTCCATATCCTCCAGGCTCACAAGTTTAGATTGCCGTTGGAAGTCGAACATAAATTTGCACCAGCACTTAAAGTTGTGGATTCATTGTCCATCGAGGTGAATCAGTTGTATGAATGTGTGGTGTCTGTTCTTTCGGACATGACCGAAAGAACAGACACGACGCGTACATACAATCTATGGACAGGCCGAGACACGTGTTTGCTTATTTTGGCTTCCCTTCCACTGAACTAAGTTTCTGGGAAATCGGGTTATGGCACTTCCCGTGTTCTCCTCGTAAGATTAAATGTAGTTTCTCTTCGACTTGACTTAAACGACAAATATACGAAGTCAGCTACGACTATTATTACTGGAGCTATATGCATACTTCTAGTATATCAGAAGAGACGTAGGAAAACTACATCAAATGCGTATATGTTCTCGTGTTTAGGCGAACAGGTTTTGTGGAGACAGGTAAGCAGTCTAAAGGTTTGATACCACTACTGAGCTCTGCAAGAGAGCCACAGTTGGCAATGTTTACAATGCAGTAGCAGATTCTTGCCTTCTTGCCTTCCAGTTCAACTTATTTCTCGGATACATTAGTGAAAAACTTCGACGCCATTACTAAACAAGCGTTATATAACTGTACTCGTCGTCTAAAGACGGCTCGACTCTCTTTAAAAGTACACCGTTCCAAAATAATTCGATACATAAAGGGCAACTGTTAGGTGATACATGCTGTATATATGGTTAACGTAGTCACTTGTACTCATTCACGCAGTTCCTGGTGGGAACGAATAACGGTCTGTCCGGCTTGATTTCCCCCTCCTCTGACGAACAGATCGGCTTTACTCAGAAACGTTTAGGTCCGCGTGTGTATCTCCAGTCGGGCGGTAGTGAAAGTGGTTTCTGGCGACTTCTGCGAAGCCTGTAAGCGAGTGTGGCAGTTGCCGCTCTCTCACCTCTGACGTTAACCACGGGGAGGGAATGGTGCATTAAGGCAAGCAAACATCTTCCCGGAAATACTACAGTCGCTCCCGTAGTCTGGTACACTGCCAATTATAAGATTAACGTACTACTGTTTGCTTTTAAGACGGCTAACCCAATTATATTCGAGCTTAAGAGACATAACATTGAGCATAATATGTGATTCAGGGGGATTTCAAAAGTTCAGGTTCTGTCCGTTCGTCTGTTTTCTTATAACTAACACAAATCTACAGTTTTACTCCGGTCTTGACGAAATTTTGCACACTCTACCCTCACAATAGGATGAAGATCACTGCCTACATAAGATATGGTAATCTGCCTAGAAATACACTACTGACCATTAAAATTGCTGCACCACGAAGATGACGTGCTACAGACGCGAAATTTAACCGACAGGAAGAAGATTCTGTGATACGCATGATTAGCTTTTCAGAGCATTCACACAACGTTGGCGACGGTGGCGACACCTACAACGTGCTGACATGAGTAAAGTTTCCAGCCGATTTCTCATACACAAACAGCAGTTGACCGGCGTTGCCTGGTGAAACGTTGTTGTAATGCCTCGTGTAAGGGGAGAAATGCGTACCATCACGTTTCAGACGTTGATAAAAGTCGGATTGTAGCCTATCGCGATTGCGGTTTATTGTATCGCGACACTGCTGCTCGCGTTGATCGAGATACAATAACTGTTAGCAGAATATGGAATCGGTGGGTTCAGGAGGGTAATACGGAACGCCGTGCTGGACCCCAACGGCCTCGTATCACTAGCAGTCGAGATGACAGACATCTTATCCGCATCGCTGTGATGCATCGCGCAGCCACGTCTCGAGCCCTGAGTCAACAGATGGGGACGTTTGCAAGACAACAACCATCTGCACGAACAGTTCGACGACATTTGCAGCAGCATGGACTATCAGCTCGGAAACCATGTCTGCGGTTACCCTTAAAGCTGCATCACAGACAGGAGCGCCTGCGATGGTGTACTCAACGACGAATCTGGGTGCGCGAATGGCAAAACGTCATTTTTTCGGATGAATCCAGGTTCTGTTTACAGCATCATGATGGTTGCATCCGTGTTTGGCGACATCGCGGTGAACACACATTGGAAGCGTGTATTCGTCATCGCCATACGGGCGTATCACCCGGCGTGATGGTATGGGGTGCCATTGGTTACACGTCTCGGTCACCTCTTGTTCGCATTGAAGGCACTTTGAACAGTGGACGTTACATTTCAGATGTGTTACGACCTGTGGCTCTACCCTTCATTCGATCCCTCCGAAACCCTACATTTCAGCAGGATAATGGACGACCGCATGTTGCAGGTCCTGTACGGGCCTTTCTGGATACAGAAAATGTTTGACAGCTGCCCTGGCCAGCACAATCTCCAGATCTCTCACCAATTGAAAACGTCTGGTCAATGGTGGCCGAGCAACTGGCTCGTCACAATACGCCAGTCACTACTCTTGATGAATTGTGGTACCGTGTTGAAGCTGCATGGGCAGCTGTACCTGTACACGCCATCCAAGCTCTGTTTGACTCAATGCCCAGGCGTATCAAGGCCGTTATTATGGCCAAAAGTGGTTGTTCTGGGTACTGATTTCTCAGGATCTATGCACCAAAATTGCGTGAAAATGTAATCACATGTCATTTCTAGTATCATATATGTGTCCAATGAATACCCGTTTATCATCTGCATTTCTTCTTGGTGTAGCAATTTTAATGGCCAGTACTGTATATACAGCGAGGTGACATAAGTAATGGGCTAGTGATATGAACATACGCAGATGGGGTTAGTATTACGTACACAAGGTATAACAAGTCAGCGCATTGGCTTGTACTCAGGTGATTTATGTGAAAAGGTTTCCGACGTGACTATGGAGGCACGACGGGGCTTAACAGACTGAACGCGGAGTAGTATTTGGAGCTAGATGCATGGGACATTCGATTTCGGAAATCTTTAGGGAATTCAATATTCTGAGGGCCATAATGCCAAGAGTGCGCAGAAAATACGAAATTTCATGCATTACCTTTCACCACGGGCAATGCATTGACCGGCAACTTCCACTTAACGACGAAGAGCAGCGGCGTTTGCGTAGAGCTGTCAGCGCTTTCAACAAGCGACACTTCTTGAAATAATCTCAGAAATCAATATGGGACGTGCGATGGGTGTATTCGTAAGGACAGTCCGGTGAAATTCGGCATTAATTGGCTATGGCAGCAGACAGTCGCCTGCAGCGCCTCTTCTGGGCTCGTGACCATGTCGTTTGCGCCCTAGATAACTGGAAAACCGTGGCCTGATGAGGTGAGTTCCTGTTTGAGTTAGTAAGAGCAGATGGTAGGGTTCGAGTGTGGCGCAGATCCCACGAAACCATTGATCCAAGTTGTCAACAAGACACTGTGCAAGGTGGTGATTTCTACATAATGGTGTGGCCTGTGTTTGCGTGGAAGAGACTGGTTCAAATGAACCGATCATTGACTGTGAATGGTAACGTTCTGCTGCTTGGAGACCATGTGGACTTCATGTTGGCAGACAATTATGGAATTATTATGGATGACAATGCACCAGGTCACTGGACCACAAATGTTCGCGATTGGTTTGAAAACATTGTCGACAGTTGGAGCGAGTGATCTGGGAACCCAGATCGCCTGACATAATCCCATCGAAAAATTATGGGACATAATCGAGAGAACAGTTGAAGCACAAAATCCTACACCGGCAACACTTCCGCAATTATGGACGGCTATAAATGAGGCATGGCTCAATATTTCTGCAAGGGTCTTTCAATGACTTGTTGAGACATTGCCACGCCGAGTTTCTGCACTACACCAGGCATGAGGAGGTCCGACACGATAAGATATCCCATGACTTTTGGCACTTCAATGTATTACGTAATATGTGAAGGGGAAACGTTGTTACATCTAAAAGTTGTTGGCCGATTTACGTGAAATTTCTACACAATTGTCCAATGAACATTTGGGCGGACACAGGCTATATATTTTTTAACATATACAATATCTGCATATACAGATAAAATATATAAAGGAGGAACGTTGTTACTGAAAAGTACTTGACAGATTTACTTCAAAGATCTTGGCCTATGTACTTGGGATTTCGACATTCAGATGCAATAATGAAAAACTTAATGAAAAATTAAATGTATTCCAGACGAAATATATCGTGGTAAACTAACCGTAATTCCTATCGCGAAAATAAATTACAGCAGAGATAACCGTCTTCACGTCACTAGATGAAGAGACGAGAGAAAGCTTGATTGCAGATCGTTATTAGTTAGTTGCAGATGTTACATATGATACATAGCCTAGAAAATACTTTAGTCCGTGTTTAGCAACCATTTTTAATATTAAAATCCTCAATGTCGTACAAACGCTAAGGATGTCATGGATATAGTACCAAAAAAGTCACTAGAACGCGGGCTGATCGAAAGATTGAACAGCACTCGAGATTTGCAGAACTGTGTCGTAAAATGTTCGAGTAATTTGAGTCACGCTCCATCAGAGCCCTACATGAAACAATAAAAACTGAGCTGAAACAATGGAATATGAATATCCAAAAACACGAGTTAATTATCGCAAAATGTGACAACAAATGTTATCTTTTCATACAACTGAAGACGCATTTCGTCGCATTTCGTTGACGCCTAGTACTTCAAATATGTCCTTCGATTTCAAAGCGATTGCAGTTTCGCATGCGACTTTCATTCCGTGTCAGTATCAACAACGCTCAGGGCCAATTACTTTCTGGTCATATAGCAACACCTGGAACTGCAGCTAGAGTATCAATAAAATACAAAGTGATCTCTGCAAAATTTTAGTTAAAAAAATTATTTTGTGCGCAGTCAATACTAGACACAAATAATGAAAGTCAATACGAGTTATTAATTTAGTTAACTTTCGAATTTAGATTCAGTTAAACGCGAATTGCTCTTGCAAACTTGACATCATGAAAAAGTAAAATTTTTCCGTATTACTAGCTAAAATTTTACTATTTGATCAAACGTATGCGTAAGTTAGCACTAGGTATCACGAGATACGGAGCCGCCACAATAAAAGGGGTCGGAGACTGTTGTGTTGTCAATATACAATCAGCAAAAACAGAATTGGAAGGGCAGGAGAGCTCATTGACTGTGAACCCGAATGACACCTATTCTAAAGATGTCCAAGTCGGCTGTGGGTGATGTGAATGCGAAGTGGAAACGCGGAGGAACAACCGTAGCTTAACGAAATTCAAGCAGGTCTCATATCTAAGAGTAACGTCGCAAGGTGATTTAAAATGGAAGTAGTACGTCAGGTTGTTAGTAGGAAAGGCGAATGCTCCATAAAGAAAACGGCAAATACAACGTTAATGCGACCAGTTCCTGAGTACTGTTGGAGGTTTTGGGATCCTCACCAGGCTGGATTAAAGGAAAATATCGAAGCAATTCAGAGATGTCCTCCTAGATTTATTGCCGATATGTTCAATCAGCAAGCAAGCATTGCCGAGGTACTTCATGAATTCAAATGGGAATCTCTGGAGGGAAAACGACTTTCTTTTTGAGAAACACTTTTGGGGACATTGAGATAACCCGCATTTGAAACTGACTGCAGAACGATTCAATTGCCGTCAACGTACATTTCGTTTAAGGACCACGGAGATAATATGCGGGCAATTAGGGCTCGCACGGGGGATAAGTTTTTTCCCTCGTTCTGTTTGCGAGAAGAACAGAAAAGGAAATGAGTACCCTCCACCATGCACATTATAGTAAATGTAGACGCAGATATGCTGATGGAGAAGGACTGTCGAGAAGTAAAGAGGATAGTTGTAAAAAACCACATGAAATTAGTGGAATGAAGGAGCTACCAGAAGTCCAGCTAGCAAAACTTTCGCAGGGACTTAAAAAAGTTGGGGTTCGAGTAGCTCATCACAAGCCATACATTACTGAAGCCTAAGTAACGCTTGAGGTGGTATAAAGAGTGACGTCACTAGACAGTGGGTGATTTCGAACGAGTGATTTGGAGTGATGAATCACGCTATACCCTGTGGCAGTCCAATGGGAGGGTTTGGATTTGGGGTTGACAAATGCCTGGAGAACGTTACACGCCATCAGGCGTAGTGCAGCAGTGGACAACGGAGGAAGTGTTGTTGCAATATGGGGTATTTTTGTGACCAGAATGTGGCCGCTTTATTGTGCATATCCCGTTAGCTGTGAGTACTTATCCTTTCCAACGGGTCGAAGCTCGTGCCTTGGGCCTGAGGTTGTTAGTATATCCTTTTCAAGCCCCACGTTGCGGCGCCAAATGTATACCGATGACTCTTCTTTTAGTCGTCTTCCTGTTTGTTCCTCCTTCTTGAGATCTCTTGATGAAGAGACACGATGTAATAAGTTCCGTACTGATGCAATGAAGTTACGCAACAGTTGGTCATTTAACTTTTGAAACTGCCGGTTTATTGGCATTTATGGAAAGAAAAACACTCTCATACTCTCATGCGGTCGCGTGTAACATTTTGCGCGTGTAATGGGATTTACTGCGTCGCAAATCTTTCTGATGAATTAATTATGCTGCATTAAAGTGTTGCTAGGCAACGTAATCAAGACGGTGATACGTGTCTCAATTAAAACTGAGCCTCGATATTTTAAATAAACTTTCGGTTCATTTTTTTTATCAAAATCAGTACTTGTCTCAAAATTAACTTCCAACGTAGTGCATGAAGTCCAAACACATTTGCCACTATTGTAGGCGATTTACAGGACAGCTCGATTACGCACTGGCGTGTAACGTATTTTAAATCGGGCGCGCAAGTTTCAGTTTTCCCTAATGGGCTAAACGGCTCTTTTGTAACAACGTGATCTCACGTAAAGTCTAACTGGAACTGGATTTGTCTCCATCCGAGTCAAAACCATAAAAAAATACAATTCACCGCACAGGTCAACGAACTGTACACGCGTACTTTTGCATTCTAAGTGATAACTCGTCTCAGAGTAAAAGCCGTACATAAATTCACACTTTTTTCATGCATACAAAAATCAAAACACCTTTATGTTAAACAGATAAATTATGGCATGCAATTACTAATTAAACATTTCCGATTCTGAATAAACTTCAAGAACTTGTATTTCATAATCAATCAAATTTATCGCCTGAGAGAAGCTATTAGTTTGCTAAAACGGATTCAATTTACAGTCAACTCGTGTCTGGACGATGACGCCACGAATCGACGCTTGCTTGAGATGAACGAAATACCTCCTGTACTGAAGAACGCTGTCCGTTGAGTGATTTACGGACTTTTATAACAAACTTCGGTACCCCTTGTATCGCTACACGGTCTCACTGATGAATACTTCTCCTCACTGACAGTCCGCTTTGAACACACATGCAGCGTTTAAGGAATCTACTTCGTCCTTGGTGGAGCTTAGAAGACAGAGTGGACACCAATCGGCGAAGGTGTTTACCATTCCGGTCTGTGTCAGTTTTCGCATAGGGTAAGCGCGCTGCTGGATGCAGTTTGTCGATTTCTTACCTAACGTGGTTCCTTTTGTTCGCTGCCTTGCCTGTGCTGATCGATTTATGACTGTAACCACTAGCCAAGAAATTGTACACAGCCTTCCGAGGTCTTGTTTTACGTTTTGACCATCACTTAGACGCTGCGCGTGGATAGCCAAAGAACGAATAACTAAGTTCTTCTGCGGTGCGTGGCTGTTGAATAGGGCGTGTAAATACCTGTTCCTATGTATACACTTCCGATATAGTCTGGTTGGCGCAATTCAATTCCTATATATGGAAGCGTATAAGACAACGGAGAGCTCTAGGACACAGAGTGTATCGGAAGCCTACACGTAGTAACCCATTGCTATAAAGTTCCCACAGTAGACGCAGAAGAAGGCTACTGTAACCTTGGCCGAAACGGAGGTTTCTCCAGTCAGCATGACGTGGTACTATATCCAGAAAACTATTGTGTGAACCCTGCATGTGCTACGCTATTATTTTGACAGGTACCTATATGTTTCAGTGCTGATGACATGAATAATCATCCCAGTTTTCATGTGTGATATATATTTTCCGATAAGCCCTTGGAACGCATGTATGTGATTACAAACATTTGTCATTTCAATAGAATATTCCAACAGAGAAGCTGTTTAGCACTACATGCAAACTGGAATGTCTCATGTGACAGATTCATCGATCCTCCTACTTGTGATACGATTTAAAAAAGTGTTTTCAAAAAGCAATTTGACAGATGGTACATAATGTCTTCGTTATAGTCTCCTTTTTTCTATTGGCAGCCAGCAGCTCTCTTTCTTTTGACAATCGCATCTTTCTTTCCCAGTGCAATCATTTGCTCTGCAACTGGAATAAGAAAATTAATCAAAGACAGTTTCTTTAATAGCAAGACATCTAGCGAGTACAGGGTTAAGAATGAAATTTGAATGCAGCACAACTTACAGGTAGAATCTGCAATATTATAACTATTCTGCAAATCATTAGCAGGCTTCCTTTTAGCAGTGGGACACTGACACACAGCAATAGCGCGCAAAATGTTCCAGTGGCTCTCCAGTGACCTGTCGTGGGGCACATAGGTGACAATACTACAGGAAGGCTTTCGTGACCACTTGTTATCAAATTACCTGTCGGCTTCTGTCTCGGGTTCCTCGGCCGACATTTGTCTGATAGTTTTTATGATGTTTCGCCAGCACGAGTGGCTGGCATTTGTAATGGACTGGATTCGAGCTTTCGGCCGCAGATTATATGTAAATGTATATGTTATATATTACATATAATCTGCCGCCGTGTTCTCGACTCCAGCCCACCACCAGCAACGGAGGGCGACGCTTTGTCAATGTAAGCCACTCATGCTGGCGAAACGTCAGAAACATTATAAATCCAAACATCGGCCGAAGAACCGGAGACAGGAGCCAACAGGCAATTTGTTGCTAGAGAAAGGATTAAATTCCACTGGCCGATATGCTGTCGTAAGTGATTGAGCATTGTCCATTACCACAAGACAGAGGCGGACACAATGATTATAAGACCAATTAGAAGCATGAATTAGAGCGGTTCGGCTATAGGCAATCCATAATCTAAATAGAGCTATACTTTCAGGAAGAAGGTACAGAGAACTACGTTGACACAATACAGTGAGAGATTTTGCCGAAATATGACCTGTCAATAATAGGGAACGGGCGGACCACAGCTTGTTACTAGGGTTAGACCACAGGAAATGTGTAGAATTTATTTCGGAAGGTAGGGAGGATAAAGTTTAGGTGTCCCGTCGACGAGGAAGCCATTGGAGACGAAGCATGGTCTCGGACCAGGGAAGGAAATCGATAGCATCCTTTTTAAAGGAATCAGTTCGTGGGCAGGTTTGAAAATCACCCTGCTTTGTCGTTATACGTCTGATTTATTTGACGCAGCACGTCCAGCGCAACGCTTTTCTCTGTTTTGCCAGCCCCTACACCTACACGCAAATTGTTTCCTCTATATAGTCTAATATCTGTCGTCCTCAACAACTTTCGACATCTACAGCTCTCTCTACTACCAAGGAAGTTATTCCCCAATGCTTCAACATATATTATATTATCCTATCCCTTGCTCCAAATACTGTTTTCCATATGTACCTATCCTCGCCGATTTTGTGAGGAGTCTCTTTATTTCTTATCCGCCTATTGACTTTTCGTCATTGTTTTGTTGTTATACACTTCGATTTTCTTATTTTTTGGTTTCTCCACAATTCGTCTTCCATTTCTGTACAATACTGTACTTCAGACTTTGTACTATCAGCAGACTTCCGTTAACGAGGAATACTCCTTTTGCCTGTGCTAGAATGCTCCTTATATTCCGTGTAGAGCACGTGAAGCAGAAACAGTTTCGATTAAGTTTCACAATATTTCGAGTCCATCCTGTTTTTGACGAACGATTGGTATCTTATTCCTACCCTTCATTAAAAACGTCACTGGTCGTCTGGGGAACATTCTGAAGAAACGTAACATCGCCACGGTTTAAACTTACCCGAAAGCTATAGTTACTACAGGCCCTCGCATATACTATGAACATCATCTCTGCTGCCTGTATACGCGATTTTTATTTGTTAGTTACTGTCCATGGCATGAAACTATATGGAAGAGCAGGTGCAGCCAAAACATTATAGAAATTCATTTGTGTATCCATTTTTTTTTTTCTTCCCGAAGTTCTTCCGATTGTTCCATAGACAGCTTGGGATTTTTTAACCTTCTTCCCAATTTCTTTGTCATAGTTAAAAGTAATATCTCATCCTAAATAATTGGGATACCTGTCATAAAATGTTTTCATTTGTTATTATTTTCGATCTGCTGGAATCATTATCTTCGGCTTACACGCAGGCATATTTAAGTTATAGTACATTGCGTTTTGCATCGATCTGTAAACTGCTTTTTGTAAATTATCTTCTGTTTCCTGTATAATTATCTGGTCATCAGCATATGACAGATTATTTAGTGGTATGCTAGATCCTATTTTCATTTCTAACTGTATTTCATCTTCCCACTTAATAACTAGGTCGTCAGTATATACATTAACTAAAAGTGGTTGACAGACTACACTCTTCTCAAATACCTTGATTTATTAAAATTTCGTCCGACATCTTAGAACCTGAATACACAACTATTTTGGTATTTCAGTTCGATTTAGAAACATTCAAAGTTACAAATTTCAGCCATACTGATGATCTGAAAATGAGTTCAGGTAGCCCAGAAACGGTCATCAATAAAATAAAAAGTAAATCTTACCACTTTGGCTATTTCTATATCGAATTGGTTACCACTAGATGCTGTCGTGCAATTAATCCAGCATCCTGGAAGTCTATATTTTCGCATGTACATTTACGCTATCTATGGTATTAATAAGTTGTTTACGAAGACCTTTTATTTCCAATATTTTCCACAAAGAGGATCATTTTAACCTGTAAAAGACTTCATCGTAATCAATAAATGTTAAATTCGTTTGTAAGTCTAATTCCCGACGTTTTTTAATAACCTGTCTTAAAAATATGTTATCGTTACACGAAGCCGGATTGTTCTTCTGAGGTCACAGGATCGACGATATTTTGTACTCTTGGTTAAGAATTTTCCCATAAATTTTATATCCTGCATTTTGTAAACGTATTTCTCTATAATTTCCTACGTCTTTCCTATAACCTTTTTTAAATGTAGAAATAACTGTAGCTGTGTTCCATTTTTCAGGTACGGAGCAGTTCTCCCAACACATATTTGAGAAATCGAGAAAGCAAAATTCTTCAACCGTATTTGATTAATTCAGCATTAATTCCATCTAGTTCAGTAGCGTCCCTCTTTCTTTTGTTACATTTGAGGCTGCTTTTAATTATTTTATGTCTATTTGATCTATTGAGTCATTATCCGTTTTTATGTACTAACTTACTTCACTATCTTCACCAGACCATAAATTTCTGTAATGGGGTATCCATTGATTTTTTGATAGCTGTATTAATATTTACAATATCTTTTTCTGATTTACTCATCTGTTCCTTAAGTTTAAACGCTATATTCTGTCTTCCGTGAATGTCGTGTTCAACATTAGCAATAAATCTTTCCCAGGAATTAGTGAGGTGTCTTTTTATTAACTTTTTTGTTTTATTTCTTTTATGTGTATATTTTCCATCATTCAATCGTCCATGTTCGTAAATAGATATTTTAAGCGTTTTTTTCCCCTTAATATTATTGGCTATTTTGAGACCCCTCTTCAAGTTTGATAATTTGCTTTTCCCTAGCACCTCATTAGCTATTTTCAACATTGCTGATTATAATCTTTGTTAATCCTCCTCAATATTGTCTTTAATTTAAACCAATTGCAGTTTGTGCGTGAGTCTTTGTTGCTTTGTTCCCGTAGAAGATGAACTTTAAATTTCAAGTTTATTTTCAAGTTGTTTTTCTTTACCTTTGTTTGTTTTTTCCTTTTTGCCCAAATTTCAAACTTTGAAGTAACTAGGAAGCGATCATAGGCTATATAATTACCTCTAAATAATGAGTATCTTGAATTTGTGAGATTATTCTTTCATTAGATATTACGTAATCCGTTACTGAGCTTAAACCTCTTGCCTTCCAAAAGTACTTATTTATGTCTTTCTGAGGAAGGTATTTGTAATTTTTAGCTGGTCAAATGTTGCAAACTCTCTTGTGTTGCCATTTTCATTTAACATTATTTCTCCAGCTCTTTATAAAATATTTCAAAATCTTCGCGTATTCCTTCTTGAGAAGCATATCCTTCTATGATGTATAAACGTCCTCTATCAATCTTAAATCTAGCAGTTACTGTCCTTTCATTTATACAGTCATAAAGATCTGTCTTTCTTTTCCATTTCTCATCTGCAAGAATGCCTACTCCACTTATTTCTTGTTGCGTTTGTTCCACTCAACTGCATATTAATGTGTAATTATTTAAGCCTTTTATTTCTCTCAATTTCTTCTTGGTTTGTGTTATTACAGCAATGTTTATATTTCTTCTTTTCAAATTTTCTGTAAGCTCTAATACCTTTGTATTAAACCCTCTTCTTATAGATGGCGAGGAGAAAGTCTTGATAGATCCGTATAAAAGTGGAACGGTGTGAGGTATCGTAATGTCGTCTGGTAGGGGATGTCTGTAGGTGGGGGCGCAACTTATAGGAGCTATGGTGACAGCGGTGGCCATTTTGAAATCCGCCTTCTTGGACTTGGCTTACGTGTTTCAAGGGATCATTTGACACATGATTTTGAATTGCCTCTTCTCAGGAATACATACGTGAAATCTGTTTTGAAATATCTTTATTTATGTATGAATTATGACCTGTTTAATTTTGAAATTCCAAGGAGGTGATCAAATCTACTTATTGTTGCAGACGATCCATACTGGCACTTACACATCAGGAATGCAATGAAATTGTGTTATTGAGTGGTGGACGAAGTACCAGAGTGATTGCTGCTGACTTCAGTTCCCAGCATCCTGAGAGAAATAACATTTCACATATGACAGTCATAGGATAAATTTCGTGCAACAGGTTCTGTGGTGGGAAAGCCACGCAGTGGACGAGCAAGAACAGCCACCGCGACGAGACCGCAACAGCAATTGTGGCATCATTTGTGAAAGGTCCACATCTCAGTACGCGCCAGTTATCGGCCATATCCAGCGTCAGTCAGTGTTCAACCCTGAGCGAGTTGCACACACACCAATGGCAGATGTACAAGTTGCAACATCGTCTCTCGGATGATGACCGTGATCAGCGGGTGCAGTTTGCAGAATGGGCTCTTGATCAGTGTAACAGGAATCCAGACTTCACACGACAGGCGTTATTCAGTGACGTAGCTAATTTTTATGTGCAAGTAGAAGTAAACAAATAGTCATCGTTGCTGGTTAGATGGGAGTCCCTCGTGGGTGAATCCCTATAACAGTGTTGGTAGTGAAAAAGTGATGGTTTGGAGTAGGATTTGGGACACAAGAATAATGGGTCTGGTGTTTTTGTTGATGGGACCGTAAATGGGGAAAGGTACTTTAACATGCTCCGTAATTACGTGCTTCCAACGCTATTGAATCCGTAGGGTGGTTTCCGAACATTTTTCATACAAGACGGTGCACCTCCCCGCTATGCTACTGAGGTCAGAAAGTTTGTGGATGAACAGTTTGGAGGTCACTGGATAGGTGGGAGCGGTCCTGTCAAATGGCTGCCACAGTCCCCAGATCTTACACCTTTTGACTTTTATCTGTGAGGACATTTGAAATCATTTGTATATGAGGTAAAAATCAGCAATGTAGCCCATCTTTGCGCTCTGAGGAGGCGTGTGCCTCTGTTGACCCACACATTCTGCGACGTGTGCAGCAAAAAAGACTCCGATTGTGTGCCCATCGCAATGGAGGTCGTATTGAGCTTGTGCTGTAATGCCGACTCTCACAAGGACTGGTCATAACTCCTACACAAACAAAGATATCTTAAAGCATATTTCACATGTGTATTCTTGAGGAAGACGCAGTTCAAAATGATGTACCACAAGAGCCCTTTCCCACTTGAAACCCAAGGTGGCGGATATCGAGATCGCCGCCGCTGTCGCCATAGCTGCTATAAGCTGCGCCCCCTCCCGCAGACACCCTTTATCAGTCCCCATTATGATTCCTCACACCTTTCGGCTTTTATAGGGGTATACCCAGACTTATACCTGACCCTGTACACCAGGTACCTACACTATCCTTTATTGTGGTCTTCATGTCGTCTTTGAGAACTATCCAGCTTATTCCTTAGAGAGGTATGAATCGTTAGTTTATATATATAAATGGAAAATCAGCCCATCGCACAATCCCCATCCTGGAGGACCGGATTTTAAATCAGAGTACCTTCTCCTAGGTGGATTGCTGACCATGACTTAAGAGATTTACCTCCCCTTTTCTTCTATGTTAATTAAACTCCAGCAAGCGAGATTGCGGCTTTCGCTCCTCGACATAACAGCCCGGAATATTTCAATAACTGTAATAAGTTATTCAGCTCTTGGGGATACCATACGTTCGAAGACAAGGAAAGTAACTGCTGTGGCGGAGGGGTCGCAAAATGACAATGGGTTAATAAACGCGCTAACACAATAATTAAGTCCCACAAGTTCTGGAAGAATTTTAAAGACTGGGAAATACGCTTTTAAGCTGAAACTAGTCAAAGAAGAAAGGGAGAGAGTCCGTAGAGCAATCGTTGATTCTTCGCCATGCTTAGGCAGATGTTCCATCTGGTAGCTGTTGCGCCCTGCATCTCCCTGCACTGCGTCTCCGTGTACAGGCACGGAACGCAAGGCCGCCCTGTTCGTTACAGCTCGGCTTTCCACACGTTAACATCTGGGTTAGCGTGTGCCGCTCTGCTACGAACGCAATAATTCGCCAGCAGGCATAACTTGCCTCGTCCGCCAGGCCGCTGAACCCGTTCAGCTTCCGGACAACGTTCAGAACTCTGGACGACTCAGTTTCGACAGTCATCATAGCTCCTAGCTGCGAAAGCTACGCTAGGTCTGCGAACTTCCTGTCTCTTGTGGACGTAATTGCACCGATTCTTAGCAACGCAAAGGTTGTCCCGTTAATTGTGAAACTATTACCTGTAGAAGTAAATAGACACAGTGTTCTCGGCCTAGTCTGACAAGGATATGAGAAACCGGTCAAGTGCACGCGTTTGAAACTAAATGTTAGTGCGGAGTAACGCACTAGTGAAACATTGACACCAGAGAGAAGTTGACGCCTTTCATCTATATTAGGAAAGGGCGACAGAGGGTTTACTGAAACTGGTCGGCAAGGGATCTTCCCGCAAGGTATGAACATTACTGCAGTTGTCTACGGGGACGATGTAACATAAATAATTATCCAGTGCAGGCGTTTGCTTGCAGGGGAACAGCGACCGTTAGAAATTAAAATTTTGGAGTAGCCGCTAGTCACTTATAACTTTCTTTATTTTTATGTGTTTGACTCTACCAAAGAGAGCATCTTCATAACTGTGGAAATCCAGTGTAAAAAGCGGAAGCTATTTTGCCATATTATTATGCAGTATTCTCGCTAGTGACAGGTACGACTCTTCGTATGAAGAATTTCTGAAGCCAGTGTTCTCCTGTCTTCAGCTTGTTCCTTCGGTCTTCTGTATCTCTATCGGTCTTTCATGTCATCCAGATGTTGAATTCTTATTCTTCCTCATCCTGTAGTTCCTTTGATCTTTTGATCTTCCCTTCAGTGACGTCTTGTGTGAGTCCCTTGTGCCTAAGCATGTTTCCGATTTAGTTGGCTATTCTCTTAAGAATTGTATTCAGAATAGTTTTATTCTCTCCTACTCTTCTCAGTACATTGTCGTTTGTCAGCAGATCCGTCCACTTGATCTTCTCCTTTCTTTTCCAACACCAAATTTCAAAACTTTCTATATATTTGAAACTTATATATTTTCTCCGTTTTCCTCATTGTCCACGTCTCTGCTCCGTACAGTGCAATGCTCCAGATGCAGCACTTCACCAGCTTCTTCCCTAATTCCAAACCCAACTTTCCGGTCAGCAGAGTCCTCTTCTTGTTCAGTAAGGCTTTGGCCTTGGCGATTCTTGCTCGAATTTCGTTTATTCGATGGGCAGCCTTTGTTAGAAAGCTTCCCGAGTACTTGAACTCTGTTACATTCTCCAGATCTCCACAATTACCGTCAAAGGTTTCTCCCGTTTTGATATCCGAATCACTTTCGATTCCTCGATGTTGATTTCCATGTCATATTTCCTTCCAGTTTCCACTAACCGGTTCATCATGTGTTGCATTTGTCCTCGACTTTTGGCGAATACTACCAGGTCGTCTCCATACCTGAAGGTGTTTATGAGTCGTCCTCCTATCCTGGAGTTTCCGCCTCCCTTCAACGCTTCTCTCGCCAGCCATTCTGCTTACAGGTGGAGAAACTCGGCGACAGACGATATCCATTGTCTGATTCCTCTTCCTATTTCCACGCTGTTTATTTCTCCGTAGTTCTGTCACATCTTTACTCTTCGTCCCAGTTGCAAGTTGACAATTAGTCTCCTGTCTCTCCAGTTAATTCCAATCTCCTTGAGGACGTTCAACAATAATATCCAATTGACTCTGTCAAAGGCCTTCTGCTAGTCTATAAAACAAGCACAAACGTCTTCGTTTACAGCCAAAATTCTCTCCGACAAAATCCTCACCATGATGTATCTGGTACCATTTCCTTTCCTAAATCCAAATAGGTCCTCTCCCATTACTTTTTCAATTTTGTGTTCCATCCGTTTGTCGAATATTCTTACGATGATCTATGCCAAGTGTAAAATCAGACTAATTGCTCTGCAATCACTATATTTCTTGGCTTGTTGTTTCTTCTCAAGAGCAGCCATTATGACGTCCGAAAAGTTCTTAGTCCACTCTTGAGTTCCGTAGATTGTGTTGATGAGTTGCGTCAGTGCATTCAAACCTCCGTTTCCGATTTCTTTCAGCAAATCCACCGGCATGTCGTCGTCTTTGCTGTAGCTTCCCTCCTATTCACGCCGTTAATAGTCTTCTCTACTTACGCTGTCAGTATTTTGGGCCTTTGTCGTCTTCGTCGATAGCTTCCTCTGCCTCTGTTTCGATGTCTTACGACGTTCCTTAACGTAGAGTTCCTTTACGTATTCTTCCCATATTTTCAGCCCCTCCCTGATTCAGTAAGCATTTGTCCTCTGGAGTGCTCTATTCTGAAGTTCCTTACTCCCTTGCTGTCGCTCCGTTCCAGTTCCCTCGTTTCCTGGTACGTGAGGTCGTACCTTCCTCTTCTTTGCAGTTCTTCTGTTTCTTCGCATATTTCTACTACGTACTTTTCCTTCGCTTTATCTGTTTCTCTGCTGAGTGCTTTGTTAAGTCTTCTCTACTCTTCTTCATTAACATTTTTTTCATTACTTCCTTTCGTCCATTTTCTCCAGCATCTCATTGGTGATCCATGGTTTTCTCGCTCTCTTTGCTTCCCTCCCAACTTCACTCTTTAAGATATTCAGCAAAACCAGTTTAACCTATTGCCACTACGTTTCCACACTTGCATTTTCATCTATCACTTCACTAAACTGTTGCACCAAGGATTCTCTTAAAGTCTCACTGTTCTCTCTTAGCTTTTCCAGGTTCCATCTCTGCTTTCGTCTCTCATACTGCACACTGCAGAAATACAAGAGTCTGAAAAACAGAATCAACAGAGAGGCAAAACAAGCAAGAGAAAAATACCTTGATGATCTCTGTATTTCAGTTGAGGACAACATGACAAGGCCTATAAATGTGTGAGACATTGCATTGGAGACAGAAGAAACAAATGTAGGGCTGTGATGGATGAAAATGGCAATATGTTGGATGACGATGATGAAGTTGCAAGAAGATGGAAACAATATATAGGAAAACTGTAAAGCTGACCAGACCTGTCTCAAAACATCATGGAAGAAGAAACAGAAGTAGATGTACACAACATAGGTGAACCTATATTAAAGGTAGAGTTTGAACTAGCTCTGAAAAAATTGAAAAATAACAAATCGCCTGGTATAGACAATATCCCAGCCGAACTTCTGAAATCTGGAGGAGCAAAACTGAATCAGGAGTTGTATAATCTTGTTTTCAACATGTACGAGCAGGGTAAAATTCCTACAGACTTTGAGAAAAACATTATGGTCCTCATTCCAAAGAAGGCAAATGCTACAGGATGTGAAAATTATAGGACACTCAGCCTAGTTACTCACGCCTCTAAAATATTAACCTCAATTATCCTAAAACGCATAGAACAAAAAGTCGAAGCTACACTCTCCGAAGACCAGTTTGGATTCCGGAAAGATAGAGGAACCAGAGAAGCAATATTTGCTCTAAAACTAATAATAGAGAAACGACTAGATAAGAACCTGAAAACATACATAGCTTTCGTAGATGTAGAGAAAGCCTTTGATAATGTTAAATGGGATAAGATGTTTGAGGTACTCAAAAAAGTAGGAATAGACCATAAAGATAGAAAAATGATATGGAACCTGTACAAAAACGAGACAGCAGTTATCCGTGGACGGACAAAACAAGAAGAGGTGCAGATACGGAAAGGTGTCCGTCAAGGTTGCGCACTATCCCCTGTTATCTTTAACGTATACATTGAAGAGGCGCTGAAAAAAGTAAGGGAAAATTCACAGACAGGTGCAGTAATTCATGGCCAACGAATAGATATGATAAGATATGCCGATGATATAGCTGTCCTGGCTGAAAGTGAAGAAGATCTTGTAGTCCTACTAAACATAATGGATAAAGTTATGGGTGAAGAATATAATATGAGAATTAATAAAGCAAAAACAAAAGTAATGGCATGCGACAAAGAAGATCAAGTGAAATTCCAAGTTCATGTAGGCAATGAACTGCTTGAACAAGTTGATAAATTTACTTATCTGGGCAGTAATATTACCAGAGATGGAAGGAGCAAGGCAGAAGTGAGAAGTAGAATAGCTCAAGCAAAGGCTGCTTTTAACAAGAAGAAAAACATTTTAACATCTAAGAGCATCAGCCTTGAAACCAGGAAAAGATTTTTGAAATCATATGTGTGGAGTGTGGCATACTATGGGTGTGAAACATGGACTCTCGGGACAGAGGAACAGCAGAAGCTAAATTCTTTTGAAATGTGGTGCTATAGACGCATGCTCAAAATAAAATGGATCGACAAGGTCACAAACGAAGTGGTTCTGGAAAGAGCAGGTGAGGAGAGAAGCTTCTGTAGTTTCATTGTTAAAAGAAGAGTGCAATTTACAGGCCATCTATTAAGACATAAAGGACTCCTGAACACAATCATAGAGGGATATGTCGAGGGAAAAAGACCAAGAGGAAGACCACGACTGAGGTACATGGATCAAATCGTGAAAGATGTGGGATGTAACACCTGTAAAGAAATGAAGAGAAAAGCTGAAAGACGCACAGAGTGGAGACAAGCTGCCATTGTAGCTGTTGCAAACCAATCCTTGGATTGACCACTACAGAAGAAGAAGACTGTACACTGTCGGGTCTTCTTCAACCTTGTACCGGTGTCTGCAACCAAAAGGTTATGCTCCGAGTCAACATAGGCCCCTAGAATAGTCTTGGCATCTTCCACTCTGTTCCTGAACTTCTGATTCACGAGGACGTAGTGTATCTGACATCTGTTAATGTCTCCTGGGCTGTTCCATGTGTACAATTTATTCTTCCTTTTCTTGAACGAAGAGTTCATCATTACCAATCCCTTTCGCTCACACAATTCCACTAGCATTCCTCCTCTGTCATTTCTTCTTCCTAATCCATTTTGTTCCACAACGTTTGCTTCACTACCTTGTCCAACCACACTACTCCATGATTATAGTGTGTACTCTTCATCTGTCTTCAGAGTGGATGAAGTCCTCTATTTCATCGAACGTTTCTTCCACTTCTCCGTCGTAATGGTGTGATGTTGGTATATACACTTGAACTGTCAGCCCGCATCTCGTGGTCGTGCGGTAGCGTTCTCGCTTCCCACGCCCGGGTTCCCGGGTTCGATTCCCGGCGGGGTCAGGGATTTTCTCTGCCTCGTGATGGCTGGGTGTTGTGTGCTGTCCTTAGGTTAGTTAGGTTTAAGTAGTTCTAAGTTCTAGGGGACTTATGACCACAGCAGTTGAGTCCCATAGTGCTCAGAGCCATTTTTTTGAACTGTCAGAATGTCCACTGGTTCTGCACTTATTATCACAAATATTAAACAATCACTATGTCACACCACTTCAGTCATACTTTGAGCTATTTAATTTCCCATCACTGTTGCTATACCACTTTTGCCATAGTTTAGTGATATTAGTGTTTTTGGAATTAAATTGTTTTACATTACGCTTCAGGAGCAGTTTCAGTCAAAGTGCATATCGGTAGGACTTTGACTCGCGTAACAAGAAATGAAATGTTTTGCTGTTTAATCTTTGAATGTGTCTGACCAGAGAGTTAACGTTAATTGTACAGAGCACACTTAATACATTTTATGTATGACGGCAGAGCTATACACAGTCATATATTTGTAACGTGTAACCCTCGTCTGAGTAATGTAAGTTATCACGTCGTTAGTTGAACCTGTGTTTTTATCTTATTGAAACGAAATGATCGTATGGCATTGATGACCGGAAGTCTCCACCTGGGGAAGTTAGGCCACCGAGATGCAAGTCTTTTCAGTTGACTCCACACTGGGCGACAAGTGCATCGATAATGATGAAATGGTGATAAGGACAACACAACACCCAGTCCCCGCGCGGGGAAAATCTCCGACGCGACCAGGAATCGAACCCGGTGCCGCCGCATGACAATCAGACGCGCTGAAAAGTCGGCTAAGGGGACGGACTATTATCTTATTGTATGTTGGTGTAACGCACTATATTTTCACAGTTCTGAAGATGTTATTGTGAAAATTACCGAACTATCAGTTAAATAAGTCACGGTTGCAAAATACTAACATGACTCCTTTTCAGCAGAATAGAAAAAATGGTAGAAGCCGACCTCGAGGAAGAAATGCAGGAACCCGCAAGGCAATACTGACTCTATGACTTACCTCAGAAGATAGGTCAAGGAAAGGCAATGTCGTTTGGTAGACTTAGAGGAAGTTTTTGACAGTGGTGACTGGAATACTCTCTTTCGGATTCTCAAGTGGCAGGCGTAAAATACCGGAGCGAAAGGGTATTTACGATTTGTACAAAAATCAGATGGCAGTTATAAGAGTCGAGGGGCATGAAAGGGAAGCAGTGGTTGAGAAGGGTGTACGATAAGGTTGTAGCCTATCCCTGATATTATTCGATCTGTATATTGAACAAGCAGTAAAGGAAACAAAAGCAGAATTGGAATTAGGAATTAAAATCCAGGGAGAAGAAATGAAAACGTTGAGGCTTGCCGATGACATTGTAATTTTATCAGAGACAGCAAAGAACTTGGAAGAACAGTTGGACGGGATGGACAGTGCCCTGAAAGGAGGATATAAGATGAACACCAACAAAAGCAAAACGAGGATAATGGAAGGTAGTCGAATTAAATTAGGTGACGCTGAGGGAATTACACTGAAGCGCCAAAGAAACTGGTATAGACATGCGTATTCAAATACTAAGATATGTAAAAACGCAGAATACGGCGCGGCGGTCGGCAACGCCTATATACGAAGACAAGTGTCTAGCGCAGTTGTTAGATCGGTTCCTGCTGCTATAATGGCACGTTATCAAGATTTAAGTGAGTCTGAAAGTGGTGCTATAGCCCGTGCACGAGCGATGGGACATAGCATCTCCACGTAGCGATGAAGTGGGGATTTTCCCGTACGACCATTTCACGAGTGTACCGTGAATATCGGGAATTCTGTAAAACATCAAATCTGCGACATTGCTGCGGCCAGAAACAGATCCTGCAAGAACGGGACCAACGACGACTGAAGAGAATCGTTCAGCGTGACAGAAGTGCAACCCTTCTCCAAACTGCTGCATCTTTCAACGCTGGGCCATCAACAAGTGTCAGCGTGCGAACTGTTCAACGAAATATCATCGACATGGGCTTTCAGAGGCGAAGCCCCACTCGTGTACCCTTGATGACTGCATTCGATACAAAGCTTTACGCCTCACCTGGGCGCATCAACAGCGGCATTGGACTGTTGATGATTGGAAACATGTTGCCTGGTCGGACGTGTCTCATTTCAGATTGTATCTAGGGGATGGACATGTACGGGTATGAGGACAACCTCACGAACTCAGGACCTTTTATGTCGGCAGTGGACTGTTCAAGCTGGTGAAGGCTCTGCAACGGTATGGTGCCTGTGCAGTTGGAGTGATATGGACCCCTGATACGTCTAGAAACGAATCTGACAGGTGACACGAACGTAAGCATCCTGTCTGATCACCTGCATCCATTCATGTTCATTGTGCATTCCGAGGGACTTAGGCAATTGCATCAGGACAATGCGACAATCCACACGTCCACAATTGCTACAGAGCGGCTCCAGGAACATTCTTCTGAATTTAAACACTTCCTATGACCACCAAAGTCCCCAGAAACGAACATTGTTGATAATATCTGGGATGCCTTGCAACGTGCTGTTCAGAAGAGATCTCCACCCTCTCGTACTCTTATTGATTTATGAACAGTCCTCCAGGATACATGGTCTCGCTTCCCTACAGCTCTACTTCAGACATTAGTCGAGTCCATGCCAACGTCATGTTGCGGCGCTTCTGCGTGCTCGCGGGGGCTTTGCACGATATTAGGCAGATGTACCAGTTTCTTTGGCTCTTCATTGCAGATTAGGAAACGAGACACTTTCGGTTGAAGATGATTTTAGCTACTTGGGAAGCAAAATAACTGAGGATGTTCGAAGCAGAGACGATATAAAATGTAGATTGGTGATGGCAAGAAAAGCGTTTCTGAAGAGGAGAAATTTGTTAATATCGAGTATAGATTTAAGTGTCAGGAAGTCTTTTCTGAAAGTATTTGTATGGAGTGTAGCCATGTGAGGATGTGAAACATGGACGATAAACAGTTTATGCGAGAAGAGAATAGAAGCTTTTGAAACGTGGTGCTACAGAACAATGCTGAAGATTAGATGGATAGATCATGTAACTAATGAGGAATTACTAAATAGAATTGGGGAGGAGAAGAATTTGTGGCGCAACTTGACTAGAAGAAAGAATCGGTTGGTAGGACACGTTCTGAGGCATCAAGGGATTACCAATTTAGTATTGGAGGAAAGCGTGGAGGTTAAAAATCGTAGAGGGAGACCAGGAGATGAATACACTAACCAGATTCAGAAGGACATAGATTGCAGTAGTCATTCGGAGACACGAGACTTGCACAGGATAGAGTACCATGGAGGCTGCATCAAATCAGCCTTTGCACTGAAGACCACAACAACTCTAACTGTTAGAGAACATTATGATAATTATGTCTAACTTGTACTATACTATACATGGCTGTACTGTAATTTGCTGTAGATGGGCGAAATTCTGTCCGGGCACAGCTACTGTACAGCACACGATTCCCTAAAAAGCTATCGCCTTCTCGCTCCATGTTCGGTCATCTCATTTCTCGTCTACAGGGAACGGGAAGTTTAAATGCAAGACTTAGAAATCGACGTAGAACACGAGGCAGACGCTGTGCTCGCTACCGTAACCTTAAATCCTCAAGTCAGCTCACGACGACTTCAACATGAATTTGGTGTCTCGAAAAAAAGTGCACATCACATTCTGCAATCTCATAAATTCCATCCTTACCATGTTCATTTACCAAAGAACGTCATAGAAACAACAGGCTTCAATTTCGTCAGTGCGCTCAGCAACAACTTCTGACTAATCCTAATTTCTTCTCAGATATTCTTGTTACCGACAAGGCGTATCTTTCACAAAGAATTTGTCAATATGAGAAATTAGCGTTATTTGACCATCATTAATCCACGATGGCTCCGACAGGTAGAGCATTAACTTCCATTGAATGTTAACGTTTGACGCGGAATTATTGTAGATACCTTTATCGTACCCTTTTTGTAAATGGCAACCAAAATGGCTGAGAACAGTCCAATTATTAAGACACTCTTCGTTTTCTCTCCGACGCCATTCCTCTGAATCTGAGGGTGGTCATGTGGTATCAGCATGATGGATGCCCTGCAAGTAACATCTTACGAGCACGACGAATTGTAACCCGAAAATACCCTGGGAAGTGGATTGCACGTGGTGGGCCAGTTACTTGGTCTGCCCGATCTCAAGACCTTACACAACCGAAATCTTTTGCTGTGCGGAGCAGTCAAGGACGCTGTCTACCAAAATATTCCATCAACAACAGAGGACGTGCAACACGCATTATTGGCGCTTGTACAGCCATCACAGAGGAAGTAGTAAAACGATGCATCCACAGACTGACCCTATGTATGAATGCCAATGGTCACCATTCTGAGCATGTGACGAAAGCGATCTGTTTTTCGTGTAGTGGTAGTACTAGAATAGAAGTTAGAACAAAGGTCCGTGCTACTTCTGCTTTGTCATAAGTACTGTAATACGCTACTGTACAATAACAAGATCAAATAACTGTACAGTGCGGTACTGTTGCAAACAATGTTTGTTGATAGTTTTTAAAATGTTCAAACGCGTCTTGAAGAAGTTGTCAAAAATGGCTCTGAGCACTATGGGACTTCACATCTGAGGTCATCAGTCCCCTAGAACTTAGAACTACTTAAACCTACCTAACCTAAGGAAATCACACACATCCATGCCCGAGGCAGGATTCGAACCTGCGACCGTAGCGTGAAGAAGTCAAATGATATAATGAAATGCACTGAAGTGACACTTAAATTAGAGAAGTTATGTATTATTTATCATTTCAATAGTTACTAGTTTCATGAATAAAATGGTACAGTATGACACATTTTTGAATAGCTCTTGGAGACGGTGAGTGTATTCTTAAATAAAATGTGCATTGTTCCATTAAAAAATTGTAACCTCTAACCCGTATCTGCTACATCTGTGGGAATAGATATGACGTGTACTCTCAGCAAGAACTCCCCAAGGATTTTAAAAAACATTGATTGAAACAATTTTTCATTTATGCGATCAAAAAAAAGTTACTTTGGGTGCGCAAGATAAATGGAACACACTGTTTATATCTCCTTGAGGTGGTCCGCCATTGACTGTTTGTGCATGTGTTATTATGAGGTTACGCTTGTTTTGTTTCTGGCACGTTTTTAGTGCTGCCAGATGTACGTCACTATATTGCGCTTCGTCTACAAACTATATGAAATGATAGAGACGTGTTGCACAATGTTGGCAAGTAACTGGGTCTTGCTGAAAGTATTCCGGGCTGTGGTATTCTTCACACAGTTGGAAATCCTATAGTTACTGGATTCTAGTCCTTTTGCTACACTCTGTGCTATCTGTCCTATGCTGTGAAATCCTATAGTTGCTGGATTCAAGTCGTTTTGCAACACTGTTGTGATATGTGTCCCATGCTGTGGCATTCAGTGGTATGGAATTGTACATAATTTGCTGTAGACACTGGAAGGAGCAGAAATGGGAGTGAAGAGAAGGGCTATAATTCTCTATTTTTATTTAATGCGCAAGATGAATACAAGTTTGTAGCCATTGGTTGAGACAGTATATTTTATTATGAGTTCCGTTTGAGGGCGTTGCTGCAGCATACACGCAAGGTAGCACGACTCCGATGCGTCTATATAAGCACCGAAATGTGACAAGGATTGGACACATTCGAGGGTTGGATTCCCTCTCTTCTTCATCGAAGAGTTTCACTGCCTGGGCTACTCTCAGGGTGCGCCTTCGACGTGGAAGATCCCTGCCGTGTCGTCTGCTTGCCGTCACCGCCGCCGCCGCTTGGTCGCCGCCTTCCGGTCCTTGCAGCCGCCGCAGCCGTCGCCGCCTGCCGGGGCTCGCCGCCCCCACCTGGTCACCGCCTGCGGTGCTCGCCGCCGCCGCCGCCGTCGCCGCCACCGCCGCCTGCCGGGGCTCGCCGCCGCCGCCGCCGCCGCCGCCGCCGCCACCGCCACCGCCGCCTGCCGGGGCTCGCCGCCGCCGCCGCCGCCGCCGGTGCCCGCCGCCGCCGCCGCCGCCGCCGCCGCCGCCGCCGTCCGGTGCCCGCCGCCGCCGTCCGGTGCCGCCGTCCTGACCCTGGTCTACGGCCGTCTTCGTCTTCATCCGGCCGTCTTCGTCTTCATCCGTCTTCGTCTTTGTCTGTCCCCAGTTTCTGTCCTCTCCTCTTCGTTCTGTTCGTTCTTGTTTCTCTCTCCCGTCATGTCCACCCCCACCACCACTGTCACTACTACCACCGCCGCCATTGTCTATACCTCCCCTTCCGCCGCCTCCACCACTGTAACTTGGTGTGCCCAGTCCCACCCCCCTCCTTCCATTCCACCTCTCCTCACTCTCCCTTCACCCTCTATCTTTGTCGCCCCCTCTCCCGCTTCTTCCTCCCGCTCCTCTCGTTCTGATCCCTTCCCCCCACTCCCCCAGCCTGTCACTGCAGCTCCAGCTCGGGTGATGGCCCGTCGGGCCACTGCCCACGCCCAGCTCTCCCCGTCACCTTCGCCATCACCGCCGCCACTGCCACCGTCATCGTCATCGTCGCCGTCGCCTTCACCGTCACCGTCACCATCTCCGGCGCCGACTCCGGCCCCGGAACCTGCCCCTCCCCGCCACATTCCCGTTGTTCCCATCCCCCACACCTCCTCCACCGCCGTCAAGCGCCCCGGTGGCACCCCTGCTTCCTCTGCTTCCAAAAAGGCTGCGCCTCGTCCTCCTTCCCCCACCCATGATGCCATGGAAGTCTCCCCGCCTGTCCCTGCCCCCTCATCCTCCTCCTCTCCCCCTTCCTCCTACCGCTACCTCCTCTCCCGTCCTGATCCCTCTCTCCTTGAAGCCCGGAACCTCACCCTCTTCCTTCGCCAGCATTGTCCTGGTGCCTCCATCTCCCTCCTCACTCCTCGCCGAGATTCTGTTCTCATCTCCTCCCCCAGCCCAACCCTCCATACTGACATCCTCTCCCGTCTCCCCATCACCCGTTTTGGTCCCAACGCCTCCCTTACCCCTGCTCCTTCTCCATCTCCTACCCGCCAACCCCAACCCCCGCGTCGCCCGCCGACCCTCACCGCCGTGATCACGCGGCTCAGTCCGTCGATCACGGAGGAGGAGGTGTTGGCGGAGCTCCAGGCCCATCCCACACTGGAGGTGCGGGCGGTCCGCCGCATTTTCAACTCGGCCGGCCCCACCCGCCTTATGCGGGTTTTCTCTGAGGACGCCAACTCCATTGACCGTCTCCTGAAGGAGGGTGCCCTCTCTTCCACCAGCGGTACAAGGTCGACCCTTCCCGTTCCCCTCCTCAATCCCTGCGCTGCCAGAGGTGTCTGCGCTATAATGCGCACCCCACAGCTGAGTGCCGTGAGGCCCCCACCTGCCCGCATTGTCGGCAGGCGCACTTCCTCCGGCAGTGCCCTAACCTCCAATCCCCTCCCTCCTGTAATACCTGCAATCTCCCTCATCCCACCTACTCCCAAAAGTGTAAAGCCCGACCCCCTCCAACCACTCCTGAACTCACCGTACCTGTCCGTCCTCTGGACGCCCCCACCCCTCCTGGCAATTCCCTTCGTCCCCCACCCACCGCTGAGGACATCATCAGGTTCCTCACCATCGTCCTCCAGAATGTTCATCCCTTTCAGCGCCCTCACACCCTCCAGCAGATCTCCCTTGCTGCCCGTTCCATCTTCCAACTCAAGATGTACGCCACCTACTCCAACAACCAGGCCCATTTCACCTTCTCCCGTCTTGACACCCTCGTTTAAATCCCAGTCATGGCGCGACAGCAACGTATCCTTTTCAACAACATCCGCTCCCTTCCCGCCAACAAAAACCTGTTCCTGCACACCCTTGCCACCCACCGCGTGGATGCCTTCCTCCTCAATGAAACCTTCCTGCAACCCCACCGCACAGTCCACACTTCGCCCTACCTCCTCCACCGCTCCGATAATCCCCTCCCGATTGCGCGTGGCGGAGTTGCCATTGGTCACCACCGCCAGATCCCCGTTCGGCTCCAACCTCTCCTTCCCGACCCCACCGAACACCTGATCCTTAGTCTCTTCTTCCCCGGCCTTACCGTTACCTGCGCCACCATCTATGTCCGCCCCAACGCTCCTATTCCCTTCGACTTCCTCTCCCACGTCGATCGTACCTTTTCCTCCTACGTGATCGCCGCCGACCTCAACATCCATAGTCGTTCCGCTGCCCAGTTACGGTGATGGCATCGGTTCCTCTCCACCCTTCAAGGTGACCTCGTCCCCATCCCCCGGCATACCCGTCCTGAATCCAACTCCACTCCTGATGTTATCCTCTCCTCCCCCAACCTCCTTGGCCGCATAACGGTGGATGTCCTGGAGCCTATTGGTAGCGACCATCTCCCTGTCCTCCTCACCGTTTCAGACGGTCGTCGCCCTCGCCCCGACCCTCGTACTGACCCTCCCCCTAAGTATGTCCACGACTATTCCCGAGCCGACTGGAATGCCTACCGGGATACCCTTTCCACCCAGGTCGATAGCCACCCTCTCACATACCACCACCCTGACGATGTCACCCATGCCGCCTCCTTTCTCCAGCGGACCTTGTCTGAGGCCGTGGAGGCCCACGTTCCTACTGTCGCCATCCACCCCCACCGTCCTACCTTACCCCCACAGGCCGTTCTCCTCCTCCGTGAATCCCGTCGTCTCTACCGTGCCTTCCTCCGCACGCGTGACCCGGACACACTACGACGCCACCGGCAACTCCAGCGACACGTTCGTAATTTGCTCGCGGCTAAGAAACGCCGGGACTGGCGACAGACATGCACCCGTTTAAATGCAACCCTACCAATCAACTCGTCCAAGTTCTGGTCGGCCTTCCGTCGCCTTACCGGAACAAAACCCTCCCCCTATTATCCTCTTCTCCATGATGATCACCCTTTCCCTGACTCCCTTAGTAAGGCCAATCACTTTGCCTCCTACCTCTCCGATGTATTTTCCGTCCCCGATGATCCCCAGTTCGATTACTCCCTCTTCCCGGATATCCGCGATCGAACTGACACCTCTTCCCCTCCCCTCGCTCCTGGCTTCCAGTACTTGGACAACATTACACACACGGAACTCAATGCCCCTATCACTACACAGGATCTCATTGCTACCCTCCGCACAAAACGCAACACCGCTCCTGGTCACGATCGTGCCACCTACCGTCACCTTCGTGAAGCTCCTGTCTCTTTCCTCTCCACCCTGGCCAGGCTCTACAATGTAGTCCTGTCCACCGGTTACTACCCCGACCTGTGGAAAACCTCCCGTATCCTCATGTTCCTTAAACCTGGCAAATCGCCGTCCGCCGTCTCCTCCTACCGTCCCATCAGCTTTACCTTGGTCTTCAGCAAGGTCCTAGAATCTACCCTCACCCGCCGCATCCACCAGCATCTCCGCCAGCACCGCCTCCTTCCCGTCACCCAGTGTGGCTTTCGGCCATCCTTCTCTTCCGACGATCTTCTCCTTCACCTCACTCATCTCCTTTCTGAACAGCTTAATTCCCGTCGCTCCGCCATCTTCCTCTCACTTGACCTCGAACGCGCTTATGACCGCGTCTGGCATTCCGGTCTCCTCTTCAAGCTCCAAACCTTTGCCCTTCCCATTAACTACGTCCGTCTGATCGGTTCCTTTCTCTCCCGCCGTCCTTCCTATGTCACCATCCATAACACCGATTCCTACACCTTTTTCCCCTCCGCCGGTGTGCCCCAAGGCTCCGTCCTCTCCCCCCTTCTGTACCTTTTGTACACGGCGGACATGCCGCCGCCGTCGCCCCTCGTCCACCTCCTCCAGTTTGCCGATGACACCGCCTTCCTCGCCCTTGCCCCAACCCTGCAACGCTCCCAACGCCTTCTCCAATCCCATCTTGACCGGTTCACCGCTTGGTGCAACCAGTGGTTGCTCAAGGTCAATCCCTCCAAAACCCAGGCGATCATTGTAGGCAAAACCACCCCTTCCTTCCGCCTCCTTGATTTCTATCTCACCGTCTATGGCCGTCCTATCGCCCTCACTCCCACCCTTAAGTACCTTGGCGTCACCCTCGACCGTCGCCTCTCCTGGACTCCCCATCTCCAGACAATCCAAGCCAAGGCATGTTCCCGACTCCGTCTCCTCAAGCTCCTTTCCGGCCGCACGTGGGGTCTGGACCCCTCCACAATCCTCCACACCTATAAATCCCTCATCCGCCCTATCCTTTGTTACGCCCATCCAGCCTGGCTCTCCGCCCCCCCTACCTTCTATAAATCCCTCCAAATCCTTGAACGCCATGCTCTCCGCCTTGCCTATCGCATCCGTCTCCCCTCCCCCACGCGGATCCTGTATGATCTCATCCCCTTCCCCCACCTCCTCCTTTTCCTTGAAAGGATACGTATCCTGTACACCTCACGTAAACTTGATCCT
Organism: Schistocerca americana; assembly: GCF_021461395.2. Taxonomy (NCBI): domain Eukaryota; kingdom Metazoa; phylum Arthropoda; class Insecta; order Orthoptera; family Acrididae; genus Schistocerca; species Schistocerca americana. The sequence continues at coordinate 569,747,454 of NC_060121.1, forward strand.
CCTCACCCGCTCATTTCCCCGATCCTCTCCCACCCCCGCCCGCTGCCGCGCCTGTATTCTCACGTCCCACCCGGTCTCCATCTCTCCACCCTCCATACCCTCTCCCAAGGTGGCTTCCGCCAGCTCCCTCTCCCTGATGATGTCCTCGTCCCCTCCATCTACCCCTCCTATCAACTTTGACCCTGCCCCGCCCCCCACTTCCCGTGTCCTTTCCTTTCGGCACCCTCCCTCCCTTCTCTTCTCTTCCCTTCTTTTTCCGTCTCCCTGTCCCCTCCCTTCCCCCTCTTCCCCTGGGCTTCCTCTCCCCCTTCCTCCCTCCCCCTTATCTCCCCTGCCCGTGGCATCTCTGCTCTCCCCTCTCGCTCTCCCACTCCCCTTCCTCCTCCTCCTCTCTTGGCAGGTCCCCGGACTCGCACACGTATAGTGAACATTCGCGCGCCGGAGATCGTCGCCTTTTGTGTCTCGTGTGTGTGACGTCGTATAGCGTTTTTGGTGTCCGCCGTCCCACTCCTACGTTCACTTGTGCCGTCGGACTCATCAGTGTTTTGTGCGCCGTGCCGACGTGTTTTCCGTGTTGTTATCGTCACATGTGAACGACTCCGTGTTTTTTATGTCTCTGTGACCTCTCTCTTTTGCCCATCACTTTGTTCTTTGTCATTCAACATGTTCTTATACTCTTGTAAAACGCTATGGCTGAAGAGCGGCGTAGTGTGCCGCTGCCAGCCTACCTGAGTTGTACAGGTTTTAAAATAACAATAAAGTAAAAAAAAAAAAAAAAAAAAACAAGGATTGGAGTGTCATTCGTGTCTTTCCGACGTGCTTGCGGTAAATGCGGAAACGTGAACTGTGGCGACGTTACCAAATGCGTCCAAACAGGACCAACATGCTGTTATTCCTTTAGTTGTTCCCGGAGGACAATCACCGACAGACATCCATCGGAGAACACAGAATGTGTATGGGTCAGCATATCTGTCGAAAACCACCGTTGTGAAATGGTGCAACAAATTCTGTTCTGGTCGCGATTCAGTGCGAGAGACCGTCTATCTGGAAGACCGGCCTCAAGTGATAGACATTAGCGCACCCGCCCTATAGTCCTGAACTATCTTCGTGAAAATATAATGCTTTCAGTCCCAGTACCTGGTGTCTCCAGTCTGATGTGTCGACGGGATAATTGCCTCAGTGCTCACTACTGTTTTGCCTGATTGGCAAACCAATTTTGGATCGTGTGGCCATCGTAATAAAACTATTTGATCGCCTCTTATGTGTCTTACTTGGCTTTGAAATTGTCTATGGACGTTGGAACAGTTGGCGCACTATCGAATGCAAAGCTGCATGTTTGTTTTCACAGAGCGTTGTGAGCAAGGAGGTATTATTACTTCTCTAGTCGTTGATTTTCTATAAATTTTAAAACAACATGTTTGTGTACTTGAAAGGTCTCTGTTGGATTCCTTTCATGTTAATTTCTTAAATCTGTTGTCGTTTACGGCATAAATTCCTCTTCTAAATTTACTGTGGTGTCTCTGACTATCTGGGAGGAGACTGAGCAGTGAAACGTGTTACTTTTACACACAAACAACAACGATCTGTCACACTACTACACTTTAAAACACAGTTTATATGTAATTCATGTCACACAGTCTCATACAGAACCTACATCCACTTTCTTTTATATACTGTATATGATAAGATACTGTCATCCCCCTTCCCTCCTGTGTGAGAGGATGAATGAGCAATTTCTAGTTGCATGCTTGATGGTAGCAGACAAGCCTGTCTGCTACATCTACATCTACATCTATACTCCGCGAGCCACCTTACGGTGTGTGGCGGAGGGTACTTATTGTACCACTATCTGATCCCCCCTTCCTTGTTCCATTCACGAATTGTGCGTGGGAAGAACGACTGCTTGTAAGTCTCCGTATTTGCTCTAATTTCTCGGATCTTTTCGTTGTGATCATTACGCGAGATATATGTGGGCGGTAGTAATATGTTGCCCATCTCTTCCCGGAATGTGCTCTCTCGTAATTTCGATAATAAACCTCTCCGTATTGCGTAACGCCTTTCTTGAAGTGTCCGCCACTGGAGCTTGTTCAGCATCTCCGTAACGCTCTCGCGCTGACTAAATGTCCCCATGACGAATCGCGCTGCTTTTCGCTGGATCATGTCTATCTCTTCTATTAATCCAACCTGGTAAGGGTCCCATACTGATGAGCAATACTCAAGAATCGGACGAACAAGCGTTTTGTAAGCTACTTCTTTCGTCGATGAGTCACATTTTCTTAGAATTCTTCCTATGAATCTCAACCTGGCGCCTGCTTTTCCCACTATTTGTTTTATGTGATCATTCCACTTCAGATCGCTCCGGATAGTAACTCCTAAGTATTTTACGGTCGTTACCGCTTCCAATGATTTACCACCTATGGCATAATCGTACTGGAATGGATTTCTGCCCCTATGTATGCGCATTATATTACATTTATCTACGTTTAGGGAAAGCTGCCAGCTGTCGCACCATGCATTAATCCTCTGCAGGTCCTCCTGGAGTACGTACGAGTCTTCTGATGTTGCTACTTTCTTGTAGACAACCGTGTCATCTGCAAATAGCCTCACGGAGCTACCGATGTTGTCAACTAAGTCATTTATGTATATTGTAAACAATAAAGGTCCTATCACGCTTCCCTGCGGTACTCCCGAAATTACCTCTACATCTGCAGATTTTGAACCGTTAAGAATGACATGTTGTGTTCTTTCTTCTAGGAAATCCTGAATCCAATCACAAACCTGGTCCGATATTCCGTAAGCTCGTATTTTTTTCACTAAACGTAAGTGCGGAACCGTATCAAATGCCTTCCTGAAGTCCAGGAATACGGCATCAATCTGCTCGCCAGTGTCTACGGCACTGTGAATTTCTTGGGCAAATAGGGCGAGCTGAGTTTCACATGATCTCTGTTTGCGGAATCCATGTTGGTTATGATGAAGGAGATTTGTATTATCTAAGAACGTCATAATACGAGAACACAAAACATGTTCCATTATTCTACAACAGATTGACGCAAGCGAAATAGGCCTATAATTATTCGCATCTGATTTATGACCCTTCTTGAAAATGGGAACGACCTGCGCTTTCTTCCAGTCGCTAGGTACTTTACGTTCTTCCAGCGATCTACGATAAATTGCTGATAGAAAGGGGGCAAGTTCTTTAGCATAATCACTGTAGAATCTTAAGGGTATCTCGTCTGGTCCGGATGCTTTTCCGCTACTAAGTGATAGCAGTTGTTTTTCAATTCCGATATCGTTTATTTCAATATTTTCCATTTCGGCGTCCGTGCGACGGCTGAAGTCAGGGACCGTGTTACGATTTTCCGCAGTGAAACAGTTTCGGAACACTGAATTCAGTATTTCTGCCTTTCTTCGGTCGTCCTCTGTTTCGGTGCCATCGTGGTCAACGAGTGACTGAATAGGGGATTTAGATCCGCTAGAGAACAGTAGGACCAACGTCGGAACAGGTAGCTACGCTTTCTAAAAGCAGAGAGGTTTCTATTCTTAGTATGGTCCTGTCTGTCCCTTGTCATGTTGGTATAGGAAGCTGCCTCTCAGGTCACTTCCGTTTGTATCTGTTAAGCACGCTCGGTAGGGGCCCAGGTCAGTCTGTCCGTGGCGAGCGTCTGAAGTGGTAAGATCTCCGGCTAAGCGCGTGTCTGCTAAGTCCGTAGGACAATGGATTTCTTAAGTTCAGCCTAACTGAAAATTTAATCACCTTTATTTCAGGTTTAGCTCTAAAATATCTAATGTTATCTTAAATTGCAACGCAGTGTAATTCTCGTGTGAAGTTCAGAATATATTCCGGTAGTTGCTTTGTCACTACTTTGTGAGTATAGTGGAACCACGTGTCGATCAGTAACTCCAACTAAGATCATCAAACTTAAATGCGAATGCGTGTGAGATTATAACGTCTCGTCTTGACAATATTTTTCAATATAGCAACTTTTTTTTATGTTCAACCCACGTGGGGTGTACTTTGTGAGACCAGTACCACGTGCTTATACAATTGTTTGACCCATCAGGTTAATAGTAAGACGATAGTAACCAGTTCGAGGTTTTTCTTTTGTAAATTTCGTTTCGATGTAATTTATTTTAATTATCAAAATTATTGTGGAGTTACACTCTTTGTGTAAACCAAGTTGACGACGTGAAGCATGTGGTGTATGCATCAAAGTAGCCCTCAGCTATTCTTTTCGGGAACATTTCACAGAGAGTTAGTATGCATTTAGTATACCAGTGTGTGGTAATTTCATGATGCTACGAACATATCTTCTTTGGGTGAAAATTGAATTGGTTGGTTGCGGTTAATTTCCTCTTGGATATGTTTCAACGTTCTTCGTGTGTTATTTTATGAATGCAGTGTTGTATGTAGTCTCCCAATCTTGGCTCCCTATTTGATGTGTTCTGTAAGATACAAACTCACATTTTCACAATCCTAAATAAGGCACCAGTTTAGTTAAGAATCAAGTTTGATATGCTGAAATTTTAACGGAACAATGATCAATGTTAAAATAAATGTCCAAATATAAACTGACTTATTTATTTTTATTTAAATTGTCTTTTTATATATATATATATCACCGGTTATCGTAAGATGAGTACTAAAAGATTATAATTAATGTTAGTCTGGTTGGGAATTTGGTAAGCTAGACAGGATACCTGGTGAAACAGTTGCGCAGTAATGCAAGGTTAACTTCTTCAGATAGCTCACAGTTTTTAACCCACTTTTATGGGCTTGAATATCAGCACAGCTTTCAGAACAAATTAATGCAACAATATTACATACTCATGTCAAGGGCAGGATCTAGGAAGTTTATGGTTGGTTCAAATGGCTCTGAGCACTATGGGACTCAACTGCTGAGGTCATTAGTCCCCTAGAACTTAGAACTAGTTAAACCGAACTAACCTAAGGACATCACACACATCCATGCCTGAGGCAGGATTCGAACCTGCGACCGTAGCGGTCTCGCGGTTCCAGACTGCAGCGCCAGAACCGCGCGGCCACTTCGGCCGGCGGAAGTTTATGGATTTGTTGCCTATCTTTATTGTGAATTGAATATTTTTGTGTTAACTGTTCAAGTTCTGAGAAACTGCTTATTTTAGCACCTGTCCATATAGACAATACATCATCTACATATCGGAAACAGTAGTTAATATTTGCACCCAAACGTTCTTTATTCGAGAAATGTTTGTCAAAATTGTGCATGAATATTTCTGCTGTCTGAAGTAAATTTTCTAACGTTATTGTAAGATGAGTACAAAAGAAGTATTGACAATTTTACAATCAAATCTTAACTTTTCCTGCCAAAAAATAAACCTAAAATGAAAATAAAAATAAAAAATTCAAAAAATAAACCTAAAATAAAAATAAAAATTTTTGCTGGTGAGGAATGTAGTGCCATTTGTCCCACTGTGACCGTTCCGCACCTCCCTTGCATCTGCCGAGTTCCCCAATCTTCAGAATGCGATGCTGCGTGGTGGCTCGATCGTTCCTTGCAGCAGACATGCATCAGGGTTTTACAAAACTATTAATAAAAAGACTTTTTCCCGTTTGTCATCCTAGCTATTTAAAATTCATAATTTTCTGCTTTAGGTTTTATATTAATTCTTCAAGCAGGATGGAAGAACTATGTAACTGGACCGTTACGTAGTGATTACAAAATAAAATGATATTTAAATCCAAGGAATGACAGCCAGTACTGTGTTATCAAACACAAAATACACTATAAATGCACCAGCGTCAATGGTTGAAATGGCTCTGAGCACTATGGGACTTAACATCTGAGGTCACCAGTCCCCTAGAACTTAGAACTACTTAAACGTAACTAGCCTAAGGGCATCTCACACATCCAGGCCCGAGGCAGGATTCGAACCTGCGACCGTAGCAGCAGCGTTGTTCCGGACTGAAGCGCCTAGAACCGCTCGGCCACAGCGGCCGGCACGCCAGCGTCACATGACCGGTTTTCTGGTAATGTATCCATATCCACTATGGCAGGTGTCAGAATGTTGCCACTCATCTCTTAATGTGACATTATCGCCGTGACTTCCGTTGTTTCGTGGATCTGGTTAGATACTTACCTCCTGAATAAGAGCAACTTTTTTCCACTCTCAGCACGAGAGAGCTCACTAATTATTAAAACTTTTTTGGGAATCGGTTTTCCATAATTCAATTTTGTAATATGAGAACATCATGTTAGTCATATCTTCCAATGCGGAGAATAGCTCCTCAGAGAAGTGTTTATGTTGTTGGCTTAATTATGAGATTTAAACAAAAAAATTGTTAGATAAACCACTTCTCTTGTGATGAAATTATTCCTCGCCGCGTAGAGTAGACATAGTGATCAGAGACGAACAATAATTCATCGCCTCGAAGGAGTTGTGAAATTTATCGAGCAAATGGAGATTTTCACAACCTGAAGCACATAATTTTGTAATTTTCTTTAACGCCTTCATTTTGAAACGTCGCGAACGAGCTAGAAAGATAGATAGCATTCCGTGGTTTGTTAACTGGGAAAATCGAGGGGTAGGTTTCTTCCGCACGCAATGGCCCCTTTCTTAGCGGTGAGAGGGAGTTGCTTGTCACGTGTAGGTATCTGTTATGGGTATACGCATAGTGTAGTCCCGTGTCTGTTGTATGATGACGAGTGAATGGACAGAGTGAAACCTAGTGCCAGCATGTAGCCTTCTCTTCTAAAAATTGGAAATTTGTGGTAAAATCTTATGGGACCAAACTGCTAAGATCATCGGTCCCTAAGCTTACACACTACTTAATATAACTTAAACTAACTTACACTAAAGACAACACACACACCCATGCCCGAGGGAGGACTCGAACCTCCAACGGAGGGAGCCGCGCGAACCGTGACAAGGTGCCTAAGGCCGCGCGGCTACCACGCACGGCCTTCTCTTCTACAACAACATTAAAGGGGACCGCCATACTTAATTTTCCGTTCTACAAATGGATCACAAGCAACAGTACCGCATGTCCACATGGCATGAGACACTGAGGAAAGCTTTCGAAGTTTATACACGAGGATTAGAATCGGCTCACTCTGACTTCGAGCGCCGCCGCACAGTCGTGCGATAGCCACCTCGGCTGCGGTTTCGAGTACGGGATACGCAGAGTAGATTATTATGAAACTTCCTTCTTCATTAAAAATCCACGAGGAAGTGGGGTTGGGATGTTTTGGGGAAGGAGACCAGACAGCGAGGTCATCGGTCTCATCGGATTAGGGAAGGACGGGGAAGGAAGTCGGCCGTGCCCTTTGAAAGGAACCATCCCGGCATTTGCCTGGAGCGATTTAGGGAAATCACGGAAAACCTAAATCAGGACGGCCGGACGCCGGATTGAACCGTCGTCCTCCCGAATGCGAGTCCAGTGTGAGGAAGTGGGACAGGCAGACAGTCGCCCCTTGACGAGCAATGTTCTTCTCAGTCGTACTAAACACATGCATTTCTCGGCCCTCGCAAAGCTTCAGTTCTCAAGTATCTCTCCGAAACTTTCCGACCTACACGGAGACTCTCCAACGTGAACTAGCATACCCGGAGAAAGCATGCAACAGAGAACGGCTTAGCTACATCCTAATTACTCTTCTCAGAATGAACCCTTCGCTGTGCAAAGAAAGCACGCTGTAATGAGACGACGTACACTCCACTGTCTAGCGTAAAACTGATTTTGAAGTATCCATTAACACACAACAGGTCATAAAAATTGCATCGGCAAGAAAAACAGCAAATAACGAAATTTTACGCGTTGTAAGAATGCTGTACAGGACGCCCGTTGCCGGGCAGAATGAGGACCCCTGTGGCGTTGTCAGGCGCAATAAAACACTAATCAAGAATATTCCATTTATTACTCCGAATGTAAGTCGGTGCCGTGACTTCTGTGATGTATGGTGGCTATGTAATGTGGAGAGAAATGCGGTGAATCCAAAAGCAGACTCAAGACTGGCGAGGAAGCTGCGTCAACTAGAAGTCAATGACAGCCTGGTGTGGTGGTTTGCCGCCCGCTGCCGAGGTAGGTACACCCCGTCGGTAGCCCTGCTTGGAGACGACGGTCACCACGACGTCTGTGTTTGTATCATGCGCTTGCGGAGTACTCAGTCCCTCTCAGATTACTGCCCGCTTTGTCACATAAGGTGAATTTGCAATGTCGGATGCTGTGGCATGCTGAATGCTGAATCTAGCCCGCCGATGCGGTAGGCCGTTAGAATTCGTGCGACGCTGTTTTATGGCAGCTTCTACCCTGGATCGGAGCGGTGTTGGTAGGCCCCTGGCGTACACATCAATGCTTGCTCCTTCTAAAATAAGTTTTATTTTGTTTAAAGAAGTTCTGAATGTTTACTTTCTCGTAAAAAATAGAACAATTTAGAAATTTAAAAGACAGTTACTTTTTCCAGACTAAAACTGTTACAGCATGTGCAAGCAAATCAGCTTTGTAGCTACTCAACAGGAAGAATTTACTCAATACGAAAATGCTCACGTAACAGTATGAATTTCCACTACAGTGAAAACACGTGAAGTATCAATGCTGCTTCGTAATAAAAAAGAAAGATTTGCAATATCTACATATTAAAGTTACAGACTAAGCCGTTACACAAGGAGCAAATTCTACTTCAAATTTTTAAGATAATTTTATAATAAAAATACAATCCAAATAAGCATCACATCCAACATGACAGTTAAATAAGGAGCAGGTTGATTGTATACAACATAATGAAAAATCAAGTGACATCAAATCCAGTGGCCAAAAGAATACGCTACTGAAAAACTTAGGGAATCGAGAATTGGCAGCCGGCCGGAGTGTCCGAGTGGTTCTAGGCGCTTCAGTCTGGAACCGCGCAACTGCTACGGCCGCAGTTTCGAATCCTGCCTCGAGCATGGATGTGTGTGATGTCCTTAGGTTAGCTAGGTTTAAGTAGTTCTAAGTTCTAGGGGACTGATGACCTCATATATTAAGTCCCTTAGTGCTCGGAGCCATTTGAACCATTTGCCATTTGAGAATTGGTAGGTACGAAGCACAGTTAGAAGGCAAATACTGGTTTTATAATGTGTACTTATCAGGTGAATTCACTCGGTACACACAGCAGCACACATTACTTAATAACCTCTGCAGACCTCCAACACAATAGAGCAGCCTTGTCTAGTAACACAGTCACACAGGCAATTCCGCTGTCTCCAAGTTCTGCTTCGGCAGCAACCAACCAGATAGCCCTGATGCAAACTCCGCCCTGTCTCTCCGTATCGCAAGTGTCCGGCCAATACCATTTTCCTTCTTGTTGTTGCCGTCCACCACTGCAGCCACAGCGGGCAGCTAAAGCCAACGGCCGCTTCCATTATTGAGCTCTAGCCCACGTAGATACTCGCTCGCCAATCAAAATCAGAATCCTCGTAATGCTAGCTGTTCGGCGAAGGTTCGCGGCGCAGCTCCGCCACCGTGCTGCTCAACCATCTATGGCACCCATTGGTGCGGGTTTTAACGTGTAGCGGTTGTGTGACGTCTAGTGACGGCACAATATTCTCACCTGTTACCTGAAAGCTTAATTACCTCAGAAGAACTGTCTTGCGTACTATACCAGGTAGCAACAGTTGATCTCAACAAACACAAAGTATTAAAGATCTATTATGAAAAGCTATATTCAATAATTACATAACAAATTATATTTCACAAAATGGCCTCATGATTTAAATAATAATTTCTACTCAAGTGACGTACCAATTAAACTATATCGATATTAATGAAAAGCAACATCTCTGTCTTTGCTCTGTGTCACTCTCCGAAATTTATATGTAGATATGGGAGTCGTATTGTGGCATTGGAGTCGTAAGGAGGTCTGTTTTGAATTTTGCTAATGGACAACACTGTAACTTGTCTCTCTATGCCCATGTGAAAGGTATGTAAAAAGTATTATCGATGTACGAACATGGGATGAGTCGAATTGTGTTTTATCAAGTGTGTGAAAAATATAAAAGTGATGCTTTATAAAAGTCTTTCATCGAAAAGTATTTTAAGTATACCTATTTACATTATTTTGGGAATTCAGCAGTACCATTGGTGAAAGAATTATGCCAGAACATTGTCAGTAAGAGATATGAATATTGTTCTTAAACTTGATAAAACTTGTCCTATTGCTGCGAGATCGTACCCCGCTTTGTTTCAGGACAACAAGCAACAACTATTTCATCAATAAGAAAATTAAAATGAACATGAATTTTTAACTATCCGCTTCATCAACAAATGATTTAGGTGCTGTTGTCCTGAAACCTACGTCCCACAAAATGAACGAATCACCTGATTGTATTTCCTCTAGACAGAAATACTAGTCAGTATATTTATTGTCAGTTAATCAGCAACATTTTTAACTAGCCGGTGGGACAGAGTTGTTTCGACAGTCCTGGTAACAACTCTAAAGGCGAACAACCCTAATGAACTCTGGTGGTTGTTCTGTGTGTCACAGAGAATTGCAACTCTAATCATTTACGTGCCCGCGATGGTGTCTACATTTTAGAAGTTACACTGCCATCCGACGATGTCTTCTGGGTGCCTAAATTTTTTGTTAGGCGGTGTATTTTCCTTTCGAATATTAATAATTTTTCTCATCATTCTTTCTACATATTAAATCTTCACATCTATATAATATTACTACTGAGCTAGTTGACTGATACATGCGAATTTTGAAATCAGTGATAAGTTGTATTTTCCGTAAGAAAAAAAATGGTTCAAATGGCTCTGAGCACTATGGGACTCAACTGCTGAGGTCATTAGTCCCCTAGAACTTAGAACTAGTTAAACCTAACTAACCTAAGGACATCACAAACATCCATGCCCGAGGCAGGATTCGAACCTGCGACCGTAGCGGTCTTGCGGTTCCAGACTGCAGCGCCTTTAACCGCACGGCCACTTCGGTCGGCTTTCCGTAAGATATTGGTACAGCTGTAAAGTGATATACTAGAAGCTGTTGGTAACCAAATTATTATGAACACCTGCTTATTAGCGTATTGGTCCATCTATGGGACCCAATACAGCAGAGATTCTGTGTCGCATGCATTCTACAAGCCCTTGGTAGACGTAAAAGTTTTCTGGTTGTGGCACCGCGTCATATTGTATCAAACTACTGCTGGAGAAAACCAACGTTTCGATCACGATTGCAGCGGCCTCGTTGTGGGTTTACTAGTCGATCCATAAAGCCACTCCAATCGTGGTCGAAACGTTGGTTTTCTCCAGTAGTAGTTTTATGCAATATGACGCTGTACCATACCCAACGGAGGTATAAACGAGGGTCTTCTATCTCTAGCCTGGTCGTAGGATGTCTTCCAAAAATGAACAGCATAGAGACAGAGTGATGACACGTACTGCACGACCTGGCCATCATACTGCAGGACAATGCTCAAGCACGTACAGTGCAAACTGTTACTGACTTGTTTGACTGATGGGGCTGCTAAGTTCAAACGGTTCAAATGGCTCTGAGCACTGTGGGACTTAACATCTGAGGTCATCAGCCCCCTGGAACTACGTAAACCTAACTAACCTAAGGACATCACACACATCCATGCCAGAGGCAGGATTCGAACCTGCGACCGTAGCGGTCGCGCGGTTCCAGACTGAAGCGGGCTGCTAAGTGCTATACCACCTACTGCACTCCCCTGACTTAAGCCCTCGTGAGTTCAACTCGTTTTCTAAACTGAAGGAAACACTTCACGGCATTCGCTTCAAAACTGCTACAAATTCGTCGGGCAGTAGACCGCGCCGCTCGAACTGTCAACGCAACTGGCACTGCTAAGAGTACCCTACAACTTCCACATCGCTGGCAACGGGTTATACACAATGCTGGTGACTACTTTGAAGGTCAGTAAAATTTTGATACACGTATCTATTTTGTACGAGCTGTAAGTAAATAGTTACCACATATAACCAGGTGTCTGTGCATCAGTTATGTAAGTAGGCTGTTTCTGTTTTCTTATTGGTAACTCCACGTAGCGCTCTGTATGAAAATCACTGGCTCTGCTGTGTGCAGTCTGTGGCTAGTTTGCATTGTTGTCTGCCTTTGTAGTGTTGGGCAGCTGGATGTTAACAGCGCGTAGCGTTGCGCAGTTGGAGGTGAGCCGCCAGCAGTGGTGGATGTGGGGAGTGAGATGGCGGAGTTTTGAAATACGTAAGACTGGATGTCATGAACTGCTATATACATTATGACTTTTGAACACTATTGAGGTAAATACATTGTTTGTTCTCTATCAAAATCTTTCATTTGCTAACTGTGCCTATTAGTAGTTAGTGCCTTCCGTAGTTTGAATCTTTCATTTAGCTGGCAGTAGTGGCGCTCGCTGTATTGCAGTAGTTCGAGTAACCAAGATTTTTGTGAGGTAAGTGATTTGTGAAACGTATAGGTTAATGTTAGTCAGGGCCATTCTTTTGTAGGGATTTTTGAAAGTCAGATTGCGTTGCGCTAAAAATATTGTGTGTCAGTTTAAGCACAGTCATGCTTAATTTTCCTAAGGGGACGTTTCATATGTCGACCCTTAGCCGAGGATACCTCACTGGAATCTTCTGATTTTTTCTTGTAGTTTGTGTAATTAGTGTAGCTTTTGTTTATTGCTAGCACGTAATTATAGAGAGAATTTCCTTTGTAGTTGTAGTTTTTCATTGTTGTACAGTAAAACAGTTGTGGCATGCATGTAGATCTGCAGCAAGTATTTCGCAGCTGTGCTTGCAATTAACGAGATATTATTTTCAGTGCTATGTTAATGTGTTTTCTTATTTTACTCTTCCAATTGTGTTTTTCTGTGTTATTGTGACAATAATGGCGTGTGAAAAACGTAATACTAGGCTCCAAAGTAAACTGAGAAATGACAGTGATGACGAAAGCAGTGTGTTAGCGCCACCGAGTAATGAATTAACTAATGTTCAAAGTAGTAATTTGGTAATTTTGCATAGGGAAATAAAGCGGGCGGCAAATAATGGTGTAGACAGTGAAACAATTAGTGAACACGGAAGCATTATCGATCGATCGGTCAGCAACAGTTCGCCTCAGGAATCCGAAATGACAGGACACAATCTTGCAAATACTGTAGATTCAGGTTTTGGGTCCTCACCGTTTTCTCAGATAAGTCAAGATACATTTTCTGCTTGTCAAAATGTGAATGTTGCCGGTGCAACTTCACTGCCGAAAAGCACTGAGGAACATGTTTCAGACACCAGTGCATTGTTATTACAGTTAATGCAACAAATGGGACAAAGGCTACAAAAGTTAGACACAACGCTTGAACAAAATCAGAAACAAATGGGACAAAATCTTCAAAAGTGAGACACAATGGAACAAAATCAGATACAAACACAGCAAAAGCTTCAAACGTTAGACACCACACATGAACAAACACGTGAAGATTTAACTACTGAGTTACATAACATTGAATCGAAATGTCAAAAAGTCTGTAATGACTTAAAAACACAGATTTGTGAGCATTTTCAACCTATTTTTTCGCGGCATGAAAATCCATTACGGAATCACGAAGCAGCCATCAAAGAACTGCAAACTATCGTTCATGAAAATCATGAGACCTTGCAAGCTAAAATTGACTCAGTTGCATCTACCGATTCGGTTACGCAACTTGCAAAAGCACAAGAAAACTTAAAGGACACAGTAGATACTGTGAAAATTGGTTCAGAAAGACACATGGAGGAAATTAGTTCATTATCAGAGAAAGTAGTTGAACTTTCGAATCAGCTAAATAATTTATCTACGAAAGTAGATGATAATCTGAATGACACAAAACCGGTAGTCTTTAATGACACAGAAGAGTGCGAATAAATTAGGAAATTCAAACAAAATCAGAATCAAATTAATACGCAACACCGAAGAGAAATCCGGGAAGTACAAGATCATCTGACACAGGTAATACAAGAATTTCGTATTTCAGAGGACACTCGCGCCCCAATACGGGAAGAGGGACATAGAAATACGGAACAGCCACAAAATAATAAAATGGTTCAAATGGCTCTGAGCACTATGGGACTCAACTGCTGAGGTCATAAGTCCCCTAGAACTTAGAACTACTTAAACCTAACTAACCTAAGGACATCACACACATCCATGCCCGAGGCAGGATTCGAACCTGCGACCGTAGCGGTCGCGCGGCTCCAGACTGTAGCGCCTAGAACCGCTCGGCCACACCGGCCGGCTACACAAAATAATAACACAGCGCATTTCGGAAATTGTGAAAGAAATTAGCAAGGTGCACCGAATTTTGAAATGGAACCGCTGAAACGACGTAACAATGACCGATATGCGACTCGCCGACGTGATGATTTTGTCTATAAGCTGTTCATTACTACACGTAAATTTAAAACATTTAAGAATTCTGGCAACGACATTCATCCACAAGCGTGGCTCCATCAATTCTCTCATTGTTTTCCTCCCAACTGGTCATTAGAGCACAGATTAGAATTTATGTGTGGCTATTTAGAGAATGAGCCAGCTGTAAGAATGCGATCGGTCATTCACGATTGTCACAGTGATGGGGAATTTTACCATGCCTTCCTCTCAGCATATTGGTCTCAAGCTACACAAGACCGAGTAAAACATAGCATCATAATGATGAAACATTTCGAACAATCTGAATTTTCCAGTCTGGTGAAATATTTTGAAGACATGTTGCACAAGAATCAGTACCTGTCAAACCTATACAGCCCCTCAGAACTCATCCGCATTTGCTTAATCAAATTACCTGAACATTTACGACATATTATTTTGGCAGGACGTTGCAAAGACGACTTTGATGCTTTTCAGGGACTCTTACAAGAATTACAAATTGACACTGACAATCGCGGAACGCGGAAACAGGAACACAACAATTACAGGTCACATCCGTCGCAATTCCATGATGAAAGAAATAATAACTGGACACGACAAGGCTATTCTCACAACACAAATCATGACCAAAACAGACACCACCCGTATGACCACCGTTGGCAGAGTAGTAATAATTACAGGGAAAGATCACCTCTCTGCGGTAGTGACTATCACAGAGACAATCAGGGAAACAGACAATTTGGGAACCAAAATAATTACTATCAAGGGCGACACAATAACTTTAGACGCAATAGTCCAGCGCGCAGTTACGATTCAGGGAGAAATTCTCCACCACGTGACCGACAAGAAAGAAACTATGGAATCTACCGACATGACGACAGACGATATGATCGTAACGACAGACCTGAATTGCATCAGAACTGGCGGGATTCAAACAGAGCAGGACCCTCTCGACAAGGTGAATTTGTAGAAGTTAGGTCTCTAAATCCCAATAACGACACGCCAACAAAGACACAATAGGCAATGACTCATACCGCTGGCCGCCACAAAACTTAATTATTAAACTGACGACGCAGCTGCCGTAGCTGGTAATTACGTAAAAATGGAAGACATTAGGGACATCTTACTCCAGGAGCACGACGTAAAACATAACAACATTGCATATCCTGTGATTCACATTACAGTAAATGACGTAAAATTTACGGCAGTACTTGACTCTGGCAGTCCCATTTCAGTAATTAGTGAAACAGCCTTTAGCAAATGCAACAAATTGAACGATTGTCCCACACTTCCGTTACGTAAGATTAAATTACAAGGTGCAATCTTTGGAAAAAGTGTAGATGTATGCCAACAAACCAACTTAGAATTCTTTTGTCAAAGCCACAGCTTCTCTATGAACTTTCTTATCGTTCCATTATTGTCGACGGAAATGATATTGGAAGTAGACTTTTTGAATGAATACAAAGCAATCTTAAACTTTCACGCTGCTGAAATAAGTTTAGAGAAAGAAGGTAAGTCAATTGGTTTGAAATTTGAAGATTGGCTCTCAAACCATGACGAGGAAATTAATTGGCTTTACCTTCTGCTAGACAACAGTTCGGAATTTTCGACGAAACTTGACACTAACAATCACTCTGCAAGTACTGACAGGGATGATATCGACGGCGTATTTGATACTGATGAGTTAATTCAGAATAAAATTCAAACAATTGAGAACTGTAATGAAATTGATGGGCAGGACCTTTTTGAGATTTTACAAGCACATTCCACAGTTTTATAAAACAGGAACAATCAAGGGATTTCAATACCAATTTCGTGTTCGTGAGCATACTAAATTTTGTGTTAGACCATACGTAATTCCAGCACATTATAGGGACCGTGTTAGAACAGAAATACAATCTATGTTTGACGAAGACATTTTTGAGCCTGCAGTAAGCTCATACAACAATCCATTACATGTTGTTGAGAAGAAAAATGGATCGATCAGACTTGTCTTAGATTCGAGACAAATCAATACTATCATCATTCCTGAAACAGACAGGCCGCAAACGATGGAAGAACTTCTTCAAAATTTTGATGGCGCAAAAGTGTTGTCTTCCATTGATCTCAGATCCACCTTTTATCAGATCGAACTTCATCCAGAATGTAGAAAATACACAGCTTTCCTTTGTTTCGGCGTTTGTTATCAGTTTCGGAAACTTCCTTTTGGTTTGAACATTTCTTCGGCAGCATTCATTCGCGGGCTAAATTCCATATTACCTGAGTTCTTAAAACGTCACATCACCTTATATGTGGACGATATTCTGATAGCAGAAGCCTCATGGGAACAACATAATCGCATCCTCAACAGCGTGTTACATATTTTTGCAGAAGCTGGAATTACAGTTAACTTGGAAAAATCTGAGTTCGGTAGGACAAAGGTGAAGTTTTTGGGACATGTTATTTCTTCTGGAGGCATTCAGCCGGATCCTGAAAAGTTAGAAGCAAACAGAGCCATTCCAGTTCCATCCACAAAAAAACAAGCCCGCAGTTTTCTGGGTCTCGTAAATTTTTACCGTCGTTTTCTGAATATGCAAATTCTTGTTACACCAAAACTCTGTTCTCTCACTGGAAAAAATACTATTTGGAACTGGGACGAACAAGCACAGTTGGAATTAAATTCTTTGAAAGAATCGCTACTTAACGCGCCAATACTAGCTCATCCAGATCTGTCACAAGATTTCTGTCTTAGTAAGGATTCTTCTAAAGTCGGTCTTGGTGCCCATTTATTTCAAGAAGCCATAGAAAAAGACACTACTGTTCAGAAATCCATTGCTTTTGCTAGCCGAGTGCTAACAAAACCTGAAAAACATTATTCCGTTACTGAATTAGAAGCTTTAGCTATCGTTTGGGCATTTAACAAATTCCGTTTCTTTCTTTCTGGTAAGCACGTAAAAGTATACAGTGATCATCGTGCATTACAATTTCTTATGTCTTCAAAATTAAATCATGACAGGTTAAAACGTTGGGCATTGTTTCTGCAAGAATTCCGCTTCACAATAGTCTACATTCCCGGCAAGGAGAACATTGTTGCGGACGCACTGTCACGCGCACCGTCTGGGCTTGAGAAAAGTAAGACAGAAGGCAACCTCGAGAAAAATTTCAGTATTCTTTACATTCAGAAAGTCGCCTTTGAAAACTTCATCACCACATCTTTAAAGGACATTGCTCATGAACAAGATAAAGATCCGTCTTGGAAAGACATCAAAAGTAAATGGCATGAAAAAGACATACACACAGATTCGGCGTTATTATCTGGTTAGAAACAACATACTGTTCAAATGCTGCACTGTCGATGACAAGCTATGGGTACTTTGCATTCCTGACGATTTTGTTAATAAGCTCATTTGGTACATTCATTTCAGCTATGCAAATTTTGGTCCACGAAAATGTTATCATATTCTTCGGACGACTTGTTATTTTTACAATATGGAAAAGAGAATTCGAAGAGTCTTGTCTATTTGTAAACTTTGTCAAAAGGCGATACCATCTACTATCTCACATCGTGCTCTGTTGTTTCCTATTATTCCTTCTAAATTAAAAGAATTTGCTGCTGTTGATCTCTTGGAACCGCTTGTCAGAACATCTAATGGATTTTCGTACGTTCTAGTCGCTGTTGAACTTACTTCAAAATTTGTTTCTTTCACACCGTTACGTAAAGCCACTGGACGGTCTGTATCCAACGCCTTTGTTAAAAATTTCTTACGTGAAGTTGGACACGTTAGTAAAGTCATTTCAGATAACGGACCGCAATTCAGATCTGCTGTTTGGTCACGCATGCTTTGGAACCATAAAATCAAACCTGTTTTTATTTCATTGTACTCACCACATTGTAACCCGTCTGAATGGATTATGAAAGAAATCAATAAGCTTTGCCGACTTTATTGTCACAGAAAGTATCAGCATTGGGACAGATATTTACACTTATTTCAAAACGTGCTGAATGAAATGCCTCATGATTCCACTGCTTTACCACCTACTTTTGTACTGAAGAATGAAGAACCACCGAACAGAATCAGAGAGCTTGTACCTTTCCCGAATATACGTAAACTTTGACACAAAGACATAATTGAATTGGCTATTAAAAATATAAAATCTGCAGCAGACAAAAGGAGAAAACTACACGGTAAAGCAAATGCAAAGAAATTATATATTGGTCAGAAAGTTCTCATTAAAGCTAATTCATTGTCACATAAGAAGAAACACTTGAGTCACAAATTCTTTCTAGTTTGCAATGGACCTTACAGAATCCGACGTATACCACATGATAATTGCGTTGAAGTTGAAACTCTGCATACTAGGAAGAGTAAAGGTTTACACCACATTTCACATGTAAAACCGTTTATTGAAAGATAATCTACTTTTTAACTTTGTCTTTGCCATAAAAATTTTCACTTCACATTTCTAGTATGCATTGTCAGACTTAGAAACTGCTACCATGCAACAATGTTTGAAGTTAAATATCCAATCAAGAACAAAGAGAACTTATTTAAACAGAAATTACGAATGTATTGTTATAGTGAACAGACGTCACAGTGTTATTGTGTGTGTACATTCTTGCTTGTTAGTTGCACGATTACGTAACGACTATAAGGCTTACATATTTTAGAACATATACTGGTACTGCTAATGAGATTTTAATGCAACATTTTGGTTTACTTGAAAATACATTCTGGATTTAAAGTACTTTCTGTGAGATACCAGATGACACAGTGGTTAGTTTATGTGACAGCTACACGATTTTATCACGACGCTACTAATGAGTGACAATTTACAATCTTGCTTTTGCGGTGTTTCTGTTTTATATCTGCACAGTTTTTCTGTATTATTCTGGAAAGTAAAACATGTTTTAGTAGTAACTTTTGTGATATAGCTACAATGAGACTGCCTTTTCCATAGCACAACAATACGTTACGGCACAGTACTTTTTTCATCACAGCAATAAGCGTAATAACTAAGATATCTATACGCAAAACATTTCACTTTTGTTTATCATGAGGTAAGTACATTGGCTTCTGCAGAACTTAGCTTTTGGAGGACAATAACTACGACACTTCCACAGAGATTATCTTACAACAAGACGCACATTTAGCGCTACAGGACACGTATTTGAGTGATTAATTTTACACTTAAATCATTTATTTTTAAAGATATTTGAAGTACAATGATACAAAGGTTTTCCGTGATACATTTCATTCCATTGCTGTAATCTGTAACACCTGAGGGTATAATTACATTAATCCTCAGGGGGGTACACGCTTACTTTGTGTACCATGTGTTTGGCAAGCACAAGGAGCCCTAGCTAATATGGTATTTGCTTATACGACTTTACACATCGGTACCATATTTCTCTAACAAGCAAATTACACAGCTATCTGGTCATTTAACTGAGAGATAAACATTTTTTTACTACATCAGTGACACATGTTTACGCAATTACACAGTTGGGTAACTTCACACTTACGAAATTGTATTTTGTCTGTACTTTGTGAATTGTTCATATTTTTTCGGAACCATTGTGATACAATGAGAGCTTTGAATGATGTATTTGGTATGGGATCACGATTTTTAAAGTACGTTTGAGGCAAATGACACTTTTGACATGAGCAGAGAATTTTTTTTAGGTTTTGAAATTATTGGAGGAAGCTACGACGATTTTGAGAGTTGACTGAGGTGTTATGATGTTATTATTACGATGATGATGTGTATTATGCTGCTGAGGTATGTTTATGATCAATAAGCTGATGCTATATGAGGAATTTGATTATGCTATGTATCTGTTATGATGAAATATTGAAGAAGTGTCGACGAATATGTATATGTATAATTAGGTAAGGAATAATCAGTAGTGGTTAGGGACTCTGGTTTGTGAAAAAGGTTATTGGAAACCAAGAATCGCACTTTAAGAGTTATGAAATGTATGTAAATGCGTGAATGTATTACAATGCCGACGAAAACTTTTTGGACACTGTTATATCAATAGGATTTTGTTTCTACAGATTTGTAATGCAAAATCTTGACCTGTGAAATATTTTTATATGAGACTGTCACTGTAGCGGAAACTGCTGTCGTAAATATTTCGGTAAGAAAGTTAAGTGACCACCTTCACGTAATGCGTTGTGGGCACCCAGCTGCGCGACAATCGCCTGGAAAAAAGCCATTAGTGTGTGCCTTTCAGAGGCACAGGTGGAGAAGAAAAAAAAAAAGAGGCCATTATCCTCGCTATTGACATTCCTTTGTAGAAAGCATCGTAAATACGACACCCTCAAACTTGAAAACATGATTACACTGTAGAGTTCTTAATTTATGATATTTACTGAAATGAAATGATGAGAAACATTTCATGTCTATTGTCTTGCTAGTTGAAAGATTGTTTACTGCATTATGAAATGCCATATGGCTAGTCAATGACGTTTCACGCCTTGCTTTGCCTATTTTGTTTAATATCTAGTTTTTAGCTGCACTGCGGCATTGGTTAAAATAAAATTTTATAGATGTACTAATACAGATATTTTCTGTCTACATATCCAGTAAATAATTATTTTGTGATACTTCCAAAAAAAATGAGGGAGCACAAAAAGACATTTCCCTTCACAGGAACTACATACATAATTTTCTTTTCAAGTTCTTGGTAATTTTTTGTAGAATTAGTTTTTGTGGTGCACCACTTTAATGACATAGATATTAGGATGTGAACAGACATTTCCCTTATCTGCGTTGTTATCTTTAGTGTAATATTTTTTCTGCTTGAGCTTTGTCATGTTTAGATATAAGTTATTGCATTTGCTGCTGCTGTTTGCCAGTCATAGTGCTACTAAATTTCACTTTGTATTATTCTTTTAAGCCAGTTTTACTACTGATTTATTTTTCTTGTTTGCTGCTCATTGCCTTATATTAGTTGTAGTATTGCTGCTTGCTTTGACAATTTCCATTTTTTTCATTGCTGTTTGTATTAATTGTTTTGTGCTGCTGCATTGCCTCATCCCTTAGTTTAGCATCTGAGCTCAGTAGATTTAAGTTAGCTTAAGATGGGGTAGGCCATATAAGAGAACAAGTTCTGATAAATTGGTAGAAATGCATTGATAAGCTATAAGAAAATGGTTTGGCCAAAAAAGTAGTGTACAGTGGAGAGAAACTATTTTTGAAAGAGGATGTGACCAGAATACAGAAAGCATGCTTGGGTAGCATTTTTTTTGGTGGAAATAAATGTTGAAATAAGAGGAAAGATCTACGGAATGAAGTTTTGAGTTGGACTGCAGTACCAAATCTCACAATGAAAACAAACCCTGTCCTGTACCTTTGTGTTATTATGCTATGTGAATTTGTGTTTTTCCTGTCTTTATGGGTTTAGCTAATAAGATTTACGTTGTAGATTTTTCTGATGTTTAGAAATTAATTATTATGTTCTGTTTTAATGCTCATGTGTGAAGTTGATGTTTCGAAGGTTATTCTGATCTTTTATGTATGTACTTATGTCATAATTCTTGTAACACTGATGTGTATGTTTATTTCTATTCTTCTGTTTACAGAAGCCCCTATTACTACAAATGTTATCTGCATTGTTATGTTCTTTAATGATGTATTCTGTATCTATGTAATTGTATTCTTATGTTATAACATTGTAATGGACACCAGTTCATCAGATTAAGTAACTTGTAAGTTACATTTCACTGCACACGTTTCTCTTGGTCATAGTATATGGACAATATGTGAGAAGTAGGGACTGATAGTGTTTGCACGTGTGTTAATAATTCAGCAAGGGACTGGATAACAGCATTGCTGGTTCTAAGGACAATTCCAGAAACTTTGTGAGTTCACAAGTGGTGGTTATGGACTTGCTATATTATCCGCAAGACTCTTCAATGGTGCACCTGCACAGTCACAACAGATAGCTGCTGGCCATCTCTACAAGGACTACAGTGGGTCTGCATCTTTGATGACCCACTAATACCATTATTTCTACAAGGACTGCAGTGGGTCTGCACCTCTGGTGGCCCACCAATACCGTAATCTCTACCAGGACTACAGTGGGTCTACTCTGTGATGACCTACCTACCAGTATTCTTCAAAACTTCGACTGACTCTGCGGTGGGTTTGCTCTGTTGTGCCCCATTACCTGTCTGCATGTCGAGTCAGCACTGTCTTTCCGTTGGAAGGACAACACTGCTTCTTCAAGACTGCATGGAAATCCACTACTTCCGTGTGCATTGTCTTTTACTGCTCAGACTTTGAGAAAAGAAACGGCAGTTTTACTGTGATGAATGATCAGGACTGTCTTTATGGACTGTGAGAAAATTTTAGCATTTGACCAACATTGTATCAATAAGTGTGTGCATTTGATTTCTCTGTTACTGTAATTGTGAAATTTTTTTTAACAAATATGTATTGGCCAGTGCCCAAAACAATTTGTAAAATTTTTTGTGGGGAGCATGGGGGCTATGTAAGTAGGCTGTTTCTGTTTTCTTACTGGTAATGCCACGTAGTGCTCTGTATGAAAATCACTGGCTGTGCTGTGTGCAGTCTGTGGCTAGTTTGCATTGTTGTCTGCCATTGTAGTGTTGGGCAGCTGGATGTTAACAGCGCGTAGCGTTGCGCAGTTGGAGGTGAGCCGCCAGCAGTGGTGGATGTGGGAAGAGAGATGGCGGAGTTTTGAAATTTGTAAGACTGGATGTCATGAACTGCTATATACATTATGACTTTTGAACACTATTGAGGTAAATACATTGTTTGTTCTCTATCAAAATCTTTCATTTACTAACTGTGCCTGTTAGTAGTTAGTGCCTTCCGTAGTTTGAATCTTTTATTTAGCTGGCAGTAGTGGCGCTCGCTGTATTGCAGTAGTTCGAGTAACCAAGAATTTTGTGAGGTGAGTGATTTGTATAACGTATAGGTTAATGTTAGTCAGGGCCATTCTTTTGTAGTCAGATTGCGTTGCGCTAAAAATATTGTGTGTCAGTTTAAGCACAGTCATGTTTAATTTTTCTAAGGGGACGTTTCAGTTACAAATGTGTGTGAATTCCTAAGGGACCAAACTGCTGAGCTCATCAGTCCCTAGACTTACACACTACTTAAACTGACTTATGCTAAGAACAACACACACACCCATGCCCGAGGAGAACTCGAACCTACGGCGGGAGCGGCCGCGCAATCCGTGACATGGTGCCTCAAACCGCACGGCCACTCCACGCGGCCCCATTAGTTACAGTCCAGTCGTTTGTGGACGCGGTATTGGTGCCCAGCAGCTTGTCAGACATCAACGTAACGTCAGCTACAGCATATTCTGACCTTGTGACGTGAACAGTTATGCTGCTGGAAGATGCCATCACCATCAGGGAAGGCATTGAGTATGAAGGGATGCAGATTGTCCTCAGTAATGTTCACGTAGTCCACAGCTGTCATGTTGGTTTCGATTACTCCCGCAGGACCTGTGGAAGCGCAGGTGAATGTTCCTCATAGCACAAAACTGATCCCACCGGCCTGTGTGCGTGGGTGGAACATGTTTCAACACGCCGTTCGCCTGGCTGAAGCAAATTCTGACAGGACTATCGGGTGGATGTAAGAATAATCAAAAATCAAATGGTTCGGAGCTCTGTGGGACTTAACATCTGTGGTCATCAGTCCCCTAGAACTTAGAAATACTTAAACCTAACTAACCTAAGGACATCACACACATCCATGCACGAGGCAGGATTCGAACCTGCGACCGAAGCGGCTACGCGGTTCCAGACTGAAGCGCCTTTTAACCGCACGGCCACACCGGCCAGCTAAGAATAATCCTAATTCACCCGGCCAAGAGACATGTTTCCATTGATTGACAATGTATTCTTCGACCATCCTGTGCTCACAGAAATCGTAATTAATGGGTAAACATAGGAACACGTAAGGAGTCGTCTGCTATGCTACCCCAAGTTCAAAAACCCGCGCTGAACGGTGTGCTCCGAAACAGTTTTTCGTGGACCAGCATTGCACTCTTCCGTCACATTTGCCACAGAACACAGCATATCCTTCTCTACAGGGCGAGCAAGCCTCCAGTTTCCTTATGTTATGATCAGACGCGGACATCCAACACGCCTACTCGTGGTTTCACCATCCTCCAACCAGTTTCGGTAGCACGCGAACAACCAACCAGCTTTAAGCTTGTGATATGCTCATTTCTAGGAGCCAGGGCCTAACAATCCGCCCTGTGTCAAATATTTGCGGGTCTAATAGTCTCTAGAATGATTTCCCCGTTCGACAGCGCATTTCTATATCCATTTTGTTGCCTTTACGAAAAATAGTTCCTAGGTACTTGAACTGATTATCTCTAGAGCCAAAGTTGCAACAAATTTTCTTATTTCCTATATTCTTTTCTCTGTTCGTTATGTAACCTGATGTTGTCAGCCACTTTGTGATAGCTTGTTATTGTTCTGATGAATTCTCTTTTGAGAGTACTTATTTATTAAAATTAAGATTGTCGAGCAGCCAGACGTCGCATGTAAATTTTTCCCTTTATTTTGACGTTTTACATAAACGAGAACGAGTGCGTTAGACTGGGGCTGCGAGCCCGAAACCAATAGCAAAGTACAAGGGGCGATCGAAAACTTTGAAAACGTTGCTGCTGAGTACACGCAACGTAGCACAACTATTATGTGGGTATATAAGCACCGATATGGAGGCAACGGATTAGTGCGGGATTCGTGTCTTTCCGACATGTGTGTGGTAAATGAGGAAACCTGAAGTATGACGACATTATTACCAAATGCGTCCAAATAGGACGGACCAACGCGCTGTTGTTATTTTCTTGCGTGCCGAAGGACAATCACCAGTAATCATTCATCGGATAATGCAGAATGTGTATGGGGCAGCATGTCTGCCGAAGACCACCATTGTGGAACGGTGCAACAAGTTCTGTTCTGGTCGCGGTTCGACACAAGAGCCGGTCCATCTGGGAGGCCCGCCTCAACTAAAAGACCTAAGAGGGAGGCACTGGAGCACCCGCACTATAATCCTTAACTCTCCCCAAGCGAATATAACGCACTCAACCCTTAAAAAAAGGCTTTGAAAGGTCGACAATACCTGTCGGACGGGGATGTGCAACAGGCTGTTACGGACTACTCCACGCAGCAGGATATGGTGTTTTACCAAACGGCTATCTTCAACCTGGTGGATCGATGGGATGATTGCCTCAATGCTCACGACGATTTTCCCTGGTTGACATACCTATTCTGGACTGTACGGCTTTCGAAACGAAACTTCTTATAATCTCCTTATAATATGGTCAAATCAAGAAAAAGTGTAACTTTGGAAATGCTATTTCCTGTTATCAACTACGGGCCTACAGACAATAATCCACACCTAAAATAATCGAGATGATCAAGAGATGGCGCTCTTAAAAATACATTTTCATCGCATATCCCTCCGCGTGGGGTAGCCGTGTGGTGTTAGGCGCCTTGACTCACTTGGTCATGGGTGTGTGTGTGTGTGTTGTCCTTAGCGTCAGTTAGTTAAAGTTAGATAAAATAGTGTGTAAGCCTAGACCGATGACCTCAGCAGTTTGGTCCAATAGAACTTACCACAAACTTCCTATTTTTTTTTTTTTTTTTTTTTTTACATTTCTCCTAATTACGTACTTCAAAAGCGCCCCGGCGGCCACTAACGAACTTCTTGATCCATTGCACATGCCTGAAAGAATGCAATGATGGATAAATAAATGAATGGATTTATGAAATTTGATTCGAGAGCTAAAATGCTCAGGAACTGTTTCAAGTTGGAAATCAAAGATGCCCCTTCGACCCTCAGTCAGTCACATGGTTTTAACCTTCGCTGGTATTTAAATAAGCAAGCACGAAGTAAAACCAATGATAAATTTGAAAAAGGAAATTAGTTTCAGGAGAAAGAAACAAAACAGGTAAAGTTTCTCGATGATATTTGTAATTCCTTCAGAGACGGCAAAAGACAGAATGGATAACGTCTTGAAAAGAAGATGGTAGCTGAGCCCAGCTGGCTCGCCTCCTTTCTTCTTTCGACCTGCTGCCGCGAGGTGGCACTTCGGCTCCTGGCGTAGCGGCAGGGAGAGAAAGGAGTTGCAAGTTGGGCGGCCTTCTGGACCACAGGCGGAGAGCGGCGGTGCGCGACCGGCGTTCTGCACGTGTTGCTTTCTGTGTCTTGGCGTGCTCGCCATTTCCTGTTCGGGGACAGTTGATGGATTAGTCGGCTGCTTGCCTTTCGAGGGCTATTCGCACGTTGCTTATGTGAGTTCTTGCTGGCTTGCTTGTATCGCCGTAATACGACTTTGGTGGTAAATCTTGTGGCAGTTGGTTCTATGGGTCAGCCTGCCGCCACATAATGGAGTGTTGCTCCAGCTTCCATTGCTCTGAGTTAGCTTACTGCCTTGTTAGCAGCTTATTGTGTAATTTTGCTGGTGTCTCATTAATGTGTACTTGATATGTGTAAAAGATTTTTGAGCGCAGCCGAGCCTTCAGGGTGTGTTGTGGATGGGCTTGGTCATGTTACGCATTTGTTTAAATACCTCATTCGTTTAAACTGTTCTTCTAGATCCGTTTAAAAGGTTACCTTTTTTTAATTCTGAATTTATTACAGTCATTACCCGTTTTTAATAAACTATGTTACTGAACTACGCTTTAGATGTCCTGGTGCGCACCACCTATGCTCATTTTTTTACATGTAAATAACATTGCTGTACTTGTTTCATTTAAGGTAAGCTCGACGGTGTTGAGTTTCTGCCCACGCTGCTGTCCTTAGTTTCCTGTCAAATATTCTTATTCGAGTTCAGCACCTTCAGGCACATGTTTATGTAGATTTAAAAAAAATGGTTCCAATGGCTCTAAGCACCAAGGGACTCAACTGCTGAGGTCATTAGTCCCCTAGAACTTAGAACTACTTAAACCTAACCAACCTAAGGACATCACAAACAGCCATGCCCGAGGCAGGATTCGAACCTGCGACCGTAGCGGTCTTGCGGTTCCAGACTGCAGCGCCTTTAACCGCACGGCCACTACGGCCGGCATGTAGATTTAATACGGTTATTTATTCACTATTTATTGTATTCTTTGTTATTTTCCTATAGAAGCTTTGGTAATCTGACGCTACAAGGAGTTGGGGAGAAACAATCAGGGACCTTTCATTAGTTTATTTTCGTCGCACCCTCCTGTTACTGAATGTCGCTACTTTTGGAAATTTTTAAAATTTGTGATTAGGTCTTATGGGACCAAAGTGCTGAGGTCATCGGTCCCTAAGTTTACACACTATTTAATCTAACTTAAAATAACTTACACTAAGGACGGCACATACACCCATGCCCGAGGGAAGACTCGAACCTTCAACGATACTTTTGGGTCAAGTAATTTCACTTACGTACCTTTGACATTTACACTTATTCTTCAGGGGCAACTCATTGTGGCTTCCTGTGTCTTGTGGCGGTGCTCGCCGATGTGCACCTGGGCGAGGCGGGCGCCAAATGCGAGATATAGTTAGGTGCAGCTTGCGGGCCGGCCGCGGTGGTCTCGCGGTTCTAGGCGCGCAGTCCGGATCCGTGCGACTGCTATGGTCGCAGGTTCGAATCCTGCCTCGGGCATGGATGTGTGTGATGTCCTTAGGTTAGTTAGGTTTAAGTAGTTCTAAGTTCTAGGGGACTGATGACCACAGCAGTTGAGTCCCATAGTGCTCAGAGCCATTTGAACCACTTTGCAGCTTGTGTTGAGTCGCTGCGGCATGACTCCGGCGCTTGCTATAGTCGCCAGTGTGACCGTTCGATCCTCCCTTCTTGTGTCTTGGCTAGTTCTCCCCCGAGATAATAAGCTGACTTCCTTACCTTACGCCCGCATCCTTGAATTATTTTGAGGTACGATCCTTATTGCAGTTAATTCGGGGCCGGGGAGTTCCTCTTCTTCTGTGAGCAACTCTGTAACAGCCGTCAGGGCATGTCTGAGTTTCGTTTGTTTTCAAAAGATTCTTATTTTATTTACTTTGTAATGGTTTTTCTATTGGCACCCATATTAACCTGGTAACTGTTTATAATTTATTGTGTGTCCTTGTGAGGATAAACTGAATTATTCACTCGAGTTCTTGAAATTGTCAGTAATTGCACTTTTTTGACCTTGAAAAATTGGATTTGCGTAATTATTCTGTATCAGTTCTGGGGACTTCTCCATTTATCGTTAACGATATTTTTAGGGCCGCGCGGGATTAGCCGAGCGGTCTAAGGCGCTGAAGTCATGGACTGTGCGGCTGGTCCCGGCGGAGGTTCGAATCCTCCCTCGGGCATGGGTGTGTGTGCTTGTCCTTAGGATAATTTAGGTTTGGTAGAGTGTAAGCTTAGGGACTGATGACCTTAGCAGTTTAAGTCCCATAAGATTTCACACACATTTGAACATTTTATATTTTTAGGGGTGTTTTACTCGCCGCTTGACAAAGCGATTGAGCACTTCAGTTACTGTTAAACTAGAACTTTTCCCAAATCTGTTGGCTAGTCCTATCCTCCTGTTGGTCTGGAAGTTCTGCACGTGTAACTATATTGCCTTGTAACAAGTTTTATTCATTGTGTTTACTGATTGTTTAAAAGTTGCTTCTTTACTTTAAAGCAAGCTTGCACATATGTGTGAATAAGACGTCGTATCAGACTGTTAACATTGCATTAATTGATAATAAATGGAATTATTGGTTGAAGGAATGGAGGATATCTAATTGAGGTCCAGCCCTTTCACGCTTACCTGGTATTCTTCTTAGACACTAAAACCAATATGAGTTTTGTTATTGGAGAATGCAGTGACTGGTCTGTGGTCGATGAATGATATCAATAAAACTGGGGAAGAAACAGCCTATCACCGTTTCCCTGTCAGACAGGAAGTACCATTCGTCTGGCATTCCTCTATCCCTGGATGTGCAGACTTGGTTCTTCTACTCTTGGCAGATGTTGCATCGCCTGTGTAGTAGTTTAATATAAAGAAAAAGGAAGAGTGGCAGAGCTACAGAATAATAGTAGCAAATATATGCGATTAAATTTGAAAATATGTATTGCGGGAAGACACGAAAATGTGAGGTAGCCTGGCACAGTATTTTATAGAAAGCGTCCACAATTGTGGATGACCTGGCGATAAATGACCTTGCTGTAGGGCAAAGAACGAAAAAAAAAACACGTCATACTCAATGATAAATCTAAAGGGAATAGGTCCAGTCCCCAGAGACAGCGAGGAATGTTTAACTGAAGAAACAGAGTTGTTAGACACGTGTTCCATATTACGTGCACAGAGGGAGAGACAGAACGACTGAACTTACCACACTGCGGTGTGTGGAACGGCGATGCCGGATTCTCGAGGTAACAAATTGCACGATCGCAGGAAAGTAATGACATTAGTTGTCGCTCTTTCCCGAGACGAAACATACTGATCAGACCGTACGGTCTTAAAATAAGTCTGCAGCCAAAGTCATGAAAGGCAACGCTTGTGAACCAAAATGGCGCTAACAGTCACACTTCTCTTCTGCGATGGGTACTCGTCCAAGATCAGGAAGGGAATGTGGGTGGAGTATGATTTTCGTATTACACTCTAAGACAAAAAAGACGCACCACGAGGGAGTTATTCGAATGGGACACATGTGATGTATATTTACAGACAAACAAACGGTTACAATTGCAGTAAAATTGGATGATTTATTCAAGAGAAGGAGCTTCATAAACTGAAGAAGTCAATAACACGTTGGTCCACTTCTGCCACTTATGCAAACAGTTGGCTTTGATTGTCAGAGTTGGTCGATGTTCTCCTGAGGGATATCGTGCCAGATTCGGTCCAGCTGGCGCCCTAGATCGTCAAAATCCGGAGATGGTTGGAGAGCCCTGCCCATAACGCTACAGACGTTCTCACTTGAGAGATCTGGTGACCTTTCTGGCCAAGTTAGGGTTTGGCAAGCACGAAGGCAAGCTGTAGAAACTGTCGCCGTGTGTGGCGGACATTATCGTGTTGAGATGTAAGACCAGGATGGAGTCCCAATAAGGGCAACAGAACTGGGAGTAGAATATCGTCCTTTGCTGCAAGGATGCCGCAGATGACAACGAAATGGTTTCTTCTATGAAAATAAATGGTACTCCAGACTACCAGTCCTGGTTTTGGGGCAGTATGGCGAGCGACAGCCAGGTTGGCAGCCCACCACTATCGATGCGTCTCCAGACACGTCTTCACTGGTGATCGGAGAGCAGTTGAAGCGGAACTCACCACCAAAGACAAATTCTACTTCAGTCATTGAGATTCCAGGCCATCTTCTGCTTCCTTACAAGTATTAGGCTGCTTGACCTGTTACGATCTCGTCGAGAAGTTCTCCTGCTATCTTTTCAGTAGTCAACCCAGCAACACCGCCAGGTTGGTAGTGTAGCATGGGTTTTGAGCTCATTCGTTGTAAGTGTTTGTTGTGTTGGTAGTTTTGAATATAATGAGTGACGGGTTCCATTTTAATTTCATCATCACATCTTAAATCCCCCCCATGAACCATGGACCTTGCCGTTGGCGGGGAATTTTGCGTGCATCAGTGATACAGACAGCAACCACAACGGAGGGGTATTTGTTGAGATGCCAGACAAACGTGTGGTTCCTGAAGAGGGGCAGCAGTCTTTTCAGTATGCAGGGCACAAGTCTGGATTGATTGAACTGGCCTTGTAACATCAACCAAAACATCATTGATGTGCTGGTACTGCGAATGGCTGAAAGCAATGGGAAACTACAGCCATAATTTTTCCCGAGGGCATCCAGGTTACTGTGTGGTTAAATGATGATGGAATCCTCTTGGGTTAAATATTACGGGGGCACAATAGTCCTTCATTCAGATCTCCGGTCGGGGACAGCTCAGGAGGGCGCCGTTATCAGGAGAAACAAAACTGGCATTCTACCTTTCGGGGCGTGGAGTGTCAGATCCTTACTTGGGTAGGTAGGTTAGAAAATTCAAAAAGGAAAATGGATAGGTTAAAGTTAGATATAGTGCTAATTAGTGAAGTTCGGTGGCAGGAGAAACAGGACTTCTGGTCAGGTGAATAGAGGGTTATAAATACAAAATCAAATAGGGGTAATCCAAGACTAGGTTTAATAATGAATAAAGAAATAGGAACGCTAGTGAGCTACTACAAACAACATAGTGAACGCATTATTGTAGCCAAGATAGGCACGAAGAACATGCCTACCACAGAAGTACAAGTTTATATGCCAACTAGATCCTCAGATGAAGAAATTGAAGAAATGCATGATGATGAGATAAACGAAATTATTCAGGTAATTAAGGGAGATGAAAATTTAATAGTTATGGAGGGACTGGAATTCGAAAGTACGAAAAGGAAGAGTAGGAAAAGTTGTAGGTGAATATGGAACGGGGGTAAGGAATGAAAGAAGAAGCCGTCTAATAGAATTTTGTGCAGAGCATATCTTAATCATCGCTTACACTTGGTTTAAGAATAATGAAAGAAGGCTGTACACGTGGAAGAGACCTGGAGACGCCGTAAGGTTTCAGATTGAGCATGTAATGGTAAGACAGAGAAAGATAGAGATTTAGGAACCAGGTTTTGAATTGAAAGACTTTTCCAGAGGAAGATGTGGGCTCTGACCACAATTTATTGGTTATGATTGCAGATTAAAACTGAAGAAACTGCAAAAAGGTAAGAATATAAGGAGATGGAACCTGGATAAACTGAAAGAACCATAGGCTGTAGAGCGTATCATAGGGAGAATTAAGAAAGACTGACAAGAACAGGGGAAAGGAATACAGTAGAAGAAGAACGGATATCTCTGAAAGATGAAATAGTGAAGGCAACAGAAGATCAAGAAGATAAGAAGATGAGGGCTAGTAGAAATCCTTTGGCAATGCAAGAGATATTGAAATTAATTGATGAAAGGAGGAAATATAATAATGTAGTAAATGAAGCGGGCGAAAAGGAATATAAACGTCTCAAAAGTGAGATCGATAGGAAGTGCAAAATGGTTAAGCACGAACGGCTAGAGGACAAAGGAGACTGGAGACTAGAGGACAAATGTAAGAATATGTCACTAGGAGGAAGATAGATACTGCCTACAGGAAAATTAAAGAGAGCTTTGGAGAAAAGAGAACCATCTGTCCGAATACCAAGAGCTCAGAGGGAAAACCAGTCCTAAGCAAAGAATGGAAAACAGAAAGGTGGAAAGAGCATGTAGAGGGTCTATACAAGAGCGATGTAGTTGAGGGCTATATTAAGGAAATGGAAGAGGACGTAGATGCAGATGAGATGGGAGATACGATACTGCGTCAAGAATTTGACGTAGCACTGAAAGACTTAAGTCGAAACAAGGCCCCGGCCGTAGACAACATTCCGTTACAACTATTGATAGCCTTGGCAGAGTCAGCCGTGACAAAACTCTTCCACATGGTGAGCAAGATGTATGACAGAGGCGAAATACCCTCAGACTTCAAGAAGAATACAGTACTTCCAGTTCCAAAGAAAGCAGGTGCTGACAGGTGTGAAAATTACCGAACTATCAGTTTAATATGTCACGGTTGCAAAATACTAACCACTTACGCAAACGAATGAAAAAACTGGTAGAAGCCGAACTCTGGGAAGATCAGTTTGTATTCCGTAGAAATGTAGGCACACGCGAGGCAATACTGATCCTACGACTTAACTTAGAAAAGAGGTTAAGGAAAGGCAAACCTACGTTTCTAGCATTTGCAGACTTTGAGAAAGCGTTTGACAATGTTGACTGGAATACTCTCTTTCAAATTCTGAAAGTGAGAGGGGTAAAATACAGGGAGCGAAGGGCTATTTATAATTTGTAAAGAAACCAGAAGGCAGTGATAAGAGTCAAAGGACAAGAAAGGGAGCAGTGGTTAGGAAGGATGTGAGACAGGGATGTAGCCTATCCCCAATGCTATTCAATTTGTATAGTGGACAAACAGTTAAGGAAAGAAAAGAAAAATTTGGAGTAGGAATTAAAATCCAGGGAGAAGAAATAAAAACTTCGACGTTTGCTGATGACACTGTACTTCTGTCAGAGGCAGCAAAGGACTTGGAAGAGCTGTTGAATGGAATGGACAGTGTCTAGAAAAGAGGTCGTAAGATGAACATCAACAGAAATAAAACAAGGATAACGGAATGCAGCCGAATTAAATCAGGCGATGCTGAGAGAATTAGATTGGGAAACGAGACACTTAAAGTAGTAGGTGATTTTTGCTATTTGCGGAGCAAAATAACTGATAATGGTCGAAGTAGAAAGGACATAAAATGTAGACTGGCGATGGCAAGGAAAGAGTTTCTGAAGAAGAGAAATTTGTTAACGTTGAGTATAGGTTTAAGTGTTAGAAAGTCTTTTCTGAAAGTATTTATATGGAGTGTAGCCATGTATGGAAGTGAAACGTGGACATATACTGTTGGGACAATAAGATAATAGAAGCTTTTAAATGTGGTGTTACAGAAGAATGCCGAAGAGTAGATGGGTAGATCACGTAACCAATGAGGTGGTACTGACCAGAATTGGGGAGAAGAGGAAGTTGTGGCACAACTTGACTAGAAGAAGGGATCGGTTGACAGGGCACGTTCTGCGACGTGAAGGGGTCACCAATTTCGTATTGGAGGGAAGCGTGGAGGGTAAAAGTCGTGGAGGGAGACCAAGAGATGAATACACTAAGCAGATTCAAAAGGACGTAGGTTGCGTAGTTACTGGGAGATGAAGAGGCTTGCACAGCATTCTTCTGTAGCAACACATTTCTCGGATACAATTTGCAAATTGTGTAAAGGACGCTTTAGGTCATGTTACAAGAGCTAAATCATCCGCAAAAAGAAAAGCATAGAGCTTTGTGTTTCTGTTTATTTGAATGAAGCCGTTTGACATTTGCCTCAACTAATGGATAACTTTATTTATATAAATAGTAAACAAGTATGGTGAAAGGATATGTTCTGGCCTCTACATTTTCACCCTCCACAGCTGCCTCTAGTACCATGGAAGTTAATGGAAGTTATTCCTTAATGTCTTAAAACATGCCCTACCACACTGTTCCTTATTCTTGTTAGTGTTTACCACATATTCCGCTCCTAACTGATTCTGAGGAGAACATTCTCATTTATTATCTTATCATTTCAACTAATTTTTAACATCCTTCTACAGAGCACCACATCTCAAAACGCACCGAGTCTCTCTCTTCCGATTTACAGGTATACTAACTCACACAATATAAAATTGAAGTGTGTACTCCCATCAGCGGTATTTCACTTAGCATTTTGCTTGTGGACAAGGGTCGGCTTACGGTCAGGGAAAGTCAGTGTTCCCCCAATTTTTTTCATTTGTGGAGTATCTTTTCCGTTCGTTCTTGCCTTACATAACTTTCTGTCATTTGCTGATTCCATATGTGGAACCAAGAACTCTTTCGGATTGGTATTTGAGAGTTTCGTGCCTCAATCTGTACAAACGGAACCCTTATAGGATAGCTTTGTTGTTCGTCCGTTCGTCCGTCTGTTTGCCTGTCTGTCTTTCCGACTGTTGAGAACCCTTTCTCTCTGCAACGATTAGAAGTATCATGTTCAAACTTATGTCACATACTAAAGTCTGTCGTCCCTGGTGTCGTATAAATTTTAAGCTTCTAAATCAGTTCGATCAAAAGATACGACCATTTCCATCACATCTTTTGCTGCTCGAAAACTCACTCATCAAAACTTAAAGGACACTTCTCTTTTACCTAGCATCATTAAATTTGGCAGGAAGCAAGATTTCACCGCCGGCCCGAGTGGCCGAGCGGTTCTATCCGCTACAGTCTGGAACCGCGCGACCGCTACGGTCGCAGGTTCGAATCCTGCCTCGGGCATGGATGTGTGTGATGTCCTTGGGTTAGTTAGGTTTAAGTAGTTCTAAGTTCTAGGGGACTGATGACCTCAGAAGTTAAGTCCCATAGTGCTCAGAGCTATTTGAACCATTTTTTGAACCAAGATTTCACAGTACAAATAAATGGAAAAATCCAAAATTGGTTATTTATAACTAAATCACACGAAGTAGTATTTCTTTTCTCATTTGTTAACCGACTTTGAACTTGAAATTAAAACATTCTCGAAAGTCTTGGAATCCTTAGGACTGATATCTTGCCATTAACAGTACCGATAACAGGCAAAAATCGTCAATATCTTCGATTCGTGGAAAGGATAAAGTATCTGTATACATAATTACGTTTGTACGGCACCTACTGGCACCTGGTCAACCTGTAAATGGGTGATGATGAAGATGATTTATCGTGTAGGACGCTAAACAGTTAGGTCAACAGCGCTCTAAGTGAGCGCTCTTACCTGACTGCAAAGTTCTCTGCAGCCGGTAGGGACGCAAGAGCAACCACGTGGGCTAACCGCCAAGCGGCCAGCTGAAAAGTGTCCTGTGCTAAATGTAGCTTGTAGTTTTCCAGATATCTCCGAAAATTATCTAAGAAACTTGGAGATTAACATACTTGTACGTAAACATTTAAACTCTTTTAGTGATAGGTTATTTGTGGAGTCATGACACTTACGACCGACTCCTCCCTCCCTTGAATCGATACCGGAACGTTAGGCAGGCTAAACAAGTTACCTAACTAGTGTGTCGGTGGCCGCTGTAGCAGGAAGTGAGTGCTGGACTACGGAGTGTGATACTTCAGATGTGGTCGCTTCCAGGAACTTTTCTCCGAGTGTCTGCGTGGCGGACATGACTTTCTCCTCTCGCCAGGTATTACCCCGGCAATGTCTGGGGGAACAGGAAGGCAGGCATAACACAGCCTCCGTGTCTGTCTGTAGTACTGGGGGCCGCCGCCCCCGGACCTGCGCAGCCGACACCACGGAAGAACACCTGCTGTTGTTGCCATTCTTCTGGGCACTCTCGCACTTCTTTCGGCGTGTTCATACAATGACTATGTGAAGATCGCGATTGTGCAATTTAATCAAAACTGCAGTGACGGACACTTCTCTATTGACTTTACCTTTCAGATTATTTGCTCACCGATAATATTTTTCATTTACTTCCTGACTAGTTTCTTGTGGCCTGCCGCTAGTTTCTCGTCCGTGCTAACCTCTTCATTGCAAAGTACCATTTACATCCAACATTGACTATTATTATAGTCAACAATTTGAACTTTTTTTCTACATCTGTTTTGTGGCAGGTTTTGGCTAATTTTGGCATGCGGAATTCACTGGTAAAATCAATTTTTCTCTGTAACGTCACATTTCCTAAGTACATAACAAAATCCAAAACTGTATTGCGAAGATTGACACACTTAAAATAGACGAGATATAAATGTTCAGAACTTTAGAGCTCAGTACTACTGAAAATGTGTAAATAGAGACAATGCCAATAGAAAGCCTAAACTAGTTCACTACTTGTACTCATCTTTAACCTTCTCTTGTACTCGAAAAATGTGATAACGATGTTCCTCTTTTGTTTTCCCTCCCATCACTTTCCCCAACAAGATCTCAACAGTCATCGCCCATCATCGAAGTTTCCCAGTGACATTGATGATAACGGTGTTCCGTAGTTCGGATGTCTTCGTAAAAGAGTGTACACTGCTCACAGCTTACGATTGCCAAATTTTCCAGAAAGAACTGAAGGTGGGAATGTAAAAAGTGAATTTTAGTGACATTCTACGCCCCTTGTTCTTGTAGCTGACTAAGATGTCACTCACAGTAGAAATATATCATCTCTTCTCTTGTCCTAAAAGCCCTTTGCAATTGCATTGAAAGAGTACTAATCAGCTAATTTGACATTTGTGAGTTTGGTATCTGAGGTTGGATCTTTCATCAGTTTTATTTCGGGCCGGCCGCGGTGGCCGTGCGGTTCTGGCGCTGCAGTCCGGAACCGCGAGGCTGCTACGGTCGCAGGTTCGAATCCTGCCTCGGGCATGGGTGTGTGTGATGTCGTTAGGTTAGTTAGGTTTAAGTAGTTCTAGGTTCTAGGGGACTTATGACCTAAGATGTTGAGTCCCATAGTGCTCAGAGCCATTTTTTTTATTTCGGTCAACCAAATACATTTTCTTTCTGCTTTGCTTCACTCAGTTTAGGAAATTTTCTTTCATATGATTGAAGGCTCGACCTCCTTTATCCACAGCTTTTACAAACTTCATCACAATGCTCAGCCTGACATACGGAGGACGTAAAACTATTTTATCCGGTTAAACCAATGGAGTGTTTTTCACGTCTTCCTTTCCAGATATACATAATTTCCTTGTAGACCATTCCTTGACTCGATAATGGTTTTTGGCGTCACCGTTGCCCATAGGCAGAAAGAAACAACAGTGTTACGTGAACCCATTATTTAAACGTGCGATTTCCAAGTTACAGACAAGAACAGGCAACACTTTGTCTTGGGTCACAGGCAAATGCTCTGAAGATGCATTTTGATACTTTTCTTTAGGTGTAATTTTGCTAGAGTGCCGTGCAATATTTTTGAGGCGGAACTAACAATCTGAAGAGTGGGCTTTAGACTCACACTACAGCTCTGGGACAGTGAATGCCTTTGCTTCTCGTTTTCCTTTCAACCTTTCGGTTAAAGTGGTAGTACAGGTTATTTGGGCAATATCAGACGCAAAATTTTTATCTTATCTCCAACAGATTAATGAAAATATAGTTTACATGCCTTCAGTCACTGGTTTCTTGTGAGGTTTTTGCGTGAGTTTCCCACACCGAGCAGTGGTTGTCGGGCTGGATTACACAATGACGACATTTGCTAGTTATCACTTTTACTCGATGTGAATTTTAAACACCTCAGTATTCCACTAACTCTCGGTAGAAACATTCACAGAGGTAACAAAAATTCGCATTACACTGTACGCTGTGCAACGTAAGAATGATGAGAATGACACCATTTGTATTTCAGCATGAACTAGGTCATAAAGTCTGTTCCGCACTATGGATTATTTTGCCATCAGGTGAGCATAGTTTAGAATCTGTATCACGTCCGCCTTCTAGTGATGATTTGTAGATATTCTAGCGTTCCTTAATTTTTAAGACGTTTAAACAAAAGAACGGTAAACAGAAAAATACTAAAATGTAGACTTTCACGGCGGAAATATGTCCATTATAATTATCCGGGCTGTTATGCCGTGGTCGGTTGATGAATTCTGTGTCGATTACCAACGTTTCGTCTCCGACTGCGGTAATCGACACAGAATTCATCAACAGACCTCGACATAACAGCCCGGTTAATTATAATGGACAAACAGAAAAATACAGAAAATAGACAATAAACAAAAAACTTAAATAGACAAAATTCTTAAGTGCTAGAACGTTTTGAAAGGCAGATTCGGATTCTCATACCAAAATACATACTAATTTATACATCTCAACTCAGATGTGAAACCGCTGTTGTGTAGCGTTATTTGTAGGATCCGTTCTGTCACAGTTCGCGCGCCTCCGCGCCCCCACCCCCCCCCCTTCCACCACCCGGGTCGGAGGTTCGAGTCCACCCTCGGGCATGGGTCTGTGTGTCGTCCCTAGCGTAAGTTAGTTTTAAGTTAGATTAAGTAGTGTGTAAGCCATCTCAGCAGTTTGGTCCCATAAGACCTTACCACAAATTTCCAAAAAAATTGGATTCGTTCTATTCTTATCCTTACACGGCTCGCTCCAGCACAGTGCAAGGTTCGCAGGAGAGCTTCTGTAAAGTTTGGAAGGTAGGAGACGAGGTACTGGCAGAAGTAAAGCTGTGAGGACGGGGCGTGAGTCGTGCTTGGGTAGCTCAGTTGGTAGAGCACTTGCCCGCGAAAGCCAAAGGTCCCGAATTCGAGTCTCGGTCCGACACAAAGTTTTAATCTGCCAGGAAGTTTCACAGTGGAAGTTATTTCTGGTTGTTCTCTCACCTGTCCCTCTTTCTAGTGAGTACTTTCCACACATTCCTTTACTCGTCGCTTCTGTAAATGACTATTTCTTATCCAACCAGACTAATTTCTTTTCAGCACACCTCCGCAACGTCACATAGCTAATGCTGAAATTTTCTTCCGGTTTACTCGCCATAATTCACTTCCAAACAGTTCTGCGCTCCAGACTTACAGTACAAATGGTTCAAATGGCTCTGAGCACTATGGGACTTAACTGCTGTGGTCATCAGTCCACTAGAACTTAGAACAACTTAAACCTAACTAACCTAAGGACATCACACACATCCATGCCCGAGGCAGGATTCGAACCTGCGACCGTAGCGGTCGCGCGATTCCGGACTGTAGCGCCTAGAACCGCATGGCCACTCCGGCCAGCGCTTACAGTACATGCTCAGAAATTTCTGTCTCAAATTAAGACCTTTGATTGATACTAGTATGTTTCCCTTAGTGTGGATTGACTCTTTGCTTGTGTAAACTGCTTCTTATAACCTCCTTTCTTCGTCATGCGTTATTTTGCTAAGAAGCAGAGTCCTCTCCCTTGGTCTTCTACGTGAAACCGGAAGTTTGATGGTCACTTTCTTGCTTTTGTCACTTTCTGCTACCTCCAATTACCTTTGGTTTCTTTGGTTTCTTATCAGTCCACATTCTGCACTCATTAGACTGGTCATTCAAACCAACAGGTCCTGCAATTCTTCCTCATTTTCACTGGCTATACCAAAATCGTCAGTGAATCTTATCGTTCTTATTATTTAGCCTTGAGTTTCAATCTCATTCCCGAACATTTCGTTTATTCCAGTCATTATTTTTTCGATGTAAAGGTTGAACATTAGGGGAGAGAGATTACGTCTTTGCCCTAAGCCCCTTTTAGTCCGAAAATTCCTCTTATCATTCTATTCTTATTCTTTCCTCTTGGTTCTTGTACATATTGTAAGTTACACGTCTTCCCCTGTAACTTATACCAATTTATCCTGGGAATTTCAAACATCCTGCATCATTTTGCGATTTCAGATTTTTCTAGATCGACAAATCCTGTGAAGGTGACTTGCTTCGTCATAAGTATTTATTCTTTTATCGCAATACCCTCTTAGACTCTTTACCTTCCCTAAAACAGAACTGATCGTCATCTAAGTGATTACGAATTACCTTTACCAGAGGGTGAGGCGACCAGACGTCATAGTTCCCTATCAAGAATTGTCTTATCTATACAACTTTAGCGAGAGTCCCAGAGCGCGAACGACCAGTAGCTGCATTTATCGAAAATTACGAGCATCTCCTTGTAGAGCCTTCCATAGTCCATTGAGAAACATCTCTACAACTCACTTTCATTAATCCAGCAGAGCCATGGTAGGAAACTCGAATCGTCTTTGAAGTTTCCCATTTTTAGGGTTCCGTATCTGAGATAGTAAAATGGAACCCTTATAGGATCACTTCGTTGTCCGTCTGTCTGTCTGTCTGTTAGTCCGGCTGTTAGGTACCCTTTTTCTCAGAAACGGGTAGACTTATGAAGTTGAGATTTATGTCACATACTCGAGTCTACCATCTCTTTGCATAATAACATAATTAGCTTCTAGGTCAATGTAATCAAAAGATTTGGCCATTTATTCATGTATTTTAGTACTCGCCAACTCACTCATCAAAATCTATAGCGTACGTCCCTTTGACCTAGACTCATAAAATTTGGCAATACGAAAGGTTTCGGAGTAAAAGTAAGGTAAAAAATTCGATAATTGTTAACTTGTAATTGTATCCCACGATAAAAATTATTTTTTTTTGTTATCCGACTTTCTGTCTGCCCGTGGGTTAAGATCCTTTTTTCTCAGTGAAGGGTAAACGTATCAAGTCGAAATTTATGTCACATACTAAGCACTACAGTCCCTTGGCGGTGTAAAAAATTCAAGCTTCCAAGCGAATGCAATAAAAAGATATGGCCATTTATGTCACATATTTTGATATCTTGTCGATACGGATACCAGGGAAAAATTCGTCGAAATTCTCGATTCGTTTGCACGAAACGCTTGTTGCACGAGTCCTTCTCGCACTTTCAGGGATTTTTTTTCAGTGATTGCGACTTAATGAGTTGTAAGTGTTACGATAGGACGTTGAAACCCAACTGAACTGACAAGAAATTAAGTCTCCATAGAATGAGCGTGGAAAAGACTATGTGGAAAACTACTTACTAGAAGAGGGCAGAATGATACGACGTGTGTTAAGACAGGGAACAAAAATCATGGTACTAGAGGGAGACCACAGATAATAGTGAAAGACGGAAGTTGGAAAGTATACGATAAGTGATTGAGGACGTCGGGCGTCAGTTCTACTTTGAGATGACGAACGCTATTTGTACAGGAGTGGATGTTGTGGAGGGTCACTTAAAATCAAAACTTGATGACCGAATGCTGACAGAAAACTGAAAAGTAGGTCCTACGAGTGTTTCGTAATCTAACACGTTGGTTCATAAGATACACCCCTGAGATACCTACCAACAACTGTCTAGCTTTTACCTGAACGTGGAATTCACACATCCATCAACGCTCGATCTCTTCAATTATTAAGGTGAAGAAATTCAGTGAGGTTTCTTGCTGTTGTGATTTAACAGTAGTCAGTATTCACTGCTGGTAGTATGTGCGTTCGTTCATAATATTTCAGTCCAGAGACGTAATAGAAAAATGGGTAAAAAATACGAAGGTATAATTTTTTTTTAAATTACGAAGGAGGTAGACGTTATACCCATATATCCTAAAATATTCCTCAATAAAAAAGCCAAATAGATAATAGAAGCAAACATTTGGAATTAAAAATATAAATTGTTACATCCAGTCAAATGGTGACACGAAGGGCGTCTTGAAACCCTCTAACATTAACAATGCCAAATCCGATAACCTTGCCGACGCCGTATAGGTACGACATAAAAGCCAAAGGCAAAGAAGAAGAAGAATATTACATTGAATGAAAAAGCGGATAAGTCCTGCTGGAGGTGTTAATCTTAAATCAGTTCAGAATTTCTGAAGACCAGAGATTAGTAAGGTGTAGAAGAAAGGCCGAAGCACTAACATCAACTAAAATTCATTACGTATCAGGATTTATTGTTTTAGATAATCTAAGAGTAGACCAAAAACAGCATAAAATTAATGAACATAGTACAGGCTGGATAATCAAGCGTGGAAAATACCACAATACTTTGCATTACTTTGTAATCTACGTCGGTGAAGAGGAGAACCGAACCGAGACAAAATAATAATTTAAGTGGTACATACTACGTTGAACTGAACAACGTTATCCATGCACGGAAGTTTGAGAAGATCTTAGGAGAGGCGGGAAAATCCTAAGAGAGAAACTAAGTAGAACCCAAGTATGAAGAAAACTAAACAGGTTCTTATGCTGAGTAGACGTTGCAGACAATACTCTGAAACTATTTTTGACAGTTGCAGGAGAAATTTTTAAGTCACTAATCTAGAACGAAAGACGAATAATCACTCAGTTGCTTAGACGATAATTTAAGCATTTAAAAAGTGTTAGTGATTTTTAAATGTAATCTGTATAATTACAGATGAAGTATTCCCTCCTTCCGCTTTCTCTGAAGCAGTAAAAGTTTCCATAGAGGAAGTTCAATTGAATTAATTAAATGAAATCATATGAATGTAAAACATGTAGACAACAATCGCCGAAAGAGGATTCATTCGATGCGGGTAAGTAATTCTGTTATCGCACGGAGTTCGTGACTTACAAAGAAAGTGCCTCTGTTTAGTACAGAACGCAGCATGTGGCTACTATCATTTTTTCTAGGACTACCTTTTACAATAGAACTGCGGGGCCAGTGTCTGGTGTTAGCGACTGACGACGTCACTGATTGGCGATGTATCTCAGGGCCCCCATGTGTTCTAGGCAACGGCCTTGCCGCAGTGGATACACCGGTTCCCGTGAGATCACCGAAGTTAAGCGCTGTCGGGCTTGGTCGGCACTTGGATGGATGACCATCCGGGCCGCCATGTGCTGTTGCCATTTTTCGGGGTGCACTCCGCCTCGTGATGCCAACTGAGGAGCTACTCGACCGAATAGTAGCGGCTCCAATCAAAGAAAACCATCATAACGATCGGGAGAGCGGTGTGCTGACCACACGCCCCTCCTATCAGCCTCCTCATCTAAGAATGACACGGCGGTCGGATGGTCCCGATGGGCCACTTGTGGCCTTAACACGGAGTGAGTGCTATGTATTCTGGTGAAAGGCAAATGAATGATTGAAAACGGCTGCGTCCGGTCTTTCCGCCTCCCAACAATTCGATGCCGACTTCGCTATTCTAGGCGTTGAATATTCTGAAAAATAGTGAATAGCTACATGAAAATGTCAAACTTCTAGGAAAGGTAATTGTTGTTTAAATGATAACAATAAAGTAAATTGCATACTGAAGTTAAATCTTAATTAAAACCAGTAAAAATTTACATACACGAGAGACCCATATGATGCTCTGCAGCACAGATCGAAGATCAGACGTCGACAGAAGTGAGCTACCGATCGCGAAACGGTCGAGGTATTATCTCC
Source organism: Schistocerca americana (assembly GCF_021461395.2). Classification (NCBI taxonomy): domain Eukaryota; kingdom Metazoa; phylum Arthropoda; class Insecta; order Orthoptera; family Acrididae; genus Schistocerca; species Schistocerca americana. The sequence goes on from NC_060121.1 coordinate 569,791,191, forward strand.
TTTTTTGTTTTTGCCAACGGATACTTATAAGACAGATAGCTGTTATCCTTGACAGGATATCTGGTTTTACAATATAGATTTGAATGAACTATACGTTTACTTAATAAAAGGACGGAGGTGAACAAACGGGCTAGAACTAGGTCCTACTCTTGATATCAATGGGAAGAAATGCAAATTTTCTAAAGACAAATCTCACAGAGCTTGTCAATGAATGCGTACTTGCGTTACTCATCTCTCATTGGTAATATAACTGATCACTGTAGGTAACCACGGCAGGTGCTTCGGCGACCCAATGAGCCCTGGTAGGTCGTGAGAAACCTGTTTACCGACACCGTAGTGGAGAGTGTTGTCCAATCGAGGTCGTCTCGGCTGGGACCCCAAAACCCCCTGGCCTCTACCGGTCAGAGCAGCTTAAGTGCTTGGCTCTGTTTACTGGTTGCGTTACGGAGTACCCCTTACGGCAAATGACGCGAAACGCGACGGCAACACAACAGTGTCCCCGAGAATAAGCAACAAGAATTCTTAACATGTGCCAGACCTGGTGCAGGGGAAGGACGTAGGACTTGAAATTCCCGTCTGGACTTCCAGATTTACGTCATCCGCGAATTTAGTGAATCGCTTAACGTGTGGTTCCTTTAAAAAGAGGACGGCCTTTTCCTTGTTCCAAGCTTATCTCATCCGAGTTATACACAATCTCTAACGACTTCATTGTTAAATTGTTGGCCATACCACCTTTCTAAACCAAAAACTAAACTAATCTTCACCTGAACAGGCCATGAAGGCCAAACGGTACCGACCGGCCGCCGTGTCATCCTCAGACCACAGGCGTCACTGTATGCGAATATGGAGGCGCATGTCGCCAGCACACCACTCTCCCGCCCATATGTCAGTTTAAGAGACAGAAGCCGTTACTTCTCGATCAAGTAGCTCCTCAGTTAAGTCTGAGTGCACGCTTCTTGCCAACAGCGCTCGGGAGACCGGATGATCACTCGTCGAAGTGCTAGCCCAGTACGACAGCGCTTAACTTCGGTGATATTACGGCAACCGGAGTTACCATTGCGGTAAACAAGGCAGAAATACTAGAACTGAGACGTTTCGAAGGATCAACTCTACAAAAATCTTAAAAAGCGAAAAAATAAAATAAAAATATCTGAAATTCGTGTTCACTTCCCTCGTAGCAGTGTCATCTTCAAATGAGCTTCAACATCATTCGCAAATCGACAAAATAAAATGAAAAAATCTTTGTATGCATTTCGTGAACGCCGTCAGCTTCAGGACAAAAGCACTTCCTGTGCACAACCCGTATTCCTCCAGGAAAAACATACGGATACAAAAGCATAGGTAGCGCGTCTGAACACCTCGCGTGCACAATGAAAACATCGAAGACTATGAGCATCCCTACGAAGGCCCCCAGGAGTTCGAATGTCATCCCACACTGAATGTCAACGTACATACATGACGACAATTATTTAACTATATGAAATAAAATCGTCATAACTTCTGAACAGTTTGCGCTAGGACGTTCAAACTGCAAGGTTGGCAGCGGGCATGATGGGAATTAGTACGCGCATGTTTGGTTTGGTTTAGCGACGAAGCCCACTTTCATTTGGATGGGTTCGTCAATAAGCTAAATTGGCGCACTTGGGGGACTGAAAATCCGCATTTCGCGATCGACAAGTCTTATCACCCGTGAAACGTCCCCTTAGAAAAATTAATGAATTACTGTGCTGATAAACCTCTTACATTATTTGACAATATTCTTCAAAACTTCGACTGACTCTGCGTTGGGTTTGTTCTGTTGTGGTCCATTACCTGTCTGCATGTCGGGAGTCAGCACTGTCTTTCCGTTGGAAGGACAACACTACTTCTTCAAGACTGCATGGAAATCCACTTCTTCCATGTGCATTTTCTTTTACTGCTCAGACTTTGAGAAAAACACTGCAATTTTACTGTGATGAACGATCAGAATTGTCTTTATGGACTGTGAGAAAATTTTAGCTTTTGACCAACATTGTATCAATAAGTGTGTGCATTAGATTTCTTTGTTATTGTAATTGTGAAAAAATTGTAACAGATATGTATTGGCCAGTGAACAAAACAATTTGTAAAATTTTTTGTGGGGAGCATGGGGGCTATGTAAGTAGGCTGTTTAGGTTTTCTTATTGGTAACGCCACGTAGTGCTCTGTATGAAAATCACTGGCTGTGATGTGTGCAGTCTGTGGCTAGTTTGCATTGTTGTCTGCGATTGTAGCGTTGGGCAGTTGGCTGTTAACAGCGCGTAGCGTTGCGCAGTTGGAGGTGAGCCGCCAGCAGTGGTGGATATGGGGAGAGAGATGGCAGAATTTTGAGAGCGGATGATCTGGACGTGTGTCCATCAGAGACAGTACATTTGTAAGACTGGATGTCATGAACTGCTATATATATTATGACTTTTGAACACTATTAAGGTAAATACATTGTTTGTTCTCTATCAAAATCTTTCATTTGCTAGCTATGCCTATCAGTAGTTAGTGCCTTCAGTAGTTTGAATCTTTTATTTAGCTGGCAGTAGTGGCGCTCGCTGTATTGCAGTAGTTCGAGTAACGAAGATTTTTGTGAGGTAAGTGATTTGTGAAAGGTATAGGTTATTGTTAGTCAGGGTCATTGTAGGGATTTTTGAAAGTCAGATTGCATTGCGCTAAAAATATTGAGTGTCAGTTTAGTGTTGATCAGAATAAGTAAAGAGAGTAATGTCTGAGTACGTTTAGTTTTGCTCAGCTGTTTGAAAATCAAACAATGTAAGAGGTTTATCAGCACAGTAATTCATTAATTTTTCTAAGGGGACGTTTCACCCGCAACGGGTGACTGTGTGGTGTGTAATGTTCAGTCACGGAATAATCGGTGCAATATTCGTTGATGGAACTGCCGAACGGTACGTGAAGGTTTTGGAAGATGATTTCATCGTCCTTATCCAAACTGACTGATTTCGACAAGATGTGGTTCATACAAGACGGAGGTCGACCCCATAGAAGCAGGAGAGTGTTTGATGTCCTGGAAGAGGGCTTTGCGGACCGCATTCTGGCTCTGGGGTACTCTGAAGTCGCTAGCATGGGCCTCCATTGGCCTCCATATTCTCCGGATCTGAACACATGCGACTCCTTTTTGTGGGGCTACATTAAAGGCAATGTGTACATCAATAACCCCAAAACCACTGCTGAGCTGAAACCAGCCATTCAGGAGGTAATCGACAGCATCGATGTTCCGACGCTTCAGCGGGTCATGCAGAATTTCGATATTTATCTGCGCCACATCATCGCCAACGATGGCAGGCATATCGAACATGTCATAACCTAAATCCTAATATCTGTAGCGACATTTACTTGTTGAATAAAGCGTGTGCACGTCGTAATTTGTAATAATCTACGGCCGGCGCGGTGGCCGAGCAGTTCTAGGCGCTTCAGTCCGGAACCGCGCGACTGCTATGGTCGCAGGTTCAAATCCTGCCTTGAACATGGATGTGTGTGATGTCCTTAGGTTAGTTAGGTTTAAGTAGTTCTACGTTCTAGGGGACTGATGACCTCAGATGTTAAGTCCCATAGTGCTCAGAGACATTTGAACTAAACTACGTCTTTTTTCTCACATAGTTCAATAACTGTCACCCTGTACATACACATCCAGCGGTCACAGGCGCTGCAGACCACGCGCTGCTTCCACAAGCTGACTCCATTCCTTTCTGTTTTGTGCTCTGTCGCTACATGTTTCGATCACCAGGGCTTTCAGATCCTTCGCCAGGCCATCTTCCAACCAGCGTCGCTGGTGTTTGGTTTCACCTCAAGTACTATCTTCACTTGTCTATCTTCTGGCATGCGGGGTACATGGCCTGCCTATTACGTTCTTTTGCTCTTCATCTTCGTAGTATTGTTGGTTATTGCATCAAGAGGTATATTTCCTCATCCTCCTTTATCTAATATCGGTCCCCATATCCTCCTCATTACTCTTCTTCAAATATTAACAGTTTTTTTTCTTTTCTCGTTTATTCATGTTCCAAGTACATATAAAGTAGCTATTCAGAGACTACGTTATACTGGCAGGTCTTTTTCTGCCTCTCCTGTAATCTGTTCATTTAATGTAGTTTCATTTTTCCTGTTATGCGCCATAATCTCTAATCCAGTAGATCCAGTTTACTACCCTTATCTTGCAAGCGCACAATTGCGAGGTCTTCTTCAGTCTCCAACAAAGGGTGGCTAGTTTCATAGATGTGCATGCCTACGAATGACGCTTCGAAGATATCAAGCTGAAAAGCGTGCCTCCGTTTCTTGTGCGTAAAACTTGAAGAGCATAGTTGGCTTTACAAATATTACACCAAATTTTGTAGATACCAGTTTTATGCTATTTATCAACTTCTCGTTTTAAGTTATTCCTTAATTTAGGTTGTAACATGTTGTTTTCGAATGCATCATAGAGTTTAACCGGATTAAAGTTGTTAGGTATCTCTGCGATAACTTACCGACATGCGGATTCACCACACACTTAATTTTCTCCACGGCATTCTATTTAGCTTCGTATGCTGTTTCTTACGTGTTAAGTTATTGATTGTGCTTTCATGGTATCCGTTAGCTCTTGTTAGCTGTCTTATAATATTGAGCTCCGTCATTCTGTCATTTTTACTGACTGGAACTTTAAAAAGCTCTATCTACTAGACAACAAAGGGTGGAGAGCCTTTGGCCACTTGGACGACAAGGGTAGTTACATATCAAAATGTCCGTTTTTTCCGCTTTCCTGTACATTTTGAAGCCATCCCTACCTTCTTGTTTCGTGATATTTAGACCAAGGAATTACTGTCCCAAATCGTTGATAAGACATCAAATCGTAATGCGCCGTATTTTTATTATTTATTTATTTTCCTGTGCTGCTCTCCAATCTGAAAGATCGAACAAATGTGCGTTCTGCCTAAGTGAAAGAAAATACAAGTCAGTCCCTTCTTCAGAAGCTGATATATTAAAGACCTGCCAGTCAACGACGACAACATCAGATACAGAGCAGAGGCACGTGATGGACACGTACGGGGTGTGAAGTCGGCAGTGGCCTAGTGAAGGGTTTCATTCTGGCATTCATCCAAAGTAATTCAGGAAAAACGAAAAATTGCAGTGGATGTGACATGCTATTAGAGCGCCATCGAACAGGACCACTAAAAGCGACAGAACAGCTTCCCAAAGGGAGACGACCTCTTGAACTACACTCCTGGAAATTGAAATAAGAACACCGTGAATTCATTGTCCCTGGAAGGGGAAACTTTATTGACACATTCCTGGGGTCAGATACATCACATGATCACACTGACAGAACCACAGGCACATAGACACAGGCAACAGAGCATGCACAATGTCGGCACTAGTACAGTGTATATCCACCTTTCGCAGCAATGCAGGCTGCTATTCTCCCATGGAGACGATCGTAGAGATGCTGGATGTAGTCCTGTGGAACGGCTTGCCATGCCATTTCCACCTGGCGCCTCAGTTGGACCAGCGTTCGTGCTGGACGTGCAGACCGCGTGAGACGACACTTCATCCAGTCCCAAACATGCTCAATGGGGGACAGATCCGGAGATCTTGCTGGCCAGGGTAGTTGACTTACACCTTCTAGAGCACGTTGGGTGGCACGGGATACATGAGGACGTGCATTGCCCTGTTGGAACAGCAAGTTCCCTTGCCGGTCTAGGAATGGTAGAACGATGGGTTCGATGACGGTTTGGATGTACCGTGCACTATTCAGTGTCCCCTCGACGATCACCAGTGGTGTACGGCCAGTGTAGGAGATCGCTCCCCACACCATGATGCCGGATGTTGGCCCTGTGTGCCTCGGTCGTATGCAGTCCTGATTGTGGCGCTCACCTGCACGGCGCCAAACACGCATACGACCATCATTGGCACCAAGGCAAAAGCGACTCTCATCGCTGAAGACGACACGTCTCCATTCGTCCCTCCATTCACGCCTGTCGCGACACCACTGGAGGCGGGCTGCACGATGTTGGGGCGTGAGCGGAAGACGGCCTAACGGTGTGCGGGACCGTAGCCCAGCTTCATGGAGACGGTTGCGAATGGTCCTCGCCGATACCCCAGGAGCTACAGTGTCCCTAATTTGCTGGGAAGTGGCGGTGCGGTCCCCTACGGCACTGCGTAGGATCCTACGGTCTTGGCGTGCATCCGTGCGTCGCTGCGGTCCGGTCCCAGGTCGACGGGCACGTGCACCTTCCGCCGACCACTGGCGACAACATCGATGTACTGTGGAGACCTCACGCCCCAAGTGTTGAGCAATTCGGCGGTACGTCCACCCGGCCTCCCGCATGCCCACTATACACCCTCGCTCAAAGTCCGTCAACTGCACATACGGTTCACGTCCACGCTGTCGCGGCATGCTGCCAGTGTTAAAGGCTGCGATGGAGCTCCGTATGCCACGGCAAACTGGCTGACACTGACGGCGGCGGTGCACAAATGCTGCGCAGCTAGCGCCATTCGACGGCCAACACCGCGGTTCCTGGTGTGTCCTCTGTGCCGTGCGTGTGATCATTGCTTGTACAGCCCTCTCGCAGTGTTCGGAGCAAGTATGGTGGGTCTGACACACCGGTGTCAATGTGTTCTTTTTTCCATTTCCAGGAGTGTATGTTGTAACCTACGGAGCTGAGAAAGAAATTTTCACATGTCGTCCCACGCTAAGACACTGCCCAACGTCAATGGTGCATTGCCAGAGGAGAGTACGTGTTCCGTGTATCCTGCAGCCGCAGTTCTGCTACCGTGCGGATAACACGTGCGTCACAGAGTCCGAGTGAAACGCCATGGCCAGTAGAAACGCTCTCTAAATTCGAAGTACATCCGGGAGGCAAAACTACGTTGCATACAGACTCACCGTGAAATTCTGGCGGTATATGGACTAAATGCAACGTCGTGTCTACCCGTAGTGAAATCGTGCCAACAATTTGAGCAAGGTGTGATAGACATGGGTGGTGCTGATCCATAATACGGTAGAGATCTTGCGCCATGCCATCTCCATCTTTTCGGAAATATATTTTCCAGTGTTGAGGACGTTCACACAGAGGTTCTCGAATGTCTCCGTGACCTAGCAGCAGGTTCTACTGTCGAGGAATTGAATGACAGAACGTTCCGACCGTTGTTTACAGATTTCTGGGATCTTGAAAAATAGTGTAATGAATGCCCATTTTGAACCGTAGTCGAGCATTCAAGCTACTTGGCTTGCCGTAGTAATATGCAACCTACTTCATTAAGCCCGTTAGTAAATGATACCTGGACAATATTCGAAGTTATATGGAGAAAATTAAGTCTACGTAGAAACTGCAAAATTATTTATGCGGACAAACCAAAGTGGCTGAGCGTTGTTCATTCTGTAGCCAAGAGCCCTCATGGCTTGCAGAGCTTAAATGCACTACATCTATGCGCTTAGATGGGGCATCTACACTCATCCAAAATGCAAGTCTAGGGTGCTGGGCATTGCTCCAGCTGTCTTGGTGTCCATTTGTAAGCTGTTAGGCGGAAAGATACAATAGTGTTTCATTATACTGTAGATGGTCAAACGCTGCAAGCAGCCACTTGGAGCTGTGTTTGAAACGACAGCATCAGTCAAGATAAAAGCCACACTGTTCACGGACATCAAACGAGTTCCTCGATAGGCCGTGAAGGCCCAAGCAATATCTACCGTACTAAAAGATATCCGCTAAATTTCGATTACGCGAAGTCACATAAATCTGAAAGCTGTAAATTCAACTAAATACTTAGGGATTCCAATTACAAATATCCTAAATTGGAACGATCACATAGATATTGTTGTGGGTGCGGCAAACCAAATACTGCGATTCATTGGCAGAACACTTAGAAGGTGTAACAGGTCTACTAAAGAGACTGCTTACACCATGCTTGTCCGCCCTATTCCGGAGTACTGCTGTGCAGTGTGGGATCCGCATCAGATGGAACTGACGAATGACATCGAAAATGCACAAAGAAGGGCAGCTCGTTTTGTATTATCGCGAAGTAGGGGAGATAGTGCCACAGACGTGATACGTGGAGTGGCAATCATTGAAACAAAGGCGTTTTCCATTGCGACGGAATCTTCTCATAAAATTTCAATCACCAATTTTCCCCTCCGATTGCGAAAACATTCTTTTGGCACCCACCTACAAAGGGAGAAATGATAATCACGATAAAATAAAGAGACGTCAGGGCTCGCACAGAAAAATTTAAGTGCTCGTTTTTCCCGCGCGCCCTTCGAGAGTGGAACGGTAGAGAGACAGCTTGAAGGAGGTTCATTCAGCCCTCTGCCAGGCACTTTATTGTGAATAGCAAAGTAATCACGTAGATGTAGATATAGATGTACCGGCCTCCGTGTCATCCTCTGCCTTGAGGGGTCATGCGGATGCGGTATGGAGACGCATGTGGTGAGCACATAGGTCTCCCGGTCTTTCGCAGACTTTCCAGACCGTGGAGCCGCTACCATTCGGTCAAATAGCTCCTCAATTTGCTCCTTGGCAGTACCGGGAATCGAACCTATGGCCTTCGGATGGCAGTGTCCATTGGTATAATCTGAAGAAAGTGAAGTCTGCCATGAAGGAGCTTACGACATTTCTGGTAAACAACCACATTAGACCCCTTAAGAGAAGTCATTTTCCTGCATGAGACTGTCCTTTGTTTTATTAGCTATTTGGTGATTTCGCTCCCTTGTACTATATAAAGCAACATCAAACAAAAATTACGTTATATACTACCGTTCGTCACCATGATACGATCCACACAGCTGTGTAGAAAGATCAGCATATAGCGGCCATCCATATTCATGTTAAATGGCGTAATAACGTATAATGAGTTATGTGGAGTTCAATAGCTAGAATTAAAAAGAAATGCAAAACTTACGCGGGTTTATTCACCGTATCAGCATATGCAGTACATTAAAACAGGTCACCGTATGTCGAATGTTGTCTTCCACATTTGCAATTTAATCTGCTGAATTATTTCACGTGTTATTAACTGAAGTTCATTGCAAATACCAGTAGCGGTACAGGGGTACAAGTTCGTGCCTTCGTCGCCGATGAACAGCAGTCAGCACGAGTGCATGAAACAGGCGCCTGCTGCGAAACCTCATAAGCAGCAACGTTCGCCAAACTGTCGTTGAGGAAACATTGTTGATGCCTCCTTGGTTTCTCTGAGCGCTCAGTTTCTTAACAGTTACACGTCTGTTCGCCCTTATACATCCCCACAGCCAGCATTCACCCATGTCATCTATGGCCCGTGGCGACAATAGCTGCCAAGGCGCCTGTTTTGGATAGTGCCATTTTGTCATACAGGGTGTACTTTAAACACGGAGGCGTGCGAACAGTTTACAAACTTGGCGTTTCGTAAGTGCTTTCACCGTTGACCCGTAGTTGACGCGAATTGATTTTTCTGTTTCGGATTGCTAAGCTTGAGATGGAGAATTTCATGGAATTTTACATGATTTTAAAGCGTTTTTCCCATGCGGACGTCAGAATAATCGCTCCGTTTCCTTATTACGACAACGACTGCATTATTTTGCGCATCCTCGCGACACCATTTACATATCTTACACTGACAGTACTGCCACCTGTAGTCTGTCAGTGACGTCCAACATAGGCAGTGGTCACATTAAAATAACTGCAGCGTGTGTTTCCGAGTCCCGGCGCCACGACCAGTCAAGTTCTATCTCACGTCCTTGCGAATTGTGGAACGGTGTGTTTGATAGACACAGTAGCGTGTATAGTGTAACCTTGTCTCCTGCTATCGTCAGTCTGTGAGTGAGGTGCTACGACTTATGACTGAGCAGAGGTTGAGCACTTTTGGAATCGGAATCCTTTAGTCATCCATGGATATCGTGTAGGTGACGCGAATTGATGTTTCTGTTCCATATTTCTAAGTTTGAGATGAAGAATTTCATGGAATCTTTCATGACTTTAAAGCGTGTCTTCCACACTACCAGCCAGTGGGCAGTATTTAATGTTTTTCGAGATTTCTAGGCTTGTTTAGTTTTAAGTTTTCACGTGTTCAAACTTCCTGTACCATATTTTCTGAGCAATAATTTTCTATGTGCCATCGTCGTTCAACTAGATTGTGTAATTATATGCTACTATACTCAAATATTTTGTAAATCAATTTACTTTCTTTGCCGTCACGTACCGATTCAGATGAATTTATACGCGGAGCTCCATTTTGCAGTTAGCGCAACAGCAAACGACATAGTCGTCTTTGGCATCAGCAATGATTTCTGTTTTTTTACTCGTATTATTATTATTCTGTCTACGATCGACAGCAAACTATTTACTAAGGACGGTGAACATTACACATAGTCTTTCTATGGATGTTTTTTATAGCATAAGGCAAGTAGCGGAGTAGACGGGGGTGGAAGAGTTTCAAGTCGTCATTTTGTTACAAAGTATGATTCTTTTAAATTTTGTATTTGCTAGTTATGCTACCAGTCCCGCGTACACTGTGCTCATTGCAAGCAAGGGGACCATAATCACCGTTGTTTATACGATTTTAACGTAAATTCAGATGCTTGATAAGAGTAACCAGGTTCGGCAGATTTCAACCTTGCTTTTTTAGATTATCCGTTTCCAAAAGTACACAGGGGTACACAGTGTCTTAGGGTAAACATACACACTGCGTGGTAGACTTCAAATCAAATAGCATAAATGAATGTGAAATAAAGAACAGAATCCATATTGTCAGATACATAAGAATCTTTGATTCTAAACACAGAACCGTACGTCAAAGAATGGTTCCGTGATTCTTCACGGATTCTTTTAGACAGCGCGAGGTTGTCACGATAATCTAATAAAAAGGCTGTTGTGTATTACGATAAACCTTTTAGGTAGGAAAGGTTAAAGAGATAATATTTCAGCAACTATGGATTTCAGTAAATAATTTTGCAAACTCTGTACTTGGAATGATATTACTACAATCTGATGCTCTGAAAAGCTGTAGACATTGGGAAATTCAGAGTAACAGTCCAACAGCGTAACAGACGATTTAGGATTATGGAAGGTAATGCAAACAACGTTTTTCTGAATGTGCTGAGATTACATTATTACGGTAGAGATTAGAATTCTTTTTCGTGGCATGCTATAAATACAAACTTACTTGTTCACAAAATAATTGCTTGATAAAGAAGCAGAAATACAGGAGAGAAAGGGCCACCACTACGAGGACGCATAGATTAGAGGATAGGCGATGTACACAGAACTGACAGGTAACACCTGGCATTGTATGACAGAAAGAGATATAGAAGGAGACGTAGAAAAAGTAGATATAGTAACAGACGATATGAACTTGGTATAAGTCAAACTCTTCTAAAATGAATCTCGACTGTTTGATTTAAGGAAAAAGTTAGATGACTCCAATTGGTGAACGTCTGCTTTTCCTGTCTTCTCTGTTTGCCCTTGTTTTTTTAATTCAATTGTTTGGTCAAACTGTTAATAACGCGTTGTCCACATACCTCTTAGCAGAAATTATGTGTAGCTTCCAGTTAAACGAATCGTGATGTGTCTGGCCTGTTTCGGAGTGTGAAACTAACAAATCGTAAATGGCAGCAATAAATAAATGGCTCTGAGCACTATAGGACTTAACTTCGGAGGTCATCAGTCCCCTAGAACTTAGAACAACTTAAACCTAACTAACCTAAGGACATCACACACATCTATGCCCGAGGCAGGATTCGAATCTGCGACCGTAGCGGTCGCGCGGTTCCAGACTGTAGCGCCTAGAATCGCTCGGCCACCCCGGCCGGCCAGCAATAAATAATTTAATAAATACTAATCGTCAGAAAAGTTAACAGAAAATTTATTCTTAGTGTGACGACGAGCGACTCACTCTAATTTTAACAAAATTAAATGTTCTGTGCACAACGTGACGAAATTCTCCTTCATTATTTACGTTTGGTATCGAAAATAACTCACATAAATCAGTAGCATAAGCAAATAATTTGGCATGATCATTTATAGTTCTATAATATGGAGGGCCAACGCAAATCTTGTACGGGGGGAAACCAATGTTGGCGTGCGATTGATAGAAAGATCCGTTTAAGTGTGTCTCCTTTGTCTCCGCGCGGAGTGGCCGTGCGGTTTAAGGCACCATTCACGGATCGTGCTGCCCCTACCGCCGGAGGTTCGAGTCCTCCCTCAGGCATGGGTGTGTGTGTTGTTCTTAACGTAATTTAGTTTAAGTAGTGAGTAAGTCTAGGGACCGATGACCTTAGCAGTTTGGTCCCTTAGTAATTCACACACATTTGAACATTTGTCTCATTTGTCATGCAAGTATCTCACAGCAACCCTCAAAATAAGAGCTGCATGATTTGTGATAATTTCAGCGTCAACACAAGAGCCACAATTTAACACTAAAACAAAAGAGTCAGAAACCACATAAGGACCTAAGTCCTCGCGGTGGAATGCAAGAACATTTACTACACTCTATCCGGTAAACGATCAGCGATATTTTTTATTAAAATAGTGGCTCTTGTGATGTAAATCTAGATAAGAGTTTGGTTGATCTATCTTTTCCTTATTGTTTTTTGGAGCGGCAGTTATGTGTAATTCGGCTTCCTCCATATCTTCTTTCGCACATCTCGGTACACCGCCGGCCTATTCCACCACCGACTTGCCATTTTGCCATTTCGTCACTGTGTTCCAGCGTGGTGTTCGCACATCTTCATTTCTGGAGAACTATAATCTCTTTCCATTGTTCTCTTATTCACCATGTTCTCGTTCACGTCTTCATAAGTCTTAACCGTTGTAGTCGCGGTTAACTTAATAAATTTAATTATAAAGTTCTCTTCTGTGACCATCGGGCGTTCAGCATTATGCCATTCATGAGTCGAAAATTTACTATTTAATTTTGTGGTTTCTAATTATTACTGTCCTGTTACGGCCAACACTTATAACCACATGTAACCAAGGAGAGTAACGCCCTTTCGATCACATCGTTGGTCTTATTAAGGAGTTCTCAAATACCCATACCATTCCAAGATAAGTTGTATTTAGTGCTTGCATACTTTCTGTGATAAATACCAATATATTATCAACACGATGTCATCCGAACAACTGAAATAACTAGCCGGCCGTGGTGGCCGAGTGGTTCTAGGCGCTTCAGTCTAGAAGCGCGCGATCGCTGGGGTCGCAGGTTCGAGTCCTGCCGCGGGCATGGATGTGTGTGATGTTCTTAGGTTAGTTAGATTTAGGTAGTTCTAAGTTCTAGGGGACTGATGACCACATGACCCCAGCTGTAAAGTCCCATAGTGCTCAGAGCCATCTGAACCATTTTTTTTAAATAACTAACTTTCACGAAAAATTTCTTTTATGTTTAGGCCTTGCGTTTGGAAGTTTTCAACCGCTCCACATTATATTCTAGACCATGTTTTACCTCTTTTTTATAGGCTATGATTATGGACGGGATTTTGCAACAGTATCAATATCACAAGATGAAACGCTCCTAGTACAATATATTTAAATTATGAAGTATTTGCGCTAAAATACTTTTTACCACATATACCAGTACTTCGGTACTATCAAGCACAAATGATGACCATAACGTTTAGCTTAAAGGCTTCCTCAATAGTTTCTGTACGTTGCTCAGATGCAAATTGCTCTACTGATGAATTCAAAACTCCCGTATTCAATTTAAACAAGGCCACAATGCCAATCATAACTGTCCTTAAAGGGGAATGAGTGCAAATGAAAGTAAACACCGTTTGCTCCAGTAATCAGTAGCGCAACTGGACCCCCACCTACATTCATGTTCCTTGAATTTCTTGGTTGCACCACAGCGGAAAGTGATTACACATGTTAAGCAATGAGAAGCCCTGTAACGATCCATAATGACAACCTGCTTCTTTTACAGGTTAAGTGTTTCGTCGTCACTCAGGCAACCTCCAATCTAGCCAATTCTAAGAAACATATCACCCCACAAATGAAATGAGAAATAATTTCAGTGGGGGAAAATTATAGTTTGCTCACCTCTTTCTTACGGGTCCCAGCGGTAGTGACAAGACTAATTCGTATGACTAGACTCGCAATCGAAAACAAGATGATCATTGCACGCCATGATCTAGGAAACTATCGTCAAAGCACAGACAACTCTGCTGTCTTCACTAGGAAACAAAAAATGTAGGAAAAGGTAATATAGACGTAGCTGTAAGTCACTTTATAACGTTTCGTTTCAAGAAGTATTCGATTCAGTGCTGAAGATCGCTCTAGATATGTCTAAGGGAAGTGTAGTGCATTGGCAGTGTGGCAAACTGTATTGGTTATATCACCAAACTTGTCGTAGAATACGTGAATATTAAGGATTAAGAGCCATCTGCAACAAAGATTTAAAAAATATCAGTCGCTTCCATAGATAACTGAAAACTGTTTGAAAGCTTACAACAGGCTTCTCCTAGTGTAAAATATAACTTGCTAAAAGTGGGCTGCTCTGCGACTGAGCCTACTTTGTGACAACAGCACGTTCCAGGTTTTTTATTCTTAAATACTGCAATTGAGGTCAACATTCAACATAAAGCTCTCCTGCAGAGTGTTCTATGTGTTGCCATTAGTGATGGAAGCCACAACTACGTGTATTACACCTGATTTGGTCACAAAGCTATTTTGTTTGCAGGTGAAAAATTCTTGGCAGATTTCTTGGAAACTTTCTGCTACTATCAATAACTTATAAAAGCTGAGTAACGTAGTAAGTTCATATAAATACGTTGTATGTGGAGACCTTTCTGTATTAGAGTTAAATGTTACAAAAAATTTCTTCAGCGAGTGGAAAGCGAAATTTATTTACGTAGATTATAGGAGTAACTCTACGGCAGCACACTTTGCTGCAGAAAAAAAGTGTAACCGTGCAAATTGTAGAAAATAATTCTCCTTAATGAAAGTAAGTACCTTTGTGAATAATGCAGTAAAAAAGGCAAGTTTTACGTCGTTCCTAAGTATAACACACAGTAGCTCAGAATATTGTCTGAAATGCCATGGCTTTTTTTTTTTCATACCAGTGAACTTACGTCTAACAGTCTGAGCTATTTATCTTGCTTAGAGGATCTTATGTTACATGTGTTGCCAACTGCTTTTTCTCTCACGGTTCACTGGAGAGGTGCGTTAATAAGAGTGGGAAAGTTTTCTTTAATTTCCTAGATTAATGCAGTTTAGTTTCTTATTCAGTGTGGATATTATTATTTGTATTTTAAAATATTAGGAAAATAAACGTCATCAAATAGACAAACTATGTGACAAATTGTTTTCTAGGTACGGTTAAAACAAAACTCATATATCTGGGAAAATTTGTGAGAAAGTTACAATTGGTCCGCCCCTCTTCTGACAGATGGATTTAAATCTACTCTTCCGGTCTTAGGCTTGGTGTCACAGTATTGTACTGACCTGGCAAGGTAGCTTCGTGGGAATTAATATTTCGCATTCTGAAACCTCATTGCACATATACAGGGTATTACAAAAAGGTACGGCCAAACTTTCAGGAAACATTCCTCACACACAAATAAAGAAAAGATGTTATGTGGACACGTGTCCGGAAACGCTTAATTTCCATGTTAGACCTCATTTTATTTTCGTCAGTATGTACTGTACTTCCTCGATTCACCGCCAGTTGGCCCAATTGAAGGAAGGTAATGTTGACTTCGGTGCTTGGCGTGCGACTCATTGCTTTACAGTACTAGCATCAAGCACATCAGTACGTAGCATCAACAGGTTAGTGTTCATCACGAACGTGGTTTTGCAGTCAGTGCGCCGGCCGGAGTGGCCGAGCGGCTCTAGGCGCTTCAGTCTGGAACCGCGCGACCGCTACGGTCGCAGGTTCGAATCCTGCCTCGGGCATGGAAGTGTGTGATGTCCTTAGGTTAGTTAGGTTTAAGTAGTTCTAAGTTCTAGGGGACTGATGACCTTAGATGTTAAGTCCCATAGTGCTCAGAGCCATTTGATCCATTTGCAGTCAGCGCAATGTTTACAAATGCGGAGTTGGCAGATGCCCATTTGATGTATGGATTAGCACGGGGCAATAGCCGTGGCGCGGTACGTTTGTATCAAGACAGATTTCCATAACGAAGGTGTCCCGACAGGAAGACGTTCGAAGCAATTCATCGGCGTCTTAGGGAGCACTGAACATTCCAGCCTATGACTCCCGACTGGGGAAGACCTAGAACGACGAGGACACCTGCAATGGACGAGGCAATTCTTCGTGCAGAGACGTTGCTGCTGTACAAGGTAACGTTGACCACGTCACTGTATGGAGAGTGCTACGGGAGAACCAGTTGTTTCCGTACCATGTACAGCGTGTGCAGGCACTATCAGCAGCTGATTGGCCTCCACGGGTACACTTCTGCGAATGGTTCATCCAACAATGTGTCAATCCTCATTTCAGTGCAAATGTTCTCTTTACGGATGATGCTTCATTCCAACGTGATCAAATTGTAAATTTTCACAATCAACATGTGTGGGCTGACGAGAATCCGCACGCAATTGTGCAATCACGTCATCAACACAGATTTTTTTGTGAACGTTTGGGCAGGCATTGTTGGTGATGTCTTGATGGAGCCTCATGTTCTTCCACCTACGCTCAATGGAGCACGTTATCATGATTTCATACGGGATACTCTACCTGTGCTGCTAGAACACGTGCCTTTACAAGTACGACACAACACGTGGTTCATGCACGATGGAGCTCCTGCACATTTCAGTCGAAGTGTTCGTACGCTTCTCAACAACAGATTCGGTGACCGATGGATTGGTAGAGGCGGACCAATTCCATGGCCTCCACGGTCTCCTGACCTCAACCCTCTTGACTTTCATTTATGGGGGCATTTGAAAGCTCTTGTCTACGCAACCCCGGTACCAAATGTAGAGACTCTTCGTGCTCGTATTGTGGACGGCTGTGATACAATACGCCATTCTCCAGGGCTGCATCAGGGATTCCATGCGACGGAGGGTGGATGCATGTATCCTCGCTAACGGAGGACATTTTGAACATTTCCTGTAACAAAGTGTTTGAAGTCACGCTGGTACGTTCTGTTGCTGTGTGTTTCCATTCCATGATTAATGTGATTTGAAGAGAAGTAATAAAATGAGCTCTAACATGGAAAGTAAGCATGTGTCCTCATAACATATTTTCTTTCTTTGTGTGTGAGGAATGTTTCCTGAAAGTTTGGCCATACCTTTTTGTAACACCCTGTATACTTCATTACTATCAAAATTAAAGGATGAAGTTCACAGATTTTCATTATGCGCAAATTAAATGTTGCAGCACATATTTGCATTAGGTTAAGATACAAATAGTGCTAAATGTGTCACAAAGTTTGTAACGATACCGTGATAGAAATCCTTACCAACTAAGTACCTAACAGCCGACGCTAGATGGCGAGCCTGAACTTATGCGACGACTAGAGGATTTTGTGGCGAGCGCTCGAGGCAGTAGTGGGATAGCCCAGATCGAGAGAATATGTAAAAAAAGTTGTGAGCCATGAATAAGTGAAGTTCGATTGTAAAGTGTTTAATTAATGAGGGAAACAGTTCATTAGAATAGGAATTTTTTTGGTGAATGACCTTTGAAACTTGTCAGTGTTAGCGAAGGAAGGAGTATGCTACAGTTAGGCGTGTTTTTCATCGTCTGGAGATGAATAAACTACATTAAAGGATGTCATCTTTTGTTTCACGAGAACCTTACCAGTTCTTATCGTTAATTTTGTTGTAAATAATTATTTAGGCCAACTACAGTTAAGGTGCAGCTTACTTTTCTATGCGATCGTAGCTGAAGTAAGTCTACCAACCTGTAGTGCGACAGCCAACTATTAGGATTACGGTCAGATCACTTAAAATTAGGCCATGAAAGTTTACAAGATGCTGAATTTTACAAACTGTAAAAGTGTAATCCTGAGCAATCATAAATATTTAGCAGCCATTGGCTACTGAGGTACTGAACTGCGGAAGGAGTTATACTCTTGCTTTAGAGAACTAACTTGTGAAACTTTCTACAGAACAAATGGATGAATTCAGTCGTGATTGCTTTTATGCCTCTGATACTGTCTGCAGCGTCCCTACAACAACCATATGAAGAGTGGTAAAAAAATACGATTAGGTTTTAGGCGCAGATCCTGTTCTTGAAATTCCCAAGTCGGTTTTGAAGAGATTTTATTCGTATATACACTGCCTGACGAAAGTGAAGCAACCAGAAAACATGGTCGGACCTCATTGTAACTTCATATATGTGTACACCATCGGCGGATATGTAAATGAGAAGTGTTGTGATGGGTAGAACGGCCACCAATGTGCACTAGCGTTGTTCCTGTTTATCGTTGTTACCAGGCTTGGAGCGTATATAGGGTAGTCAGAAACAGTATGATAAGCTTGTAAGGGTTTGGCAGTGTAGGCTGTGCTGAGAAATAAATGTCAAGCAAAAAATTTGATAATTTTCGCCGTTTCAGAGTTAATTAGCATTGAAATTAGCCAATGAGGCCGTTGAGCTCGCCAGTTCAAAGGGCCCGAAAGAGACGGTGTAGTCAAAAGTGTTCTTCGTTTGGTTTCGTAAAACAGAACAAGAGAGCATTACAAAAACTGGACATAAAACGGTAGTAGAGATCGGCCCGAATCAGAGGCTGAGCACTCTCGTGCTCTGCTATCTACCGTTACGAGAACAAGGGACACTATTTGTATCTGGCGGGCAACTTGAACATGCGCGCAACGGCCTGATTGACTATCTGCGATGCGAATTAACTCGGACACGGCGCAACGTATCAGTTTTCTTTCTGAACTATTATTTCGCAGCACAAAAAAACCTGCAACACCCTTACAAACTTTTCAGACTTTCTGACCATCCTGCGTAAGGACCATGAACAGCTTCAGATGTTGAGTGATCACTGAGGGATACAGAGATGACGCGTACTCGTATAAGACAGCGTTATAAGCACTTGACAAAGTTTTAAAGGGACCTCACTGTTAGGTTCCATTTGACCATCTGGTCGAACTGCGCAATATCCGGGTTTGTGAGGCATTCGGATGTGACAGTAGCCCGATGATGGACTCCATGGGAACGTGAGAGTAGACATAATCGTTGCCGTAGTTCCAGTGGACCATGACTGCAGGAGAGAGTAGTCCTTCCGTGCGCCAAGCACATCGTAACATCTTAACATCACATCTGCGCCTGTCATCCGAGAACAAACAATGGACTCCTTGCAAAATTCCGTGTCATCCCGCACCAATGATCGGAGACTAGCAGCAGCTGAACTAGTGAATTATTGTCCCACACGTAGTCTGCTGTTGATACCGTAACAAAAACGATTGCATTAAATGTGAAAGAGTGACCGGGAAGCGGCGACTGCTGATGAACAGCGGCACATTGTGTTCAGCAATGATCATGGTCGACGGGAGTTGCAGCGACCTGGGGGGATGGCCTGTTCTTTGAGTGTTTTGGAGAGGCGCAGTGTTGTTACTCCTGGCGTCGTGGTGTGACTCCAGGTCACGGCTGGTAGTGATTGAGGTAACTGGAGAAGAAGGGACGTCACAGGTACCCAGCGGCTTCACGTGTTGCCTGTCAGCCGACAGAATCGAAGTGCCACCTGTCCGTAGGACAATGCTCGTCTACAGACAGTAGTCTATGAACTGTCTGCGTGATGTTGAGGCACTCATGCAGTTAGCAAGGCCATTTCATCTGTCCACGATAGAACGTGGGGGACCATCTCCGATGTACTCTGACTCCGTGGGAATATTCACGGTACCAAGGACCAGTTACAAGAGTTGTGGACCAGTTTGTCCCAAGAAAGAATGCAACGGTCTTATGACGCGTATCCCAACGGATTCTTTGCATACATTCCGGCCAGAAAAGGGGCAGGGAGTGTAACATCATTCTGATAAGGGGGATCATATTACAAAGTTTTGGAAATTTTGCTCGATATTGTAATCACTGAGACAACACCGCACACCCTTTCACATCGTGAAATTTCATTTCGTTCCTCCTTCCCTTCTGGGTGCTTCGCATTTCTGTCAAGCACTTTATAATCGATTCGTATACGTACTCATTTTGCTCCTCTTCACCAGACATCTATTTTATCACAGTTTCTTTTTTTAAAGATTATACTTCCTTGTAGACAACTTGTGTAGTTGTTGATTTCTTACACTGCAGCCTGCTACTTTTAATTTTAGTAACAGGCTACAATGTACATTTCTTTTTATTTGTATGGACTTACACATCACTTTGGGAAAGATAGATCCCGCATATAGGAAAATTAAAGAGACCTTTGAGGAAAAGAGAGCCACCTGTATGAATATCAAGAGTTCAGACGGAAAATCAGTTCTAAGCAAAGAACAGGAAGTTCGAAGGTGGAAGAAGCATATAGAGGGTCTAAACACGGAAGATGTACATGACGGCAATATTACAGAAATGGAAGAGGACGTAGATGAAGATGAGATGGGAGATAAGATACTGCGTGAAGGATTCGACAGTGCACTGAAAGACCTAAGTCGAACAAGGCCCAGAGAGTAGACAAAATTCCCATTAATAGCCTTGGCAGAGACTGCCATGATGAAACTCTTCCATCTGGTGAACAAGATGTATGAGACAGGCGAAATACCCTCAGTACCAGTTCCAAAGAAATCAGGTGCTGACATGCGAAAATTACCAGACTATCAGTTTAATAAGTCATGGTTGAAAAATACTGACACTAATTCTTTACACAAGAATGGGAAAACTGGTAGAAGCGGATCTCGGAGGGAGATGAGTTTGGATTCCGGAGAAATGTAGAAATACGCGAGGCAATACTGACTCTACAACTTCTCATAGAAGAAAGGTTAAGCAAGGTAAACCTACGTTTATAATAGTTGTTGAGTTATAGAAAGCTTTTCTGGAAGTAATTGCATCGAGTGTAGCAATGTATGGAAGTGAAACATGGAGTATAAACAATATAGACAAAAAGAGACTAGAAACTTTTGAAATGTGGTGCTACAGAAGAATCTGAAGATTAGATGGGTAGATCACATAACTAATGGGGAGCTACTGAGTAGGATTGGGGAGAAAAGAAAATTGTGGCAGAAGCTGACTAGAAGAAAGGATCGGATGGGTGGGCACATTCAGAGACATCAAGGTATCATCAGTTTAACACTGGAGGGAATCTTGGGGTGAAGTTCATAAAAGGAGATCAAGAAATGAATACAGTAAGCTGATTGACGAGGATGTAGGTTGCAGTACATAATGGGAGATGAAGAGGCTAGCACAGGATAGAGTAGCATGGAGAGTTGCAACAAACCAGTCTTCGTATTGAAGGCCACAATAACAACCTTTAATTTAAATACAGGCTGCGTTCAGCCCCACTTAGATTTTTACTGCTGTTATTGTTTCGGACAACCGCTTTGTTATTTATTTTGAGCTGCTCTCCAGACTGTCGGTTGCCAGGTATCCTCTTAATTTCAGGGGAACTGCTGTTTCCCACATACTCGAAAATCTCCCTCCTACTCATATGTAGGCCTGACCTTGGGAATCTTTCCCTGTAACATACTTTCAACCCTTTTTTCAGCAATGACTCATTTAGTAATATGTGGCCAACCATTCCTGTCCTATCTAAAACTGCTAACGGGATCGAAGGATTCCATCCAGTCACTCGTTGGCGTGGCAATATAAGGCAGGAAAAGGAATGCTGAAGTTTCAAATGTCTCCTTTACGGAATCGGTCACGCAGGAAGATCGTACAAACTGATAGTCGTTTGAACATCACACAGACTTCCGTATGGAGGACACAGTAATAGGCACCGCTGACGTAGGGAAACAGCTGACAGAGTTGCAAACACATACGTCGCCAGGTCCGGACAGGATCCCAATTCGGGACTGGCCACTTACTTAGCTTGCATTTATCACGACTATCACGTCCAGAACAAAGTCCCAAGCTAGTGGAAAGAAGCGCAGGAGGCTCTTGTGAAATAAGAAGGTTAAAAGAATGGACCCGAAAAATTACAGATCAATATCCTTAACATTGGTTTCCTGTAAAATTCTTGAACATATTCTCAGCCCTAACATAATATACTTCCTTGAAACGGGAAAGATTCTGTCCACAAATCAGAACGGTTTTAGAAAGCGTCGCTCGTGCGAAACTCAGTTTGCCATTTTCTCACATGATATCCTGCGAATCGTGGATGGAGGACAGCAGGCAGATTCCTAGAATTATGAAAAGCCCTTAACACCGTGCCCCACTGCAGACTGTTAACGAAGGTAGGAGCATACGGAATGGATTCTCATATATGTGAGTGGCTCAGAGACTTCTTAAGCAATAGGACCCAGTATGTTGTCCTGCACGGTTAGTGTTCGCTGAAGACAAGGGTGTCGTCAGGAGTGCCACAGAAAAGTGTGATAGGACGGCTCTTATTCTTTATGTACACAAATGGTCTGCAGGACAGGGTGAGCATCAGTCTAGGACTGTTTGTTGATGGTGTAGAGTACGGGAAGCTGTCATCATTGAGTGACTGTAGGAGGGTAGATGACTTAGACAATTTCCACCTGATGTGACGAATGGCAGCTAGCTATAAATGTAGAAAAATGTGCGTTAATGCAGAATAGTAGGGAAAACAATCACGTTATGTTCGAATACAATATTAGTAACGTGCTACTTGACACAGTCACGTCGATTCAATATTTAAGCGCAATGTTTCAAGGTGATAGGAAATGGAACGTTCATGTAAGGATTGTAGTAGGGACGGCAAATGTTGGACTTCGGTTTGTTGGGAGAATCGTAGGAAAGTGATGTTCATCAGTAAAGGAGACCGCTACAGAAACCAAATGCGGCCCATTCTTGAGGACTACTCGAGTGTTTGGACCACTAACAGATCGGATTAAATCAAGACATCGAAGAAATTCAATGGCGGGCCGCTAGATCTGTCACTGGTACGTTCGATCAACAAGTAATTGTTACGGAGGTGCTCCGGGAACTGAAATGGCAATCCCTGGAGGGAAGGCGACCTTCTTTACTAGGAACACTGCTGAGAACGTTTAAAGAACCAGAATTTGAAGATATCTACAGAACGATTCCATTGCCACCAAGTATATTTCGTGTAAGTACCCCAAACATAAGACAAACTAGGGCTCTTACGGAGCCATAAGGATACTTTTTTCCCTAGCTGTGTTTGCGTGTGGAACAGGAAAGGAAATGAGTAGTAATGGTACAATATACCCTCCACCAAGCACCAGAGTGGCTCGTAGAATACATTTGTAGCGATAGATTCTTCTTTTCGTTTCATTGCGTTGTTTGTTACTTTTTTTTCTTTGATTGGTTGCAGGACGCCTTTGTGGTCTGTCCACCTTTCAACAGTCACCTGTTACCTGTTACATTTTAAAGGCTTCTAATTGTTTTATTTCGTTCTTCATATTTAACATCTTACGCATATAAGAGAAGCTGTGCTGTAAACATAGTTTCTCAGGAATTTCCTGTTGTCACAAGGATCGGTTTTTTGGATTTAGTGACAGTTTATTTTTATAGAAAGACCTGTTACTTTTGATTCTATTCTGTACAGCTGCTATCTGCAGTTAAAATTATTTTTATTCATCAGTACCTAATGAAACTTCATTTACATAGCTACACAGCTATAGCTATAGCTACAGTACTTTTCAGAACCATAGCTATTTTTTTATTCATTAGTACTAATTTTGTTATTACAGATAATTAAAACCATCCCAGCAAGTGTGAGATGTTTTGAAAATTCTTGGCAGATTAAAGTTCTGCGTCGGACTCATCAGTTTTGAGAATGAAGACACTGGCAGAAGTAGAGCTGTGAGGGGGGTATTGAGTCGCGGGTCGTGCTGGATAACTCAGTCGATTAGAAATTTTCAGCCATAAAACTGACAGGCATCTTACTTGGTATAATCACATTCTTAAAGCTACAAACGAGTGTTCCACATTTTAGGTACTACACATCTACTCTCTGCTGAAAACGCAGGGGCTAACTACAAAATGCAAACTCCTTCTCTGCCTCCAGCTCAAACTTCCAGTCGTATTGTACTTCTCGAAAGGGTGGTCTATGGCGTCAGACAAAAATATTTCACTCCATCAGATCCTACTCCACAACAATACAACTTCTGCTAGTGGCGCCCCCTAGCTTGCATGTATTTAGAAATGTCATATGTCAGAAGAGCCAATACCTGCTGACGAAACAAATCTTTAACTACCGGTTTCGACTATCAGTACGCAGGGCTCACTCTGCGCGATTATTCAAGCTCATTGTGGAAGTATACATAGATTAATTAACTGCGCCAATGCAATGTACTGTTTAGTACACCGTATAATGCACTAGCGAGTCTGGCAATGTTTCGCAGTTGCTAAATACGAGGGTCGGTCAAAAAGTAATGCCTCCCATTTTTTTTCTACTTAAAGAAATTAAGTTAAGTGAAAAATTTGAATTTGGCGCCATTCCTCAAACCTTCTTCTGCAATCCACTGCAGTAGTAACTTTCTGTGTCAACAGGTGGCAGCACAGCAGAAGTTTGTAAGATGGCCGACATCGATGTTCGTTTGAGACAGCGTTGTGTGATTGAATTCTTGAATGCAGAAGGTGAAACGCCCATACGCATTCATGAAAGACTGAAGAAGGTGTATGGTGTTGTGACAGTGGATGTCAGCACTGTTAGACGATGGGTTCGTCGTTGTAAGGAAGCTGAAGGGCAAACACCGTTGACTGACGAAAAGCGGAGCGGCAGGCCGGTGAGTGCAGTGACTCCACACAACATTCAGCAAGTTGATGACATCATTCGTGGTGACCGTCGGGTGACTGCAGATGAACTGTGTCGCATTATTTCTCTTAGTAAAGGCAGTGTGATCACGATTATTAAACAATTGGGGTACTCAAAAGTTTGTGCACGGTGGGTTCCAAGAATGTTAACCGATCAGAATAAAGAGGCAAGGAAAACAATAGCCTCCCAACACTTGCAGCGCTTCCGTTTGGAGGGAGATGAGTTTCTGAAAAAAATTGTGACCGGGGACGAAACATGGGTGCATTTTTTTGAACCCGAATCAAAGAGGCAGTCAATGGAGTGGCGTCACACAAGCTCGCCGAGGAAGAAAAAATTCAAAACTGTGCGATCGGCAGGGAAAGTTATGGCAACAGTTTTCTGGGATACAGAGGGTGTGATTCTGGTTGATTTTTTGGAGCAGGGATGCACAATAAATTCTGTTCAATACGTCACAACCCTCAACAAACTTAAAGCACGTCTTCAGCGAGTTCGCCCAACAAAATCAATGGCAGATGTTCTTCTTTTGCATGGCAATGCAAGACCACACACCAGTCGTCACACCTCTGACGAGATTGTCAAAATTGGATGGGAAGTTTTGCCTCATCCCCCATACAGCCCTGACCTGGCACCATCAGACTTCCATCTGTTCGGGCCACTAAAAGAAGCTCATCGTGGGATTCATTTTGAAGATGAGGAGGCCGTCAAAACATCCGTGCGTCAATGGCTTAGGAAGCAGAGCTGTGATTTTTACCGTGCTGGGATACATGTCCTTGTTCAAAGATGGACCAAAACTGTAGAGATGGGCGGAGATTACATTGAAAAATGACAAAATGATCCTCAATGTTGTGGTTTTCAACCTATGTAATTGCATTTAAATTTCCTGACAATTAAACGTAGAAAAAAAATAGGAGGCATTACTTTTTGACTGACCCTCGTACGTGTGGGAATTGGATATACATTCTAATCTCCTTCTCCCCCCTCTCGCTATCCATCTCCTCTTCCCGCTCTCTTCTTCCCTCTCCCTCTCCTCCTTCTTCCCTCTTCAGCGTTTCCCTTTTATATATAATTTATTTATGATACATATTAAATATTTATAGCCGATATCTGTTCAAATAGCCTGTATCAGTTCAAATATCGTGTAAAAATTTAAGGTAATTGGTCAATATCTTTTCGGGACTTTTGGTAACTACGTTTCCTTTTAATATATTACACTTATATTTATGTGTTACATATATCTGAAAAAATATATAATGTCCGTCTGAATGTTCATTAGAGTATCGTGTAAAAATATGGAGTACATCGGCCAAGTACATTTCCAGATTTTTAGGAAACTAAACAACTACTTTTCTCTCATAGTAGTATAGATTTTGCCATTGATGGTACTGACGGAGGACGGTTTCCATTTTATTTCATGCGATTATAAGAAGGTGGTTGTAAATAATTTTATGGTACCTAAACATGATTTGATGATGGAAACCCACCGTCAATAGAGTTTTCTTGGCTGCTCGTGAAGCCTCGGAAATATGACGTTTTTCCTTTATAACAAAGTTTTCCGAATATCAGATGCCGACAGTTACGTCCCTAACACACATTTTTTGGGGAACAGTTATGGTAACCATTCAGTTATTCCCTCATTCAGGAAAATTCAGCCGAATTTTATGTGAAATTACAGACGTCGTGCCGAAAGCTTTTCGGCCTCTAAGAATTAACAAACACCCACACGTAACACAAAGACATGAACAACACCAATTCAGCTAACTTTCATCTTCGCCGCCTAGCATTATTTGAAGTCGTACGTGCAGAGGACAGTGGCGCTGCAGAAATACGGAAACGTGTTGAGCGTCTCGGCTACAGGAACGGGCGCCTGCAGCAAGGCAACCGGTGAAGCTCCTCGTAGCTACGGGACAGTTGCGCGTTGGTGTTCCCGCTGTCTACTGCCTTCTTCTTACCTAACCCAACGGACACTCATATGTCTTCATACAGGGGTCAAGTAGACTTGGACGTAGTAAAGCGGATGAAACTGTGACGCAGTTACAAATACTTAGTAGTGATCAAGGAGTGCAGACGGCTATCTGCATCGAAACCCACAGTCGCTCCCATAGGTAGTGATTCTCCTGCAGGAGACCCGGGTTCGAATCCTCGTCGGGCGCAAATTTTCAGCCTTCCCCATTGACATAAGTCAAAGCCCACTGGCAGCCAATATCTTTAATTCCTTTGTGTCTTGATTCATACTCCCTGCAGGATTAGACACTACTTATAGAATACTTCCTAAATTTCCTAAAAAATTGGTTGTACTCTTTAGCAAAAAATTCTTAGATTTGACGTAAGTGCAACAGTGCATATTGGGTACTTTGTGGTACCGGATTTGAGTCTGACAGACGGACTATCCTAGTTTTAACGAAAATATTGTATTCTCCTTCCCCTATCTTACTGTCTGTATTTAAATTTGTGGCGTATGTTTGTATTGGTACTAAACATTTTTATTTTATATCGGTTGTCATGTCGTAAGTTGAGACTGTGCCGCTCCGTGACATTCCCGAATTTAACAAATTTTGTATGCAATCTTTCATCACAGAAGAGTCATTACCATTTGTACAAAAGAAAAGAAAAAAAAAAGAAAATCTCTTATAGTAAGTTGGTTCACAACCGTCAGACACACGATAAAAAAATTTACAGAAGCTGATGCACCTTGGCGCCGCTATTCATTTTGTAACATCAGCTGCTGACAAAAATGTCTTCTTTGTTCACATTCTGCAGAACTGTCTCAGTGGCCTGAAACTTTTATAGACCTCATCAAGAAAATCTCTCGACGGCGCATACATATAGGGTGCAGCACTCAGTATATTGCTGGACTCAATGGTAGCAGCAAGGAAGCTCTGAAAAAGTATGAAGAACTTTACAGTAAGGACCCCTTCTCAGAGGAAACGATCCAGGCAGGTGAGGTACTGATGTCTGGTATCTCCGAAGCGAGAAAGGAAAAGTGGTGCAGCCTCCTACAAGAGACGGACATGAAGCACAGCAGTAGGAAGGCATGGAAACTGCTCAAAAGTCTCAGCAACGACCCAACATAACCACAACCAAATTACAGTGGTGTTACACCTGATCAGATAGCTCACCAACAGCTCACGAACGGAAAAACTAAAAGGAAGATCAGGAATGGAAAAATCAAAAGAAAATTGAACAAGGAGATTAGCTTCCTAGCTGGGCCGTTTTTCATTCAGGAGCTACAAGACGCCACAACGATTTGAAAAACAATAAGAGCGCTGGCTCGACGATCTGAGATCTGAGCAAATTAAACATTTTGGACCGAGATTACAAGCATGGATCCTAGAGCTAATGAATAACTGTATTATAACAATGCAAATTCCTAAACTGTGGAGGAAAGCTCGGGTTGTTGCGTTACTGAAACCAGGGAAAGACCCAGCTGAAGCTGAAAATTTCCGCCCTGTCTCACTGCTTTGTCATCTATTTAAAGTGCTGGAGCGAATGATCCTTAAACGTATAGCTGATTATGTGGACAAAGCCCTCATTAACGAACAAGCTGGATTTCGACCAGGAAAATCATGGTGTGGCCAAATCCTTAAGCTCACATAGTACACCGAAGACGGCTATCAGAGAGGATAAGTAACTTGGGTCGCATTCCTGGAACTCAGTGCCGCATATGACACAGTTAACCATAAGCTACTTACCCTGAAAGTGTATAATGTCACTAAGGACTGCACCCTTTCTATGTTTGCGCAATGCATGCTACAGAATAGACGCTACTATGTAACCTTACAATCTAAACACAGCCGATGGAGGACACAGAAAAATGTACTTGCACAGGGTAGTGTCTTGGCTCCAGTATTATTTATCATCTATACGAATGACCTTCCCATCAGCCACCAGACACGAATGTTCATATATGCTGATGCAGCAGTGGCCACTCAGGATAAAACCTTTGAACAAGTGGAGGAGAATCTCATAGGAGCCTTAACAGAACTTGTTACCTATTACGAAGACAATAATCTCAAACCAAATCCTAGTAAATCTCAAGTATCCGCCTTCCATCTTAGGAACAAACAAGCCTAACGGAAACTCCGAGTCATGTGGCAAGGGGAAGAGCTGAAGCATACAAGCAGCTCAAAATACCTGGGAGTAACATTGGACATAGCGCTTACTTTTAAGCAGCACTGTCACAACACTAAAAAAAGGTCTGTGCCAGGAACAACATACTGCTAACAGGTTCATCGTGGGGAGCTCAACCACACGTTTTGCGCACCACGAGTCTGGCGCTGAGTATCTCAGCAGCGGAATACGCGGCGCCAGTTTGAAGGAACTCTGATCACACTAAGCAAGTTGACGTCGCCGTAAACGAAACTGTACGTATTGCCACAGGATGCCTCAAACCAACTCCCAAAGACAAAATTTATCCCATCATAGGCATAGCACCACCCACTATTCGCAGACAAGTAGCCGCCGAGATCTAAAGATCAAAACAAAAGAATGATCCTCAACACCCGACGCACATGCACCGAAAACAACGTGTCCGACTGAAATCCCGCAGGAATTTCATTGAAACTACTGAAGAGTTCGCCACCAAGCCCGCCGCAAGTTCCACAATGGAACTACTTGAGGAGGGATCTGCAGGATTTCAACTATCTTTTACAACTTGGAGGTCATTAAACCGGCTGCGCACTGGAGTAACTGGGTGCAAATCAAACCTATTTAAATGGGGCTACAGTGATAGCGATAGGTGTGAATGCGGAGCAATACAGGACTTGAACCACCTATTGATTTTCCCAGGTATGTCTATAACATGCACTAAAGACGATATTTTGAAAGTCAATGACAAAGCAATCTACGTTGCTAATTACTGGGAAGGGGAGATATAATTGGTGCATCCGGATAGGGAAGAAGAAGAAGTGGCCTGCTAATATTTGTTTCACATACAACTTCAAACGTGCAGCAATCTCTCCTGAATAGGTTTGTTATAGTTTGTATCAGGTGATTTCAATCAAAGTGGAATGCTGAAGCCGTCAGTTACTATGTTTTATAAAATATTTTTGTATCTGGTATTTTGTAGGTATATAATGATGGATAAATTCCGAAACGCCTTCATATGAGCAATAAAGTCATTCCTTGACTGCTGTTTGACTTTTACCATTGTGACCCAGTCAGCCTGAACGCAGAATTACTGATAACTGCACTATCTGTTCAAAAGTATCCGTATACGTAGTAGTGGACATTAATGTGGGGTGTGTCATCCTTTCGCCATGATGATGGTTTGAACTCGGTTGCGGACAGTTTCATTGAGATAACTGAATGTCTGTGCAAGAATGGCAGCCTATTCTTCCTCAGTAGCCGGAAACAGAGAAGGTGGTGATGATGGACGCTAGGGGTCTGGAGCAAAGTTGGCGTTCTGCCTCATACTAATCTTGCTCCATTGCGTTCAGTTACGGATTCTGGGAGACCAGTCCATTTTCGAAATTCTACTGCCTTCGGACCATTGCCTCGCGGATTCTGCCTTATGACAGCATGCAGCACAATCAGAGTCTCAGAATTATTCCCATTACTGCACACAGTACGCAATACTGTAAGATGTATTCAAAACCATCCACCTTTAGCGTTATGGGCAACCACGAAAAACATCCTGTACTGTAACAGCTCCTCTGTGCTCCGTTGTTGACATTACACATGGTGGTAGGTAACAGTCCCCAGACATTCGTTACATCAAACCCCTTCCATTGGAATGCCAAGGGGTAAAGGGTGATCCATCACTCTAAATCACTAATATCCAGTCATTCAATGTCCTGTGGCGTCGCTCATTACACCACAAGCGTCGCTTGGCATTGATAACAGAAATGAGTGGCTTATGAGGAGATGTTCTACCATTGTATCATCGTACACGCAGTCATTGTGTTAGCTGGACTGCTGGCAACACTTTGCAACTCAGAGTGATTCCATCCGCTGATTGCATGCGATTTTTTACAACTACCCACTGCAAACAGGACAGTTCCTGTATATTTCCTTGGTCCTGGTTTGGCTGTGGTTTTTACTGCGCACTTCCACTTCAGTTACATCACTAACAGCCGACCTGGGTAGTTTTAGAAGGATTTTAATGTCCCGGAGGGGTCTGTTACTCAGGTGACATCCAGTGACCGCACCATGTTCGAAATCATTGAGTCTCGTGATCGACACATTCTGGTGTTATTCCTTCTTTCCTGAGAACGCAATATTCTTCGCCTCCTTTTATGTCTGCAGGTCTGCCTCTCTTGACATCTACTGGTCAATTCCGCATTACATAGGTGTCGCCGGGTACTTTTAGTCATTGTAGTTCCATGCCCTGCACCTGTACTTAGATACAACGCTCCGCTACCACATCGTAAGCAGTGTTAGTGAATACGGAATATTGTAAAGGTATGTAATTCGACTTAAGGTTTTCCAACAAACTGAAAATGTGTATGAATGTGGATTTTAGCGACTACAGCTACTGGTGAAAAGATGTCAGGTTTCCAAAAGGGTGGCAGAGTTGTCCCACCGTGAAGTTTCTAGGAGTGTGAAAGTTTTCGACGGAAACAGATGAGTGTGAAACACCGAAACGTTGTGGTATCTTAACATTTCCAATCGGATGGCAAGTACAGAGTTTTCATCAAACAGGAAATGGTAGACCTACATGAGTATTTCAATGACGAGTCATCGCGCGAAGCAACAGTGGCGTTGATTATGTCTTAAGAAAGATTGGTAAAAACATTACTGTTCGCTACGTGTGTATCTGATCCTGGTGACTAAATGGTGAATACACTGAAGAGCCAACGAAACTGGTACACCTGCCTAATATCGTGTAGGGCACAGCGAGCACACAGAAGTGCCACAACACGACGTGATATGGACTCGACTAATGTCTAAAGTAGTGCTGGAGGGAAGTGACGCCATGAATCATGCAGCGTTGTCCATAAATCCGTAAGCGTACGAGATCTCTTCTGAACAGTTCGTTGCAAGCCATACAAGATACGCTCAATAATGTTCATGTCTGGGGAGTTGAGTGGCCATCGGAAGTGTTTAAACTCACAAGAAGGATGAATCTGCTGCTGCTATTAACCAAACTAACAAGCCTCTTGACCAAACCAATAGGTGGATAGAAGAAAATAGTAAGCAAATGATGATAACGATCGACAGGAGGCAGCCATAAAGAAAGTGGGGGACGAGTGTAATAAAAATGTAGACGCTCTTACGTCTTGATTAGATCAACACATCTTAGGGCAGGCGAAACGTTTTGACAAGGTTGAAGCTGAAGTCAGCTAGGTAAATGAGGAACTCGACAAAATGGTTGAGGTCTATGATAAAGAATCTGAAAGACTGGATGAAGAGGTGCAGGAGTGTAAACACGAGGTTTAAGCTATTGTGCTGAATCAAGATGCTTATGAACGCAACAAGTGTGCAATGAAGTATCTAAGACCCAGTCACTTGTGGGTCAACAGGTTAAAAATGAAGTAAAATTGTTATTATGCAGTGGAGGCGTAACAGGAGGCAGCATACTTGGCATACAAATGATGAGGTCTTTCTTAGTGTTGGGAATTTTAGGAATCTTGATCCAAACGGAAAATGGCATTCATTGCACTATTTAGACCAATTTAAGGGTGTGCTGCCTCAACTATGGGATGAACGTTGCATCGAGAAAGGAAGGCGAAGCTGGTACTTTTGGAATGAGAATAGGACAAAAATGCGAGACATACGTGGTGTTTGAGAGGGAGTTTTTAAAACAATATTGGTCTCTGCGAAAGCTAAATGATGTGCGAAACTGCTTATACCAAGGCATTAGGTTTGATAGAGGATGTGACTGGAACCTAAAGAAGTTTTTCCCAGATTATTATGAAAGAAACGTGTATTTAGATGAGCCAACCAAGACGGAGGCAATGGTATCCTTGATCATTGTAAACTACCAGTGGCAGTTGAAGAGAAGTTGCTGGCGATTCCTAAGGACGACGTAGAGGCGATTAAGTTCTACCCATTAAGGAGAGCAAATGGTAAGGTAATGTCCAGTAAACTGGAGAACCATTACTTTGTAAATGTGTGCAAACCCAAGCAAATTCTGACAGAAAATGGTCCACAGTTTATTTCAAGAGAGTGGAAAGAGATGCTACAGAGGAACAGTGTCGAACAAGTCTTAATAAAAATTAAAAAAAATACCGGCTGCCATCCAATCCGGCAGGGAGAATTATGAAGGAAGTGAACCGCATGTGACGTACTTATTGCCACCACAAGTACATTTTTAAATGGAAGGATTGTTTAGAGGACTTCGAAGGAGTAATCAACAGTATGCCTCATGCCATGATGGGATTCGCACCATGCGAAATTCTGCTTAACCAGCCATATGAAAGTATATTTTCTGAGATTTTAATTACTCCCCAGCCACAGATCGAATGTGGGATGAAAAGATACCCATAGAACAGTTATGTGATAATACTCAGAAGAGAAAGGAGAAGCACGATAGAATAGTGCGGTCCATCAGATGTGAGATAGGATATCTTGTGTTAATTAAGACTCATGTGCATTCAAGCGAGGTAAATAAAGAGATGCAGAAGTTCCACCATGTTTACGCGGGTCCATAACGTATTATAGGTATCAAGTGTCCAAATACTGTCGACTTGGAAGCCCTAAAGTCTGGTAGAGGTGAGACCAAACACCATGTGGAAAACATTAAACCATATTATGAGCAATATTGAGAACTAATAGGTTTAAAGTCCCCAAACAAAATGTAAGGTAAAATAATCCTGCCCTGTATGTCATTATACAGTTATCTGTTTATGTAGACTGACAACTTTTGAACAGTATGAATAAGTGCTTACTTCTTATGGGAGTATTTAGAGGGATTTTCTTGCGTGCTTAAAGCTGAGCGGTGGCATTGAGTTAAAGTAATACTTTTGGGTAGTACATATTTTGAGTATTTTATGGTGTTTGTTCCATATGTGTATTTTTTGTGAAAAAGCTAGATGGGTGTGTTCCAAACTGTCAGTATGATTCTTAATATGTGGGTAGCTTGCAGAATTTTGTTTTCGTCTCTCCAACATAGAGACTAGCTGCTATCGTGCTTAGGCGTGACAGTGGGTACAGTATCTGCAGCGTGCGTAGGCTCATTTACTGTTTTGTAGATATTACTTTAATTTATGTATTCCTCTTAAAGCTAGTTGAGCAGACTGTAAGGGCTACTATGAGTAGATAAAAGTTGAAGATATGATGCGTAGGTTAAGAGTAGGTCTACACTAAAAGGGGCTGTTAAGTTGTAAAGTTGATGCTTAAAGTTTTTCTGAAACCGGTGCTGATATTCAAGACAATAAAAGCGGGTTAAAAGCTGTGAGCTATCTGGGGAAGTAAACTTTGCATTACTGAGTAACTGTTTCACCGGGTATCCAGTCTAGTTTACCAAATTCCCAACCAGACTAACATTAATTATAATCTTTTAATAGTCATCTTACGATAACTGGTGATTATATATATATATCAAAAATAAAAAGAAATAAATCAGTTTTTATTTGGACATTTATTTTAACATTGATCATTGTTCCGTTAAAATTTTAGCATATTTAACTTGATTCATAACTAAACTGGTGCCTTATTTAGGATTGTGAAAATGTGAGTTTGTAATCTTACGGAACACATCAAATATGGAGCCAAGATTGGGAGACTGCATACAACACTGCATTCATAAAATAACACACGAAGAACGTTTAAACATATGCAAGAGGAAACTAACCACAACCAGCGGATTCAATTTTCACCCAAAGAAGTTACGTTCGTAGCGCAATCCTGTCTGTCATGAAATTACCACACACTGGTACACTAAATTCATACTAACTCACTGTGAAATCTTCCTGAAAAGAATAGCTGAGGGCTACCTTGATGATTACACCACATGCTTCACGTGGTCAACTTGGTTTACACAAAGAGTGTAATTCCACAATAATTTTCATAATTAAAATAAATGACATCGAATCGCAATTTACAAAAGAATAACCTCGAAATGGTTAATATCGTCTTACTATTAACCTGATGGATCAAACAATTGTATAAGCACATGGTACTGGTCTCACAAAGTACACCCCACGTGGGTTGAACATAAAGAAAAGTTGCTATATTTGAAAATATTGTCAAGACGAGACGTTATAATCTCACGCACATTCGCATTTAAGATTGATGATCTTAGTTAGAGTTGCTGATCAACACGTGGTTCCACTTTACTCACAAAGTAGTGACAAAACAACTACTTCAAGATATTCTGAACTTCACACTCGAATTACACTGCGTTGTAATTTAAGATAACATAAGATATTTTAGATCCAAACCTGAAATAAAGGTGATTAAATTTTCAGTTAGGCTGAACTTAAGAAATCCTTTGTCCTACGGACTTCGCAGAGACGCACTTAGCCAGAGATCTTACCACTTCAGACGCTCGCCACGGACAGACTGGCCTGGGCCCCTACCGAGGGTGCTTAACAGACACAAACGTAAGTGACCAGAGAGGCAGCTTCCTATACCAACATGACAAGGGACAGATGGGACCATACTAAGAATAGAAACCTCTCTGCTTTTAGAAAGCGTAGCTACTTGTTCCGACATTGGTCCTACTGTTCTCTAGCAGACAGGCTTGTCTGCTACCATCAAGCATGCAACTAGAAATACATTTGCTCATTCATCCTTTCACACAGAAGGGAAGGGGGATGACAGTATCTTATCATATACAGTATATAAAAGAAAGCGGATGTAGATTCCGTATGAGACTGGGTGATATGAATTACATATAAACTGTGTTTTAAAGTGTAGTAGTGCGACAGATCGTTCTAGTTTATATGTAAAAGTAACACGTTCCACTGCTCAGTCTCCTCCCAGATAATCAGAAACACCACAGTAAATTTAGAAGTGGAATTTATGCCATAAGTGACAACAGATTTAAGAAATTAACATCAAAGGAATCCAACAGAGACCTTTCAACGTTTGTTTATTTACAACCTGGACAGATTACCCCAAGACGAGGGTAGGGGTCTGATGTCTGGTTGTTCGCGTATCGTATTGCTGTGTCAGCAATCATGTAATCTGTGGTTGCGAGCTGGCAGCGCTGCAACACACCAACCCTCTCTCCACTTTTCCGTGTAATGAACCCCCTAGGGGTGCTGTGCTTTAAGTAATGAAGTGTTTTTTTGTGTGTGGACGACCAAGTGCTGACGTGTAAGTGCAAAAAGAAAAAAAATCTTGTTCTGACGGTGTCACTGGTGTACTTAAAATCACTGTGTTTACGTAGCTTTTATGTATCTATACCTCTTTTCTAAGGAACATATATGATATTGTATTTTGCTTTTGTACTTTTCTTTATCTTGTAAATATAATTATGATTTTCTGTAGCGGGCTGCACTGTAGGCAGGTTTGTAAGTGTTTACGATTTCTTTGTTCAAAAATGGTTCAAATGGCTGTGAATACTATGGGACTTAACAGCTGAGGTCAACAGTCCCCTATAACTTAGAACTACTTAAACCTAACTAACCTAAGGACAACACACACATCCGTACCCGAAGCAGAATTCGAACCTGCGTCCGTAGCGGTCGCGCGGTTCCAGACTGAAGCGCCTAGAACCGCTGGGCCACACTGGGCGGCGGTTTCTTTGTTTGTACTTTAATATTAAATTTCTTGACGTTTGTTTGCATGTAATGGAATGGCTTTGAGGTAATCATTGACTCTGACACTCCATGGGACGGGATGTTCCACAACCTCACCACCCCCCAATTGCCACCGCCAGAGGGGTTTAATTTTTTGTTTGTTTTTCGCAATTCTCTACTAGAATTCGAAAACTTTTTTCTGCGGGAATGTAAGCATAGAATTGTATCGTTGACTATCGATAGTCGAATCTCTGCCAAGCGAAGAGCAACAGTGGGCAGTCGTGGCGCAGCTTTCGAGGAGCGTGGGCGGAGTGTTGTGTTGATGCCGTGGCTGCAGCGCATATCTTACAAGTTATACAACACGGTCTAAGTTAATTTTGGATTCCTTTTTAAGGGCGAGATCATTCAACTGCCCAGTCAACTGTTTGACAGTGTCTCTGAGAGTAACACGAACCATTCGTAATACATTGGAATCAGCTGTTAACTTACTCATTGCCAACGATATTTCTTTATAGGTTTCTTTTAAATCGTCTATCTGTCATAATGATTTTGAGGCATTGTTTTAGTTGATCCTTTGCAACATGGTCAATGGTTATATCGATATGATGAGTCTGCTCTTTGGAAATTTGCTCTAAACTCAGTTTTATCTGATCCTTTCAAAAACGTTCAAGTGTGGTGTCGATATTTTCAGCCCGCTCTCTAGTAAATCGGTCAAGAGCAGAGTTTATTTGAAAAGTCTACTCCTGTATTAATCGATTAAAGATAGCATTCATCATAGTAGGTAATTTATTAAACAGTTTATTAAACTAGTTTCTTGAACTTCCTCACAAGATTGGGAGTGCAAACCCAGTTCATGTTCAGAAGTGGTGGAATTTGTATCTTGGATGGCCGGATCTGCAACACTGCCGCCGTCGACGTAGGATTTAGTATTTATATTATTTATTGCATCCATTTTTACTACTTTTCCTTATTTAGTCGTGCCACACGACAAGAAATTTTATTAAAATAGGTTATTTTGTACAAATGAAAAATAATAAGATTAGACGCAGCAGAATTAATTTAACACGCAAATCGAAAGAGGAATACCGCTACATTCAACTACAGAAGACCACCTACAATCCAGCTTGCCTTCATGCCGTGCAAAAGCTGCAAGCTATACACCACTTTCACAATGATGCGATGTACAAATTTAAAACTTTTTCTCTTTTATTGACTTAGTGTGGGTCATAAATCGTTCAATACAACGATTCAACAATCAAGACATGCAAATGCAAGTGATAGAATTATGGTGTTCTTGCCTTCTCTAGTGATGTAATTGCAGCTTCTTTGGATGTTACGTATAAACTTTCTGTATCATTTCCAATTAGACATTTTTCTTTTGCTTTTATAGCTGCTCTCGTAACAATTTTTTCACGTAATATTGATTTGCTCTCCAATGTAATCACAAACCATAAGGTTTTATCTCGAGCTCCATGTTGGACGCCAGTTGAAACGTGTCTTTTTCGTATATTAACATATTTAAGAAAAGTTTCTCAATAAGTGACATTACAAAACATTGCAAAGAATATAAAAATTCGTGGAATTCAATAATCACGGCGAGAATACTGTCTCAATCTGTGGCATAAATTTCAGTCTCTAGAGGAACCGAGAGGTGCAAACCAATTGATCAGTCTGAAGTTTAGTTATTTAGTTACCTTAGATGGGACATCATGAACATAATTTAATGTGGGGCTCTAACAAGCCAGCGTGTTGGTTGACGTCATTGTTCGATGACGCATGACCGATCATTCGAGAATAATTCTTACCCAGGAGATTAAGTAACCGTAACAGAAATGACCGTCAAATTAATCTGATAGGTTCTACCTTTCCTTAGTGAAGAGTTAATAGGACACTCTGCCACCAGCTTCCCGCATTTCATCTCTGAAAATTATTAGAACACAAAAAAAAATCACATCCATGACAAGTAGAAGGAAGGTGTAACCTCCCCACAAAATTTTTAAATGAAATGACAATACTTAATAGAAGTGCTAATGGACATTGAGCTAAGCGTAACCTCTCTAGCAATTAAATTTAATGACAATAAACCATGTAAGAATCGCAATCTGACCCAAGTATAAGTTCCTCACGAAAATAATGAAAGTCAATTCAGTGATAAGAAAACCTCAGTGATAATGATAATTCAATTAAACCGAAATATCGGTCTTTGGCCCTGTGCAAATCAGAATTAAAGTCTTACCTCATTGTAACTGCTAGTCAAATTTCTGCTCTTATTCTTGCGCACGGCTTGGAGGAACTGCATTGCAAATAATAATATTCCTTTTTTCTGTGATTTTACTGAAATTTTTCTTTAAAAGAAGTGGAATGAAATGGGAAGTGCAACGAAATCGTTAGTTCAATAAAAAATAAAATTTTTTTGAAAAATGCTTTTGAAAAAATAAAAATTATTATTGGGGCATTTGTTGGAGATTAATTACAATAAATAAACTTTACATTATCTGATCATTACCTTAATTAATAATATACCTCATTCAGCCTCTTGACCAGAATGCCGACAGACTACATCACACAACCGCACTGGGCTGCTACTACTGACCGACCGCTCTGCATGACGACTACTAGCGTACAGCACTCAACTGAACAGAGCTACTGACTGCAACAACTACTGACAGAGTACTGCTCTGCATAGCGACAACTAGCGAACTGCTCGCAACACTCGCGCGGTCAAGCACATACTCTCTGGTCAGAGACGCTGCAATGCCTCGCCATCGCTGCTATGTTACATACGTGTTTCAAAGGTGATTAATCTTTTAAATAATTAAGACGACTGTGTATAATAAATGACGACATTATTAGACAGCAACCAAAGAGCACAAAACTCGCGACCGACATATGAGAGCTCACACAGGCGAAACGCACAAATGTACGAGTAATTATATAATAACTGAAGGTATGTCTATTCATCTATTATTAGCGATATAAAACAGGCGTTTAACAGAATGCCACAAACTTCGTCGTGAGCAAAATTCTTTCAGTGGTTACAAGAAAAAAGAGCTCTCTGATTTTCTACCAACGTCGCGTAAAAGGAAATTCTTGACAGAGTACACCTGAGAATCCATTGCCCCTTCTTTACCCACAGAGTGACTCTAAACGTAACTTAAAAAAAAAATAAAAAGAAAATAACGCTGCAGCTTCCGCCCTGAGTATTTGCACTGGCAGTAGCAACGACGGCCTTGGCGTAGTCTGAGTCGCCAGGTTAAGAGCTGCTGAGGACGCGACAGAATTGGGTTTCAGGGGATCTGCGTTCCTGAGCCCGACAAATAGTCTGGCTGTGAACGTAG
This sequence comes from Schistocerca americana, assembly GCF_021461395.2. Taxonomy (NCBI): domain Eukaryota; kingdom Metazoa; phylum Arthropoda; class Insecta; order Orthoptera; family Acrididae; genus Schistocerca; species Schistocerca americana. Next base: position 569,830,886 of record NC_060121.1, read on the forward strand.
GACGAACAATAGACCCTAAACTACACAATGGGTCAGTAAACGCCGAGCCTTGAGTGGTACAGGCTACATCCTGGCAATAATCTTTTGCGCACTTTTTAACAGCTCCCCGTATCAGTCACGTACCTTATTAACTGCATCACCGAGCATAAGTGATACTTTAAGCCACAATCGCATTCGTCACAGATACAGAGACGTCACCCATTTACAGTCGTAAAACCAATGGTCTAGTAAAGATATTCTGAAGCGATAGTAGCTAGCAGAAATATATGTATATATTGTTCCTACCGGTTGTCACCATTTGGAGAAACTGGTAGGTCCTCTCAAGATGATCACGTCACAGATCAGATGCTAGGATAGTAATCTGCATTATATTGCAAATAGGGTTATGACTGTCTCTCCAAAGTTACTGGCCACAGATTCGTGAACGATATAGGCACTGAAACTGAGGGTAGCAAAGCATAAGCAGAATTGCTGAACTTCTTTTTTAAATGTTACATCATAGACGAAAAACTTTGGTATTTTCCTAATTCTCGCGCCATGAAAAGATAAGTGATATAGATATTAGTGTCAGTGATGTTGAGAAACATCAGAAAGAAAATGTGTACAATTTTACTGATGTCAATATAGCTTTACATCCGGACTCTGCCATCAAATAAAAGTCAGATAGTGAAGAGACAATTACGTAGAGCGCGATTCTGATATTTCTGGATCCTTTACAATACCTTACGAAATTTCTTTGCCTACTTTTGTTTCGAAATGAATTCTGTAAACTGTGATACTGATTTCTCTCATTGATTAGGTATACGCCTTTCATTTCACAAATGTAACGTCTTTTTGTAGACATTAATGTCCTTTTTTACAGAATTTACCGTTACTGGAGGTTTGCTTTATAACCAACCAACCTCCGGAGTCTGTCGATAAGATATCCTACGATAATGACACTTGGCCTCGTTTCCTAGGGGACTGATGACCATAGATGTTAAGTCCCATAGTGCTCAGAGCCATTTTGAACCTCGTTTCCATCTTCAGGTTGTTCCTTAGAAAACACCTGAAGTTGACAACATTAATTCGATGTAGAGCAATTTGTAGGAATAGAAAATGGGAAGAACCACACAGGCTTAGTCCTAGGTAAAGCAGGCAGCAGATACTGGTACGCTGGTAGAATGCAAAACATTGGCGCGGCCGATCATACAGTACTGCTGGAGTGTGTTCGACTGATACTAACAGGGGATACTGAACGTTGTAAGCTGGCTACGCTTTTGAGCAATTGAACTACTAGTGCAAACAGAACCATTAAGCCCCGATTTAAGGAAACTATGCCTTGTTTTAATTTTACTCATGATCAAACTAGTCAGTTTTGTAACGCTGTCTGTCTTCGATAATAAAAAGGAAATTAAAAGAGTAGCTCACACCTACATAACCCCGAAACTTAATGAAAGACTGACACAGTATGAATAATTGAACATCAATGAATAGGAATATCATTCATAAGTTCCTACCAAACGTACCAAGTGTAACAGTCACCAATTTACAGTCGAGAGCCGTGCTATTAAGGTCGAGGGCCCTCTCTGAACAGCAATGGTGAAATATGAAAAGTGAACAACTATTGGCAATACATTTCGAAATAATTTGAATAAAGTAAATTTCGAAAGATTTTAAGTAATTCAGTCCATGGAAGGAAGATAAACATAGACCTTTATAGTCTTAGTCACAGGTCAGCTTTTTACATTCAGCGATCGTTGTTAACAATTCCCTCCACACTTGGAATGACGGGCTATTTATTGCTACAAATAAGGGGAAACCATTTGAGAACTGAAACGCTTCATGAGCTTAGATAAGCGCAACTGTTAGGTAGACAAAGATGGCAATTTGCCACACGTGAACACGAAATGGGAGCGTGCAAAGCACACCACAGAATATACGTAAATATTTAATATTAATTAGAAAAGTGGAAATTAGAGACAGCATAAGCAGTTAGATCGTGTAGTTATTCCCAAAACAACGCTAGCATAGAACACAAACCTCATGGTTTCCGAAAACTCGTCAACGGGTACTGAAAGTACAAACACAGAGTATATGTGTGCACGACTCCATTAAAAACATAAAATGAGCTAAGTTGATGGGGAGAATGATTGAGCTGACCGCATAATGCGTCGGAGTGTGAATAATGAGATGATATTGTAATCAGCATCAGTCTGAACGAATTCACAAAGACACGCAAGTTTCGTGTCACTGCACACATGAATACATCTCATCTTCTCAGTTCATAGCAAGTTTAGCAGACGAATTTAGTGAAAATTAAGCCTAAGAATACGAATGCCACACAAACTGATTGACAGAAAAATGAGCAGCCACTTTCAGTAATCGGAAATGTACAGTCGAGTCACATTAATGTGATCACCTCCAAAACTGGACAGCGCACACGTGTAGGAAGAGAGTCAATGAGGTTCTACAAGGTACCAACAAGGATGCTATGCTGTACCGACTGCAGTGCCATGGCCCGATGCGCTAGGTCCCTCGGATGACGATCAATGGTACGTAGAGCCTGATCCCGCAGATCCTCTATGGGGTTTAAATTCGGAGATATTGATAGCCGGGGAGTACGAGAAACGCATCCTGGTGCTTTTAGAGCCATGCACGTGCATTGCGAGCTGGGTGACACGCTGCATTGTCCTACTGGTAGATGCCATCGTGCTGAGGAAAAACAAACTGCATGTATGCGTTGACATGGTCCCCAAGGATAGTTGCATAATTGTGCTGAACCATTAAGTTTTCTATAATGTCTAGATCACCCAGGGAATGCCACGAAAACATTCCTCAGACCATAACGCTCCCTTATCCGGCCTGGACCCTTCCGACGATTGTTGCAGGATCTTTGCTTTCAGACGTTTCACGCCATACACACCAACGGTCATCTGTACGCTGGAGCAGAAAGCGTGATTCATCTGAAAAGGGCACCTTTCGCCACTCGGTGGACGTCCAGATGCGGTATTGGCGTGAGAATGCCAGCCTCTATCTCCGATGAGCAGCAGATAGAAAGACTGCATGCCTGCTACGGAGGTCCACACGCAGCAACGTTCGCTAAGCGGTCGTTGGGCCGACACTGTTGGTAGCCCCTTGATTCATCTGGGCAGCCAGTTACCACAGCCATCGTTCACCCCTGTCATCTATGGCCCGTGGTGCACCAAAGTTACCGCGGCCCCGGTTTTGGATAGCGCCATTTTGCCATGCACGTTATACTATAACCATGGCGGCACTCAAGCAGTTTATAAACTTAGTCGTTTCGGATATGGTTCCACGTTTGGCGCCGGCCGCTGTGGCTGAGCGATTCTAGGCGCTTGAGTCCTGAACCGCGCTGCTGCTACGGTGGCAGGTTCGAATCCCGCCTTGGGCATGGATGTGTGTGATGTCCTTAGGTTAGTTAGGTTTAAGTAGTTCTATGTCTAGGGCACTGATTACCTCAGATGTTAAATCCAATAGTGCTTAGAGCCATTTGAACCATTTGAACCACCTTTGGTCCGAAAGCTAACGATCATGCCCTACTGGACGTCAGATAAATCGGTCCGTTTTTGCATTACGAGGACGACTGCACTGTTCTTCGCGTCTCCCCTCCCTCCCACCCCCAAGACGCTTTGTACACCAACCACTGCTAGCGCTCCACTACATTAATGTGACTGGATCGTGTGTGCGAGTCCACCGGTCCCCGTATTCCACTCTATGGATGTTCTCCTGAGGCTGTTCCTGCCAGTAGGTCCGCAGAGACGCAGGCGCGTACACAACGGGAGGGCGCCGCCGCACTTCCCACGGCGTCCTGGCCTGTCCTGTCCTGTCCGGGCGACGAATTGGATAACGAGCGGCGAAGTCTGCTTCTCCGGCTGCAGTTGGCGCGCGTGCAAAGTGCTTATTAGCCTGACGCCTGCGAATGGCGCATCGGTTGCCAACGGGACGCCGTACAAGGGCTCTGCACTCTTGCACAGGTGTGACAACCTCACAAAAGTTCACCCACAGCTGCTGTCGCACACGTCAAGTCATCACTGACTGCTCGGTAGAAAATACATGGCTCCATTTGATCTATTTCTGATCTGATTCAAGGACAAAGCGCAGTAAAGGGATTGTGTACAGCAGGAATCGGAGATATTTAACGTAACTATTCAAATAACACTGTTACTGACTCGTACATATCAAGTAAATAATACGTTACACGCTATTAAATTCTCAGCAGGGTAGGGTTCGCCAGTAGAAGAGCGAGCTATCATCGTTCACCTACTTCTTGGGTAGTAATAAGAACTATACACCTTTTGTTACAGTAATTTTCTTCTTACTATTAAAATATCAGTAATTTTAAGCAAATCAGTACCATTCGTCCCTTCTCAGGCAACTTTGAAGTTACGTCTTGGATTCTATTTCGCCCAGATAGATCCGTACGATAAGGGTATTTGTAGCGTGCCTACGACGTCCAGCTTTCTTTGTAACGTTCCATCGTAGCCGTTCCGTAGTTCAGTCGTGACTCATTAACAGACGACGCCTTGGAACATTCATTGTTCCAAGTGGGTTTTGGATTCTTGACAGCCGCGTGGGATTAGCCGAGCGGTCTGATGTCGCTGCAGTCATTGACTTTGCGGCTGGTTCCGGCGGAGGTTCGAGTCCTCCATCGGCATGGGTGTGTGTGTTTGTCCTTATGGTAATTTAGGTTAAGTAGTGCGTAAGCTTAGGAACTGATGAACTTAGCAGTTAAGTCCCATAAGATTTCACACACATTTGAACATTTTTTTGATTCTTGACAGCAGTCCTGGACTCGAAAGTTGATATATTATAAGGAAATAAGCTCAACGGACAAAAAAGTTAATCACGCCTAAATAAATCATTACAAGCCTCATTTAATACCGATTAATTGTGCCCCTGCGCTTGATATCAGCTTGGAGTTTATGCAGGTTCATCCCATCACTTCCTGATTGTCTGAAATCGCTGTACCACCAAACTGCGGGGATGCTGATGTTGCTATTTTAACCGCTATTCCAAAATATCCCACATACTTTCTGTGGGGTTCATATCAAGTGATTTTGCAGGCCAATCGAGATTTTGTAGGATGGGGCAGTGTCCCAAAACCAATCACATATTCATGCAGCCTGATGAACTTTGTTGTTGTCGTCTTTATGTGACTGTGTGCGCAGTTGGCTCTTGCTAGGTGACCGACTCCAAATGTTCGATGCATGTAGTTACCGATGTAATGTTTTCTCGCTACTAGGTTTGGATGGACCTTCGTATATTGCTTCAGCAATTTTTGTCGTGTCTGGAAGAGATTTTGATTCACAAGCTGTGAAACACGACTGCAGTCACTCTGTCAGGGACAGACACCTTTAACAGTTCACCGCGAAACATCAGCAAATCCAGCAACTTCACACACGGTATGGCCATGGGTACTACCTACCACGGTTGCCCCTTCTTGCTACTCCGTTACTTCCATGTTTATGTACAACGTTCGACTAGTGCAATGTCTCCTACTGCCCTATGCTCACGCAGAGGCTGTGCGCAAACGGTCGAGCACGTGCCTCGATTGCTGCGTCGTCTTCACGGACTTAAAGATTCATCTGTGCGTGTTCACTATGGGTCTAATTCTTTTTTAGTTTCGTGAGCTTATAATACAGAAACGTTATGCACTATATCGTGTGTAGCTGCATGAGGTCGTCAACGACGAATAAAGCAGAAAAATATATTAATTTATGGAAATATTTTCTTTAAGACAAGAATATAGCAAAACTGCACAATACAATATATTTAGTTAAACGTTATGTTCGGTAGACTGTGAGGAAATTGTTATGAAATGTGCTGTCACAACTACACTTTGATTATTTTCAGACGTCGTTGTGTCTGCAATCAGACGATCTGAACTCTAATAATGAGTCTCCCTACAGCAATCACATAAATCTCATATTCTGCTTTCGTGTTTCCTTGGTTTCGAATATGTGCAACGTACCAAATAATTAATAGGTTTCTGGAACCTAGTACGTGGCTGGAACTGGAACGATGTAACAGACTAATAGTAATTAATAGTTTAGCGCATCTGTAGTGTACACACGTCTATAGCTGTTCAAGTAGCTCTAACGTTAACCACTGGAATCTCTAGAAACGGTAATCGAGTCATCGACTGCTGCAGAGGTCGACCACATCCCATGCACCACACCACTAGCGGTATTGTTTACTCGAAGTCGAGTACAAAGGGAGACATAAACCTGCCACAAGTAGACGACACCGCCCTTCTGTTCCTGTGCCCTCCATCCCCTTCCAGAAATTCTAATGACCCTTTCAACTACATCGCAGAAAGTTGATCTCTAGTGGCTCCTACCGTAACATCATGATTGTTGTCCACTACGAGGTTTAATGCCCCCACCTGGTGGCCTTGCCTACACTTTATGCAGTAAGGATACCGTACAAGCGGAGCAGAGACGAATTAGGAATCGTTCATCTGGAATACATCTTACACAAACCTTTTGCTTCAGTGGCATTCGATAACAGTGAGACAATCAGGATTTTGATCGAGCGCAAAAATGATTTACCCATTCCAAGCAACAGTTTCGTACACTTAGAGGGAAACAGCAACATCTCATCTTACACTTAACACATTAATTTTCCTGTTTGAGGGATTAAAATATGAGCTGAATGAGACGGAAACTGACAGCAACTGGAATGTTGGTATCATACCAACCAAAAAAATGTATGTCCCAGTGCCAAAATCAGGCTTGTAGGATGGCTTGTGGGGAAACCAGCGTCTACAGACAAATACAAACTATTTATTGCATACATACCTCTCAAGAGGACATGAAGTACAGTCGCGCTCAAAAGTATCCGAACGACCTGGATTGAATTTCGCCTGATTCGAATGCAACCCTCATAGCGCAGCTGTCTAGCAGGTCCTCTAATCACTCCTCGGTACAGTCGTTTGACTACTGAAAATGGTTCCAACAAGTCACCACTAGATAACACTGCTCTGTATCGCAATAACTCAAGATGTAAAGTAATACCAAGGCACTACAAATATCAGGGAACATCTTATCGCAGATAAGACGGTCCTTAAGGCTTGTGAATTCCCATTTGTTACAATAAAAGATATACCTAAAATGTTACCACTCCCATTACTACGTCAGATAGGTAATTCACGTAGTACGTTCGTCGTATTCGTGATTTCCTCTTCAAAGTAACATACCGTACTTATTATTTAACACAAAATGACATTAAAAATTTAAGTTATTCACGAGCAGCTAGTTGAGAATATGTATGAACTTCAAATGACACGACGAACCCTCTCGTTCTGCATATGCATTCAAACCCAGGTCATGCAGACTAAGCAAAGACTTCGTGACTGACGGAAACTAACAGTCATTCCTGACTAGGCATACAGGGAGTGATATACCTCGATTTTAGACAATATCAGTTAGCAAATATCAACTTTAAATTACATAACGTAAACATCTTTAACGGATGCGAATTCCTACCCAGAATCTATTGTCCTTGTTAATGAACTACGAGAGATGTTAAATATTGTTTCTTCACAAGTAACTTACTTGAAATGCCGTGAGGTAAAGCTTTGTGTTGGACAGGAATTCGAACCCAGAACCTAACTGGACTGTCATCGAAGCTCAATCAACTGTGACATATCGAATTTTCTTGGCAGTAGCTAGATGTGTTAACTGAAATGACGAGACGAAACATTAATTTTTTCTTTCCCAGGACTCCAACCTGGCACCTATCGCTGTTATATTCTAGAGAAAACGAACGTCAAAAATGGGTTTGTTACTCCAGCAGCGACATGTGAGCATGTCTGAACTAGAAATAATATGACGAAGCGTTCAGTGCTGACTGGGGATCGAACCCCACGTCTATCGTTCTTGACTGCACACAAACGGACGTCAGATACCGAATTTTTCTCCACCAGCAGCTCGGAATAACATCCTTGAACTTACAGTGATCTCGCAAACAGTTCTGTGTCTCACCGGGGTTCAAAAACGTCAGTTATGGTTAATGTTGACAACGAATGAAAATACATTAAAAATCAAAATTATTATCCACCAGCAGATAGGTGTTCTCATGCTAGAGCTTGATATTACATAATGAAAGATTTAGTGCCGGGCCAGGATTCGAACCCATTCACGTGCAATATATGGAGATATTGAAGAATCTGCAGTTTTGAACAAACAACAAATTGCAGTCGAGCTGTATTGTCACGAAGGGATCAAATTCCGCTTTAAGGGCGGATTGAGTTGCATTCCCAGTTCAGAACCAATTTTATCAACATATAGAAGCACAAAGAAAAGATGTAATAAGTGCCCTGTGACCATACATAGCGTTTGTTTCGTCACTAGAAATAAATAACTAGTATACTGCTGATAGAGTTTCTACGTGTCGCGACTAATGCCTTTATTGTGGTTCAACCTAACGTCTACTTGGTAGAGAAGGAATATAATGTTTCACGTGACTGTCAGAGCACAATGCCATTATACCTTCTTCACTTGGCGTAGCCAGAAGAGAGCAGAATCTGTTTCTCCTTATCAAAAATCATCAGCAGAAGTTGCAATCGAACCCAGACCATAATTTTATAAACCTAGCATCAATCCAAGAGACCACCAAACTCTCTTCTCTATCAGACATTCGTAATAACGTTGCGCCACACTGGATGAGAATCTGACACACAGGCTCCCTGTAGTGGTTTGCAGCATGTTCAGTATATTCATTTACTAGGTTGACCGAATCGCCATGAACTAGCTGCCTCAGCTACCCAGTGCAGACATTCGACTCTATTTTGTAATCACCAAATTAAAATCACGTAACTAACACCTACACAGAACTGCCAAAAGTTTAGGATGCAGAAATTTAAATAGGAAGTGTTCCTTTCGACTTAAGCTACTCTATTGAGTTATCTGCTTGTTGAAAACGTTGTGCAGTGCAAAAGAAAAGCTGTAACTGTCTGTCTCTCAGAAGTCTAGATCCGGCCATATGCATTATCTCACAGCACTGTGCAGTGCGGGAGTTCTGGAGGAATTGTTCTTGACTTCAGGCCAGCTAGTAGCGTAATGGTAAGTGTCGCGATCTGTTTATAAGACGTCGCGAGCTCGGGTACATTCACTGCTACATTTTTTAAAACGCCTTACTGCTGTCTGCTGAAGTTATCGATCTAATGGAACTTTGAACATAATTCCCTTCACTTCTCAACCCAAAATAGTCGCATTTGGAAAAAGGGCTAACTTCTGTGACATTTTGTTCTTTTCAGGTTTAATAGATGGCCAGGCTGCAGATGCATCTCGAAACTTTTGTATTATGTATGACGAGAGCGCATCCTGCCAAAATACGTCAAAAAAGTATTTTCTATATTAGCTGTCTTGTGGCAGTGGCATTTTATTCTTCATCAAACCTTGTTTGACAGCTTTAACTCAGAACAAGTTTTCTACATGCATATAATCAATAAACTGCATCTGCATTGTCAGACTGTTGTAGATGACATCAGAGAATGTGTGATCTGACTGCTTGTAGCTCTTTCACGGAAGAGATAAAAACGTTATACTCAGCAGGACTGGACCCGCAAACCACGATAAACGCTTTTTCACAGGTTAGCACGTTTCCACAGAGCCAGAGAAAAGGTATGCGTCTAGGTTTCCTCTTACGAGACCAATAGTGGCTAGAACTCGTAAACCGCTATTTAAAGGACGAGATTAGATGCGATTTTCAAGTGCAACGACTTTCCTGGGCTGAAAACCGAAAATTTACAATCTTTTGTTACAGCTCAAGCGATAATAACTCAGATTATTCAATGGAAATGACAGGAAAAATCAAGTGAACTTTGAGGCTTAATTCCGTGCACGCCAGGAAGTAACTCGTCGATCACAGAGATGCCAAACATACCTTGCCTTGTTGCCAAATCTCAGTTACATTACCAGCAGGAAGAAGACGAACCGATGTGATCCTACAGTGGGCTGGGAAGTGATCATAGCTGACGTCTCAAAGACGCGGCTGCTACGTCGTGGAATACTTAATCCGTCTGATCCACATTTCTGTAACTGGGTTTAGGGACTGGAGCGTAGTTACTAATACTCAGAACTGACTGCAAACTAAGCTTAATAAATCAGTAACTCTCAGAGTTCAGAGTTGTTTTTATATTTCTTTCGTAAGTGTACTCAAAACTAAAATACTCATTGACGGACGTTTTCGTGCCTCGCCGATAGTCGAGCACAAACAAATAAAAAAAAAAGAATGTGTGTGTTCGTGTGTGTGTGTGTGTGTGTGTGTGTGTGTGTGTGTGTGTGTGTGTCTGTGTGTGTGTATGGTTGAGAGAGAGAGAAAGAGGGAGAGAGAGAGAGAGCGAGAGAGAGAGAGAGAGAGAGAGGGAGAGAGATAAAAATAAAAAAGAATGAGAGAGAGAGTAAAAAATTGTTGCTAAGAAACTGAATCATGGTATGTAAAGATATGTTTCATTAAAATGATACATTCCACATCATTACGAAATGTCGTGTTCATGATCTGTGGAACAAGTATTAATCTAATGTAATCTAATCATATCATATTGCTGACTAGTCATGAAGTGGCACGACTTACAGAAATTTTCGCCAATATCAGTAACCAAATCTAAGGAAAAAAAAAAAAAAAGACGACAGTTTTTGTAATAAACCGGGACTCCTTTAAAGACTCTTTCGCCCCTGTTAACTAACCACGAAAGATGTGTGATATACCTCCATTCAGGAGTAACCAAGTGTTCATGCATTTAAAGATGAAGCGCATGATGTGACGTTATGACGGAGATACGAACCCAACACGCAATCTGATTGTTAACTAAGCAAAATCAAATGTTAAGCTTCGGTATTTCCTACCAGCTGCTAGGTGTTTGAATCTAAAATAAGGATACAAATTTTTGTGCCTGAGCGATAAACGAAACGCACACCTACCGTCCTTCTTTATCATCCATGAACATAGCTTAGGTATCAATTGCTTACTCACTAACTGTAAGATGTGTGCATGTTTGTCCAGAAATAACGACACCTATTGCGATTGTTGGCAACACATGAACAGACATTAAAAATGCACGTTAATTTTCACTAGCAGACTGGTATGCACGTGATTGGGCTTGAAATGAGATTATGAATATTTTTGTACTGGATCAGGATTCGGACCCACATACTTACCTTTGGAGGAGACCTAGAGAAGATTGCAGTCTTGGGAAATGGAACGAAATGATTGAACTATACTGTTCTGAGAGATTCAGAGGAGATACGAATTCGAATCACAGTCCAGTACCAAATTTTTCAACGGTTCTGAATCAATCAAGTACAAGTAAAATAAGGGCCCTATTCCTCTAAATGGCTATCGGTTCATCAAATAAAATAAAATTTTCTAGTGTAAGTAAGTTTACTGGAGACAGTATTTGTGTTTACCATGACTTCCGCGTATGTCATTTCCCAACGTAAACCGGCTCTGCCCAGGTGGTAATGAAGGAACGTGATGTTTAATGCGGATACTGGATTATAATGTCTTTCTGTTGAGGTTACCAGAGGTAAAGTAAATCTGTTTGTGCCTCTTGAAAGTAAGTGCCTCAACCCACGCATTGCATCTGTGATAGTTCGTTCCACCAGACCATTGTGGCCACATTTCCCAGCCCCAGGAGTGTGCTGTAACGGATAATGTGTTTAGCTTACAATATTAGTCACGGTGGAAAAAATGCGAGTCTATTAAATGGTTAAGTAGAAGCAATCTTCTGATGTGGAGATTATGCTGTTCTCACGTCAGCAGGATGTAAAGACTCTTGTAGGCATCATAGCCTCGATGTGAAGCCATTTTGAAATTATCGCTAATTCAGTAAATTTCTTAGTTCGAGAAAATCCACTGTGAAGTGTGAAGTTAGCGGATAATTCATTTATTACCGCCATTATTACTACCATTTTCTTCATGCCGTTGCTGGAACACATCTGCTTGAAGATCATCTAATGCCTTTTGGTCATTATAGAAGTAGTTGCCCAAGAAGAGGTTCTTTTCTTGTCTACGGAGTCCTTTTCATGTCAATATCAATCATCAGCAATTACTCGCAGATTACATTAAAACTAAAGTAATTGATGAAGACGTTACTTGATAACAAAAACGCGCTGCCTTTCTTAATTTAGTTGCGCCTAGTAATGGCTGTCGAATACTGCCAAACCAAAAGCCCAGGGATCTTACTGCCTTCCAATATACGTCGCTGTCAGTTCTTCCACATGATTTGGTCGACGTGACCTGTTTCAAGTTGTATATGGCAGAGAATGTTTTAGAAGATCAATTGTTTTCCTTTGCAATAAACAGAAAGATTTTCATTCTAAGCTATCCAAGTTCAAAGTTTTCGCATTATTAGTTCAAATTTAATATTCGTTTCTGTGATGTAGGAAAGTATTTCACAGTTGCAAAATTCGCATCAGACTCATGGACCTTACGCTTAGTCGCTGACTATAAATTCTAGTTCAGAGTGACACCAGTTGAAGTAACCTAATGTAGCGAAGCCTGTTTGCCAGTGCTCTTTCTCACCGGAAAATACGCAATTAACCCATTGGGCTCCATAAGTACACTGTAACAGAAATTTCTGTGTGTATGCAATGCATACGGATTGTAAAGTTTAGTGGTGCTCCCTCTTCCATTCCCTATATACAATATGCCTGACCTAAACGGGCCCTTTATCATTACAGGCCCTGGGCAGTGCAACATCATACTGACAACAGTAATGTGCTTATACTGACAGCGTCACTGTTCGTTTTAGCTGATTTTGTAATCGTTTAAATAAAACAACATGACCTCCCAGTGGGAGACATTACGTCCCCGTTTTCTTGTGTGAAATTTGTCAGTAAGTTTCTGACTTCCAACCAGCGAAATGTGGTAGAGTACGGACAGTAAACGATTCACAAACCACGATTTAGTCCCATTAAGACGATTTCTTTAAACATTGGCGTAGCTGAAGGAATTTAGTTTCTTCTTAAATCGTCTTATGCAGCAACGTTCACAGATATCTCAAATAGGAAAAGCTCTTTATCCAGGCACGAAGGTTGTGAGACAAACTTCCCAGTTTGTGTCAGGTCGATCTTTTCGTCTTATAGCACTTCATAAGTATTTTGTCTAAGAGGTATCACAAGTAGTGTACTGAAGCTAGACCATGTATCTTTGTCTTCCTTGAGTGGGCATTGGAAGACATTTACACACACGTATACAATACTGTGAATACTTCCAACGCTGTATCTAACGTTTCTCTTATAAAATAATTTTGTTTTGTTAATTTTTCTGGGTCTTCAGCGTGCAATATGAGTTGTAAATACAGTCTTAAACAAAAAAATTGTCCGTAAGGTGGACAATACAATCGTCCTGCCCTCAGAATTGTATGTCCGGCAATATGCTCGATCTGGCTACATTGTAGACTGCGGCACTTCCTGGAGGAAGTCTTGACTGCAGTCTGAGTGCATCACTTTCATCTGCGACTGTAGTCTTGATGTAAAACGCAAGACTGGCTAAATACTACATTTGGCAACCGAGAGCACACGTCGCCATAATTTTTATCGCCCCTTTCCTCTTGGTGCTGAAGCTATGAGTTTATTTCAAGTGAATCTACAAAATATTTCGCTTTCTGTCACATTGATAATAACAGTTTGGTTCAACAATATTTTACCAAGAGATTTCTCGACCGACCATCCGCCTCTGAACACCGCATGCGTCTGAGTTCTCTGGGACCCGTTTGCTGCCTACCGGCTGGGGCTGAGGCACTGCGGTGCCACGCCTTCTGCCGGCAACGTCTGCTCCACTCCTCACTCTCGACGACGTAAAATGCTTTTTGTTGTTGAGTGGTGACCCATAAAATCTGTCTACGATTTGTGTTTCACACTATTGCAACGGAGGCACAAAACCGTTTTTATTTGGTGAGTATTTTATTACAGTAGTATGCAATACATCAATGTGGCACAGATTTAATTTCATTGTGATCCAGTGTGCTATACTTAAAGTTCAAATCCTGTTCTTTTTCCTGTCACAGGAGATTCTTCAAATAATAATTAATTTTTTTCATGGATTCATATGTGTTAGTCAAGGCACAGAGAGTAAATGCTGTGTAATGTTTTTGGTTCCTTTCTTTGATTCCCTATGGAAAATGGATGCAAAACATTTTTTCAATACCTTTCAGAACCTGCTCCATAGCTACTCAGACATATTGCTTGTTTTTAGGTCTATACATTAATTAATGGAGAAGTGAACGCTGTTCAGAAGTGATATTTAAAATATTCAATTGGATTTAAGGCGACAAAATTGCCCATATTTGAAGCTACCCAGAGAAAAAGTAAGTCGCTAGAGCCGCTGTTAGTAAATGTCTGCAGAGAATTCCTAATTGCTACTTTGGAAATTCAGCATAGCGGCCCTACAGTAATCAAGAGGTTCATTCCCTTCATACTTATCACGCTAGCATGTGAGTCTTATGTGAAGAACAATATTGAAATTCGTATCGTTGACGGTCGATTCGAATTTCTTCAAAGACGCTTGTATTGTGAAGCAGCTTGACAGTCAGAAAGTCGAGATCTATGACCATTCACAGAACTTACTGGGTCGAGCTACCAAGAGGACTTGAGGTGTAGAGGTTTTCTTCCGATTTCGTCACTGAATTTTTTCTGGAAATTCGTAGCTCCATAAAATAAATCAGAAAAAAAGCTCTCACACGCTGGCCCCTACCACGGTTAGAACTGACGATTCATCGAGCCATTGCGACATGAGACACGGGCTGTACCACGGGGCTATGGGCACACCGCTGCCAGCACGCCACTCTCATCATGATATTGGTCGCTCAGCCTCATAACAACACGTGAAAGACAATAAAAGTTGTCACTTATGTGAAGAATAGCATTTCTTTATCCAAAAAATTAAATTTTCAGTCTCAATGTCTTAGTTTACATGAGGATTATATAGCACGAGTCATTCAAATGGAAAGGGAATATCAAGTGAATTTAGCGAGTCAATTCAGTACCATACGTGGAAGTGATTGCACTGTCACAGTGTTGCCAAATGTTTGTGTCGGTGTTGCCAATTCTCAGCTGTGCTAGGAACAGCTCTGTAGCGGTATGTGAGGAGAATCCCATGATTATGTCACAGCAGGATACGGAAAGGAGGCGTGTGGTTTGGTTAATATGCAGCGTTTTCCCCTACCAGTTGTGTCAAACATTCAGGTGTATAATCTTCCATAAAGATTCCAGTTTCCCACAAATTATATACGAATAAAACACTTACCTTGTTACTTTGTGACAAAAAATTATTTCAGTACAATAAAAAGTTTTTGGAAATCAACTTTGCCCACCTGTCACAGAAAGTAAGATAACAACCACTATGCACCTCGAAATCGATTGCATCTGTGTGCAGTCTTGTGATCATACAGGTTGAATTTCATGAATTGCGCGAGAATGTAGAAAAATGTTGGCGCGAATGGAAGCTGTAAGAAACACAGTTAACTAATTATTCTGTGCTATGTAATAACCAATTCATTTGAAAATTCAGAAGAGAAGAAACTAAAAATCATGCCCATTAAGACAGAAAGTAAAGTGCAGATCTGTGCTTCTTCATCTTCAGATCTATACAAATAATATATACTAACCAATGTATTCATTGCTTTCGTAATGTTTCCCTCTTGTTTAGTCTTCTAATGATGAACTGGATCCACACCCATGAGTCTGATTATATCTTTGTATCCTTCCATCTACTATCTTTGTGTGTTATTGCTCGGTGTTCAAAAAGCAAAATATTATGCCTGCTCCCACGAGGTATTAGAACGACGTCGCAAGAAGGCTAACAAATTATAATCAAAATACGCCGGGACGCCAATTTGTCTGTCGTCATGGTGTTATGTCGACAGAAATAGTTGGATATTATTGCCTGTATCACCGGCATCCCGTTGTCGTCTTCTCTTACTGAGATTTTCATATTACCCTGAACATAAGACGCCGAGAGAAATGTGTATATTCTCCGTGACGAAACATCCCACATTCCATTCATCCTGATCCATTCGTAACGTGCATCGGCAGCAGTGAGTGATAGGAAATCTGTTGTGAGATAACGAATAACAATGGCAATGGTAGTAATAAAAAATCAGTAATCAAAGATGTTTACTGCATTAGAGACAATTGTTAAGGATTAACAAAATAACCAAGAAAGACTGAGTGTTTAACTGTCGCACTGCATTGGTCTTCTTACCACTTTGTTACTGAATTCTGTTCTGGCTGTCTGCAGAGAGAAAAGAAAGAACCCCGTAGCTATACATATCGCTAGTACAGCGAGATACTAGCTATCAACTATCCTTGCTTTACATCACGAGATGAACATGGCGTCAGCGGCTGATATTTGAAATACATTTCTGTTTTCTCTCTCTGTCCGTCTCTCTCTCTCTCTCTCTCTCTCTTTATTTTTCTTTTTATTTTCTGAGGAACGCATCGAGAAGCGCGAGTGATAAGCAAGTAGGCATATAATCTATTTACAGTTATTTTCATCGGGATACGTAATACAAAAATACAGATTTTAAGTGTATTATTGCGTAATTCCAATTATTGACAGTCTATTCGTGAGCTTGCTCGCATTCAGTGGGGTGAAACCTGTCACAGAAGCAAGCAAAACACAAATATTTCTTGTATCATGCGCAGCACACAAACGAAAGAGAAGACGACAATGGCATGCCAGTGATGCAGGCAATAATACTCAACTATTTCTACCGACTTAACACCATGACGACAGACAAATTGGCGTTTCAGTGTATTTTGATTATAATTCGTTAGTCTTCTTGCGACCTCGTTCTATTACCTCGTGGGAGCAGGCATAATGTATTGCTTCTTGAACACCGAGTACTAACACACAAAGATAGTAGATGGAAGGATACAAAGAAACAATCAGACTCATGGCTGTGGGTCCAGTTCATCATTAGAAGACTAAACAAGATGGAAACATTATTAAAGCAATGCATACGCTGATTAGTATACATTATTTGTATAGATCTGAAGATGGAAAAGCGCAGATCTGCACAGTCCCACATCTGCACTTTAGTTTCTGTCCACACCCATGAGTCTGATTGTTTCTTTGTATCCTCCCATCTACTAAAATTAGTTTTGAGAGCAACGTTAGATACAGCTTTCGAAGTAGGAGCAGTATAGTTCAATCAATTCATTCCTTTTCCCACGACTGCAATCTTCTCTATGTCTCCTCCACAGGTAAGTATGTGGGTCCGAATCCTGATCTAGTACAAAAATATTCATAATTTCATTTCCAGCCCAATCACGTGCATACCAGTCTGCTAGTGAAAATTAACATGCATTTTTAATGTCTGTTCATGTGTTGCCAACAATCGCAATAGGTGTCGTTATTTCTGGTCAAACATGCACACATCTTACTGTTGGTGAGTAAGAAATTGATACTTCAGCTATGTTCGTGGATGATAAAGAAGGACGTTAAGAGTGCGGTTCACTTGTCGCTCAGGCACAAAAATTAGTATCCTTATTTAGATTCAAACATCTAGCAGCTGGAAAGAAAAACCGATACATAACATTGAACGTATCATTTTAATCAAACATATCTTTACATACCATGATTCCGTTTCTTTGAAACAATTTTTTACTCTCTCTCTCTCATTCTTTTTTATTTTTCTCTCTCTCCCTCACTCTCTCTCTTGTCTCTCTCTCTCTGTCTCTCTCTCTCTCTCTCTCTCTCTCTCTCTCTCTCACACACACACACACACACACACACACACACACCACACGAATACACACATTCTTTTTTTTTTATTTGTTTGTTGTGCTCGACTAGTGGCGAGGCACAAAACGTCCGTCAATGAGTATCTTAGTTTTGAGTATACTTACGAAAGAAATATAAAAACAACTATGAGAGTTACTGATTTATGAAGCTTAGTTTGCAGTCAGTTCTGAGTATTAGTAACTATGCTTCAGTTCCTAAACCCAGTTACAGAAATGGGTATCGGACGGATTAAGTATTCCACGACGTAGCAGCCGCCTCTTTGAGACGTCAGCTATGGTCACTTCCCAGCCCACTGTAGGATCGCATCGGTTCGTCTTCTTCCTGCTGGTAATGTAACTGAGATTTGGCAACAAGGCAAGGTATGTTTGGCAACTCTGTGACCGACCAGTTACTTCCTGGTGTGCACTGATTTAAGCCTCAAAGTTCACTTGATTTTTCCTGTCATTTCCATTGAATAATCTGAGTTATTATCGCTTGAGCTGTAACAAAAGATTGTAAATTTACGGTTTTCAGCCCAGGAAAGTCGTTGCACTTGAAAATCGCGTCTAATCTCGTCCTTTAAATAGCGGTTTACGAGTTCTAGCCACTATTGGTCTCATTAGAGGAAATCTAGACGCATACCTTTTTCCTGGCTCTGTGGAAACGTGCTAACCTGTGAAAAAGCGTTTATCATGGGTTGCGATTCCAGTCTTGCTGACTATAACATTTTTATCCCTTCCGTGAAAGAGCTTCAGTTCTTATAATACAGTGCACAATTTTCGTAAGGTTCTTTTAGTGTTGTTAAAACATTAGTTAACATGAGAGAGAAGTTAATCATCAACGATATATGCGAATTCTCTGATGTCATCTGACAATGCACATGCAGTTTATCGATTACATGCATGTAGAAAACTTGTTCTGAGTTAAAGCTGTCAAACAAGGTTTGATGAAGAATAAAATGCCACTGCTACACGACAGCTAATATAGAAAATACTTTTTTGACGTATTTTGGCACGATGTGCTCTCCCCACACATAATGTAAAAGTTTTCTCTAGAATATAACAGCGACAGGTGCCAGGATGGAGTCCTGGGAAAGAAAAAATTAATGTTTCGTCTCGTCATTTCAGTTAACACATCTAGCTACTGCCAAGAAAATCCGATACGTCACAGTTGATTGTGCATCGATGACAATGCAATTAGGTTCCGAGTTCGGATCCCTGTCCAACAAAAAGCTTTACCTCACGGCATTGCAAGTAAGTTACTTGTGATGAAGCAATATTTAACATCTCTCGTAGTTCGTTAACAAGGACAAAAGATGCTGTGTAGGAATTCACGTTCGTTAAAGATGTGTACGTTATGTAATTTAAAGTTGATATTTGCTAACTGATACTGTCTAAAATCGAGGTATATCACTCTCTGTGTGCCTAGTCAGGAATGACTGTTAGTTTCCGTCAGTCACGAAGCCTTTGCTTAGTCTGCATGACCTGGGTTTGAATCCATATGCAGAACGAGACGGTTCCTCGTGTCATTTGAAGTTCATACATATTCTCAACTAGCTGCTCGTGAATAACTTAAATTTTTAATGTCATTTTGTGTTAAATAAGAAGTACGGTATGTTACTTTGAAGAGGAAATCATGAATACGACGAATGTACTACGTGAATTACCTATCTGGCGTAATAATAAGAGTGGTAACATGTCAGGTATGTCATTTATTGTAATAAATGTGAGTTTACAAACCTTTAGGACCGTCATATCTGTGATAAGATGTTCCCTGATATTTGTAGTACCTTGGTATTACTTTACATCTTGAGTTATTGTGATACAGAGCTGTGTTTTCTAGTGGTGACTTGTGGGAACCATTTTCAATAGTCAAACGCCTGTACCGAGGAGCGATTAGAGGACCTGCTAGACAGCTGCGTTATGTGGGTTGCATTCGAATCAGGCGAAATGCAATTCAGGTCGTTCGGATACTTTTGAGCACGACTGTACCTTGAAGTTAATGTAAAGCAAGAACTCATTTTAGGGTGAAGCTGAGTGGACAGAAATGTATGTTATGTGTCCATAGAGAAGGTGGCAAAGTTGAAGAGAATAGGATTATGTTCGACAGATTTATTTGCGAAATGTTCCATGTCTCTGTAGCCAACAAAGAATACTTAAAACTTACAAAATACTTCGCATTAGGATTTAATTGCTGTTAGATTTCTGACCATGAGAGCTGTTTGAATATCCTATGCTTCTGAATATGTCTCGACAGCCATGGACTAATAAAACCTCTGTCCAGTTAGAAGCACTTCGATTTATTGTACTTTCATTTCAAACCAGTAAGTAAGTGAACCTGTGATTCATTCAGGTGAACCTGACAACTGTAAAATGCAAATTTGTACTTTAATTCAGAGTTCTACCCACGTGGCAGTTTAGAACAAAATTGGACTAATAATGCCTACAGCCTGCTTTTCAACATGTATTCAGGGTTTCAGCCAATGAACTGTGAGAATGAAGATGATGTCCGCTTACTCAATCCAAAGAACTTTAAGAAGCTGGTTTCACTTGTCATTAAGGGCAGAGCAAAGCAAGATGAGAGGACTTGACTGGTGCTGTCTGCATTCAATTGGAATCCTCTGGAAACACCCAAGAAACACAGCAGCAATCACCGTAATGTTCGATCATCACAACATTAACACTTCTCCTCCCCCCCCCCCCCCCCCCCAGGGGAAATATACAGAGATCTGTATAAATTAATAGGTGCAGATGACAGGCAAACCATTTCATTGTGGCACCTCAAAACGTAATATTTAACGTCTAAGGCTTCCTCAGTATAGGTGGTTTGTCTTTAAAGAAGTCACCTCCATCGTCTTCACAAGTAGTGGACAAACTAATATGACATTCTCCACAATTTTCACTTCGAGACAACTTTTTAGAGATATGAAATGCATCAAGGCTCGTAAAAGTGCACTATGGATAAGTCGAAATTGTCATGGAGTGCAGGGGGATTTTTTTAAGATATGATGACATCACTTAATTTTTATTATATTTTCTCAGTTGTTTACATTAAGGCATGGACACTTCGTTATGGATACAGGATATTTACAAAAATGCTACAGCTAGAAATCTATAATGTAAACCTACTATACATCTGGGTGACAAAAACGATTTTTATTTTAAAACAATCTCTCAGGTCATTTTATTTCGTGTGTGCTGAGAGTTAACGCTCGTTTTCACATATGGAGCCACAGAAGCACAGGTCCTCCTCTGGTGAAAATTGTGTTACTAATGGCCAATTTTAGCCCCCCACAGCCCTCCACTGGCCACTACTATATAAGGTGGGCTGGCATCCCATGTATTATTTTAGTATTCTTATAGTGTGTGTATCAGCATCATCATGAAGTGCTCCAGAAGAAACAGCAGTAGAGGCAGCAAATGGCATTGTCTCTATGATGAGGATGATAGGATGCCATCCACTCCATTTGTTGATATATTTGCTCTTTTAACATATTGTATTGAAGATGAAGATTTCATGCACCAGTGGTCCAGTGGTTTGTTCGTTTGTTTGTTTGTTTGTGTGTGTGTGTGTGTGTGTGTGTGTGTGTGTGTGTGTGTGTGTTTTGCATCATACTTATGGAGTGTGGTTGTTTTAGTGTTTTGTCATCGCTGAATGACCACGTTTTGGTACTGAGCCAATTCTCAGCTCCATCAGCATCGGAATGCAGGCGCCCTGAAGTGAATCATTGTATAGATGTGTTGGCCATACCACCTCAAGATGCATATCGCATATGGGGTCTGTTCAAAAAGTTTCCGATTTTTATTTATAAAATCAATCTTTATTCATATACGATTGTTTGACACTATTCCTCCTCAAAGTATTCCCCTCTCCCAGTTCTGCTGGCACTGCTGGAAGTATCGCTGGAAAGCCTCCTTTGGTATGATGCACAATTGCTCCATCGAATTCTGTGTAATATCCTCTCTGTTATGAAACTCGACCACTTTCACAGCATTTTTCAGTTTAGGGAAAAGTCAGAAGTCACTTGGTGCTAGGTCAGGGCAAAAGGGAGGCTGAAAAGCCACATTTGCGTTGTTTTTGGCCAAAAAACCCTGAATTAATTGAGGAAATGAGCAGATGCACGATTGTGGTGAAGGTGTCAACTGCCCTCTTCCCACAAGTCTGGCTGTTTGTCTCACACTGCTTCACGAAGTCGACGCAGAACCTACGGGTTATACTTCTTATTACCAGTGCAGAGTTTACAACCTGATGGCAGTGACGGGTGCATGCACATGCTATAGGGAGCAGATCCTTGAATGATTCAGCCACGGCTGAATTCTTACGTATCTCTCTCTCTCTCTCTCTCTCTCTCTCTCTCTCTCTCTCACACACACACACACACACACACACACACACACACACACACACACACACACACACACGCTTCCTCTCTCTGTCTGTGTGCACAAAATTTCGCTACTTTTTGAGATTTTTTCAGAAATTCTGCTTGAACGGGACCTGACCCCACTGAAGGCATTACCTGCGTCTGCACCTGGGCCTTCATGACCAGCAGCACCAGTTTCACTGGCATCACTTTTACCGACGACATATGCACCATCTCCAGCAGCTTCCACACAGCTTGAGCCTGTATCCATATCAGCAGCAGTGCCAGTTTCATCAACATAGTCAGAGCCAATGATGAGGTTATCATAAGTGGTGACGATATGATCTGCGCTGTCGATTTCTATAGCACCATCACCAGGACCTGGACCACCACGTGCACTGACAGTAGGTCCGCCAATATGTTGACAGGGCCACCATAATTTCAGTGATGGTTATCTACTGGCCAGCAGCAGCTACTATGCCCTTTCTGTTAGTGGTAAATATGGTCAGCTATGTTGCAAGCTCTGCCATATCGAATGATTCGAAGTTCACTTGCCTCTGTCAATAACATGGTCGGGTATCATGGTCTGATACTTTTTCTAAACGTACCCTAATGCACTGTGGAAAGAGACCTTGCTGAGATCTTAAACGGTCCATGGTACCCTGCCAAAGTGTAGTGGTATGATATGCTGTTAGTTCGCTCTTCTGCCGAAACCTGATAGTTTCTAGCAGTTCCGTCATACATATGCAGTGTGATAATACCGTCAATCATGGGAAAGTTCAGTTGCTGATTGGTTTGAGTAATCTACCCTGGACCCAATCCAGGCCTGATCCCTGAATTCCAAAAAAGGGTTCTGGGAAAATTCTGATACAGCCCTCACATTCACATTATTAATGTCCAAAATGACAATAACTATTGCTTTGTATGGTCATTTCTGGCTTGCGAAAGAAATTAAGGAAGATGCACAGCTTACAAATGAATGCCAATTAGATAATATTATTGAATATTATAAAAATGATGCTATCAGATTCCTATGAGACTCCAAGATGCTGGTAAATTTTATATGTACAATCCTCATATGCTTATCATAATCTGCAAATTGAACTTATCTGACTGTGGATAAACTGTGGTTAAAGTGGGTTCCAAACAGTAAGAAAAATCTGCTGAAAATATTTCAGTACGTCAGTACCCACTGTTTTCAAATTACATATGAATATATGTAAGACCTGGGCGAATACAAGTCAGATAAGTGCACTCTGCAGATTGTGATAAGCATGAAGTTGTTAAACACCATTTTTCCAAATTTGATGATCTACAACAGAAATATGTAAATCCATTGTTAAACTCTCAGGCTCAGAAACAGCACTAATACTGGATTGAAAACATGTCCTGTCTTGATCATCAACGATCATAAAGGCATTTTTGTCCTAGGTGCCTGGACTCGTATACTGCGAGTGAGAAATAAACATTAACTCCGATGGATTGTTCTACACAGGACCCAGTATGCGTAGAGATGTCTGATGAGGCAAATAAGTTTTTAAAGTTTAAAAATTTTCTCCACAAGGAGTGTGTATCCTTTGTTGCATACGTTGACTTCCATTTCCTTGTTGCCCCTATGTTGCACTGTGAGGATGATTGCACTACCTCACATACTACTCTCACAGCATGGTAAGTACTCTTAGTGGCAGTGTGTCATGTGTGTAATGCATACAACTTGAGAAGTAATTATTTTGAATCATACATCAGAGAAGATCCTGTGAGATGGTTGCTCGTTGAGCTTGAAGAACTCGTAAACGAAGTTTAGGCAATTTATCACTCCAACATTACCATGACCAACACACAGAAAGATAAATAATTGCATGAGAAAGCAGTTGATTGCTATATTTGTGGGCAGAAATTAGCTAACAAAGCTGAAGCACCGTGTAGGGATTATTGCCATCAAACTGGAAAATTCTGCAGTGCTGCACAAAATTTATGCAACCTGAATTATAAATTCCCATGACACGTGCGTGTTTTCATTCACAATCTGAGCAGGGACAATGTTCATTTTCTTGTTGAAACCTTGCCTGATTTTAATTTGTATAGCTATTAGGTTAGTATCCTGGCCGACAGCGCAGAGAAATATGTTTCCTTTTCACACTGATTCACCAAGAATACTATGAAGCACTCCCTAGACTTGGTAACATTCATGCAGGCACCATGTGCAAGCTTGCTTAAGTTATACATAAAGAGGTATGTATCTCAGTCGAGATACACATCTCCCAACGATGCTAAGATTCAGTTAATAACAAAGCAAGATGCTTTCCAGTGGGAATATTGGAATTCAGTGAAGAAACTCAACGAAATCACATTGCCTGACATAATCACATTCTCCAGTAAACTTACCGACGATGCCATAATTGATATGGGCATATGGCGAGTGTCTGGCTGGAATTTAACATCACTAACTTAGGGGATTAGGCAAGTCTTTATATGAACAGAAATGCATGCTTAATTGCCGACATTTTCGAACGATTCCAGAGTGCATGCATAGAAACATGCAACCTACATTCTATTACACTGGGCCAGTGTTTTAATGGGACACCATGCTGAAAGTCATATATATCAACCTCAAACTCTTATCCAGGGTTGACATACTGCTTTTTTTTTTTTTAGCACAGCTTTCCCAGGGGACTTCGCCAATATGTTCATGTCAATACCAAGGCAAATAACCCATGAATGGGCGAAGAGTTCAATGAACACCCGATGACTCGAGCTACATACTGTGCTTGAATGTCAACGATTTATACAGGTATGCCAAGCAACATTTTATACCTAGTGGAGATTTTGATGGCTATCTCGCGATAAAATTGTCGGATAGAGTGACTTGTCATCTGTGGAGGCAAATTCTGATGTAGGATATGTTTTCTAGTGATTTGCTCTATATCCAAAACAACGAGTTCCATGAAACTGTTCCCACCGTAACCTGTTGGCAGCACTGAAGGGAAAAACAAGTTGCGTAATACATTACTGAAATCTCCAGCTTCATCTCAAGTTGTGGTTACAACTGGATAAAGTCATCCACACTATTTACTTCAAGCAGCTCCCCTATTTGTAGGAATAGCATGATAAAAATAACGAAATGATGGTTTCCATTGTACGGTCATTTTAGGAAGATATTCATAAATTAATGAATAATGAAATTTTCGATAGAACTGCGCAAAATTTTAGAAGCCGCCATGGTATTCATTTATCACTTGATGGGATGGACTTCACGCTGCAAGAAAACATACCTTCAGGTCAATTTTAAATGGTCCACAGTCTTCAATAACGAATTTATGTCTCTGAAACGGTGAAGGTTTTTGGTAGAATTTACGAAACTTATTTATGTGGCCCTGTCCAAGCTACACATGTACAAGATTCATTATGACATTGTAAAACCTCATTTTACAGATCAGAAGTTCCTTTACATGGACAGGGGCAGCTTTATCTATCGGTTAAAGAGTTGCAATCCATATGCACACGACACCTCTTAATATCAAGTACATAATACTCATGGGATAATACTGGCTAACAATAATGTAATCGGCTTGATGAAAGATGAGGGAGTTGGTTGCAGATTGTGCTGTATGTAGATCTCTCCCCAAAAATATACACATACTGTGTATAGACATCCAGAGACGGACGTGTGGCCTCAGTGGCTTTCATCGCTGATTACCTGAAGTGCCTGTGCGGTGATTCAAAGGATGATTCTTCACGTCTGGTGTGCCAAGTCAATTTTCAGTAACAAAGGAATGAGGTACATATTATATCGAAAGTGAGAATCGGCTTTTCATGTTACGAAGGTAAGTGGATGACTTGTATGGACAGGTTTGGAAGCCTACCATTGTCACACTACTCACTAGAGTGATGCAATGGACATTGTGTGTGTGTATATGTGTAATTCATATGCTAGTGCACACTTTATGTGTGAGCTAGATAGTTTTCATGATGTGTATATGAATTAGCATATTTCCTTTCCAGTTGCTGACTTTTGAATCCAGATCGTATTTTATTATGCTGCCATGTCCTGTTGGTTACTGTAAACTGTGGTTAAAGTGGGTTCCAAACAGTAAGAAAAATCTGCTGAAAATATTTCAGTACGTCAGTACCCACTGTTTTACGCTGTAAACTGCGGTTGTAGGGTATTCTAAGCTGTAGAAATTGTTGAAAACGTAAGTGCTTCATTCTGTAAAAAACATATTAACCTTTGAGACCTGTTTTGTATATGTTTTTTGTGCAATGTTTAATTATTTTGTAAATAGTTTTGTATCTCGTTTCCTGTAAAAACTTTATACCATAAGAACTGTAAACTGTATTAACATTTCCAACTTATGGGATACATATTTCTGAAAAATCATCTTATTAGCCAAACTCTAATGTTAATGAACTGTTAAATGTAAAATATATTTTGGAAAAAATTACGTAACAGTCAAATCTACTTTGTTCAACTCCAGTCACCTGTTCTTCTTTCTACAGAAATTGTGTATCATAACTGAGAATGCTACATCAAACAATGTACAGTTACGTCTGCTGTGGATGCATCATTCCTACACACTTAATTAAGATGTTCGGCTGAATTTTAGTGCATAGAGTTGGAAGACACATATGGATTGCACATGTCTTTGCCCCAAGAATACAAACATTTACACCTTATTAATAGTGTTGTTGGGTTGAAATACGATCGCCGAGAGTAGATTGGAGTTGGGGCAACCAGTTGCACATGTGGCTGGTTACAAGGATCTATGAATCTGCATGAAGTGTTTGGTGACTGCTGGCACTCGGTCAATGGAGCGCCATAGGTGGGTAGATTTCGCACTTGCGAATGGAACGACGAAACGGACATAACATTGAGACTTTGCGAGTGGACTGTTGAAGGGCGCTCTCTCTGCATATGGTTAAATAAAGACATAAACATACCTATTCTACGCCAGAGGTGGTAGTAACAGCACAAGTGGATAGGCAAATGGGTGAAGGAAATTGTTTAAACATGCAAGCTGTGTCAGTGAGCTGTGAGATCAGAGGGGTGGGGGAGCTGTCTATACTTAGGACAAAAGGGGTTATTGTTGTTGTTGTTGTTGTTGTTGTTGTGGTCTCCAGTCCAGAGACTGGTTTGATGCAGCTCTCCATGCTGCTCTATTCTGTGCAAGCTTCTTCATCTCCGAGTAACTGCTGCAACCTACGTCCTTCTGAATCTGCTTAGTGTATTCATATCTTGGCCTCCCTCTACGATTTTCACCCTCCACGCTTCCCTCCATCACTAAATTGGTGATCCCTTGATGCTGCAGAACGTGTCCTACTAACCGATCCCTTCTTCTGGTCAAGTTGTGCCACAAATTCCTCTTCTCCCCGACTCTATTCAGTACCTCCTCATTAGTTACGTGATGTAACCATCTAATCTTCAGCATTCTTCTGTAGCACCACATTTCGAAAGCTTCTATTCTCTTCTTGTCTAAACTCTCCTGACACTTAAATCTATACTCGATGTTAACAAATTTCTCTTCTTTCAGAAACGCTTTCCTTGCCATTGCTAATCTACATTTTATATCCTCTCTACTTCGATGATCATTAGTTATTTTGCTCCCCTAATAGCTGAACTCATCTACTACTTTAAGTGTCTCATTTCTCATCTAATTTCCTTAGCATCACCTGATTTAATTAGACTACATTCCAGGAGAAAGAAAACTGGCATTCTACGAATAGGAGCGTGGAATGACAGATCCGTTAATCGAAATGGTAGGTTAGAAAATTTAAAAACGGAAATGGATAGGTTACAGTTAGATATAGTGGGAATTAGTGAAGTTCGGTGGCAGTAGGAACATCACTTTTGGACAGGTGAATACAGGGTTATAAATACAAAATCAAATAGGGGTAATGCAGGAGTAGGTTTAATAATGTGTGGGTAAGTTACTACAAACAGCATAGTGAACGCATTATTGTGGCCAAGATAGACACGAAGCCCATTCCTACTATGGTAGTTCAAGTTTATATGCCAACTGGTTCTGCAGATGATGAAGAAATTGATGAAATGTACGATGAGATAAAAGAAATTATTCAGGTAGTGAAGGGAGACGAAAATTTAATAGTCATGGGTGACTGGAATTCGAGAGTAGGAAAAGGGAGAGAAGGAAGCATAGTAGGTGAATATGGATTGGGGGTAAGAAATGAAAGAGGAAGACACCTGGTAGAATTTTGCACAGAGCATAACTTAATCATAGCTAACACTTGGTTCAAGAATCATAAAAGAAGGTTGTATACATGGAAGAATCCTGGAGATACTAGAAGGTATCAGATAGATTATATAATGGTAATACAGAGATTTAGGAACCAGGTTTTAAATTGTAAGACATTTCCAGGGGCAGATGTGGCCTCTGACCACAATCTATTGGTTATGAACTGTAGATTAAAACCGAAGAAACTGCAAAAAAGTGGTAATTTAAGAAGATGGGACCTGGATAAACTGAAAGAACTTGAGGTTGTACAGAGTTTCAGGGAGAGCATAAGGGAACAATTGACAGGAATGGGGGAACGAAATACAGTAGAAGAAGAATGGGTAGCTCTGAGGGATGCCGTAGTGAAGGCAGCAGAGGATCAAGTTGGTAAAAAGACAAGGGCTAGTAGAAATCCTTGGGTAACAGAAGAAATATTGAATTTAATTGAGGAAAGGAGAAAATATAAAAATGCAGTAAATGAAGCAGGCAAAAAACGTCTCAGAAATGAGATCGACAGGAAGAGCATAATGGATAAGCAGGGATAGATAGAGGACAAATGTAAGGCTGTAGAGGCTTATCTCACTAGGGGTAAGATAGATACTGCCTACAGGAAAATTAAAGAGACCTCTGGAGAAAAGAGAACCAATTGTATGAATATCAAGAGCTCAGATGGAAACTCAGTTCTAAGCAAAGAAGGGAAAGCAGAAAGATGGAAGGAGTATGTAGATGGTCTATACAAGGGCGATGTACTTGAGGACAATATTATAAAAATGCAAGAGGACGTAGATGAAGATGAAATGGGAGGTACGATACTGCGTGAAGAGTTTGACAGAGCACTGATTGACCTGAGTCGAAACAAGGCCCCAAGAGTAGACAACATTCCATTAGAACTACTGACGGCCTTGGGAGAGCCAGCCCTGACAAAACTCTACCATCTGGTGAGCAAGATGTATGAGACAGGCGAAATTCCCTCAGACTTCAAGAAGAATATCATAATTCCAATCCCAAAGAAAGCAGGCGTTGACACATGGGTAAATTACCGAACTATCTGTTTAATAAGTCACAGCTGCAAAATACTAACGCGAATTCTTTACAGACGAATGGAAAAACTGTTAGAAGCCGACCTTGGGGAAGATCAGTTTGGATTCCGCAGAAATGTTGGAACACGTGAGGCAATACTGACCCTACGACTTGTCTTAGAAAATAGATTAAGGAAAGACAAACCTACGTTTCTAGCATTTGTCTTAACTATTTATCGTCCATGTTTCACTTCCATACATGGCTACACTCCACACAAATACTTTCAGAAACGACTTCCTGACACTTAATCTATACTCAATGTTAACAAATTTCTCTTCTTCAGAAACGCTTTCCTTGCCATTGCCAGTCTACATTTTATATCCTCTCTACTTCGACGATCATCAGTTATTTTGCTCCCCAAATAGCAAAACTCCTTTACCACTTTAAGTGTCTCATTTCTTATCTAATTTCCTTAGCATCACCTGATTTAATTAGACTACAAGCCATATCCTTGTTTTGCTTTTGTTGATGTTCATCTTATATCCTCCTTTCAGCACACTGTCCATTCCGTTCAACTGCTCTTCCAAGCCCTTTGCTGTCTCTGACAGAATTACGATCATCAGTTATTTTGCTCCCCAAATAGCAAAACTCAAAGATTTTATTTCTTCTCCATGGATTTTAATACCTACGCCGAATTTTTCTTATGTTTCCTTTACTGCTTGCTCAATACACAGATTAAATAACATCGGGGAGAGGGTACAACCCTGTCTCACTCCCTTCCCAACCACTGCTTCCCTTTCATGCCCCTCGACTCTTATAACTGCCATCTGATTTCTGCACGAATTGTAAATAGCCTTTCGCTCCCTGTATTTTACCACTGGCACCTTTAGAATTTGAGAGTATTCCAGTCAACATTGTCGAAAGCTTTCTCTAAGTCTACATATGCTAGAAACGTAGGTTTGCCTTTCCTTAATCTTTCTTCTAAGATAAGTCGTAAGGTCACTATTGCCTCACGTGTTCCAACATTTCTACGGAATCCATATTGATCTTCCCCGAGGTCGGTTTCTACCAGTTTTTCCATTCGTCTGTAAAGAATTCGCGTTAGTATTTTGCAGCTGTGACTTATTAAACTGATAGTTCGGTAATTTATACATCTGTCAACACCTGCTTTCTTTGGGATTGGAATTATGATATTCTTCTTGAAGTCTGAGGGAATTTCGCTTGTCTCATACATCTTGCTCACCAGACGGTAGAGTTTTATCAGGACTGGCTCTCCCAAGACCGTCAGTAGTTCTAATGGAATGTTGTCTACTCTCGGGGCCTTGTTTCGACTCAGGTCTTTCAGTGCTCTGACAAACTCTTCACGCAGTATCGTATCTCCCATTTAATCTTCATCTACATCGTCTTCCATTTCCATAATATTGTCCTCAAGTACATCGCCCTTGTATAGACCCTCTATATACTCCTTCCACCTTTCTGCTTTCCATTCTTTGCTTAGAACTGGGTTTCCATCTGAGCTCTTGATATTCATACAATTGGTTCTCTTTTCTCCAAGAGTCTCTTTAATCTTCCTGTAGGTAGTATCTGTCTTACCCCTAGTGAGATAAGCCTCTACATCCTTACATTTGTCCTCTATCCATCCCTACTTAGCCATTATGCACTTCCTGTCGATCTCATTTCTGAGACGTTTTTGCCTGCTTCATTTACTGCATTTTTATATTTTCTCCTTTCATCAATTAAATTCAATATTTCTTCTGTTACCCAAGGATTTCTACTAGCCCTTGTCTTTTTACCTACTTGACCCTCTGCTGCCTAAACTACTTCATCCCCCAGAGCTACCCATTCTTCTTCTATTTCTTTCCCCCATTCCTGTCAATTGCTCCCTTATGCTCTCCCTGAAACTCTGTACAACCTCTGGTTCTTTCAGTTTATTCAGGTCCCATCTCCTTAAATTCCCACCTTTTTGCAGTTTCTTCCATTTTAATCTACAGTTCATAACCAATAGATTGTGGTCAGTGTCCACGTCAGCAACTGGAAATGTCTTACAATTTAAAACCTGGTTCCTAAATCTCTGTCTTACCATTACATAATCTATCTGATACCTTCTAGTATCTCCAGGATTCTTCCATGTATACAACCTTCTTTCATGATTCTTGAACCAAGTGTTAGCTATGATTAAGTTATGCTCTGTGCAAAATCCTACCAGGCGTCTTCCTCTTTCATTCCTTACCCTCAATCCATATTCACCTGCTATGTTTCCTTCTATCCCTTTTCCTACTCTCGAATTCCAGTCACCCATGACTATTAAATTTTCGTCTCACTTCACTATCTGAATAATATATCTCATCATACATTTCACAATTTCTTCATCATCTGCAGAGATAGTTGTCATATAAACTTGTACTACTGTAGTAGGCATGGGCTGCGTGTCTATCATGGCCACAATAATGCGTTCACTATGCTGTTTGTAGTAGCTTACCCACACTCCTATTTTTTTATTCATTATTAAACCTACTCCTGCATTACCCCTATTTGATTTTGTGTTTATAATCCTGTATTCACGTGGCCAGAAGTGTTGTTCCTCCTGCCACCGAACTTCACTAATTCCCATTATATCTAACTTTAACCTATCCATTTCCCTTTTTAAATTTTCTAACCTACCATTTCGATTAAGGGATCTGTCATTCCACGCTCCGATCCGTAGAACGCCAGTTTTATTTCTCCTGATAACGACGTCCTCTTGAGTAGTCCCCGCCCGGAGATCCGAATGGGGGGACTATTTTATCTCCGGGATATTTTACCCAAGAGGACGCCATCATCATTTAACCATACAGTAAAGCTGCAAAGCTGCATGCCCTCGGGAAAAATTTCGGCTATGGTTTCCCCTTGCTTTCAGCCGTTCGCAGTACCAGCACAGAAAGGCCGTTTTGGTTAGTGTTACAAGGCCAGATCAGTCAATCATCCAGTCTGTTGCCCCTGCAACTACTGAAAAGGCTGCTGCCCCTCTTCAGGAACCACACGTTTGTCTTTCCTCTCAACAGATACCCCTCCGTTGTGGTTGCACCTACGGTACGGCCATGTGTATCGCTGAGGCACGCAAGCCTCCCCACCAACGGCAAGGCCCATGGTTCATGGGGCACCTTAACATTACCTTTTTGTTCAACGCCCAATTATCTACAACTGACCAAACTTACAATCTCATTTTGGAACCAGAAAAATGGGTGAAGAATACGAGAGCGAGAAGATATAATGTATCCATCCTTAAGCATTTCGCCGGCCGAAGTGGCCGTGCGGTTAAAGGCGCTGCAGTCTGGAACCGCAAGACCGCTACGGTCGCAGGTTCGACCCCTGCCTCGGGCATAGATGTTTGTGATGTCCTTAGGTTAGTTAGGTTTAACTAGTTCTAAGTTCTAGGGGACTGATGACCTCAGCAGTTGAGTCCCATAGTGCTCAGAGACATTTGAACCATTTTTGAACCTTAAGCATTTCCTCAAAAACAAACCTGAACTGTGTCATCCGCAGAGGAGATATTGTCAATAAGTTCGATCTTGCACTCACCGAATATCACAATCCCCAAACCATCGGTAAGCACATACGGATATACCCGACATATGCACCATTATTGTGTGGCCTGCCCGGAAGACAGATGACTAAAATTATCCCTCACTTGTTCCTCTGTGTCCCTGATCATGTCAACCTGCGCCACGGTTTCAGGAGAATGCGTACAAAATTCTTAAGTTCGCTCCTGAGCGTAATAAATATTCCCCAACCAAGAATTCCAGGAAGAACTAACTGACACGCTACATTCGCCCTAAACTTCCAAGTGAAACCTGCTGCCCTCGGCTTAATGCTGAAGGCAGTTTTCCAGAGTTGGCCACCCTGCAGCCGCCAACTTCCATACTCGATGGAGTAAACCAGCACAATGATTGACACTATTGATGCCGCTCATCAAAAATTAATGATAATGAGCTTCGCATGTGAAGTAAGGCACAAATCAGTTCTTCATTCACACTAAGACAAATAAATGAAACAGGACCAGTTGGCTCAGGTACAACTTACTACACAGTATGGATCTAGTCAACCCAACCTTGCCCCTATCCCTGGCCTCTAGTCAGATTTCACCCTATTCTTCTGATGGATGCCTGGATAATCTCATTTAAAATGGTCAGGATTCCCACGTATAAAACATTTATATGACATCCTATTACCTGTAAGGCATCCTTATCCGCCTCCCTTAGGCGCCTTCGAATCTCGTATCCTAGTCTCTGCGTTTCGCTTCATATCCGCATAATGGACAGCGTCCATTTGCTGTAACACACCTGTAAATCGATGAATAACTGCGGTCTTGTCACGAATAGCAACGTAGACCTATCCTCCAGATTTACCCTTTCAAGAATATTGTTGATGACGTTTACTACACTACACGGTAAACATAATGCCTTTACTCTGCACTGAATACGCCACACATGTCATACTATTGGCTCCAGATTTTCTTGTACCCGCCAGTTGTGCTTTTGTACTAATTCTTCCAGTGCTCATGGTGTTATCAATTGCTTAGACAAATACTACAGAAATTTGCTGCGGCTGTACTGCCCCATCAAACCAGTAGTAGCATAATCCATCAACTGCTCTATACATTTTGAATATAACAACTTGTGTAAAACTGCTGTCCTCTCAAACCAAAATTATCCCCCTGTTCCACTAACTCATCGAGCAACCGAGTCCACCGATAATTTTCTATTTTCTTGTACCAACACAAGTAAGGAATTAATAACTTAGTAAAGAAATCACTGTACATTTTCTCCATTAAGCCTCCTTGGCTATCAACAATTATCGTGATCAATTTCACCTGCAGTAGTTGCATCTCCGAACACTTCACTTCTAAGGTCTCTCATAGACTGGGAGCCGAAATTTCATCAACACGTTCCAAATGAGCAGAGGCTTCTTCCTGTAACTGCTCCATCTATTTACCCCTCTGCTCATTCCCTCTGATGCAACACATATCGTGTGAGCTATTAACATAGATTGAGGTAACAGAAGTCATAGGATGGCGATATGCACATGTATATACGGCGGTAGTATCTCGTATACAAGATATAAAAGAGCAGTGCGTTGGCGGGGATGTTATGTGTACTCAAGTGACACACGTGAAAAAATTTACGACGTGATTACGGCCGCATGACGAAATTAACAGACTTTGAACGCGGAATAGTAGTTGGAGCAAGACGCATTGGACATGCCATTTCGGAAAACGTTAGGAATTCAGCATTCAGAGATTCAAGAGTGTTCAAATGGTTCAAATGGCTCTGAGCACTATGGGACTTAACATCTGTGGTCATCAGTCCCCTAGAACTTAGAACTACTTAAACCTAACTAACCTAAGGACATCACACACATCCATGCCCGAGGCAGGATTCGAACCTGCGACCGTAGCAGTAGCGCGGTTCCGGTTCAAGAGTGTGCCAAGAATATCAGATTTCAGGCATTACCTGTCACCACGGACAACGCAGTGGCTGACTGCCTTTACTTAACGAACGAGAGCAACAGCATTTGCGCAGAGTTGTCATTGCTACAACAGTGCTTGAAACAACCGCAGAAATCAACGTGGGACGTGCGACGAACGTACCCGGTAGGACAGTGCGGTGAATTTCGGCGTTAAAGAGCTGTGGCAGTAGACAACCGACGCGAGTGCCTTTGCTAACAGCACAACATCGCCTTTAGCGACTCTCCTGGGCTCCTGACCATATCGCTTAGAATCTAGACGACTAGAAAACCGTGGCCTGGTCACATGAGTCACGATTTCAGCTGGTGAGAGCCGATGGTCGGGTTCGAGTGTGGCGCAGACCCCACAAAGCCCTGGACCAAAGCTGCCAACAAGGCACTGTGCAAGATGGTGGTGGCTCCATAATGGCATGAGCTGTGTTTACATGGACTGCACTGGGTCCTCTGGTCCAATTCAGCCGACCATTGGCTGGAAATGATTATGTTCACCTACATAGAGACGATTTGCAGCCGTGGACTTCATGTTCCCAAGCAATGATGCACCATGCCACTGGGCCACAACTGTTCGCAATTCGTTTGAAGAACATTCTGTATAATTCGACCCAATGATTGGGCCACCCAGATCGCCCGAAATGAATCCCATCAAACATTTATGGGATATAATGGAGAGGTAAGTTCGTGCACAAAATCCTACACCGGAAACACTTTGACAATTACGGACAGTATAGATGCTGTACGGGTCAATATTTCTGCAGGGGACTTCCAACGACTTGTAGAGTGCATTCCAATTCGCTGCACTACGCCAGGCAAAAGAAGATCCAACACGATATTAGGAGGTATCCCATGAATTTTGTCACCTATTGCAATGCATTATCTGGGCCTCCAAGTGCGTTACTTGCGCACGGGAGAGTTCTCTACTTCAAAGAAGGCACAACCGATGCTACTTCAGCTAAAATTAATTTAGTGACATCTTCAGCGCCACTCGGCTTATTTAGATGCATCGGTGTTACGCTAATGGTATAGTGCAATCCTTCCTTCAACATCTGCATTGGTCAATTACACTCCCAAGGGGCTTGCACCACCTAATTCTAAGTTAATATTGTAACTCCTCTGTCCTCATGTCACTGACTCCAGGCACCTATCTGTCACCCATCCTGAAATTTAAAAAAAAAATCTCAACCAGTTTAAATGATCCAAAATTATCTAAAGAAAATAATCCACTAATTACCAATAACCCACACCATTAGAAGCAATCACATCTACCACCACTGTGTAGCACAGTTAGGGAGAAATGAAGGGTTGGCTGATTGTGTAGGATATTCTTAACAATTTTCATTAAAAACAAAAGCCAAATAAGAATTCTCCGGTGCATTGCCTTGATGGAAAAAAACTTAGTTTAATTTATTTACCAAATATAAAATTGAATTTAACTGCTCAGGCATAATGGCTACTATAACAACAGCAGGAGCATAAGGGGTTGGGCCCTGACTGGTAAAATTTTTAACAATTTGAACTTTTAATGATCTCATTTACAAATACGGAAGAGGAGTTCAGCACCTGTTCTAAAAGGAAAATGTAGCGTCCTTCAGGCTCCTCCTGGGTTGCTGACCATTGCCTCAGGACCCCTGTTGACGTGTGATACAGAGGGGGGACCCTACCACATCCGGTTAGGCTTCCAAGTGTCGACAGACCTGAAGCCGTTGTTCGCTGCTCGCAGCAATTACAGCCAACGGCCTACACGATGTTGAACATATCAGCTCGGCACCAAAAGCTGTTTCGTCTGCAAGCTCCTGGCTGCTAATCCATGCTTGGTGACCTCTGACACCAAGGCGCCGCTCACCACGGCCGCTGTGAAACTCAAAGTTGTGCAGCTGGCAGCAGCGGGATGCTGCACAGATATCATCACCCTGGGGAAAGCACTGGTTCTCTTTAAGCACAGAAGTAAAAATCAAAGAAAAAATTGAGTACTAGAATTTTATGTCTTCATTTTCAATTACTGCTTGTTATGGAAGATTATATAAGGGTTGTGAAGTAAAATATGTTTTAATAACAATTGTCGATAAATCCATTGTATTCCTCGATGTCACAAAAACATTTAATCCCATGCTCACGCAGCAAGAAAAGAAAACAACATACCAATGGATTTGAAAATAAGACCTAACATTCGAAAATTTGCTTTTAGCCACTGCACTACCGCTTCACTAGGTTGTATGCCTTGCGAGCGAACTGATGAAACTCTTGTCATTTCTCGGAAACTGTTGAGTGTCGGAACCGAAGCCAAAGCAGTTGTCCATTTTCTTCCTTCTATCAGAGAGTGACCTATCGATGGTTCGCCTTGTCTGTCGCGGTCGTAATCTCGGCAGTGAGTCTGGCAATGTGCAGCACTGGGGGGAAATTTTTTGCGGCGTATCGGTTCATGAAGTGAGAAAGACTTGTAATTTTACACTGGGTGTTGAACTCTATCTTAATTCATAAAATGGTTCAAATGGCACTGAGCACTATGTAACTTAACATCTGAGGTCATCAGTCCCCTATAACTTAGAACTACTTAAATCTAACTAACCTAAGGACATCACACACATCCATGCCCGAGGCATGATTCGAACCTGCGACCGTAGCGGTTGCGGGGTTCCAGACTGAAGCGGCCTAGAACCGCTCGGCCACAGCGGCCGGCCTTAATTCATAATTCACGGGTGATAGCTCTTTGCAGACTGCAGAACCTTAACATTTGATGTGCGTTAGACACTGAAGCGAGCTGAAACGTTACGTTTTGCAGTGTGTCGCGATGTGCTGCAGTGAACTAAAATGTGTTTAAATCAGTTTCTTGCGATCTAGTGGCGCTAACCAGAAACTAAACAGATATTACTGGACACTTTTATTACCTCTTTTTAGTCAGTAAAGAATCATTTAATGAACATCAATTTCTGATTTTCATGAATTTAGGGGACGCTTTTGGACTTTGAAATTGAGCTCTCAAGTGTGATCGTTGTTTGGTATGGGAATTCGGAGTTTTCAGATTTGAAGTAACGCTGGCTTTATCCCACACATACGAGGTGTGATTGGAAAGATTTAAGAATGGGCTTGTAATTGTACAATGGTGGTACTTACATGCTACTGAGATGTATCTTGTTCAAAAGAGTCCCCTTCTGACTGAGCACACCGACTCCAACGGTGTTTCCACTTTTGTAAACATTCCTGGATATTTTTTTCCTGGAGTGTGTTAAGGACGCTCTCCGTATTTGTCTGGATGTCTTCAATCGAGAGAAATCGCCTCCAATTCAGTGAAGATTTCACTTTAGGAAACAGGCAGAAGTCCGCAGGTGCCAAATCAGGTGTATATAGCGGTTGTGGAAGCACAGGAATTTTGAATTTAGTCAAAAATTCAATGCTGGAGAAGGCACAATGAGCCAGGACATTGTCGTCATGTAGCACCGAACTCCTGTCTTTCCACAATGCAGGCCTATTCTTCCTCACCTTTTCGCGCAAACGCTCAAGGACACATTTGTAGTGTTCCTGGTTAATTGTCTGTCCTCCAGGGGTAAATTTATGATGCACAATACTGGTACAATCGAAAAAATCACCAACATTGCCTTGAACTTCAGCCGATTTTGCCGTACTTTTTTCGGTCGTGGTGCACCTAGAGTCTTCCACTGCGAAGAATGCACTTTGGTTTCAGGATCATGTCCATATACCCACGATTCGTCACCTGTAATTACCCTATTCAACAATTCTGCGTCATTTTTAGTCCGATTAATCAGTTCTTGGCGCACTTCAAGTCGGTGTTGTCTCTAGTCACTTGACAACACTATCGGAATGAATTTAGCAGACACTGGGCAAATGTTTAGATCTTCAGTTAAAATTGACTGAACTGCATAGAAACTTAAATTAAGTTCCTCACCAATCTTCCTGAATATAAGTCTACGATCAGAGCGCACTAAGTCGCGAACTTCCACAACATTTTCATTCGTTTTCGAGGTGGAAGGACAGCCGGACCATGGTTCATCTTCAAATGATTTGTGGCCATTTTTAATTCTGTTGAACCAGACAAAAACATTTGACTGGCTGATACAATTATCTCCAAAAGCTGTTTTTAATAGTTTGTAAGTCTCAGAAGCTGATTTCCCAGTTTTAAAACAAAATTTCATACAAACTCGCTGCTCCGTTTTTACGACCATTTTCACGCAGACAAAATCTGGCAACAAACCGTAACAGACCCACACTCAACCAGCTTCCCCAACGAACTGAATAAAGGAAACGCAGTTTCCTGTCAGAGAGCGTTCATGGACAAGGCAATAACTCACTCACCACCCTCCGCGTACCCGCCCGCCAAATCAGTAAGCAGTAGCGGATCCATTCTTAAAACTTACCAGTCACGCCTCGTATATGAACCCTGCTGTCGCATTTGTCATGCCAAAGTTGTTTTTATTTTCTTTTCTTTTTTGTGTGGCCACTATTGGCAAGTGAATTCAATTTTAATTAATAAAATAAACTTTATTCAATTTTCAATAATAAATATTTGGCGTCTTCCTACTTCGTTAATTTTATTTGTAAATGTTGCTGTATTTTGTGGCTTTCATTAGCTACTAAGAAACTCAGATAACATCTATCAACTCTACAGTCAAGGACGAAAATGGTCGATTGCATCTTTTAATATTAATTTTATCAGTTGAAAGAGAGAGGGGGAGTTTACATATTGAGGCTCATTCCCCAGATTGGATTATCCCACTGCGTTATCCGAAATCTAAAAATCAAAGTTAAGAAACGGTAAGTTTGCATGGGGTCTCCGTGCCAATTAATTGTACAGCAGCTAAGCAGAGATCGAGACAGACCAGGAGATTTGGGCGGAGGGAAAAGAAAGAAGACATTGTTCCAAGGGCAGCATCTTCATTCTTCATACGTGGACCACACGGATGCAACAGGAGCAGCAGCAGCATAAAACAGAATGCAAGTGCTAAGTATCTGGGATAGCATAATGAATGTGATACGTTCGTGTCGATAATTTTGGGTGAGATAGCGGCGGCGCTTCGACTTGAAACTTCCTTGTCACCCCACAAGAAGGCTTCACTTCCGCATGTGCCGCCTTTGAAGGACGTGTGGGATAATGGCGTAAGCAGTCGATAGACTCAGAGGGTGTGTGTTAGCAGTGTCGAGCACGTGAACGTTACCCAGGACAGTAGGAGTATTGAGATGGGAATGTGACAGGTGTTCATGTTTGCAGCTTATTGTGTGATGGGTGGCCATATACAAAGACGTCGGTTCGTTCGTGGCATTTTCATTGTTAGTTTGGAGCATTTCCATGCGTAATTTGGACATGAAACTGCTGCAGAGGTCGCCCAATGGCGGACTGGAAACCCGTACCTTTTTGTCAGGATTCGACCGAGGGCCTGCGTGGCGAAGAAGGCACGCCCCGTCGGTAGCCCTGCTCAGAGCTGGCAGTGACAGCGACGTGTGAGTTCGATTCACACGCCGTTTCAGGGAGTACTCAGTCCCTCCCAGATCGCTGACCGCGTTGTCCCATCAGGTGGACCGCGATGTCGGATGCTGTGATGTCGTGCTGAATACAGGACCTGGCGCGCTGGTACGGTAGTCCGTCAGACTCGTGTGACGCTGATGTTTTATGCCAGCTTCTGCTCTGGACTGGAGCCGTGTTGGTAGGGCCCTGGACTACCCATGAGTGCTGTCTTCTGTGCTGACTTTAGCACTCGACGCTGGACTTTGTTATTCGTTGGTACTTATCGTTGATCTTCTCGCAAGCTGCAAGCGTAAGACCAACACTACACAAATCTCACATACAAGATGTTACCACACAGTAACCGGAGTACTACCTGCGAACGACATGAACGCCAACGATCCTACTGATCGGGTGTTCTGCGCTAGTTGGGTTGGAGTATTCATGTCGTCGAGGAGAGGCTCCGCTCTGCGACGTCATTTGTAATGACCGAATTCGTTCTGTTCTTCTCGAGTCGTCAGAGGTCTTCGTTTCCGTTACAGTGTCTTTGTTACAGTGTCTTTACTGGTCAGTCAAACCCCCGCTAGGCGGCGTTGTGTGTCTTATTAATGT
This sequence comes from Schistocerca americana, assembly GCF_021461395.2. NCBI lineage: Eukaryota > Metazoa > Arthropoda > Insecta > Orthoptera > Acrididae > Schistocerca > Schistocerca americana. Next base: position 569,871,798 of record NC_060121.1, read on the forward strand.
CACTCTTCTGACGATTTTCTGCTGACCTCTCTCACAGTCTCTCTCAAGAGTGCGAGGTTGCTGTCCTCCTGATCAAGTAACGGTCCTGAAATGTTTACGTTTCCCGGATGGCGGCTTTTGATACTTCTACGTGATTGAGTAACGCCGGCTGCTAGAACTTAGCAAATTCTGCTCTCCTGTTTCCTTGTCAATTTGTCACATAAGAGTACTTCACTGAGGTGTTCCTTCAGTGCGACCATCGTGGCAGTTATTATCGTCTTACAGCGGAAGTTAATGATGAGCTCCCGTCTATTGTAGAACTTAGTTGGCGAGTGAACATAGTACTAGCTGCACCAGTCCTGATAGTGCACGTGAGAACACGGCTGCCCTATAATTTATGTATTCTGTTATTTAAATTTCAAATGGAATCCCAGCAGTAACTTGTGTGTATTTCAGTGATTTCAGATCATCTGTAACTATCGCACCACCTGGGCGATACCTAGCCGTAAACGGCGCTTGTATTACGCTGCCTGAGCTGACACCCAGTTTGAAAGAGGTAGTCTGATTAACTATGTATCACAACACAGATTTTCGTAAATATATTTACGTTGTCCAAATATAGTGGAGGTGCAAAACTGACAACTTCTCTTAAATTTGGTGTAAATGTTTTAGATGTTATAGAATAGTGGTAATACTGTTGTTTTCTCCTGTTTCAGAGTTCTAAAATTTAATTGTCCTATTGTACCTTTAAATCTGTTGGGACTGGCAGTTGAGACCTGTGCCGCATGCAAATACGTTTATACCGTCTTCTGAACGAGGCTTTCAGGATAAGACCTTGATGTCCGTCGTCGGTTTCTAGCCAGCCGTTTTGGTATAAATTGCGAAGTGTAATTTAACCGATATTATTGCAATCCAATCTGTATTGTATATTTTAAGTTTAACCCTTTAACGGTATTACATTGGTAGCGTCTCAGCGAGACGTGTGGAAGTCGTGCTGGGGCTCCGTAGTTGCCGGCCGGCGTGACCGAGCGGTTCTAGGCGCTTCAGTCTGGAACCACGCGACCGCTACGGTCGCAGGTTCGAATCCTGCTTCGGGGATGGATGTGTGTGATGTCCTCAGGTTAGTTAGGTTTAAGTAGTTCTAAGTTCTAGGGGACTGATGACCTCAGATGTTAAGTCCCATAGTGCTCAGAGCCATTTGAACCATTTTTGCTCCGTAGTTGTGAGTGCTCTCTGCCCACCTCTCTTGCAGCTCCATCATCGAAATGCTAGACGAGCGGGTGCAATGCTCACCGTACAGTAATTTGAACAAATTAACCAAAATCTCTGAAGCATGGGTCCTGTACTGCAAAGAAAATACCGTCACAGAGAGACAAGAAATTAGATATGCAAATATCTAACTATATTTATTATTTACGGATCGCCTAGTTGGGATTAGTTGTAGAACAATCGGATTTATAATTGAAAAGCAGAAACGCGGTGTACAATATCGGTTTATTGTGAATGAAGCTCTACATTAATTAAAGAAAATGGCTATCAAGTAGGTACTGTCGGAGAACACTCAGTTCGAACATTAACGGCAAACTATGGCTCATTAGAAGCTTAATTGTATTTGAATGTACCCCTAAGGCGTTATAGGATAAGTGAAATCTAACTGGAAGGCAGCAAACTTTCGTAATCTGCGCAGCACACAAATTCAAACTATGGAGTGGAAGACTCGCGAAATAAGACAAGAATTGCGAGCTGCTGAGATAACGGACAGCCCTAATTGTAATTTCGCTTCCTTCTCCAGAACAAAGGACAATCCTGCTCAGATTTACCATTCTTGTATCACTGAATGCTTTTTAGGCTGCAGAAGGGTGGCCAGATTCCTCTCATTGGTCGAGTGCTTCGCGCCAAAGCAAGATGTCGGACAAGATTCTCATGATCGGGTGACCCGACATTGGATGGAAGGCAACGAGTCTTCCCACTGCAGGCTAGCGGCACCGTATCGTTCTCTTCAGCATTTGTGCGTGCGTGCGTGTGTTTTCGTGTGTGTGTGTGTGTGTGTGTGTGTGTGTGTGTGTGTGTGTGTGTTTGTGTGTCAGGAGGTGAATTCGTATGGAAATTCTCTGGGAATTAGATGGCAACTCCTTTCAATGGAAAAAATCACATTCGTAGCGGAAATGGACGGCTAAGAGCTCACTATAGACATTTCTGTGAAAAGCAGCACCCATGTGTCCAGTCTCCTTTCACCAGAGCCTTTGAGACAGACGTCGTGTTGAGCCCAACGATGCTGCTCTGTTTTTACCATGGCAAACTGAAACCTTCCTCCACAGCTTTCCTCAGGCACAATAAAAAACGTGCAAACAGAAAGAGGAACATCGCATAACGACATGCGACTACAATGTGACATACTCTTTTCATTAGCGCCAGTAAACCATTTTGTTAATAGCCACTTTTGATCAAACTGTCGAAGCTTTTAAATAATTTTGATGTTAAATTGTATGCTTCAACCACTGGGGCTTACAAAACAATATTGATGTTGACATCTGATTAGTGGCACTTTTAAATATCTGTATAAATGTTACGCTATCAGACCTCTCCGTTGGCGCCTTTTTCATATGTATAACATTTGATGTATTGCAGACAGTTTAATAATTAAACGTGCTCAGCTTACCAGAGCGGGCCTTATGTAAATTATTTATGTTAAGTAAAAAAACTCCTCCCGAACAGGCCATGAAGGCCTAACCTTACCGACCGACCGCCGTGTCATCCTCAGCCCATAGCCGTCACTAGATGCGGATATGGAGGGGCATGTGGTCGGCACACCGCTCTCCCGGCCGTACGTCAGTTTACGTGACCGGAGCCGCTACTTCTCAATCAAGGAGCTCCTCAGTTTGCCTCACAAGGGCTGAGTGCACCCCGCTTGCCAATACCGCTCGGCAGACCGGATGGTCACCCGTCCAAGTGCTAGCCCAGCCCGACAGCGCTTAACTTCGATGATCTGATGGGGACCAGTGTTGCCACTCCGGCAAGGCCGTACGCACTATGTTAAATAACTTGTAAAATTTTTCTACTGAGAGTGGGCCACGCCGCTTACCACTCCCGGACCCCCACATTCTTACACAATTTCATAAAAAAATCTACCAAGATAAATAAATCGGTAAACACTATAAATGTGGATGCAAATTTCACTTTAAACAATGCTTCGAGCGCACCATTCAATTTATTAAGACCTTGCTGGCCAGTTCGTCTAAAAGAGCCGGAAAACGTGGAGAAAATGTGTGTGTCACGGAATGTCAGTGTGGGTTCTGAAAAACAAATAAGGACCACATCGCGTAGGGTGCTGAGAGTCGAACTCGGCTACAAACAGCGGCGCAACACAACATAGTTCACAGTATGGTTGAGTCCAGGCAGCGGGCACACGTAACATACCTCGCAGCACCACTGGGCCAGTCGACTAAATATTGTGTTTGAACATGGAATCAACTAATCAGCTGAACACCCGGAAGTACGCCATTAGTCAGTGACGCCGAGGAAGCCTGAAAGAGCCATCGTATTACTTGCATCGTCCCTAATTCGTATTTCGTGCGTAGCGATGTTGCCGCGCGGTCAGCACTGCTATCCCGGCGCAGTCAGCCCACTCCCCACCAGGCAGCGCTCTACAGCTGGATCGCGTTGGTCCGCACTGGTTCAACGACCACACCAAACACACTCCGTACCGAGGCTGTCGTCCTTGGCATCGATATGAGGAACGAGTTGCTCGTCACAAACACGAGGCGCACAGGAATGATTTAAGTCTTGTTTTCCTGCGCCGTCGACCGTGGTCTTGTTCCGGACACCATCTACATGTTTTCGGACTGGTCTTCTTCCGTACTCCAGAAGTATGGACAATTTGCCTGTTTATTCTGAGGAACCATTTTTATAATACTACACATGAATTCAGTCTTTGGGAAGACTAGTGTGCGAGTTACGCGTTTGTTGAAACTGAAAATGTCGAGACGAAAGTTTACAGCTTTTAGAAAAACCAAGCTCGCTAGCTGTATAAAGGGTCTGCGGAGTGAAATATTGTTTCTGTAACAGAATCAAAATAAAAACTTGTCGGAAGAGTCATTTCACAATACAATCTATTGATGAGTGTCAAATTCAGAAATCACGGCTTAAACTACGGGAAAATCAGAAACGGAATGAAGCGTTTCATATAGGAGTTGTGCGTCCTGTACATGATTGACCTAGTGTGCAATCTTCGAACACGGTAGATTTACCAGTCAACTGTACTACGTACCGATGTGCATATTTTTAAGGGTGCATTCGGCCCTGTCTTCTTTATTTTGGATGACAATGCGAGATGGTATCGATCAGCGCAGGTGGAAGAGCTCTTGGAACGAGGGTACTTTCGGTGAAAGGACTTGCCTGCCCATTCTCCCAACTGAAATCCCATCGCGCTCATGTGGAATGCGTTTGGTAGACTTACTGCAGCACGACCACCGCGCCATCGACCATCCAACTGTTGCCAACCTCGCTGATGGTGGAATGAAGCACTCTACCACAAAACCTCCTTACCAATTCTTCACTTAAAACTTCCTGGCTGATAGGCCGTGGTCGAAGTATACAACTCTCCCCTGACGTTTCTTCTCCGACTGCGGGAGACATCCTCGGAGGTACAGCTGTATCGACCACGGCTTATCAGCCCGGAAGTTTTAAGTGAAGACAATACCGGCCGTGAAAGCTTAACATTGTATCATACTCCTTACCAATTTTTTGGCCAGTACGGCAACACGTTGCGGAGCACGCACTGCCGTTCGTGGTGATCACGCAACCTATTAATGACTATATCCTGCCTTTTTTAATGTCCAAGAGACCATCGTAAATCGCGGTGACTACGTTGTAACTAATTTTTATAAAATTTCATTTCTGATTCCCTCACTGCGTGTTTATTTCAGTTGTCTTCTGTACTATACTGCACCAATTCCTTCTTTCAAAAAATGGTTCAAATGGCTCTAAGCACTATGGGACTTTAACTGCTGAGGTCATCAGTCCCCTCGAGCTTAGAACTACTTAAACCTAACTAACCTAAGGACATCACACACATCCATGCCCGAGGCAGGATTCGAGCCTGCGACCGTAGCGGTCGCGTGGTTACAGACTGTTGCGCCTAGAACCTCTGGGCCACTTCGACCGGCGACCGTAGCGGTCGCGCGATTCCAGACTGTAACGCCTAGAACCGCTCGGCCACTCCGGCCGGTGTTCCTTCTTTGTATGGTCCATGTTTCACTGAGCTGTTACTTGGCACCGACACATCACGCGAAAGTTTCTTTCGTCCTTACATTTTGCACTCCCAGTATGGCACCAGAGCACGCTGGAAAGTCGCTGGAGTTATGTCAACAGCTTTTCAACAGCAACTTCAGCCTTGTGTCCAAATATGACCTCGTTAAGCGCTCAGTGGCTCACATTCTGGAACTAATAATAAAATTTCAGCAAAACACTGTTTGGAAATGTTGGGAATTCTCCGTAAAATAAGTGAAGACAGCGTATGCATCAAATATGGTCGTCTCTAATTCCACAAGAAGAGAATGATCTTGCACATTATCTGCAGAACCCCCTTCTTGGTAATTACAGCTGACGCAGACCCAAAGGTTTCTGATGAGGTGAAATACCTCCAGCGTCTTACAAAGAAGATATGTACTACCTGGATCACCAAAGCATTATGTCACAGTCTCCAGTGCCATGGGTATCGTTTTAATTTGCAACTGAGCACATATCACTGGTTTGCCGAGTGTTGTGGCAAACCAGTGGTCAGCGCTCGTCAGGGTTGCTGCTGAGTGTCCTGGAAGACATAGGGTGAGTCACCTTACTTCCAACATGACTGATTTTCTATTGTTTAAGATTGAGATTCTTTGTATACACAGTACTTTTTAATGGTAGGATGACCTGACGCATTTGGTAGATAAAGACAAGCATTAAGAAGAATAACTACAGTTTTTCTCCATTGCGACTCGCAAATGATGGATAAATTATTCCACGACGATATCTCCATTATTTTCAAAACAGAGGTTATACCGAACCTGTACTCAACAGAAGACAAAGCTGAGACACTTGGACATAATGTATAGACAGATAACCACTGTCAGGCATTGCAGAGGATGCTTGTAAAATCCCATGAAATCGGCAGAAGAAATCACTCCTATGTACGTAAGTGCTACCAACAGTCCAGCTAGACTCATCATAGGGAGTTAAAAAGAAAGAGGTATAATGGTCGAGCAGCTCCTCACTAGCCGCACATCTCCCATAGTCTATCCTAAGCGACACTTGGCGTGGTGCACAGAGCGATGTCACTGGGCAGTTGTAACGTTACGAGTATGTGGGCGAATTATTCGTCCATCAAGGGCTGGTACCCAGGAGAGCTGAATTTGCTTGCTTGGCTGGGTGCGAATCGGCGGGATGAAGAAGTCGCAGCGCCGCTCCAGGCAAGCTCTGGTGCAAAGACAAGAAGCGCATGGTCGGAAATGGGTAAATCCCGGGGTGGGAAATTTTGATAGGACAGCAGACAATGCTCCAAGAAAGGTCGGAGTGTCAGGCAAGCTGAAAGATGGCTTCTTACAGCTCTTCAAGAATCAACAATAATTTACAGGCAAGTATTAAGGCAAATCTGAATGCATCTGTGATTTCAGAAATATGAGGCGCATCCAGTGACACAACAATATTTCAGTACCTTTAAAACTACAGGCATTAATGTTTCATAACGAATAAATGTTTTCAAAATGAACCTACGAATTAATAACTTTTAAATTGAAACTTCTGGGAACTTTTAAATTCTTCATGCAATTACAACATATAATAGCTCAGATGGTAGCATTGCACTATAGCTATCATCTCTGAAAGCTACGTATATGTATCTATTTTATTTCTTGGTTTATTACGTTTTTCATATGTTTTCACTGTCTAAATATTTGTCACAACGTCATATCCTCCACAATTACACAGCAAATGAATACAGCATGAATACCTTACATTTCGTCATACTTGTGTATTTATTTAATGAAAAATTTAATATTATGCCAGTAACTACATTTAAATACTAATTACAACTGATGATACAAAATCATGGTAATTTAAGACATGGTCAGTAGCATGTGTTAGATGACACCGGCTTTATAAAAGAGTGGCAAAAACGCTTCTGACAAGCAGGTCCAAATAATTTTTTAAACAATATTTAACGACAGTCTGTTGCCACCTATCATGAGCAAGAATACTGGCTTATTGCATGCAACAATATTGGCTTATTTATATAAGAGCAAAACAATATCTACACACATCAAACAAAGTTTTGCATCACCTCGGTTCCGAGAGTTCCGGAACCTGTGTAGAAAATTCGAACAGAGATCAACGTAAATAACATTTCCGCCCTTTTTATTGCTCATGAAAACCACACACTGCATGTTGTACAACCACATAGCGAGACCTTCAGAGGTGGTAGTCCAGATTGCTGTACACACCGCTACCTCTAATACCCAGTGGCACGTCCGCTTGCATTGATGCATGCCTGTATTCGTCGTAGCATACTATCCACAAGTTCACCAAGGCACTGTTGGTCCAGATTGTCCCACTCCTCAACGGCGATTCAGCGTAGATCCCTAAGAGTGATTCGTGGGCCACGTCGTCCATAAACATCCCTTTTCAATCTATCCCAGGCATGTTCGATAGGGTTCATGTCTGGAGAACATGCTGGCCACTCTAATCAAGCGATGTTATCCTGAAGGAAGTCATTCACAAGATGTGCACAATGGGAGAGCAAACTGTCGTCCATGAAGACGAATATCTCGCCAATATGCTGCCGATATGGTTGCACTATGGGTCGGAGGATGGCGTCCAGGTATCGTACAGCCGTCACGGCGCCTTCCATGAGCATCAGCGGCGTACGTCGGCCCCATATGATGCCACCCCAAAACAGCAGGGAACCTCCACCTTGCTGCACTCGCTGAACAGTGTGTCTAAGGCGTTCATTCTGACAGGGGTACCTCCAAACAAGTCTCCGACGATTGTCTGGTTCAAGGAGTATGCGACACTCTTCGGTGAAGAGAACGTGATGCCAATCCTGAGTGGTCCATTCGGCATATTGTTGGGCCCATCTGTACAGCGCTGCATGGTGTCGTGGTTGCAAAGATGAACCTCGCCATGGGCGTCGGAAGCGAAGTTGTGCATCCTGCAGCCTATTGCGCAGAGTTTGAGTAGTAGCCCGACGCTCTGTGGCTGCACGGAAAGCATTATTCAACATGGTGGCGTTGCTGTCAGGGTTCCTCCAAGCCATAATCCTTAAGTAGTGGTCATCCACTGCAGTAGTAGCCCTTGAGCGGCCTGAGCGAGGCATATCATCGACAGTTCCCGTCTCTCTGTATCTCCTCCATGTCCGAACAACATCGCTCTGGTTCACTCCGACACGATTGGACACTTCCCTTGCTCAGAGCCCTTCCTGGTACAAAGTAACAATGTGGACGCGATCGAATCGCGGTATTGACCGTCTAGGTATGGTTGAACTACGGACAGCATTTGCTGTGTACCTCCTTCCTGTAGGAATAACTGGAACTGACCGGCTGTAGAACCCTCTCCGTCTAATAGGCGCTGCTGATGCATGGTTGTTTACATCTTTGGGCGGGTTTAGGGACATCTCCGAACAGTCAAAGTGACTGTGTCTATGACACAGTATCCACAGTCAACGTCTATCTTCAGGAGTTCTGGGAACTTGGGTGATGCAAAACCTTTTTTGATGAGTGTATATTTATTGTGAATGGTCTGAGTGTGAGTAAATGTTAATAACATTTCTTTACTTATATATTGTTGTAATATATTAGTTTAGTAGGGGAAGTGGTCAAGTTGCGTTAAATCGTGTCTGTAGAACTCAAGTACGAAGTATTTTTGGTGGAGATGGCCTTCAGCCAATGGAAAAGCAGACAGTAGTGGATCACTATTGGAGTCAAGTGGAAACTGGAACCTTTCGAGTGAAGAGCCCAGGAGAGCGATTTCGGTACTTTTACGTGAGTTCTGGAAGGAGGCAGGTCTGCCTGTGGTAACGTGTGGTATTCCATCATGCAGGTATTTGATCCTGGGCACTGAGTGGCCGCTACCACAGATTAACTAGTGATGGGACTTTGGGTTTCTAGAGGTCTGAATATACTCCAGAGTAGAACTCTAACTTTTTCCACTCGTATTACAGAAATGAGTTGCTATTCTTTGTATGAGTTACTATTCTTTGTATCGTGTGTGTTAATTTGTAAATCATCATGTTGAACCCTGAACTTTTTTGAGCCGGCGATTACGAAATAGACTTAGTTTTCGTGTATCTTTGAATACAATTTAGTTCTCATAACGCTCTCAACGTAACCTTACTGCATTTTATAAGAATATTTTCTGTCCTTATTTTAAACGAATGTCATTGTACCACTATCCGTTTATTTGAAATGTCCTTTCTTGAATAAACATTATGCAACACAATTCTGTGTTTTCTACGTCAGTTACAGGCATTAGAATAGAACCGTTGTTATTAAAATTATTCATTTAAATTTTATGTTGTATTTCTGTGTATATTATTAACTCGAAATTCTAGCCATTCTAAGACAGCTTGACTGCAGAATCACCGCTACAGGTTATTATTTGCAGCGACTTAGCTGCAGGGCATGAAAGCAGACATGTGTGGATCGAGCCTGTGACTATGTCGAGCTATTCTTCTTAAATAGACAAAAATATACCCCAAGTACCTAAAGTAACCACACGTAAAGACGCAACTGTCTTGCTCGTATAGGATATTGTTTAGAACTCAGCAGCAGAAAACCGTTAGGTAATCTCAGATGAGACATGCATTACAACCAAACGTTGGTACTTGTCGAACAGCTATTGCGAGTGAGAGATCGGTACGGATCGACACTAGCAATGAGTTTCTTCAGCGAATTTATTTTTCGGAACGGGGTTCTTTCAACAAATCAGGTAAAGTTAACAAGAGCAATGTGAGGATATATGGGATTCGGAAAGACCACATGTTACTTCAGGGATTCCCCTAAAATGAATGTATGGTGCAGTTTTATGCACAATAGAGTCATTGGCCCTTGTTTTTTGTTGTACAACCAGTAACAGCTAAGATATATCTGGATATGCTAGAACAGATCACGGAACTGCTACTGAGAGAGACGCAACTTGATTTTCTAACAACATGGTCTTAGCTGCATTAGTGATGTATGTTAGAAATTTACTTAATGAAAAATTTCATGACAGGTGGATTGGGCTTGATGGTCACACTGTCTGGCTTGCAAGGTCACCAAACATAATGCTTTTAGATTTGCATTTTCGGTGGCCTTTCTGAGCTGCTTCAACCTACACAGTATTTAATTTGTTAAACAATTTCATCAGATATTATAAAAGCTGTTTATCAAAGTAAGACTGTGTAAATAGTTCTTCACAAATGACCGCACTCGCACGGGTATCCATGAATGCTGAAAGTTTAATGTCTTATTACCACATTTGAAAATCTGTTGCCACACAACGTAACTGTCACCTTGTGTATATGACGTGCAGGGCAACCTCGTGGGCAACCTGCTTGAGCAGGTCAGCCCGACAGCTCTCGCGCTGTGAAGCTTTCGTTCTGAGAACTGAGCCTCGAAACGATTTTCCGGTAAGCTTTAATAACAGCTGGTGTTCCACTTTCCTCCAGCACGTTCTGCTTGGTTGTTATGAAACTCTGCCAACGATAGGCAGTCGTATAAACATCATTCGTTAATCATATGTTAGAGATTCCGGCTACAGCCGCTGAAAACATTTGAGAACAACATAATCTCGTCAGGCACGGCAATGTTCAACGTCAACGTTATAATACAGTATGCAAAACTATTTAATACAGTTTGATACGTGCAGTGAAAGAGAAAAGTATGTTCTGTCATTCTTATTTGTATCTAAACACAAAAAATACCCATGAGGGAAATTATCAAACGCTTTAATACAGTAAACTAGTCTTACAAACAGTTTCTACTCCAATATCCGCGTCGAAAAATACACTTAAGACAAAAGCAAACGACACACCACGAAGGAATTATCCGAATGGGACCGAAATAGGTAAATGTGATGTTCATATACATACAAATAAATGATTAAAATTTCAGAAAAATTAGATGGTTTATTCAAGTGAAAGAGCTTCACAAACTGACCTAGTCAATAACGCATTAGTCTACCTCTGCCCCCTTATGCCAGAATTTATTCGGCTTCAGACTGACAGTGTTGTTGGATGTCCTCTTGAGGGATACAGTGCCATTTCTGTCCAATTGGCGCGTTAGATCGTCATTATCTCGAGATAGTTGGAGGATCATGCCTACAAGGTTCCAAATGTTCTCAACTGGCGAGAAATCCGGCTATCTCGCTGGGCAAGTTGTGGACTGGCAAACACAAAGACAAGCAGTAGGAACTGTAACTGTTTGTGGGAGGGATGGCTTGCAACGAAGGGCAGCAAGACGGGGTCTAGAATGTCATCGCCGACCGCTATACTTTAAGTCTGCCGTGGATGACAACCAAAGGCTTCTCCAGACACTCTTCGGCCTGCAATCTCATTGACTGAAGTAGAACTGTCTTCAGTGATAAGACCCGCTTCGAACTGCGCCCAGATGACCAGCGAAGATGTGTCTGGGGACGCTCCAGACAGCGGCGGCATATCAACCTCACTGTCGCTCGCCTTACGGCCCGACAACCAGGATTGATGGTCTTTTATACCAGGACCCCTTTGGTTGTCATCCGCAGCACCTTTACAACACAGCGGTTCGTCGACGATATTCTACGCCCCGTTTTGTTGCTCTTCATGACGAGCCATACTGGGCTTACATTTCAACAAAATAATGGCCGTCCGCAGGCCGCGAGAGTTTTTACAGCTTGTCTTCGGGCTTCCCAAACCCTATCTTGGCCAGCAACGTCACCGGATCTATACCCATCTGAGAACGTTTGTAGCATTATGGCCAGGGCCCTCCAACTATCTCGAGATTTTGACGATCTAACGCTCCTGTTGGAATGAATTTGGAACGATATCCCTCACGAAGACATCCAACAACTCTATCAGTCAATGTCAAGCTGTATAACTGCTTGCATAAGGGCCAGAGGTGGACCAACTCTCTCTCGCGAGTGCGGCGAGAGAGAGAGAGAGAGAGAGAGAGAGAGAGAGAGAGAAAGGAGACGGTGAAACCCTGTCCCTGCACATGGCTTGTTCCTCTCAAACAGCAGGGAATGAGATGCCGAGATCAAAGCCTTCAACAGACGGACAGCTCGTATTACCAGTGTCATCGCTCCTCATTTCTCCACACTTTGAGGAAAAGTATGTTTAGTGTTTGGGATCCTGTCAACTATGAATTCACTACAAGGAAAGCACAAGCTTGGATCTGACAAATGTGGAGCATGTTTTCGACATTATAAAAGGACCCAACCTGAAACTAATTTTATATCGTTTGGAAAGAAAACTAGTGACATGTCCCGGCTTCGCACGGGTAGCACAACATATCTACGGCCGAACAACTTGTCCTGCATAGCGATAATAAATTATTTACACAAACCTTCCTCGTGAATAAGTCTAGGTATTAACGAAAACCGGATCAAAACCCCTACAATAATTCCTGAGATTAGCCTTTACACACGACGGACGAACGCGATGGGTGACTTTAAATTAATAAACTTCATTTCTGGCTGGGGTTGCATGATTAGCTTCTCTTGAATGCGACACTGAGGAACTGTTTTGGATATAACGCAGGACAGTGTCTCTGAGCACTGTGGGACTTAACATCTAAGGTCATCAGTCCCCAAGGACTTAAAACTACGTAAACCTAATTAACCTAAGGACATCACCCACATCCATGCCCGAGGCAGGATTCGAACCTGCGACCGTAGCAGTCGCGCGGTTCCGGATTGAAGCGCCTAGAACCGCTCGGCCACAGCGGCCGGCCTGCAGGATAGTAACACATAGACTAACGTCATCACATCTGCTCCTCTTATTGGCGGTACATCAGTGAGAAAAAAGTCATCCATCATGAGAACTGAAGCCATTTACTGACCTCGCTTACACAGACGGACATAATCTCAGTAGACAAAATACTACTCATCCCTTAAAAGAGCACAATGGTTACTTTAGAGGACTTAGATAATGTAGAGCTGGTACCAACCTGTCATGTTATAACCCTCCTACCACTCCGGCTAATTAGGCTTTTCTGTATGACCGTGTACCCATTCCTGACCTGTGGGAAAAGCATCTACCAAAAAGAATAATGCAAAATCGAGAGAAGTAGATAAAGTTATAACCGAATCGTCACTATTCAGCACAATAGCAATGACGATCAGGAACAAAGTTCTGTTAATTTTATATATTTTTATCATGTAAACTAGTTTTTAATTAACAGCAGTTAGTGGAAAATTTGTAAAAAAGGTTTCCAAAGTTTGTCATTAAAGAAAAGAACCAACGGTGTGCAGCTCCTCACCGGAAAAAGAATAATTAAATTGAAACTGAACTTTGTACTCGTAAGTAATCTTATGTAAGAATAGTTATTGGCGTCACAACATAGGAACAGTACCTAATGCGCAGTTTCAAGTACTTCATACCACACATGTCACAGTAGTCCAATAACAATCAAATAGCAAACACATACAACATATTATAATAATTTTCAAAAATCAATTAAAATAAGATTGTTTGCTGGCTGTGGACAGAAACTTTTTGTAACGTTACTCACCGTAAGACTGACTGTCGTAATTGTAGCAAGCAGAAAGATTGCTTGAATTTACTCATTGGTAAGGACTGTCATTTACCTATCAGTTACTCTGATATTTCCTTGTAATGAAATTTATAATTATGCCACAAGCTGTAAATTAGAACTGTGCTTTGACAATGAAATTCAGTGTCCAAGTTCATAAAGTTTTACTACCAATTATTTATTACGAAAGTTACTCTGTTTTTAGCAAATGAATTACTACTGACTTTTGCATCATTGTGTTTCTGACATCATTCATACCACAACCAAAGATTTCATTATTATGTAACTGTCCGAAAGTTGGAAAAATTATGTTTTGATAATCTAATAAATTATTGTTCACTTCATTTTCAGCTCATTTTCTGATGCGATGGATACTACGTGGATAACGACTTAGGAAAATTATTTACGTGACAATATGCACAAAAATAATATTATTTAAGTAATAAAATTCTAACTACGCTGCTCAGCCTATTACACATCTAGTTATAAAAAGTCTAGATCTTACTTCACTTCATGATGCCGTTGGTTTGTCGAGCGGCTTCATTTAGCGGTAAAATAGGGCACAAGTTGATCTTCTTGCCATACCATAGCCAATAACAAGAGCCCACAGTACTCTTGATGTTATGTGAATTACTCTCTGTGCATTTCTACTGTGCTCAATAAATGCCATACACCTAGCTTGCCCACATTAAACATCCGCCAAAACAACCATTTCAGTTTTCACTGCTCCGCACTTCGGAAACAGACTTCTTATCTCCGCACGTTTGCACAGCCACACCGGGCGAATACACACAACCAACGAGACTAATCGTCTCCTCGTGACTCCGAACTGCTACTTTTTTGGCGCGCTCGCACGCCCAGCGATAATGCCTTTACAATTTATTACACTCTTTGACAATAGCTTTTCCCTGACTAGGCTAGCGTATCTACTTACAAAATATTAACATTCCATGCGTATTTTCTTTCTTAAATAACAATAACATTTGTAACTTGACAACATATTTACAAGAATAATATTCAGCACAACTAATAAATAAACTTCGTAAAACACGTAGAAAATGTATGATCACCCACAGAGTTGCAGTGTTATGATGTGACCATCCTTCGCGGATGCACATTACGGCAGTAAAGCGGTGTGCAAGTGTCACTTAGTTCTACGGACTCAGTGCAGTAGAAACGTCTACATTATAAGCTAAACGGTTATCCTAATGAGGCAAAGAAATACCGACAAAATTACATTTAGCACACGAATAAACCCATGAAAAATTTGGGAGAAACAAGGATCACGAAACCTTGACATAATCTCTCCAGAAAATGAAGAGAATTAATTGTTATCTCAGTTCAAATTAAGTGTTAAGTGCTCCATAGGTGAATTGTTGCTAGCTACCTTCGGTGCAAATAACCATATGTTCAATTCCTGGTACCTCCTCAGCTTAATTCTAAGGTAGAAGGTCTGGTACGGAATCAACTCATCCCTTGTGAGAC
Source organism: Schistocerca americana (assembly GCF_021461395.2). Classification (NCBI taxonomy): domain Eukaryota; kingdom Metazoa; phylum Arthropoda; class Insecta; order Orthoptera; family Acrididae; genus Schistocerca; species Schistocerca americana. The sequence continues at coordinate 569,887,004 of NC_060121.1, forward strand.
CAGATGAAGAGCTGTTTGAATAAATAAGTAGCAGCGTCATTAGGATTTATCTACTGGAAATCACGACTGGAGGGATCGGCAACATGTTAATCACATTTACGCATGATCATAGATCGCTCCTTGTACTCCTTTGTAGGAAGCAGTCAGAACAGGGCTAAGACGTAATCCATGAGTGGCGTTTCCATTTACTCAGTTCAAACTACGCCGACGAATGCTTGGCTTACAATAATAGAATAGGACTCGCGGAAAAGCGGCCGCAAACAATGTCAGAGGCGCATTCACCCCACGATTAGTGGAGGGGTATAGGTCCGTTATCAGCTAGCCACCTGTAGCTCGCAAAAACAGACCTCTGCGCTCTGTCACTGAGCAATGTCCTGCTGTAAGCACCAGATACGTACGAGTTAAGATGGCCACTGCTCTACAAAAGGCTCTGGAATACTGGGGAGAATTTCAAACTACATTCTCGCATTTACTCGCTCATACAGGGTAAAGATGGGAAACCAAGTGGATTGTGCAAGGTAAAATAAATAAAGAGATCTCTTTTCTTCTCCAGAAGATACATTTTGCTGTAACAGTGAAAGTCAGCAGGAACACAAGTAGCCGCAATCATGCTAAGGTTCAAGTTGCACTTAACATTCGTGAACCAGTTGCTATTGACCACTTTCTTCACAGTCCGCCTCAGGAAAAGAAAAGTCCAGAGGTTGTTCTAATAGTAGGGCAACCTCAAACGTTTTTTAAGTAACATCTTATTTTGCATTGAGGAAGGGATCCTGGCTCCTCATCTAAACCAAATTACAACAGTAATACGAAAACAATACACAACTCTGTTTAACGATCACTTGCAGGTGTCTTTCAGCTGTATGGTCAGAAATGAAATACTCAGTAAACATAGGCATACAAATGTAAAGATCCATCATAAGGAGAAAACTAGCTCAAATTGCGCATTCTAATACCACAAAAGCTTGGAAAGTGAATATAATTCTAGGTGGGATCTAATGGTCTCTTCCGTCTTGTATGTGTGGAGACTATATTAACAGAAAGAAGTTCTGTAACTGACGCTTGGGGATTAGGATCATCTGCCACCAATAAGAAAATCACACAAACTCACAAAACTTTACAATTAGTCAAGAAGTTTGATACAAACGAAAGAGAGCTTTCAGTAAAGCGGTGGTGTCACTTGTTTAGCAAACATATATACAAAGTTGTTGGATGTAAGGTCCGCCAGTTATGCAAAACACCGTTTTTTCTCAGTACCCAAACATGTTTCGGCACCCCTGTGCCATCATCAGTACGTTTTTATTTATTCTGTAATGTGAACATTTTTGTTAAATGATTATAAAATTATGTGGATGTTTACTTCAAACAATAGATCGTTCCTTTTTGTAAATATCTTTACATTTGGTGCGCATGAATTTTCCGGATCACATGTGTGTTAATTACTACAGGTAGCTTGTCATCTGCAACCAAAAGTTGATGAGAAAGGTTTTTGCTGGGAGTTAACCTATCTTCTAGAATGTAATTTAATGTGGCGCAATGTTTCTGCGCCTATATTCGTTTTTACTGGCGTTTTCGTGTGACAAGCACTTTTATTCTCCGCATCGTGGTGAGGTGTCGTGTTGCACATGTAACTATAACAAGTATTTTCCACAATTAAAGTAGTAAACACTTTTCACTTCACGAAAAAGGGCACACTATTTAACATATTAAAGGAACTTTACAAATAGAAACAGCACAAACAGATAAAGTCTACACACACACACGATAAATATACACACTAAAACCTGCAAAGACGCACATTTACACACAAAAGGAATACCATATAAAAGATGCAAACCAAATTCAAATTTGGCACTGAACTCTCTGGTGAACAAATGAACACTGACTGGGCTGGGACACACAACAAACAACAACCACACTGTGTTTTGGTGAAGTGGAAAATGTTTTACTACGTTATTTGTGGAAACTACTTGTTATAGTTACGTTTGCATCACAACACCTCACCATGATGTGGAGAATGAAAGTGTTTGCCACACGAAAACTTAAGTAAAAACGAATATAGGCGCGAAAACATTGCGCCAAATTAAATTACATTCTAGAAGGTAGGTTAACTCCCAGCAAAATACTTTCTCATCAACATCGTTTGGTTGCAGATGACAAGCTACCTGTAGTAATTAACACGAAAGTGGCCAGGAAAATTCATGCACACCAAATGTAAAGGTATTTACAAAAAGAAACGATCTATTGTTTGAACTAAACATCCACATAATTTTATAATCATTTAACAAAAATGTTCACATTACAGAATAAATAAAAACGAAAACTCACTGATGATGGCACAGTAGGGCCGAAACAAGTTTGGGTACTGAGAAAAAACGGTGTTTTGCATAACTGGCGGACCTCACAGCCAACAATTTTAACTGCAAACACGGCCAACACAATGAGCTGCAAATGAAAATGATGAATATATATACGAAGAATACAATAATTAAACAAACATTGCAAAAGTTGCAAATATTGATAAAGCCAATTGTTTGGCAGATATATACACAATGAACAGGAATAATAAAACAAATACGCAAGTTACAATTAAAATTTAAGAAACGGGTCCTATTTTAGCCCTTTTCCGTTTACAGTGGATTGACTGACACATAATTAAAAATGAAATTAATTATTTTTCTTAATATGATTGATTGACATTCACTCAAAAAAACAGTTTTGCTGTTGCTGGAAGATATTCTATCCAAATGATGAATGTTGACGTAGTACTGCTTTTTTACTGTGGCAGAAAGAGTAAAGCAATTCCAAGCATCACAGGGAACGACGCCAATTCGGTATATTTTAAAACACAGACATTCACAATTCTAGTTTGTATACCAGTATGCAATAAGGATGTAAGTGGAATGGATACCATTTGGCGGCTATTCACACTCTGATTATTAAGATTTTGGTGTGAACACTGACGTCCCGTCTAACAGGCAAGTGTGACGATGAGTGTCATGTCCGGTGCCTTATGACATTTACCTACGGCATATGACGCTGGTTCGCCCACAATTTTCGTTCATACTATTCTGACTAATCAGTGTGGTCGTACTCTAAAATGAACTGCCACATGCGCGCTGGGGCTAGGCAGACATATGAAGAATGAGCCACAATTTAAAGGCAACAAATATATTGATGGCATAATCACAATTAATGAAACTGTCTGTTAAAAATTTAATAGATGACTGCTATTATTAAATGTTACTATGAGCCAGTCTGTGTAAAAGACTGTGCTGAGGTGGGCACACTTTATGTCATTTGTTTAAATGTTTCAGAGCACTGGAACTTTACTAGAATTAACTCAATATTAGGGTGTTCATTTTAAATCAAGACACTGAAATATCTCAAAAACTACACATAGAATCAAAAAAGTAATGATTCAAATTTGTTTGTCTCAGAGGTGGACAACCAGTGATACCACACTCGACCCCTCACACGGACGGGTAACTTTGTAACCTTCAATAGGAACCCCGTTTTTGATAGCAAACTACGATCCAACGGCAAAATCTAGGCACGTTTTGTGGAGCATTTTCTTTGTTTCGTCACAGATAGCGCTGTAATCGGAAGAAGAGGAATGAGTACACAATCATAATTTACGACAAGCTACTCAGTGGCCCTTGAATACCCAATGGCACGTTGGACCCCGCCTCCATGCTGCGAAGATAGGACAGGCCAGTATTTCATAACTTCTAGTTGTCTAGTTGGAAATGCCATTTGCAACGATGTATTCCTCCGACATATCGGACTGGGGAGTACTCGACGCTCCAATGTGGCCCTGGCTCGAAGCAAACGCTACTCTACTTTCCCAATTAAAGTAAGTGTTCGAACACAGTACCGCCAACTTCAATCCCCTTTTTAAATAACCGTACACAGGACAGAAGGTTATCTGCGAGAATGTCAGCACAGGCGTCTCTGATGCGGTCGACCGTGTCATCACGGCCTGTTGGCACTTGCTGGTACACCTTACCTTTTAAATATCGCCACAGAAAGAAATCCAGCGACGTTAAACCCGGCGACCTAGCGGGCAAATTAAAGGGACCACCTCTGCCTATCCACCGACCACTCTAAACACCGTCTAATATCTCCCGTGCTTCAATTGCGTAATGTGCTCAAATCATATACACTGTCGAACGACCAGGGCAACGTGTTGCTGTAGTACTGCTAATTCCTACTCCAAAATCATTCCATATTTTCGTCCATTTAACCTGCAGTCGATAAAAAAAAAACGAGTTTGTTCCCCACGATGCCACACCATACGTTAACCGACCAAGTACGTTGATGGTCAATTTGCTATAACCAGTGGGATTTTCTACACTCCAGTAATGCGTGTAACGCCGGTTAAACACTAACATAATTTGTGAATGTAGACTCCTCCGAAAACAGTACAACGCAAAGAACAACGTGGGGGTAGTTTGCATAAGTTGATGTGTCCATTCTCGACGCCATGTCGCGTTGTTTGGACGATACTTATAACGATGCAGTATTGCAATAATGCCATCTACGGACATACCGGATCCGCGGTGTAACTGCCGAGCGCTTATCTGTGGGTTGTGGTGCACTGCTGCTGTACAGCTATTTCATCTGCTTCTCCTCTAACACGTGAAACATCCCCTTTAAACTTCTACGTTATTTGATTTTCAAACAGCTGAGCAAAACTCAATGTACTCAAACAGTTTTATCTCTACTTATTCTGATCATCACTAAACTGACACACAATATTTTTAGCGCAACGCAATCTGACTTTCAATAGTCCCTACAAAAGAATGGTTCTGACTAACAATAACCTATACCTTTCATGAATCACTTACCTCACAAAAATCTTCGTTACTCGAACTACTGCAATACAGCGAGCGCCAATACTGCCAACTAAATAAAAGATTCTAACTACTGAAGGCAGTAACAACTGATAAGTATAGTTATCAAATGAAAGATTTTGATAGAGAGCAAATAATGTATTTACCTTAATAATGTTCAAAAGTCATCATAATATCTATCAATTCATGACGATCATCTTTACAAATTTCCTTTTTCTGGCGGACACACGTCCAGATCGTTCGCTTATAGTAACCTCTCCAAACTCTGGCATCTCTCTCTCCACGTCCACCATTTCTGGCGGCTCACCTCCAACTGCCCAACGCTACGCGCTGTTCACATCCAACTGCTCAACACTACACAAGCGAATATTCCAACAATGCCAACCAGCCACAGACTGCACACAGTATAGTCAGTGATTTTCATACTGCGACTACGTGGCGTTATCATCATTAAAAGCTAAACAGCCTACTTACACACGTTCCCTTCGTTTCCTTTTCACGCTCCGTATGCCGCCATCAGACATAAAGTGCTCACAGCCTTGTAAAAGAACGAAAGAGAGCGAGCTTGCTCTGAAAAAGCTCCGTATAGAAGGCAACAGCAGATAAAACATTTCTCCTACATTCTCCGCAAATCAGGACAATTTCAATTTTTTCTTCTGTGGTTGCAACATTCATCGTCCACTTCCACTTCTATTCTCCAAATGGTAGGTGGGTGTGACGACAACAAACACTCCGCAAGTACTGTAATATGTAGAGTCGCTATCTGTTTCACGCCTGCACGAGACGTCAGCTCCGACCGCAATGTACTGCCTGTTATGATACGACGAAGTTCGCTACACTGCCACGATGGCGCGTCGCCTTTCAATATGTCGGAGGAATACAACACTGCGAATGACGTTTCCAAATAGAAATTATGAAATACTGGTCTGTCCGACCCTCACAGCATGGCGGAGAGATCCCACATTCCATTAGACATTGAAGGGCGATTGAGTAGTGTGTCGTACATTACGATTGCATATCCGTTGCTATTTCTCCGATTACAGCGCTATCTGTGGCGAAACGAAGAAAATGCTCCAGACAAAACGTATGTAGATTTTTCCGAGAATCGTAGTCTGAAATAAAAGACTGGGGTTTCCGTTGAAGATTTCAAAGTTACCCTCCGTCACCCACGCACACACACACACACACACACACACACACACACACACAATATACTCGCAAATGTGGGTGACGGGGGGGGGGGGGTTACTTTGAAATCTTCGATAGGAACCCTCCTTTTTATTTCAGATTACGATTCTACCGCAAATTTTAGGTAAGTTTTTTCTGGAGCATTTTCTTCGTTTCGCCCCAGATAGCGCTGTAATCGGAGGAATAGAAATGGGTCCACAAACGTAGTTTACGACATGCTACTCAATGGCCTTGTGAGGTATTGGGCGAGTTGCGGCGCCCTGGAAATATTATGTGTTCGGAGTTGGGGCGGCCGCACAGGACGGTCATCAAAGCCGCGGCCCGGCAGCAACCACGTGATGCGGCACAATTTCTGGACCACGTGGTTGCTAGCCAACCGCATGGCTGGGGATTCCTTGGTGACGCTCCGTCGATGAAAGAGACTTGTATGCCGAGAGTGCCAAAGATGGCGGACTTTGTTAAACCTTAATGGCAGACATTTCACAGTTCGTATAGAAATTAATAGTAGCCAGATGGATCATGAAACTTCAAAAAGAAACATGTACATTACCACTATCTGCACGACGATTCTGAGAATGCAATCAGATTTTCAATATCTGTATTAGTTTAAAGTTTAGTATCTGACGATAAATTATACAAGTAACACCCAGCAACGAATTTCCAAAATCTACACGGTTCATCCGAGTTGGTCGATCGAGTGTCTTTAGAAAGCTATTAGTGTAAACATGACTTGGTATAAATTACAGGCATGTAACTTTAAGAGTACGTGAGTTATTGGAGCTCAAAGTGGCCGATCACTACCGATCGCGTCAGGCCATTAGTACTCCACAGTTACACTGAAAAACGGTAGCAGCATGCTTATACATATATTTAATAGTCTATGTCTTTGTTTATATCCGATATATACTATTCATGAAGATACTCGTTAAATATTTACTATGTTTTAGAAACCACACAGACATTAGGGCCGGCCAGTGTGGCCGAGCGGTTCTAGGCGCTTCAGTCTGGAACCGCGCGACCGCTACGGTCGCAGGTTCGAATTCTGCCCCGGGCATGGATGTCTGTGATGTCCTTAGGTTAGTTAGGTTTAAGTAGTTCTATGTTCTAGGGGACTGATGACCTCAGAAGTTAAGTCCCATAGTGCTCAGAGCCATTTGAACCATTTTTAGACATTAGGCTACTGGCCTACCTTGTGATGCTATTCCTTTAATATATTTTGATTTACTTTGTTTATGTATTCAATAATGTGTGTTTGAGTGTCTTTATGGTCCATCCGTAGGAATATTGATTTAATTTCAAGTTATTTACACGTAAATCTAGTATTTCGAATGTGTGTCATTATGTTTGTGAGTGTGCGTTGGCTTGAAGACATGGCGGGAGCGCTCTAGCCAGTCACAGCGCTCGTGAATGGAGAGAATGGATGGAAGGGGGCAGTTCTGAACAGGGTGACATGAGAGAGGGACGTGGGAAAGACTTGGAGAGAGTGCTGGACAGTATGGCGTGACGGACACATGTTCGCGGGAGATAGAAATATTTCGTAGTGCCGACTTGTGCACTTGTGAGATTTCCGTGGCTTCTGCAGTGAAGACGTAGTATGCGTTTAGAAGTGAATATCTCGCGAGCTATGTTGTTGTTCATAGCTAATTACGTGAAGTAGGAATCTATTGTTTCCCTGTTATTCGACTTATATTTTATTTAATTGCTGGACCATTGACACCAATAAGTGTTCTACAGTTATAAAGGGCATTCTTAAAGGTACTTCTGCTATCGTATTCATCATTTAAAGTCGTTAAAATAGTACCTAAAGAATTTATTTAATTGCAATCTTTCATGTATAAATGTTTATGTTTCATTCAAAATTCGCAGTTGCCAAGTGATGGGAACCTTCGACCATTCGATTCTCGTGTATATTCATATTGTATACTGTAGACTCAGCAGTATTTGGCTTGTAATGCGGCAACTACGTATCCCAGCCTTTAGACAACGAAACCAGCCAAAACTTTCAATATTTCAACTCTTAGTCGGAGGGTACATAATTGAGGGCCACCCACGACATAATTTTGATTTGAAAGCCGCACCCTTGAATATCCAGTGTTATGCGGGGGACTCCACCCCCAAACTACAAGGCTTGGACAGGCCAGTACTTCATAATTTCTAATTGGAAACCCCATTCGCAACGCTATATTCTGCCGATATATCGAACAGGGGACAACTCGACTTGTCACCTTGGCCATGTAGCGAAGTACGACGTATCGTAACTGGCGCACGCACACACAATACATATAGGTGTGGCTGACACTGGTGATCCGAACAAACACAAAAAGTGAGCCAGATGGTTTTGTCTTTCTTCGTCATATTAAAAGGGACAACAGTGCCTTCAGACTTTGGGTCATTTCCTATAAAATTTCTTGCGGCCTTTAACAGACTACAAAACAGCACTGATTACTGCGACGAGTTTCTGTGGCGTGCGAGTAAAGGGCGCCGTACGCCTGCGTTCCCTCAGCTCTCGTCTGACCATCATCTGGAGAGCGTCCGAGCGCGCACGAGATCAACAGGCGCTCACCGGCTCAAAAGGTGATCGCCGCGCCTGGTGCTCCGGCGACCTTGTGACGCAACACACCTTTGTAACACGCGGCAGGCCACGTGAGGAGCTGGCGCCAGGACCTTGCCTTCCGGAAGGACTCGTGGAGCATAGGCGCTCCAGCTGCGAGAAGGAACTCACCTTCCGGAAGGACGTGCCGCGTTACGTGACTGCGGCCGACTCTCGCTGGGGATCCAGGGGCGAGAGCAGCGGCGCGATGCTCGCCAGTGCGTCCCCCCTGCAGACATTTCCGGGACACACTCCTCCCTTCCCGTTTCACTCTACGAGAATGACGCCTCGTTACGTCACGTTTCTCACAGTGAAAGAGGGGCCATATACAGGTAGCTTTCTTCAGAGCCAACCCAAATCTCTCCCGTGAACACATCGTGTCGTAACGCCCGAATGCTGAGAACCAACAATACGTCGCGGATAGCTCGCACAGGGACAAGAGCAGTAAGTAGTTCACGAAATCCACCTGTTTTACAGTTCCTGCGACAATGCCATAAAATGTTCAAGTAACTTACTGGTTAGAAGTCATGTTCAGTCTCTGACAACCACTGATATTTCGATAGGTGAACACCACGTCATTTTCAAGACTCAACTTCAACGATCGAACTGTGAAGCGAAATTAAACTATACTGCATTGCATGCAGTTGTGGCCTGTCAGGTATTGATTATGCCATCAGGACTGTTGTGGACTGGAGTACACGCAACAGGCGAGAGAATGTGCGACTTTAGAACACTGCCTTGGTACCAATCATCCTACGGAATTAAGAGCGCAAAGATTCGGGCGTGCACTTCCAGCAGTTGGGGTACTGTTATTAGGAAGCAGTTCCGATTTCAACTTCCTTGCAGATTAAGGCTGTGTGCTGGCCCAGAACTGGAACTCGAGAAATTCGCCTTTCGTTGGGGCGAGTTCTCTACTATCTGACCTACCCAAGCACGAGTCACGACCCGTCCTCACAGCTTTACTCCTACCTTCCAAACTTCACAGAAACTCTCCTGTGAAATTTGCGAGACCAGCACTCCTAGAACAAAGATCATTGATGAGACATGGCTTAGCCATAGCCTGAGAGATGTTTCCTGAGTGGAATTTTTCACTCTGTTAAAATTCACACTATTTTGAGGTAAAACTTACACTAACATCAGTTTTCTATGTGCAAGAACAAGGAGTTTTTAACATTCAAGGACGATTTTAGCCGAAACCTCGCGCGATCCGCAGCTTTACTTCCGCCAGCACCAAAACCAAAAAAGAAAATAATTTACTTTCTGGTTTAAGATACTTGCATGAGAGCCATCTAGTGGCTGCAACCGTGTGCACGCCTTACCTTTGCCTCACTGTCATCCACTTCCACCGCACACTTCCTCTGAGATCTGTCCATGGTATAATGTGACAGTTATTGAACTACGAGAAATAAAATCGACGTAACTTCTGAACGGTTTGCTGAGGATGTTCAAAGTGCACGGTTGGCAGCGGGACGTGATGGGAATAGTATGGGCTGTATGGTTTGATTTAGCGACGAGGCCCACTTTAATTTGGATGGGTTCGTCAATAAGCAAAATTGGCGCATATGGGGGACTGGGAATCCGCTTCTCACGATCGGGAAGTCTCTTCACCCCCAATAACTGTCTGAGTGGCGTGCAATGTTCAGTCACGGAATAATCAGTGCGATTTTCCTTGATGGCACTGGTAACTACCAAACGGTACGTAAAGGCTTTGGAAGATGATTTCGTCTTCATTATCCAAAGTGACCCTGATTCCGACAAGGCGTGATTCATGCAAAATGAAGCATGATTCCATGCAAGATGTCCTGGAAGAGCACTCTGGGGACCGCATTCTGGCTCTGGGGTACTCAGAGGCCACTGGCATGGGCCTCAATTCGCCGCCATATTCTCCAGACCCGATCACTCGCGTCTCTTTTTTGTAGGGATATATTACAGACAAGGTGCACAGAAATGACACAAAAACTATTGCTGAGCTGAAAACAGTCGTTCAGGAGGTCATCGTCGGCATCAATTTTCCGACACTTCAGAGGGTCATGCAGATTTCGCTATTCGTCTGCACCACATAGTCACCAATGATGGCAGGCGTATCGAACAAGTCGTAACCTAAATCCGAATGTCTGTAGTGACGTTTACATGATGAATAAAGTGTTTGCATGCCACAGTTTGTAATTAATTTAGGTTTTTTCATATAGTTGAATGATTGTCAAAAATAAATGGTTCAAATGGCTCTGAGCACTATGGGACTCAACTGCTGTGGTCATCAGTCCCCTAGAACTTAGAACTAATTAAACCTAACTAACCTAAGGACATCACACACATCCATGCCCGAGGCAGGATTCGAACGTGCGACCGTAGCAGCAGCGCGGCTCCGGTCTGGAGCGCCTAGAAGCGCACGACCACCGCGGCCGGCTGAATGATTGTCACTCTGTGTATAGAACATGTCATGTGAACGTAAACATTCGCGCAAATGTACATTTTTGCTATATATCGTGCGCTGTAGGAACAAACAAGCCTCAGTGTGGTGCTGCTTGTGTGAGCATGCCCATTTGCGTAAGGTGATTTTTATCTGTAGTATGTGTTTTTACTTTTGAGAAGCCTATGTATAACGTGCTATATATTCTCCACCGTAATGACGACATAATATGAGCGACAAGCCAATTATGGAACACGAATTATAACCAAAAATTTTTTGAAGTTATGAAAATGTACACTTTCCATTTCCTTACTTTAATGTCAAATAAAATTTTTTTATCACAAATCATGATAGTAGATGTATTCTATGTAAAATCAGTATGTTACAGATCAGATGATGGCAGATTCTGCTATCGAAACCGGTCGTCACTAACAAAACATTAATTAAAGCGAATTTGACCGAAAAGTTCTTTCTAGCTAAATAGAGACCGCTCCTTCCATTTTCTCAGTACGAGACATTTCAGTCAAATTACCTCTTATAAGCACAGTAGTTTGGTAGTAAAAAGGTCTGACTTTATTTGTTAATTATTAATTTTACGCTGTAAAATTCACACTATTTTGAGGTAAATTTTACACAAACATCAGTTTTCTGTTTTGTAAGTACAAGAGCAAGGGGCTTTTAACATTCAAGGACGATTTTAGCCAAAATCTTGCGCGATACGCTTTAGCTTAGGTTGCGTTTGTAGACGAGTTTGAGGGTGTTCCCAGCTTGATAGACGGCAAGTGTCCGGCATCAGTTAGTTCGTCTCGAATCACCTACACCACTGTGGTATGTTGCAAACAGATATAGTTTGTATCCTGTGTACATAATGGAACGAAACTCCTCCGATAAAACTTTAGACGTTGCTCGGGGATATTTTCTGAATATTTTTGTCCCCGGTGGCTTGTTACACAGTAACAGTCTAATTATGAATTATTTGGTTTGCTATTCCGGTTACCTATGTTTCTATTAAAATACCTTTACAACAGTCAAAAAGCCTGTAACGTGCCATCACCAAGAAGGACAGCATATAACAGAGTAATGCAACAATCCTCGGAGAGATACAAAAAATTCTATGATGTCCACAAAATCTGTCTTCATTGTGATATGGCTGCCTGAGCTACGGAGCAGTTCAACATAGCGTAGCTGTGCTGCTCTTCCGCTGCGTTCAGCAAACTCGTGTACGGGGTGTGTGGAGGCCCATCCTCCGTCAGTAAATCTATGTACACTGCTCCGTGTCACTTTTACAGTAGAAGTAACAATGCCAGAAAAACAAACCGGAGACAGAGTCGAACAGTACTCAGTACAGGCTTGAGAGCAAAGACTAAAGTGAGCGTTAGTGTTGGTAACAGTACCTACACTCCTGGAAATTGAAATAAGAACACCGTGAATTCATTGTCTCAGGAAGGGGAAACTTTATTGACACATTCCTGGGGTCAGATACATCACATGATCACACTGACAGAACCACAGGCACATAGACACAGGCAACAGAGCATGCACAATGTCGGCACTAGTACAGTGTATATCCACCTTTCGCAGCAATGCAGGCTGCTATTCTCCCATGGAGACGATCGTAGAGATGCTGGATGTAGTCCTGTGGAACGGCTTGCCATGCCATTTCCACCTGGCGCCTCAGTTGGACCAGCGTTCGTGCTGGACGTGCAGACCGCGTGAGACGACGCTTCATCCAGTCCCAAACATGCTCAATGGGGGACAGATCCGGAGATCTTGCTGGCCAGGGTAGTTGACTTACACCTTCTAGAGCACGTTGGGTGGCACGGGATACATGCGGACGTGCATTGTCCTGTTGGAACAGCAAGTTCCCTTGCCGGTCTAGGAATGGTAGAACGATGGGTTCGATGACGGTTTGGATGTACCGTGCACTATTCAGTGTCCCCTCGACGATCACCAGTGGTGTACGGCCAGTGTAGGAGATCGCTCCCCACACCATGATGCCGGGTGTTGGCCCTGTGTGCCTCGGTCGTATGCAGTCCTGATTGTGGCGCTCACCTGCACGGTGCCAAACACGCATACGACCATCATTGGCACCAAGGCAGAAGCGACTCTCATCGCTGAAGACGACACGTCTCCATTCGTCCCTCCATTCACGCCTGTCGCGACACCACTGGAGGCGGGCTGCACGATGTTGGGGCGTGAGCGGAAGATGGCCTAACGGTGTGCGGGACCGTAGCCCAGCTTCATGGAGACGGTTGCGAATGGTCCTCGCCGATACCCCAGGAGCAACAGTGTCCCTAATTTGCTGGGAAGTGGCGGTGCGGTCCCCTACGGCACTGCGTAGGATCCTACGGTCTTGGCGTGCATCCGTGCGTCGCTGCGGTCCGGCCCCAGGTCGACGGGCACGTGCACCTTCTGCCGACCACTGGCGACAACATCGATGTACTGTGGAGACCTCACGCCCCACGTGTTGAGCAATTCGGCGGTACGTCCACCCGGCCTCCCGCATGCCCACTATACGCCCTCGCTCAAAGTCCGTCAACTGCACATGCGGTTCACGTCCACGCTGTCGCGGCATGCTACCAGTGTTAAAGACTGCGATGGAGCTCCGTATGCCACGGCAAACTAGCTGACACTGATGGCGGCGGTGCACAAATGCTGCGCAGCTAGCGCCATTCGACGGCCAACACCGCGGTCCCTGGTGTGTCCGCTGTGCCGTGCGTGTGATCATTGCTTGTACAGCCCTCTCGCAGTGTCCGGAGCAAGTATGGTGGGTCTGACACACCGGTGTCAATGTGTTCTTTTTTCCATTTCCAGGAGTGTATATGGAGTGAATAGAAGTAGTATGTTTCCACATGAAACTCACAACACATACCGTCGACATTCACGCTCTTCGGAGATATATCCAGTGCGATGTTCAGGGTGATTATAATTTAAGTTAAACTTTCAAAGTGCTGTGGATATAACACCACTGGTCAAATGACGTCAAATTGCAACGTAATATTATCGGAAAAGAGAGAAAACGTATAGCAGACGAAAAATAAATAGTTACAAAACGTATGAAAAGATGGCAGTGTAAGCGCCATAATTTAATAATGGTCGACTAAAAATGACAAATGAATCATACAACAATGCCTAAGGTGTACGTTTGACGTTAAACAAGCTGTACTGCTCAGTGTGCATAGGTGTACAGGTGTGAGACTGTTAGTTACGTAAGCCCATCCACCACGGCAAGGTCATATCGCGTCGGATGGGAAATATCGGTTTTTAATTGTCCTGAGGCCAAAAACCGCATAAAAAGCATCTATCACATCGGTTTTTAATTGTCCTGAGACCAAAAATCGCATAAAAAGCATCAATCAAAATCAAATCGGATTATTAATTTCCGTGTGACTAGCGCAAAACATGCTCAATACGCTGTCCACGTTTTCTGCAACAAGTTGAAATCGAGAAACAGCATGTTCCACAATTGATCGAAGTATTTCCGGAGTCATGTTCAGAATGTGTTGCGCAACGTATGCCTTCAATGCAGCTAAGTTTGCAATCGGAATACTGAACACAATATCTTTCAGATAGCCCCACAGCCAGAACTCACACGGATTAAGATCAGATGCCGGCCGGAGTGGCCGAGCGGTTCTAGGCGCTACAGTCTGGAACCGCGCGACCGCTACGGTCGCAGGTTCGAATCCTGCCTCGGGCGTGGATATGTGTAATGTCCTTAGGTTACATAGGTTTAATTAGTTCTAAGTCCTAGGGGACTGATGACCTCAGAAGTTAAGTTCCATAGTGCTCAGAGCCATTTGAACCATTAAGATCAGGTGATCAGGACGACCAGGCTACAGGGAAATGACGGCTGATAATTCTAGCATTTCCGTAGTGTCGTTTCATCAGCTACTTAACTGGATTTGCAATGTGTGGAGGTGCGCCATCTTGTTTAAAAATGATCCCACCCACACATCCACGCTGTTGGAGAGCTGGAATGACGTGACGGTACAGGTAACAGGACCGGAAGTACCGGTCTCTCTGAAAAAATATGGCCCTATGATAAATGATGCCGTAAATCCGCACCACACAGAGACCTTTTCAGAATTAAGTGATACTGGTTGATTTGCGTGTGGATTTTCCATTGGCCATAATCAACAAATCTGTGTATTGACATATCCTGTCAGATGGAAGTGGGCTTCGTCTGTCCACAAAATGTTCCACGTCCCAACCATTGTCCACTTCCATGCGAGCAAGAAATTCTAAAGCAAAGGTCTCTCTTGCTGGCAGGTCAACAGGAAGCAACTCGTGCACATGGGTAATTCTGAATGGATAGCAAAGAAGGATGTTTCGTAGGAATCGTGCTCACTGGTATGTCAAATGTTCGGACAATTTTCCGTGCATTACACGTTTGCATATCACCACTCGTCTCCTCCTGAATTGCTGTGCCCACTGCTTCCACTGACGTCGAATCAGTTCGTTTCCTCCCTCTACCAAGTTGCACACCAAAAGAACCCGTCCTTTCGAATTTCCGAATCATTTTCTCCAGACCCACAGCATCTTCGGACCAACACCTTTTCCCAAACCCTTCAGTGTCCGGAACTTCTGCAGAGCGACATGTACACATTCATCATTCTTGTAATACAGCTTTACAAGCAGAGCGCGATCCTGCATTGGGACAGTCATGGCGAACGTCGCAGACGCGGAAGGAGGAAATGCCGTGCACCCGGCTTCTTTATACCAACTTCAATGGGTCGTGTGCATGACAGGTGTTTTCATTTACGTATTCTCACACACACAGTGCCATCTACTGATCGATTTACACACAATTATTTTTCTTCTGCCATACGTTTCCCCCTTCTCCGATAGTATTCCGTAGCAATTTGACGTCATTCTGGCCAGTGGTGTTATTTCTACAGCGTTTTTAAGTTTAACTTCAATTATAATCACCCTGTAGATACAAGGATCAATCAGGATAAGAAATTAAATTAAGTGTGAGCACTCTGAAATGAGCCACCGGAGTCAATGGGTCCCTAATATCAAAATAATCATTCTCTGCCTCGTGATGACTGGGTGTTGTGTCATGTCCTTAGGTTAGTTAGGTTTAAGTAGTTCTAAGTTCTAGGGGACTGATGACCATAGATGTTCAGTCCCATAGTGCTCAGAGCCACTTGAACCAAAATAATCAGTAAATATCTGTGAACCTTCGAAATTTCGTGGGTGATGTTCGGATTCACCTTCCTTCAGAAATGAAGACGGCCTTGGTAGACGGAAACTAGTAATAACGATAACAAACGTGCAACTGAGGTTGTTTGAACTGAAGAATAATTTTGATCCTGAAACAAAATATTTAGTAATAGGTTGTTTGAATGGCCATCTTCCGCTGCAGCTTTTGAAATCAGTTATTATTGGTTCTTCCGTCTTAAGCTTACTGCAATTTAACTAAAGAGAATTTTTCATTTATAAAGCATCTTCCATGCTTATTCTGCAAATTGAATACATATGTTTGTACATTTTTTGTTGTTTTAGATTAAAATCAGAGTTTTGTTTATGAAGTGGGAGTACAAATTAGTTTCAGTGTTTTGCTTCTTGTTTTCGTATTCTCCCAACCAATGCTTCTTCCCTCCTTGTTAGCAGTGGCTGATGTCGAAAGACTTAGATTCCCCTATACACTTGGCAGTCTTTGCCTTTCTGGAATATTTCTTGCACTATATTTGCGTTATTCACACTTCACGTCGCTTTTGTAAATCGAACTGAAGTACGTGTGTTCTCACTCAGCACAATATTACAGTGTTTATGTCTGTTCGTTTGATTTCACGCAAGTTGTGAGTGTTGCCAACCAGTAATACACGTTTTTATTTTTTACTTTTTATTGAATAATTAGTGTGTGTATATGTGCGCGTGTGTGTGTGTGTGTGTGTGAGGGGGGAGCTGGAGAGCTGGAGGTAGAAGGGAAGGAGAGACGGTAGGAGTGAGGGAGAGAGAGAGAGAGAGAGAGAGAGAGAGAGAGAGAGAGAGAGAGAGAGAGAGATGGGAGAGGGCTGAGGGTGGATGTGTATGTATGTGTTAGTGTAAATTAATGAAAATGTCTTGTATGTTTAGCAGAGGTGTGAGAGGACATTTGGGAGATGGGGGTGACTGCGAGGTGTGGTTCAATGTCGTTGTTTTTTTTGGGGGGGGGGGGAGATTGGATGGTGATCAAAGGAAAGAAACCGGGACAAGTGTTGTAATGGTAAATGGAGCCTGTGGTTATATGTGTATATTTCATGTTATATTAAGTGCTCCATCAGTTTAAAGAGTATGTGCTTTGCCAGGTTGGTCTGATCATTTGAGTTGTTTCTTCCGTTTTGGTTCTTTGAATGTGGTAGTTCTTCTGTATAGTGATGTGGAGTTTTTTGTTGTTTCTTATTATCCGTTTCTTGATGTTATTGTTCAGCTTTATTACTAAGTTTTCTTTGTATCTGTTGTTTGTGGCAATTTGTGTTACAATATTTCTTTCTTTTTGATATTTGACTGTATCTATCGGTACTGTGTTTGGTACCTACTTTTGAGAATTGGGGTGTTATTATATCTCGTGTATAATTGTGTCTGTTGTTGTCGATTTTCGGTAAATGTCAAATGTGTGTTGATTGTTTTGAATATTTATGATGATGTCCAAGCCAGTGTTAGTTATAGAAACGCGCCCGCTTAACCATTTCAAGATACATGTTTAACTCTTATCAGAAAACTACAAATTACAAAATGGCAGAACTATAAGAAACACAACACAATTGATACATTACATAAAAACATACAGGTTCCAGACACAGCCACCTTCCTGCCATTTGCTGTAGAGAATAGGTATCCTAATATACCAGTAAAGGAAACAATAAAGAAAAGAACCTTAAGACACACAGTATGGGACTGATGACCCCCCTCCCCCTTTTAAACCAAACCACACAGTACACTTCCATATGAATACATCAAAGAAACAGTGAAGGTGATAGAGCTAATAACAGAACAGGAAACCATGTAGGACAGGTTATATTTAATAAAATAGTGCCAGATAGGCGCTACATCCTATATAGTATTACGTATATGAATGACATCTTGTGCCTGATAGATGAACCAAGCAATAAAATTGACCAGTTACACACAGACATAAATTCTGCTTATGACAAGCCACATTTCATAATAGAAAAAGAGAAAAATAGGCGGTTAAATTTCTTGGACATCACTGTAAAGATTCAGAACGACCAAGACACATTTGACATTTACCAAAAATCGACAACTACAGACACAATTATACATGAGAGATCAAAACACCTCAATTCTCAAAAGCAGGCACGACTTAGATACATGATCCATAGAATAAATATAGTACCATTAGATACAGACAGTTACTAAAAAAATGAATACTGTAATACAAATAGCCACAAACAATGGATACAAAGAAAACTTAGTAACGAAGGTGAACAATGAAATCGAGAAACAGAAAAGAATAAACACCTAGTTAGCACCAACACAAGGGCAGAATCCCATACAAAATACAAGAACAGGAACAACACAAAGTGAGAATGAAATGGAAAACAAAAGATGGTAGACAATGACAGACAACAACAATACACACACAGAATATCCAATATTTTCAAAAGACAAGGCATAAAAGTCTCACAAAACTAACAATTCAGTTCATATATACTTCCCAAAAACAATTGAAAAAAAACTGATATATATCAGAAACCAGAAATATACCAACTGACATGCAATACATGTGATGGAATATATGTAGGTCAAACCAGAAAGACATTTGACTCCAGATACAAAGAACATGTAAGAATGTGGAAGTATAGGACAAATCATTCAACTTTTTCAGAGCACTTACACCAACAACAACATAAAATTACCATGAGGGACAAGGACATGGAAATCATAAGAATAAACAATAACAAAAAATACCTCATCACCTACAAGACAACTATCACTGTCAAGACCATAACTGATAACAAACAACTCATAGAAGATCAGACCAACCTGGAAAACCACATACTCTTTAAATTGACTGACTGTTTAATATAACATTAAATATAGACCTGTAACCACAGGCTCCACTTACCATTACTGTCGCCAGTACACCGGTCGGCAAAGATGTAGTGTGAAGATCGATAGTAGGAGCTGGATCAAGTGCGCCTGTTACGAGAGAAGCCAGAGACACACCGACAAGCAACACGCCGCCAGTGCCCTCTTGACAGCATGTATTTAGGCCGCCGACACTAACTGGGGGGCCTCACTGACTCACTCATCTCAGTTGGCGTCTGTCAGTATATTGCTTAGCGGGCTTAGTACACGTCACAGGCTACAACAGCACATAACGACCAGGTCAGTGACCACATGGGGACCAGCAGAGAGAGTAAATTTTGTAATGGCAAGATTACAGATATTGTCTGCAAGAGGAATATTACTGATGAGTTTGTACCACAACACATGGACTCGATTCAAGATAAGCAAAATTGCTACTAGTTTACTCGCAGCATTTCTTTGCCTTCGTCTACATCTGCCTGTAGCATCCAGCGCAAGTCAGGTGACATAGTAGTAGTCCACAGTCCTGTGGACCACTGTTCAGTGAGAAAAATGTCCAACAGCTGGCGTATCTGTGGGCCAATAAATATTTCCTTTGGGAGCTTCGCTGTGCTAAATCGTGGAATGTTCTTGCACAAATACTGAAATGCTGCTTTATTCTTGTGCAAAGCCTTAACAAATGCTGTCATGAGTCCCAACTTAATGTGCAATGATGGGAGAATAGTATTGTTCAGGTTCACTAGAGGTCCTTTGGCAGTATTTTTTGACTCAGGTGCCTGAGCTGTTCTTGAAGCCCATTCCCTCTTTGTGTAGCGTTTTTCTCTTATGCGACCTACCCACTTACACAGGTAGCAGCAATACTTAATGTAATCCCCTTGCAAATCCAACAGCATCACAATGTCTTTGAAATCTTCACATACCACCTATTCATGCTTATTGCAATTAACACGGCTTACAACACGTTATAACTTCTTTTAGATAAGGTAGCAAAGGGTGACAGGTGTGATTGGCCTTTCATTACTATTGTATAATGGCACTGCCTTCAGGTCTGTTTTCGAGCCATCTACAAAGAGGCTCCACTCGTCTGGTTTGAGAATAGTGTTTAGGTCTTTCAACAAACCTCCAATGTCTCTGCAAAACGTAATGTCGCCTTCAATATTGAAATGACACTCAAGTTTTTTTTTTCTGACGCTCCCAAAACTCAGACGCATGTGCTGTGTCAGAGACCAGATTCCACTGCTGCAGCTGGGAGGCCAAGTGACTGACTGTACGCCTCAGAAAATCTGCATTCATAATCAGATCACTGAGTTCACAATGTGTGATTTTGGGTGATTCTTCAGATGATGATGATGATTTAAATGTAGGGTCAGTGTCACAGGTAGATAATTGAACTTGTATATGTCGACTCAGCATTATCCCTATCACTGACTTACTATTCAATGGTGGTACATGTGGAGGAAAAGAAACTGTCAGTTCCTCGCCATGAGCCACAGGGTGAATGACAGATGGTATATAAGGACGTTAATATTCCTCTTAGTATTGACTCCTTTCTTTAAGTGAGATTTTTGTAAGCCATCGTCGCCAGTTTTGTAAAGGCCTCTTCGCAACTGCTGTGGAGACCGAGTTGCCACTGTTGTTACGGTAGGCCGAGTTTGTGAGAAACGGCTTTTGGTGCAGTACACCGCTATGACAATTTCTCGCTGCCACTATTACACAGCTATGCCGCAGGGTTAGATAACAGGATGGGAGAACGAAGGTTCTACAACGCTCCAACAAATTAGTAACAAAGTCACACAAATGAGTTAAAAGGTCTACTTATCTTTGTCACTTGATGAATGATTCAGTCTGCAATACTGCTTGTAATGTAACATAAGAAAAGCCCTCAATGTCTAAGTGCAAATAATCGAAGGTAAACTTGACAGTACATTGCAACTTCAAATTTACAACAACTGCTTGTTCACTTCTAAAAGTTCACTAAACGACATTCCCTGTCTAAGTCAGCCCTGGACGATGATCTATAAACAAGTGGGCGACAGCTGCTCTACTATCTTCCGTGTAGGCATCTGTGCGTTGGCCAATCATTGGTGGATTGCACTCGTCTGGCAATTGGCCGAGGCGAAGTCGATATCTTCATCCTCAGCGCCACCCGTGCCGCTGGTGGAACTTCCGCAAGTGGCGAGTCTCTATGGCACTGGCGCCAGCTCGCATCTTTGCGCCTGTGGTGCTTTTTCCCTCGCTTTGTCTTGCTCGGACGACACAGCAGAGGTACCATACAAAAATAGCAATCTGATGTATGATTTGTGGCTCCACACCAAACAGCAGACACACCAAATTTGAGGGGAGATGTTTTTATCGTGCTCTTGTAAATAAAGAGCCGTATTAATCCATGTAGGCATTTGAGGATACCGGCCACCCATAACCCAACATCCTCTTCCTTGCTTCCTTGCGGTACAAGACTCAACAGTGGCGACGAGACTACTACAATTACCACCTCCTCCTGGTTTCTTTGCTACAATCAGCATCCAACCTCCCCAAAAAAACAACAACAACGAACCACAACTTGCAATCACACCCCTCCCCCCAAATCTCCTCTCACATCTCTGCCAGACGTACAAGACATTTTCATTAGTTAAACTAACTTACATACACACATTCACCTTCAAACTTCTTCCACTTTTTAATCTCTCTCTCTCTCTCTTTCCCCTCTCTCCCCCCCACCCCCACCCCCACCGTACACACACACAAACACACACACACAAACACACACACACACACACGGGCCGCGCGCGCTCGCGAGTTATTTAATAAAAAGAAAAAAAATTATAAAAAGACATGGATCAGTGGTTGGCAACACTCACAACCTGTATGAGATCAAACGGAACAGAAGTAAACAATGTAATACTGTGCTGAGTGAGAACACCCATAACTTCAGTTCGATTTTCAAAAGCGGCGTGTAGCGTAAATAAAGCAAATGCAACGCAAGAAATACTGCCAAGTGTGTATGTGAAACTAAGTCTTTCAACATTAATCGCTGCTAAGAAGTAGGGAGAAAGCTGTGGTTGGGAGAATCTGTAAACAAGAGGCAGAAACACTGTAAGTAATTTGCACTTCCACTTTATAAACAAAACGCTATTTTTAATCTAAAACAACCACAAATGTGCAAACATATGCACTCAATGTGAAGGATAACCACGGAAGATATTTTATAAATACAAGCGAAACGCGTCTGGCATAAAATTTTCTTTAATTAACTTGCAGTAAGGTTGAGAGGGAAAAACTAGTAATAACTGAGATGATTTACATTGCACAAGCAAATTGTAATTTTTTTCGTTAATTTCTGATGTTTGACATTCAAACTTTTCGCAGCCTATCTACATTTACTCATAATTTCAGGACCCCATAGGAGTATTAAACTTCTTATACAGTATAAAGAGCATTAACCAGTGAGGGGTGCGTCGTGGGGCACTAGCGATATAGTCGCCTCGTTCAGGTCAGAAAATCTTCAGCTGTAAAACAATGCATTCCTATGGCTCGTTCGATGAACTATAATAAAACATATATTCCATTCCATTATGGCAGATGCAGCAACAGTAGATGAATGATTCAAATTGGTGAACGGTCTCTGTTGCAATTGTTTATCAATTCCCATTACACGTCTGACGCGGTTAGCTGTTCCAGCGCCGCCAACTGGTTGGTCCTCAACACACGCAGTTCCGTGTTTGTAATCTCGCTGAATTACTTCACTCTTTAAGGTCGGCGAGGGCACTGCAGTTTCCATCTCATTCACTTTCATGGTTTTAGTCATGTACCTATCGCTGCACCGACTCTTCCTTCTGTTGTGGTGAGTTTTAATTACAAGAAACCTTCTATTTTATTACTTTCATATTTTATTCGCCCCTCACCCCTAACCCGTTATTCTCCGTGTTTATGCCGTATATCTTTTTACCTCTCTTAAGGCCTCCCGTATGTTAGCTTGTACTTCATAACAAGGATGTTTTCCACTGCCGTTTTACATGACAACCAGAACCTGTATTTAATGCTTTCAGCAGTCAGCCAAGTAAGTTTTAAAGGTTTTCAAACGAGTAAATTTCAAAGTTTTTCGAACGTACTCACCTCTTATCGATATTAGACTCGCTGTTCGCTAGGTTCATGTATGTGAGCTGTAATTATTTCCTTACTGTTCCAGCTTGATGATGCGATAATCGTGGGAAATGCGTAATTGGAATCAATAAACAGTTACACACCTACAATATAGACTGTTCACTCGCCGAATCACGTAGTAAAATAGAAGTCGTGGCTGATACGTGTAACTACTGGGATTGCATCATTAAGAAAACGATGGAAAGTTCAACGGCCGAAAACTCCTCATTAGTCAGATCGGTGGTTTTCAATTGGATAGCGCGTGTAATGCTGTCATTAGGAAACTCCGTTCGTTACGTATTCGGCATTTCTCTGGTGCTGCTGACAGAGTAAAAGCGCATGCACCCAAGTAACGCTAGTGCTGCAACTCGTACGTACAACGAGCATGCGCTGTCGTGATTTTATAGAGGGTGTTCGTGGATTCTCGTTACAAATTTCTAGGTCTTGTAGAAGGGACTGAGTATGTAATATTTTTAATGGGGGCCCATGTCCGGAAAAGTCATCCAATGACGCTACAGAGCTGCCAAGTCACAGGAGCCGGCGGCTGGAAATGTACGTATACGTGGTGATTACGTGATGTACAAATTTTCTAGAATGACGGGGAAGGACAGATGTATCGATTTGAGGTAAAGGGGTCCTGTACCGGAAACTAACGAATTGAAAGCTATAAGCGAAAACCGTTCTGACACCTCTGACAGTGGAATGCGTGTACTGGCACTGTTGTTGCTAAAATTGTAATGTAGGCCACTTTCAGAGGTGGTAGTACGGACCAAAACAAGAAAAAATGTCCAGTAAATATGGACTCTAAAATGCACGCCTGAAGAGCTACGAGCACTTGTTTATCTGCACTACTGTGAAACACATCTCCTCGTAGTTCAAGAGAGCGAAAATAACGATTTGAGATAAGACATTCTGATCATGTGACTACTGAATCGAAAGTTACAAATCCAAAGCTGTTGTGGTATAATTCTCCCAGTGAAATACGAAAACCTACTGTTAGTTGTATGTACACTCAAAATGATTTATTATGTACATAGTAACTAACATTGTGAGACTGGCACACCATAAAAATATGTAGACGTACGTCATTAGGGGTCACGGTAGGAAGCTCCGCTAAGAGGTTGCAGGTGACTTGATGTGCTCACTGACTTGCTCACACCTGATGCAAAGGTCTATGAACTACAGTCTGTGTTCACAAACTGAAGTGCATTTTTGATCAACCCTAGCGAAACACTTTTGTACTCGGTTATGGAATTAACAAGTATGTGTTCCGCCCACGACAAAGACCGAGCTAAACTAATTGAGATATTCGTTAATGAAACCAGTTTATAAAAATGGAGAAAGAAACAATGCAGACAATTACTGGCCAGTTTCTTTGCTACCAATGTTAACGAAAGTTTTTGAGAAAGTGATGTATAAGAGAGCAGTAGCACATCGGAGTATAAGTAATTTGCTGTCAGGCTTGCAGCTTGGCTTCGAGAAAGGAGTAGTCACAAAAACTGCAATTAATTCATTTGACTGTGAGGCAGTAACAGGCGTAAAAGACAAACTGACGATAGCAGGTATTTTCTTTGACTAACAAAAACATTTGATTCATGGAGGAAATCATGCAAAGCTAGAAGGGGGAGTGTCTTAGGGGTCCGTTCAGGGTCCGTTGCTTTTCTAAATTCCACCCATGAACACGACAAATCACTCAGACATTCTTCTCTCTCTTCATACGACATAGATGCTATTATGAAAGAAGTAGAACATGAAGTCAATTATCCAGCTAATAAGGTAGCCAATAACATCATCACATTAGTTTCCAAGAACAGATTAACAATGAACTGTAACGAATCGCAATCCATATGGTTTCTGATACAAACTTCAAAAAGAGAAATTTTATCGTTCCAAGGAGGTCAAATATTCAGTGAAATTATTATGACTGAGGGTAGGTGGGAAGCTTTCTTGGAAGTTTCACGTTCTAGGTCTTTTTCAGAAACTGAATGCTGCTGCCACATTATATGTACAGTCTCTGTTGTCTCTCACGCTGAAACATTAAGTCTTGTTTACTTCCCTTACATGAACTCTGTTATCTTCTATTGTCATACAGGGTTTTAGTGGTATAAGTGAAGATATTTTTAATGGCGACTGAGGCCAGTGTACTGAACAATATTACATTAATGTGTACTTCCTTTGCAGACTAAAAATTATATCTACTGGAAGTAGTATGTTTTTAGGTTGGTTATTACCTCCTAGTCTACGTGCAACAGCAAGTCATTAAAACTTATTTTCCCCTGACTAGCAGCTCAGATATTGAAGGGTGGATGGGTGAACACAAAATGGTTAGTCTATGCTGGCAGGACAGGCACAGTCCACTTAGTGGTGTAGTTACGGCCGTGCAGAAAACATCAAGTGGCAAATTATGTGACGTTTTTACGGGAAGACTGTTAGACATTGAGAAAAAAAACAAACAACTAACGCATTGAAGTGGGTACATACTAGGTATCAACGATCACAATATCTGCGCTTATACCCCTAACACCCTGTATATTATGCGACATCTGTGCACAATTAACAAGAGTATTCTTAAATCAGAAAAGTACGATTAGACTGATCTGCGAATCAGTTGGTAAACCTTGTGTAGGATATTGTTCAGGTGTCTCGGAAATCTCTCTCTGTCCTCCATGTACATGTATTCCATGATGGGCTTTGTTGTTGACAATACTGACTCATTCAGAAGGCACTACAGCACTTCAGTTAACACTAAGCAGAAAAACGATATGCACTTGGGTAAAATTTCCTTCAGCATGGCTTCTATTTCAAAAGGCTTCCAGCAGAGCTGGAAAAAACAGTAATAGATCACACGTATTGAAATCTAATTGTAAGCTGAAATGTTCTCTTGTCGCAGCCTGGTTATAGTCTGTTCCTCAAAGTAGTTCAGAAGTGTTATTTATTCTCACAATTTTTCCGGATTTATTAATTTTTTTATTTATAAATTTTAATATCAGCATTCTGTAAAACATGTAGCCTCTCGTTCTACGACCAAGTAGCTTTGGCTCCTATGGTACCATGGAACCTAATGAATAAAATTTGGTTATGGTTATCAGGGAAGGAAGTACCACAATACAATGACCGAAGAGAAGAACGAAACTTAGCGACTCCAGATAAGGAAAGAAGCACAGCTTGCTCACACGCATAACGACCCTCGAAACAGCATTCGATCAGCTGCACGTGAATTCGGCGTATTGTGCAGTACGTGTACTGCGTGGAGGACAATGCACCGCCGCCATTCACAAAAAGCGCAATTTTTAATCCCTGCGCACTTCGCATCGCCTGGAGCCCACATGTGCTGTAGCGCTGTATTGTCGGTTCTCATATCCGGCATGTGTACGTTTTCCGCGTGACTGTTCCACCAGAGACTGAATCCTCAGCAGCCCCAGTAGTCAGGTGTGAGTCGTTGAGCATCTCCACGCTACGTACGTGAAGCCAACACAGATTTGTCGTGAACTTGTGCATGAGCACAGTCAGTGATTGGTTAATAGACCACTGTCTGCTTCCATCTCACTGAACTCATCGCTGTGCACTGTGTCTTTGAGAATTAAACGCCCCACATTGTCGTAAGATAGCAGAATCTTCGTGCAGCCATTTATTTTCAACATGATGGACCACGAGAACACTTAGCACATCTCGTTCAAGAACGGCAGCGCTAGATGCTCCCTATTTGACCCCACTCGAATTATTCCTGTTGGATCATGCGTAAATTTTTCAGTAAAGGACAACAGTCTAACGGAAGAGAATCCAATGGCAAAAATTCTCGCTGTCTGTAAAATTTTCCCGGGTTAACTGGAACGGATTCGACGGAACTTTTTGCTACGATGCCATGCCTACAAAGAAGCTGGGTGAATGTAACCTCTTCTGCAAGTTGTGCACATGAATAAAATTCTAACGAAAATTTATCTGATGCGTATCTGCTATCAGTTGAAGGTCAGCGGCATTCTGACTTGAATTCTCAAATGCAGCAACAGCACCCCACAGAAACTAATAATTGAAGGAAACTATCAAATACATAAAGCCATGGTTGAAGGAAAACAATAAATGAATACACAGTTCTCTGCAATGGAACTCTGTGTTTTGCCCCCAACCTATAGAACCTCCCCCAACCCTCCATTATCCTTCACACACACACACACACACACACACACACACACAACTAAATAATATAAATAATAATAATAACGAAAAATCCTCAAACCTTCTCTCTCTCTCTCTCTCTCTCTCTCTCTCTCTCTCTTTCACACACACACACAAAATGGCACACACTTCTGAAAGATTCAAAATAACCGCCAGGAACGCCTGCAACTGTTCCATCGTCTGCCATCTTGTTTTTACAGCTGGTAAATAGTGAAACAGTGACAGCTCAATATACAGGACTTCACAGTGAAGAAGATGAGGAAAAAAGAAAAAGTAAGTGAAACGCAATGTAAATAAAAACACACACACACACACACACACACACACACACACACACATACACACACATACAACCTTCCACATAGAATTAATTAATTTCAGGTATAGCCATGTTGTTGTTGTTGTGGTCTTCAGTCCTGAGACTGGTTTGATGCAGCTCTCCACGCTACTCTATCCTGTGCAAGCTTCTTCATCTCCCAGTACCTACTTCAGCCTACATCCCTCTGAATCTGCTTAGTGTATTCATCCCTTGGTCTCCCTCTACGATTTTTACCCTCCACGCTGCCCTCCAGTACTAAATTGGTGATCCCTTGATGCCTCAGAATATGTCCTACCAACCCATCCCTTCTTCTAGTCAAGTTGTACCACAAACTCCTCTTCTCCCCAATCCTATTCAGGACCTCCTCATTAGTTATGTGATCTACCCACCTAATCTTCAGCATTCTTCTGTAGCACCAAATTTCGAAAGCTTCTATTCTCTTCTTGTCCAAACTAGTTATCGTCCATGTTTCACTTCCATACATGGCTACACTCCATACAAATACTTTCAGAAACGACTTTTTGACACTTAAATCTATACTCGATAGCCATAACAGTTTCCAAAATCGTAATTTAATAATCATAATTAAATAATCTGTCTGCAACAAGTTGTATATGGTTGCAGATGACAAACTGTGAGAGAAAAGAGGCCCTATAAAAACCACACTATGTGGTAAAAAGGTATGAATACATAATGTTGTGTGTTCTTGAAAAATTGGTAATTCCGATTTTAAAAACTAATATTTCCATGTGTACAAACAGGAAAAAAAATTCTTTATGTTGAACAGCCATAAAATATAAGCTCACGGATGATGCTACAACTGCAGTGAAACATGTTTGGGATATAAAACAAAATTGTGTTTTGCTAAAGGCAGATCCCATCCAAAAACATATGTATTGTTAAAGCAAACACGGACAAAAGAGCTTCAACCTCAAGATGAGCATATCTGAAGGTTTTTCCACTTCCGCTTATAACAAAAATAATTCATAGTTTAGAACTGGGCATAAGTGTATATGTTATTTTTTGATGATATCTGTTGAACTTCCCTCAGTCACATAATCATGACTTGAGGTAGAGGACAGTTGTCTGGAAATAAACGAAACTCCTTCTGATACCTCTGACAAAGGACCTCTTCCACTGCAAGCTCTTTGCTTTCCATATTTTGGAAGGAGCTAGTATGGGCCAAACTAAGAAGACATGGGTGTCACATTAACAGAGAGGAACAACTGTTCGTATCTCTTAAGGTACAGGCTCTAAGCCCAAGTTGTTTTTCCATACTACCCCCTCACAAAACATGTAAAGCAAAGAGGTTGCAGAAAGAGAGGTTCATTTTCATAGGTATCAGAACGATTCTCGCTAATAACTTCCGATTCGGTCGTTTCCGGATCAGGGTCCCATACAGCACATTGATGCATTTGCCCTTCTCCATCATCCCTGAAAGTTTGGTGCATCATCACGGTTTCTTACACAACGTTATCGTAAGGCCGCAGAACCTGATGGAGACAGTGTAAAATATGTGTTAACTGACACCATCATCAAATTATAGCTCTGTAAAGATGTTCTGAGAAAAATTAGTGTTGCACTATTTATTAAAGGACCAACGTACGTTTAGTGAATAAATATTTCAAATACTTTTCCGTCATCTTGTGTTTTCTCCAACAAAACTTGCCTTTGTCCTGTATTTATTATGTGTGATGAAAATTATTGTGAATCACTTTTCTTCTTAATTTCGAGTGTAAATCTAAATCTACTGGAAATTATGACTGACTCCACTCAAGAGACTCTGGTCTAGAGTCACGTTTTAACATACATTTTAATTTACGCCAATACTTCTCCAGTTATCTTTAACGTAAACAAATTTATTCTATAACATTAATGTATCAATCACAAAACAATATCTGTTAAAAATATTTTGTTTTCCATAATGCAAAAAAGTCTTAATGTTTGGGAACTGGGCTTACTGTCATTCGTCGTGTGACTATTTCACAAACGTGACTAATAAGTAATCAGTCAGGGAGAGTGTTGCACCTGGAGGATAGTGTAGCTTGTGAGCCACTACGGATGAGAAATACCCATTTGCGAGCTTCGCTGGGTGGAGAAAACCATTTGCGACGTGCTACGGTTTCTCTCTATGCGCGAGATCGAGAGAAACACACTGGTTGTACTGGGTGATCACAATAAATTTAGTTCAAAGTCAGTTATCTAGTAGAACTAGTTGGCTCGAGCCCCCAAGTGCTTCTGCACGAAGAACCAAAAAACAATTATCACCCAAGTACCCCTTGGGGTTCCGTAAAATTTGGATAGACTTATTAACTAAATTGGCTACGTTAGGTCTGAGGGTTGCCAACCACATCCGCTGCACTATCTCCAGTAATTTTAATTTAATGTCAAGTTTATAAAACAAATGTTAACAGGCACGAACATTTTTAGTGAACATAGCACAGTTTTAACTAACTGGAGTTTACTTTAACTTGTTCAGGATCGATTTCACTGAAATACTTTTAAGTGTTGTTGATTTGACCTCAGATATTTACTGAGTTAGTTCAACAGCGCCACTCAAATATTAATCACAATCATTCAGCAATTATCCACTTGATGTTTCTTTTAAAATAGCTGAAACCCCAAAATGAACAAAGTTCCGAGCGGAGAATACTTCTCGGAAAAAAATAATAATAAACCAAACACAATCCGCAAGCTGAAATCACTATGTCCCACAGCGGTTGTTCAGAGTTAAAGTTCGACACGACTTCGCGGTACGAAGATATTCTAAGTCCAATTCGTGCACGGACTTTTGCCAGTCGCATACGCTACCCCTTTCAACTTGAAAAGTCCCCATAGAAAAATTATACATGACTGTGCTTAAACTGATACACAATATTTTTCAGCGCAACGCAATCTGACTTTTAATAATCCCTACAAAAGAATGGCCCTGACTAACATTAACCTATACCTTTCACAAAAATCTTCTTTACTCGAACTACTGCCATACAGCGAGCGCCACTACTGCCAGCTAAATAAAAGATTCAAACTACTGAAGGCACTAACTACTGATAGGCATAGTTAGCAAATGAAAGATTTTGATAGAGAACAAACAATGTATTTACCTTAAAAGTGTTCAAAAGTCATAATATATATAGCAGTTCGTGACATCCATTATTACAAATGTACTGTTTCTGATGGACACAAGTCCAGATCATCCGCTTTCAAAGATCCGCCATCTCACTTCCCCACATCCACCACTGCTGGCGGCTCACCTCCAACTGCGCAACGCTACGCGCTGTTAACATCCAGCTGCCCAACACTACAATGGCAGACAACAATGCAAACTAGCCACAGACTACATACAGCACAGCCAGTGATTTTCATGCAGAGCGCTACGTGGCGTTACCAATAAGAAAACCTGAACAGCCTACTTACATTGCCCCCACGTTCCCCACAAAAAAATTTACAAATTGTTTTGGGCAGTGGCCAATACAGATTTGAAAATTTTTTTCATAATTACAATAACAAAGAAATCAAATGCACACACTTATTGATACAGTGTTGGTCAAAAGCTAAAATTTTCTCACAGTCCATAAAGACAGTCCTGATCATTCATCACAGTAAAATTGCAGTGTTTTTTTTCTCAAAGTCTGAGCAGTAAAAGAGAATGCACACGGAAGTAGTGGATTTCCATGCAGTCTTGAAGAAGTAGTGTTGTCCTTCCAACGGAAAGACAGTGCTGACTCTTGACATGCAGACAGCTAATGGGCCACAACAGAGCAAACCCACAGAAGAGTCAGTCGAAGATGAAGAATATTGGTAGGTAGGTCATCACAGAGCAGACCCACTGCAGTTCTGGTAGAGTGAATGGTATTGGTGGGCCACCAGAGGTGCAGACCCACTGCAGTCCTTGTAGAAATAATGGTATTGGTGGGCCATCAAAGATGCAGACCCACTCTAGTCCTTGTAGAGACGGCCAGCAATCATCTGTTGCGACTGTGAAGGTGCACAATCACCATCAAAGAGTCTTACGGAGAATATAGCAAGTCCATAAACCACTCACAAACCACTCACAAACTTTTTGGAATTGTCCTTAGAACCAGCAATGCTGTTAATCAGTCCCTTGCTGAATTATTAACACACGTCCAAACACTAACAGTCCTCTTTTTTTCACATATTGTGCATATACTATGACCAACAGAAATATGTGCAGTGAAATGAATGCTTACAAGTTACTTAATTTGATGAACTGGTGTCAATTACAATTTTATAACATAAGAATACTATAACAAAGGTACAAAATACATCATTAAAGAACATAACAATACAGATAACATTTATAGTAAAACAGGCTTTACAAAAGAATAGAAATAAACATGTACATCAGTGTTACAAGAATTATGACATAAGTACATACATAAAAGATCAGAATAACTTTTGAAACATCAACTTCACACATGAGCATTAAAACAAAACAGAATAAATAATGTCTAAACATCTTTACATAGTAAATAACATATTATCAGAAAAATTCTACAACGTAACTCTTGTCAGATAAACACATAAAGACAGGAAGAACACAAATACCCAAGGGTACACAAACACACAGTGGGATAACACAAGAGGAAAGGGCAGGGTTTGTTTTCAGTGTAACATTTGGTTCTGCAGTCCAACCCAAAACTTCATTCCATAGATCTTTCGTCTTATTTCAACAAATTGTTTCCACCAAAACATCCTATCCAAGCATGCTTTCTGTATTTATATGTTCACATATTTCTTACCTCATTATTTATTTTCCATTATCTTACGTCATCATTTATTTCCAAGAAAATCCTACCTAAACTTGTTGTCTCTAAACCCTACTTTTTGGTTCATATCCTCTTTCAAAATACTTTTTTGGCCAAACCATTTTCTTATAGCTTCTCAATGCATTTCTTCCAATTCATCACAACTCGTTCTCTTATATAGCCTACCCCATCTTAAGCTAACTTAAATCTACTGAACTCAGATGCATAAACTAAGGGACGAGGCAATGCAGCAGCACAAAACAATTAACACAAACAGCAATGAGAAAAAGTGCAAATTGGCAAAGCAAGCAGCATTATAGAAATTATCAAAGCAAATACAACTAATATCAGGCAATGAGCAGCAACAAGAAAAATAAATCAGTAGTAAAACTAGCTTAATACAATGTAAAATTCAGTAGAACTATGCCTGGCAAACAGCAGAAGCAAATACAATAACTTATACCTAAACATGACAAAGTTCGAGCAGAAATAATATTACAGTAAAGATGGCCATGTCTAATACCTATGTCACATCTTAACACTAGAGTGATGCATCATCTTGACTTACTCTAGCAGACAAGTTACCAAACCGTTAAAAAATTATTTTTACAAGTCCTGTGAAGGGAAATGTCTATTTGCGCTCTCTTTTCTACGAAAGTACATCATAAAATTATTCTTTACTGGGTCTGTAGACAGAAAATAGTGATATTAGTAAATCTACTAAATTTTATTTTAACCAATGCTGCAAGGCAGCTAGAAACTAGATATTAAACAAAATGAGCAAATATGTACAAAGGAAGGCATGAAACATCATTCACTAGCCATATGGCATTTCATAAGGCAGTAAAAAAATCTCTCAACTAGAAAAACAGTAGTCATAATCAGGTGTATAGACATAAAATATTTCTCGTCATTTCATTAGGCATTTCAGTAAATATCATAAATTAAGACCTCCACAGTGTAATCATATGTTTTCAAGTTTGAGCGTGTCGTATTTGCGATGCTTTCTACAAATAAATGTTAATAGCGAGGATAATCGCCTTTTTTTACCTAATGGCTTTTTCTCCAGGCGACTGGCACACCTGCGCGCCACCTGGGTCACTTAGCTTCCTTACCGGAATATTTATGACAGCAGTTTGCAACTGCAGTGATAGTCTCATATAAAAATTTCACAGGTCGAGAATTTGCGTTACAAATGTGTAGAAACAAAATCCTATAAATATAACAGTGCCCAAAAAATTTTCGCCGGCATTGTGATACATTCACGCATTTACACACATTTCATAACTCTTAAAGTACGATTCTTGGTTTTCAACATCCTTTTTCACAAAGCAGAGTACCTAACTCCTATTCATTATTCATATACATATAAACACGTAATCACTCTCCTCATATATGGTAGCATCATCTTATTGATCATAAACATACCTCAACAGCATAAGTGAGCAGATATAAAGCAGATACAGCACAAAAGCAACAATGTAAATTGTGTCACACATTAGAAGCGTCGTGATATAATCGTGTAGCTGTCAAAGAAACCAAATACTAAGTCATCTTTAATCTCACAAAAACTACTTCAAAACATTACAATGGCAGACAACAATGCAAACTAGCCACAGACTGCACACAGCACAGCCAGTGATTTTCATGCAGAGCGCTACGTGGCGTTACCAATAAGAAAACCTAAACAGCCTACTTACAAACTCAACTGAATGACTGCCCGCTACCAAAGAAAATGCCCCCGCCCCCCCCCCCCCCCCTTAAAAGCCCTCAGTTTCAACACTCTAAAGTCAAATCGAGTTTGTTTGCACATAAAATTTACTTTTTACACTTAATATAGATACAATAAAAAGCATGTAACACTTCTATTCAGACGGAAATTTGCCGCTGAATTCAGATTCATCATCAGAATTTCTGTGCAGGATCCCATTCACATTTTATTAAAATTTATGTGTTCTTCATATAGAACTTTTCATTTTTTAAAATACTTTCAATCCATTAATAACAGATTAGTATTATATTACCTATTTCCTTATGTCTACTTTTCCGTACTGCCGCTATCTTTATAGTTCCTATTTTTTATTTTTCAAAATTCTGTATTTTTAATCACGAAAACAGCATTCCGGCTCCTCATTTGCATTTTTAAAACATGTAAAAAAGTTACATAGATATCTTAATACTATTCATTCAGACCTTTCGTATGACGCCTCGTTCGTAAAATTTTGTCAAAGCGTCTCCAAGATGTCCAATTTACAATCTTACTTAGTTATTAAAATATTCAATGTATTGTAATTCAAAAACTACCAGGGCGACTGGAGGCGCGTTTATAAGAGCACAACCGGCTACTTTTCTGCTTTAAAATGAGCCTACAAGCTCCTTTGTGCCACATTGGGATCCGTTTTTTATTTATTTCTACATCATACATTCACTTTAGCTCTATGCTAAAAGCGGCCCGGAGAAAGCCCGCCATGAGCCAGCGTACCGGCCGTTGAGTTCCCCGTCACGTGGCTGGACGCCAAACTGATCGTACTCATTTTAAAGTACCGCTATCTGTCGGCCAGTGCCGAAACTAGGACGATTCTGCTGCTGTCAAGACGGCTGACACACACCCATCTTACGTTAGATGTAAACACGCCAGATTCTCGACTGCCACTTTGCCGCGATTTTTACTACAGGAACTGCGGTCATCACATTCGCTCCCCAAAGCCTGTCACCTCATAAGCTCGAACACATGCTCTTTTCATCTAGTGACTGATTTTAAAATCACATTAAGGAACGCTCACTGGAGACCGCCATAAGCTGTTTCCGAATTTTCCACTGTTTTTGTTGTGAATCAAATGGTTCAAATGGCTCTGAGCACTATGGGACTCAACATCTTAGGTCATAAGTCCCCTAGAACTTAGAACTACTTAAACCTAACTAACCTAAGGACATCACACACACTCATGCCCGAGGCAGGATTCGAACCTGCGACCGTAGCAGTCCCGCGGTTCCGGACTGCAGCGCCAGAACCGCTAGACCACCGCGGCCGGCTGTTGTGAATCGTAAGGCTGT
Source organism: Schistocerca americana (assembly GCF_021461395.2). Lineage (NCBI taxonomy): Eukaryota > Metazoa > Arthropoda > Insecta > Orthoptera > Acrididae > Schistocerca > Schistocerca americana. The sequence continues at coordinate 569,922,537 of NC_060121.1, forward strand.
GTTTTGTGCAGTGTTTGTAAATATCACGAGTTCTCTATATCATATTTAAGCACAGGTTTGAATTTTTTTGAATATGACAAGCAACTGTACATTCATTTTAAACAAGCTAAGGAAGGATTTTAGAATACCGCTAAAATCAGTAACGCTGACTGAAATAACCACGGAAGCGACAGTTTGCAAGGTCAGAATAGGACGTGGGGCCTGCAGTAGAGAAATGTGATTTCTGCACTACTCTTTAACTTAGCACCAGAGAAGGTAATTCGGCAAATTTCAACAAACCCTGATGAAACAATATTAATCGGCAGGTCCAGATGGTGGCATAATGATGTAATTTTAATTGCAAGGAATATCAGAGCTATGAAGGATAATCATGCTGCACTGGAAGGATCAGCGCGGAAGTTAGGTCTCGAAGTTAATGTAGATAAAACAAAGTATATGATGATGGGAGATCCTGGTGGGGATAGAGGAGACACTTCCATGAAAATAAATGGGTAAAAGGGCCAAAGAGTGTGGATGTTTAAATACTTAGGTTCGATAATAGTAGTATAGGACAGCAGCAGAAATTCAACAAAGAATAGCAAGTGAAAATCGATGTTATTATTCCTTGCATAATGTACTGAAGATCAGAAATGATAGTACGAGTGCAAAAATCCAAATATATTTGATTATATTAGTACCAACAGCAATGTATGGGTCGAAAGGCTGGGCGATGGCCACAAAGGAGGAAGGCTGATTATTGAGATAGGAAAGAAAGATTTTGAGAAAGATATTTCGGGCCATGAAAGAGGAAGGAAGCTGGAGAATAAGGGTGAGTGCGGAACTGAAGATGATTTTTGGACAATTGAATACCGTAGTAAAAATCAAGCAAGGGATAATAAGATGGGCTAGACATGTACTGAGAATGCCAAAAACTCGGAGTGTTAAGAAAGCGTTTATAGGAAAGCCCGAATGGAGAAGAAGAGGAAGACCCAGGAAAAGGTGGCGTGAAGATATGGAGTAGGATCTCAAAGCACTGGCAGTCAGGAATTGGAGAAAGAAAGTGATGGCGGTGAAGAATGGAGGCAGGTGACAAAGTAGGGCAAGGTTGTACAAGGACTCTAGCGCCTGCTAGTAAGTAAGTATAAATTATCAAAGCTATTTTGGGGATTAATGGCGAGTAAAATTCAGTATACTTTGAAAACTAGTTAAATATCGTGTCGATGATTAAGCCATACCTCGCCGGTTGTGCAAAATCGTGTATCTTCAAACGGAATGACTCCTACCATAGAATATGAGATACCTACAAATGAAACGATTTCTTTAATGTCTTAACAATTTTCCTTTATCTTGAAAGTGAAAATCTGTGTTTTTTGCCAATAAAAATGTTTTATCTTGTAACTTGATTTTGATAATATTTAATCTAATTTGATTTGACTTACTGATTATTGGCGTCTAGTAAAAAAATTTGTGAAACACATGGCCTTTTAAATACACTACTGACGAGACACTTTTAAATTTGAATAACATGTTTGTTCCTAGGTACGTGACCATGCTGTACCTTGGAACAGTTTATCCCATTTGGTGAAACCTTACATTTCCGGAGTTATTTTTGTAACTTAAGAAAAAGACTGCGTAACATATAAATGAACGCTATAATTTCAGAGTGGAATAAGAAAATATGTTAAACTTATATTACAGGACTGGCTAGTCTGCGAAGTATTCCAAAGTACAACATTCTCCCCAGCAACGTCATTCTGTACATCTCGTAGCAACCTGTGTGTTTGTATTAATCATGTGCTGTAATTTGTTATTATTTTTTAACCATGTTGTGTCCTGCCTACTACAATGCTGTATGTATCATACCTTTTCTACGACCTTTGTAGACTCAATTGGAAACGAAAGGTCCGTCCAGTTTCTATGACAAGTTTCTTTACCACAATATTCCTTTGCCGTGGTTGTAATGTTCTTCACTGTAGCCGTTGCACAATTAACGGAATGGCTCTATTTCGCTTTATCATGATCGCATTTAAAACAGTTACGACACAGGAGGAGTGGGAGTATACAAACAGGGTTGTCAGAACAAGTATCTAAAAGTGTTAAATCTCCGATAATAACGGAAAGATATGATTTAGAAACGCGTCAGGGGGTACAAAGAACAACAAGAATAAATAGTAGTAGCTTTATTATGACTCAGCGGAAAATACAGAGTGCCGATATCTCATCGTGGTTAGACTTGTCCTGGACAGAATAGGCAGGCGATAATAATTAAATGCGTAACGTCAGAGCACGTATTCCAGTGGTGAGTCGACTCCAACAACAGTTTCAAATGAATACCGTCATGCACGCACGCACACACACACACACACACACTCACACACACACACACACAACATGCGCACGCACACGCACGCGGACGAAGCGAACTAAGCTCTGAGTAGATGATTCACCTCAAAATATTTCTGACTCGTCACTGCGCTTAGATAAAGTCTCACCTTCGTCACTGGTCGCTTCTGTGACAACATAACTCTTGTTCCTTTTTTGATCGCCTTACAATTACTTGCTGCTGCAAACAATTTTAAATTTCGCACCCATGTGACGATAATGTACAACGTGCAGTCGAATAATAATGAGACAGATGGAGAAAAGCAAGCTGAGTAAAATGTTTATTATTTCACAATTAATCATCATAACTGTTAATAAGGTATCCCACTGTGAGACAAGACCTTCAGTGGCTTCATGGAAAGACGTTTGGCGCTGCTTCCTGGCTTCCCAGCGAAACTTCTGCAGCATAGTACAAACAACCAGGAATGCTGACGGGTGGCATAACGCTGTTCAGGATAACGACCACCTACATGTGCCAACGTCGTTTCGATCACGCTGCAAATGTTTCGTTTGGAAGCCCTTAAATATCCTGCATACAGTCAGGATCTCTCCCCATGTGATTTCCATATTTTTGGATCCCTGAATAAATACATTCATGGTCGTCGATTTGCTTCGGACGAAGAGGTGTACGCTGGGTACAATCATCGTTCCGTAAGCAACTGCAATCATTTTTCCGTGAAGGCGTTGACAGTCTTGTCTGACAGTACGATTAATGTACTGACAGTGACGGAGACTACTTATAAAATAATAAACAGTTTATTTCGTTTTTTTCCTTTTGTCTCGTTTTCATTTGTCTGCCCCTTATACTGAGTAGTTACCGATGTCTATTGTTAACCCCCGTAACATGCCTAAAGCATTGTAAAATAGTGTCTTAAATATCAGGCAGAGAACTAAATATTTAGTGTAATCAGATTATCTGAACACATTGTAAGAAGGAACACGCATTGTCATATCCATGGCGTTGAAACAAATGTCTAATATTTCGATAGGCAGCAGTACTCCTCAAAACAACAAAAACAAGTCCAATAAACATGGATCCGATAAAGCACACATTAGCGGCGGCACAGGGTGTGAGTCAGTCTGTTGTTCTGGTGGGTGCTGTACCTCAAAGTGTGCGTGGTTTCTTAAGGCACGTGTCCACTAGCAAGTAAACTTCCGCAAGCCGCTTGCAGAAGCTACTTCTGCAAGTTCTTTGCATGTGGAAACACCCGCAGCAAGTTGACTTCCGCAAGTTTCGTCAACTTGGAGTAGTAGCTTCCGCAAGCTAGTCTAAACGGTTTTCCGTAGCTTGTTACAATTGCTTGCTGGACTTGCTAGGTGGGGGAAGTTTTTTCGGAGCTTGCAGAAGTGTATACAGCACGAAATGTCAGTTTTGAAGTTCGTGTGAATGAGTGAAAAAAACACAATGGCTTATTCAGCGAGTGGAGTGTTTTCCCGTGTTGTGGGACACAACAACACATGGACTTTGAAAATTGGTTAAAAAAACAAGACGCATTGGAAATTATTGCATTAGAATGCGACACTACAGAGCCAGAAATACGGGAAAAACCCACAATTTGCGTACGCAGTATAATCAAGAACTAAATAAATCGAAGGTAAGAAAAAGTGGACAAAGGTCAGACGACTTATATAAAAGTAAATGGCAATTCTTTGATTCCATTAAATTTATGTTTCGTTCCTACACACCAAAAGAAACCGAAGATAATATGATAAGTATTTATTACTTTTATTACAGATGTATTTATGTTTACACTCTCATCAGAAATCAATCAAAATTTAAAGGCGCCTGTATTGCCAGGCTACTTCCCCTTCTGGTGAAACAAAGTAGTTTGTGAATTTATTTCTGGCTTCCTTGGCCAATTATGTTTGTTTATTGGTTCTAGCAGTATATTCGTTTCTGTCCATATATCTTTGCGCCATTCTCCTTGCGTCTGTAAATCTTGAGAATAAAAAGTGCCAGGTTACTCTTTTGCGAGTAAAAAGTTTTGAAGAGCACAAATCGCTTTGGCAATTTGTCTCGATTTCTCTGGGTTTAGAAGAATTTGCGTTCGTAATGTTCGAAAACGCGTGCATATGAGCCCAAAAAAGTTTTCAGCACATTTCTTGCTCTAGAGAGCATATAGTTAAACACACGATTTTGCACTGGTTGGCCTCTCAAAGGGTAGGTCTTCATAATATATTTTTTTAGAGGAAATGCATCATCAGCAACAATGACGTAAGGTATCTGCACATTTCTACCAGGTAGATTTCGAGGAACTGGTACATTCAAAGAATTAGACTCAAGACATTCTGACAGTCAACAATTATCAAAAACTCCATCAGATATTCTACCATTACTGCCCACATCGAAGTATATAACTCTGTAGTCAGGTCCAGTCAGTGCCAATAGCACAATACTGTCGTTCCCTTTATAATTAAAGTACACACTGCCTTCTTTCTTGGGAGCCTGTATGACTATATGTTTTCCATCCATAGCGCCAATTCAGTTTGGAAAATCCCATCAATTCTCAAAACCAGTAGCGATTTGTAACCGTTCTTCTTCTGTTTAAGGTATCTAAAATTATAGAAAACCAAATTATATCTGAAATTTATCCCTTTGAAGATAAATATTACATTACAATGTTTATTTTAGCGATCAGAAAACGCCAGGGAAGATAATGAGTGTGAGACAGATACAGTCCAGGAAAAAGCACAGGAAAGAAGAATTTTGAAAAGAAAAAAAATACCGAGGAAAATTCAGACACTATTCTAAACAGGGCAACAGAAGCGATGTACAAACCTGTTGGTGAACATCAGGTGTTTGGAGACTATGTGGCATTGGAATTAAGGTTATTAACACAAATGTCAAGTCGAAAAAAAATTATGAAGGATAATACAAAAGGCAATACTCGAAGTATCTGAGGAAGACAAAGCTATGACTAATTCTTGGATGACAGGTGAAAGCAGTTTCATGTGCACACCATCAGAGAAAGTAATTATTATTTCTGATACTGCCCAAGTTCATCATCCACAAGGTAACTGTTTCGTAAATTTTCTGCTTAAGCGAATTATTTGTGTGAGTTATGAAATATCAAAATACTAACCTTCAAATATTCTCTTTTCAAACATTCATAGCGAGCCACACAGCAGTCCGTAACAACTCGAGGCTTGTGCAAACGGATACTCGGAAAAGGTACATCAAAGAGTGAAAACTATCGCCTAAAAATTAAAAAAAACAAGTAATTCAGTGAAATAAATATAAATGTACGACTATTGACAAATATTTATTTGACATTTACGTGTTTTATTCTCTTACCTTTGGCTAAAAATCGAAGAGTAATTAAACGACGATCTCTTGGTGATATAGATTGCCGCATATTTGTATCCTGTTTCCGAATATTTTATTCTACAATTGACAAGAGGTGTTCAAAACTTGCAAAAGACATTCTCAGAAAGTTTGTAATCTGAGCAAAGTCCTCTGATTTCAGTTCGTTCAGTAGTTTTTCTTGGAAACTTAACCATGAACGCCTCTGTATCCATTTCTTTGCCCAAACACTTCTCTTTTTCTTAACTTTTCGTTTTTCGTCACGCTTTTCTTTAACAATAACGATACAACACTGGCGGCTGCTCTGGTTTGTGCACACGACACAGCTTGCCTGTCTCATAACGCGAACTGTAGTGGATGCAGTCAGCAAGTACTCGCAGCAAGTTCGTGAAATTAACTTGCCGAAGCGACTTGCAGAAGTCAACTTGCGCAAGTTTTCGTACTAATGTTAACATCTCAGCAAGTACTTGCAGAAGTTACTTGCGTAAGTTACTTGCTAGTGGACATGCGCCTTTATGCCGAATGGCAGTAGGATGCATTGTTATGAACAGATGTCACGTTCAGCCCTTCCTATGAAAGGCGGTTCAGATCGCGCGTGTGCTACCAAAGCTATGTTTATTGGACTTGTTTCACTTGTTTCGGTGAGTACTGCCATCCCTCACAATATTTATATCCTTAGTGTAATTCGTTAGTGAAAGTACGGTTAGAAACTATGCTCTGTACATCTCACGCACAGCCTCACGCGCTGAGAAACGAAGCAAAATATTCGCAAGCAGAACCCACATCCTGCTACGCCACATTGACGGACATTCTGTTTCAGTATCAGAAAGTCAGACATGTAGTGACTAGTAGCACCAGAGACATCAGTCGTGAAAGCTCAAAGCTATTTTGACTGTACTCTCCTTGAAATTGAAAATGGCGGGCGGATAAATCAGCTCTAAAGGCTTCCCGTAGCGTAATATCTTCAGTTCACGATATTTTTCCTCATCTTACCAGCCACCGTCAAAAACTACTAAAATATGAATATAGAAAGTAATCATATGTAACTGAACGTTACCAATGGCAGCAAAATACACTGCAAAACAGACTTAAAAGAAGTTTTTCGAAACCCCATAACTGCTTTCATTGAGAAGCATAAGTTTGAAATTTCGGTCAAAAATATCAACAAGCTTCCTCTGTAATCATGCAAAATCGTGGCGCCCTGCGACTTTTCCCTTGACCTCGGCGATGCTTCAAACAACAAGGTGTCGACACAAACGAAAGAAACGCCACAGCTCAGAAGTTCAAGTGACCTGTAAGGTGGGATACTTATGTCATATCGGCACCAAATTTCACTGCAATTCTGCCCGATACCACTGTGGACGTATTACACGATGAGAAGGTTATCACAACCCCCTTTACTCAGATTTCGCTCCTTTGTTGACGTCTTTGCTATGGAAGTCAGAACCGTGACATCCAGCGTTCTTCTGGGTGGCCGAGGAAAACTTTTTCAGATACACCGGCGCTCAGAATCGATACAAAAAGACCTCATGGGGTGGCATAAAAGGCGTCAATGACACAACGCCTTCCCTTGGGGTCAATTCCCACATATTTCGCTTTTTAAAACGACAGTTTGGAGTGCGATTAGCAAGAGGACGACGATCTTAACAACTTTCGACTCTGCTGCTACCCCTTGGGCGTTTAAACCCTACTCTAAGGACAACGTGGAGTTGCAACCCCTTTGAAAGTGATCAGACCCCTTTGGGATGTAGTACGATCGCAATCTTTGCTCTGGGGCACAGGGTAGCATCACTAGGGACCGTTGGAAACCACTCGATGAACTTTGAACGTGATCCGAAGCAGCAAAGGGTACTTACGCTTCTTCAACCCTCTTCTTTGCCGCCATCCTGTGGCGTGATCACGTGGGAGTGCAACATTAACATGTGTGTGAATAAAACGGCGAAGGGTCGCTATAAGACCCCTTTGTTCTGCAACACCAGCGGTGCCACCCGCGCAACTTTATTGAGCACGTTACAAATGCACGTATCAGAAACTTCGGCACCAAATCAGCCTCTCGACAGATCTAGCGTCTGAGGGCTAGGCAATCCCTTCGACACCCTTGAGTGTGGTTTCCCTACCACACCCATGGCAGCTACCTCACTGAAGAATTCGAAGACAGAAACAAAAAGCTTAACGTTTGATAACAGCGTTATTATTCGCACACATGGAGAGGGAGTGAGAGAGAGAGAAACGAGTGCTTACATTCACATGAGTTTGGATTTATCCAACCACCATCCTCTGGAGCGTCAAGCTGCCTGACAAGATCCTCGAGAACACTGTCGCTCGAAAGGGGTGACAGTATGCTCTCATCTGCAACACAAGAAGAAGAAGAAGAAGAAGAAGAAGAAGAAATTAGTCATCAGATTGCAGCTAAAAAATATTAACACATAGAAAAACCAAAACAATATGAAGTGATCTCCACATACCTGTAGAATCATTCTGGACCTTTTATTGGTGGTATATCGAAGTCAGCAGCTACAATGCGATGCTTCATAGCACACATAGAACGCTGACAAGCTCCAGTAATGCTGGGATGGTTTGTATTGAGAACCACAAGAGATTTTCTCCAGCCAATCTACTCAGTAGGGCATGAAAGGAATGGTTACTACTGAGAACCGCAGAACAGTCCCTCTTGTCAGTCTACTCAATAGGGAATGAATGCTGGGGTAGCTACTGAGAAACACTAAGTAGTCACTTTGGCCAGTCTACTCACTAGCCGAAGGAAGGGATTTCGTCAGCAGTCAAACAAGAATGACCATCGGCGCAGAAACACCCCTTTTTATAGGCGAGTGCCTCACATTCAGCCAATAGGAAACGAAAACACTTAACGCCATACAGGCAGGGTCATTACAGCGTTCAGGAATGCGAGCGAGTCAGTGCTCACCCTTATCGCGCCGTAGCATCCTGTGATCAAAATAAAAGTATCTCTGCATCTGCTTTGCAACTATGACGCTGTTATATTTTAGCGTATGTGTGTACTACACAGCGTGCAAGGACATGCGTGGGCTGCCATACAGTGCAGGACTTCTTTATCAATGGCAGAATCGTTGCACACTCACTCATGTGTCAACAACAGCAAGCAGCCACCAGCTGCTATCACAAGAGTCCTGCCCACACTGTTGCAATATTGCTGCCGGCAAGTGCAGACGTGCGCAGCTGCTGCTAATCTGGGCCCAGCCAGTTGAGGCAGCTCAGGCCAATCTCTGGCTCTGACATGCAGTATTCAAATGGAGTTATGACATGGATGATGCGATGATGACGAAGACTGAACATTTTCCTGAAGAGATGATTACCTCAGTTCATATATTACACTGTCAAAAGCCTGAGTAAAGACCTTTTGTAGTGCAGACCGCTGCGGGATGTGCAGAAAGAGAGCCAATGAAGTTCTGGAAAATACCAGCAGCGATATCGTGCCATGCCGACTCCAGTTTTCTGGCCAACTGTGGTAGATTTCTCGGCTGAGGATCATGGAACAAACAGCCCAGTACAGGTGGTCTGACAAACAATCGATTGGGTTTTAATCCGAGGTGTTTGGGGCCAGGGGAGTTTGGTAAACTCATCTTGGTGCTCCCTTAAACCACACACGTACCCTGTGAGGCGTGTGACATGTTGCATCGTCCTGCTGGTAGATGTGATTATGTCAAGGAAAAAACAAACTGCATGTAGGGGTGAAAATTGTTCCCAAGGACGGATGCTTACTTGTGTTGATCCATTTTGCCTTTCAGAAAGATGAGATCACTCAGGGAATGCCCTCCAGCCTGGATCCTTCAAAAGATCATTGCAAGAAGTTCGCTTCCAGAAGTTTACACCGTACATACCGATGGCCAAGTGACTGTAATGCGTCTCAAAAGGCCACTTGTTGCCACTCATTGGATACATACAACATCATTGGCTTTGTACACATCTCCACAGCTGTCCTTCACGCATGTCACCTGTGGCCTGTGGCGTACCACAGTTGCCTCGGTGCTGATTTAGGATGGAGCCATTTTGCCATGGACGGTATACTTTGAACCATGCCAATATGCAGACCATTTACAAACTTAACTATTTTGGAAATGTTTCCACTCTTGGCCCAAAATCCAACGACCATGCATTTATACACACCAGATAAATCGCGCACATTTCTGCATTACGACAGTGACTGCACTGTTTCCTGCATCCCCTCAACATGCTTTACATACCTTCCATTGCTAGTGCTGCTACCTGCTATCACTGAGTGATTATTGCAGACTGATGTCGAACGTAGACCTGTGGTCACATAATGTGAGTGGACCGTGTAAATGGTCAGCCACTTATCCTGTACAGAGAAGCCCTCGGATACTGGTGGCTGTGGACAGGTATCACTTCCAAAACGTATTGAGGAAGCTTCTAGATTTATAAACCCGGTACTCATTAAACCGCACAGGCAACGTATAATGAATACTTACTTGAACCCTGTAAGAGGAGGAGGTAGTAAAAAAAACTGTTTTCAAAAAGGACTTCATTTACCGATAATCCATCTTAGAAGTATTTGTATGTTTCCTGAAGCACAAATGTAATCACTTATGTGTGCACCACCACACTTTTTCTTGAGTCCGCTAATTTCTGGGCAGTTATAATCTTCAAGGTTTCTTACTGATGCACTTTTCAATATGTCATGGAGACACACAACTTTTTTATCGAATTCGACGTAAGCAATGTTGTCGTTATTATTGTAGATTCAGAGTGATGTCACCATTTCTTCTTACTGGAGTACGTCGTCATCTACCACTTTCTGAGGTAATTGTGGGCTAATTAGGCAGCTGTATGGTGAGTCTAGGCTCTCTTTACCTTTTCTAAATGGGTTGGATCGAGCGAAGGTTGTTGAGAACGTTGTCAATACTCATCCAGTGTTTTCGAATACAAGGAATAAAACATATTTAAACAAAAACTGTCCACGATCATCGTAAAATATCTGCATGTCCATGGTCACACTTTGAGTTGCCACTATGGGGCGTCTCTGGTCTGAAGTAGCACCGCCACATTTATTTTGTTGCACAGTTCCATGAGAAGTGAGAATTAATAACATGATCATGCAAAAATAACCCATACACCACTGTGTTTGAAGGGAAACAGTCTGGCGATTGAAATAAATACAGAGGTTTATAGGGTCCATCTTAATGCTTTAGTTTTGCATAGAGCAGTCGGTCATGACAGCCGGTGCTAATGCTTTGAACTTCAGTGACCTGCGAATACATCCAAATGCATTGCGTTAATAGTAAGAAGAACGAACCATCGAGTACATACGCTGCAGCAGACTAACATTGCCATTGTTCCAGTCAAGTTGCAAATTTGAAAATTCCTGACACATTAAAACTGTGTGCCGCACAGAGGCTCGAACACGGGATCTTTGCCTTTCGTGGGCAAGTGCTCTACCGACTGAGATACCCAAAAGCACAACTAACGACGCGTCCTCACAGCTTTAATTCAGCCAGTACCTCGTCTCCTACCTTCCAAACTTCACAGATGCTCTCCTGCGAAACTTGCCGAACTAACACTCCTGGAAGAAAGGATACTGCGGAGACATGGCTTTACCACAGCGTGGGGGATGTTTCCAGAATGAAGCAGCGGAGTGAGCGCTGATATAAAACCTCCTGTTCGAGTCTCGGTCTGGCATACAGTTTTACGCTGCCAGGAAGTTTCATATCAGCGGACACTCCGCTTCAGAGTGAAATTTTCTTCCAGTACTGCAAGTTTCGGAAGAGAAATGCTGTGAAGTTTGGAAGGTAGGAGACGAGGTAGTGGCGGAAATAAAATTGAGGGGACGGATCGTGAGTCGTGCTTGCGTAGCTCAGTTGGTAGAGCACTTGCCCGCGAAAGGCGAGGTCCAGAATTCGAGTGTCTGTCCGGCATGCAGTTTTAATCTACCTGGAAGTTTCGTATCAGCGCACACTCCACTGCAGAGTGAAAATTTAATTCCACCCAGTTCTGTTAATCGTGCACTGACACTACCGTTGACTGCTTTAGTTTCTTCCCCTACATACTCCTCATACGGCTGAATTCTGTCACGCAACTCTTCGACTTTCGTAAGTGCTGTCTTGATAATGCCGTCCTATTCTGTTAATCCTGTGTTGATTGTTTGTTCATCTTGCTGGAGTCTGTCATTCAGATGAGATTCTACTATTGCATCTGCTGCTTTGACACCGCTATCCAATTCCGTTGATGTTACGCTGATGGCCTCAGTTTTTCTGTGGATGTGTAGATGTATGTTTGACTTTCGCTTCATGCCATGCATATGTGCGAATTTGTCCATAGCCTAAAATATAATGTCAGGTTTACCTTCTGGTACACTGCCTTTTATGCAGAATGTCATCGAAGATTTCTCTGCATCAACCCTCATTCAATTTCCGCATTTTATCAATAACCAAGAAACCATACTGCGACTTATTCCAGTACTCCCGAATATGTTGACTGAATTGTTGAATAACATGTTGACTCCTACATGAGCTTGATAAATTTGCTTTAAATTCAGATTGCCCTGATTGAAAGCTATAATAAGGTTTGCATTATCGAGGATCAACTACTTCGGGATCCTTGGGTATGTCTGGCTCAAATAAAATATGTCGACTTACATTTGGTGGCCAAAGCAGAGGTATCACCGGTCCACACACTGCTTTTCCACACTGACGTCATCCAATGCAAATATGCTGTTTGGCTTCACATTTTCAGGTGGCGGAATAGAGCTGCTTTCTCTGAATGTCTGGTACTTTATTCGCTCAATGCCATGCAATATCTTCTTCAATAGCTGATGTTTTGGCTGAAACTGGGTTTTTGAAAAAAACATACATGCTCGAAGCGGACCGCCTCAGGATGTATTAACAGTGTTAGAACAAAATTAGTCTTCCCACAATCTGAAGATTCTATATTCGATGTATGTACGGTATCAGGAAGTAATGATCCGTTCTTATTCCTCCTCTCACTTCCAGCATCATCATCATTGCTGGACCAGTCAGCTACTACAAGACTCACGTGAAGGGAATGTTTCGTATACTCGGTCTTCAAGATGACTACGCACTCGCATTGGCACATACGTGTAGCTCCAAAACTATTTATAAACAGTTAAGTATTGCAGGGTATACGAACAGACTTAAATACGATCACACTCCTGTGACTACTCCTGGCACACACGACTCATACATTTCTACTTCTATTCCTCCGCAGAATGAACCATTCAGCTGAGCGATGGCTTCTTCCGATGGGCACTTAGCTTGGCTAACAGACTCCAACAGTTTACTCACCAATATCTCGGAGAATCGGTTGTCATACGATTGCCACCTTAGTCGACAGTCTACAGCATGCTTTATAGAATAACTTCTGCATATTAGATTCTTAAATGTCTCTTACCACAGTTGTATGCGCTCTCTGGTGTTAAATGTTTTAGTAGTTCCAGGTAAGTCTCCTGCTGTGACCGTATGATCTTCCAGCGTTACTGACACAGAGTAAACGTTGTCATGGAACAAAGCAGTAATACGCATTGACATATCACGTACTCGCATACATGAACAATGTCTCTTTAATGTCACAAAATCATGGATCTCCTAATAAAACCACTGTATACAATTCCCAGTTAGATATCACACTGACACTGCTGCATTTATAGCCCACATTGTTTAAACTGTAGCTACTGTTAAACAACATAGTTGCCACAGAATGTGCCTGCTGCTGCTTCTTCACTTCACCTGCTGCTATTCACCTCAGTATGTTAGCCCTTTGCTACTAGGTGAGCTATTCATCAATCGCTGTTTGTATAGATTATTTGCAGCCATGTATGCAACTATAATAAAAATAATAGACGAATCATGGGCCTCTACTGCAAATTCATCATTATAATGAACAAGGCTATGATCATTTGTGTTCGTCGTTAACTTACGTGAGTACAGTGAGTGCGCATGAAAGAAGCAACTCTGTAGGAAACATACCGAAAAAATTTTGGAAGCAGTTCCCAGCCTGTAGGCCTTGAAATCTGCTTCTTTGGCATTTAAGCCAATGCGCTATGAACTCACCCTCTCCAGTTTTGACCTACAGTCACACACTTTGGTACAGGGGGTACACAGTACTTCATACACTGTGATAAGGTAGATTTTCCCGGCGTATCAAATACTGATGATTTTCACGGGTTTGCAGCCGGGTTCCATCGTCCTGACAACACGATATTTCGGCGGGCCATCTGGCCGCCATCTTCAGGTGAGATTGAGTGCACAATCACGCCGGAACTGAAGAGACCTCGCGCGCAGCAGTCTGATGGCTGGAAATTCCTGGTTTCCTGCTGTGATCGAAGTATTAGCCTGTTGGCTTCGCCTTCGAGCTTGGTTTGTACTGCAAAGGTTTGTGATACATATCTGTTAAGGTTGTCATGACTATTAACTGCGGTAATGGTGGATTTTTTTTTTTTTTTTTTTTTTTTTTTTTTTTTTTTTTTTTTTTTTTTTGAAATATAGTTGGAGACGAGACAGAACGATGATGATGTGCATGAGTGTGAGTTGGTGTTGGATGAGGTGTGGAGATGCTTGAGATGATTGTGGAGATAGAGAGAGAGAGAGAGACATAGACAAATTAGACAAATACATTTCAGTTATTGGTGGTACATTTACAATCATATTGCCCATGTGTGCTAGTTCCCCCAAAAGTACTACATCTAGTCATATGACACACCCACATTTATTGTGTCTATAATCTATGATTTAGTAGGTAGAGAGACAAAATTACTAGGTTGCTCTAGGTTATTATAGTGTAGTTTAGTATATATATCTTATTCTAGTCTTAGTGTTAAGTTTCTTCACTACGTCTGATTAACTATATATAATTTTTTTTTAATTTTATTTTATTTTATTTATTTATTTTTTTTTTTTTATAGTTCCTTTCACTCTGGGGGATACTTAGCTAAATATTATGTTATGTGGTGTTCTATTGTGTTTACTTTGTAATTGTTTATCTTTTCAGTGTGATACATGCGACTGAAGCCTTCGTTTGTTAAGTTACAGACTGATTTTTAGGTTAGTTGACAAGTTTGGGGTGTTGTCTTTTTTCAGTTTCTCAGTAGATCTGGCCATCTTGTAGTGGCCAGTCTGTGTATTCTGTGACCTAGGTTTCTTATTAGTGTATTTTGCGAGTTCTGTGTTTTCTCGTAGAAAATCCGTGCTGACTGGCGGATTCTCTCTTGTAGCGGCTGGACTTGGGCGAGGTGGTGCAGCTCGGCTGTCGGGAAGTCCGCTGGCAGTTGTAGGGCTCGTCGGAGAGTGCGGTTTTGCACCCGTTGTAGTCTTCTTGTGTGGGTGATGGCCGCATTACCCCACACGACCGCGGCGTACTCGAGGACTGGTCTCACCAGGGTGAGGTATAGCACGACCCCCAGCCGTGGTGGTAGAGATGAGTTCTGGTTCAGGACTGGGTAGAGTTGCCTTAGTCTTCCCAGTGCTTTAGCACGTATTGCCTCGATGTGTGGCTTCCATGTCAGACTTTTATCCAATGTCAGGCCCAGGTATTTAGTTGTTTTCGTCCATGGTATCGGTGTGGCTGTGATGGTTATTTGCCGATACGTGGCTGGTAGTTTTCGACGGCAAATAGCAATAGCCTGGGTCTTGGTGGGGTTAAAGGACAGTCGCCACTTCTTTGCCCATTCCGTTAGTGTGTCGCAGGCTCCCTGTAGTCGTGCTTGTAGGTGGTTGGCACTTCTGCTCCGCGAGTACACGGCGGTATCGTCCGCGTATAGGGCGAACTGTACTCTGTTTACTGTCGGGAGGTCTGCTGTGTACAAGATGTAGAGCAGGGGGCCGAGCACACTACCCTGTGGTACCCCTGCTTGGATTCTTCTTACTCCGGATGTGCCGTCCTGCGCCCTCACGTGAAAAGTTCGTCCTTCCAGGTAGCTCTGGATCAGCCGTACGTGCGGCACTGGTACCCCCTGTACGAGTAGTTTGTACAGGAGGCCCTTGTGCCAAACGCAGTCGAATGCGCGGGAGACATCTAGTAGTACTGCTCCAAAGTACTCCTTGCGCTCGATGGCGTCCAGGGCTTCTTCGACGACCCTCAGCAGTTGGTGTGTAGTAGCATGCCCTCGTCGGAAGCCAAACTGTTCTTCTGGCAGCACTCGTTCAACTTCTATATGTCGGAGGAGTCGTTTAGCGTATATCCGTTCGAATATTTTTGAGACCGCTGGCAGGAGACTGATCGGGCGGTAGCTGTTTGGTGACCTGGGGTCTTTTCCTGGTTTGGGCAGTGCTATGATTTCTGCATGTTTCCACGCCAGTGGGTACTGTGCAGATGTCAGGATGTTATTGAATGCTGCGGCGAGTAATGAGCTTGCAATTGGCGGCATTTGTTGTATCAGTTTGTTCGTTACTAGGTCTGGGCCTCCTGCCTTTCTTGGGTTGAGGGCTTTAATTTCTAGCTCCACTTCTTCGATTGATATGGGTTCTATGATATCATCAGCTTGTTGCTGTAGGAACATTGGTAGTCGCTCTTCGACTAGCTGAATATGGGCATCGTCTACCGGGTCTTCGACTGGTTTAAAATTTTCTGCGAATACGTCCGCTAGGGCATTTGCCTTTGCGTCCGGTTCGCAGATGAATTCGTTGTTCACTTCTATCGGCGGTATTCTGCTTCCTTTTTGTAGCAGGCTCTTCGTGAGTTTCCACACTGATTGGTCGCTTGTGTTTATTTGCGCGACTTTTTCTTCCCATTCTTGGTATCTGTGAGCTTGTATATCTGCTTTTATTTGTCTCTGGAGTCTATTGACCGTTCGTTTGGTGGTTGGCAGTCTGGTGTACAGCCACTCCCGGTTAAGGCGGTCCTTCTCCGCGATCATGGCGAGGATTGTGGGTGGCAGTTGCCTTGAGTTGTCCCTCTGATGTTGCGGTCTGTGTCGGGTCGCTGCTGTTGCTGCGTCTAGTGCTTTTGAGGTGAAGATTCGGCGGCTCCTTTATACCGCGGGTACCGGCCGTTGCGCGTGCGCGAGCAACGGAAGAGCTGCCCTCTGTGAGGCGAAGAATTGCCGCGCAGCGCCAGCGGTGAAAACTGTCAAAAGCGAGGAATCCTCCAAATCAGTTTCTTTTTTACCCTTCGCGGGAAGTATTTCTTCGAAATTTTCAAGAATCCTCAGGAAATATGATATTAAAAAGCTATTAAAAGCGTCCTTATGCCTTTGGCCAAAACTCGATCCCTTCTTGGATCGGTTAAAGATGATTTGGGTCTGAGGAAGCCTGGGGTATACAAGATCCCCTGGCACTGCGGAAAGGCCTACATTGGACAGGCTGTTCGTACAGTTCAAGATCGATGTGTGGAACATCAGCGGCATACACGTCTGCTCCAGCCGGAAAAATCAGCCGTTGCTGAACACTGTCTTAATAAAGGGCACAATATGTCGTATAATGAGACACAAATTATTGCCTCTGCTTCCCGTTACTGGGATTGCGTATTGAAAGAATCAATTGAAATGCGTCTGTCTGATGATATTATTAATAGAGATAAAGGTTTTCCTTTAAGTAACACGTGGAATCCTATTTTATCACAGATAAAACAACGGTCTGGTTTCCGACCGGCTGCATTTTAATTTTGCGATTCCTCGCTTTTGACAGTTTTCACCGCTGGCGCCGCTGCAATTCCTCGCCTCACAGAGGGCAGCTCTTCCGTTGCTCGCGCACGCGCAACGGCCAGTACCCGCGGTATAAAGGAGCCGCCGAATCTGAGATCTCACGGCTGAAGAGCGGCGGATTGTGCTGCTGACAGCCGTCCCCTGCCCATATGGGGCAGGGGAATAAAATTACAATAAAGGAAAAAAAATGAGGTCTCTTCAGTTCCGGCGTGATTGTGCACTCAATCTCACCTGAAGATGGCGGCCAGATGGCCCGCCGAAATATTGTGTTGTCGTCAGGACGATGGAACCCAGCTTCAAACCCGTGCAAATCATTACTTCATACACTGCTCCACTTGATTCATTGTAACACTATTTTTGGTCAAATAGTCTACAGACTCCCAGTAAGCCAGTGGCACAATCTTTCTGTACCCATCGATATTCCATGGTACATATTACCTAATTTCACAACGCTTGGATGTTTTAAGTATTTATTCGGCCCATATGATATCAATTCTAATGAGGCCTCATCACACATTTCTATCATTTGAACGCCTGTTGGAGTATGCAATGCATCACATTCCTTTGTCATCTTATTCCTTATGTAGCCCATCACACATCACTGCACATGTATTGCACTTGTACCGTGAGCATTAACTCTGGAATCAATGCATTGCACGTTTTCAACTTTATTCTCCATGGCAACGTCATTAATAGGATCCAGACCCATGTTTATTCGTTTAATCGACACACAGTAACATTATGTGTGCTGGCGGATAGTAGCACTCTTAATGGCTGACTTGCCTGCGGTTCTGTGAGCTGCGGTAGCTCGACTGGAGGCGGCTGCTGCTGCTACTGCTGTTGAGGCGGTGGAGTGGTGTCGTTGAACACCTGTGGCTGCTGCAGTAGCAGTGGTACAGTGTAGCTGATCAGTTCAGATAAATCAGGAAGTCAATCTGCGGGCTGCTGCTCTGGCAGTGTGGACAATAGTACACTATGTGATCAAAAGTATTCGGACACCTGGCTGAAAATGATTTACAAGTTCGTGGTGCCCTCCATGGGTAATGCTTGATGACACCTTCGACTCTCGCAAGCATAAGTTCAATCAGGTGCTGGAAGGTTTCTTGGTGAATGGCAGCCCATTCTTCACGGAATGCTGCACTGAGGAGAGGTATCTATGTCGATCTGTGAGGCCTGGCACGACGTCGGCGATCCAAAACTTCTCAAAGGTATTCTATACGATTCAGGTCAGGACTCTGTGCAGGCCAATCCATTACAGGGATGTTATTGTCATGTAATCCCCACGCCACAGGTCGTACATTATGAATAGCTGCTGGATCGTGTTGAAAGCTGCAGTCACCATCCCCGAATTACTCTTCAACAGTAGGAAGCAAGAAGGTGCTTAAAACATCAATTTAGGCCTGTGCTGTGATAGTGCCACGCAAAACAACAAGGGGTGCAAGCCCCCTCCATGAAAAACACGACCACACCGTAACACTACCGCCTCCGAATTTCACACATGCTGCCAGATGACGTTCACCGGGCATTCGCCTTCCCCACACCCTGCCATCGGATCGCCACATTGTCCACCGTGATTCGCCACTCCACTGTTCAATCCTCCAATGTTTACGCTGCTTACACAAAGCGAGGCGTTGTTTGGCATTTACCGGCTTGATGTGTGGCTTATGAGCAGCAGCTCTACCATGAAATCCATGTTTTCTCACCTCCCCCCTAACTGTGATAGTACTTGCAATGGATCCTGATGCAGTTTAGGATCCCTGTGTGATGGTCTGGATAGATGGCAGCCTGTTACACATTACGACCCTCTTCATATGTCGGCGGTCTCTGTCAGTCAACAGATGAGGTTATCCTTACGCTTTTGAGCTGTAAGTGTCCCTTCACGTTTCCACTTCACTATCACTTCGGAAACAGTGGAGCTAGGGATGTTTAGGAGGGTGGAAATCTCGCGTACAGACGTATGACATAAGTGACACGGAATTACCTGACCACGTTCGAAGACCGTGAGTTCCGCGGAGCGCCCCATTCTGCTCTCTCACCATGTCTGATGACTACTGAGATCGCTGTTAAGGAGTATCTGGCCGCAAGTGGCAGCACAATACACCTAATATGAAAAATGTATGTTTTTGGGGGTGTCCGAATACTTTTGATCGCATAGTGTATCTTGGTGTCCTTGTCCTGCTATTCTAATATTGGATCAGGGGCGCATTGCGCAGCTGGAGACAGTAATAAACAATAATTATATATTTTAATCTATATTTGTTAATGATACTAATAATAATAATAATAATAATAATAAATCCCGTGGAGGCCCGGGAAAAGAATAGGCCTCCGGTATGTTCTGCCAGTCGTAAAAGGCGACGAAAAGAACAAACCACTAATAGGGCTAACCCCCCCTTTTAGTGTGATTAGTTGGTTCAGGACAGAACTAATGAAGCCTCGGACAAGCGCCGTCATGGTCGGGGACGACGCTTGAACCCTATGCCCGCCCACAATGGTAACGACACTGCTAGCCAACTGGAAAATGATTTAAATCCAAATAGAGGTGTTTTGCAGGATATGCTTCCTGCAACCACCCTAGAAGGAAAACAAAGACAGAGGATGAGATGGTCAGATGAAGTTAATCGACACCTCATGTTCTGTTATTACCAAGCAACAAACCTAGGAACCAACACAACTGGATACAGATCACAAGTATACACAACATTTATTACCAGATACCCAGAATTAAAATTTTTAACAGAACAACGACTAGCTGATCAGATCCGTGGAATAATAAAAAATAACAGGATACCACAGTCAGAATTAGATAACATCAAACAACAAGTACAACAAATACTGGAACAAAATAATGTGCAATCAGAAGAAGAAGAAAATACAGTAATGGACTCAAACATCCCAGAGCAAACAAACAAAGAACAACACACACCAATTAAACAATCAGAGGAAAACGAAATCTTAAGGCAGCCACCAGAACAAGCACAAATAGAACACAAAGTGACACAGATATTAGATATAGAAGAAAAATTTCAGCTAACATATATAGAATACAAAGACACAAATACAGACATTAGACCATTCTTGCATAGACCACCAAATAACCCACAAGTCGAAACAACAATAAAAACTATCAACACAATCATACACAACAAAATAAATGAAAACACAACTATGGAAGAGTTACAACTACTGGTATATATAGGAGCACTCACTACACTAAATATACACACTAGGCAGAGATCAGAACCAACCAACACACAGAAGAAACCCACAAAACCAGCATGGCAACACAGGCTACAGATCAGAATAGAAAAACTGAGAAAAGACATCGGACAGCTAACACAATTTATAAGAAATGAAATCTCAGAAAAAAAACGAAAAAGGTTAGGTAAAATCTCACAACAAGAAGCGACAGAGCAATTAGACGAAAAGAAGCAGAAATTACAAGCATTCGCCAAACGACTCAGAAGATACAAAAAAAGTGAAAATAGAAGGAAACAAAACCAAACATTCAACACAAACCAAAAGAAATTTTACCAGACAATAGATAACACACACATTGAAATAAACAATCCACCAAACATAACAGACATGGAACACTTCTGGAGCAACATATGGTCAAACCCGGTACAACATAACAGGCATGCACGGTGGATACAAGCAGAAACAGACACATACAAGATGATACCACAAATGCCTGAAGTGACAATTTTGCAACATGAAGTCACCCAAGCAATTAATTCTACTCACAATTGGAAAGCCCCTGGAAATGATAAAATAGCAAACTTCTGGTTAAAGAAGTTCACCTCAACACATTCACATCTAACTAAATTATTTAACAGTTACATTGCAGACCCATACACATTCCCTGATACACTTACACATGGAATAACTTATCTGAAACCTAAAGATCAAGCAGACACAGCGAACCCAGTTAAATATCGCCCCATAACATGCCTACCAACAATATACAAAATATTAACTTCAGTCATTAAACAGAAACTAGTGACACATACAACACAGAACAAAATTATAAATGAAGAACAAAAAGGCTGTTGCAAAGGAGCACGAGGATGTAAAGAGCAACTGATAATAGATGCAGAGGTGACATATCAAGCTAAAACTAAACAAAGGTCGCTACACTACGCATACATCGATTACCAAAAAGCTTTTGATAGTGTACCCCACTCATGGTTACTACAAATATTGGAAATATATAAAGTAGATCCTAAATTGATACAGTTCCTAAACATAGTAATGAAAAACTGGAAAACCACACTTAATAGCCAAACAAATTCAAATAATATCACATCACAGCCAATACAGATTAAGCGTGGAATATACCAAGGAGATTCATTAAGTCCTTTCTGGTTCTGCCTTGCTCTGAACCCACTATCCGACATGCTAAATAATACAAATTATGGTTACAATATTACTGGACATACCCACACAAACTCACACATTTGCTATACATGGATGATCTAAAACTACTGGCAGCAACAAATCAACAACTCAACCAATTACTACAGATAACAGAAGTATTTAGCAATGATATAAATATGGCTTTTGGAACAGACAAATGTAAGAAAAATAGCATAGTCAAGGGAAAACACACTAAACAAGAAGATTACATATTGGATAACCACAGCGACTGCATAGAAGCGATGGAAAAAACAGATGCCTATAAATATCTAGGATACAGACAAAAAATAGGAATAGATGATAGAAATATTAAGGAAGAGCTAAAAGAAAAATATAGACAAAGACTAACAAAAATACTGAAAACAGAATTGACAGCAAGAAACAAGACAAAAGCTATAAATACCTATGCTATACCAATATTGACCTACTCATTTGGAGTAGTGAAATGGAGTAACACAGACCTAGAAGCACTCAATACACTTACATGATCACAATGCCACAAATATAGAATACATCACATACATTCAGCAACAGAAAGATTCACATTAAGGAGAAAGGAAGGAGGAAGGGGATTTATCGACATAAAAACCTACATTATGGACAGGTAGACAATTTAAGAAAATTCTTTATAGAACGAGCAGAAACTAGCAAAATACACAAAGCAATCACCCACATAAATACATCGGCTACACCACTACAATTTCATAACCACCTCTACAACCCTTTAGATCACATAACATCAACAGATACAAAGAAAGTAAATTGGAAAAAGAAAACACTACATGGCAAGCACCCGTATCATCTAACACAGCCACACATCGATCAAGACGCATCCAACACATGGCTAAGAAGAGGCAATATATACAGTGAGACAGAAGGATTCGTGATTGCAATACAGGATCAAACAATAAACACCAGATATTACAGCAAGCATATTATTAAAGATCCCAATACCACAACAGATAAATGCAGGCTTTGCAAACAACAAATAGAAACAGTAGATCACATCACAAGCGGATGTACAATACTAGCAAATACAGAATACCCCAGAAGACATGACAACGTCGCAAAAATAATACATCAACAGCTTGCCTTACAACATAAACTTTTAAAACAACACGTTCCTACATACAAGTATACACCACAAAATGTACTGGAGAATGATGATTACAAATTATACTGGAACAGAACCATTATAACAGATAAAACAACGCCACATAACAAACCTGACATCATACTCACCAATAAAAAGAAGAAATTAACACAACTAATTGAAATATCCATACCAAATACAGCAAATATACAGAAGAAAACAGGAGAAAAAATTGAAAAATACATCCAACTGGCTGAGGAAGTCAAGGACATGTGGCATCAGGATAAAGTTGACATTATACCAATTATACTTTCAACTACAGGAGTCATACCGCGCATTATCCACCAGTACATCAATGCAATACAGCTACATCCAAACTTATATATACAACTTCAGAAATCCGTAATTATTGATACATGTTCAATTACCCGAAAGTTCCTAAACGCAATGTAACATATACCGTACAGTTAAAAGGAAGTGACGCTTGATCAAGGTGCGCGTCACTTTCATTCCGAACCAGACCTAAGGTCTGAGAAAGGAAAGATAATAATAATAATAATAATAATAATAATATTGTGCAGTTAACCTCAATTCTAGCAGTCTTATTCCTTTTGTGCCTGGGGGCGTTAGCTGGTCCTGCTTTGCAGGCGCTTCATCCTCTTACTTTTTTTTTTTGTGGTCATCAGTCTACTGACTGGTTTGATGCGGCCCGCCACGAATTCCTTTCCTGTGCTAACCTCTTCATCTCAGAGTAGCCCTTGCAACCTACGTCCTCAATTATTTGCTTGACGTATTCCAATCTCTGTCTACCTCTACAGTTTTTGCCCTCTACAGCTCCCTCTAGTACCATGGAAGTCATTCCCTCATGTCTTAGCAGATGTCCTATCATCCTGTCCCTTCTCCTTATCAGTGTTTTCCACATATTCCTTTCCTCTCTGATTCTGCGTAGAACCTCCTCATTCCTTACCTTATCAGTCCACCTAATTTTCTACATTCGTCTATAGCACCACATCTCAAATGCTTAGATTCTCTTCTGTTCCGGTTTTCCCACAATCCATGTTTCACTACCATACAATGCTGTACTCCAAACGTACATCCTCAGAAATTTCTTCCTCAAATTAAGGTCGGTATTTGATATTAGTAGACTTCTCATGGCCAGAAATGCCTTTTTTGCCATAGCGAGTCTGCTTTTGATGTCCTCCTTGCTCCGTCCGTCATTGGTTATTTTACTGCCTAGGTAGCAGAATTCCTTAACTTCATTGACTTCGTGACCATCAATCCTGATGTTAAGTTTCTCGCTGTTCTCATTTCTACTACTTCTCATTGCCTTCGTCTTTCTCCGAATTACTCTCAAACCATACTGTGTACTCATTAGACTGTTCATTCCGTTCAGCAGATCATTTAATTCTTCTTCACTTTCACTCAGGATAGCAATGTCATCAGGGAATCGTATCATTGATATCCTTTCACCTTGTAATTTAATTCCACTCCTGAACCTTTCTTTTATTTCCATCATTGCTTCCTCGATGTACAGATTGAAGAGTAGGGGCGAAAGGCTACAGCCTTGTCTTACACCCTTCTTTATACGAGCACTTCGTTCTTGATCGTCCACTCTTATTTTTCCCTCTTGGTTGTTGTACATATTGTATATGACCCGTCTCTCCCTATAGCTTACCCCTACTTTTTTCAGAATCTTGAACAGCTTGCACCATTTTATATTGTCGAACGCTTTTTCCAGGTCCACAAATCCTATGAAAGTGTCTTGATTTTTCTTTAGCCTTGCTTCCATTATTAGCCGTAACGTCAGAATTGGCTCTCTCGTCCCTTTACTTTTCCTAAAGCCAAACTGATCGTCACCTAGCGCATTCTCAATTTTCTTTTCCATTCTTCTGTATATTATTCTTGTAAGCAGCTTCGATGCATGAGCTGTTCAGCTGATTGTACGATAATTCTCGCACTTGTCAGCTCTTGCCATCTTCGGAATTGTGTGGATGATGCTTTTCCGAAAGTCAGGTGGTATATCGCCAGACTCATATATTCTACCCACCAACGTGAATAGTCAGACAAATCTTCACCCTCATAGAAGCTCTCGATGTATTCTTTCCACCTATCTGCTCTCTCCTCTGCATTTAACAGTGGAATTCCCGTTGCACTCTTAATGTTACCACCGTTGCTTTTAATGTCACCAAAGGTTGTTTTTTTGACTTTCCTGTATGTTGAGTCTGTCCTTCCGACAATCATATCTTCTTCGATGTCTTCACATTTTTCCTGCAGCCATTTCGTCTTAGCTTCCCTGCACTTCCTATTTATTTCATTCCCCAGCGGCTTGTATTTCTGTATTCCTGATTTTCCCGGAATATGTTTGTACTTCCTCCCTTCATCAATCAAGTATTTCTTCTGTTACCCATGGTTTCTTCGCAGCTACCTTCTTTGTACCTATGTTTTCCTTCCCAACTTCTGTGATGGCCCTTTTTAGAGATGTCCATTCCTCTTCAACTGTACTGCCTACTGCGCTATTCCTTATTGCTGTATCTATAGCGTTAGAGAACTTCAAACGTATCTCGTCATTCCTTAGTACTTCCGTATCCCACTTCTTTGCGTATTGATTCTTCCTGACTAATGTCTTGAACTGCAGCCTACTCTTCATCACCACTATATTGTGATCTGAGTCTATATCTGCTCCTGGGTACGCCTTACAATCCAGTATCTGATTTCGGAATCTCTGTCTGACCATGATGTAATCTAATTGAAATCTTCCCGTATCTCCCGGCCTTTCCAAGTATACCTCCTCCTCTTGTGATTCTTGAACAGGGTATTCGCTATTACTAGCTGAAACTTGTTACAGAACTCAATTAGTCTTTCTTCTCTTTCATTCCTTGTCCCAAGCCCATATTCTCCTGTAACCTTTTATTCTACTCCTTCCCCTACAACTGCATTTCAGTCGCCCATGACTATTAGATTTTCGTCCCACTTTACATACTGCATTACCCTTTCAATATCCTCATACACTTTCTCTATCTGTTCATCTTCAGCTTGCGACGTCGGCATGTATACCTGAACTATCGTTGTCGGTGTTGGTCTGCTGTCGATTCTGATTAAAACAACCCCGTCACTGAACTGTTCACAGTAACACACCCTCTGTCCTACCTTCCTATTCATAACGAATCCTACACCTGTTATACCATTTTCTGCTGCTGTTGATATTACCCGATACTCATCTGAACAGAAATCCTTGTCTTCCTGCCACCTCACTTCACTGACCCCTACTATATCTAGATTGAGCCTTTGTATTTCCCTTTTCAGATTTTCTAGTTTCCCTACCACGTTCAAGCTTCTGACATTCCACGCCCCGACTTGTAGAACGTTATCCTTTCGTAGATTATTCAATCTTTTTCTCATGGTAACCTCCCCCTTTGCAGTCCCCTCCCGGAGATCCGAATGGGGGACTATTCCGGAATCTTTTGCCAATGGAGAGATCATCATGACACTTCTTCAGTTACAGGCCACATGTCCTGTGGATACACGTTTCGTGTCTTTAATGCAGTGGTTTCCATTGCGTTCTGCATCCTCATGTCGTTGATCATTGCTGATCCTTCTGCCTTTAGGGGCAATTTCCCACCCCTAGGACAAGAGAGTGCCCTGAACCTCTATCCGCTCCTCCGCCCTCTATGGCAGAATGAGGCTGACTTCTTATGCCGGAAGTCTTCGGCCGCCAATGCTGATTATTTATCAAAATTTAGGCATTGGCGGGGATCGAACCAGGGACCGAAGATGTTTTGATTATGAATCAAAGACGCTACCCCTAGACCACGGGTACCGCCATCCTCTTACTATGAACGTCATACCTCGAATGAGAGGATCTCTGGCAGTTGGATTCGTAATACAATAAAGAGTTGGGTGATGAAATGTTTCCTATTTGTCCAGCTCACCTGTTGGTCAGAAGGGATAGGGGTTTCTCCTGGGAGACCTGATCAATTCCTCATGGTTCCCAGGGGGGAGGGCAGTGGGAAGGAGGAATCACCCAAGTTTGCAACCTGACACCGGATGTGAGAAGACCGTGATATCACCCAGAACCCGCAGTGAATAACCACTTATAGGTACATTTTACAGAGGCTCTGGAGAACACTGAAGGTATCAGAGCAGACAGCAGATTTAGAGATTCCGTGCCACTGGTTGTAAAAGTGATGTGACAAAAAGGCAAAAACCTCTGCAGCAAAAATCGAACACTGTTCTAAAAGGTGTTTTTCAAAAACTGAGATCATCTTGCACATGTCTTTATTGGTGGTAGCATAACTGATCTGAGATTTCAACACAATCGTAGTTTCGCAGTTTATTCCAGTCATTTCACGATCTGTATCACGGAGTTTGCGTCAGTAACTTCGGTTTTCCAAGGAGCCATTTAGCCACTGCATTTTTCCCCAGCATTGTGAGTTCAATTCTCCGCACTGCCATCCGTATTCGTCCAGAGCTCGATGAAAGGAGCGCGAGCGTTTCTGAGCTCATGAAACGTCCGAATTCCGTAGTTCCTCTACAGTTCTTTCCCTCACAATCGTAGTTGTTGCCACTGTTTCAGAGTTCACATTTGACACAGTATATTGCTCTGTCAGTGAATACATTCCGGTAGACTCATTATACTCAAAAAGTTTTCGACATCACCGACTGATAGAAAATTGCTATTGTTAAAGAAAGAGAGCACAGCAAAATTTTTTTGGCGTCTAAGGAGGTCTCTTTCAGACAGCGCTATTACATTGATAGCTAAGAACGCAATGCAATCAAATAAACAATTTGCAAATTGCCACCAATTTCAAGGAACACTGTATATGATTTAGTATTAATAGTGAACTCTCAAGCTGAGTGCAGACATGTTAGCTAAAGGTAGAGCTCTGTGTGCTGACTCGACCGGCCACCATGTCGTCCTCTTCCAGTGGCGTCATTCGGATGTGTTGAGGTGCATCGGGTCAACACACTGCTCTTCCTGTCGTTGTGAGCTCCTCAGACCATGGAGCCCCTACGTCTGACTTAAGTATCTCCTCAATTGGCACCAATAGGCTGAGTGCACCATGTTTCAGTCCTCCTAGAAAGGAAAAATTTCTGGTTGTGTCGGAATCGAACCCCCGTCCTCCGCATACCAGTCTGACACGCTGGTCACTGAGTTGTGGAGGCGTCCTCTCCGATACTTATGGTGTTTCTAAAGTCAGAAGGTAGCAGATCAGTTTTACCAGACGTCACAATAACATTTGTATATTTACGCCAATTTAAGCAAGCAAAGAAGAGACAGTTGCCGTTCTCCTCCTCCTCCCTACCACATCCACACAGCTGTGCTGGAGTGAGAAAGATGCGGTTAGTTTCGACAAAATGAACGAGAGTTGCAGTAAATCGAAAATTGAAACAATAAAAATGGTTCGTCGCTACTGACTTTTGGCCTTGTATAAATACCCAAGAAAATCGGAGAAACTTGGTGTGATAATTGGAAAAGAGCCGAAAGTGTAAGGGGCGAGCAAAACGTTTCCATTTGAGGGCCTCACAGACCATAACTGGTGTGCCACTCAAGCAAATTCGCTTTGAGTACTGAGGCAATCATCTCACCGACGCATCGTGTTGAAGATAGTCGTTTTGTAAATCATCGTGTCCTTTTCCGTGAAGATGTCCGTAATTGCCTGCTGTACATCCTCCTGCAACAGGAATCGTCTATCTTTAAGGCCATTTTTAAGGGACTGAAGCATGTTAATAACATGGGGAGAGTTCAAAACTGTAGGGCGAATGTTCGATTGTGGAGTGGAATTCATCATGACCACCCCGTTCGTCCTGTTTGGACGCATGTGGTAGGAACATCGCCGTAGTTCACGTTGCCATGTTTACTGCACGAACGTCATAAAGGCACGAACGTCATAAAGGCACGAACGCCACACTTACCCCTTTGGTCCGAGCACGGAGCTCACTACCCGAACCACACGTCACTGTTAAGCACTAATGAACGACTGGGTCCCTTACTTCGATTGCACATAATTCATTAAGGTCAATCCAACACACTTATTTCAAATAACATAAATGAAGTTACATTTGAATCTGTCTGATATTAAACAGGAATAAAAAAAACAATTTCAATATCAGCTGATTTAGTGCGTGAAGTGCGAGTTAAGCCAATAACTAGATAAACGTAAACAATTCTCCGTAATTCAAAACAGAGAAAAACAACCCACTGACAAATATTCAAAAAACCTTGCAATACTACTCAAAAGAATACACTGAAGTGGGGAGCAGTCATTCACCCGACAGAACACTTCAAAATGAGTTCAATAACACAGCTGCGTGCCCCACAAAACTGCAAGACATTACATACACTTCATTTGACGAATAACAAATACTCATTAACATTACGCCACTCCTGTTTGAACTGCAGTGTCCCAAAGAAACAGGTGCTTATTCTGAAAGAACAATTTTTTTAATATATGTTTAAATTACAGCATTAAGGAACTCCAAAAGATGTCCAATCGAACCCTCCCCCCCCCCCCCTCACCGAGCGAGGTGGCGCAGTGGTTAGCACACTGGACTCGCATTCGGGAGGACGACGGTTCAATCCCGTCTCCGGCCATCCTGATTTAGGTTTTCCGTGATTTCCCTAAATCGCTTCAGGCAAATGCCGGGATGGTTCCTTTGAAAGGGCACGGCCGATTTCCTTCCCCATCCTTCCCTCACCAGAGCTTGCGCTCCGTCTCTAATGGCCTCGTTGTCGACGGGACGTTAAATACTAATATCCTCCTCCTCCCCCCCCCCTTTCAGTTCAGGCACAAATATTTCCCCTTTCTAGGCGGAGGCTGAGCCAGAAACACAGAAAGCCACAAAAACACAGTTTTGCTGTCAAATCTTACAGGACACCCGGAAGCAGTAACAGACAAGGGGTCGGCACCCACAAATAACACAGGCTAAGAATGAGATTTTCACTCTGCAGCGGAGTGTGCGCTGATATGAAACTTCCTGGCAGATTAAAACTGTGTGCCCGACCGAGACTCGAACTCGGGACCTTTGCCTTTCGCGGGCAAGTGCTCTACCAACTGAGCTACCGAAGCACGACTCACGCCCGGTACTCACAGCTTTACTTCTGCCAGTATCTCGTCTCCTACCTTCCAAACTTTACAGAAGCTCTCCTGCGAACCATGCAGAACTAGCACTCCTGAAAGAAAGGATATAGCGGAGACATGGCTTAGCCACAGCCTGGGGGATGTTTCCAGAATGAGATTTTCACTCTGCAGCGGAGTGTGCGCTGATATGAAACTTCCTGGCAGATTAAAACTGTGTGCCCAACCGAGACTCGAACTCGGGACCTTTGCCTTTCGCGGGCAAGTGCTCTACCAACTGAGCTACCGAAACACGACTCACGCCCGGTACTCGCAGCTTTACTTCTGCCAGTATCTCGTCTCCTACCTTCCAAACTTTACAGAAGCTCTCCTGCGAACCATGCAGAACTAGCACTCCTGAAAGAAAGGATATAGCGCAAACATGGCTTAGCCACAGCGTGGGGGATGTTTCCAGAATGAGATTTTCACTCTGCAGCGGAGTGTGCGCTGATATGAAACTTCCTGGCAGATTAAAACTGTGTGCCCGACCGAGACTCGAACTCGGGACCTTTGCCTTTCGCGGGCAAGTGCTCTACCAACTGAGCTACCGAAGCACGACTCACGCCCGGTACTCACAGCTTTACTTCTGCCAGTATCTCGTCTCCTACCTTCCAAACTTTACAGAAGCTCTCAGCGCACACTCCGCTGCAGAGTGAAAATCTCATTCTGGAAACATCCCCCAGGCTGTGGCTAAGCCATGTCTCCGCTATATCCTTTCCTTCAGGAGTGCTAGTTCTGCATGGTTCGCAGGAGAGCTTCTGTAAAGTTTGGAAGGTAGGAGACGAGATACTGGCAGAAGTAAAGCTGTGAGTACTGGGCGTGAGTCGTGCTTCGGTAGCTCAGTTGGTAGAGCACTTGCCTGCGAAAGGCAAAGGTCCCGAGTTCGAGTCTCGGTCGGGCACACAGTTTTAATCTGCCAGGAAGTTTCATATCAGCGCACACTCCGCTGCAGAGTGAAAATCTCATTCTGGAAACATCCCCCACGCTGTGGCTAAGCCATGTCTCCGCTATATCCTTTCTTTCAGGAGTGTTAGTTCTGCATGGTTCGCAGGAGAGCTTCTGTAAAGTTTGGAAGGTAGGAGACGAGATACTGGCAGAAGTAAAGCTGTGAGTATCGGGCGTGAGTCGTGCTTCGGTAGCTCAGTTGGTAGAGCACTTGCCCGCGAAAGGCAAAGGTCCCGAGTTCGAGTCTCGGTCGGGCACACAGTTTTAGTCTGCCAGGAAGTTTCATATCAGCGCACACTCCGCTGCAGAGTGAAAATCTCATTCTGGAAACATCCCCCAGGCTGTGGCTAAGCCATGTCTCCGCTATATCCTTTCTTTCAGGAGTGCTAGTTCTGCATGGTTCGCAGGAGAGCTTCTGTAAAGTTTGGAAGGTAGGAGACGAGATACTGGCAGAAGTAAAGCTGTGAGTACCGGGCGTGAGTCGTGTTTCGGTAGCTCAGTTGGTAGAGCACTTGCCCGCGAAAGGCAAAGGTCCCCAGTTCGAGTCTCGGTTGGGCACACAGTTTTAATCTGCCAGGAAGTTTCATATCAGCGCACACTCCGCTGCAGAGTGAAAATCTCATTCTGGAAACATCCCCCAGGCTGTGGCTAAGCCATGTCTCCGCTATATCCTTTCTTTCAGGAGTGCTAGTTCTGCATGGTTCGCAGGAGAGCTTCTGTAAAGTTTGGAAGGTAGGAGACGAGATACTGGCAGAAGTACATCTACATCTACATCTACATCTATACTCCGCGAGCCACCTTACGGTGTGTGGCGGAGGGTACTTATTGTACCACTATCTGATCCCCCCTTCCCTGTTCCATTCACGAATTGTGCGTGGGAAGAACGACTGCTTGTAAGTCTCCGTATTTGCTCTAATTTCTCGGATCTTTTCGTTGTGATCATTACGCGAGATATATGTGGGCGGTAGTAATATGTTGCCCATCTCTTCCCGGAATGTGCTCTCTCGTAATTTCGATAATAAACCTCTCCGTATTGCGTAACGCCTTTCTTGAAGTGTCCGCCACTGGAGCTTGTTCAGCATCTCCGTAACGCTCTCGCGCTGACTAAATGTCCCCATGACGAATCGCGCTGCTTTTCGCTGGATCATGTCTATCTCTTCTATTAATCCAACCTGGTAAGGGTCCCATACTGATGAGCAATACTCAAGAATCGGACGAACAAGCGTTTTGTAAGCTACTTCTTTCGTCGATGAGTCACATTTTCTTAGAATTCTTCCTATCAATCTCAACCTGGCGCCTGCTTTTCCCACTATTTGTTTTATGTGATCATGCCACTTCAGATCGCTCCGGATAGTAACTCCTAAGTATTTTACGGTCGTTACCGCTTCCAATGATTTACCACCTATGGCATAATCGTACTGGAATGGATTTCTGCCCCTATGTGAAGCTGTGAGTACCGGGCGTGAGTCGTGCTTCGGTAGCTCAGTTGGTAGAGCACTTGCCCGCGAAAGGCAAAGGTCCCGAGTTCGAGTCTCGGTCGGGCACACAGTTTTAATCTGCCAGGAAGTTTCATATCAGCGCACACTCCGCTGCAGAGTGAAAATCTCATTCTGGAAACATCCCCCAGGCTGTGGCTAAGCCATGTCTCCGCTATATCCTTTCTTTCAGGAGTGTTAGTTCTGCATGGTTCGCAGGAGAGCTTCTGTAAAGTTTGGAAGGTAGGAGACGAGATACTGGCAGAAGTAAAGCTGTGAGTACCGGGCGTGAGTCGTGCTTCGGTAGCTCATTTGGTAGAGCACTTGCCCGCGAAAGGCAAAGGTCCCGAGTTCGAGTCTCGGTCGGGCACACAGTTTTAATCTGCCAGGAAGTTTCAACACAGGCTAAGAGTCAGGCTGGGAGCACATCCTACGAGAACGTGTTCACACTATGCTCACCACAAACTGTAGACATTCCGGCCGAATATCCGCTTGTAATAAATTCTTGATGGTTACAGCAACCAACCACAAATTGGTTTTAGGTCGCTTTATTTAAAAAGTTAGAATTTTTCACATTTCATCGGCAGACGGTTTCCGTGTTTTCATCAAAACAAACGATACATTGGTTTTCTGTGAGCTGCCAACGCAGGAAACCAATGTACCATTTCTTTTCCTGAAAGCATGAAAGCCTACTGATGATGAACTGAGAAAAAAGCGGAACCGATAACGGTACGTTGTTCAAAAAGTAGCATGCAATCAATTTGCAGCTCGTTTCTGTACACCATCAGCGATTTATTTCATTTAACAGCCATGGTCTCCAGCTACACCTTTATTTGACAAAATTCAGGAATTATTGTTTATTTAATACATCAAGTCAAATTTTTTACATCTTCTCCGTAAATAACACCAGGGAAGGTCTAAAAACAAGGCAATCAAAATCTAAATAAAATACAAGCCATCGATGTAAACCTGTTTTGTTGTCAGTGGCCTATTCTTGAAGTTTTCAGTGTGCTAAATCCTGAAAATGATAACAAAACAGCTGTATCACAAACATTTTTTTTAATTAACACGCAGTACTTAAAAATGCAATTCAGTCATCTGTATTATTCAGGTTTCATATGCTACTTCAAATAATAATGTTGTTGTTGTGTGGTCTTCAGTCCAGAAACTGGTTTGATGCAGCTCTCCATACTACTCTATCCTGTGCAAGCCTCTTCATCTCCGAATAACTACTGTAACCTACATCCATCTGAATCTACTTACTATATTCATCTCTTGGTCTCCTTCTACGATTTTTACCCTTCACGCTTCCTTCCCAGTACTAGATAGGTGATCCCTTGATGCTTCAAAACGTGCCCTGCCAATCGATCTCTTTTTTTAGTAAATTTGTGCCAAAACTTCCTCTTCTTCCCAAATCTATTCAGTACCTCCTCACTAGTTACATGATCTATCCATCTAATCTTCAGCATTCTTCTGTAGCACCACATTTCGAAAGCTTGTATTCTCTTTTTGTCTAAATTCTTTATCGTCAACGTTTCACATCCATACATAGATACGCTCCATACAAATAGTCTCAGAAAAGAGTGCCTGAGACTCAAATCTATACTCGACGTTAACAAATTTCTCTTCTCCAGAAACGCTTTCTTTGCCATAGCCAGTCTACATTTTATGTCCTCTCTACTTCAAGCATCATCAGTTATTTTACTCACCAAATAGCAAAACTCATCTACTACTGTAAGTGTCTCATTTCCTAATCTAATTCCCTCAGCATCAACTGATTCAATTCTACTACATTCCATTATCCTCGACTTGCTTTTGTTGATGTTCTTCTTATACCCTCCTTTCAAGACACTGTCCATTCCGTTCAACTGCTCTTCTAAGTCCTTTGCTGTCTCTGACAGAATTACAATGTCATCGGCGAACCTCAAAGTTTTTATTTCTTCTCCATGGATTTTAATACCTACTGAGAACTTTTCTTTTGTTTCCTTTACTGCTTGATCAATATACACATTGAATAACATCGGAGAGAGACTACAACCCTGTCTCACTCCCTTTCATGTCCTTCCAAGTCCTTTGCTGTCTCTGACAGAATTACAATGTCATCGGCGAACCTCAAAGTTTTTATTTCTTCTCCATCGATTTTAATACCTACTCAGAACTTTTCTTTTGTTTCCTTTACTGCTTGATCAATATACACATTGAATAACATCGGGGAGAGACTACAACCCTGTCTCACTCCCTTTCATGCCCTTCGACGCTTATAATTGCCATCTGATTTCTGTACAAATTGTAAATAGCCTTTCGCTCCCTATATTTTACCCTGCCACCTTCAAAATTTGAAAGAGAGTATTCTAGTCAACGTTGTCAAAAGCTTTCTCTGAGTCTACAAATGCTAGAAACGTAAGTTTGCCTTTCCTTAATCTTTCTTCTAAGATAAGTCGTAGGGTCAGTATTGCCTCACGTGTTCCAACATTTCTACGGACTCCAACCTGATCTTCCCCGAGGTCGGCTTCTCCCAGTTTTTCCATTCGTCTGTAAAGAATTCGTGTTAGTATTTTGCAACCATGACTTATTAAACTGATAGTTCTGTAATTTTTACGCCTGTCAACAACTGCTTTCTTTGGAATTGGAATTATTCTTCTTGAAGTCAGAGTATTTCGCCTGTCTCATACATCTTGCTCACCAGATGGAAGAGTTTTGTCATGGATGGCTCTCCCAAGGCTGTCAGAATTTCTAATGGAATGTTACTACCAGAGCCTTGTTTCGACTTAGGTCTTTCAGTGCCCTCTCAAATTCCTCACGTAGTATTGTATCTCCCATTTTTTCTTCATCTACGTCCTCTTCTATTTCCATAATACTACTCTCAAGTACATCGCCCTTGTGTAGATCCTCTATATACTTCTTCCACCTTTCTGTTTTCCCTT
This sequence comes from Schistocerca americana, assembly GCF_021461395.2. NCBI lineage: Eukaryota > Metazoa > Arthropoda > Insecta > Orthoptera > Acrididae > Schistocerca > Schistocerca americana. Next base: position 569,957,820 of record NC_060121.1, read on the forward strand.
CTTTGCTGAAGATGGGTTTTCCATGTGAGCTCATACGTCTCTTTAATTTTCCTCTAGGCAGTATCTACCTTACCTCTATCATACAGGTACATGCTTCTAGATCCTTACATTTGCCATCTAGCCATTTTGCACTTCACGTCGACGTCATTTTTGAGATGTTTGTATTCCTTTTCGCCTTCTTCATTTACTGCATTTTTTATATTTTCTCCTTTCATCAGTTAAATTCAATATCTATTCTGTTACCCAAGCATTTGTACTAGCCCTCGTCTTTTTACCTACTTGATGCTTTGCTGCCTTCACTATTTCATATCTCAACGACACCCATTCTTCTTCTACTGTATTTCTTTCCCCTGATCTCGTCAATTGTTCCCTAATACTCTCTCTGAAACTCTCTACAACCTCTGATCCTTTCAATTTATCCAAGTCCCATCTCCGTAAATTCCTACCTTTTTGCAGTTTCTTCAGTTTTAATCTACTGTTCATAACCAGTAAATTGTGGTCAGAGTCCACATCGGCCCCTGGAAATTTCTTTAAAATCTGGTTTCTAAATCTCGGTCTTACTATTATATAATCTATCTGAAACCTTCCAGTGTCTCCAGGCCTTTTCCATGCCATGTATATAACCTTCTTGCATGATTCTTGAACCAAGTGTTAGCTATGATTAAGTTATGCTCTGTGAAAAATTCTACCAGGCAGCTTCCACTTTCATTCCTTACTCCCAGTCCATATTCCCCTACAACTTTTCCTTCTCTTCCTTTTCCTACAGTCGCATTCCAGTCGCCCATGACTATTACTTTTTCGTCTCCATTAACTATCTGATTAATTTCTTTTATCGCATCATACATTTCATCAATCTCTTCCTCATCTGCGGAGCTATTTGGCATATAAACTTGAACTACAGTGGAAGACGCGGGCTTCGTGTCTATCTTGGCTACAATAATGCGTTCACTATGCTGTTTGTAGTAGCTTACCCATGCTCCTACTTTTTATTCATTATTAAACCTACTCCTGCAGTACCCCTATTTGATTTTGTATTTATAACCCTGTGTTCACCTGACCACAAGTCTTGCTCCTCCTGCCACCGAACTTCACTAATTCCCACTATATCTAACTTTAACCTATCCATTTCCCTTTTTAAATTTTCTAACCTACCTGCCCTCTTAAGGGATCTGACATTCCACGCTCCGAGCAGTAGAATGTGAGTTTTGTTTCTCCTGACAACGACGTCCTCCTAAGTAGTCCCCGCCCGGAGATCCGAATGGGGGACTATTTTACCTCCGGAATATTTTACCCAAGAGGACGCCATCAGCATTTAAGCATACAGTAAAGCCACATGCCCTCGGGAAAAATGACGGTTATAGTTTCCCCTTGCTTTCAGCCGTTCGCAGTACAAGCCCAGCAAGGCCGTTTTGATTGATGTTACAGGGCCAGATCAATCAATCATCCTGACTGTTGCCCCTGCAACTACTGAAAAGGCTGCTGCCCCTCTTCAGGAACCACACGTCTGTCTGGCCTCTCAACAGATACCCCTCCGTCGTTGTGGTAGCTACGGTACGGCTATCTGTATCACTGAGGCACGCAAGCCTCCCCACCAACGGCAAGGTCCAAGGTTCATGGGAAGGATAATAATGATATGAAACTGAAATATCGGTGTCAGTAGCTGCACTGGCCAGTATATACTGTAACTTCTATGACAAGCTCTTTGGCTCTTCATCTTTTTGCGAAGGACACCCCATTCAGCGAAAATGTTATGTTTTTTTCTTCTATAACTTAAGTCGGATTGAATTAAATTTGTCGGGAATCCCTTACCCAAAGATGGAGGATGTGTCAAGCACGACTATATCTGGGCAGCATGTTTGTTCGACCTGGCGTACGAAAAAGATGTTAGAATTCAACTTTGAATCAAAAATGACTCCGAGTGAGAGTGAGGCTTTCGTATCATCCAAAAGCTTCTTTCTAAGTTAGCAGACAGAAAATAGGACCCACAAAATCTGTTCGTCGTAGCCAATATGCTGGAAAAGATCAAGAATTTAGACTGTTTAATAAGTCTCAAGATACCAATGTGATGGGAGACAACCGCGGGTCTCTCTGCCGAGAGACGAAAGCAATCCACTAGAGAAAAATCTGTATTAAATTTTGTAAGAAGAAGAGAGAAAAGAAGTACAAGCAAAGGAAACACACACACACCAAAAAAATTTTGCATCACGTTGGTTCCGAGAGTTCCGGAACCTGTACAGAAAATTGGAATAGAGATCAACATAAACATCTTTTCCGCCCTTTTTATTGTTAGTGAAAGCCACACATTGCATGTTGTGCCACCATACGTCGAGACTTAAAAAGTGGTGGTCCAGATTGCTGTACACACCGGTACCTTTAATACCCAGAACCACGTCCTCTTGCATTGAGGCATGCCTGTATTCGTCGTGGCATACTATCCACACGTTCATTAAGTCACTGTTGGTCCAGATTGTCCCACTCCTCAATGGCGATTCGACGTAGCTCCCTCAGAGTGGTTGGTGGATCACATCGTCCATAAGTAGCCCTTTTCAGTCTGTCCCAGGCATGTTCGATAGAGTTCATGCCTGGAGAACATGCTGGCCACTAGAGTCGAACGATGTCGTTATCCTGAAGCAAGTCATTCACAAGATGTGTACGATGGGGGCACGAATTGTCGTCCACGAAGACGAATGCGTCGCCAATATGCTGCCGATATGGTTGCACTATGAGTCGGAGGATGGCTTCCAAGTATCGTACAGCCGTTACAGCGCCTTCCATGACGACCAGCGGCGTATGTCGGCCCCACATAATGCCACCTCAAAACAGCAGGGAACCTCCACCTTGCTGCACTCGCTGGACAGTGTGTCTAAGGCTTTCAGCCTGACCAGGTTGCCTCCAAACACGTCTCCGACGATTGTCTGGTTGAAAGCATATGCGACACTCATGGGTGAAGAGAACGTGATGCCAATCCTGAGCGGTCCATTCCGCATGTTTTTTGGCCCTCTGTACCGTGCGTCTTGTTGTCGTGGTTGCAAAGATGGATCTCGCCGTGGACGTCGGGAGTGAAGTTGAGTATCATACAGCCTACTGTGCACAGTTTGAGTCGTATCACGACGTCCTGTGGCTGCACGAAAAGCTTTATTCAACATGGTGGCGTTGCTGTCAGGGTTCCTCCAAGCCATAATCCTTAAGTAGTGGTCATCCACTGCAGCAGTAGCCCTTGGGCGACCTGAGCGAGACATGTTATCGACAGTTCCTGGTTCTCTGTATCTCCTCCATGTCCGAACAACATCGCTTTGGTTCACTCTGAGACGCCTGGACACTTCCCTTGTTGAGAGCCCTTCCTGGCACAAAGTAACAATGTGGACGCGATCGAACTGCGGTATGGTTGAACTACAGACAACACGAGCTGTGTACCTCCTTCCTTGTGGAATGACCGCAACTGACCGGATGGCAGACTCCCTCCGTCTAATAGGCGCTGCTCATGCATGGTTGTTTACTTCTCTGGGCGGGTTTAGTGACATCTCTGAACAGTTAAAGGGACTGTGTCTGTGATACAATATCAACAGTCGACGTCTGTCTTCAGCAGTTCTGGGAACCGGGGTGATGCAAAACTTTTTTTTCATGTGTGTAATTTCTGTGTAATAAAGAGGTGCTTCGAAATTCAAACTTCATGAAAGCTTCGTTCATTTTGAAATTAAATTACTTCCTACCCACTTACCTGTATTTGATTAATGTTTTAGCTTATAAAGAAATCACCTGGCTCTGTGGCCGAGGTAGCTCAGCGTGTTCGGTCAGAGGGTTAGCTGCCCTCTGTAACATAAAACTGAGCGAATGAATCAACGAAGAACTTGAATGGATGTCATGGGACGTCCGCCTCAAACAAATCCAACCATCAATAAAAAAACAAAATCAGATTTAAAAAAACGGTCGGTAACGCGCGTCTGTGTGGTAGCGCTCGACTCGGTGGCAAGCTGGTTCGGTTGGAAAATTTTCGTTTTCTGCATTCACCCGGTGAAGGGAAGGCAGGCAGTGGCGTAAAGAGTAAAGCAGCGGCAAATCACCTCAACTAGTATCTTGCCGAGAGCGGCTGTGCGGGATTTCTGCTTATGCTCCCTTGCGTTCATTTGATGAGTATGGGAGCGCTTTGACTTCTGATACGTTATGCAAGAAAACTGAGGTCAAATATGGTTTTAGTGCTCAAGAGACGATGAGATTAAGCTATTAACTAATAAAACGTAAACAAAACATAATTGTCTTTAGTCTACGAAATTAATGCCTCGTATAATAAACTGAAGTTACTGGTGCAGACTAATTCAGACCATCTACACCGTTATAATTGTGTTATGCTAAAATCTCTGTAATGATAAACATTTGTAACCGACAGAAGTGTCGAATTTTCCCTCTATTTTCAAGTCAAATCGAGACATCAAACTTGATGTACAACTTATCTCCTGGCTCTTAAATATGAAAGTGCGGCATCCACTTACATTTTTGGAAGGCAGCGTCCTACAGTTAGTAAATATTTAAAGAAAGCCATTTAAAAATATAGCTCCAAAAGCTGCTAACAGAACAACACTTGTTACCGGGTTCGATCGAACTAATCATCAACAGGAAACGCAAAATTGCTATAGCAGCTGATATAGCATCATTTCTACCATATCGTTAATAATAAAAAAGAAATTATAAAAGTCATGCTGCAGCATTATCAAGAGGAAAACATTCTCTTAGTCGTGTAACTCAACAACCTTTGATATTTTGATCTCTATCTTCGCTGACCCGTGGTCTAGGGGTAGCGTCTTTGATTCATAATCAATACGTCTTCGGTCCCGAGTTCGATCCCCGCCACCGCCTAAATTTTGATAAATAATCAGCATTGGCGGAAGAAGACTTCCGGCATAAGAAGTCAGCCTCATTCTGCCATAGAGGGCGGAGGAGCGGATAGAGGTTCAGGGCACTCTCTTGTCCTAGGGGTGGGAAATTGCCCCTAAAGGCAGAAGGATCAGCAATGATCAACGACATGAGGATGCAGAACGCAATGGAAACCACTGCATTAAAGACACGAAACGTGTATCCACAGGACATGTGGCCTGTAATTGAAGAAGTGTCATGATGATCTCTCCATTAGCAAAAGATTCCGGAATAGTCCCCCATTCGGATCTCCGGAAGGGGACTGCCAAGGGGGAGGTTACCATGAGAAAAAGATTGAATAATCTACGAAAGGATGACGTTCTAGGCAGAGGGTGTGTTACTGTGAACAGTTCAGTGACGGGGTTGTTCTAATCAGAATCGACAGCAGACCAACACCGACAACGATCGTTCAGGTATACATGCCGACGTCGCAAGCTGAAGATGAACAGATAGAGAAAGTGTATGAGGATATTGAAAGGGTAATGCAGTATGTAAAGGGGGACGAGAATCTAATAGTCATGGGCGACTGGAATGCAGTTGTAGGGGAAGGAGTAGAAGAAAAGGTTACAAGAGAATATGGGCTTGGGACAAGGAATGAAAGAGGAGAGAGACTAATTGAGTTCTGTAACAAGTTTCAGCTAGTAATAGCGAATACCCTGTTCAAGAATCACAAGACGAGGAGGTATACTTGGAAAAGGCCGGGAGATACGGGAAGATTTCAATTAGATTACATCATGGTCAGACAGAGATTCCGAAATCAGATACTGGATTGTAAGGCGTACCCAGGAGCAGATATAGACTCAGATCACAATATAGTGGTGATGAAGAGTAGGCTGAAGTTCAAGACATTAGTCAGGACGAATCAATACGCAAAGAAGTGGGATACGGAAGTACTAAGGAATGACGAGATACGTTTGAAGTTCTCTAACGCTATAGATACAGCAATAAGGAATAGCGCAGTAGGCAGTACAGTTGAAGAGGAATGGACATCTCTAAAAAGGGCCATCACAGAAGTTGGGAAGGAAAACATAGGTACAAAGAAGGTAGCTGCGAAGAAACCATGGGTAACAGAAGAAATACTTGATTGATGAAAGGAGGAAGTACAAACATGTTCCGGGAAAATCAGGAATACAGAAATACAAGCCGCTGGGGAATGAAATAAATAGGAAGTGCAGGGAAGCTAAGACGAAATGGCTGCAGGAAAAATGTGAAGACATCGAAAAAGATATGATTGTCGGAAGGACAGACTCAGCATACACGAAAGTCAAAACAACCTTTGGTGACATTAAAAGCAACGGTGGTAACATTAAGAGTGCAACGGGAATTCCACTGTTAAATGCAGAGGAGAGAGAAGATAGGTGGAAAGAATAAATTGAAAGCCTCTATGAGGGTGAAGATTTGTCTGATGTGATAGAAGAAGAAACAGGAGTCGATTTAGAAGAGATAGGGGATCCAGTATTAGAATCGGAATTTAAAAGAGCTTTGGAGGACTTACGGTCAAATAAGGCAGAAGGGATAGATAACATTCCATCAGAATTTCTAAAATCATTGGGGGAAGTGGCAACAAAACGACTATTCACGTTGGTGGGTAGAATATATGAGTCTGGCGATATACCACCTGACTTTCGGAAAAGCATCATCCACACAATGCCGAAGATGGCAAGAGCTGACAAGTGCGAGAATTATCGTACAATCAGCTGAACAGCTCATGCATCGAAGCTGCTTACAAGAATAAAATACAGAAGAATGGAAAAGAAAATTGAGAATGCGCTAGGTGACGACAGTTTGGCTTTAGGAAAAGTAAAGGGACGAGAGAGGCAATTCTGACGTTACGGCTAATAATGGAAGCAAGGCTAAAGAAAAATCAAGACACTTTCATAGGATTTGTCGACCTGGAAAAAGCGTTCGACAATATAAAATGGTGCAAGCTGTTCGAGATTCTGAAAAAAGTAGGGGTAAGCTATAGGGAGAGACGGGTCATATACAATATGTACAACAACCAAGAGGGAATAATAAGAGTGGACGATCAAGAACGAAGTGCTCGTATTAAGAAGGGTGTAAGACAAGGCTGTAGCCTTTCGCCCCTACTCTTCGATCTGTACATCGAGGAAGCAATGATGGAAATAAAAGAAAGGTACGGAGTGGAATTAAATTACAAGGTGAAAGGATATCAATGATACGATTCGCTGATGACATTGCTATCCCGAGTGAAAGTGAAGAAGAATTAAATGATCTGCTGAACGGAATGAACAGTCTAATGCGTACACAGTATGGTTTGAGAGTAAATCGGAGAAAGACGAAGGTAATGAGAAGTAGTAGAAGTGAGAGCAGCGAGAAACTTAACATCAGGATTGATGGTCACGAAGTCAATGAAGTTAAGGAATTCTGCTACCTAGGCAGTAAAATAACCAATGACGGACGGAGCAAGGAGGACATCAAAAGCAGACTCGCTATGGCAAAAAAGGCATTTCTGGCCAAGAGAAGTCTACTAATATCAAATACCGGCCTTAATTTGAGGAAGAAATTTCTGAGGATATACGTCTGGAGTACAGCATTGTATGGTAGTGAAACATGGACTGTGGGAAAACCGGAACAGAAGAGAATCTAAGCATTTGAGATGTGGTGCTATAGACGAATGTAGAAAATTAGGTGGACTGATAAGGTAAGGAATGAGGAGGTTCTACGCAGAATCGGAGAGGAAAGGAATATGTGGAAACACTGATAAGGAGAAGGGACAGGATGATAGGACATCTGCTAAGACATGAGGGAATGACTTCCATGGTACTAGGGGGAGCTGTAGAGGGCAAAAACTGTAGAGAAAGACAGAGATTGGAATACGTCAAGCAAATAATTGAGGACGTAGGTTGCAAGGGCTACTCTGAGATGAAGAGGTTAGCACAGGAAAGGAATTCGTGGCGGGCCGCATCAAACCAGTCAGTAGACTGATGACCAAAAAAAAAAAATCTTTGCTGCTGTTGTGGAGAGCACCCTGCAGCAGCTAACATAGAAATAGCCAGTGTTATAAGACTGCCCAGTAACGCAAACGCATTTTAACCTTGACGACACCTACGCAGAACGGTGTTTCTACTTTTATTTTTATTACTGACGCCACAGCAGAAGTGATGCCATACAAGCTGTTATAACAGTTTTATGTTGCCTATGGTGATTAGTTCGGTCGAAACGGGTAACGTATAATGGTTTGTTTTATTAGCAGCTCTTTGTGTTCCATAAAAATGATTGTCTTTGAATGCCGTATTCACGGTCACCTCGGCGACAGAATGAGACAACAAGGACAGGCGCAGTCGCAACGACGTTTTGATGCGAGTTCCACTTTCCACAAAGCACAAATGGAGATGACGACTACGACAGTCAAGCGTTGCATTAAAATTTTCAATATGCAATAAAGTTTATACAGCCGAAAGCCTCGTCTTTTCGTTGCCTTTAGAGGATCAGTCTGTAGTGAATAAGTGAAGAAGTTCCATAAACGGCATGCAGCCTCCAGCTTTGTATTGGCGACCTGTAACTTACCTCGCTCTGACAACTTCGGCATAGTTAATTTATACCCCTTACGAGGAGTATTCAGGTGCCATTTATGAATGCATCTCGTTAACCTCGGCACAGTTGTTTAGGGAAAGAAAGGGAAGGAACCAAAATACATACACCATTACAGATGCACCTAAGTACAAGCAGAAGTCGTATTTCTCTAGCACATTTAATGGTAAGCATAACCTTCAAATATTTTCACTGCAGTGCTGCGGTCGTGACTCTGCGCATGTACAATGAATTTTATAGTTCATAGGCACTGCGTGTGGGGCCAGGGAAAATAAAGGCATTCTTTTCTTCCACCATGAGTCGGTAAAATGTTCATCACGGAGAACGTTCCAACCCACGTTTTCGGAATATAAAACTCAGCAGACAAACACATACGTATCGAGAGATTTGTAATCAAAGCAAACTGATTAGAAAATTTAACGGGGAGGGTCGGAACATGAAAGACACGAGACTATGGTTACGGTACGATTTTTTGGAACGAGCAATTGCAAATGAAAATTTTCAAAGGCAGACGGGCCAGAATTATGCAGCTTTCTTATAAATTTATAAATTTACAAATTCGCACAACCTCTGGGCTCTGTTATACAGGGTGTTTCAGAAGTGATGGTGAATATTCAGGGATATGACAGGAACGATCATTCGAAACAAAAACGTCGGGTAAATATGGGCTCAAACGCATACCTTAGGAGCTAAGAGCAGTTCTTGATCTTCGATACTGTGAAAAAAATCTCTTCTACTGTACGCTCTTTGCTTTACATATTTTGGGAAACGATAGTATGAACCAAAACAAGAAAAAGTGTTCAGTAAAGACATTCTCTAAAATGCATACCTTACAAGTTGTGAGGTTTAGGTTAAGTAGTGTGTAAGCTTAGGGACTGATGACCTTAGCAGTTAAGTCCCATAAGATTTCACACACATTTGAACATTTTAACGATCATTGCTGTCATATCCCTGAATACTGACCATCAGTTCTGGAATACCCTGTATCGTGACAGATTACTGAGCATCAGTGAAAAATATCTAAAGCCAAAGAACTTTCAGTTAAACAATAGAAAAAAGCCGCCTTTTATATCTCTGAAGAACTAGTGTGAATCCGTTTATAAAGCAGCGCGCGCTAAGATTTATGTATTCTGTTATAATACCAATAACGTAGTCTCTATGTGAGAAGTTTGAATAAGTGAATTGGCACCAATGCTTTGTACTTGTGAGACCTTAGTTTCTCCTGGTGTATACAATATTCAAACAACTTACGAGAATCCAGCCTGTTGACGTTGTCGACAACCGCGTTATTTCGACGGGAGCACGCCCTGCCATTTTCAAGGCAAAACTGCAGCAAGTGAAGCGCTGTGCAAGCGTATTTAAAACCTCCGTTTTCAGAGAAACTCTGGAAAGATAAAAGGCCGCGCGGGATTAGCCGAGCGCTCTAAAGACGCTGCAGTCATAGACTGTGCGGCTGGTCCCGGCGGAGGTTCGAGCCCTCCCTCGGGCATGGGTGTGTGTGTTTGTCCTTAGGATGATTTAGGTTAAGTAGGGTGTAAGCTTAGGGACTGATGACCTTAGCAGATTTCACACACATTTGAACTTTTTTGAAAGATAAAACACACACATTATATATATATATATATATATATATATATATATATATATATATATATATATATATATAGAGAGAGAGAGAGAGAGAGAGAGAGAGAGAGAGAGAGAGAGAGAGAGAGAGAGAAAGAGACAGAGTAAACACTAGCGCCATCACAAACCAAAGATGACCGACATCAAAAGTTATCGATAATGAAATTAGTGATTAACAGGTGAGGCAGCATAAACTCTGTCCCTCTATATTTTGACAAGGGAGGGAGCAGCATTCCACGCAGAATTTAAACAAAAACCATCTCCATTTATAAGGTTACCTGCTAATTTCATTTCAAGTGCTTCGTTAACAACACTATCCCAATGGGAGCGCATGCCAGAATCTCCGTGCCAAGACGGTGTGCCACAATGGCTGATTTTCTTGGCTGTTGTACGCGTGGATTGCGCTTATGCTCAATACACCGGTCCTCCATAGTCCTGATAGTCTGATCAATATATGACATGCCACAACTGTTAGGAATACGGTTGTTACTCGCCTTACGCAAACCAAGATCATCCTTTGCGGAACCTAAAAGGACCCTGATCCTAGGCTGTAGTCGAGAAACACAATTCACATTTCCGCAAAATACGGCCAATCGTGTTCGAAATGCTTCCTACATAAGCCAAAAAGGCCGTAGACGTTGGTGCTACCTCGGTATTATCATCACTCAATTTGTCTCCCACTATAACCATTCTGACGAAAGATAACTTCGAGATGGGCTAACTCAGCTGACATACTCTCAGGGGCCGAGATCACACAGGCACTATGAACCAAGATACGATTTACCCCTTCACATTGAGCCGGATGGTGACAACCATGAGCCTGCAGGCACTAGTCAGTACAAAAAGCGTGTTCCAATGTACCATCCACCTTCCTCCTGACCAGCACATCAAGGAAGGGAAGATAGCGATTCTTTCCCACTTCCATCGTGAAACAAATATTTGGTTAGATTGAATTCAGATGTTCTAAAAAGTCGTTCAAAATTTCACTGCCATGAGAGCAAACAGAAAAAGTATCGTCTACATATTTCAAAATACAAGAAGGTTTCAAAGCCACCGCCTCCAAGGCACGCTCCTCGAAATCTTCCATCAACAGATTGGCAAAAATAGGTGACAACGGGCTTCCCATCGCAACTCCATCTATCTGCTCGTAGTTCTAGTGATTAAATAAAAAGTAACCGGAAGTCAACGCACGTAGAAATAGGTTCGTTAAATCAGCGCCAAACCTAAAGTCAATCAGCCACAGCGAATCAGCCAGAGGAATATGGGTGAACAGAGACACCATAACAAAACTTACTAGAATGTCAGGTTCATTCAAACAGATTCCTTCTAATCGATGTAACAAATCAGTCGAGTTCTTAATGTGTTGCTCACGCCGACCTACTATAGGGCTCAACAGAGTAGCAAGATGTTTTGCAACACGATATGTCGGAGGACCAACGTTACAATCCGACGAAGAAGAACCCTCTCCTTGTGGGTCTTTTGGAGGCCATGTAACCTATGTGGAACAGTACAACAAGAACTGAGACACTTGATAATCTCCTGGATAAGGAACTTCCTGTCAACACTTTTTGTGGGGTCAGAACCGATAACGCGATACGCTGAATCGGGCAGTAAACAGGCATGTTTCGAACGTAATCCTGCTTGTCCAAAACCACGGAAGCATTGCCCTTGTTCACAAATAAAATGGCAATATCGGGATCAACTCTAAGTGAACATAGAACAAAACTCTCAGCCGTAGTGATATTACTCTTGTGTGGACGTGTCCCAGTCAACACACGGCGTACCTCCCTCTTAGGCTCCTCTGCGACATCACAAGGTAGTTTAAAACAGCCTGTTTAACAGAACTAATAAAATCAATCACGGGCAAACGCTTGGGAGTTGGTACAAATTTTAAACCTTTCCCTACCACGGATAAATCTGCGTCGTCAAAAGCTTTCTTCCTGAAATTTCTCTCAGAACGTCAAGATATAGTATTAGACAACGAGCCACAGAGACGTTCAAACTTTGCCAAATGCCGGGCAGTTACACAGTAAAATTCTCAGTCAGATTGCGACCATGAAGCACCGTCCAGCCAATCCCAAGAAAAATCCGAAATTTTTGAAGCTATCATTAAATGAAGTCGAAACAATTCCTTGGAAACAAAACCCATCTGTCAGCTACTGTAATGGGTCCTTTCACGAACAAGAGATAGACTAGTGCGTTGTTTGTTCCGACTGGCGGCGGGAGAATTAATATGATGCACACCTTTGGTAAACGTTAGAACAATATTTCGATCACGACGGCTCAGCAATAGCGACAATGCACATTGCAATCTTACTCTACTGCTGCGAAGTTTATCCAAACTCCGCAAGTAACAATGCATTTCCTCCCCATAGTGGTAAACGATGTGAGACTTTACTTTCTCCCAGCGTGTACAGATTTGAAATAACTTACGGAAATGCACCTGTGTGACGTCATCGACAACCGCCGATATTTTCACCAGAGCACACCCTGCCGGTTTCAAGAAAAAACTGCAGCAAGTAAGCACTGTGCAAGTGAATTTTAAACCTCGGTTTTCAGAGAAACTCCAGAAATTTAATACACACACACAGTAAACAGTAGCGCCATCACAAACCAAAGAGCCGGCCGTTGTAGCCGAGCGGTTCTAGGCGCTTCAGTCTGGAACCGCACGACTGCTACGGCCGCAGGTTCGAATCCTGCCTCGGCCATGAATGTGTGTGATGTCCTTAGGTTAGTTAGGTTTATGTAGTTCTAAGTTCTAGGGGACTGATGACCTCATATGTTAAGTCCCATAGTGCTCAGAGCCATTTGAACCATTTGAACAAACCAAAGATGACCGATGTCAAAATTTATCGATAGTGCAATTAATAATCAATTAATTGAGCAAGTAGCATTAAAAAAGAGATGGTGATTTCTGTGTAAATCCTGCATGAAATCCTACTCTCTGCATTGTCACGAAACAGAGGGACAGAGTTCATGCTACCTCACCCGTTGACTACGAATTTCATATTGATAATTTTTGACGTTGGTCGTCTTTGGTTTGTGATAGTGCTAGTGTTGCGCGTGTGTGTGTGTGTGTGTGTGTGTGTGTGTGTGTGTGTGTGTGTGTGTGAGTGTCATCTTTCCGGAGTACCTCTGAAAAAGGAGGTCTTAAATTCGCTTGTACTGCGTTTACTTGCTGCAGTTTTCCCTTGAGAATGGCAAGGTGTGCTTCAGTCGAGATATCGGCGGTTATCGACGACATCACTCACATGGATTTCCGTAAGTTATTTGCTTTGCATTTGTCTATTCTTCTGAAGTAATATACTGCTGGAATGCATGACAACAGCCGGCCGGTGTGGCCGTGCGGTTAAAGGCGCTTCAGTCTGGAACCGCGTGACCGCTACGGTCGCAGGTTCGAATCCTGCCTCGGGCATGGATGTGTGTGATGTCCTTAGGTTAGTTAGGTTTAATTAGTTCTAAGTTCTAGGCGACTGATGACCTCAGAAGTTAAGTCGCATAGTGCTCAGAGCCATTTTTTTGCATGACAACATCAAAGAAAGTGGATGGCATGTTGAGTTTTCAATGTTAAGTTTACTCTCCAAACATTTTCACTGCACCGCTGTTGTGGTCATACCACCGTAGCTCTTACTACTACAATTCCGTCATAATTCAAATCTCCCAACACGCTTTTTTCATATCTTCGAAATTCATCCACAGCCTTCGAAACCCAAGCACCGTTAATACATCAAACTATCCTGTAGTACCAATTTTTTTTTTCGAAATTTTCGCTGTGGTGCCATAAATAAATTCAGCAGAAACTGAAATGGAAGAGTGGGAAACAAGAACCTTCGTCTACATATGTTTAGGAGAACTGACGGAGACTTTTAACATCTTTAAGAACATAAAACACCATAAATGTAATTGAATCTTAGGCGATTGCATTTACACTTATGTGATACTGCAAACTTTGATGAAGGGTACTCTGTGTTGATTTTAGTAAGCGTAGTAATTTCAAAGGAAGCAGTCTATCAGAAGTAATGTCAAAGAAATCAACCTAGCAGAAGTAGTGTATAAAGCGTATACTGGAATTCTCAGTAACAGACGAAAAAATAATATAGTAGAGTCTGTCAGATTAAAAAATAAGAGCAATTAGGAGTAGCATGTCAAGAATGAACGCTTTTTTGTAAATAGTAAGGTTTGAAAAACAGCAGAACTATTCTTATGACTTGTTCTTTCAAATCTTTGGGGGACAAGGCTATGAAAATATATGAACCAGAGTTGCTTAGAGAGCACCTTGTGTAGTTCACTAGCGCTGTGATGGTCTCGTCCTTTGCATAATAGGGGCTTTAAGTCACTCACTATAACTCAACACTGAGATAGAGGAGCCATCAAATTTCAAGCTCTTTTACGGATGCTACGGACCGCATAGGAAACGTCATAGAGGAACGAAATACCACTGATAAACACGAATCCACAACGAGAGAGATGGAACATCTGAGGGACCAGGATGCTCAACAAATACTGCAAAAACAGGAATGCACAAAAACATGGAGTAGTTGTGGGCAGACAAGAAACGGATAAACCTGCTGCAGTGATAACGCTTTTTAGCAGAAAGCCACACTTGACCATTTGCTAAAAGCCAGGTCCTGGGATCCCTGATCCGACACATCAATATAACACAGAGAAAAGTGGTGGAGATTGCTAAACGTACCATAATTTTTGTGAGAGAAATTTTATTTTATTCGGTTTCCAAGTTGTACAGATGAACCAGTCACGTACAATAGCAGTAGTGACAAAACGACAATAGCCAAATGACGCTCGAGTTTAAGAGATAAGTAACTTCCACTGATGCAGGCAGAGTCGATACATATGCAGTAGTGAAGTACGGTGTGGACTGGTCGAACATCAAAGCCACGATCCTACTGATAGGCATTGACGAAACGTTGGTATTTTTAAGAGAGTTGTGAGACTAGGGAATGACACACTGAAAATTTGAAAAATTTTAATGCTAACAACGATTTATCACAAATATAACAACATTATCAATAACTGAGTGACGGAGCTGAAACAAATAATATAAATTACACGCTTTGTTAACTAAAAATAAAAAATGTTTTGTATTTCCTGAACGGCACGGACGAAGAAAACTCCTTACCAGAGCCACATGACAGTTGCTTGGATTTACTGCTTTCGGCGGGCAGCAGCCTCAGCCATTAAGCATCTGGGCACGCCAAGACAACTTCCATTGTCATTCATGTTTCCTCCTACTATTTTCGAACAACTGGAGGTTTTGCATTCCTGATTGGGACAACCAGAGGAACCATAACCATAGAGAACCACCAGTAACAGCGGAAGGTTGAGTCAGGCCTGGAAGCGTGTTCACAGAGCTTAGTGTTTGCGGCACCTGCTCGAGGAAACCAGGAATTCCTGGTTCGCGTCCTGTTCTAGCACGCACTTTTTTCCCCCCAACATACTCATTACATCGGAGTTCAGCATTTCTGAGCGTAAGTTCAATGACATCATTTCAAGGCATCGCATTTTCACCGAGTTCATCCCCATTACCTTCATTCATTTAAGGTCGGTTACATGAATTTACAGAAAATTGACTAAAGTGGTTCATGGCGAACATGAGAATAAATTAAGTACATTACATAAATTTAGCTGAAAATACCTGAAAAAAGGACGTAGAAACTCCATATTTGAAAGAAGCGCTAATAATGCAATAATTTAAAGAGTCACGGTGTGATGAGAGTAGGAGTTGATAGTGTAAAGGCTGAACCAATGACAACAGTATTTGACTTGCTGAAAGAGTAGCCCGTTGTTTCCAGGACAGTGCTGGGATAGAAAACGTTGTAGACATCTCAGGACGACGTCGACGGGCCCCGGAATTAAATTAATTTCATCGAGGCTGTGTTGTAGTCTTGTAGTACGCAGAATGGTTTTTCTCAGTAACTGCCCTACCCGTTGAATGTGAGGTACCACTTGTGTGTGAATGTTGGTACTGGTGACTCATATAACGCATACACGGTGGTCATCTTCGTTGTGGACGAGTGCGGAGCCCAGATTCACGCCTGGATGGACATATCAGACTAATTACAGTCTACGACCGCATTGCAGTATGGAGATGCTAATCAGCTGAGACCATCAGCAACCATTTGCACGAAGTTCTTATACGTGCAAGGGCAATGTTCGGCTCGGTTCCTCTCACAGCTCGCCACGCTAGAGACCAGTGACTAGCAACTACACCGGTGTCCAAAATTAAAGCAACAAACCGATATTTCCTCGTCCTGTGGCTAATTAACGATATAATCATACAAACTGTCAACAGATGTCCGTACGTTCGTATTCTGCACGGAAGAAGGCACTCCGATCAACAGACAACCCCGCCAACGATGACGTCATGGCACCTATCAGGTGGGTTAGTGTTTGCCAGGTAATCCCACATTCACAATCGCTGCGTACACAGTCACAGACGGCGCAGTATGGCACAGGGAAGACGCGTACTCGACTCTCTGCAGTGATTGATGTGTGTGGGGGGGGGGGGGGGGGGGGGGGCGGGAGGTGGGATAGGCAGAATGGAACAAGGAGAGTCGCAAACTGATGTGCTGATGTCACCCGATGGCTTAATGTGTATCGTTCTATTGTTTCTCGGATGTGGCGACAGTTAATAGAGACACAAACTGTATCCCGAAACTAGGGCAGGGCCGACCACTTGTGACATCAGAAAGAGAGGACCGTTATTTGGCTGTAAGGGCACGACGGTGCAGCCTTAGTACTGCACAACAACTGGCATCCTACCTCGCAGCATCCACTGGAAATATTGTATCGAGGCAGACAGTGTACAGAAGGCTTCGGCAGAGTGGTCTTTATTGTCGGAGACCTGCGGTATGTCTACCTCTGACGCGTCTTCACAGAAGGGAACCTCTAGAGTGGAGTCGTGAACATGCCACCTGGACAGTGGAACAGTAGGCCAATGTTCTGTCCACAGATGATCCCTGTTTGGTCTGGAGAGTGATTCATGACGGATTGGCATCTGGAGGGAACGTGGAATACTATTTCGGAACCCAAACATTGCGGAATGAGACCGATATCGAGGAGGATGCCTAATGGTGTGGGCAAGGATTATGTTGACCACTCGAACACCTCTTCATGAAATTGCACGGTTGAAGCGGCAAGGTTTAACTGCTGTCAGGTGTTGTGACGAGACCTTGGGACGTCATGTGCGGTTTTTGTGAGGTTTTGCTGGACCTCATAGAACACCGGTGGTTGACGTTTCCTTGGAAACGGAAGAATTTGCAAGCATGACATGATCTGCTCGCTCTCCCGATTCCCTTGCATAATGGCTGGGATGCACTAGGGAGACGGGTTGCATCACGTCAACATCCACCAACCACTCTCCAAGACTTGCGACAGGTCTGCAGGAAGAATGGGCGTTATTGCCTCAGCATGTCACAGTATGCCCTGTATTCATAAGGGATGTATTTCTGCTAGAGGTGATCATACCCCATACTGAGCACATTAACTAGTTGTGGAACGTGTGCGCAAATCCATTAAGTTGGAAAAAACGAACAACATTTTTGTCTACCGTTATGCATTTTATAGTTGTTAACGTTCTGTTCAAATGGTTCAAATGGCTGAGCACTATGGGACTTTACATCTGAGGTCATCAGTCCCCTAGAACTTAGAACTACTTAAACCTAACTAACCTAAGGACATCACACACGTCCATGCCCGATGCAGGATTCGAACCTGCGACCGTAGCGGTCGCGCGGTTTCAGACTGTAGCGCCTAGCCGGCCGGAGTGGCCGAGCGGTTGTACGCGCTACAGTCTGGAACCGCGCGACCGCTACGGTCGCAGTTTCGAATCCTGTCTCGGGCATGGATGTGTTTGATGTCCTTAGGTTAGTTAGGTTTAAGTAGTTCTAAGTTCTAGGGGACTGATGACCTTAGAAGTTAAGTCCCATAGTGCTCAGAGCCATTTTAACCTGTTCCACATCCAGCATGGCTGTAGGGTCACATTTGTAAGTCGTACAAGTTGCTGAAATTATTATTCAAAAGCATTACTCCGTAGTTTTATTTGATGTGATTATGACTTATGTCGACTATTAACGTCAATGTAATTATTAATTCATTGCCACATGGACGTAAAAATGTAAAGATTCTTACCACAATTGTCAGAATTTGCCGTCGGTTGGCTTAATGCTCGCCTTGTCGTTGGTCTTTATATTTTTTCTAACAACACTTATTTTTCAAGATCACAACAGCACTTTAAAAAATCGGGATCCAAAAAAATTACGTAACTAAATAACCCCGTATTGCACGTTGACGAATCAGTACTGTGACATTTCTCGAAACAATGACTCTAGCTGTAACCGAAACTGCAGATCTGAAGATGGTTCTGGAGGATCCGAAACCGGTCATGTGAATACACATTTTTTGCAATCAAGACGGATTATAAATAACATTGGTATAACCTCATTTCACAAAACTTCCTGCAAACGTAACGTCATTTTTGACGTCACATGCAATATCGAGAACTGCAGGAATACTATCGACTTTCGTTAGCGTTCGATGTGGGCCTCTCTCACATGGGTAAGAGCTCACTCATGTCGTTAGCGGCAGTAATATACCAACCGGAAGTGCTATTGGTTTGCAGGAGGTCTTCTGAGGTGATAGTCACCCGCGAAATTTTTACGAGAAAGAATAATATGAATGTTATTGCTCCCCGTTTCACTCGCAGCAATTCAAGCTGTCCACTTAGGTTGCCGCCTATCCTCACACTCGAAAACCGCCACATATTCGGAAATAAAAAGCGAAATATTTATTTCATCCTTTGTTCTCAAATCAGACGGAAATGCTAAATAACACTGAATATTGCAGAACATGCTTGTATTACATTCATAAGAAAGTCCTAGATTGTGTCAACAACACTTTAGATGAGAAATGTCAAATATTAATATGCAGGGGGAAGCAAACCTACATGCTTCGACTTCGTAAACCACGACATTATTCATTACACTAGAGCTTATTCATGTGACAGCTTTAGCCGGCCGGTGTGGCCGTGCGGTTAAAGGCGCTTCAGTCTGGAACCGCATGACCGCTACGGTCGCAGGTTCGAATCCTGCCTCGGGCATGGATGTGTGTGATGTCCTTAGGTTAGTTAGGTTTAACTAGTTCTAAGTTCTAGGCGACTGATGACCTCAGAAGTTAAGTCGCATAGTGCTCAGAACCATTTGAACCATGTGACAGCTGTCTCAAGTCTCAGTTATCGTACAATCTCTTGAAGGCTAATATCCTTGATTCGTTATTAACTGACATTTAGTGATAAGAGTGAGGTGTTTGTGATTCGTTTTCAATGGCACTGAAACGGCATACTGCAGGTAATAATAAAGAACAGCTAAATATGCCAAAATAAGTATGGTGCCTGCCGCATCGATTTTTTATATTGCATGAGACGTAAAAATGACGTCAGAATTGCAGGACGTAGTGTGAGATAAGTGTTATCCCACAGATTCACAATACAAGGAGTAAATAGCTAAAGTCGATAGCGGAAGGATGGTATAAATCGAGTCACTGATTCAGTAAGTCGCTTTTCCCGCTCAGTTGCTAATAGAACAAATATAATGGAAGTTCATAAGGCGGACCATGTATAATTCGGAAATCTGGTCGAAGCGTACAAATATTTCAGTCCCAACGCATTCAGTACACTACGCTAATTTTTGTATAAAGTGGAACGTGGCTAAGGTGGAAACGAAACGAAAACTGTAATATTTAATTAATAATTCATCGTATAATGTGGACGAAAGCTTAGACAGTTCTGCCTTATTACAAAAAAATGTTCAAATGTGTGTGAAATCTTATGGGACTTTACTGCTAAGGTCATCAGTCCCTAAGCTTACACACTACTTGACCTAAATTATCCTAAGGACAAACACACACACCCATGCCCGAGGGAGGACTCGAACCTCCGCCGGGACCAGCTGCACAGTCCATGACTGCAGCGCCTCAGACCACTCGGCTAATCCAGCGCGGCTGCCTTATTACAGTTTACCTTACTCCGGGCCGGTGAAACGCGTCACTTGACAGCTCGCGTGTGGTTGGCTATACTGCAGCTGCGAGGTTGCAATAGCTGTCACCGCACACACCAACAGCTGATAGCTTCTAAGTATGTTTTTTGTAAATGTAGGCTACAATCCCTGAGCATATAAGCCGTCATACGAAAATGTATATGTAAGTATATTAAAGAACATGTTTCTGACAAGGGAGAAAACATGTTAGGTGAAACGGAGCAGGCACTGGTGATTGGAAAAGTGGCAAAACCCTGTATGTTTCGGAAACACAGACGTCAGTAAGCTCCTAGTCACATGGCGAAGCAATAAAAAGGCGTGGATGGTGAGTGGTCTTATGAGAAAATGAGAAAATGAGAAAAGGAAATCACCAAGTTCTCCTTTACCTAGACAATGTAAGCTATCACTCGAAGGTCGTTATCAAACGTGAAACTGGCTTGGTTCCCGCCGAGCTCAACGAGCCCCACACAACCCATGGTTCAGGGAGTTATCAACACATCAATCCCATTATACACCAGCACTTACACAGTCTCTTATTATTAGTGTCGATGAAACCCAAAGTGAATTTGCCATTGCACGTTCAGTTGCTGTCTTAGATACAGTAAATTGGATTGGCTTAGCAGTAAGGGAAATGAAGATTGGCTTGGCGGTAAGGGAAATAAACCCCAAAACTGTCACCAAGTGCTTCAAGAAAACGGGGTGTGGTGGAGATGATCAAGACACTTACGTACTCATCGAAGATCAAGAAACGGGCCGACAGCGGTGTCCGAGCGGTTCTAGGCGCTTCAGTCCGGAACCGCGCTGCTGCTACGTACGGATGTAGGTTCGAATCCTGCCTCTGGCATGGATGTGTGTTATGTCATTAGGTTAGTTAGGTTTAAGTAGTTTTAAGTTCTAGGGGACTGGTGACCTGAGATGTTAAGTCCCATAGTGCTCAGAGCCATTTGAACAATTTTGAAGATCAAGAAAATCCAGCAGCAGTTGCTGAATTATCTCAAATGCAAAAGATGTTATATAATCCGGATGATTACATTCGACGTGGCTACTGATCTTATAGTACTCCGCAATATAGGAGATGATGAGGAAACAAGGGAAGAAGAACAGGAGCAAAATGATGTCCGTAGAAAAAATTATACACCTGTAAATCTATTGCACACATAAATGATACGTTATGCAGGTGGCAGTACGCAAAAATTCTCTCACTCTGTTGCGACAACTGTATAATGCAAAAAATTGCGTAGAAAAACAACTTTGAACAGGAAATTCAAGCAGGTTTCTCTACATCATATATGGCGAAAAAAGTGAAGCATAAAACACAGGAATAACATGAGTCTACAAAAATGCACGAATTTAAAGCTACAGTAAAAAAATCAGACATTCCATATTATGTATCAGAGTAATAGTCTAGTGGCCTGTTGTACAATGTATCGTTAGCGAACTCTACTGTAGAAGAGTAAATGTGGGTAAATACAGGCATAAAGACAAATTTATACTTCTGTGCATGCTAATTAATAAATTTTGTGTAGCCTAGTGTGTTTTGTGTAACCTGGAAACTTTTCGAATTTGGGAAATTATTGTACTCCCATGCAATTCTATTTTTAGCATGTTTTCCTGGATAAACGATACAAACACTTTTTGAAAGTATCGTGACACTTCAAGGTGGTCAACTTTGGTGCTGACACTGTTCTCAGCTCTTTTAATATTTGTGCGTCGGACTAAATGCATGTGTGACCACTGAACAGTGTGTTGATTACTTTATTTTCCACTTGAGTGCTTGGACTATCCACTGCCTAAGATCTGGGAAACCATGTTTAACCTGTCGTCCATTGACCTAACCTTGCGAATATCGCAGAAAAGTGGCATTACAACGGCTGGCGCACACATAGACTGCGGCGTCATCTGCCGCGCCCACTATGCGCGTCCTGCCCCTCTCCGCCACGCCCCCTCTTCCTCGTCACCCTGAAGTTTTTATCGCTTCGATCAGCCGCCCGAGCTCACAATGGCGTCCGCCTTGAACTTGTACTTCCCCCACTAAGCACGTTCCTATTCGTGCTGTCCATCTGCCACAACAAAAAAGAAGACTTTTTCGTGCGAACACTGAATCATTGTGGATAACGCTCAATTTCCGTACAATAGGGCCCTGTGAGAGGAAAAACCGGCCAGCAAATGGACTTACTTTTAAAGGCAGCGAACAGAGGGCAACAGACCTCGGTAAAGCCCAGGCGTCGACGGAACAATAGCGTGGAATGACAGTCAATGACTGTGTAGTCGCACGCATCGCTATGCGATCGTTGGACGGATGCGTCATTACTTGTCCCTGAAGGCATTTCATCCATGCGTATATTCGTGTATATTATTTATGCTACTTAATGAAAAACAAATATTTTGTCTATAATGGACGGCTTGTTAAGGGCTGCGACTGATTAGATAGAGAAAAATTTTTAGGACACTGCTTCAGTCACTTATTTCAACATCACTACTGATTTCGTTGTTCATGTCTCCATCATCAGGTCGAATTTGTTTGTGATATACACATGTGCTGACTATTTGGCAGACAGCGCTGTGGCAGTGGGGTTACGTGTCGTCTTTTTCTAGGGGAGAAACGTAACAACTGTTACAGCACTGAAACGATTTACACACTTTTCTACATATATTTGGAAGCTGGGCGAATATATACGCTGTATGCTGCTATAGCAAACTCCGGGCGTTTGTCACGACAAAATTTTCAGCACTGCGTTATTAAATAAGAAAACAAATTCAACTCAGACAATCTCTTTTGAAGTTCCTCGAATCTATTAGTGTGAAACCAGTAACGTGTAAACAAGACTTAGCTACATAGTCCATTTCTATTTCTAATTTACACGAAACAAGATTCGTATATAGATTAACTACACGATGCAACAAAATAAAGTTGAAAATTCAACAGATCCAAATTACCAATCTTTATCACAGTTTCATTTTCGTGAGTTACAATAAGTAATTTCACATAACTGTACTAAGAATACATAACATTAATATACCTTCATACCCTCGAAGCAACTTTTATCTTATGTCCAGAGTCTTTGTGAAAACTAACTTCTTTGAATTGTACAGCTTTTAAATTGTAAGACTGATAACTGAGACGCACATGGATGTTGCTATAGCAGCAAATACTTGTACATTCGCCCAGATATACAGTAAGTGCTGTTTCTACATACACAAAGAAAATCGTATAAATCATTTTAATGCTGCTCTCCACCAGAGCAGGATGACGTACGATCTCCATGCCACAGTACCGCCTGTCAAGTAGACAACACATGTGTATATCACTAACAAATGCAACAATGTAAAAGTATCCTAATGCACCTACTTTTGATAGCATGACCATCAAAATGCTTAGCGGTGTTAAAAAAAAATGAAAAAGGCTGAAACATTGTATCAATAACTGTCTGTGTACGTAATTTGACAATTAGTCTACGAAGAAAAAGATTTCATTATGTGTAGAAATTGCAATTATGTGGTCAAAAATCTCTCCTGTTCGTTGCAAAAGCGACAACAAACTACCTGAAACATTTTACGAGAACCTCTTGTCAGTATTACAGCGTTCAATCTCGAGAAGTTGGTTCAACGAAAGTCTGATGCATGGAAGGTCGAAGTACCATGGCCACCTGATTCCGTAGTGTCAGGTTTAGAGTCATTCAAAGAAAGTCTACGCTCAGAAGCGCGGAAACATCAAAATCATTCAACATTAGTTGGAGGTAACTTTCGTCTACCGAGTATAGACTGGGATGTCCGAGCATGCACCGCAGCGGGTACGGACAGGCAGTCTTGTAAAATACTTTTGCACATATTTTCAGAAAACTGTCTTGAACAGGTAACTATACAACCCGCATGCAATGGAAATATTTTAGACGTTGTAGCTACGAACAGGTCTGACCTTGACGGTGTCTGTAGTGATGAAGGATGTCATCACAGAGGCGATGGTTATTAAATTAATAAATCGCTCAAAAAGACTAGGGGAGTACTTTTGCTAGAAAGAGCAGGTAAGCATTTGTTGATATCCCACTAGGATAAAAAATGGTCATTATTTAGTTCCAATATGATACACGTAGAGGAATTATGGAGGAAGTTTAAATGGACTATAAATCGCGCTCTGGACAATCATGTGTCGAGTAAGTGGATTAAGGATGGAAAAAGAAGTGGTTTAATGACAAAATTCGGAATATCGTGAGAAAGCAAAGACTGTTGCATGTTAGAAAAGAGTTAGTAAAGACCCGTGCGTCTGTAAGAAGACCGATGCGCGAAGCTTACAACTACCACCATCATACCTTAGTAATAGATTCATACCTTGTTAATAGATCCTGCCGAGAACCCGAGAAAATTTTGGGCATACCTGAGGCAAGACAGCAAAAGAAAAGCCGAAGCTTTTAAAATTCGCGTTTGAGAAATCGTTCACGCAGGAGGATCGTACAAATATACCTCCTGGATGGAGTTCCAGTTTGGTATTACATGGCGTTGGTCCCTTAAGTGGCTTGCATTTATCGTGAAACTCTAGCACAGCACAGAGTCCCAAGCGACTGGAAAAAAATGCAAGTAACTCCTGTATATAAGAAGGGTAAAAGAACGGACCCGCAAAATGACAGACCAATACCCATAACATCGGTTTCCTGCAGGATTCTCAGTTCAAACATAAGAAATTTTCTTACGACGGGAAAGCACGGATTTAGAAAGCAACGCTCGTGCAAAATTCAGCTTGTCCTTTTCTCACATGATATCCTACGAACCATGGATGAAGAGCAACAGGGAGATTCCATATTTCTAGATTTTCAGAAAGCGTTTGATACGGTCGCGGTGCCCCGTTACAGATCTTTCGCGAAGATGCGAGCATACGGTGTAGCTTCCCAGATACGTAAGTGGCTCAGAGACTTTTTAAGTAATAGAATCCATTACATTGTTCTCGACGGCTAGTGTTCATCAGAGATAAGGAGTGCTCAAGAAAATATGATAGGGCCACTGTTATCTTCTATATACACAAATGATCTTCCAGACAGCGAGAGCAGCAGTCTGTGGCTGTTTGCTGACGACGCTTTGATACGGGAAGGTGTCGAAGCTTGTAGAATGATACAAGAATGAATTAGACAAAATTTCTGGTTGGAGTGATGAATGGCACCTAGCTCTAAATGTAGAAAAATATAAGTTAATGCAGATGAGTAGAAAAAACATTCCCCTAATGTTCGCAACTGCAGTGTCTGCTAAATGCAGGATGTAACGTATCGACTTAGCATTTCTTTCGTTCCGCCATAGAGCAAGATTGGCGATAGCTAGCTGTCCTCGGCAAGTGGGCCGATTATTAAGTCAGTCCCACACGTCACCAGATGATTTTTATTTTCAGAGCAAATCTGTACTGTCGTTCACGTTTTCTGACGTGCTCTTCCTGGTCACCGGACTTCCTATCATTTTAGAGACTGTACATTTTGCAAGACGCTCATTCTACCAATACAGTACGGAATACCAGGTAGAATATACAGGGGAAATAGAGAAGATCCGACGAGGCGTAATATGCGTTTCGTTTCTAGTTCACTTCGAAATCAAGAAATCACGAAGATGATCAAATAAAACCCAGTGGCAGACGCTGCAAGAGAGGCATTCTGCATCACGGTGCGGCTTATTGCTGAAGTTCCGACAGTGTTCGTTCCTAGAAGAGTCAACAAATATGTTGCATCCGCCTGTACATATATCTCACGAAAAGACCATGACGATAAAACCAGAGAGATACGAGTCCACACAGAGGCTTACCGGCGATCGTTCTTCCTCAGAACCATTCACGGCTGGAACAGGGAAGGGGGGAGGTGGCAGTGGTGCGCGAAGCACACTCCGTCACACGCCGCATGGTGGGCTGCGGAGTATGGATATAAGTGTAGAAGTAGACTCCTAGTAGATTTTCGCCCCCAAAGCTTACTGAATCTGCAGTAATCCGCCGTGTTGTTATGTGACTGCGTGTTTGCGCACCGGGAACTCTATCTCTAAATATACAGACATATTATATGTACTTTCTCTGACGGAATTATTTGTTACCAACATCCAGATATTATGCTAATTTCCTCGGCGATGTATGTTATTTGTTTTGGGTTAGTTGTTTTTTTCGTTGGTATATAAACAACCAGAGAAGAACTTTGCTACTCGACGCTTAAGCCATGCTTGACATACTGTTGAATTTAGACTTTCATTAAAGTGTTTTTCGTAATCTTAGATATATTGAAACGTCCCCTTTTGAACAATTATACATGACTGTGCTTAAACTGACACACAATATTTTGTTAGCGCAACGCAATCTGACTTTCAAAATTCCCTACAAAAGAATGGCCCTCACTAACATTAAACTATACCTTTCACAAATCACTTACCTCACAAAAATCTTCGCTGCTCAAGCTACTGCAATACAGCGAGCGCCACTACTGCCAGCTAAATAAAAGATTCAAACTATGGAAGGCACTAACTACTGATAGGGATAGTTAGCAAATGAACGATATTAATAGAGAACAAACAATGTATTTATCTTGATATCATCATATATAAATATAGCAGTTCATGACAAATTTCAAAACTCTGCCATCTCTCTCCCCACATCCACCACTGCTGGCGGCTCACCTCCAACTGCGCAACGCTATGCGCTGTTCTCAGCCAGCTGCCTAACACTACAATGGCGAGTATTACAACAATGCAAAGCAGCCACAGACTGCGCACAGCACAGCCAGTGATTTTCATACAGAGGTGGCGTTACCAATAAAAAAACCTAAACAGCCTACAAAAACCTAAACAGCCTACTTACATAGCCCCCATGCTCCCCACAAAAAAATTTTACAAATTGGCTTGGGCAGTGGCCAATACAGATTTGAAAAAATTTTTCATAATTACAATAACAAAGAAATCAAATGCACACACTTATTGATACAATGTTGGTCAAAAGCTCAAATTTTCTCACAGTCCACAAAGACAGTCCTGATCGTTCATTACGGTAAAATAGTAGTGTTTTTCTCAAAGTCTGAGCAGTAGAAGAAAATGCACACGGAAGTAGTGGATTTCCATGCAGTCTTGAAGAAGTAGTGTTGTCCTTCCAACGGAAAGACAGTGCTGACTCTCGACATGCAGACAAGTAATGGGTCACAACAGAGCAAACCCACAGCAGAGTCATTCGAAGTTTTGAAGAATATTGGTAGGTAGGTCATCACAGAGCAGACCCACTGTAGTCCTGGTAGAGATTACGGTATTGGTGGGCCACCAGAGGTGCAGACCCACTGCAGTCCTTGTAGAAATAATGGTATTGATGGATCATCAAAGATGTAGACCCACTGTAGTCCTTGAAGAGATGGCCAGCAGCCATCTGTTGTGACTGTGCAGGTGCACAATCACCACTGAAGAGTCTTGCGGACAATATAGCAAGTCCATAAACCACCACTTGTGCACTCACAAAGTTTTTGAAATTGTCCTTAGAACCAGCAATGCTGTTATCCAGTCCCTTGCTGAATCATTAACACACGTGCAAACACTATCAGTCCCTACTTCTCACATATTGTCCATATACTATGACCAACAGAAGCGTGTGCAGTGAAATGTAACTAACAAGTTAATAATATCATGAACTGGTGACAATTACAATTTTATAACATAAGAATACAATAACAAAGGTACAAAACACATCATTAAAAACATAATAATACAGATAACATTTGTAGTAATAGGGGCTTTACAAAAGAATAGAAATAAACATATACATCAGTGTTACAGGAATTATGACATAAGTAAATACATAAAAGATCAGAATAACTTTTGAAACATCAACTTTACACATGAGCATTAAAACAAAACAGAATCAATAATGTCTAACATCTTTACAAAGTAAATAACATATTATTAATGCAAATTATATTTGAGGATAACAGTATTCCTCATCATAGTTCATGTAGCTGAGTATGAGAAAAATTCTACAACGAAAGTCTGATGAGGTAAACATATAAAGACAGGAAGAACATATATACACAAGGGTACCCAAACACATAGTGGGATAACACAAAAGGAAAGGACAGGGTTTGTTTCATTGCAGTATTTTGCAAACAAAACTTTCTTTGCTTCTTGGAGATCTCCCTTCATTCATCATTATTCCCAAAAGTCCTATCTAAGCCTGCCTTCTGTATTTTGTTCATATCCTCTGTCAAAAATAGTTTTTCTCTCTGCTTTCTGTATTCTGTTCACATCCTCTGTCAATAATAGTTTTTCTCCACTGTACAGTATCCTTTTTATTTTGCCAGACCATTTTCTGATAGCTTCTCAATGCATTTCTTATAAATTTATGATAGTTAGTTTCTTATATAGTCTCCTCTTAAGCTAACTTAAATCTACTGAGCTCAGATACTAAACTAAGGGACGAGGCAATGCAGCAGCACATAACAAATTAACACAAACAGCAATGCAAAAAAAATGGAAAATTGCAAAGCAAGCTACAGTAAATACAAATTACCAAGCAATGCAACATTACAACTAATATGAGCCAATGTACAGTAGCAAGAAAAATAAGTCAGTAGTAAAACTAGCTTAACAGAGTAACACAATTTAAAATTCAGTAGCACTATGCCTGGCAAACAGCAGCAGCAAATATAAAAAATAT
Organism: Schistocerca americana; assembly: GCF_021461395.2. Classification (NCBI taxonomy): domain Eukaryota; kingdom Metazoa; phylum Arthropoda; class Insecta; order Orthoptera; family Acrididae; genus Schistocerca; species Schistocerca americana. The sequence goes on from NC_060121.1 coordinate 569,986,596, forward strand.
AAAAAATATAAAACATATCTATACATGACAAAGCTCAAGCAGAAAAGATATTACAGTAAAAACAACAATGCAGATAAGGGAAGTGTATATTCACATCTTAATGTCTATGTAAATTAAAGCGGTGCACCACAACAACTTATTATAAAAAAAAATATTACCATGAACTTGAAAAGAAAATTATGTGCCCAGTTACTGTTACTAGTCCCTTCTTATTGTTCTTTCCTTTCCAAGTGCTCCTTTTTTTAAAGAATGTGGATTACAAAATTATCATTTAATAGATCTGTTGACAGAAAGTGTTCACATTATCAAATGCATCTAAGTTTATTTTATAAAACTAATTCTGTAACACAGCTGGAAAACAGGTATCAAATGAAATAAGCAATTACGCAAACCAAAGCATAAAAATATCATTCAATAGTCATGTGACATTTCATAAGTTAGTAGAAATTCTCTCAACTCTCGTAGAAAGACGCTTGTCGTAATCAGGTGTGCAGATGTAAAAATATTTCTCGTCATTTCATTAGGCATTTCAGTAAATATCATAAATTACGAGCTCCACAGTATGCTTTCAACAAGGAAATGTCAATAGTGAGTATAATGGCCTCCCCTTTTTTTTCTACCTGTGCCGCTGAAAGGCTAATGGCTTTTTTTCGGGCGGCTGTCGCCCAGGTGGGTGCCCGCGACGCATTACGTGCAGGTGGTCACTTAACTTTCTTACGGAAATATTTACGACAGCAGTTTCCGCTACAGTGACAGTCTTACATAAAAATATTTCACAGGTCAAGAATTAGCGTTGCAAATCTGTAGAAAGAAAATTCTATAAATATAAGTGTCCAAATAAAATATTCGTCAGCATTGTGATACAGTCACACATTTACGCACATTTCATAACTCTTAAAGCACGATTCTTGGTTTCCAACATACTTCTTATTCCTCATATACGGTAGCCTCATCTTATTGATCATAAACATATCTCAACAGCATAGTACACATCGTCGTCGTAATAATAACATCATAACACCTCAGTCAAATCTCAAAAACGTCGTAGCTTTCTGTAATAATTTCAAAACCTAAAAAAAATTCTCTGCTCATTTCAATAGTGTCATCTACCTCAAACGTACTTTAAAATCATGCTCCCTTACCAAATACATCATTCAAACCTCTCATAGTATTACAATGATTCCGAAAAAATATGAACAGTTTACAAAGTACAGACAAAATACAGTTTCATAAGTGTGAAGTTACCCAACTGTGTATTGCGTAAACATGTGACACTGATGTAGTAAAAAAATGTTTATCTCTCAGTTAAATGATCAGATAGCTGTGTAATTTGTGTGTTAGAGAAATATGGTACCGAAGTGTAAAGTTGTATAAGCAAATACCATATTAGCTAGGGCTCTTTGTGCTTACCAAACACATGGTACACAAAGTAAGCGTGTACACCCCTGAGGATTATTGTAATTATACCCTCAGGTGTTACAGATTACAGCAATGGAATGAAATGTATCACGGAAAACTTTCTTTGTAATTCAAAAATTTTTAAAAATAAATGTTTTAAGTACAAAATTAATCACTCAAATACGTGTCTTGTAGCGCTAAATATGTGTCTTGCTGTAAGATAATTTCTGTGGAAGTGTCGTAGTTATCGTCCTCCGAAAGCTAAGTTCTGCAGAAGACAATGTGCTTACCTCATGATAAACGAAAGTGAAATGCTTTGCGTATAGATATCTTAGTTATTACGCTTATTGTTGTGGTAAAGAACGTACTGTGCTGTAACGTATTGTTGTGCTACGGAAAACCCTGTCTCATTGTATCTATACTACAAAAGTTACTACTAAAACATGTTTTACTTTCCAGAATAAAACAGAAAAACTGTGCAGATATAAAACAGAAACACCGCAAAAGCAACATTGTATATTGTCACTCATTAGTAGCGTCGTGATAAAATCGTGTAGCTGTCACATAAACTAACCACTGTGTCATCTGGTATCTCACAGAAAGTACTTTAAATCCAGAATATATTTTGAAGTAAACCAAAATGTTGCATTAAAATCTCATTAGCAGTACCAGTATATGTTTTAAGTATGTGAGCCTTATGGTCGTTACGTAATCGTGCCACCAACAAACAAGAATGTACACACACAATAACGATGTGTCGTCAGTTCACTATAACAATGCATTCTTAATTTCTGTTTAAATAAGTTCTCTTGGTTCTTGACTGGATATTTAACTTCAAACATTGTTGCATATTAACAGATTCTAAGTCTGACAAAGCATACTAGTAATGTAAAGTGAAAAGTTATATGGCAAAGACAAAGTTAAAAAGCAGATTATCTTTCAATAAACGGTTTTACATGTGAAATGTGGTGTAAACCTTTACTCTTCCTAGTACGCAGAGTTTCAACTTCAACGCAATTATCATGTGGTATACGTCGGATTCTGTAAGGTCCATTGTAAACTAGAAAGAATTTGTGACTCAAGTGTTTCTTCTTATGTGACAATGAATGAGCTTTAATGAGAACTTTCTGACCAATATACAGTTTCTTTGCATTTGCTTTACCGTGTAGTTTTCTCCTTTTGTCTGCCGCAGATTTTATATTTTTAAGAGCCAAATCAATTGTGTCTTTGTGTCGAAGTTTACGTGTATTTGGGAAAGGTACAAGCTCTCTGATTCTGTTCGGTGGTTCTTCATTCTTTAGTACAAGAGTAGGTGGTAAAGCAGTGGAATCATGAGGCATTTCATTCAGCACATTTTGAAATAAGTGTAAATATCTGTCCCAATGCTGATGCTTTCTGTGACAGTAAAGTCTGCAAAGCTTGTTGATTTCTTTCATAATCCGTTCAGACGGGTTACAATGTGGTGAGTACAATGAAATAAAAACTGGTTTGATTTTATGATTCCGAAGCATGCGTGACCAAACAGCAGATCTGAATTGAGGTCCGTTATCTGAAATGACTTTGCTAACGTGTCCAACTTCACGTAAGAAATTTTTAACAAAGGCGTTGGATACAGATCGTCCAGTGGCTTTACGTAACGGAGTGAAAGAAACAAATTTTGAAGTAAGTTCAACAGCGACTAAAACGTACGAAAATCCATTAGATGTTCTGACAAGCGGTCCCAAGAGATCAAAAGCAGCAAATTCTTTTAATTTAGAAGGAATAATAGGAAATAACGGAGCACGATGTGAGACAGTAGATGGTTTCGCCTTTTGACAAAGTTTACAAATAGACAAGACTCTTCGAATTCTCTTTTCCATATTGTTAAAATAACAAGTCGTTCGAAGAATATGATAACATTTTCGTGGACCAAAATGTGCGTAGCTGAAATGAATGTACCAAATGAGCTTATTAACAAAATCGTCTGGAATGCAAAGTACCCATAGCTTGTCATCAACAGTGCAGCGTTTGAACAGTATGTTGTTTCTAACCAGGTAATAATGCCGATTCTGTGTGTGTGTCTTTTCATGCCATTTGCTCTTGATGTCTTTCCAAATCGGATCTTTATCTTGTTCATGAGCAATGTCCTTTAAAGATGTGGTGATGAAGTTTTCAAAGGCGACTTTCTGAATGTAAAGAATACTGAAATTTTTCTCGAGGTTGCCTTCTGTGTTACTTTTCTCAAGCCCAGCCGGTGCGCGTGACAGTGCGTCCGCAACAATGTTCTCCTTGCCGGGAATGTAGACTATTGTGAAGCGGAATTCTTGCAGAAACAATGCCCAACGTTTTAACCTGTCATGATTTAATTTTGAAGACATAAGAAATTGTAATGCACGATGATCACTGTATACTTTTACGTGCTTACCAGAAAGAAAGAAACGGAATTTGTTAAATGCCCAAACGATAGCCAAAGCTTCTAATTCAGTAACGGAATAATTTTTTTCAGATTTTGTTAGCACTCGGCTAGCAAAAGCAATGGTTTTCTGAACGGTAGTGTCATTTTCTATGGCTTCTTGAAATAAATGGGCACCAAGACCGACTTTAGAAGAATCCATGCTAAGGCAGAAATCTTGTGACAGATCTGGATGAGCTAGTATTGGCGCGTTAAGTAGCGATTCTTTCAAAGAATTGAATTCCAACTGTGCTTGTTCGTCCCAGTTCCAAATAGTATTTTTTCCAGTGAGAGAACAAAGTTTTGGTGTAACAAGAATTTGCATATTCAGAAAACGACGGTAAAAATTTACGAGACCTAGAAAACTGCGGACTTGTCTTTTTGTAGATGGAACTGGAATGGCTCTGATTGCTTCTAACTTTTCAGGATCCGGCTGAATGCCTTCAGAAGAAATAATATGTCCCAAAAACTTCACTTTTGTCCTACCGAATTCAGACTTTTCCAAGTTAACTGTAATTCCAGATTCTGCAAAAATATGTAACACGCTGTTGAGGATGCGATTGTTTTGTTCCCATGAGGCTTCTGCTATCAGAATATCGTCTACATATAAGGTGATGTGACGTTTTAAGAATTCAGGTAATATGGAATTTAGCCCGCGAATGAATGCTGCTGAAGAAATGTTCAAACCAAAAGGAAGTTTCCGAAACTGATAACAAACGCCGAAACAAAGGAAAGCTGTGTATTTTCTACATTCTGGATGAAGTTCGATCTGATAAAAGCTGGATCTGAGATCAATGGAAGACAACACTTTTACACCATTAAAATTTTGAAGAAGTTCTTCCATCGTCTGCGGCCTGTCTGTTTCAGGAATAATGATAGTATTCATTTGTCTCGAATCAAAGACAAGCCTGATCGATCCATTTTTCTTCTCAACAACATGTAATGGGTTGTTGTATGAGCTTACTGCAGGCTCAATAATGCCCTCGTCAAGCATAGATTGTATTTCTGTTCTAACACGGTCCCTATAATGTGCTGGAATTACGTATTGTCTAACACAAAATTTAGTATGCTCACGAACACGAAATTGGTATTGAAATCCCTTGATTGTTCCTGTTTTGTGAGTAAAAACTGTGGAATGTGCTTGTAAAATCTCAAAAAGGTCCTGCCTATCAGTGTCATTACAATTCTCAATTGTTTGAATTTTATTCTGAATTAACTTACTAGTGTCAAATGCGCCGTCGATATCATCCCTGTCAGTACTTGCAGAATGATTGTTAGCGTCAAGTTCCGTCGAAAATTCCGAACTGTTGTCTAACAGGAGGTAAAGCCGATTAATTTCTTCGTCATGGTTTGAGAGCCAATCTTCAAATTTCAAAGCTACTGACTTACCTTCTTTTTCTAAAGTTATTTCAGCATCGTGAAAGTTTAAGATTGCTTTGTATTCATTCAAAAAGTCTACTCCCAGTATAATTTCCGTCGACAATAATGGAACAATAAGAAAGTTCATAGAGAAGCTGTGGCTTTGACAAAAGAATTCTAAGTTGGTTTGTTGGCGTACATCTACACGTTTTCCAAAGATTGCACCTTGTAATTTAATCTTACGTAACGGAAGTGTGGGGCAATCGTTCGATTTGTTGCATTTGCTAAAGGCTGTTTCACTGATTACTGAAATGGGACTGCCAGAGTCAAGTACTGCCGTAAATTTTACGTCATTTACTGTAATGTGAATCACAGGATATGCAATGTTATGTTTTACGTCGTGTTCTTGGAGTAAGATGTCCCTAATGTCTTCCATTTTTACGTAATTACTAGCTACGGCAGCTGCGTCGTCAGTTTCATAAGTACGTTTTGTGGCAGCCAGCGGTGTGAGTCATTGCCTATGGTCTCTTTGTTGGCGCGCATCGTTATTGGGGTTTGGAGACCTAACTTCTACAAATTCACGGTGACGAGAAGGCCCTGCTCTGTTTGAATCCCGCCAGTTCTGATGCAATTCAGGTCTGTCGTTACGATCACATCGTCTGTTGTCATGTCGGTAGTTCCTGTAGTTTCTTTCTTGTCGGTTAAGTGGTGGAGAATTTCTCCCTGAATCGTAACTGCGCGCTGGACCGTTGCATCTAAAGTTATTCTGTCTCCCGTAATAATAATTATTTTGGTTCCCATATTGTCTGTTTCTCTGATTGTCTCTGTGATAGTCACTACCGCGGAGAGGTGATCTTTCCCTGTAATTATTACTACTCTGCCAACGGTTGTCGTACGGGTGGTGTCTATTTTGGTCACGATTTGCGTTGTAAGAATAGACCTGTCGTGTCCAGTTATTGTTTCTGTCGTCACGGAATTGTGACGGATGTGACCTGTAGTGATTGTTTTCCTGTTTTCGCATCCCGCGACTGTCTGTGTCAATTTCCAGTTCTTGTAACAGTCCCTGAAAAGCCTCAATGTCTTCTTTGCAACGTCCTGCTAAAATAATATGTCGTAAATGTTCAGGCAATTTGAGTAAGCAAATGCGGATGAGTTCTGAGGGGCTGTATGGGTTTGAAAGATACTGATTCTTATGCAACATGTCTTCAAAATATTTCACAAGACTGGAAAATTCAGATTGTTCGAAATGTTTCATCATTATGATGCCATGTTTTACTCGGTCTTGTGTGGCTTGAGACCAATATGCTGAGAGGAAGGCATGGTAAAATTCTCCTTCACTGTGGCAATCGTGAATGACCGATCGCATTCTTACAGCTGGTTCATTCTCTAAGTAGCCACACATAAATTCTAATCTGTGTTCTAACGACCAGTTGGGAGGAAAACAATGAGAGAATTGATGGAGCCATGCTTGTGGATGAATGTCGTTGCCAGAATTCTTAAATGTTTTGAATTTACGTGTAGTAATGAACAGCTTATAGTCAAAATCGTCATGTCGGCGAGTCGCATGTCGGTCATTGTTACTTCGTTTCGGCGGTTCCATCTCAAAATCCAATGCGCCTTGCCAATTTCTTTCATAATTTCCGAAGTGTCCTGTGTTATTATTTTGTGTTTGTTCCGTATTTCTATGTCCCTCTTCCCGTATTGGAGCGCGAGTGTCCTCTGAGATCCGTAATTCTTGTATTACCTGCGTCAACTGATCTTGTACTTCCCGGATTTCTCTTTTGTACTGTGTATTGATTTGATTTTGATTTTGTTTGAATTTTCTTATTTGTTCATACTCTTCTGTGTCAGTGAAGGCTACGGGTCTTGTGTCATTCAGATTATCATCTACCTTTGTAGATAAATTAGTGACCTGATCCGAAAGTTCGGCTACTTTCTCCGATAGTGTACTTATTTCCTCCATGTGTCTTTCTGAACCAATTTTCAGGGTATCTACTGTGTCCTTTAAGTTTTCCTGAGTTCTTGCAAGTTGCGTAACCAAATCGGTAGATGCAACTGAGTCAATTTTAGCTTGCAAGGTCTCATGATTTTCATGAACAATAGTCTGCAGTTCTTTTATGGCTGCTTCGTGATTCTGTAATACATTTTCATGACGCGAAAAAATAGGTTGGAAATACTCACAAATTTGTGTTTTTACGTCATTACAGACCTTTTGACATTTCGATTCGATGTTATGTAACTCAGTGGTTAAATCTTCACGTGTTTGTTCGAGTGTAGTGTCTAACTTTTTGAGATTTTGTTCCACTGTGTCTAACTTTTTGAGATTTTGTTCCACTGTGTCTAACTGTTGCTGTGTTTGTCTCTGGTGTTGTTCCATTGTGTCTAACTTTTCAAGCTTTTGTCCCATTTGTTGCATTAATTGTAATAACAATGCACTGGTGTCTGAAACATGTTCCTCAGTGCTTTTCGGCAGTGAAGTTGCACCGGCAACATTCACATTTTGACAAGCAGAAAATGTGGCTTGACTCATTTGAGAAAACGGTGAGAACCCAAAACCTGAGTCTACAGTATCTGCAAAATTGTGTCCTGTCATTCCCAATTCCTGAGGCAAGCTGTTGCCGACCGATCGATCGATAATGCGTCCCTCTTCACTAATTGTTTCACTGTCCACGCCATTGTTTGCCGCCTGCTCCATTTCCCTATGCACAGTTACCAAATTACTACTTTGAATGTCTGTTAATTCATTACTCTGCGGCGCTATCACACTGCTTTCGTCTTCACTGTCATTTCTCAGTTTACTTTGGAGCCTAGTATTACGTTTTTCACACGCCATTATTGTCACAATATTTCACACGACAACACAGAAAAGCACAATTTGAAGAGCAAAAATAAGAGAACACATTAACATAGCACTGAAAATAATATTTAGTTAATTGCAAGCGCAGCTGCGAAAAACTTGCTGCAAATCTACATGCATGCCACAACTGTTTTACTGTACAACAATGAAAAACTACAACTACAAAGGAAATTCTCTCTATAATTACGCGCTAGCAATAAACAAAATCTACACTAATTACACAAACTACAAGAAAAAAATCAGAAGATTCCAGTGAGGTATCCTCGGCTAAGGGTCGACATATGAAACGTCCCCTTTTGAACAATTATACATGACTGTGCTTAAACTGACACACAATATTTTGTTAGCGCAACGCAATCTGACTTTCAAAATTCCCTACAAAAGAATGGCCCTGACTAACATTAAACTATACCTTTCACAAATCACTTACCTCACAAAAATCTTCACTGCTCAAGCTACTGCAATACAGCGAGCGCCACTACTGCCAGCTAAATAAAAGATTCAAACTATGGAAGGCACTAACTACTGATAGGGATAGTTAGCAAATGAAAGATATTAATAGAGAACAAACAACGTATTTACCTTGGTATCATCATATATAAATATAGCAGTTCATGACAAATTTCAAAACTCCGCCATCTCTCTCCCCACATCCACCACTGCTGGCGGCTCACCTCCAACTGCGCAACGCTACGCGCTGTTCACAGCCAGCTGCCTAACACTACAATGGCGAGTATTACAACAATGCAAAGCAGCCACAGACTGCACACAGCACAGCCAGTGATTTTCATACAATAAAAAAAACCTAAACAGCCTACAAAAACCTAAACAGCCTACTTACAATATTCGATGCTTGCATATTGCATATCTTTTCTTGCTTTCTTTTAAGTAAACTTATTGATATTTGAAACCTTGCAAGTCTTTTACACGACAGATTTTTCGATATTAAAAGGTGAGCAATAGATTATGTTTGAATATTTCGTACCCGTAACTGTAAAAAATAGTTTTTGCTGTCCATCCGTAGTTTAAAGCTTCCAATACAACAAGCAAAAGATGTCAACGTAAATTCTTCAGATAGCGTAGTTAATTTGTACACATCAATAAAATACCTGTTTATTTTCACACTTTATATTGTATAAATTTACAAAACAAAATTCAGTGCTGTCATGATCAATGTTAAAAGATTTACCAATAAATCATATGTAGCCATCCCTCTAGAACGAGATTCGAGATAAAACTGCTTATTAAGAACATTAAAGTCAAACAGCTTTTTCGTGTCTCTTTTTTTAGCAAACGGCTAAATGTGTCCGGCGCACCGATGATCTTCTCTCAACAAAGCATATGAAGCTGTGGTGCTTCGGTCACCATTCGTTCAACATAAAACGTAAAGAACAAACGTTTCGTAATTTTTTGTCATTTCATAATGGGAAAAACCTCATTAAATGTGTTACATATAGAAATATGTACCACACTTTGTACAGGTGACAAAAAAAGCAGTTTCGTCAAAAACTATGCCACACTAAAAACTCTGATACGGTTACCCAGGATTGAGCCATGTCGAGAACCCTCGCATTTGAGCATATATTGTGTTCGACCATTATGAATTACCTTGAAGAAAATGGTCTATTGACACACAGTCAACGCGGATTTAGAAAACATCTTTCTTCTGAAACACAACTAGCTCTTTGATCGCATGAAGTGTTGAGTGCTATTGACAAGGAATTTCAAATTGATTCCGTATTTCTGGATTTCCGGAAGGCTTTTGACACTGTACCACACAAGCGACTTGTAGTGAAATTGCGTGCTTAGGGAATATCGTCTCAGATTTTTTTTTGTTTTTTTGTTTTGTGATTTCCTGTCAGATATGTCACAATTGGTAGTAATTGACGGAAAGTATCGAGTAAAACAGAAGTGATTTCTGGCGTTCTCCAAGGTTGTGTTATAGGCCCATTGCTGTTCCTTATGAACGATTTGGGAGGCAATCTGAGCAGTCGTCTTAGGTTGTTTACAGATAACGCTATCGTTTATCGACTCTTAAAGTTATCAGAAGATCAAAACAAAATATAAAACGATTTAGAAAAGATATCTGTATGGTGAGAAATTGGGAATTGACCCAAAATAACGAAAAATATGAGATCATTCACATGAGTGCTAAAATGAATCCGTTGAACTTCGGTTACACGATAAATCAGTCAAGTCTAAAGGCCGGAAATTCACCTAAATGTCTAGGAATTACGATTAAGAACAACTTAAATTTTAAATTGGAAGGTACACATAGAAAATGTTGTGGGGAACGTTAACCAAAAACTGCGCTTTATTGGCAGGACACTTAGAAAATGCAACAGATCTAGTAAGGAGACTGCCCACACTATGCTTGCCGGTCCTCTTTTAGAATACTGCTACACGGTGTGGGATCCTTACAAGATAGGATTGACGGAGTGCATCGATAAGTTCAAAGAAGGGCAGCACGTTTTGTAATACCGCGAAATAGGAGAGAGTGTTCACTGAAATGACACAGGATTTGAGATGGACATCATTAAAACAAAGGCGCTTTTCTCACGAAATTGCAATTACCAACTTTCTCCTCCGAATGCGAAAATATTTTGCTAACGCCGACCTACATAGGGATAAACGATCACCATGATAAAATAAGGGATATCAGAGCTCGTACGGAAAGATATAGGTATTCATTCTTTCCACGCGCTATACGAGATTGGAATAATTGAGAATTGTGAAGGTGGTTCGATGAACCCTCTGCCAGACACACAAATGTGATTTGTAGAGTAACTGTGTGGATGTAGATTCCAATGATCGCTGGTAAATCTCCGTGCTCTCGCCTGCTCCATCATTTCCTAGAGATCACTCATAACTCGCCTACTTCAACAGCAATAAAACGTTCTTTTGCGCACCACATCGTCACAACGCCAAGGTCATCGATTTACGCATAGACACTGCTGAAGGAACAGGTCGCCAAGCAGCAACCTTCTGTTCTGTTTAGAAAAGGCATCAATCGCCTGTTCGGGTAGAGACCGGCTATCTCCATTGCTCGCCATGTCAAAAAAGGAACGGCGACTGCAGTCCTTGTGGCGACTGTATACATCTTAATGAGCGAACAGTACCCGACCGCTATCCTGTTCGCATATCAAAGGCTTTGCCAACAATATCTGCAGCAAAGTTTCATTTACAATGGATCTTATTCAACATTCCTGTTCCTCCAAGTAATGCAGCAAACACTATAATTATATAGTCTGCACTGAGATAGTGCTGATCGAGTTGAGCAGAATGACATTTCAACAATGCAGCGCTGCTTAAACGTTACATTGTTTTATGGTCGAGACAATTCCTGACCTGTACCTGCTAGATGTATATCTGAGATCTGACAAAGCTAATTACCTTGCACTCCGACACCAGATATTTCGACTACAAGATCACTGTCCACTTTCAATCCATCAAAGTGTGTCTTTGGGGCGATGGAAGAGCAGTTTCTCGGTCATCTAACTACTACACAAGGGATTAGGCCACCACAAGAGAGGCTGAAAGCTACCCCTTCATTTCCATGGTCCATTACTCTATTATTCTCCTCCCTTCACCATGAGTCTCCCTCATACTCCCTGCTGCCAGCACTCCTATCTAAAATTTGTCGCTTCAATAACGTCTAATTATAACAGTACTTATGATCTACGAATATAAACTCTATATGTATATTTTTCCAGGTGTACCTTTCTAATTGTTTATTTCACTTTTTGTACTAGATGTAGTTTGACATGTCTACTAAAACATATGAATGTAAAATAAGTAGAATGCCTGGTTAGATGTAAGAGAGGGCCTGATGGCCCTAATCTTGCCAGGTTAAATAAATAAATAAATAAATAAATAAATTATTATACTGAGGTAAGACGATTTGTGGGCTTGAAGAACGTTTACAGGAAGTTCATTATAAAGTATGCTCCTTTGTTCACTCCATTCGACGCGTTTCTCAGAGGTTTCAAAAAGCCAAGGGACATCTTGCAGTGGATTAGTGTAGTGGAAAATACCTTCAGAAACGTGCAGGCTGTTACTGCAGAATCGACGCTACTGGTTCAATCTTAGCTAAGACACCTCTCGCTCTCATGCTAGTTGCGTCTGACATCGAGATAGCGAACGCGTTATAACAAACCGTCAGTCATCTGTGACACCCTAGGGAATAATTCAAAACAAACCATCTGGAGTATACGATAGTCCCTTAGCAGTGGAAAAGCAGGTTCGAAGCTGAGATTCACTGAGAGCATCTTACGAAAATGTACCTTATCCACGAAAGAAGTAGCTTACAAAACAGTTGTAGGGTAAATTCTTGAGTATTTTTTTATTCATCTAGTCTCCTTACTAAGTCGAGTAATAGAGGAAATGGAGATGATCCAACAAAGCAACAAAGAGTGGCTCGTTTCTTCACGGCATTGTTTGGTCACTGTGAGAGCACTACGGACTGCTTAACACACTTTAACGGCAGATGCGGCAAGAGAGGCGCTATGCATCTTAGAGAGGTTTACTATTGAAATTCCGACATTCTACATCTCAGGAAGAGTCTTGCGACATATTACGTCCTCCCACATCGGTCTCGTGAAATGATAACGACGCGAAAATCCTCGAGATTAGAGCTCATATGGGGGACTCCCGACAGTTGTTCTTTCGATGCACCATTCGCGAGTGGAACAGGGGAGGGGAGATCAGTTGATGGTACCGGAAAAGCCCTCCGCCACACACTGCGTCGTGGCTTCTGGAGTATTGATGTAGCTGATTACGGTTCTTAGGAGAACCCTGACTTAAATTTTCAATCTAATATGAACGGTATATGAGACAGGCGAAACAGAGACTTCATGAGTAACATAAACGTGTGTAGCAAATATGTTAGCAACTTAAGATCTTAAATTTGAGTTTTCAAGGTCAAACATCTACACCGATGTACGTCTCTTTACAGATGTGTTTGGCGTAAGCGCGAAAAAAATACCAAAGAGTTTAAAATTCGAGCTTGGCTTACAATTCGAATGTGTGTTGGAGTGAAATGTAGTGTTCACGTAAGTCTAAGTCTGCTCGTAGGTGTGTGAAGAAAATTAATTTAGTAATAACATTAACATGTATAGCTAATATTATCGTTACATGTGGACTACATTGACTACATTCATATTAGCATTTTCCAAATGTTGCGGTATCATGACTACAAATACGTATGATTAGTCATTCTCTCTGTAATTCATAATTGGAAAAACGATCTACTAGTTCAAAGTTTCATCAAGCATAAGGCTTTACACAAGTGCTTCTGTATCCCTCTCTATACAGCATGTCTGAACAATCAGAGAACGCATATCAAACAAAATACAATGCGGAATTCGGTTCAGAACAACGAGGTGCGGCTAGAAAAAAACCGGACTGATGCTGGAAAAAACATTTATTTACAATTATTTACAATTTCATGTTATCTCCTTCAATGTACTCTCCTCCTCGGTCTCTACACCGCTCCATACGAATTTTCCACTGTTCATAGCAATGCTACAGATCATTTTCGGTAAGTCCATACATTACTTCCGTCGCTTTTTCTTTTACTGCTTCAACAGTCTCAAATCTAGTTCCTTTCAAAGCTGACTTGACTTTAGGGAAAAGAAAAAAGTCACAGGGGGCCAAATCAGGTGAGTAGGGTGGATGATATAAGATGGGAATGTTGTGTTTTGCCAAAAACGTCTTCACTGACAACGCACTGTGAGCTGGGGCATTGTCTTGGTGAAGGATCCATGACTTTTTTCTCCACAAATCGTTCCGTTTTCTCCGTACTCGCTCACGTAGGGTAGCCAGGACGCTAATGTAGTAATGCTGATTCACTGTTTGTCCCTCTGGTACCCAATCAATGTGAACAATCCCTTTGATGTAAAAAAAAACAATCATCATTGCCTTGAATTTCGATTTTGACATTCGGGCTTTTTTTTGTCGTGGAGAACCAGGAGTTTTCCAATGCATCGATTGGCGTTTAGTTTCGGGATCGTAAGTAAAAAACCACGATTCATCGCAAGTAATAACATTTTGTAAGAAGGTGGGATCACTTTCAATGTTTTCCAGGATGTCAGAACAAATCATTCTTCGGCGTTCCTTCTGTTCAATTGTGAGACACTTTGGAACCATTTTTGAACACATTTTGTTCATGTTGAAACTTTCATGAAGAATCTGCCTAACACTTTTCTTGTCAACTCCTGTTAACTCAGACACTGCTCTGATTGTTAAACGGCGATCTTGTCGAACAAGTTTACCGATTTTTTCAATGTTTGCATCAGTTTTTGCTGACAATGGTCTGCCGGTGCGAGTGTCATCACTGGCGTCTTCGCGGCCATCTTTAAATCGTTTAAACCACTCAAACACTTGTGTTCGCGATAAACAATCATCGCCGTACACTTGTTGTAACATTACAAACGTTTCACTTGCAGATTTTCCTAGTTTGAAACAAAATTTGATGTTAACACGCTGTTCTTTCTGTACACTCAACATTTTCCGACGCACAGACAAAACGTCAACTACTTAAAACACACGCCACGGGCAGACTGAGTGCAGGAGGCAGATGAAACTCGAGCAGTAGGCGGAGCGAGAGTCACGTGACAGGCCACGCGACTTTCAGCCTTATTGCATTCGTTTTATTGTTTCACCAGTACTAGTCCGGTTTTTTTCTAGCCACACCTCGTATACTACAGCTCACTGCTGTTGATAATGCTATGTTGTGTTCATACACAACTTTTTTGGTCATAAACTCGTTAAAGTAAATAACTTGTAGGTAATTGGAACTGTAACTTTAGCAGAAATTCCAGATAAACGTAATGAATGATACGAAACATTTGTCATGCTGTGTGTACATTTCTTCCATTCTATCCTTTTTGTTTCATATCCTCAGCGATAGGTGCTGAACATGTGAGGGGTATATAGCACAGATTTTCTTCGGTGACAGATCAAGATGGGCGTGCGCTATTATCCTTTAAATAATTTATGTATTTTATATCACTGTTTCAACGTCTAAAAAGAGCTATCATACTTCTTTATTGTCGAGCTGCAATTCAGTTTCATGCAGTCTCCATCACAACACAGTCTGCACACAATATGTCGTAAAAGTTTTTACTTTCACCATCCTGCAATATCTACCATAACGTAGCTGTCTGCTCTTTCTAACCTTGCTAAAAATAGGTATTCAGATTATGGTCGACAGGTTTTGCTGTTGCAAGTGCACATGTTAAGGAATTCTTTTAAATGTCGTGCTGCGTCTCTTTTCAATTGAAAATAAGTCTCCAAGCTAAGACACTGACTTTGCACGTACCATTAAATCTTCTCAACATATACATTAAAATTTCAGTAGATAAGATTCAACGAATGTAGCAAGCAGTTAAAGCTATCGTTTGTCATATAAGAAAACATTAAAGGCAAGCTACAACAGGTTGTTAAAGTGACGACATTCACAAACCATGTAATATTGCTTTCTACATGCATTGTAGTTATCTGAGGAATGTTCAGAGTTTCCCCTGTACCGAGGAGCTGACTGTGTGGAATGCTCTTGCAAAAAGCAGTATATGGTTGCTGAATGCACAGAAATTTACGAAGGTTAACTGAATTTTCTTGGCACCTGGCAGAACATAATAGCATTATACATATAAAAAACATTTCCTAATGTTCTGCAAACTACACTGATAGGACAGAAGTCATGGAATAGTGATATGCACAAATACATATGGCGGTAGTGTAGCGTACACAAGGCACACAAAGCAGCACATTGACGGAGCTGTCTTTTGCACTCAGGTGATTCATGTGAAAAGGTTTCCGGTGTGATTATGGCCACACGACGGGACTTTGGACGCGGAATAGTAGTTGGAGCTAGACGCATGGGACATTACATTTCGTAAATCCTTAGGTAGTTCAATATTCGAGGGCCTTGGTAACAAGAGTGTGCCAGAAAACCAGATTTCAGGCATTACCTCTCAACGCGGATAACGCATTGGTCGACTGCCTTCACTTAATGACAGAGAGCAGCGGCATTTGCACAGAGTTGTCGCTGCTAAGAGACCACCAACACTGCGTGAAATAACCACAGAAATCAATGTGGGAAGTACGACGAACGTATCAGAACAGTGCGGCGAAATTTGGCGTTAACGGGCTATGTCAGCAGACGACCGACTCGAGTGCCTTTGCTAACAGCACGATGTCACCTGCAGCCTCTCCCCTGGGTTCGTGACCATAACGGTAGGACCCTGGAAAACCGTGGCCTGGTCAGATGAGTGCCGATTTCAGTTGATAAGAGCTGATGGTAGGGTTCTAGAGTGGCGCAGACCCCAATAAGCCACGCATACGTCAACACGACACTGTGCAAACTGGTGGTGGCTCCATAATGGTGTGGGCTGTGTTCACGTAGACGTGGACTGGGTCCTCTGGTCCAACTGAACCGACCATTGACTGGAAATCGTCATTTACGGCTACTTGGAGACCATTTGCATCCATATCACCAGGTCACCATTGTTCCTGATTAATTTGAAGAACGTTCTGGACAGTTCAAGCGAATAATTTGGCCACCCACATCGCCCGACATGAATCGTATCGACCATTTATGGGACATAATCGAAAGGTCCGTTCGTGCACATTATCCTGTACCGGCAACCCTTTCGCTCTTACGGACGGCTATAGTGGCTGCATGGCTCAATATTTCTGCAGGAGACTTACAACGACTTGTGGAGTCCATTCCACGACTACTTGCTGCACTACGCTGGGAAAAAAGGAGGTCCAAAACGGTATTAGAAGGTATCTCATGAATTTTGTCACTTCAGTGTACATTAACTGTGCTGGAGCCGCATTGTTTCTTACTACTAGCCGCGTCTTCCTATTATATTGTATTGTCACGCAACTAATTATTAAGGAAACGAAAGAGTAAAATATTCTAACATGGAACCCCTTGAGTGCAAGATTGTCTACCATGCCACCAAAATATTGGCTGATAATGGTAACAGGGGCGCCACTGGAGGTATGCAAAGGTGAGCACAGCACGAGGCTACGGAGCGTAGTTCAACCACTTAGGCGACGAGTAACTCACAGACAGTGCTGTAGTTCTAGTGGTGTTGATACAAAGGAGAGCATGCTAACGATAAAGAAAGCAAACACCGCATTATATCTGTAACGACAGTTGCCGAGGGAGAAATTTCGTCAAAAAGGAGCCAAAGGAATTTCACAGAGTGAGAAAGAAGTGGCAGATTGATGATTAGCGTTTCTGCAAGATGAGTCATTGGAATGTGTGGTGTCGTATACGCTCGACTGTGCGGACAATGCACATAAGGAGTACAATGGTGACGATATGAGCTTGAGAAGTGGAATTGATACTAAAACAGGTGCCGAGCCATGTAGTTCATCATGCTTGTCGAACGGGAAGCCACAAATCCCGTCTCAAGTGAAAAATAGTAAAGGACAATCGTCGCCCAAGGAGCGAGAACTAAACCTAATTATATATATGGAGGATCATCGACAGCATAGTAAAAAACAATTATGAACAGATTTCGAGTAAGTCCGCAGCAGTGTGACCGTGCAGTGAATAAGAAAAGCTACGGATATTCGTGGGGGAACAAGGCGCACTTGTCACAAAAACTGATGTTTACGCCTTTCAAGGATGCTCGATAAAATTTACAGAATGTGCATCGCACTGACCTACGACGTTAAGCACATCAAATTGCGAGCGACGTACATTACATTGATTTCTAGGGAAGCCTACTCTCAAACAGTGCTACAGGACTGGAAGACGTAAGATAACGAAATTTCAAACAAAGCGTCAACTTGACGATGCACTGCAAACTGCGGAATCGACCCGAAAATTTGTGAGTAACAAACTTATCTCATCGTTCAATATGGAATTGTTTTCAACTCCAGCCAAGTGGGATTTTGAGAGGAAATGCATATAAAAGGATCCCTGGAAACTAAGGTACCAGGGGAGTTGTATCAAGACCAACTAAGCTGCCTTAATTCATTCGTATAAAATTATATCAACTGTTACATGTGGATGGCAAATTGGCTGCAAAGTTATTTATTGTGCTGCGAGTAGCTGCAGGTGCTCTACTCCCAACAATTCTTTCTCTTGCGCTTGATCTTTCAAGGGCGGTAGGGAATGTTTACGTCACGGCAAGCAAGAGTGGGAAAATGGGAGTAAGATAACTACAGCTATGGTATGAGCATTGTTTTTGGCTAATAGCTGGACAAAATAGCTTGCTTTTATTTGATTCGTGGACTGCGTATAAAAACCATACTCCTTTAGAGCAAACTGTCCATTCCAGAATGTGTGTGACATTACAGTTCGTATCACCTGGAACCACTGGACAAATTCAGCTTCTGGATGTTTGTTTTTTCCGTGCCTGTAAAACATGTTATGGCGCTATCTGCAGCTACTCCTTAAAGGATAGCCAGTTTCACGATAAGCTCCACAAGAGACTGTTTCGCATTCGGTTTCAAGTCAACACATTCCATCATTTCTGATCATCCTGTTACCTCAGTATGGTTCTATATACATCCTTTAAGAATGGATATCTAGCTAAACGTCCAGCACCGTTTGTAACTTCCATGGAATTCATCTTCGGTCTTGATGGTGCAAACCTTAGTGATCACCGTCGCGCGCCATATTTCCCTCGGTGTTCATGGTAAAAATTAATGGTTCGTTTTGTACACTTCTTGAATGCCGATAGTGTCAATTTTGTGAAGTGTAAGAGGTGCATCCCATTGAAAGTTGACCTCTGCACCTCCCTGGCACTCATTTTCTGTCGCCCTCCGTCATCAGCAGCTAATATTTTTCGGTGTCATAACTGTTAACACAACACTATCAAGTGATCCTTACTAAGACTGAACTTGTGACCTCGCACAAAAGGTGTGCCTTGTAAGTCGTCATGCTGCCTGTTCATAACGGATTGCAACACACATCGCTTTCCAGTCAATTCCGTAGCAGACGTTTCTATACTGTCAGCAACAATATTACATCACAAAAACTTTGATAAACTTCAACTCTGCGCTGGAAATGGTTCCGTAATACACACTTATGGTGTAAGACTACTGAATCTCGAAACAAGCATCTGACAAAGGTTTCCTTGACCATGGCTTCTTGCAAATGTTCACCAGCCAGTTATTGGTGCCCATTTTTTGAACCATGATGGTCTGTTGCCCGATACTAAGCCAAAAAAGTTATTCGACCGAGAAACTTTAGTCGCTAATATAGGCTACGTAGAAGTGCCTGACAGGTTAGTATTTCTGATTCACCCACAGCATAAATTTCGAGAAATTCTAAAGAGATATCCTAACATTGTCTCGGAGAAACTTAATTACGATTTTCCTGAAGTTAATGTCCCACACATTATGACAATAGCAGGACCTCCGTGCGTGCACGACCCGAACGCTTGTCACCAGAAAAATATGCGCAAGCAAAACTTAAATTTCAGGAGATCATCAGCATTGGCATATATCGTCCTTCTGAAAGCTGCTGGTCTAGTCCTCTCTATATATTTCCAAAGAAACAACTTGGAGCCCCTTTGGAGATTTTCGAGTTTTAAATGCTGTCACAATTCCATACCGCTACCCATTGCCGCATTTACAGGATTACAAGATTTCGGCTATCAACTCTCCTGCAGAAAGATATTCTCTAAAATTTATCTTATTCGATTCTATTACCACATTCTTGTGGCAACAGAAGATGTGCCTAAACCATCTGTTACCGCACCATTTGGACTTTTCGAATTCTTTAAGATGCCATTCGGTCAACATTACGCAGCACAAAAAATGCAGCAATTTATTTGTAGCATATTGAATGATTTGTCTTTTGTGTAATCCTATTTACATGACATTCTTGTTGCTTTAACATGAGATGAAGAACAGATAATGCATCTACAACAGCTTCTTCAATGGCTGAATAAATATCATCTTAACGTTAACGTGGGAAAAAGAAAGAGATATAATTCTTGTGCTGCGGTGTCAAATCAAGGAACTTCGCTATTGGAAGAAAATATGAAAATAATCAAGGACTTGCATCAGGCTATACCAGTAGCAGTACCACATACTGCGGAAGTCCAACAACCTTTCTTTACCTTGAACAAGAAGGCCAAGAGAAAGGAACATTTGAATCACTTGCATTTTTCTACATGTCTCTCACCGATACACAACGTAACTATGGTACAGACAACCGTGAATTGTTGACAGCATATTCGGCAGTCACACATTTTCGTTATCTTTTGGAAAGAAGAGAATTTACAATACTCATAGACCACAAGCCACTAACTAACATTTGCGTTTAAACGGTACCCAGAAAAAAGGCAACACCCCGGCAACTGCACCGTCTGGAATTTCTCAGAGAGTTCACAACACATATTCAGTACTTCCTGGAGGAGAGAAAATTCCTGCTGATACATGTTCCACAGTGTGGACACCATGTTACCGGCCAGTATTTCACACGAAGACATTGCAAATGCACAAAGAAGTGACCCAGAGACTGCCAAAGTGAAGAATTCAGACTCCTGGTCCTTAGCGTTTATAACAATATTGTTACCTGATGGATAACAGCTACTTCATGATAATTCTACAGGTAAACTCACGCCATACGTTCACCCAGCCTACCAACGACAAGTCTTCCATATACTGCATGCCTTGGGTCACCCCGGAATCAAAGGCATAATAGACTTGATTCCACAGCGCTTGATTGGGCCCTCATTGAAGGAAGTATGAAGGTGTGGACAGAAACACATGTCTGTTGTCAACGAGCAAAAATTTCGAAACATGCGACCAGTGATTGTGGAGCTTTCAGTGAAATGGACAATCCTTCTTGCATATACATGTTACTCTCAAGATCTCACCAAAGTAATAAAAACACTCGACGGGTTTACAAGCTGGCCAGAGGCAGTTCCACTGAAGGACACCCATGCAGAAAGTGTTGCCAGTATCTTACTATCACGGATCGCACGCTTTGGAATCCCAGAAATCGTCACCACTGACAGAGGATAGCAGCTTGAGTGTCAATTGTTCAAATACCACATCAAAACCACTGCTTACCATCCAAAGTCGAACGGAAAAGTTGAGCAGTGGTGTCACAATATCAAGAGAGCATTAAAAGCCCACCTTTCAGATTACTGGCTGACAACTAACCAACAATTTAAAGAGTCTCTGTACGTATGTGATTCCAAAATATAACGTCACTGCTGTAAAATGACTTATAGCACAATAACTATCCGTCCAAATCATTTCTTTGATCCTAGACCAGGAGAGTGTGACATTCCAACCTTCACGTTCATCATGAAACAACACATGGCGTCAGCTAAACCAGTTAATGTTCGACATCATGCTACAACGTTTGTCTTCATCCATCCTGAAATCATGACCTCTTCACATCTATTCATCACACATGATGCACAGAGAAAATCTCTACAACCTATGATGCACCATATTTGGCACATTCATACAATGAAAAAACGATTTGTTATTGAAATACCTCATGGTCAGAAGACCTTCTGGATCAACAGACTCAAGCCGGCCTTCCTGTCGAATAATGTGGATTACGGATCATCTGTGTCAGTGCCATGTACACAACCAGCTTCAGTTATCCAAAATCCACAGCCAACACAATCAGCTACATGTTCTAGATGTGTAGTGCACAACCCAAAGAAAAACCTCTCCGTTATCACTGATCGTTCTTCTGTTGGTGTTTAGGTATGCTTTGTAAAGATGTATCTGCAGGTGAAGCCTCTGCTTTCTCAAACTCAGAGACACCTACAAAATTTCTAGAAACTCTGTCCCTCCACCAGGAACATTTTTTCACGCCACCCTGTGGGCACGTGCTACGGCCAGCACGTCAGACTGGGCGAAAAGTGGGGGAGCTGCTTTCTGACACAGTATGGAGTCTCCGCATATTGACCGGTGGTTCTGGAGACGCCACTGCTCGGCACCCCGTCCTTCTGGTCCCTATCCGGCACTCTCCGGTCTAAAAGGAAGCCACTTTCTGTGTACTCTGAGGCCACCCCGCGGTGCGTTCGGCATCGTTCCTTGGGCGCATGCTCACCCCAATTGGCCCTATGTCCAACTCAGTATACGAGTAATACAGCCGGCAGGAAATCGAATCAGACAACAAAAAGCACAGAGAGTCAACAGTGCCATTGCAATCACTGATATATCCACCGTTTAAATTCCCAGTGCGATCATCGAGTCTAATTGTCATTAACTCGCTAATTCGCTACCCAGAGTAATTAGACATCTCTCCATCGTATTTTACTGAAAGAATGCCCCTAGTATTCGTGCTAAATCAAAGATCAACCATTTTGTAAACCAACTGAGATACTTTGTAGATGCACCACGTTTAAAATCTTTGATATCTCATAAATTTCACAGCCTCTCATATTTATCCTTGTACCTGACGCAACTGCCGAAAACCAGTTTATAAAAAAATAAATACTGCAGAACATTACACCATTGTCGTGAGTTTTTTCGTTCTTAATGTACAACGAAACAGTCAATTAAGGCAAAACTGATATGAATTGGTTATTGGACATTTCATGTCGCCCTTATAATTACATTTATAATATCCCTCATGAATCATGCGTCAATAAAAAGAAAGCGAGTTTAATGAACGATGTATTATAGGGGATACTATTACAGAATTCATAGGACTGAGAGCAAAAATGTGAAACACTTTTCAGGAAACGATTTAAGCATTGATTTTTACTGAGAATGTGTATTAAATGATAACAAATCTGATTTTCAGTATCTAACTCGATCCAAGCTACATAATTTTCCACTATAAAGCATTGTACGAGGGCAGTTCAATAAGTAATGCAACACATTTTTTTTCTCGGCCAATTTTGGTTGAAAAAACCGGAAATTTCTTGTGGAATATTTTCAAACATTCTCGCTTCGTCTCGTATAGTTTCATTGACTTCCTACAGGTGGCAGCGCTGTACGGAGCTGTTAAAATGGCGTCTGTAATGGATGTGCGTTGCAAACAACGGGCAGTGATCGAGTTTCTTTTGGCGGAAAACCAGGGCATCTCAGATATTCATAGGCGCTTGCAGAATGTCTACGGTGATCTGGCAGTGGACAAAAGCACGGTGAGTCGTTGGGCAAAGCGTGTGTCATCATCGCCGCAAGGTCAAGCAAGACTGTCTGATCTCCCGCGTGCGGGCCGGCCGTGCACAGCTGTGACTCCTGCAATGGCGGAGCGTGCGAACACACTCGTTCGAGATGGTCGACGGATCACCATCAAACGACTCAGTGCTCAACTTGACATCTCTGTTGGTAGTGCTGTCACAATTGTTCACCAGTTGGGATATTCAAAGGTTTGTTCCCGCTGGGTCCCTCGTTGTCTAACCGAACACCATAAAGAGCAAAGGAGAACCATCTCTGCGGAATTGCTTGCTCGTCGTGTGGCTGAGGGTGACAATTTCTTGTCAAAGATTGTTACAGGCGATGAAACATGGGTTCATCACTTCGAACCTGAAACAAAACGGCAATCAATGGAGTGGCGCCACACCCACTCCCCTACCAAGAAAAAGTTTAAAGCCATACCCTCAGCCGGTAAAGTCATGGTTACAGTCTTCTGGGACTCTGAAGAGGTTATTCTGTTCTATGTCCTTCCCCATGGTCAAACGATCAACTCTGAAGTGTATTGTGCTACTCTTCAGAAATTGAAGAAACGACTACAGCGTGTTCGTAGGCCCAAAAATCTGAACGAACTTCTCCTTCTTCATGACAACACAAGACCTCACACAAGTCTTCGCACCCGAGAGGAGCTCACAAAACTTCAGTGGACTGTTCTTCCTCATGCACCCTACAGCCCCGATCTCGCACCGTCGGATTTCCATATGTTTGGCCCAATGGAGAACGCAATCCGTGGGAGGCACTACGCGGATCATGAAGTTATTGATGCAGTACGACGTTGGCTCTGACATCAACCAGTGGAATGGTACCGTGCAGGCATACAGGCCCTCATTTCAAGGTGGCGTAAGGCCGTAGCATTGAATGGAGATTACGTTGAAAAATAGTGTTGTGTAGCTAAAATATTGGGGAATAACCTGGTGTATTTCAATGCTGAATAAAACAACCCCTGTTTCAGAAAAAAAATGTGTTGCATTACTTATTGAACTGCCCTCGTATATTGGCGTTTTCAGCGAAACGTAATGCTAGTCAGCAGCTGTGTGAGTAACAGGAGACGATTTGAAGCTGATTTAGCAGCAAGAAACTGATCGTGAATATAATGTACTGTAATTTTAATCTATGTGTTGATTACACAGAAAAGTCGTAAGCTGATTGGTAATATATTATGTTGAAAGTGTGACCTATATGTTTAAGCTATATGTGAGGGTAGCAGTAACTGAAATTGTACCTATACGTTATAGATGCATTATGATAGCCAAAACGTAACACACTGGTTGTACATGAATCATGAAAATGTAACTGTAGCACACTGGTTATAGATGTAGGACACATCTGATTGTTGTGCTATAACGAAACACTTACATAATATCTTATGGCCTGTCTGTTTCAATGTTTTTCTTACCACGCACACCTATTATCCCTGTTTGAAACTGCATCAAAGACAGAAAAGTGAATTATGTGCCTGTTATAACCTGCGAGGCGGACAATTACAAATTTATCATCACCACTGGATGAGAATGATGTCATGTCACTTCACCCACTCTTGCCAAACACATCTGTCTGACAGCTTGTAAAGTACTGAGCTATGATTGGTTGGTCTACATGTGTGTAATAAAATGGTCTGAGAAGCCCTCTCATTTGCCTATTTCCAACAAAGGGGTATTGTTTATGAGTGGATTGAGGGGAGATGGGAAAGGCAGAGGGGTAGAGGGGACGGTGGAGGGGGGAGAAGGAGGATGAGGGGAGTTAAGGGCGCAGAGGAGTCAAACATCAGTGGTCAAAAGTCAAATTTGGTCCAGAATACCTTTCACTTTCCTACTCGTATACAGTATGCAGCTATGTCCCTGATATTTACATGAGCAATACCTTTGTAATCAGTATGATATTGCATTCGTTGCTGCTTTTCCTACATTTAACGAAGTTCATGCAATCCATATCTGATGAAAGCATATATACATAGTAATGCTCAGAGACATGCACGGTACAGTCACATTTAAGTGACTACCGCTTGTGTTCGAAGTCAACATGCAATAACCGCTCACAGACGGAAGGTGTCAGCCCTACCTAAGAGGAAGATACATAAAGCGTGTCGGGCAGGACACAAAAAAAGTTGCAGTCATTGTCGTAATGCGGAAACGAAGCGATTAATCTGACGCCCAAAATGGTGTCATCATTGGCTTTCCGGCCAAGGGTGGAAACATTTCCGAAAGGACTAAATCTGTAAACTGTTCGAGTGCCGCCGCGTTTAAAGTGTACCATGCATAGCAAAACGGCGCTGTCCAAACACGGGCCGTAGATAAAAGGTACGATACGATGTTGCAGTGCTTGTATTGTTGAGATGAACGATGCTACGTTCCTTCTGACATGCATGTATGTCTGAAGGTACATCGCATCGTTCAAGCCCCTGTTACACGATGCGCCTAAACAGCACGCCTATGCACCAGTACCCCAAACGTGCATTCTGTAGCTATAGGCTGGTTCACGTAGACCTATTACATCATCCACGCGGGATACGCCTGGCGCACATGCGCAGTAGAAGGTAATAACGCTCGAAATGCAAATAGAACCGTCTTATATCTCGTAAAGTCATTGGTTCTACTGCGCGAAACACAAGGATGACCGTGTGACATATTGGAACGTCTTTCGTTCAAAGTATTTGTGTGAGCTCAAGGTTCCTATTTAATAAAAAAAATTTTTATCATTATTTATTAAGTAATTGTTATTCTATTATGTAGGTTACTACTGTCCGGAATTACAGACTCAACAGTTAAAATGGCTCTGAGCACTATGGGACTTAACATCTATGGTCATCAGTCCCCTAGAACTTAGAACTACTTAAACCTAACTAACCTAACGACATCACACAACACCCAGTCATCACGAGGCAGAGAAAATCCCTGACCCCGCCGGGAATCGAACCCGAGAACCCGGGCGCGGGAAGCGAGAACGCTACCGCACGACCTCAAGCTGCGGACTCTCAATAGTTAGTTTTATATTACTACACTTGGTTACACAGGTACACGTATATCTAAATTTACATTTTCCGCATGGAGGACCCACTGTTTTTGGAGCTATTGCCCTGGCAGTGACAGTAAATCGGATTAGGACAGAACGACGACGAAAACGAAAAGCCAGACATGTTGGGTTCGACCCAGGCCGAAAAGAAGGAACGAAGGCAAGGCATTATATTGCTTCTGAAAGAACCGCAAAAATTTCGGAACTTCGTGTGGATGGACATGGCCTTTTTCGAGAAGCTGCTGTTTATGATGGAAAGTGGAATTAACGAGTGTATCACAGTCATGAGAGAGGATGTCTCACATTCTCGAAAGTAAGAATTAAATCACATGTTTATACGTTTTGCGATCATACCAGTTTATATCACGAATAAAATACCGGTAAATACCCTGTTGTAACATTACGTTTCCTGGCTACTGGAAAATCTTTTAAGAATCTGGCTTTTAGCCACAGAATAGCACATCCCACCATTTCAAAAGCTGCAACACCGCAATTTGCAACACTTTAAAGGACAATTACTTAAAGTATACTTGAGTTATTTTTCCAAGTTTGGAAAATGGAATGCTATATGGTTAAGTCCTCGTCTGTCGCACTGGGCGAAACTGCACGGACTTTCTCGCCATCACTGCCAGTTTTTCTTTTTTGGCATGCAGAAATAAACAAAGAGATGCAATCAAATCAAACGATCTTTCGTAAGCTAGGGCATTAAGATACAAATCGAAAATCACCGTGTAACGTTAAACGCTTATTACTCAGAAAGAAAGACTGCCAGCGTACCGTATTTCCTCGATGTATGCCTGAATTAAGACGCTTAATGCCTCTTTGCTCCATTTCATTTCTATAATACGAAGTAATAAAAAAAAAGAATGTTTTCACAATCAGCTAGGATCAAAAAGTCTACTGACAAAAAATGTTTTTTCCGCATTTATGAAACCCTACTTTCTACTTACTGGAAATAAAAAACGCGGAAAATCCCAAACACAAAAATCTGAAATTAGCTACTAGCCATCGAACAATAAGCAAATAAGCAGAAAGCACTGCGGTATCCCCTTCTGCGCATGTCCACATGAGCGGATTGACGGCAGTTTCGAACTGCTCTCCATTCTAGAGCGTGGTAATGGTCTGCTAATTTTCGTAGTTTCACCCGTTCTACCGCCAGATGCCTGTCGCGGTAGACCAGTACCATTCGCGGCGGATCGTGTTGTAATACCCGCTTTCACAGGCACCGAAATATAGCATTTGTTCGCTAGTACCAGGCAGCGACTTTAAACTAAACAAATGTCTTCCCCTGCGCGGGAATTACAGAATTTATGTGCGAATGTAGGTTTTTACGCAGGAACGAAGACATATGGAAGTTTGAGTCTGACTTTGGGTCATCCATGGGTAGCCAAAACCAGTTCCGCTTCAAGCGCCGAGAGGGAATGTTCTTGTTTATTTCACTTGCCGCAGTGTCGCTTGTGTGAAGTTTTCCTCGTTAGTGTTGTTTGTCTGCCGAGTGAGTCGTAGCTCCTCCGCTCCGCCTTACTGTCTGTGTTCGTCTGCTTGGTGATTTCCCTAAATCGTTTCAGGCAAATGCCGGGATGGTTCCTTTGAAAGGGCACGGCCGATTTCCTTCCCAATCCTTCCCTAACCCGAGCTTGCGCTCCGTCTCTAATGACCTCGTTGTCGACGAGACGTTAAACACTAACCACCACCACCATCGTCTGCTTGCTGCGGCGTCGGTCGCTCCGCTATGGCTACCATGGTTCCCACGTGTATTTGACGAGAAGGTATTGTGAGCTTCACTTTCGATAAAACAACGCGACATATGCAGCCCGGGCCTCTAGAAATCTACGATTGGTTTGTCGATACAATTCATGTGAACTCTGTTCATGTGCACTGTTGTGGACTGACAAGACAGCCAGTCCACAGTGACGGGTAACCGAAAGGCACGCGTCTAAACTCACGCAGGCTGGCGTGAGGTCTGAAACAGGATACGTAATGAATGCTATAAAGAAAAGTACGTAGCTTCTGGAATACTTAACTTTAATCCACAATTGGTGAACATTGGTCTTGTTACTGTACATGCTTCATTAGATACATAGCAAAGGATAAATGGCGCCTTGCTAGGTCGTAGCAATTGACTTAGCTGAAGGCTATGCTAACTATCGTCTCGGCAAATGAGAGCGTAATTCTCAGTGAACCTTTCCTATCAACGTCGGCTGTACAACTGGGGCGAGTGCTAGTAAGTCTCTCTAGACCTGCCGTGTGGCGGCGCTCGGTCTGCAATCACTGATAGTGGCGACACGCGGGTCCGACGTATACTAGCGGACCGCGGCCGATTTAAAAGCTACCACCTAGCAAGTGTGGTGTCTGGCGGTGACACCACATTCCTCCCCCGCAAATCGGCGTACGGTTGTGTTATAAGGCTTCCGCCCGCCGTGGGGAGGACCCCATGTTGGCGTATGCGACGAGGTGGGGAGCCTAACAACAGGCGAGGCTGTGCCACCCGCGCCCGGCCATTCGGTCCGAGGGGAGCTAGGAAACGCCTGAAAACCTAGTCCAGGGTGCACGCCAACATGCGGTGTATGCGCCCTAAGATAGTCAGGAGGGGCCGACGGGTCGACCTCCATCGAGTCGGAGCACCCGACTGGCGAAGACGACATCTGGTCCGGAGCGAGCAAGAGTTCCATGCCGGAGGACAGCTGGTCACGGGAAGCGGTCGGCGGCGCGCGACCCACGCAGGCGCCCGGCGGTTGCAGCGACGCGTCCACTGCGGGCGGCGCCGGCGGCGGCTGCGGCGGCGGCGCGACGCCATGGGGCAAAATGGAAGGCATCGTCGGTAACACCTGGGGATGAGGCGAGCCAGTAGATGGGTCCCCAGGGCGCTGACCGGACGGCACCGCCGCTGAAAGCAGACGGGGAGCGGCAGAACCCGTGCAATGACAGAGGCGCAGCTGATTGAGATGCCGACGCACCTCACCAGAGGCCCCCAAAACCAGATACATAGCGCGGCCGAGGCAGCGAAGAATGCGCCCTGCGAGCCAACGCCGTGAACCTCGATAGTTGCGATAGTATACAACGTCGCCTGGAGCAAAAGCAGGTGGCTGCCGCTGCACAGGAACCTGATGTGGCGGATGCAACAAAGACATCAAGGTTCGATGAGGACGACCGTGGAGCAACTCAGCCGGCGAACGACCATCTCGGGGCTGAGAGCGATACGAGAACAAAAAGAGCAATAACGCGTCCTCCCGAGAATGCGACTCTTGTAACTTCAACATCTGGGACTTGAAAGTCCGGACCAATCGTTCAGCGGCACCGTTTGACTGAGGCGAAAACGGCGGGGATGTCAGATGTTGAATACCATTGGCCTTGCAGAATGACTGAAATTCTGCGGACATGAATTGTGGGCCATTGTCGGAAACAATACTCTGTGGAAGACCTTCAATGCAAAAGATAGCGGACAACGCTTGGATGGTGGCAGAAGACGTCGTGGAAGACATCCGGACAACAAAAGGAAAATTACTGAAGGAATCGACAACAACCAACCATCGAGCATTCCAGAAGGGACCAGCAAAATCGATGTGTAAGCGTTGCCAAGGGGAAGTGGCTTTCGGCCATGCAAATAATTTCCGCGGCGGTGTGGATTGTTGTTCGGCACACGCCATGCAAGAAGAGCACATTTTCGTAATCGCAGCATCGATTCCGAACCATGTACAGTGCCGACGAGCAAGTTGTTTCGTTCGCACCATACCCCAATGTCCTTGGTGGAGAAGCCGTAAGACAGAGGACTGTAACGAACGTGGGACCACGACTCTGGACTGATCATTATCAGAACGCAACAGCAAAACACCACGTCGTACAAAAAGTCTCTCCTTGTGAGCAAAAAATCTGCGAACCAACGGATCCTCGATCCGTGACTTTGACAAGGGCCATTGCGTAGCAACAAAACGCAAAACGGTAGCAAGGACAGGGTCAGCAGCTGTGGCTGTAGCTACACGACGAAAATCAATCGGAAACGATTCGACCACGTCATCGGTTTCCGAATCAATGAACATGCAAGCAAGTTCGGAAGAATCGAATGCTTTATCCTCAGCAACAGGCAAACGGGACAACGCATCGGCGTTTCCGTGCTTAGCAGTGGACCGATACAAGATATCGTAGCGGTACTGCGAGAGGAAAATAGACCAGCGAATGAATTTCTGTGCTGTACGTGGAGGTACAGGCTTGTTCGGATGAAAAAGCGATGTCAAAGGTTTGTGGTCTGTGATGATGGTAAAGCGACGACCATACAAGAAATCATGGAACTTAGTAACACCAAAGACGAGAGCCAAAGCTTCTTTTTCTATCTGTGAATAATTTCTTTGCGCAGACGAGAGCAATTTGGACGCAAAGGTAATAGGGCGATCATGCGAGCCATCTTTGTGCGCAAGCACAGCACCGATCCCGAAATCCGATGCATCTACCATCAACAAAAGGGGTTTCTGGGGATCGAATGGCGTAAGGCAAGTATTTGAAAGCAACGCCGACTTCAACTGGCGAAAGGCGCATTCGCATTCCGTCGACCAGACGAACAGAACACCTTTACGGCGTAAGCGATGAAGCGGAGCTGAAATGGAAGAGGCATTGCGCAGAAAGCGATGATAGTAATTTATTTTACCCAGCACACTCTGCAGCTGCTTCAAATTCTGCGGCGAAGGCAAGTCTTGTATGGCATGGAGGTGCTCTGGACTCGGATGTATGCCTTGGGCATTGATTAAATGTCCCAAATATGGTAAGTCACGAGCAAAAAACACACATTTGTCCTTCCGCAAGCGAAGACCATGTTGTCGCAAGACCTGAAATAATGTTCGGAGGCAGTAGGGACCGACGCACAAACGGTTTGTAAATATTGCTGGAACAATGCAGGGGCGGATGCACACCCGAATGGCAGTCTTTTGAATCGATACAAACCAAGATGCGTGTTAACCACCAAGACGAGCTGGGATTCGTCGTCCACTGGTATTTGCAAGTACGCATCTGCTAGGTCCAATTTCGAAAAATAATTACCCGGGCAAAGTTTGTCAAAAGATCTTCCGGGCGGGGTAAAGCAAAAGTTGCAATCACTAGTTGTGGATTCACTGTTGCCTTGAAGTCCACACAAAGTCTCAATTTACCGGAAGGTGTTGGCAAAATTACTAAGGGTGATGCCCAGAGAGAAGCCTGCACACGTTCAATTACACCTTGTGATTCTAAATCGTGTAATGTTCTTGCGACCTCATCACGCAATGCGTGGGGAACATTGCGCGCTCTGAAAAATTTTGGTCGCGCGTTTACTTTCAGTTCCAAATGTGCTTTATAGTTCTTAGCGCAACCAAGGCCCGGTGCAAAAATGTCTGCAAATTCTTCACATAGACAAGAAACTCTGGCTGAAGGCACAGTCTGGTTCACTGTTAGGACCTGATTGACTATAGACAAGTTAAACAATTGAAATAAATCTAAACCAAACAAGTTCACAGCAGAAGAAGAACGAAGTACGTAAAATGACACAAGTTTCGTTTGTCCCTTGTATGTTGCAAGAAGGCTGCACTGTCCTAACACAGGGATAAGCTGTCCTGAATAACTACTGAGCTTAACATTTGCGGCATGCAACGGAGGTGTGCCCAGTTGTGTGTACGTGTCTTTATTGATCAATGAAACTGCAGCTCCGGTATCAAGCTGGAATAGGATCACGTTGCCATTAATGTCCAAATCTACAAAAAGTTTATTGTCCTGCTGACGACAAGAGCGACTGTCTCGTGCAACGTGAACAGACACTGGTACAGCATCACTTGCGACTTGACGTGATTTCTGTCGATGTCGACACACACTTTTTGTGGGACGAACACAGTCACTGTTAGAAGGATTAGCACTGGGCGGAGTGGAATTAACTACATGAATGTCCATGGGCGAAGGTTCACGAGCCTGTGTATTCTTGGTTCGATTCCGGCGCGAAGCAAAGGGCCTGGAATGGTTTTTAGTGTCCGATCTGAGCTTTTTCTGGCAAACACTCTGAACATGTCCTTTTTTATTACAGAAAAAGCAAATAGCTTGGCGTGACGGGCAATTCTTACGCGAATGTCTAGTAGCACACCGCGGGCATGACTTTAGTACTGCATTTGCATGCTGGCGCGGGACACGTGGCTGCGCGGACGTGCGCGAGGGCTGTTTACAGTTCCTTGCAGCTCGCCCGGCGGGCCGGTTAATGTGACACAGCTGGCGAAGTTGCAAATGATTCCTGAGCAAAGTCAAGTGTGTCTTGCCTATCCAATATGTCTATCACTTGTTGAAGGGAGGGATTAACTAGTTTCAAAATTTGCTCCCGTATACGAACATCAGAAACGTTCTGTGCAATTGCATCAAGCACCATAGTATCTGAATAAGGGAGTCCACATTCACACTCAAAAGCACAATCCCGCGTAAGGCCTTGCAAAGTTGCAACCCACTCCCGATTAGTTTGACCGGCCGTACGTTTTGTACAAAAGAACGTATACCTTTTTGCAACTACATTGATTGATTCCTTGAAATAGGCATCTAAAGCAGACAAAATTTCTTCATAGGACAGAGTTGCTACGTCGCGTCAGGGAAACAATGTCACTATCACACGGTACGTTTGCACCCCTACATACGCCAATAAATGAGGCTGCCGCTCGTTACCTTGAATTCTGTGGGCGGCGAGATGAAATCCAAATTGGCGTGACCACTCCGTCTAGGTTTCCATCGCCGCATCGAAGTGTCGAAACGGTGGTGCAACTGCATGTTGCGGGTGCGGTAGCGGTGGAGCGGCGACGGCCGCATCGTTTTGCATTGCACGTTGACCCTGGACGAGCTGTCCAAGGGCATCCAATAAGGCCTGCGTCTGCTGATTCTGCAAGCGATAAAATTCGGACAGTACATCTGGAGATTGTGGCGAAGCCATGACACAAGTAATCTAAGCAAGTATAAAGAACAAGACCCTGTTTTTACTCGTCGCCAAAAATGTTGTGGACTGACAAGACAGCCAGTCCACACTGACGGGTAACCGAAAGGCACGCGTTTAAACTCACGCAGGCTGGCGTGAGGTCTGAAACAGGATACGTAATGAATGCTATAAAGAAAAGTACGTAGCTTCTGGAACACTTAACTTTAATCCACAATTGGTGAACATTGGTCTTGTTACTGTACATGCTTCATTAGATACATAGCAAAGGATAAATGGCGCCTTGCTAGGTCGTAGCAATTGACTTAGCTGAAGGCTATGCTAACTATCGTCTCGGCAAATGAGAGCGTAATTCTCAGTGAACCTTTCGTATCAACGTCGGCTGTACAACTGGGGCGAGTGCTAGTAAGTCTCCCTAGACCTGCCGTGTGGCGGCGCTCGGTCTGCAATCACTGATAGTGGCGACACGCGGGTCCGACGTGTACTAGCGGACCGCGGCCGATTTAAGAGCTACCACCTAGCAAGTGTGGTGTCTGGCGGTTACACCACATGCACACTGCTTATTTTGACACAGACGAGTATGTGTTTTACTTGAAAGTTATGGATCCCCTTCACGTTGAAAGATTATTATCGCGACATGATTCTCAAATCCCGTTCAAGCATCGCGACAATTCTGTTAGTATGGTGTCACTCGCAGATGCTGAAATTGACTATACCAATGTTCCAGTGTTCAACCTCCCGCCGGAGGTTGATGACAACTTTCTAAAGGTCATACTGACTCCTTATGGTAACGTCAGAAACGTCCGTCGTGAACGTTGGTCTACTCAACACAAATTACAGTGCTATAGTGGAATTCATTCCATGGAAATGCATGTCAAACGCGATATTCCATCACATTTACTAGTGTGTGGTTATCGCGTTCGTGTCATGTATACTGCTCAAGAGGGAACCTGCTTCCTATGCAATGAAAGTGGACGCGTTCGGTCTAATTGCCCGCGGAGGGTTTTTGTATTAAATCCGTCATTAATGCAGCGTCGCAAATTGACGTTTGCTGATCTTGCTCCTTCCACTCCCGACGTCGGACCTACTTCTGCTTGAGATCATAATGAACAAAAAGTCAGTTCTGATAATCGTGTAACTGAATTTCCGCCTTTACCTCCGCTACAGGTTCAGAATCCTATTGCCCCCAGAATAGAACCCGTAACAGTGACAAACAAGCGACGTCGGACTCAAGATGGTCAGAGTGAGGATTTGGCTGTGCCTTCTGCCCCAACCTCCTCCGCATCCATTGTGTCCCCTGCTACTCTCTATTGCTACGATCCTTCCCATTCGTGGAACGGTGAGTGGCGAAGAAGTTATCTCCAGCATCCCTCCTTTTCGCGAAGTTGCTCCTCCTGAGCTGCCTGTGCGTGGAGACGGAGCGGACTCTCCTCCTTCGTCTTTGTGTCCTCCGTTACAGTCTGATACAACGCCACGTCCTCCTGCTCCATCGTCTGACGCCGACGGTTTCCCGATTTTACCGCCTACAACAACTCCTTAGGAGAATAAAATTAGCGACCAAGTATCACCTGTGGTATTGGTAGTTCCACAGTATGCTTCCGCCTTAGTGACTGGACCTGCAGTACATAGCCCCTCCCACACCTCCGTCTGCGGAGGCCGCCATGCCACGTAGCCGACAGCAAGGGCGTATAGAACCTGACGGTGCAGTGGCGCGTAAGAAATCTAAGAAAAAAGGTTGTTATGATGGGGGTTCTGGTCTCCCGATGTCTCATTCATCTGTGGACTCCGCAATGGACCTTGACGCTCAGCTGTCTACCTAATTCGGCTCAATACCTTCCGTACATCCCTGTATAGCTGTGATCAATGACCCAAGCCTACATGTTCCTTTCCTTAAATGTTAATCGTGAGGAATCAGAATTGCGATTGGTTTCGCTGCATCAATTCATTTACGATTCATTTGTGGACATAGTATTCTTACAGGAGGTTTTATTTAGTACTTTCTCCTTACCTGGTTTTCATATGATCTTTAATGTAGCACCCGAATATTCTACGGGAACCGCCTTATTCTCTCGCGAAGGCATTCCTTTTGCTGAGGTGGAAATGTTAGATTCTGGCAGGGGCATAGGTTGTCAACTTTTTAATCTCACCTTGGTTCTTTTATATGCCCCTTCTGTAAATGGTCACACAGTGAATCGTTCGCGTTTTTATAAAGATGACATTGTTTATCTGTTGCGTAAGAGCCCACCAGGTATTCTGTTGAGTGGTGATTTTAACTGTGTGTTGCGTCCTGCAGATCAGTCTCCAAATTTTAATTCCTCTAGTGAATTACATGAATTGGTCCGCTCCTTACACCTAAAACACGTCTGGATATGTAAACACCCGACGTTAGTTAAATTTACCCACTTTACTGCGACTTCTAGTAGCAGGTTAGATAGGTTTTACTTATCAGACTGCGTAAGTGATAGTATTCTTAATGTTGAAGTCATCCCAGCTTCCTTTACGGATCACTTTGCTGTGGCCACAACTCTCAATCTTGAACGGCAACCAGTCAAGTTGTTTCGCCTTCCGTGGATGTTAAACGTCGCTCAACTAGCTGACCCCTCTCTCCACGACGTGATGCAGTCGTTTGGGAGCGTACTCTACAGTCCACTGGGAAATACTCTTCCACCCTTGACTGTTGGACACAGCTAGTAAAACCGAGGCTCAGGCAAACTTTGATATTTTTCTGTGCTGCCAAAGCGCGAGACTTTTGGAGAAGTTACGAATATTACTACTCCATCCTGCGTGAATTTTATGCTGCTTCGTATCACGCCCCTCTGCGAATTGCGGATGTTAGGCGTGTAAAGGCAAAATTTTTGATCTTGAAGAGACTAAAAAGGTTTGAAAATCCGATCGAAGCTGCGTTCATTGGTGACGGAAGAACTGACTTCCTTACATCATTTGCTTCGGCATCAGATCCGTCACCGACGCGCTTGTGTTCATTCTCTCACGACAAATGGTGGACGTGTCGTAATGGCGTAAGCTGATATAGTGCGTATCTTACACCAGTACTATGTAGATATCTAAGACATCGATGAGTCCACTGAAACCTTTTACGACCCGCTTGTCAGCATCTTGGATACGACAATTACACCTGAACATAATGTAACGCTCTTGGCTCCCTTTCAGCCTGAGGAAGTTTACAAACTTATTGTGGGATCACCTTCTCAATTGTCCACGAGTCTAGATGGACTTCCCAAGGAATTTTACATGCGCTTTTGGCCGTTCTTGGGTGCTACCTTAATCTCCCTTTTGAATGAAGTGTTACAGAGTAGAGTAGTGCCGACTTCGTTCAAAGTGGGCAAAATTGTTTTAATGCCGAAACCCACTGGACCGGCTGCGCCTGATAGCTTTCGCCTACTTTGTTAAACTTTGATTATAAGACTGTAGCGAGGGCAGGGTGTCGACTCTGATGATTGTTGCAAAATACTGCGTACCTGGTCTTATCCCTATAGTCGAGTGTCATGGTGTGGTTTCGGTTGCTGATGTAACGTCCGTCCCTTGTGCCCTTGCTTTTCTAGACTTCGTTAAGGTATTTGATAGTGTTAATCACGACTTTCTCCTTCGGATTCTGGAGGCAGTTGGTTTCACTGTTGACACACGGCGAGTGCTCTCAAATCTGTTTACGAGTATTTCGGATTCCGTGGTTGTCAATGGCCAAGTGGCGCCCCCACTAAATATCCGTTGGGGAGTGCCTCAAGGAAGACCACTGTGAATGACTTTGTGTTGTCTCTGAAGCCCCTACTTCGGATGCTAGCATCCCAGCTGACAGGTTGGACGCTTTCCGAGGACTATAGCTGTTCGTGCATACGCGGATGACGTGATGGTTGTACTTCGCAATCCTGTTGAAGTACCTCAACTGAAGGGTGTAATCGATGATTTTTGTCGGCGTTCAGGTGCAAAACTTGACGAAGGTAAATGCAAGCTTCTTCCCTTGCGAGGTTTTCATGACGCGGTTGTTCCTTGGGCTACTGCGGTGGATCGCCATACGTCTCTCGGTGTCATCACTGATCGTTGTCCACTCAAAATGTCGGCGCTTAACTGGAAGACTGTTACGGAAAACATTCAGGGAGCGATACTAGATCATGAAAGGCGTTCTCTTACTCTGCTCCAGATACTGGATACGTATGTCTTATGCCCAAGTTTATCCGCTTCCCTCGATGATGGCGAAGAAACCGCAACAATTGTCTGGTCGTTTCTTAAGGAAAAGACATGTATTTCACTGGCGGTACGAGGTGATCACGAAGCCTCGTTCCTTTGGGAGGCTGGACCTCACTGATATACGAAAGGAAGTTGTAGACGTGCAGATGCTAAATGTGAGTCTTAGTGTTTTGACGACGACTCAATAAACTCATACGTTCACGTTTCATTTATTTCTCTAAGTCCGTCCTGCTAGTCTTGAACCTACTATTGATGTTGGTCGCATAAATTACAACACATTCGTGACTTCTATATTGCGGTGAGCTATTTAGGGGGCTGACATGTTATGGAGACCTGCCCTCACCATGAAATTCCTAAAGACTAGTCGGGAAGCAGTCACTTGTCCGAACCTCGGTGGAAGAGAACCGCCACAAACAACCTGGGCGACAGTTTGGTTCAATACCAGTCTTCCGGCTTTGCCGCTGCGCGTAGCGTCCTCGTGGTGTAAGGCAGTAAATAACTTGATTCCAACGAACGAGCGACTTTTCCGTATTGGACTTAGTGACACGGATTTATGTAGTCGTTGTACGTCTCCAGATAAGATACGACATCGCTTTACTTGTCATATGGCAGACTGGTGTTAGATCAGGACACAATTGGCCTTCCTTACTCGATCTTCTGAGACTGCGTACACTACGGACATCATATTGCATCCAGATTCTTCTTTCTTTCCACTGGCGAAAACCCATACTGTTACGTGGTTGCTGGGACACCTCGGTCATTATGTTGTACAGAGCGAGGGGGAAGACCACGTGAACTTCATGCTGTACATCACCACTGCCTGTTGGACATTCTTGCGAATGCCTCGATATCGAGACCTCTTCGCCAACATGTTGCATCTTGTTTTCCGTCGGCAAGGTGTTGGTTAATTTAATTTTTCTGATGATAAGTGTTTTTCTTTGTTATGTATGTTCCCATCAGATTGCTTCGGCTTGTCCTCTCCTGGTTTCCCTATTCGTTTTTTTTGTTTTTGTTTTGTGTGTGTGTGTGTGTGTGTGTGTGTGTGTGTGTGTGTGTTTTGACTGAGCATCGCTCTAGTTCTATTGTAAAATGTGTATAGATGAAGTATAGATACATATGAGCGTATACAATCCTTGCAATCAAATTGGAATTTTTATTACTTTGCTATTTCGAGTGTAATATAGTTTCGTTTTTCCTTCTTCTTTTAGATTCTATTACAAACTATAAAAATATATAAAACACAAAATAATAAAAAAATTACTAAAAATTACTAAAAAACCATATAAAAATAATTGTTGATACGTATCATGTGCGCGCTTGGTGGTGGTTTGTCAACTACGTTCTCGGTTTTTTTTTCCTTTCTCCTTTTATTTATTATTCTGTTATCATAATTAATTTTTTCTCCCATTTGCAAATTATATTACATGAAACAATCCTGCTGGAAGAACATCCGCAACTGAGCATTGTAGCGGAAATTGAAAATACCGCTTCAGTTGTACCTCCCTGTTCTGCGCTCACAGGCAGCACACCGCGCCCGGTACACGGCGCGTTCGGGGACCATAGCACAGCTACGAAACCTGAAGATGGGCTTATAACAGTCGGAAACCGGTCGTGTGAAAACAAAGAAATTTACAACTGAAGCGGTATTTTCAACCTCTGTTACATTACATGATTATTTGACTACGATCTACTGAAGTGTCGTGATAGTACCAAGTTATTCCGATAATAATATAGAAAAGACGGTTATGGCGACCGCTCGCTTAAAGCAGGAAATCCGGGTTCAGTTGCCAGTCCTGCACAAATTTTCATTGTCATCATTCCATTATGCTACTGGTGGTTTTTCGTATTCGCAACTGCAGACACATTCCATTTATACGTAAAAGGGGTGAACGACGGCTGTGGAGATGTGTACGGGCGAACAGATGTGCAACTGTTAAGCAGCTGACCAGCCAGATGAACCAAGGGACTACCAACAGCGTCTCCTCAACGACCGTTCAGCGAACTTTGCCGTGTACGGGCCTCCGCAGCAGGCACCTGGCTCATGTACTCATGCTGACTTCTGTTCATTGCGGCGAAGGCTAGAATTGGCACCTCGTATCGCAACGTTCACTGAGTAACGACAGATTGTCTTTTCAGAAGACTAAAGTTATATTATGCTCTATCGACCAGATGGCCCTTTTCGTCTGCAGCATGAAACGTCTGACAGCAAACACCCTGCAACAATCGCCAGAAGGATCCAGGCCGGAGGAGGCAGTGTTACAGTCAGGGGAACGTTTTCGTGGCATTCCGTGGGCATTCCCTGGGTAATGTAGTCATTTTGGAAGGCACAATGGATCAACACAAGTATGCATATACCATTGAAGGCCATGTACTGTAGTGGGACGCGAAATTGAAGCGTCACCCATCCACCAGTGTCAGCCCAGTTTGCAGGTGAATATAAGTTAATTTTAGTGTTTTTGTTTATGTATTTTTGTAATATTTTTAATAGTTGTGAATTGTCTAAAGTTTTGTATTTAATTTTTTATGTTTCATGTACGGAGAGGGCGGCGCAACGAACGGAGACAGCATCTTCACTGCCGGGGCCAGAGAGAAAATTGCTGGCCACTATACGTCGCGGGTCGACAGCCAGAGAGCAACAGAAGATCCTGAAACCGGGTTGTTGCGTCGTGCTTCTAAGAACTGGAAAAATAAGAATTTGTAATGTTTCTACAACAATGATGTCATAGAAAGTTTAATCATGTTGTAAATGGTCAGTCCTATCTTGTCAAGGCTCAGGTTCACGTCTATATGTAAGAAGGTAATAAACTAG
This sequence comes from Schistocerca americana, assembly GCF_021461395.2. NCBI lineage: Eukaryota > Metazoa > Arthropoda > Insecta > Orthoptera > Acrididae > Schistocerca > Schistocerca americana. Next base: position 570,026,725 of record NC_060121.1, read on the forward strand.
TGGATACTGCTAAAGTTCAAATACGTGTTCCGAGAATTTATTTATGAAGAATTATGTGAATGAATTATTAATTTATTTGAGAGGATTATTAATTGTGACAACGTTCATCGCGAGTTTGAATCTGGAAATATTTGTTAAATCAGATAACTTGCATTAATATAATTTCTGAGAAGAAACAAACGACATCTAAATTGGAAAAAGGTTTCCACTAGCAAATTGGACTGAGTGACGTAATTCTGCGCATACGACTCAAATGATGATGTTTTACAGTGTCGTTCAAGAACCATTCAGAGACAATTTAAAAAGAATTTAAATAATTTTGAAGTGTGTTGTAACTGACGTAGGTGACGAAGTCTGTACATGGTCATATGTCAAAAGAAAATCATTTATACAAACTTGCGTCGTTACACTACAGTACACACTTGCATGAAGTTTCTTTATCGCGGCACGATGGCATCTACCAGGTAGGCAATGCAACATGTCACTCAGTTCGAAGTATATGATCGTGGCTCAAAGAGCGCCAGAATGAGTTTACTACACTTCCCTGGCCACCAAACTCCCCGGATTTAAACGCAGTTGAGAATTTGTGGAATGACCTTGATCGGACTGTTGACGCCATGGATCATCAACCTAGAAACCTATTGCAGCTGTCCAAGGCACTGGAGTCGACATGGCTCCACATCCCTATCGGTGTCTTCCACAACCTCAGTAACTCTCTTCCTGCACGTCTTGCAGTGGTACACACTACAGAGGTCGTTCGTTACTCGGGCTTTTGTTAGAGGGTCACATTTATATGAATGGACAGTGTACGTACGTCAGTAACGTGTTTTGGGAAAATATGTCTAACGCAGTTGACTTATAAGCTCACTGAAAGAAGGGAGGAAGGCTAGAGTTTTCACATCTCGTCGACAGCGCGCTCATTAGAGACGGAACACATGCTCGTATTACGAAAGAAGGGGAAAGAAGTCGGCTGTGCTCTTTTCAAAGGTACCATCCCAGAAGTTCCCTGTGGCGATTTAGGGAAATCACGAAAAACACTAATCTGAATGGTCAGTCGTTCTGCCGAATAAGAGTCCAGTATGCAAACCACAGTGGCACTGCACTCGGTGGAAGGTCTCGGATCAACCCATTTCCTAGAAAGCGGCCTTGTTTAGGAAGAAGCTGAATATGCAGTTGGCTATTCCTCTCTTAAAATAACAAAATATTGAGCTGTTATTGGGAGAGCTAAGCATCTTTGTTGGCTTAGAAGCTCTCTGATTCATCTATTTCCAAGAAATGTGCATGGCTTAAGAAGATGATAGATTGGACGAGCTGATATAGCAGTAAAACACCGAGATGTGACTGGGACGGCTTATGTAACACTACTGCCTGAGAAATTATTTGATTGACCTTTTTCCGAGATAAGGGGAAGGAGAAAAAGGCATGGCTTAGGATTGGCGGTAGGCGAAAGAGAATGGGTGGAGGAGGGAGGGACGCATGGTATATGTGGAGGGGGAGAGGGAAGGGGCAGGCGATGCCAAGGCCAAAGTCAAGCGTCAATGGTAAATTCTTTTCCATAATGTCCATTGCATTACTAGTCATATACAAGTAATATCGATTAACCTGTCATTTAGTGAACAAAAGACGAGCTTACCGATATTTGTGATTGATTACAGGACTTCTCTGCAACTGACAACGTCACACACTACGGACCGAAACTGACAGATGTAAAGGTAATATCAGGACTACCCTGAGGGCGTGCTACAACGGCGCTTCTGTTTACACAGTTAATGATGTAATGGTTAACGGTGCGGGCTCCGTGAGTGAGATTCATTAGAAGCCTTAAGGAAATGTAATTTATCCACGAAGGAAATTGCTTGCTAAGCGATCGATCGGTTGTTGAGTTTTATTTATCAGCGTGGCACGCTTAAAAAAATGGTTCAAATGGCTCTGAGCACTACGGGACTTAACATCTGTGGTCATCAGTCCCCTAGAACTTATAACTACTTAAACCTAACTAACCTAAGGACATCACACACATCCACGCCCGAGGCAGGATTAGAACCGCTAGACCACCGCGGCCGGCCACGCTTAACAAGTACGATTAATAGAAGAGATAGAGAAGTTCGCCACGGGATCGTCCACTTGGCACGAGAACGTTGCGGATATGTCCAGTGGCAGACACTATAAGAGGGGCATTGCGTATCACAGTAAGATTTACTGTTGAAACTGAGAGAGCGTACGTTCAATGAAAATTCAGACAACATATTACTTCCTTCCCATTGCATCTCACATATCGTTAACGGCGATAATACCAAAGAAGTTCTATGTGACACCACAGCTTTACTGACACCGTCCTTCCCACGTGGTATTCGTGAATGGAACAGGAAATGGGAGAAAAGTGGTGGTAGCAAAAATATCCTCCGCCACACACCGCCAGGTGATGTTGATCAGTAACATTAGTCCTTTCCCACCAAAATCCCCTCCATGAAGTGTCAACGAACGATGCCTTTCCTCCTCCTCTTCTTCTTCTTCTCCTCCTCCTCCTCCTCTTTTCTTCAGTGCGTTCGGCATTGTTATACGGGCTTTGGCAATGTTAATAGCAGTTCTGGCCGGATGTCCTTCCTGACGGTACTTCTCCCCCCCCCCCTCCCACCCCACCAAGTACGAAATATTGTGTATGCCATCTGTCTGCGCAGAGAGTAAACCAGTGTTCAAATGTGAGGACATCTTCTGAACGTTTGCGTAGCGTCTATCTGAGGCGGGGCCTGAGTACTAGTCCGGTATTCATCTGGCGGGTTGTGATAAACCACTTAAAAACTACAGCCAGACTGGGCAGCTCACCAGCCCTCGTCGTTAATCCGCGGATTCGTTCTCACCGCTGTCCAGGGCGTGTCCAGACACTTCTTGGCCTGGAATCTCATTGTCTGGAGTAGAATTTTCTTCGGTGATGAGTCCCACTTCGAAATGGGCCCTGGTGACCAGTCGTGTCTGGAGACGCTCCAGATAGTCCACCATACAGCCCGACATTCAGGAGTTATGGTTTAGGGTGCCAGTTCATATCATAGCAGAATCCCTTTGGTTGTCATTTGGGGAACCCTTACTGTACAGCGACGTCGACGACATTGTACGTCCGGTTTTGTTACCCATCTTTTCAAGCTGTCCTGGGCTTACATTTCAACAAGATAATGCCCGCTCACACACGGCGATAGTTTCTGCTGCTCGTCTTCGTGCTTGCCAAACCCTACCTTGGCCAGCAAGGTCACCGGATCTTTCCCTAGTTTAAAACGTTTGTAACATTGTGAACAAAGCCCTCAAACCAACCTGTGATTTTCACGATCTAACGCGCCAATTAGATAGAATTTGACACGACTTCCCCCAGGAAGATATCCAACAAAATTCTATCAGTCAATGCCAAGCCGTATAGCTGTTTGCATAAGGATGAGAGGTGCACCAATGCGTTATTGAGTTGCTCAATTTGTGAAGCTGTTTCTCTTCAATGAATGATCCAATTTTTCTGAAATTGTTATCATTTGTCCCGCTGTACATGTGCGTCATACCTATCGACTTCCGTCCCATTCGGATAATTCCTTCTGGGTGCTTCGTGTTTTTGTCTTACACTGTAATTCACGTCTGCAGTAGTCAGTTCTTATTTCTATCAGTTGTTCAGGAGAATTTGTATTTTTGCGACTGAAGACAAGTTATTAGTAACGAGTCCGATTTTAGCTCAGTTTGCCAGTGGGGACGTTGGTTGTTATCGTCACTGATTGGCCCTAAAGATCATTACAACGTTTATCGATAAGACTACCATTTATTTGTGCTAGTTTAGGGTTGGACTTCGATTAATTTTAGCTATGATCACCGCCTCTGTTTTCCAGCTATTTTACTTATTTTACTTATACAGAGTGTTTGCCACTCACTATATTGGGGTTCGACCTAAATTTGAATTCACTTAATTACATAGAGCTTACCACCAACCTACGAAATTTTAGGTGACATTACGAAGAATAAACTTTATTTGTTAAACTTAACCGCCTGTATTTGGGGTACATTATTTCGATTTGCTGCAGCTACGATCAACCTAATGTTATTTTAAATCTGATTAGTACATCAGAGTAAATTTTATTATTTTTGTTATTTTAAAGCGACAATAAATGGAGTCAAATAACAATCCCGTAAGACGAAGTATTACGAACAGTCTCTTACAGCTGGCACACCATCTTATCTTCGGTACTATTCTGCAGAAAACATTTCAAAAGCTTCTATCTCTTCTGGTGTAATCTTTATCGCCCACCTTCCCCTTCTGCTCAAGGCTGTAGTACTTTATACGGATACATTCAGAACACACTTCTTAACACTTATCAAACAGCCAAACAGCTTGCAGTGTACGTGCTTAAGATTGTCCTGCAAAATGATGGTCAGGTCCTGCAGAAGTGTCATCACTTCTGTCTCTATGCTGTTCATTTTTGGAACACAACCTACCACCAGCTTAGAGACAGAAGTACGACACTTTCTACGGGACTTAACCATCATTTTGCAGGACAATGCTCAAGCACGTACAGTGCAAGATGTTACTGATTTGTTTGACTGATGGGGCTGCTAAGTGCTACACCACCAACTGCACTCCCCTGACTTAAGCCCTCGTAAGTTCGATATCTAAACTGAAGGAAACATTTCACGGCATTCGCTTCAGAACTGTTACAATTCGTCGGGCAATAGACCGCGCCGCTCGATCTTTCAACACAACTGGCACTGCTAACAAGGGAACCTCCCCATCGCACCCCCCTGAGATTTAGTTATAAGTTGGCACAGTGGATAGGCCTTGAAAAACTGAACACAGATCAATCGAGAAAACAGGAAGAAGTTGTGTGGAACAATGAAAAAAATAAGCAAAATATACAAACTGAGTAGTCCATGCTCAAGATAGGCAACATCAAGTAGGTCGTGGGCTCAATTGCGCCGTGGTCCCGTGGTTAGCGTGAGCAGCTGCGAAACGAGAAGTCCTCGGTTCAAGTCTTCCCATGAGTGAGAATTTTACCTTCTTTATTTTCGCAAAGTTATGATCTGTCCGTTCGTTCATTGACGTCTCTGTTCACTGTAATAAGTTTAGTGTCCGTGTTTTTGCGACCGCACCGCAAAACCGTGCGATTAGTAGACGAAAGGACGTGCGTCTCCAATGGGAACCGAAAACATTTGATCGCAAGGTCATAGGTCAACTGATTCTTCCACAGGAAAACACCTCTGGTATATTCTATACGACACTGGTGACGGCATGTGCGTCACATGACAGGAATATGTTGTCGACCCACCTAACTTGTACACTTGGCGAATGGGTGAAAAGATTCTTCTACCTCGCCCGATTTAGGTTTTCTTGTGGATGTCATAATCACTCCCAAAAAGTGATGAAAACCTAAGAGTATGTCACATAAACTTCAACAAATAAATGCAACAATTTCACAGTCGCATAGTTTTCCCTGTACTCTGTCAAAACATATGTTTTTAACGTTTTCAAATTCTTCCGTGTGTAGACCGTCAAATCCTGCATATGTCCAAGCAAATCTGAACATGAACTGGAATTTTGGAGAGCGAAGTTGATTATGTGTGAGTACCTGAACTTTGATAATTGTCTCAAAATAAAAAATTAAACTTTTCACTCGGCGGAAGACTTGAACCAAGAACTTTCCATTCCGCAGCTGCTCACGCTAACCACGGGACCACGGCGCTACTAACCCCATAATATACTTGATGTTGCCTATCTTACGCATGGACTACTCAGTTTGTATATTTTGCTTATTTTTTTCATAGTTCCACACAGCTTCTTCCTGTTTTCTCGATTGATCTGTGTTCAGTTTCTCAAGGCCTATCCACTGGGGAGGTTCCCTTGTAAGAATATCCTACGACTTCCACATCACTGGTAACTGTTTATACACAATGCTGGTGACTATTTTGAAGGCCAGTAAAACTTTGAAACACGTATCTGTTTTCTACGAGCTGTAAATAAATAGCTGCCACTATTAAAGTTCCATCCCTCGTATCTTGTGCACCAGATATAATAGTTCTGCCATGGTGGCTCTCCCAAGGACCTCAGTGCTACTGTGGGAATGCTGTCTATTCCTGGGGCCTCGCTTCCACTTACGGACTATAGGACGCACCTTAATGTTTAAGCAGTTACTATTTAAAAAACATTTTTACGGATTTTATTATTAGATTGCAAAGCCAGACTAAAAACGAAATTCTCATTTTATAATACCGAAGTTACCTTTAAAATTCCTGAAAATCATCATCTGAACATTCTTCTTGTTCTTCCTCCTCTCCGTCATCATCGTTGTCTTCTTCATACAAAAGGTGGTCTTCACTGCCATCGAGCGCGCAACTTCTTGAAAGATTTAACAATAATGTCCTCTCTCACTATAGACCATGACTATTTTATCTGCTGACACACCTGTTTGATTGTAGGTCGTTTTAACGCTTCTTCGGAGTGTTCTATTCCGCTCTCAGGTAGACTTTAAGTGGTTTATTTATCGAGACATCACGAGGTCGCAATTATGAAATTAGTTCGCGGGGAATAACAGCAAGATCTGTATTTCCCTGTCTCAGTTTCTATTTCAAAGAATTTTTCAAATGACTTCTAAACTGATCCAGCACAAGAAGAGAACTTTTCTTCAATAAAGCACCTTTCCTTTTCTCCTGCACTCTGTTAATCCACGGTTTCATACCAGCCTCTTCCATCCAAGCCTCGTATGCACGTGAACAACGGTATGTGCGGTATTTCAGAAGGTTTTGACATTGTCTTGCGCACAAAAGTACCGTCAGCACAACATGAAAGGACAACAGTGTCGTGCATTTTTTAATTGTCACTTTTCTTTATAGTTACAGTATCAGGACTTTTCATGGCAACAATTCTCTTACTCGGCACATCAAATGTCAGAGGAGTTTCGACCAAATTCGCTTTTTCGCTTAGTTCCACACTGGTTTTCTTTCGATGTTGGATAACAAAGCGATGGAAAGATGTTATTTTCTCTTCACACACTTGTGGCATTTTCTGAGATATTTTGGTTTCGGCTCGCATGCTAAGTTCATGACGCTTCATAAACCTGTAGCACCAACCAACTCCACACTTAATGTCTTTTACGTTCTACTGTAGTGCTAGCTTACGAGCTTGTATTTGAATCGATTTTGTATTGATCCCGGTGCCATTCTAACGGTGTCCTTGAATCCCTTTCAATATGTCATCTTCTAGCTTTGGCAATTTTGCATTCAGTCCGTTGATTGCATATTTAGTTTTCCTCATTTTTTTCGTTCTTCTTTACTAGCCCGCTGACGGAGGGGCCGAAATGCCGCTCAGCTGCTCTGTTTCCATGTTCTTCTGCATGTGCTGTCACTTTCAATTTACAACCTGCATCATATGAATAACTTTTATTTTTTTCCATTACGCAACTAGCTACTAGCAAACGCATTGTACTGTTACCGATAACAAATCACTTTCAATTAAAGTTCTCTGGCACCGGTAGACAGCAATGACGCATCATGAGCTAGACCTGTGCTTTCCAACCAATGGGTAATTAGCCCTCAGAGATGAAATGGAATTTTCTGAGGGGTAAAAACAAAACGATTAGATTCTATTACAGTCACAAAACTAAGTTATTTTCAAAAGGTCATTACTGTTATCACAATTTTGTAAGACTAATATTAACTATATAAGTTATCAGTAATTACTTTTCTCAATTGGTAGTATTAATGCGGTAGAGGTTACAGATTCCTCAGACAGTCCATACAGTACACACATATGTTGCGCGCCGTGCCGTACATCGTTGATGATAAAAGTAAGACACATACGTGACAAATGCTAACTACATCAAGGAAACGTCTTCTTGAAGTTGTGGATAGTACTGCAGTATTCCAGAAATTGTTTCATTACTCGCTTCGAGAAAGTGACAGCATGACACAGGAGTAACTACATAAGGGCTACTATAATGCAGTACACATTATTATTGTTATTATTGGTGGCTGTGGCCAGACACAAAGCATTAACAACCTAAAGTCTTCCAATTTCTGCCAGTGCAGAAGTAAGGTATGCAGCACTCATGTTATTTACGAACATTAAGCATAGCGAATACATTTTTACTTGGTTAATTTTAAGTGGAGTTGTTGTGTGTTTTGTAACAAGTGCCTACCCTCATTCTAGCTACACTCCTGGAAATGGAAAAAAGAACACATTGACACTGGTGTGTCAGACCCACCATACTTGCTCCGGACACTGCGAGAGGGCTGTACAAGCAATGATCACACGCACGGCACAGCGGACACACCAGGAACCGCGGTGTTGGCCGTCGAATGGCGCTAGCTGCGCAGCATTTGTGCACCGCCGCCGTCAGTGTCAGCCAGTTTGCCGTGGCGTACGGAGCTCCATCGCAGTCTTTAACACTGGTAGCATGCCGCGACAGCGTGGACGTGAACCGTATGTGCAGTTGACGGACTTTGAGCGAGGGCGTATAGTGGGCATGCGGGAGGCCGGGTGGACGTACCGCCGAATTGCTCAACACGTGGGGCGTGAGGTCTCCACAGTACATCGATGTTGTCGCCAGTGGTCGGCGGAAGGTGCACGTGCCCGTCGACCTGGGACCGGACCGCAGCGACGCACGGATGCACGCCAAGACCGTAGGATCCTACGCAGTGCCGTAGGGGACCGCACCGCCACTTCCCAGCAAATTAGGGACACTGTTGCTCCTGGGGTATCGGCGAGGACCATTCGCAACCGTCTCCATGAAGCTGGGCTACGGTCCCGCACACCGTTAGGCCGTCTTCCGCTCACGCCCCAACATCGTGCAGCCCGCCTCCAGTGGTGTCGCGACAGGCGTGAATGGAGGGACGAATGGAGACGTGTCGTCTTCAGCGATGAGAGTCGCTTCTGCCTTCGTGCCAATGATGGTCGTATGCGTGTTTGGCGCCGTGCAGGTGAGCGCCACAATCAGGACTGCATACGACCGAGGCACACAGGGCCAACACCCGGCATCATGGTGTGGGGAGCGATCTCCTACACTGGCCGTACACCACTGGTCATCGTCGAGGGGACACTGAACAGTGCACGGTACATCCAAACCGTCATCGAACCCATCGTTCTACCATTCCTAGACCGGCAAGGGAACTTGCTGTTCCAACAGGACAATGCACGTCCGCATGTATCCCGTGCCACCCAACGTGCTCTAGAAGGTGTAAGTCAACTACCCTGGCCAGCAAGATCTCCGGATCTGTCCCCCATTGAGCATGTTTGGGACTGGATGAAGCGTCTTCTCACGCGGTCTGTACGTCCAGCACGAACGCTGGTCCAACTGAGGCGCCAGGTGGAAATGGCATGGCAAGCCGTTCCACAGGACTACATCCAGCATCTCTACGATCGTCTCCATGGGAGAATAGCAGCCTGCATTGCTGCGAAAGGTGGATATACACTGTACTAGTGCCGACATTGTGCATGCTCTGTTGCCTGTGTCTATGTGCCTACAGTAGGTCTTTCAATACTTCGTCAAATGCTTCTCACAGTATCATATTTCCAATGTCATTTTCATCTGATTCATCTTCCCTTTCAATAATATAGTCATCAAGATCATTTTCTTTGTGTATCCCTTGTAAATATTCCTTCCAGCAGCCAGCCTTTTCTCCCTGCGGGTTTGGGGGTTAGAATAGGCCCGCGATATTCCTGCCTGTCGTAAGAGGCGAATAAAAGGAGTCTCAAACGTTTCGGCCTATATGTGATGGTCCCCTCTCGGGTCTGACCTCCATATTTCCAAATTCTTCCGAAGAGTGAGCCAATTGGGGAAGGGCACCTTACATGGTGCATTGTCTACATCGTGCATTGAGACATTTAGCAAGCTTTCTCGTCGTCGCATTGCCGTCCCGCTCGTTCTCCATCTCTTGGGCGAGGATACATTTCTGGGTGCGATTTCCACCAAGCACTGTGCAGTGTTGCTTTTTACGAAGACGACGACCATGGACTTCCTTGCACCTAATATCCAGCACGGTAGCCAGTCCGTTGTGGTGGGGCCGCCATGTACACTGTTGGTTGTAGCCCCCTGACGACACAGGGATCGCCCTGCTGGTGCCTGTACCATTAACTCCCCACGAATGCCAAGGAGTAGATGCCTATATGCCTGGGGCATCGGGACTCCCGGCAATGGCCATCCTGCCAGGTGGGCCTTGCTGAGGCTGGGTGACGTCAGTGGGGAGGGCCCTTGGTCAGAGTGGGTGGCATCAGAGCGGATGACCTGCAATGAAGTGTGGTACATCATCTGGCCAGCGCCAGCAGTCTCTAAGCGTTCTCGGACTCAGTTCAACGCTCAGAAATATGATCCCAAATCGTTCTCCTCCCTGGCCACACCGTGGGAGGAGTGTAAGGCTCAGGATGGCGATGACACTTATTTGCCCCAGTTCCTAGTTTCTGCGAGAGCTGATCGGACTCTTTCATGCCAACGAAGCCTCAATTATTCATAGAGCATTTAGAGGACAAGTTTGGGGAGGTGGAGGGCTTGTCCAAAAATGCGCTCTGGATCAGTATTGATAAAAACGGCATCCTCTGCCCAGTAACGAAGGTAACTTACCTGTGACAAGTTGGGAAATGTTTCAGTCACCATCACACCCCCATAAGAGTTTAATATGGTCCAGGGTACTATTTTCTATAGGGACCTTCTTTTGCAGTCTGATGACGAGCTGCGCGCCAGTTTAGAGTGTCGAGGTGTTCATTTCGTCTGGCACGTTCATCGGGGTCCGAAGGATAATCAGATTGCTACTGGTGCCTTCATATTGGCCTTCGTCGGTGATACATTACCGGAGAAGGTCAAGGTGATGGCCTACCACTGTGATGTAAAGCCATATATCCCTCCCCCGATGCAGTGCTTTCAGTACTGGAAGTTCGGCCATACGTCTTCCCGCTGTACTTCCAGCCTCACATGTCGAGATTGTGGACGCCCACCATATCCCAATACTCCATGTGCCCCATCTGTGTCAACCGTGGAGAGCATCATTCAACGCTCGCCAGACTGCAGGATCTTACAGACAGAGTGGAAAATCATGGAATGTAAGACCCTGGACCGAATGACCTATATTGAGGCTAAGAGGAAATATGAACGACTCCATCCTGTACGAATGACTTCTTCATATGCTGCCGCTACAACAACCGTGACAGCCCCATCAGTTCAGCGAATTCCAGTCAGCTCACCGAGCCGTACAACTCCACATGCCCCCATGCCCATGGGGGGCACTACCCACCCTGTTGCTCCTGCGCCACCTATCTCAGGAGCAACACCCCCCACCCATCGGGGACATCGATCCCCGCTTCTAAGCCAGAGAAGTGTTCAACTTCTTCGGCTCCTCACACTCGCAAGGGGTCCCTTGGGTCCCTCTCTTCCCAGGTTTCCACAAGTGGGAAGGATGACTCCCAGCAGTGGCATAAGTGCCCACAAGCAGCTGGTGGTAGGTCTACGCGATTCTCCTCTGTCCCGGAGACTGAATCAGTGAAGCCCTCCCAACCAGTGAAACCCAAGGAGCAGTGAGAAAAGTCCAAAAAGAAGACCTCTAAGACGAAGGAACTTGCGGTGGCACCCACCCCACCGCAACCTACAAGCTCTGCGTCTGAGGGTGAGGTAGGGATTCTGGCATCTGCTGAGGACCTAGATCTCGCCAGACTCTCAGACACAACGGATGTCACTCGCACAGGTACTCAATCGGTGGCAGCAGGTGTTCCAGCGGCGTAATCTGCCTCCTCGGTCCCGTCATGCCTTTCTCGGCCATAGACAATGTCATCCTCCAGTGGAATTGCAGCGGTTTTTTCCACCATCTTGCTGAGCTCCGACAACTTCTCAGCCTTCACCCTTTCCTCTGCATTGCTCTTCATGAAACTTGGTTTCCAGCTATGCGAACCCCCGCCCTCCGTGGCTATCGGGGTTATTATAAGAATCAGGCAGCTTATGAGGGGTCTCTGGTGGCGTCTGCATCTATGTCCTTCACTCCCTTTACAGCGAGTCTGTCCCTCTACAAACACCTTTAGAAGCTATCGCTGTTTGGGTGTGGATGGTGATGTCCTGCAGCATGTCCTGGCTGCGCTGATAGCCCAATTTCCACCACCTTTTCTGTTACTGGGTGACTTCTGTGTGGTGGATCAGTGGCAACAGGCCGAGGCAACATCGTTGAGCAAGTATTGGCAGAGCTCGACCTTTCTCTTTTAAATAATGGTGCCTTCACACATTTCAGTGTGGCGCATGGCACGTACTGAGCCATCGACCTTTCGATCTGCAGCCCTTGCCTATTACCATCTGTCCAATGGAGTGTGCATGACGACTTTCCGATCTTTGGCACTTCCACAGCGTCTCTCTTCTGGGCGCCCCTGCAGATGCGCTATGAATAAGGCTGACTGGGACTTGTTCACCTCCATTGCCGCTATTGAGCCTCTTTCCAATGATGCCATTGATGTGGTGGTTCACTCGGTCACCACCAGCATCGTTACTGCCGCAGAATCCGTCATTCCCTGTTCTTATGGGTTCCCTCGGCGGAGGACTGTGCCTTGGTGGTCGCCCGAGATCACTGAGGCAATTAAAGATTGCAGGCAGGCATTCCAGTGTCACAAGCGGCATTCCTCATTGGAACACCTCATCACCTTCAAACGGCTCTGTGCGTGAGCCTGCCGCCTCATTTGCCAATGCAAGCAGGAGTGCTGGGAAAGGTAGGTCTCCACCATTGGCCTCCATACCTCTCCATCACAGGTTTGGGCCAAGATTATTTGACTCTGTGGCTATCGGACCCCCGTCAGTGTACCTGCGCTTTCACTGAATGGAGCAGTCTGTAGTGACTCCGGTACAATTGCAAACTGCCTAGCAGAAAATTTAGCTCAGAGTTCTGCTTCTGCAAATTACCCACTGGTCTTCCACTCCCTGAAAGAGTGATTGGAACTTTCATTAGACACGCGCCACCCTGAATCGTACAATGCTCCATTCAGTGAGTGGGAATTCCAAAGTGCCCTAGCCACTTGCCCTGATATGGCTCCCGGGCCAGATCGCATCCACTGTCAGATGCTCAAACACCTCTCAGTGGACTGCCAGCGATACCTCATAGACCTTTTCAACCGTGTCTGGGTTGAGGGTGAGTTCCCGTCGCAATGGCGGGAAAGCGTCATAATCCCCATGTTGAAACCTGGCAAGAACCCACTGGAGGTGGACAGCTACCGCCCCATTAGCCTCACCGATGTTCTTTGCAAGTTGCTCAAAGGCATGGTGAGCCAGAGGTCGAGTTGGTTATTTGAGTCTCGGGGCCTTCTGGCTCTGTCTCAGGGTGGGTTCTGTAAGGGCCGCTCTGCTGCCGATAATCTGGTGTGCCTGGAGTCTACCATTCGTACGGCCATTGCCTGTCATCAGCATCTGGTCGCCAGGTGGGAACGTCTGTCTCAGCTTCCTTGTATGCTGGCGACTTCTTCCTATACTATAGCTCCACTGGCATTGCAGCTGCTGAACAGCACTGCTCATCCTGAGCCATGGCTTTATCTTGACGGCGTACCTCTTCCTGTGGTGGAGGCGCAACGGTTTTTGGGATTGGTTTTCGATACCCAGTTGAGTTGGCTGCCTCATATTCGGCAGCTTAAGCAAACATGCTTGCAGCATCTTAACGTTTTTCGTTGCTTGAGTCACACCAGCTGGGGTGCCAATCGGTCTACCCTTCTACAGCTGTACCAGGCGTTAATTCAGTCCCATCTAGATTATGGGAGTCTGGCCTACGGTTCGGCATCCCCTTGCGCATTGCGGTTGCTGGACCCCATCCTTCACAGCGGGATCTGACTCCCCACTGGAGTTGGCCGGACAAGCCCTATCAACAGCATACTTGTAGAGGCAGGTGTCCCTCCATTGCGGTTCCAGTGCCGACTATTACTGGCCGCTTATGCTACACACGTTTGTAGCTTGCTCGTGCATCTCAATTATCGTCTCCTGTTCCCTCAGTCAGGCGTCCATCTTCCGGAACGGCAGCCCCAGTCTTGGTGTACGATCGCGGTTCGCGTCAGAGCTCTTCTCTCTGGGCTTAAGGTTTTCGGTCTTACACCTCTTTTCCGGGCCTCTCTGCGTATACCCCCATGGTGTGTGCCCCACCCATGCCTTCAGCTCGATTTGGCACAGGGCTCGAAGGACTCAGTCCCTCCTGAGGCCCTCTGCTTCCGCTTTCTTTCCATCCTTGCCGCGTTTCAAGGCTCTGACGTTATCTATACTGACGGTTCGATGGTTGCTGGTTGTGTCGGTTATGCTCTTACTCTAGCAGATCATTATGAACGACAACATTGGGCCATGGAGACTACCGGTGGCACTCCTCCTTGCGGGTCTCTCGCAAGGACTCTGTTGTCCTCTGCTGGCTGCGCATTGGCCACACCTGGATGACGCACAGCTATTTATTGCGCCGTGAGGACCCACCTTTATGTCGCTGTGGGTCATCTTTGACTGTGGTGCACACCTTGTTGGACTGCCCGCTTTTAACTCCGCTCAGGCAGACGTTTGTGCTGCCTGATACGCTTCCTGCACTTTTATCAGATGACGTTGCGATGGTAGATTTAATTTTGAGTTTTATTCGTGTAGGGGGTTTTTATCACTTGATCCAAGTGTTTGTCCACTTTTTGTGTTGGGGTTTTTAGTGCGTTTCTTGGTGTTTGGCTTTTCCTTTGTTTCTATGGTCGGCCAACCACTGTCACACTCGATGTGATTTTAATTCCTTTTGTCTGGTCTCTGTCTGTCTCTTTCTTGTCCTGTGTCGTCTCTTGTCATCTCCCTTGTTTGTTTTTATTCCTTGTGGGTGTTTCAAGTTCATGGAAAAAGGGACCAAAGGCCCTAATAGTCTGGTCCCTTCAATCCCACAAACCAACCAAGCCACCCTTCTCTTCTTGTATAGTATTGGCTTGCCATGTAAGTTCCAAAGAGGTCTGTTGTCTTCCTATAGATAGTGGACTGCATATCTTTCTCCATGATTATGCATCATTCTACAGCATAAAATGCTTGTGCTCATAGTACTATCCTTTAAGTTAAATGTATAGCCAGCTTGCGTACTGGTCTAAAAAAAAAAAAAAAAAAAAAGCGAAAAATCAGGTTGGCTTTATTCAGAATTGCGGTACAACATATTCCCCTCTCTTTTGACTACAAAATCATATTTTTCAATCTTTGTTCAATGACACAGCCTTGCGCCACATTAATGACAGAGCCTATATGCCGAATGGTATCACCCTACTGGTCGACGTTGAAACCGAAGTTCTGCTGCATCAATAACATCTCCATCACTCACGTGCTGCATTCTGAGGAGTACATCTCGAATGAGAGTGTCCGCACGTTCCAACACTGAAGTAGTCACAGTTTTGTGGGGCTGGCCAGCAGACGGGAGGTCGGACAGGTTTGCACGACCTTGTTGCGATAATGGCAGATGCCCTGCCCAACGACTCATCGCGCTTTCGTTCTCTGCCAGCTCTCCGTAGACATTCTGCAAGTGCCTATGAGTATCTGCGATGCTCTGGTTCTCCACCGAAAGAAAGTCAACGATAGCTCTCTACTTGGAACGCATCTCCGTCACAGACGCAATTTTGAAGGCTACACATTGTGCCACGCCTTTCGGAACTTCATGAGGCTATGAGGACTAAAGCGGGAATGAGAAACAACTCGGTTGAATACGAATAAATACGTCATCAATCAATCATGTCGAGAAAACCAGAGAGGTCACATCAATGAATCACACTGAAATGTTCCTTTTGTCCGTGGGTCAGAGCTTCCGTGGCGACACACGAAATCACACTCCCGACTGTGGCCACAGTACAAGGACTTTTGGGAAAGCGGGGCGCGCGAGACAAATTACGCGACGCAGTGCTTCATAAATTTAACCAGAAACGTTTATTGGCGAACCTGGATTACATCTCTGCACTACTAAACACGTAAAATCATTCTAAATAAGGGTCAGAAGCATCGCTTTGACCCTCGAGATGGTGCTGAGATTCTCAATATTTCAGTATCAAGAATCAAAGCATTGTAACACTACAACTACTTTAGAAAGATTCCAAAATCCGATCAATGGCCTAAAATATGTAGACTTCTAACATGTCATACATTGCCTCCAACTGGTCAATAGCAATCACAACAATAAAACAACAACACAATCCAAGGCCAATAGGGAAACGATAACAGAAAAACACCACTTTCAAATTTACTCGAAAACAAATTAAATTTATTGGCATGAATTAAATCTGTCTAAGCCCGTTACTTTCATCCAACGCCACTTCCAGATAGCTAGTGACTCCTCGCTCAGCTCTGTGGTCTCTCGTT
This sequence comes from Schistocerca americana, assembly GCF_021461395.2. Taxonomy (NCBI): domain Eukaryota; kingdom Metazoa; phylum Arthropoda; class Insecta; order Orthoptera; family Acrididae; genus Schistocerca; species Schistocerca americana. The sequence continues at coordinate 570,043,023 of NC_060121.1, forward strand.
TTACCGAACGAGTCCATCCTCATTAATCGGTAACCCTCGCCAAGCACAACACGAAATTACCCAAGGAGAGTTCTACGTGCATGCCTGGGAACGCACTTCCTATTTTCTCGGTCTTCCATACTGCAATAAGTAACTTGGCTAGTCACGAAGGACCACCTACTCCCGCTTTAGAAGTACACACACTACAGAAACCACAAGGCTGATGGGTCTATTTCGCTGAGTTTCAAATCACTACATTATATCATTTAACGTAAAGCCTTCCACCAGTCACAATCAGGAGAGAATGTAGGCATTTCCACTTATCATTTCTTGCTCCCCCTAATAGAGCTGCTATAATGTGCTGCTTTGTGGCAGGACTTTCAGAACTTTTTATGGAACAGGTGTCGGGAAACACTAGCCGCCATGTGGAATTTACTCGCCGTTAACACAGTGTAGTCGGCTTCGACAGCCACCGGTGTAAAGGGACTAGGGAAAGACGGACCCATCATCTTCAGACCTAACAAGAGCAAGGGGACCCGAAACTGGTCGAGACGACTACAATACCGAACAGAGTAACCTCACAAGGGCTGCTGGGATATCTTATGTTACAACTCTGAAAACGTATTTTTTTGCGGGAATAGTAGAAACAAAAACTATGAGGTCTTATTTGTTTTGGAAATTACGTTCCACAGCTACATTTTGTTTTTATTTTATTTGTTTGTCTTCCGTTAATAGCGACTACTTTCGGGGTCGCTGCCCATCCTTAAGTAGTCAGTCGGAGAGATGTGGCTGAACATGAAATCTTCTGGTCCCAGTTGATAGCTTCCAAATCCGTACAAGGAAATCTTCTGGTTGGGGCCTGTTATAGAAAATGGGAACCAATACTGTATTGGCATAATGGAGACAGAATAACACAGTTATTCGGCATAGATAAGTCTTCTTCCTAGGAAATCATTGCAGTAATGTTCATTAATACTTAGTCATGAAAATTGTATCCCTCATTCTACCATCATCGTATAAGATACTTTATCAAGGGACTATACCCCTGTTAAAACTTTGCCGTCCGCATGTCTCGTACAATTTTTTTCGTTTGGCGCCGGCAGCGCTAAGTCGGATTACTTGGCTTATCGCCGGCCGCTTGTCACCTTTCCGTTGATGACAAGCTTCAAACACATTGACTTTTGCGCGCTTTAATTTTCCAGAAATCCTCTATTCGAATTTTCTTTTCAAGTAACTTCTCTGCAAGTTCTACACTGTTATAATAATTATCCATGCAGAGGTGATGCCACTTTCCACCAGAAAGTGTCAGTAGTTCCATCACTGTTTTCGCTAAAGGCTGTCCAGCGCCGGAATGTATCTTGACTGAGGAAATGTATCCCATACTCGAATCACACAGCATCCGAATGAGTATGCTGTATTTCGTAATTTTCGACAGATTGTAAACTTTAAAATTTAACCGTCCACGCCACGGTATCATTCCTTCATCAACTGAGATGTTGGGACCTAGATTGAAGGTTTCTTTAAACTTTTTGGAAAAATAATCAATTACGAATTGCACTTTGACAAGTCGGTCGGCATTACCCACTTCATTGTTGCTGTCGGAAAAATGTAAAAATGATAATATTTGTCTGAATCGGCTGCGGGACACCGTTGGGCGAAATATCGGCGTGTCTATCAACGGATTCGTAGACCAATAATCATTGATCCTTGCTTTTCTTACAATTCCCATAAGGACAGCGAGCCCAAACCATTTTCTAACTTCGGGTCCCGTAACGTCGACAAATTTGGCATTGTTTTAATCCAGTTTCCTTCTATTGCAATTTTGACTGTAGTACTTGTTGGTTTCGTTGCTAATACATTCAATAGATCGTTCCCAATATATAATTGTACGATATCCTTGACGCTCCGTGTATCTTTGGGAAATATGTTTGGACCCAGGGATCCTTCAAATTTATGATTGGTCCTCGGTAAATCTAAGTCTGACCACTGTGCACTGTCTTCTTCGTCTGATTCAGCCGAATCAGTTTGCAACAGTAGCGTTCGCCGAATTCTTCTTGGAAGCGTTTCACTGTCTTCCTGCTATGTCTTCTTTCCAATCGGCCAAGTCTTCCGGAACGTCAGACAAGACGTCCACCCATTCATCGTAAATAATCCTTCTGTAAAGTTTGGAAGGTAGGAGACGAGATACTGGCAGAAGTAAAGCTGTGAGTACCGGGCGTGAGTCGTGCTTCGGTAGCTCAGATGGTAGAGCACTTGCCCGCGAAAGGCAAGGGTCCCGAGTTCGAGTCTCGGTCGGGCACACAGTTTTAATCTGCCAGGAAGTTTCATATCAGCGCACACTCCGCTGCAGAGTGAAAATCTCATTCTGAAAAATCCTATTGTCTCTTTCGTCCGCCATGATGAAAGGGCACAAGTACTTGTAAAAATAAAACACTTGTCGACGTGTGTAACTTGTTGTTACCTAAACACCAACAGAATGCAAAAGATACTAACGTGCTGTCGCCCACCACTGCGCGATACTATGCTCGCGACACCACTGTGGTGTCGCTGGCCACTGAGCGATACTATGCAGAAGACCCCACTGTGGTGTCGCCGGCCACTGAGTGATACTATGCAGACGACACCACTGTGGTGTCGACGGTCGTTGACCACTATTTCGCACACGACGCCACTGTGGTGTCGCCGGACGGCATAGTGTTAAAATTCTGAGTGAACATACCTGTGGTGCACGTAAATTCTGTCCTTCCTGCAAGCTTGGCATGGCTTTTGAGGACAAAGTCAGTCACTGCAAAAGCTTATAAACCAAGCACATCCCTTATATATGTAAGGGCCGAGAGCGAGTAGGACTCTCGCTGTGGGGGTTCCATAAACAATTATATAAGTAGACTGTTCTTGCAAACGTACTCCCAATGTCAGCTTCTTAAAGTGCCGATATGGATCTTCATTGTGCCTCCTTTCCCATCTACCAGTTTCTGCGTTGTATACTGGACCATAAATTTTCCTTAAAATCTCTCTTTTTAATGGACGGATGCGCTCTTCCATTGGCTGTGTACTCGCCCATGTCACACAACCATACAATAAACCCGGTCGCACTCCTTTCAAAATTGTGAGTACTAATGGCGTCCATATCATTTTGTCGACGATAGAATACCGTATACTTTGTTTTCTCATCGCTCATTAGTAACCGTAGTTTGCTAGCTTCTAGCATGCATATATATATTTTTTTTCCGTCGATTCTTGGTAGAATATATATATATATATATATATATATATATATATATATATATATATATAATGAATGAAAACGCACACGACACTAGTGTAATATCCTACAATGTTTTTTTACAAATCGGTTTTTTGCTGTTCAGCCATTATCAAATAACGAGATAAATACATGGTACTGTAAAATTTTATAGGGATCAAAGATTTTAAACTAATACCTCCGTTTCCGAAGATGAAAACTATTAATTCCTAATGTTAGGTTAGGAATAAAACGAGAGGTATATCGCAGTGATATTCGCATGGGGAGGGATCAGTACTTTAGGGCGGGTGCTCGAATGTCTCTCATTTGAGCTGGCGTAACACACACACACACACACACACACACACACACACACATTCTTCATTCTCCTGTGGATGTCTACGGGTGTTTGTGTTTCGATAGCCAAGAAAAGAAAGACAGCACGTTGGTCCTGTCTGGACGTATTTGGTACTAACGTCGCCATAGCTCACGTTTTTCGCAATTACCGCAAGCACGTCAGGCAGACACGAGTGCCACACAAATCCCTTGCCTGCATGTCGATGCTTGTATACCAGCATCGGAGTCGCGCTACATTGCGCATACGCTGGAGTAACACCCTCAAACGGAAACTTTTTGATCGCTCCTTATACTTAATTTCCATGAGATTCTGGAGTGGAGTTTGTAACATATTTCTATCAGGTTAGCAACACACATGTAATAACCCCAGGCGAGCAAACAAATTTGTAATGTGTCTTTCCCACATTCTGATAACCATGATTTTGACCAATAATCATTGTAAGCGCATTGTTAGAGAAACTTAAAACTAATGCTGCAACACATAAAATATGATCGTATGAAATTGATGGCCGGAAGTCCTCACCTGCGTACGTTCGGCCGCCAAGTAGTAGTCTTTTAAGTTGACGCCACACTGGGTGACTTGTTGTGTTGATAATGATGAAATGAAGATGAGAACAACACAACACCCTGTCCCCGAGCGGAGAAAATCTCCAACCCGGTCGGTAATCGAACCCGGGGTCACTGCATGGCAGTCGGAAGCGCTGACCACTCAGCCAAAGGAGTGGACTACATCAGATATAAAAGGAAAGAAATAATCACAAATATTCAGAGATTTTTTTTTTATTTAACTTTCCTGGCTCTCTTGAATATCATTAGCTGGTTGATCACATCTCGTTGCCTAGTGGCTGGATTTCCATTGTATTGTCCGCAAACGTCGAAGCTGGCCGAATGCTCACGTGCTACTGTCGTGAGCATCTACGGAGAAAGGTAGAAGGACTGTGAAACTATCACTAGGCGCGAAGCGGTTAGACGTCCAGGACTCTTCACAGAACGAAGGGCTCGGAGCCTTATCTGCTCTCTAAAGTAGACGAGGTATCTCTGCCGAAAGAGCTCAATGCTGGTCACGCACAAGTGTTTCGGAGCACACCGTTCATCGTACTTTGTTGAAGATGGAGCTCCGCAGCAGGCGACTCCTACGTGCTCCCTCGTTGAGCCAACGACATCGACAATTACCACTGCAGTGGGCATGGGACCATCGGCATTTGAGAGAGGATCAATGGAAACGTGTCAGCTCTTCGGATGAATCATGTTTCTTGCTACACCAGGTCGATGACCGTCTCCACAAACGCCGTCACATGGCGAACGGCGGTTTCAAACGTGCACCGCGCGACGGACGCAACCGTTACCAACCGAATTCGTAATGATGTGCATACAAATTTCCAAAGGTATAAATATTTTATAAAAGATCATTTGCAGTGAATCCTATTATTCAGAATTTATGTATCTGTTAGCTGTCTGAAAGAATGTAATCAGAGTCGTCGAGCCGGCCGGTGTGGCCTTGCGGTTCTAAGCGCTTCAGTTTGGAACGGCGTGACCGCTACGTTCGCATGTTCGAATCCTGCCTGGGGCATGGACGTGTGTGATGTCCTTAGGTTAGTTAGGTTTAAGTAGTTTTAAGTTCTAGGGGACTGATGACCTCAGAAGTTAAGTCCCATAGTGCTCAGAGCCATTTGAACCACGAGTCGTCGAAAATGTGTTGTTCAAAGAAAATATCATAAAATCACAACGGAAACAAAGTACAGATTGCATTAAATCTTTACGAAAAACGAAAGTCATTTGCAATAATTGTCTCATACTTCAATGGGAACATCTTGTTATCTAGTTAAGGAAGAGTAAATTTTAATCAAAAAATATTTCTTTTAAAATTGTTCTTTACGAAAGAAATTTTCGAATTGCAGAAACTTCGATTATAAATTTGAAATTAATTTAAATAACTTATTTTATCCTTTTGTAACACCAAAATGGTAGTTTAAAAATATGTATACGTTCCTTGAAATTTAGTTTATGATTAGAAAATTGCTCCATCTAAGGAAAAGTACATTATGATCACCTGATTAATATTTTATTGGTCCATATCTGGAACTCCATCTAAGGAAAAGTACATTATGATCACCTGATTAATATTTTATTGGTCCATATCTGGAACTCAATACAGCACCGATTCTACGTACCATCGATTCTACAACTTATTGGTGGGTTTGTGGAGATATGTGACATCAGATGTCTACGCACAAGTCATGTAATTCTCGTAAATAACGGGCCGCTGATTTGTGTACGTGGTCACAGAGCCCGGTAGCGACACAGAAGGGTTCCATCGGACTCACACCAGGCAAATTTGGTGGTCAAGACGTCAACGTGATTTCACTATCATGCTCTCCAAACCACTGTAACAGAATTCTGGCTTCGAGACACGGACAACTACACCGAAGCGCCAAAGAAACCGATATAGGCATATGTATTCAAATACAGAGATATGTAAAAAGAGAGACTACGGCGCTGCGGTCGCCAACGCCTAAATAAGACAAGTGTTTGGCACAGTTGTTAGATCGGTTACTGCTGCTGCAGGGGCAGGTTATCAAGATTTAAGTGAGTTTGAACGTGGTGTTATAGTCCGTGCACGAGCGATGGGACACAGCACCTCCAGGTACGACCATATTACGAGTGTACCGCGAGTCCACTAAAACATCAAATCTCCGTCTGCAACGACGACTGAAGAGAATCGTTCAGCGTGACAGAAGTGCAGCCCTTCCGCAAACTGCTGTCGAAGGACCACTCGTGTACCATTGATGACTGCGCGACACAAAGCGTGGGCCCGTCAACACCGACAGTAGACTGCTGACAACAGGAAACATGTTCCCTAGTCGGATGAGTCTCGTTTCAAATTGTATCGAGCGAATGGACGTGTACGGATATGGAGACAATCTCATGAATCCATGGACTCTACATGTCAGCAGGGGACTGTCCAAGTTGGTGGAGGCTCTGTAATTGTGTGGGGCGTGTGCATTTGGAATGATATGGGACCCCTGATACGTCTAGATACGACTCTGACATGTCACACATACGTAAGCATCCTGTCTGATCTCCTGCATCCATTCATATCCATTGTGCATTCCAGTAGGACACCCCACACGTCGAGAATTGCTACAGAGTGGCTCCAGGAACACTCATCTGAGTTTAAACATTTCCGCTGGTCACGTAACTTCCCAGATACAAATCTTATTGAGCATATCTGGGATTCCTTGCAACGTGCTGTTCAGAAATCTCCACTCCCTCGTACTCTTACAGATTTATGGACAGCCCTGCAGGATTCATGGTGTCAGTTCCGTCCACCTCTACTTCAGACATTAGTCGAGTCCATACCATTTCGTATTGCGGCACTTCTGCGTGCTCGCGGAGGCGCTACACGAAATTAGGCAGATGTACCAGTTTCTTTGGCTCTTCAGTGTATAATGCTGAGAGACGACATCTCCGTCAGGTAAGACACCAGTCATTAAGGTAAGCAGGTGATCCGCAACAAAAAAAAATGTTCAAATGGCTCTGAGCACTATGGGACTTAACTGCTGAGGTCATCAGTCCCCTAGAACTTAGAACTAATTAAACCTAACTAGCTTAAGGACATCACACACATCCATGCCCGAGGCAGGATTCGAACCTGCGACCGTAGCGGTCGCGCGGTTCCACACTGTAGCGCCTAGAACCGCTCGGCCACCCCGGCCGGCGATCCGCAACACAAATGATGTTTTCGATCCCATGCATGCCTATGTAACAGATAAATTGTTCTTGCTTTCTTACTTCTAAGTACCTACTCTGTTGCAAAATAAATGATGAGATAATGTGTCTTTATTGTTACCTCTTATACATACGTACCGCACACGAGTATAACTCAAAAGGAGTGCTTCTTTTAATTACAATCCGTGTTGAATGAAATGATTCCATTTATGTCACAATCTGTATCGCGTCATGCGTATATAAGTTCGAATCGTAAATAATGCCAGAGATTCCGACCGACTACTTCATTAAAGGAATATTGCCCACCCCTCCAGATTGATTTCAAGTTCTTCGCTCTGTTCGTCATTTGTCGATCAGGGAAGAGTAGTAACAACCAGCGAGGGAGGTCGACGTAATAAGCTTAAGTACGATACGGTCGTACCAGACGTTACGCGGTTCTTGCGTGGTTGCGGTCAGCCGCATACGGAGCTCCGGGTGACGTAACAGCGGGTGTGCACACGGCTTTCACCGAGCGCGCAGTCGGCTTCTTGATGAGCAGGCCGTCTGCGCAAGCCACGGCAGTTGGCAGGGCGGTTGTGCGTCGCGGATGTAAAGCGGAGTCGGACAGCCACTGCACGAGCTTAGTAAGAACCCCCTCTTCATCGCCGGAGACTTTAAGCCTGTAGCCCTGGCGATCAGCACACAGCTGGCCAGTTCGAATCCTGGCGGTAGAACAAAGAGTGTTCGCCAGTATTTGGTAGACTATGTGATGTGGTACGGTTCCTGATCGTCAGGCTCTATATCATCGTCCTGGTTTGGTTCCAGACCACTCCTCTGTGTCCCGTGGAGCTACAGTGTACGTAACTTTTAAAGTTGGCTATTACACTGCAACTTCCAAATTTAGTTACCTGTTTGAACAATTCAGTTAATTTCGCGTTTTAGTCGCTGCAGCCTTACCGCAAAGGTGCAGTTCTGTACTAAGTATCGATTACGAACAAGTTACACGATGCAGTCACATTAATGTGACCACCGTTTTATGTTCGACGTCCACGTCGAACAAACTGCTCACAGAGGGAAGATGGAACCACTAGCCGTGGAGGGTATATAAGCGTGGTCGGGGGGACGTGAATAGCAGTGCAGCCGTTGTCGTAATGCGGGAACGGAGCGATTTATGTGATGTCCCAAAGAGCATGTTCATCGACTTTCGGGTCAAAGGTAGAATCATTATCAAGACGGTTAAATTTGTTAACGTTCGTGTGTCGCCGTGGTTAAAATATACCGTGGATGGGACAATTGCACTACTCGAAACCGTCAAGGCATCTGTGGTGCACCACGAGCAATAGATGACAGGGGTGAACGATGGCTGCAGAGATGTTTACCATAGGCATGAAACTGTTGAGCAAATGGCTGCCCAGATGAAGCAAGGGGCTACCTACACCGTCCCCTCAACGGTCGTTCAGCGGACGTTGCTACATTTGAGCCTCCACAGCAGGCGCCTCGTTCATGGGCCCTTGCTGACTGCTGTTCATGGGCGGTGAAGGTTGGAATTTGCACGCCAGTACCGAAACTGGACGTCCACTCAGTGGAGACAAGTTCCCTTATGCTCCATCGGAGAGATGGCCGTTGGCGTGCACGGCCCTGCAACAATGCTCGAAAGGGTCGAGGCCGAAGGAGGGAGCATTATGGTCTGGGGAGTATTTTCGTGGCGTTCCCCGGGTGATCTCGTCATTCTGGGTGGTAAAATGGATCAACACATGTATCTATCTTTGAGAACCATGTCCACGCCTGCATGCAGTTTGTTTTTTCCTCGACACTATAGCATCTACAAGCAGGACAATGCAATATGTCATACAGTTTCCAGTGTAGGTGCATCGTTCCAAGAACACCAAGATGAGTTTACCGTACCTACCTGGCCACAAAACTCCCCAGGATCAAACCCAGTCGAGGATTTATGGGAGACGTCAATTGCGCTGCACGCAACACGGATCCTCAACCGAGAAACATTGCGCAGCTGGCCGTAGCACTGGAATCGACTCTGCTCCACTTCTCTGTCCGTGCCTTCCAGAACTTCATTGACTCTCTTCCTGCATGTCTAGCAGTGCACCGCGCTGTGAAAGGTGGTTAGTTAGGCTTTTGACAGGTGGTCACATTAATGTGAATGGGCAATGTAGCTACCTTTGGGGTAGTCTGTGAGGCATCCAGGAATGATTCTTTGAGTTCTGGATGGACTGGCCAATCGGTTTACGACGCTCTTCGCTGGAAATGCTGGGCTGCGAGTTTGAATAGGCATTCATGTTTTCCTCCGAGTTGAGGAAGGTCGGGTTTGCTGATAAATGCCACTAATTGCTGGTCGCTGGACGGTGAGGTGTGCGATGCAACTTGGCTGCTTGCACACTTGCAATACGACTTTATTAATCATTCACAGAGAACACGTGGTTCCTGCATAACTATTTTCTTGATTCACATCGAAGTTAGGGTAACTTTCATGATACAGAAGATCATCACATGTGTGAGTATCGGGTCTTTGAGTCTTCATGACGTATGTTGTGAGGTTCAGTACAGAATCTGTTTGCTATCAGTTTATCCGATTGGTAATACAGTCCATGTAGCCACGCATCCTAAGAGTAACCTTTGAAAATGCTTTGCTATTTATATGGCTCATACTTTGTTTCACTTTCTTACGTTTGGGACTCTGCATGCCATGTGTTTTCTGGACACCAGTAATACGTGTGCCAGCGAGATTTATTCACTTTTCTGAACTTTATTATAACTTTTCCTTGACACATCTTGTCCTATGCAGTCGAATGAGGCAGTATTGAATTCAGCAGTTTTAGTACGATAACTTGAATTGGATCGTAGTATTTGCGTTCCACATTTGGTTCCGTCCCTTTCACAGGGATAACACTGCTCGCAGACAGTTGAGGTATATTTGGTTCCAGGATGGTGGAGGGAGGCGGGGGTTCAGGGTGAGGTAACGGGGTGGCAAAAAGAATGGCATCCAGCAATTCCATGCCAAATCCATCACTAACCACGCTGATACCTCGGGGCTACGGGACAAAGACACAAAAAAACGATGAAGATACGAAGCCTTATCTACTGTCCTTTTTCCCATGCACCATTCACGATTGTAACATGGAAGGGGGGATATTAGTGGTTCCCGAAATAACCTCCACCCCAAATTTTAAGGTGGCTTGCAGAGCATACACTGATGAACCAAAACATTATGAACATCTGCTTAACAGCTTTTTTGTCCGTCTCTGGGACGAAATACATCACTGGTGCTGCGTATCAGAGATCCTACAGTTTTTTAGCAGGTTTCTGGAGGTATGTGGCATTAGATGTCTATTCGCAGATGATATAATTAGTGTATATAACGAACCGCTTATTTGCGTACGCAGTGATGGTGCCTAGTAGCGACCCAGAAGTGTTCCATAGGATTTACATCAATCGAATCTGGTCGCTGACATCAACCCGAGTTCAGCATAATGCTCCTCAAACAAATGTAGCACGGTTCTGGCTCCGAGACACGGTGAAAACATCAAGCATGAAGGGATTCATGTGTCAGCGTGTGTCTTCGATTACTACCACAGGTTCCTTGCACGTTTCGAGTCACCACTCACCTGGATGATCTCGTTTGTGGGGTCAACCATGGACTAAGTGTAGCGAAAATGTGATTCATCCAAAGAGACAACACGTTTCCACTGATCGACAGTCGAATACCGATGGACCCGTGCCCACTGCAATTGTAATTGATGGTATCGTTGCGTCAACATGTGAACTGTCAGGGGTGGTCTGCTGCTGAGCTCCAGGTTCAACAACGAATGATGAACGGTGTTCTCTGAAACACTTGTGCATGCAACAGCATTGCGATTTTTTGCCAGAGATGCCACAGATCATCGTCTGCAGTTCACATCAATAGTAGTAGTAGTAGTAGTCACTACGACCATTATACTTGACACGTATTTGCATGCTTCTCGTTAGAAAAGATAAGTTCTGTTGCTGATGCAGGTGGCAGAGACACTGTGCTTTGTTCTAAAGAAAATGAAAATTGGGTCCGCACATCCGTTTGCGCTCAAAAGGGCTACAAGCCAGTTGCTTAAATATGTTTATGCTTCGTGAAATATTTTCTGGAACTGCTTGTGTTCACTTAAATTCATTTTCCTTTTCCGAAGCCAGCTGTAAATATTTGCACTAAAGAAGTAAGTGTTCACTGCCTAGGTAATTTTCTAGTTCTTGCAGTCAGACCTCGTTACATTTCATTCACGAGAAAACTTGCATATGAGAGGCCACTTTTCCTAAATCAGGGCATATCTGGATTTACTTTCAAAGGTTATCCTTTACCAAACCTAGTAGGAACGTTACAGCCTTACTAGATCTACATCAGTACTCAGCATTCCACCGCTGAGTGTATGACGAGGGTACATAAACATACTAATTTCATTTTTCCCATTCTTATTCACTTCGTCATTTATCTCGTGTTAATTAAAATAAGATGTGATAAATTATGGAACTATTCTCTGTCTCTCTTCTATTTATCTCTTTCGTTTATCGTGTTACTCGAGCTTGATTATGGTCCTACACGAACGAATAATATACCAGAAACAGTAAGACGATTGTTTTGCAGGCAGTGCCCTTTGGGGATGAGATCTACTTCACTTGCATCTACACTTGTAGTGGTGAGCCAAAACATTACGCCTATCGCCCACCGTTGAATGCCGCCTGGTGGCGTTACGGACATGTGACTCGGTAACAAACGTATGTAAGCCGAGCAGACACGGATGGGGCATAACCCTAGTGAAGATATGTGCTGCAAATTGGGAAATCCATTGAGATACGTAACTGTGACAAAGGCTAGATTATTATCACGCAGAACCCGTGAACGAGTATCTCGATAACGGCGTAGCTGGTCGAATGTTCACGTGCTACTGTCTTGAGCATCTACAGAAATTGCAAGGAGGGCAGTGAAACAACCACTAGGCGCTAAACTGTCGGATGACCGCGACGCTTCACAGAACACGGGTTTTGGAGGCTTTTCTGCTGTTTAAAGTAAGACAGACGGTGATCTGTGGCATCTTTGCCGAAAGAGGGCAATGCTGTTGCACGCAGACGTGTTTTGGAGTACGCCGTTCATCGTTCGTTGTTGAACATGGAGCTCGGCAGTAGACCACCGATGCATGTTCACATGTTGACCCAACAACACCGCCAATTACGATTGTAGTGGGCACGGGAAATCGGGATTCGACCGTCGATCAGTGGAAATGTCTCGTCTCTTTGGATGAATCACATTTTTGCTACACTTGGTCGATGCTTGTCCCCATAAACGCCGTTATTGGGGTGAACGGTGGCTCGAAACGTGCAGCGCACCACGGATGCAGGCTGATGAAAACAGATTTATGCTAGAGAAAACATTGTCCTGTGCTTGCATGGAACCTGTGGTAGGAATCGAAGACATACGCTAACAGCTGCAGCCCTTCATGCTTGATGTCTTCAAGGACAGCGATGTTCTACAGTGGTTTGAGGAGCATTATATTGAACTCGCGTTGATGTCTCAGCGACCAAATTCGCATGATGTAAATCCTATGGAACACTTCTTGGTAGCTTCGCTACTGGGCGCCATTACCGCGTACGCAGATCAGCGGTCCGCTATTTACCCGATCTACATCAACTGCGAATAGACATCTAATGCCACATAACTCCAGAAACCTGCTAAAAAAATGTCGGTTCCCTGATACGCAGCATCAGTGGTGTATTTCGTCCCAAAGACGGACAAATAAGCTATTAAACGGATGTGGATAATGTTTTGGCTCATCAGTGCATGCTCTGCAAGTCACCTTAAAATTTGGGGTGGAAGTTATTTCGGGAAAAGACTAATGTTTCCCCTTCCATGCGCCATTTGCGAATGGTGCGTGGGAAACAGGACAGTCATTAAGCCTCTGCATCTTCTTCATTTTTTTATGCGTTTGTCCCGCAGCATGGTTAGTGACGGATTTGGCATGGAATTGCCGGATTTCATTCCTTTTGCCACCTCGTTACCCCGTTCTGCCCCCCCCCCCTCCCCCGCCTCCTTCCTAGGACCGAATATGAGTACCTCAACTGTCTACGAGCAGTGTTATCCATGTGAAAGAGAGCGAACCTTTCTGAACATTTGCGAATCGTTTAAGTGAGGAGGGACTTGGGTACCGAGTCAGATGTGGGAAACTGCCTACAGGTCGCATCTAGGCAGATCGGCACACCGATTCTAGTTGTTAATCCGCTGGGCGGATTTAATCCGGAGCCAGCGCACCATCCGAATCCCTGAGGCGACATGTTAACACGCGTGGCTATTAGAGCTTTTGATAAAATATCGATATATTTTTCTAAAGGAGTTAGATACATATCGGCACTATTCTATCCGATGTATCGATATCAAAATGGCTATCCCGAGTGCCGATATTTTTATTTTATATTATATTTTTTCGTAATTTTCGGTAAATATTTCAAGTTCACCTTTTGAAAATGTAGTAGAACATAATTTTACTTTCTCTGTATGGAACAGTCTTACTGCTGCTTTCTGAGCTTTTATCACGTACAATCTTTCGCTTTGATTGTGCTAAGCGAGTATGTGTGGCACAAAAGAGGAAGCGCCGGCCGAAGTGGCCGAGCGGTTCTAGGCGCTACAGTCTGGAACCGAGAGACCGCTACGGTCGCAGGTTCGAATCCTGCCTCGGGCATGGATGTTAGGTTTAAGTAGTTGTACGTTCTAGGAGACTGATGACCTCAGAAGTCCCATAGTGCTCACAGCCATTTTTGAAAATGGTGCCCAAAAGTCTAAATAACGAGAGCAAAAATGCTAAGGTACTCGGCGCCCGGTAGTACCAACAGGAATTGCAACGTTTAGCATCACCACGCAGTTTTGACACTACAACTGCTAGGTCACTGGCGTTGAGAGAAATGAAAAAAATAGGGAAGTCGACATGAAGTGTTCCAGGCAAACCGAACGACGGACCAATTGCACACATTTTATTGTGCCACTTACATGTAGTTACCACTGTTAGCATAGTGCTTATCGCTAAGCGTGAATGTGCATCGTTTTCCTTTCAATTCTTGCTCTAAGGGGGATAAGCAGGCTGCTAGCTTCTTGAACTACAGAATATCTAATAATAAATAAATACTTAAATATACAGCTCTAAAACCGGCGATATATTTACAATCAGCAGCCGATACTTTCACAGGCAAGTACTTCGATATTCTTTCTGTCGATATATCGACTCATTTCTGCTGCATTTCAAGAGCAGGTAATGATATTCTTTTAAATACCGATATATCGGGTTCTCGCAATTTTTAAAAATATCGACAGTCCTACTGGCTACCTGAGCGAGTCGATAAACCTACGTTTGAGGTCTAATTACTCTCATTTTCTCGGTGTTGGTGTTTCGCGTTGCGAATGTGTGTGGAAGTAACATGTCTTGCGACTCTTCTTGCAACATACGCTCACGAAATGTCGACGGTAAACTTCTCCGTGATGGACAACGCGTCTCTCGTAGCGCCTGCCACTGGAGCTTTTCCAAACAACTCCGTAACGCTCTCGCGCTTATGAAACGACATCTTGACGAAAAGTGCCCCTCTCTGTTTTATCTCCTCTATCTATCCTATTAATCCAGCCTGATAGTGGTCTCAGATTGATGAACAGTGCTCAAGAATCGGTCTTACTATGGTTTTGTAAGCCACTTCTTTCATGGAGGTATTACATTTCCTTAAGATTCTTGCGTTGAATCTCAGTCTGGCATTTATTTTCCCTACAGTTTTTATGTTGACATTCTACTTTATATCGTCCTGGACGGTTAGCCTTAGGCATTTAACTGTTGTTAATGTTTCTCAAATATAATAATCGAACCGTAATGTTTCTTTTCCCCCAATTAGTCGCAGTAAATTGTAGTTATTTGAGGTGAAGCTCAACTGCCAGTCCCTGGAGGAAACGACGTTCCTCCACAGTATTGTTGCAACGGACTGCACTCACTTGTCCACATTCCACAGAATAAGGCTGATGCCAAAGTTCCACCATAAACCACTCCCATTGAATAACCTTAGTTTTCGGTTGTGGCTCAACCGTTATTGCCTGTCCGATACATTAGATTTGTTAATGTTTAAGGTCAGTTCCTTCGTAACAGCCGTTCATCATTCGCAGTCCTTTTTAAGAAAAAATATCATGTGATATCTGTCTTTACAACTGCATCACCAACGACAAGCTTCACACAATTATTAGTATTACCTTCCCCATATTTTCATTTGCCGTGACTACAGATTTTAAACACCAATATATCTTATATAATACAGAAAATAAGGATATACGTCATATTGGATTAGTATGTGACAGTTTTTCAACTATTTCGCTTGTATTGAAATTGATGAATTTTGACCAGTGACCTAAAAGTAGATCACGAAGAATTAAGAATGTTTTTTTAACAGTCTAGGGAGGAATCACGAGTGACGAGTAAGAGACATATCGAAAAACACCTTAAGCGTATCCCTGAACAGCTTATAGAATAACCAAACAGGATAATTTCCTCGAGGCATCTGAGTACAGTCAAAATACTTCAGGAAACACTTGGTCAGTTTTCCATATGCTAGGTTTATTCAGTTAAGAAAGGACTTCTGGGTTATTATGTCCGCCGTAATACAAGGCGCAGGCAAATGAAAACGGAACAAATGGAAAAGAGTAAGTAAACTGTTTCTTATCTCAAAAGTAATCGCCATAGCTGTTGATACATTTATGCTACTCGGAGACAAGATGGTCAATGCCTTCACGGAAAAATATTTGCCATTGCCTGCGGAATCATGTTTGTACGCAGACGTGCACCTCTCCGTTCGAAGTAAATCGACGGCCAAGAATGTCTTTTTTCAGTCCTCAGTAAGTGTGGAAATGACGTGGGACGAGATCTGGATTGAATGGAGGATCTGTGAGGGCTTCTCAGCGAAACGATTGCAGCGTAATCGTACCAACCTTGGCAACACGTGGACGGCACCATTTAATCTAGTACTCGAGTAGGATGTCGCACTACCATTATTTTTCATTTACGTAAGCCACAAATTTTGATACAAGACGGCTGAGTTTTGTATGTAGTTGTTGGGGATTTCCTATGGTGAAGCATCAACTCATTGACTTCAGTGGACTGACAGAGCAGTTTCGCACCGGTGCTGGACTACACAGAAAGTCAGCGCTGCCTTTAGTTTGAGACGTTTCTCCTAACACAAATCTCTCCTTAGAATTTCACCTTTCACTGCACGCACGTAGCTCCTCGACTCGGTCTCTTATTCACTTAATGTGAAAATTTCCAATTACGTAAAGCGACCATTATGATCCCACATCGTCATTTAGGCCGTGAGCCTTGCGCCGCTGTACTTCTGTTGATAAATGTTGTCCGCAGTCTCGAGAGGTTCTTAACCAATAACGTCTCTACAGTCAGTACCATAAAAATATCAGAATTTTTCTGACATTTCCAAATATTCATCTTTCCAAACAGTGGATTTCTATGCGCCTCCTGTATCGGTTTTATTTGTCAGTCATCGATGTGACTCCACTGTCAAGTCACAGTATTTCACACAAAGTCGACAGCTCACGGTTTACAACCAGTATCGTGGATTGCAAGGCAAGCATACAAGAGGACGGAATCAACGTCTGTATTGGCGTTCGCAGAAATTTATCCAAGAGGGGACAAGATTCAAAAAATTTGCGGCTCATCAGTTCAGTGATATTGGAGACCTGTTTTACTCCAGTAATTAGACCAAGAGATACACAAAACTCATTGTACATCAAAGGACTGGAAGTTGTTCTCTCAACAGCTTTTATTTTTTAAGTTAGCTACTTTTTCCCACAGGACGCCGCGGTGGGGTGACTTGCGTGTCTCAACTATACAGACAGCCTTACATTAGGTATAACAACACTCATGAGGTATCTCTGAGGGAAGCCAATCAAACAATGCTTCGCAAAGAGAGGTAGCAGCCTTTTAAGCAGTTGAGTGGGGGGGGGGGGGGGGGGGTGGAACAGTCTTGATGACTGAATAGTCAAGCCTTGTAACATTCAGCCAATATGGTCGCGCTATGTAGATAGTGCGAACGCCTGAAAGCAAGGGAAAAATACATTCGTTATATTCTCCGACTGCATGCAGCTGTAGTACATGATTTAATGATGATTACATCCTCTTTGGTAAAACATCCCGGATGTGAGATTGTCTCCGGTGTGGTTGTGTGTATATGTGTGTGTGTGTAGGGGGGGAGGGGGGGAGTTAGACTATTCATGACAGGAGGATGTCGTCATCAGGACTGACAAAACTTTCGTTCTACGAGTCGGAACGTAAAATGTTACTTCTTTCAGTCGGCTATATAGGTTGGAGAATTTAAAACACGAAATGAAAAGGTTGAGGTCAGGTACGGTGGGAATTAGTTAAATCCGGTGGCAGAAAGAACAGGACTTACGGCAAAGCCACACTGCAGGGCAACTAAATCAAAATCAAATAGTAGTAATACACGAGTTAGTCGGACAATCAGTACGAAACAAGGAATGCGGGTAAAAATACTGTGAACGGGACAGTGGCTGTATTCTCGTAGCCATGATATAAACAAAGCCATCACCTCTGCAGATGAAGAAAAGATTGAAAGGATGTACGATGAAACAAAAACATGTTATTCATACTGGTAAGGGTGAGGAACATTTGGGATGGGGGGGGGGGGGAGGGGAATCCGATATCACGAAAAGGAACAGTAGGAAAATCTGTAAAATAACACATTCTGGGCCGGCCTGGGTGGCCGAGCGGTTCTAGGCGCTACAGTCTGGAACCGCGCGACCGCTCCGATCGCAGCTTCGAATCCTGCCTCTGGCATGGATGTGTGTGATGTCCTTAGGTTAGTTAGGTTTAAGTAGTTCTAAGTTCTAGGGGACTGATGACCTTAGAAGTTAAGTCCCATAGTGCTCAGAACCATTTGAACCATTTTTGAACGCGCACTGGGCGAAGCCGTCTATTAGAATTTTGCACAGAGAACAATATTATCATTGGTAACAGTTGGTTTAAGGATCACAAAAGGAGACTGTAGGCGTGAAAGAGACGTAGAGTACCAGAAGCAGTAGGAGACGCAGATCACATAAGCTTTATTGTGACACTGAGCAAAGAAGCGTCAAAACACAAAACAGTATACGTTGATGCTGTGGTTTTTCTCAAATGGGCTACCTTTAAACTTTGAAAAAACGCAGTACGCCCAATTATGTGCTATCAAAAATATCCTCCTTCCTATTAAACTGGTTTACAAACAAGAAATAATTAACAGGGTAGAAAATTGTAAGTTCTTAACTGTGCACATTGATGAAAACTTCGACTGGGAAAACTATACAGCAGACCTGCTACAACGTTTAGGTTTGGCTACTTTTACCATAAGAATAATTACCGACTCTGGAGATATAAAAGTCAGTAAGTTGACGTCTTATGGGATATTGGTCTGAGTAACTCCTCGCTTAGGCAAAAAGTATTCATTGCACACAAGAAAGTCGTTGGAATTATGTGTAGAATTCACACTTAACATGTTGCAGGCATATCTTTAAGCAGAGGGGAATACTAACCACACCCTCAAATTACGTTTAATCACTTGTGAAATATTTTATCAACAATCCACGCAAGTAAGAGTCAGTGATAGTCACAATTACAACGCTTAAAGGAACTGTGATCTGCATTACCCTTTAATGACTATAACTTTCCACGGAAAGGGATGATATACGCACTTATAAAACTCTCTGACAATTTATCCATTGAAATAAAATGTCTAACAGATAGCAGAAGTGTTTTCAAACATAGATTAAAGAGCTTTCTCCTGAACTACTCCTTCTATACTATAGAGTAATTCTTGAGTGGAGATAACCAGACATTAAAAAACTGTAAATGGCCAGCATGCAGCTATATAAATATTCTTATTTAGATGTATGTAGGTGTTCTATTTTTTTTCTGCTGACATGTTCCTCATTACAACGTCTATCGTAAATCCGAACTGTGGAACAAGTAACAAAATAACTAACTAAGTAACTAAAAAGTTTCAAAAAGACTTCATACTGGTAAGATAACAAAATAACCAACTAAAAAGTTTCAAAAAAATGGCTCTAAGCACTATGGGACCTAACATCTGAGGTCATCAGTCCCCTAGACTTAGAACTACTTAAACCTAACTAATAAGGACACCACACACACCCATGCCCGAGGCAGGATTCGAACTTGCGACCGTAGCAGTAGTACGGTTCCGTACTGAAGCGCCTAGTACCGCTCGGCTAGAGCGGCCGGCTAAAAAGTTTCAGAAAGGCCACATACTGGTAAGACACAAATTTAGAAACCAGATTTTTAAAAGTCTAAAATGTTTGCAGTGCCATATGTGCACTCTGACCATAATTTAGTGGTTACGTACTATAGAAACTGCGGAAATGTAGTAAATTAAGATTAGACGTGGATAAATTAAAAGAATTAGAGGTTGTTGACAGTATTAAAGGGAGAATTCGGCTACGGTTGAGTGAAACAGGAGAAATGAATACAAGAGTAGACGAACGGGTAGCACAGAGAAATTAAATAGTAAAAGTAGCGGAGGATCAAACTGGCGAAAGGATAACGTCTAGTGGAAATCCTACGAGAAAACACGAGATGTTAAATTTAACTGACGCAAGAAGAAAACATAAAAATGCAGCAAATGAAGCAGATAAAATGGAAGACACGATTATAAATATTAGATTGACGAAGTGCAAAATGGAAACGCAAGAATGGCTAAGGGAGAAACACAAGACTGCAGTAGAATTAAAACTGGTGGTACTCCAGGAATTACGTTAGGAAGTGAGAAACTAAAATTAGTAGGTGAGTTTTGTTGTTGGTGCAACAAACTAAATGGCCGAAGTAGAGAGGATATAAAAGCAGATTGGCAATAGGAATAAAAGTGCTTACGTAAAGGAGAAATTTGTTGACATCGAACATAAATTTAAGTGATAAAAAGTATTTTCTAGAGGTATTTCTCACTTACAAAAGTTCGCAGGTGATCAGGTTAATGGATTTACTGCAATGCTTTCAAATCTTTTGTTTTTTAAGGTTAACTGTCGTAATGAAATCTGAATAAAAAATGTTTTGAGAACTACATGTTTTTGGCTGCTTGGCCTTTGTGGACCCAGGAGAGCATTCTGTGAGAACGTGCGAAACCTTCCTAAACAACCTCCAAATGGAAATGAAAATTAAAAAACCTCCAGTCGTCTCTTTTGTATCAAATAAATTAAACGCAAAAGTGACGGCTGCAGGAGTTTTAATTGTCATCTCATGCTGAACGGCCGAAGTCGTTGAAACCAACCACTACCAGAACGGACGTACAAAGAACCCCGAAACTGGTCGGTGGAACCGACTCTTACAGCACGAGAGTCCACGACCAAAGATATGTCTCATGGTTCTACGGCCAGAACCGTATAAAATCGTTGGATTAGATAATCCTGAATCCCACTAGTTGGGTAGTAGCGGTCACAAACGTCACAGCTTCGAGAGAGACCATTTCTGTTATTTAATTTGATTATGAAAATATTTGTTTTCAGACATTTTGAGAGTAGCATTTGGCCTGAGCGTATTTTCAAAATTTTCAGCTGTACTATAGCCACCAAGTTCAATTTTTTAAATCTTCTGAATGGGGGTCAGGTTTACCAAGATACTGTTTTCAAACGTTTTCGATGTCAGAACGTTCCGACCCTTGATACGCTTCTATGTTGATGCAAGACCTTGAAATACAAAATAGTAACCACTGAGCAGGAAACTGTTCATGCTTTAATCATCGATATATTCTGTTTACTGCAAACCTTAAGAGAGGTACCACGAGCATTCGGAGGTCTCTCGAAGAAAATTTTACACATTTTGAATGAACATGATGTTGCAGTGATAGATCGTATTTGACAGATATTTCTGCCCCTCTATCAAGGACACCGAACATGCGTTGCGCGAAAGCATAACATTGGTATTCACTATATAATCAAAAGTATCCGGAGACCTGGTTGAAAATGACTTACGAGTTCGTGGCGCCCTCCATCGTTAATGCTTGAATTCAAGCTTAGCCTCGAGGACAGCTTCCATTCGCTCACAATTAAGATAATAATTTGTTTAAAAAAAGCGGATGTGTCGCGAGACATCAACTTAATTGTGATGTCAGGTTTTATTTCAACACTTGCTTCTGAAAGTCTAATGGCCACAGGGCAGTACCCATCATGAAGGCCGGGCGGGCCAACTCGGTGAGTTTCGCCACTTTCTACGTGCCTGGGGACTGCCGGGCCATGTCCACGTTACACAACCAGCGGAGAGTGTAAGGCGAGGCATGATCGCTCTCCGCCCCCGGTTTCCGGCCGTGCAGCTCGCGGTTGCGAGCCGCCGCCTCATAGCACGCCAACCACCAACCAAGAGTCCAGTTACTGACTGTTACACTAGTCAGGAGTTCAGGTGGCAAGGCAGTACTAAGGAAAAGAGGGAAGGCTGAAAAATGTAAAGAGTGTACAGGAGGGCTGTCAAGCGAAGTGAGTGTGAAGGCAGTATTATAGGAAGGGAAGAAGAAGTACATGAAGAAGAGACAGGAGATTTGATATTACAGGGAGGATGTGACAAAGTACTAAAAGAGAAAAGTCGAACCAAGGCACATGGAGCAGTCAACGTCTCCACAGCCATCCTTGCGAAAATTTTTCCTATATGTAGATGTAGATGACATCTAGTATGCAAGATTTATGAGATCAAATGGCTCTGAGCACTCTGGGACTTAACAGCTGAGGTCATCAGTCCCCTAGAACTTAGATCTACTTAAACCTAACTAACCTAAGGACATCACACACATCCATGCCCGAGGCAGGATTCGAACCTGCGACCGAAGCGGTCGCGCGGTTCCAGACTGAAGCGCCTAGAACCGCTCGGCCGCACCGCCCGGCCTTTATGAGATCAATTATTTGCAAAAGAATGGAAATACTGCTACCGACTTCGAGAAAGGTGAGCTTGAGTGCCAGAGAAACGTAAGAATATACTACGTAACGCTGAATGTAGATTTAAAAGAAGGCTAATCTACATTTATAGAATTTTTAGATTTAGAGAATGCTTTTGATACTGTTTGAAATTCTGAACCTATAAGATATAAAACACACCGAGTAAAATGTTTTCTGCAACGTATGCAGAAATCAGGTTGCAGTTGTAAGAGTCGAAGGAAATGAAGAGTAGCAGTCGTTGAAAATGGAGTGAGACAGAGTTGCAGCCTATCCTCGATATCACTCGTTCTGTACGCTGAACAAACAGTAAAGAAAACCAAAGAGAAATTTGGTAACGCAATTTAAGATTGAAGGAGAAGAAATGAGTGCCTTTCCGGTTTTCCGATGAGACTGTAATTTTTTCAGAGAAGCAAAAGATTTGGAAAATCAGTCGACCGGAATATATAGTGTCACGTTGCAAACAAAATGTCAACAAAAAACCTAGTTAACAGAATCTTCAGTCGGTTCTTGGTAGAACAACATTACAATAAATGAAAAGCACCAGTTTATTTTGTAGAATGAAAGCAAACCGGTGCTTTTCATTTATTAAAAAACCTAGTATAATGAAAAATAATTAAATTAAATTAAGAGATGGTGAGGGAATTAGATTAGGAATAGAGCGACTAAAAGTAGTAGCTGAGTTTTGCTATTTGGGTAACACGATAACGGACGTCGAACGAAGTACAGAGGACATAAAATTCAGTCTAACTATAGAAAGAAAAGCGTTCTGACCCGCCAGGTTAGCCGAGAGCGCTAAAGCGCTGCTTCCTGTACTCGGGTAGGCGCACCGGCCCCGGATCGAATCAGCCTGCCGGATTAACGACGAGGGCCTGATGTTTTTAGGCGGTTTTCCACATCCCTCTAGGTGTATAACGGGCTGGTCCCCAGGTCCCGCCTCAGTTACACGACTCACAGACATTTTCAACACATCCGCACTTTTCCATGATTTACATTGTACGCACACAGACGGGGTACTCTGATTCCGTCCTGGGAGGGGGGCGGGCGGGTACGGGGTGGCGGCAGGAAGGGCATCCGGCCACCCTTTCACATTAACATGCCAAATCTGGTTTAACCACGCCTACCCCGCGCAAAATGCGGGACAAAGGCGCAAGCGATAGATAGCGATAGAATAGAAAGGAAAGCGTTCCAGAAAATGAGAGATTTGTTAACAGCGAATATAAATTTAAGTGGTAGGGAGCCTCTTCCGTAGAATAGACTGATTCGGAAATGAAACATGGGCGATAAATAGTACAGAAGACTAGACAGTAGAAGCTTTTGAAATGTGGTGCTCCAGAAAAATGCTCGAAGTTAGATGGATATATCAGATAACTGATGAGGTAGTGCTGAATTGAGCTGGAGAGAAACGAAATTTGTGACACAACGTGACTGAAACAATGGATAGGAATCAAGAATTCTTCACTTTGGAATCGAGAAAAGTTTACGTGTGTGTGCGGGAGGGGGCGGGGAGGGGGGGTGGAAGGGTGGGGGCGGGAATGGTGGCAGTGTGAGACCAAATCTTGGCTTCAATAAGGATGTTCAGATTTATGTGTGTTCCAGTAGTTACACACAGGACAGACTACCGTGGAGAGCGACATCGAACTGTTTTTCAGACTGAAGACCACAATATCAACACTACTGGGAGGGAGAGTAGTGTCTAATGTCCCGTCGACAGCGACAAGCATGTCCAAAAGAACAGACACCATACCTATATAATATATGCGCCTGATGACTACCGATCTTCCAGTGCAGCCGTACAATTGCGTCGGACCTTGCACTGAAATACGGTAGGGCTGCGAACGAAGAGGAATAATGGACAGGTGACGTTACTCTGTCCGGTCCGGCAGAGACTTTCATCAGCCGCCACTGAGTTATTTCAATGCCCCCAGGCAGCAAATGTCGGAAATTTCTTTCGGCAAATATATATGTACGACTGCGGATCGACACAATGGTGCTTAATCACCTAACAGGCATTTGGAAAATTTACCGTTTTGTTAGTTGTGGTCGTGAAAAGGCATCTTGTGAAACATTACTAAATGCCTTCTCTGAAAACTGCCTAGAATAGACAGTTCGGTACCCCACTCATGATGGGAATTCATTAGATCCAATGGCAATAAACAGATCTAACCTCTGTAGCGATGCCCACATCGAAACTAAAATTCACGAGGCAGTTATAGCAACAACGAATACCGAAGTACAAAGGGCTACTAAAACAAGTAGAAAGATTTGTTTGTTCAGCGAACTAGACAAACAAGAAACAGTACCATATCTCAATGGTGAAATTGAAAATTTAACTTAGGATGTAGAGAAACTATGGCTCAAATTTAAAAGAATAGTTGAGCATGCACTGCGTAGAACATTTAATGATGGCACACAGTACCTGCAGTGAAACTTCTAAAGAAACAGGTACTATTGCATAACTAGTATAAAACAAAGCATAGGATTGTAGATAGAGAGATGTTGAATCAAACGGCTTTTACTGTCAAGATAGTAATGTGTGAAGCCTTCAATGACCACCGTAGCAAAATACTGTCGAAAGATCTTTCACAAAACCCAAACAAATTCTGGCCGTATGTGAAGACTGTTAGTGGCACCAAAATTAGTGTCCTTTCATTCACGGACGAGACACCAACTGAAAGTAATAAAGCATAAGCATAAGCAGAATAGCTTCACAAAGGAAACCCAAAGAGTACTGCCCATGTTTTATTCTCGTATCACTGAAAAGAAGAGTGAAATAGATGTTAGTATCAGTGACGTTAAGAAACAGCTGAGACCTGAATCCCTATCAGATTCTACAACCAATTTTCGGCTGAGTCGGCCCCTCGGTTAACTATAATCATTGTAGGTATCTCGAACAAAACATCATGCCCAGTTGTTGCAAGACAGCATAGGATACATCCTTCTACAAGAAGGGTACCAGAAGTGATCCACAAAACTACCGTCCAATATCCTTGGTATCCGTTTGTTGTAGAGCCTTTGAAAATATTCTGAGCCCAAACATACTGAGTTATTTCGAACAGAATTGCCTCTTCCATGCCAAACAGCAGGGATTTCGAGCCATCGATCATGGGAAACCCAACTCATAATTTTTGCCCATGACATACTGAAAGCCATGGATCCAGACAGTCGGGTAAATACAGTATTTATCTATTTCCGTAAAACATTTGACTCAGTACCACACCTACGGTTATTATCTAAAGCATGATCGTGTGGTGTATCAAATGATTTTTTTAATTTTATTTTTATTTTTTATTTATTTATTTATTTTTTCTAAAGAGGCTGCAGCAAGTTATCATGGATCGGTAGTCGTCGTTGTCAGACGTAGAAGTAACTTCGGGTGTGCCACGGAGACGTGTTGCGTCCTTTGCTGTTCATAATAACTTCACAGTTTTCACATATTTAGTAAGTTAGTTAGTTGGACGTTCCATCGATCATTTGAACGATTCTTTCATCGAAATGACGTGGAACGAGTCAGTTTGCAGGATATGTGTAGATGATTAGCGTTAACGTTAATGAGTACATTATTTTGTAGTCCTGTTCGTGCAGCTAAAAACAAGTATTTTACAGATGATGCAGTTGTCTATACCGAAGTACAGCCTGAAAGAAGCTGCAAAAATATTCAGTCAGATCTTGATAACATTTCAAAGTGGTGCAAAGATTGGCAACTTGCTTCAAATGTTCAGAAATGTAAAAATGCGCACTTCACAAGCTAAAAAACGTGGTGTCCTGTGAGTATAATGTTAGTGAGTCACAGTTGTAATTGGTCAACTCATATAAATACCTGTGAGCAGCAATTTGTAGGAATATGAAATGGAAATCACATAGCCTCAGTCGTGGGCGAAGTAGGTAGCAGACTTCAACTTATTGGTAAAATACTAGGGAAATTCAATTAGTGAACTAACGATGTCGTTTACAAATGACTTGTGCAAACCATCCAAGAATATTGTTGAAGTGTTTGGGGACTTTAGAATATAGGACTCACAGGGGATATTGAACGCATGTAGAGAACGGCAGCACGAATGGTCACAGGTTCGTGTCTCAGAAATGTTGAAAGAACTGAAGTGGCAGATTCTTGACGATAGACGTAAACTATCCCGAAAAAAACTTGCTAAAAAAATTTCAACAACTGACTTTAAATGATGAATCCAGGAACATAATATAGCCGCCCCCCACCCCCACACACATTTCGCTACCGTAGGGGTTATGAGAATGAAGTTCGGGGTTACGAATTCCTGAAGTCGCACGCATTATTCCATTGTCAGTTGCAACAGTTTCAGATGGAGCTGAACGAAGAGTATGGAGACTTTTTATGTTATTACAAAGTAGGATGGTTACACCAAGGGGCAGTCCTGGAAATTTTTTTTATTTAAAATCCACTATTCTTGAATTTATGTAGGAAGAAGGAGTGCAGGAACGAAAATTAGAACACCCGGAGTATGGAGACTTTTTGTTATTACAAAGTAGGTTGGTTACACCAAGGGGCAGTCCCGGAAATTTTTTTTACTTAAAATCCACTATTCTTGAAATTATGTAGGAAGAAGGAGTGCACGAACGAAAATTAGAACACCCGGAGTTGACTGCAGACTTTGAGGGTTAAATGAACTTAACTATACTTTGCCCACAGTAAGACATTTCAAGGCGTGAAACAACTTATTTCTAATTTGAGACGGACGCATTTAAAAAAAAAAAAAAGTTGCGTTGTAGAAGGACAACTTCTGACAAACACAGTACAGTTCCCTAACCTCACAAACAGAAAACTCGCGGCTTGAAGAATTCATTCTGGCCTTGAAAGAATTACGAGAATACTTTTTGAAACATTTTGACGACACTGCCTATATACGTTTTCGAGTTCCTTTCAAGATCATTTGCCGTTTCAGCTGAAAGCGTCCCTGTGTATGTGCAGATGTAAATGATTGATCTACAATGTAATTCCCTTTTTAAAGAGAAATCCTTTTACGTTAAGACTGTCCACGGCGGCTACATTGTCTTCCTCAGGTAGAGTTTATACCTGTCCATAGTGAGGCTGCAAAAGTGCTACAATATTTTGATCAACGTATGTGTGTGAAAGACATTTTGTTCGATTATGAAACAAAATAAGTCAATCTGTGAAATTGTCCATGTCTGCTAGTATGCCGACAGCTTCTACCAGACAAAAATTGTATTATGCTTCAGCCAAAATATTAATTAAATAATACTGAAAATTTGTATTGTTTGTGATCTATGTTATTGAGAAGTGTGAAATATAAAGCCAAGTCGTATGCAGTGCGACTGAGATCAATTGTAAATGCTGCCTGTTAGCAGTTTCCCTATCCTCTCACTATGGGCTATGGGCGGGCTGGTTGCTTAATTTGGGGGATGGGACCAAACAGCGAGGTCATCGGTCCCATAATCTAGGATAACAGAAATCAGGAAAAACACAAACGGCATAGTCCAGTCAAGGAGAAGGAATAACGTGCAAACAAAGAGGGAAAAGGGACATAGGGCATCAGGAGGAGGGCAGAACAGGAGCAGATAAGTGAAAACGGGGAGAGCAGGGGTGCCTCAGAAAGGAGCGCGCGGTGGGGCACCAGCACCGCCTCCAAACCGTGCTGACACGGACACCATATCATTATTACGACACAACGGGGGCAATATCAGGGGAAGAAGACTCAAAAAAAGGGGAAACAAAACAGCAGATCAGATAAAACATAGGGAAAAGACAGGGAGTCTGGCCGGTATGGAGGCAAGGTCAAGACCTTCATAACCAACTCCTACACTAACTGAGCGACTCTAGTGCGACAGAATAATTCAAGGACTTTTACCTGGAAGTATAAACCACTTCCGTAAGGAAAACCAGGGACAGGCGTTACCATGCAAGGATCGTCTGATAACACCCGAAGATAAGAACGAAGGCACTGTGAGTGCAACCGCGCAGCAACTACAAAGGGGGGGAGGCTCATTGTGGAGTAAAAGGCTATGGGTCAAAGTAGTATGACAAGTATGAAGACAGCAGAGGATGGAAGATTCCTGCTGGGAGGGGTAGAGGGAAGAATGCCACATGGTGGGAGTGTCCTTGATGGTGCAAAGTTTATTAGGCAGAGGGGTAGCCTCCCAAGAGTCAGCCCATGACTGAGCAAAAAGGAAGGGATTTGATGTAAAGCGGAAAATCCGCCCCCAGAGAGGTAATGGAGAATGTGGTGTAGGTGGTCGCCCCCCCCCCCCCCCCCCCCCCCAGTCAGATACCTACATCGGCATGAACCCTCACGTGTAACAGGCACAAGATGGTGTTGCGTGTGAACAGAAGATGTGATGGCACATTACCCCATGATCGGCGGATTTAGAGCCATTGGTGTAAGAAGCAATTGCATCCTAAAACTCCCACAATGGCGTTTAGAGCAACGGAACACCATTGGAGCAGTTGAGGCTTTTGGTCCCTGGAAAAGAGTTATCCAAATGCCTGGCCAAGGAACTAACCAAGGGGGCAGGGGTGATCAGGAAAGAATGTGGGGAAAAGGACAAGGAGGGGAGGTGGAACGCACAGACAGAGAAGCGAGGCGGGCAGTGGGCAGGCGATGGCGTGAAGCCACGAAAAGAATAAAATGGCTCTCAGCACTATGGGACTTAACATCTGCGGTCATCAGTCCTCTAGAACTTAGAACTACTTAAACCTAACTAACCTAAGGACATCACACACATCCATGCCCGAAGCAGGATTCGAACCTGCGACCGTAGCGGTCACGCGGTTCCAGACTGAAGCGCCTAGAACCGCACAGCCACACCGGCCGGCCACGAAAAGAATAGAACAGGAAATGAGCAGATAGTGATGGATTAGGAAACCAGGATCTGGGTCTGCCGAATCGAAAGGGAAGGGATCCCAGCATCAATCAGAAGACTATTGACAGGGCTAGTGCGAAAGGCACCAGTGGCTAAGTTGATACCTTGGCAGTGAACTGGATCCAAGAGGACCAGTGTAGAAGAGGCAGCAAATCCACAAACTTGACAATCATAGTCCAGGTGGGACAAAACTAATTCCTAGTAAAGTTGAAGAAGAGTCAAACAATCTGCACCCCAAGAGGTATGGGCAAGGAAGTGAAGAACATTGAGTTTACGAAAACAGTCAACCTCCAGATGATGGATATGAGGCGACCAAGCAAGCTGGTTGTCAAATAGAAGACCCAACTGAGGGACCATGGTCAGGTGTTGGGTGTCGAGGCAGAGCTCCAGATCAGGCGACAGAAATGCCCCACCCTCAACTTGAGAGAACTGAAAACTGTGCAGGGGTGTCCATGTGGAAGTGCAGCAGATGGCACCCTGCAGCTGCCGTTCCACAGAGGCCACCGAGTGGGAGCTAGCCCAAATACAGATATCATCCACTTACAGAGCTGGTCTGACCAATGGTCCGGCAGAGACTGAAGTCCATTAATAGCGATTAGAAAAAGGATACATGTTGCAGAGCTCTGTAGAAGGCCATTCTCCTGGATCTGTGGAGAGCTGAGAACAATGCCAACCCAGACTCTGAGCGACCAGTGTGACAGAAGCTGGCGAATAAAACTCAGGTGGGGGCCTCGAAGACCACACTCATGAAGTGTATGGAGGATGTGACAGCGCCAAGTTGTATCATAGGCTTTACAAAGATCGAAAAAAAACTGTGACAAGATGGCGATGCTGATAAAAGGCCTGCCAAACTGCAATCGAAGCAGACGATTGATCGGAGCCTGTCCA
The DNA here is from genome assembly GCF_021461395.2 of Schistocerca americana. Taxonomy (NCBI): domain Eukaryota; kingdom Metazoa; phylum Arthropoda; class Insecta; order Orthoptera; family Acrididae; genus Schistocerca; species Schistocerca americana. Next base: position 570,073,031 of record NC_060121.1, read on the forward strand.
TCTGCAAAGCCACACTGGTAAGGAGATAAAAGGTCCTGACATTCAAGTAACGAATTGAGGCAACGAGCCACCATCCATTCTAGTAACTTAGAGGGGATATTTGTCAGACTGATAGGCCTGTAACTATCAAGGACAAAGGATCCTTGCCAGGCTTTAGAACAGGAACCACAGTATTGCCTCTCTATTGAGAGGGGAAAATGCCTTGGAACCAAATACAGGTAAACACCTGGAAGCGACGTTGTCTTGGAGGACTGAGGCATTCAAGTAGTTGGTTGTGGATCGAGTCAGGGCTAGGAGCTGTATTGTGAGAGAAAAAGAGGGCCAGAAGAAGCTCCCATTCAGAAAAAGATTCATTGTAGCATTCTGCCTTAAAATGGATAAAACATAAGTGGGAAGCTTCAGCTCACTGTTTCCGGAGAAAGAAGGCAGTTCGATAGGAGGCTGACGCCGGTGCCGTCGCAAAAGGGGTCGCCAGCTGTTCTGCAAGAACTCATTTATCTGCACGAAGTCCACTTGGAAGGACAAGGCCTGGAATGGAAGATGCTCACAACCTCAAAAGATACAGTATATATCCCACACGCAAGACAAAGGACAGAACAACCTAAAGAAGCGACAAAGCATTTCCAATGCACCCGTTTGCACTTTTTGATTAACTAACAGGCTTTAGCGCAAAGACATGTAAAGGTAATAAGGCTGGCAGAGGATGGGTGCCACTTAAGATGTTGCAAGACGCGGCGACGATCATAGGTAGTGGTGACAACTGCCATGCTCCACCACAGAACTGTATGCTGACGACATCATCAATACAACCTGACAAAGAAGGTGGAAACATGTCCTTGGAGGTGTATAGAAGCCAGTCAGCACGATTAAAAGCCCAGCGGGAAATGTGGCCATCGGAAGGCAGGAAGGGAAAGAGAGAATCAACAGGAACTGTCCTGGGACTTACTTTTCTTCTTCTTCTCTTTCATAGGCTGAGGAGGGCAGGGCGTAGAGGGAGAGCAGGCTTCAGCTAGATCCGAAGCCGAGTGGTAATTAGCCAGGTGGGAGGCGGGGTGTCGTGGGAAGGAGCACCATCACAAGTGGGCGCTGAAGAAGGGAGGCACTTCTTCGGCCGGGGAGGGAGAGTAGCACCCACAGAGGAGCGCTTGGGAATCACATGAGGGGGCGAGAGGAGAGGGGGATGGAACTGGGATAAGGAAGAGGGAGGAGGCGGAATGGACATAACAAGCAAAACTACACATCATTAATACAGGATCGAGTCAGTCATGTTTTTGACGAGCCTCAGTGTAAGATAGGTGATCCAGGGACAGATACTCTTAAGTTTTTGAAAACATCCACAAGTGGCACTTTTTATTTTTTACTGACCAGTTTTGTTCTTCAAATGAACAACAGCATCATCAGAACATACAGTTTAAAGCTGGTCAACAGCATTAAAGATTGCTTTTGGTGCTGGCTGACAGCTCTAAAGATTAATCTGGCTGTACTGTCATCATACGGTACTTAAGACGTACTTTAAACGTAGGTTTAGGTACTGTAGTATAAACACATTAATCTTTAGAGCTGTCAGCCAACTTCAAAGGTAATCTTTAAAGTTGTCAGCCAACTGTAGAGTCAGGTGATGCCTTTGTTCATTCGAAGAGTGAACCGATCAATAAAAAATACAAAGTGCGACTTGTGGCTGTTTTCAAAAGCCCATTTTTAACAGTCGCTCACCCTGCAGGCAATGTTGGCTCCCGGTAAACTTATACTCTTGTTTCTTCTTTTCTTTCCTTTAGTCCGCAGCTACTGGTCTTGCGGTAGCGTTCTCGCTTCCCGCGCACGGGTCCCGAATTAGATTCCCGGCGGGGTCAGGGATTTTCCCTGCCTCGAGATGACTGGGTGTTGTTGTGTTATCATCATCATTCATCCCCACTGCAGTCGGAGGAAGGCAATGGCAAACCACCTCCGCTACGACCTTACCTCTTCGGCGGTGCGTGTCTCCCGCATCGTTCCCTACGGTCCTCGGAGTATGTGGCCTCATCATCTTTCTTTCAAGCTGGGCAATCTGGTAAGCATGCAGAGTTTCGCTCGTGACGCACAGAGATAGTGGAACACAGGGGCTTCCCTCATCGAGTGGGTGTCCATAGTCACCTCACTGAGGATCCATCGTACATCTGGAAGACAAAGGCTCGAAACGCAAGCACCGAATGCATCTCATGAGTGGCAGGATGTACAGCATCACGTCACACTGATAACACAAAACCTTGACCTTCTCCGGAAGGGTATCTACCTCAAAAGCAATAACAAAGGCACTGGTATCGGTGCAGTTCTCCTTGCGATCTTTCTGCGTACGTCATTCAAAATGAACATTTCAGATTAGCAGAAATTTTCTCTTTAGTTTGAAGGATGACGTCCAAATAAAAATGGCTCCCCTGACCCCATTCAGAGATTGCTGAGGTGTAGTAGACACCGGGACTTCGCCAAGCACATTGCAGATTGGGCAGCCGAAGCAGCTCTGATGAACAGGGAACCTGGCTGCATCTTACCTCACCAAACATGTCTTCCATATTTTCCACAAAAATAGGGACTTCGTGCCCCATCCGTCCTAGTACAGACCAGGTAGCAGGGAAAGTGTTTCATCCTAAGCCAGCTGCCTCTCCTCCCAGGGTGTAGCAAGGGAAGGAAATGCCACAGGGTCATAAAAAGCAGCATTCAGTGATCCATTACCAGACAGCCGTAGGAGCATTGCCGGATTTTTGGAGCTTGGTACGCTTCATGTGCAAAGCATCCGCCCTGATCCCATCCAGTCTGATCTGAGGCTCACCCCATGGGCGGCACCCAGCCTCAGCAAGGGCTGTCTGGTGCAGTTGCTATTGCTGGGAGTTCTAATGCTCCGGAATGACAAGCAACCATTCCTAGGTATACATGGGGAGACAACGGCTCAGGTATAAGAAGTGTGATCCTTGTTCAGCCAGATGCAATACATAACAACCACCACACAGCCTGGCTACAAGTGCTGGTGACCTAGCAGGAAGTAGGGGGGCTACAGCAAGAAGGGAAGAAAGGGGGAGACGAAGTAGCGCTGTGGACACTAGAGAAGGAGTTTTTCCCAAAATGCCTCACACTACAGACAGAAAATTCAGAAGTGAGAGTCAAACTCCAAAGGGAGACCAAAAACGCCAAAAAGGATGAAAGAGAAACAGCAAGGGGAAACAAAACTGCATGGAATACAGGAAACCAAGCAGATAGCCAGGTCCACACATGGACACCGAGAGGAGGGGAAGAGGGGGCAGCAAGGACGGAGAGACTATGGAGAGGTATGGGGAAGAAAATGCAGCCTGGGAAGGAAGAAAGAGTTGTAGTAGCTCAGAGGCCCTTGAGCGGCATGTACAAACTCACGAAAGGTGAGCCCCCTGTGGGGGTGGGCGGAGGTGGTGATGGCTGAGGAAAAAGCGTGTAACTAGGCTGAGCGCTATGGCACTCATAACAGGGCATGGCTCACAAGCCGAATTATTTGCCACCCCTGATTTAAATAAATATTATTCTCGTGCTCAATGCGTAAATGGAACGAGAAGTAGCCCTAATAGTACTATGGGAAGTACCCTCTACCATGAGCTTCACAGTGGTTTTCAGAGTATGAAACTACATAGACGTCTCTAGCGTCTGTGATGCAGACTCAAGCGACGAGTGAAAATTTGTACCAAGGCTGGGATTCGAACCCAGGTCTGCTGCTCAGTAGACAGATGCGCTAACCACTACGCGAATGTGGCTTTGCACAACTGCACACACTATGCTAGCACTCCTCCCTGCTCAATCCAGATTCGCATTCACGCCTCAACCCACTTGGTATTCCCCCTAAACTCGGACAACATTGGAGAAGCTCTCCAGCTGTACTGGAAGAGCACCTCAGCATAGACCGAAACAAGGGAATGCAGGCGTTGGTGCCCTACTAAAATGAAACTATATCGTTCCATTTATGAGCAGGAGATCCTGGTTTGAATCCCCGCCACGGTACGAATTTTCATTCATCACATCAGACTGCATATATATCACAGATGTCTGAGATTAGAAAAGGTCTCTGGAAGCATATAGTTTCATCTGATTAAAGCACTATGCCTGAGTTTCAGGCAGGATCCCCTTTTTCGTTCGCTGTTGAGGTGCTACTCCACTATAGTTGGAGAGTCTTTGCAATGCTGTTGGAGTTTAGGGGGAATACCAAGTGGTCTGAGGCGTGAATGGAAATCTGGGTTGAGGAGGGAGGCGTGTTTGGGTAGTCTGTGCAGTTCTACAAAGCCTCTGTGCCCGTGTGGCGTAGTGGTTAGTGCATCTGCCTAGTAAGCAGCAGTCGTAGCTTCGAAACCTGGACTTGGTACAAATTTTAATTCGTTGCTCCACTCTGCATATATACATTTCGGAGTATGGATGAAGATGTTGATGTAGGTGTAGAAGTAGAAATCTCATAAAGACATCGGAAAGCTCCTAAACTGGTATAGAAATACGTACTGGGTGGCACCAGTTCTTTCTTTGCCGCATTTCGCGTTTCTTCATGAAGACACCCCTTGGAGCAACAACAGTCAGCTCCATGCGAAACATGATGTCACCGAGTAGCTCAACAGGAACACGCCACCAGGCACTTACTGCTACCACATGACATCTGAGACTCAGTGAGCGTGACTCGTTGGCTGCAAGAAGCGGCCCGCGGGATCCAGAGGCACGGCTTCCCTTGTGAAAGGGCTCCTTGTCACGAGCTGGCGCGGGACACGTTTCGGCTGTCTCTGTGTTGTTTTTTCCCTCGTCGCTGAAAACTCGACTGAAGAAGTCAGAGAGAGAGTAAGTGGCTAGTATTTGTGCAGCACCTCTCATTGCTTAACTAAAATAAAATTCAAGCATGCCATTTTCTACTCTAATTGTATCATCTGTCTTTTGGAGCCAGAAAATCAATTATAATCTCCGGTGGAAAATACTCTCAGCGTAGAGGCGCGATCCTAAACGATCTTGGCAGTAATAAGCGTATCAGACAAGTAAATCAGTCGTCCCCAAGAGAGGTCACGCCAGTAATGTACAACACCTCCTCTACGCTTTATAATGGCGTCAATAGAGCGAGGAAGAGGTTCCACAAGGTCTCTCCTCTGGGCATGAAATCGATGAGTAAGGACTCATTTTCGATCCCGAAACACTGTCGTCATAAATTTTTTTTCTTGTGAGAATTTGTTTGGCTTTTTCTGGTTTTACGATATTGTAGTGCCTGTGTTACTCTGATTACGATACAGAGTTCCTTTGGACATGCATACACGTCCAAAGAAACAGGCACTGCGGCGACCACAACCGTTACGGAACACATGAAATGAATTCACAATTGCGAATAAAGACCACCATCAGTAGTACAATGAAATGACGACAGTGAAAATTTGTGCTGGACTGGGACTCGAACCCGGATTTCCTGCGTATCTTACCATTAGGCTACCCGAGCACGACTCATGGCCAGAAACAAACTTCCATATGTCGTCAATCCTGTCTTCAGCCTGCACTCGTGGATTCATTGTGTAGTTTTCAGCCCAGAGAAGACATTTTAATTGAAAGTCGCTTGTCCGGCGTCGGCGGATAAATACGATATTGCAGTGTCTGTATTTTTCAAAAGTACCGTGCACTGTTCCTTCGGAGGTGCATGCACCGTACATTGCATCGTACTTGTCAGCAACACAGGCACTGCATATCGTACAGGTCGATCTGACTGTTCTTCATCTGGCATTAAAAATGATGCACCATTTAGGTAATCTTGGGACATCTTTCTGTAAATTTCGACAGGGCGGTCATTTTTGGTAACCAGAAACAGTAGTACACTACGAACCTCAAAATTGATGGGATTGTTAATTTTGTCATGTAGTTCTGAATCACACAAATAGTGAATTGTGAACTATCGTTCCTGCTCGCTGTTATCGTCGCATTGGCGTCAACGATTGAGAAGGTCCATGACACGGCGGCAGGGATGTGGTGGGTTGGGATGAGGTCGGTAGACGGGGGGAGGGGTGGGGGGCGGGGAATTGCGACGCTCGTCAGATCGATGCGTTCTTTAAGTTTAGAATAACCCTGGTAGCAACAAGAATTACAATAATGATAATCTTTCTCTTAAATTCGTGGCGAGGTGCAATAACGAATTGTGATGAAATTAACATTCATTTATAGATAAATTCAAGCACCCATCACAAATACAGTGTGCATTATTGAAAGTAGATATAATGCGATATGAGTTCACTGCGATATTCACGGATATAATGTACATTATTCCGATAAGGGGTCGTAATGAAATAAACGTTTATTTACCGAAACGCATATGTGTATCGTAAATATACTATCTAATAAAAAGTATCGGCGCCGGCCGTGGTGGCCAAGCGGTTAAAGGCGCTAGAGTCTGGAACAGCGCGGCCGCTACGGCCGCAGATTCGAATCCTGCCTCGGGCATGGATGTGTGTGATGTCCTTAGGTTAGTTAGGTTTAAGTAGTTCTAAGTTCTAGGGGACTGATGACCTTAGAAGTTAAGTCCCATAGTGCTCAGAGCCATTTGAACCATTTTGAAAAGTATCAGCACACTTACTAGTGGTCTTTAATATGTAATGTGTCCACCATCAGCCTTTATGGCAGCTTAAGGTCTACTGGAGACGCTTTCCGTGAGGTGTCTGAGTGTCAGTGGATGAGTCGCTGTCCATTCTTCCTCAAGAGCCGAAACGAGTGAAGTAAGTGATGCTTAACGCTGGGATCTGAAGTGGATTCTCTGACTCCTCCCAGTGGGTTCAAGTTGGGACTCTGACCAGGTCAAGGTGTTTTAGGAATGATATTGTCCACAAACCATTGATTCACAGGTGCCGCTTTCTCTAAAGTGTGTTTTATATTTAATGTTTTCTTAAGTGGAATTGGACGACCAGACTCCTAACTGCGAAAAACACCCCGATACCGTAACATCTCTGTACCTCACCGTTCACACTTCACATGACGCCAGGTAAAGTTCTCCAGGCATTCCCAAACCCAGATCTTTCCATCGGATTGGCGAGCACTGTACCCCATACGTTTTACCTCTCTACGCCAGCCATTATGCTGGCCGTATTGCTGGTACCAGTTTGAAGCTCACAAGTGATTCTTTCCGCTGACTTCATGCGATTTTTATAACCATCTTCCGCAATGCTTGGTAGTCCCCGTCCATCAGTACATAAGGTCAGCTTGCTCGTGGTTTAGCTGTGGTTGTTACTTCACGATTCCACTTCACAATCACATCACTTGAGCAGCTTTTAAAGAACTGAAATGTCTCTCATGGATTTGTTACCCTGGTGACATCCAGTGCCTAGTCCACGTTCGATGTCACTGAGCTATCCTCACCGACGCATTCTGCTTTTACTGCTTAGCTGCTAACAACTCAATGCTCCCTGCCTCCTTTTATAATGACGTGTTCGCCTTTCGTCGCATCCAGCGGTCATCTCCGCATTACATACCGCTGGCCAGATATCTTTGATCAGGTAAGGTACACGATACCTCGCCTCTCAGAAAGTATAACTCAACTACCCGATTCTCCCAGTTCTAAAATCGGGTATGAAATGACCGACAATAATACCGAATTGTCTGATGCACCCATCGCGCAACTGTACTGAACTGACTAATACTCACGAAAGCATTACAATACCCGGCTACGCAACCACTGAGTCGTGCTTGGGTAGCTCAGTTGGTAGAGCAATTGCCCGCGAAAGGCAAAGGTCCCGAGTTCGAGTCTCGGTACGGCACACAGTTTTAATCTGCCAGGAAGTTACATATCAGCGCACACTCCGCTGCAGAGTAAAAATCTCATTCTGGAACCACCAAGTCCCTTGAATGTACTCAACCATCTGACATGCTAATACTGAATTGTCCGATGCCTTGCTTTGTGCACCTGTACTGAAGTAACCGATACCCCTGCATCCTGCAAACATTACAGTATCCAACTGTGATCCAGTAAGTTTCGAATTTGCGCAGACAAACGCTCCCTACAATTCTCTGTCCCTTAAAAGGAAACAAGCAGCTAATCAATACTAATACTGAATGCCCTATACTGTACTGAACTGTTTTGATACCCTGTAAAAATTACAGTGCCTAACTGCGGTGTCAGTGAATTTCGAACTTGTGCAGACAAACGGCGCCTACAGTTCTCTTTCCCTTGAAAGCAATCAAGCAGTGGCCAGTACGCCCAGACGCAGTAGGTCAGTGGCGAGACGACACAGGGAACGGTGCCAAGAGCCGGTGGTGAGAGGCGGTCGCAGACACAGCAGGGGGCTCCAGTAGCCCGCTTACAGCATTTGGCCGCGCTGCGCGGGCGGCGTCTGAGACCTTGTCCCGCGTGGGTGGCGGCGCCTCCGACTGCCACAGTCACACACGCGTTGGCCTACTCGGCACACACTGTCTCCACAAATTGCGTGTTGTTCTAGGCTGCCACGCCCGGACGACCACGCGGTACAGTCCTTAGTTGATATGTTCGCCTCGATATCGCGCAAACCCCTGAGGGCGAAGGGAGCGAGGGAATCCAAGGGAAGGTGGTCGTGATCTTCCCATCCCTCACCCCCTCACAAAGAACATTTACTAAAAGAGTCAGTTATACACTGCCATAAAACGAATACACCCTTATAATGACTTACAGTCCACTCAAGATTTATTGCTGAAGAGTGCATTCGGAGTACATGAAATGATTACACTCACACATCAATAGCACAACCGGTTGTGAGGTATCAGGTACTGACCCACGCTAAAACACCCATATTAAAATGTGGTGTAGCCTCCTTGTGAGGCAACTTAGGCGCTGACTCCGGCATCCAGTCGATCCTACTGATGCCGAATGCTGTCCCGGGATACGTCACTTCTGTTCCTATCGCATCCCACACGTGCTCGATTGAAGTTAAGTATTGATATCACACTGGCCAACGAAGTTGCCGCATGTCTTGCAGAGCACGTTGAGTGTATGGGCGAGCATTATCCTGTTGGAATAACACATTACCTTCATTTTCCAAAAACTGCAAAAGAATGGGGCTAACAATACTTTGGACGTACCGAGCTCTGGTTAGCGTCGCCTCCAGAAATGCCAAAGGTGAATGAAGCTTATTGCATCACAGAACATAAGGCCTGGAGTGGGCCCAGTATGTCTTGGACGAATACTCTTTACGAGGCAGCGCTCGACAAGTTTACGTCGTACGCGTAAAAGACCATTACTCGCAGGCAGAATCTGTTTCCAACGCTGAAAATCAAGGGGTGCCATTTGATTTTCCAAGCGATCCTTTGACGACAGTAATCGAACCGAGCACAACGGAGCTGTGCCGCAAGTGGAAAACGAGCTAGAGGTGCACCTGTCGTAGTCTCACTGCTAATAAACAGTCGGCAACAATTCATATTGACACTTCTGGGCTCACAAGCGCTGTGATGTCTGTACGATCTGCCACTGCTACCCTTAGAATACGAAGATCCTGATGGGCGTCTGTGCTGCGTGAACGTCCAGAACTTTGCCTACGGGTATGAGGATGTTCACGTGATGAATACCAGCATCGTTGCACAACTGATGCAGCACGTCCAACCTGTGTGGCAATTCTTCGGAAGCATCGTTCTACCAGTCGGAAGGCCACAATCTGATTCTTTTCAAATTCGCTCAGTTTGACGTAGGAAGCACGAATGCCTTTCCGTGGCATAGTTGCCTACTTGCTTCACACGTTTGCCTCACACTGAACCTTCTGGCTACGAGCATTCCCTATTAAAGGATAGACACGGATGGCGCTCTGGTGGCTATGCCACTACGCTATCTGTGGAAAATGGCGTTGAAACCATTATCAGTACAGCTTGTCATTCTCAATGGAGAGAAGTCTTCCGAAGTAAGAGTGATTTCAGGTGTGCCGCAGGGGAGTGTCGTAGGACCGTTGCTATTCACAATATATATCAATGACCTTGTGGATAACATCGGAAGTTCTTTTTGCGGATGATGCTGTAGTATATCGAGAGATTGTAACAATGGAAAATTGTACTGAAATGCAGGAGGATCTGCAACGAATTGACGCATGGTGCAGGGAATGGCAATTGAATCTCAGTGTAGACAAGTGTAATGCGCTGCGAATACATAGAAAGAAAGATCCTTTATCATTTAGCTACAAAGTAGCAGGTCAGCAATTGGAAGCAGTTAATTCCATAAATTATCTGGGAGTAGGCATTTAAAATGGAATGACCATATAAAATTAATCGTCGGTAAAGCAGATGCCAGACTGAGATTCATTGGAAGAATCCTAAGGAAATGCTATTCGAAAGCAAAGGAAGTAGGTTGCAGTACACTTGTTCGCCAACTGCTTGAATACTGCTCACTGGTGTGGGATCCGTACCAGATAGGGTTGATAGAAGAGATAGAGAAGATCCAACGGAGAGCAGCGCGCTTCGTTACAGGATCATTTAGTAATCGCGAAAGCGTTATGGAGATGATAGATAATCTCCAGTGGAAGACTTTTCAGGAGAGACGCTCAGTGGCTTTTGTTGAAGTTTCGAGAACATACCTTCACCGAAGAGTCAAGCAGTATATTGCTCCCTCCTACGTATATCTCGCGAAGAGACCATGAGGATAAAATCGGAGAGATTAGAGCCCAGACAGAGGCATACCGACACTCTTTCTTTCCACGAACAATACGAAACTGGAATAGAAGGGAGAACCGATAGAGGTACTCAAAGTACCCTCCGCCATACACACCGTCAGGTGGCTTGCGGAGTATGGATGTAGATGCAGATCAGTACATCTACTATCCCCCAGGTGGTATATGTCATCATCTGATAAAAGTTGACGTCGTCTTTCCAGGTGTCCTGTAGGTGGAAGAATACTACAGACAAGCGAAACGCGGGCAGATTACCAGTTTAAAATTACTGCCCCACTTGCAACGTTCATCAAGGAAGAATGGCGTTCTGACATACATTTTCGGAGTAGTGAAGGTACGAAATCTATTGAAAACCATCGGTGATTGAAGGCGCAGTGTGGTGATGCACGTTTGGCATTGCAGCAAGTGTGTGAGTGGAGTAGAAAGTTTGGAAATGGTGTGACTTTTGTGGCAGACGCCCAGTGTCCCGGTCAGGCATACCACGTTGTTACACCAAAGTCTACTGCAGAAGTTGAAGCCGTTGTGATGGGAAATCCCTGAACGTACTCGAAACGATTGAAAGAAACAAAATTCTGTTCGTCTGCTCGTTCGCATGGCAATAGTATCGACATCTGCGGTCGTAATCGTAATGTTAAGTGAAATGCTGATAATGATCAGTGCACACTTCGATTTTTCTTCGTGTAAAAATATTATTCTTGTAATAGAATAAATCTTAACTCTCGGCCACGAATTCTTTATTAACGTTACTAATCCGTAGCGTTTCGGCGTTATGCCATTTACAGAAAATCTAAAAAAGATGTAGAATACATGACAACCAGAGCGATGACATTGAATAAATTACAAGTATACATTGAGAGCAAGCACTATAGTACAGTGTCAACATAGCAGAACAGTAGATCTTCCCAAAACATAATTATACAAAGTATGTCGTCGAAGTTACTATGAAGAAGCATTAGCGCAAACAGGTTAGAGTGCGCTCGTTTCGACGTCAGGAAAACAGCTCCATCAGATGGCGTTAACGTATACGCCTTTTCTAAGAAGGGGGACCCGCCGTCGATCGCTCTCTGACACAATTGAAACTTAACTTGGTGAAAGAATGGTGAAACTGTACAGGCACTCATTTTGCTTTAGGCGCCAACACTCAATAGTTTTCCAGAAATTGAGTCAAAGTTTTGACGCTACTTCATTAGTTAACGCGCAACATTAAACCAAGCGTGTCGGTAGCATAGTGGCTAGGGGCACAGTTACAAAATATTTGAATCCGTGTTCAGATCCAATCTTATGTTTTATGAGTATGTCACATCAAGACATCAAAATTTTTTTGTGAGGTTGAGAAACAGAATGAAACTACTGAGAAGAGAAACAATTATTTCAAATCTTAATACAGACTAGCTATGTGTCCATACCTCTCAATGGAAGTTAAACAAGGGCCTTTGCGTACCGTCGCTGTTAAGCTGAGCAGGCTCCTAAAACTTTAAATTACGATACCTTTCTTTTCTTGTTCCGATTTTGATGAAATAAAGCCTTTACATTGCCCCACCTACTCTCAAGTTAACTGCGAAAACCCCATGAAAATATGTCTAGTAGTTTTGGAGATTAGCGTGTTCAGACAGACACGACGATTTTACAGTTTTATTACTATAGAATATTATTTTATCATCACACAATCTTGTACATTCTTATACGAAAAACATATAAATTCTATTAGAATTTCAAATTTTTCTTTCAATATAGCCCAATTCTCTTTCATTATAGCCCAATTCTCAGAGTTATAAGTACCATAAAAACATTCATGTCATACACATTCAGAGCACCATAAGCACCGTGGGAAGGCACAGATGGCACAGTCACATATTTTAGTGTGAATATGATTAGAAAAAGCAACCTAGTTAACATTGCTAAATACGATCGGGTGATAAATTCGGGGCACACCAAGCATATCAAAGCATTTTCTCGACAGCTGGAGCCTGCGATCGATTACGGACCCAAATATTTATTTCATTAATTGCTTCTACTTTCGTTTGCTGTGCGATGAGAATAGGACACTTCTGTAATGGGCGGTTATAATTCTTCACCTGTCAGTAAAAGTATAGGTCGTGGGGTTGACAGAATGGCATACGCTTTGGCGGAATTACTTTCAATGAAAACATGGAAAAAAATGGCGCTCAGCACTATGGGACAAAACATCTGAGGTCATCAGTCAACTAGACTTAGAACTACTTAAACCTAACAAACATAAGGACAGCACACACATCCATGCCAGAGGCAGGATTCGAACCTGCGACCGTAGCAGCAGCGCGGTTCCAGACTGACGCGCCTAGAACCTCTCGGCCACAATGGCTGGCGAACACATGAATATTCCGATTTCATCGTCAAACAGGATGAATAGCTTTACCCATCACACAAGTCAATAATCACAGAATTTTTACGTAAGGTCACAAAACTTTGTCTAAAAACTGACAATAAATATCTTTTTTGAGCTTTCCAGATTTAGCGGCTGTTGCGTACGCATCATGATTCCGCCTTATAACTGGTTTACATCTTGTTGAACTCGAGGACCAGATTTGCCACTGACTCCTTGGAGACAAAGAAAAGCTATTAGTAATTGCTTTTTGGAAAGCGTTAAGTATTGGGCCGTTGTGAACGAGCATGCTCACAAGTACAAAACAGCTATCACGATGGAGGGCTCAAATGACAAGCGTAGGATCTGGTTAAGATAAATATAAAAGGATCGATTCGTGGGTGTTCGATCGTTTTATAGAGACCTATAAACAATGAACATGTGGTTACTAGACAAGCACTGTGGCAGTAAGCAATGCCTAAAGCAGCCTCATTGCTGTCAGTAAGACGAGATTTCAAAGCCTCAAACACCTGGTGCGATTTATTCAAGGGGACACACATAATTCAGCAGCGTCGTGTCACCAAACACATCAGCACCAGTGAAAAACTTACGTTTGGTGAATCATTGGAAACATCGAGATTCTTTTGACTTCAGACCTCCATTATAATTCTTGAATTCAACCCCGATTTTGTTGTAAATACGAATCAAACAGAATTTATCACATCTGTAGTAAGAGAATGTTATCGGTTTGAGGCGAGAAAATTAAATAGCCGTCGGCCAATTGAAACAAAGAAATCTATCATCAGCTTTTGGACGAAGTTTCCGACTTAACATAAAAATGGAGCTGTTCCTGTACATTATATACTCGCGGGGTGTGCAAAGCTATCACTCCTTATACAATGGTCTGTTTATCGATGAAATCGGAAAATCTACGTGTTCATTAAAAGAAATTCCATCAAAGTGTATGCAGTTCCGTCAACACTACGACGTGTACATTTACTGACAGGTGAAGAATTGCATTCGCCCATTACAGAAGTGTCCTATTCTCATTGCACAGCAAACGTAAACCATAAGTAGAAGCTATGAAATTAATAAAATATACACCTGGATCCGTAATGAACTGCAGGCTGCAGCTTTCGAGAAACAGCTTTGATATACTTGGTTTACAGCAAAATTATCGCCAGATTGCGAGGTACTTAGCAACGTTGATGAAGTTCATTCCCTAATGATATTCAGTTAGATGAATGTAACTGTGGCATATGTGCCCACGTACGTTTCTGTTGGTGATTCGATTTTTTACGCTTTGAACGTTTTTTATGATAGATATCACACTGGGGAGTACGCTGGTTATAAAAGCAATACACTGGATGTAAAAGATCAAAACAAAAATTGTTGTACTAGAATTTATATTTATTTTCTCTTGGGCCCTCAGCATGGTAGATGGGCTGCAATGATAAAATAAAAAAAACAGTAATGTACCAGAATGTCGCTATAATTGTTAACTGCTAGACGTTTTACATTAGCAATAGGCCTGTTTCGGCATTATCACCATTTTCAGGCTATCTGCAATCAAATATGCAGAACATAATACACAAAAATTTTCTAGATAACTTAACTGAATTCACGCAGCTCTATTCGGTGTCCATGTGCTTAGCTGGGTGGTTATGTGTTGCCTCCAATGCAGCGGGCCTGGGTTCAATTCCCGGCCAGGTTATGGATTTTCTCTGCTTGTGGACTGTGTGTTGTGTTGTCCTCATCATCATTTCATCCTCATCATCGGCACGTAAGTCACCCAGTGTGGTGTCGACTGAAATAAGACTTGCACTCGGCAGCCAAACTTCTCTGGATGGGGCCTCCCGGCCAACAATGCCATACGCTCATTTCATTTTAGCTCAATTCGGGTTAGTCAACATAAAATAAAAACACAGATATATACACTTTACCAAAACATAACAAAGATTATAACACAACGCCATAGATGATTACGATACATATACAAACGAATAAACAGATTGTAACTGTACAGCATCTCTGGATTAGCTGTCAATTGTAGCTATCTAACCGCAATAGTATATACAAGGGCTAAAAGACCTAGTTTATATTTGCGAACAACAGCAATTAATAGAGATAATTAAGTTAAATATTTAAAATCTTGGCTGCAGTTGGAATTGCCCTGTGCAGTAACAATATTGTAAGTCAGCGACAGCGCCAATATGCAATGTGGAAGTAAGTACTGGCACACAGTAAAACAAAATTTTTATTAGTTATAATGTTACAACTCTAACAAAGTATATTTGGTTGCAGGTAGCCTGAAGATGGCGATAATGCGGATGTAGGCCTACTGCTAATGTAAAGTGTCTTCCAATTAACAATTATAGCAGCATTCTGGTACATTACCGTTTTTTATTAGAATTTATATGTCCATCATTTTGAATTACTGTTAGTAACATAAGGTTGTAGAGGATGAGCCACGTAAGACGTAATACCCGTCTTACTTCTTGAACGGTTACACATATCTAAACGTAGCTTTCGGCAAAAGTTAGAGCGTCGAAGGGCACGTATTTTTTGCGTGGTTAATGCTTTTAGCAGTGCTATCAACGGAGATATTGAAGAAAGTGCGGTTTTTTAAAACAGAACCTTATACTTTTTATAACTGCATTCGACAGCTCTTGGGAAGACAATTACGGTAATATAGCGTTTGTCAATGTTGACATTGAAACCTGTCGAAAAAATTCGAAAAATGTGTCCAATTTACGACCTAGATGCAGGTTCACCTACGAATGTTGTATATGGAAATACGAAATAGGCTAGAATACAGTATATCACAAAGGGCTTAGGAAAACTAGTTCAGATTTGTGTATCCTCCCAGAGTTACGTGAGCTGAAACAGAGATATCAACTGTTTATTCTTCAAAAATAGAGGTCTTGTACGCTGAAAAACTACCGTATTAAATATCTAAATGTTACATGGAAGATTTGACCTATCTTTTCCTGTACGCGCCTGTGTGCTTGTTAGAGGTAAAATATATCCTGTCGGAGAACTGTCTCTATCTACACTGCTCTAATTTGTATCACATGGGATACATTCGCTGAAGTAACCATTTTATTAATGATACTTTTGTTACCACTTTTACACCGAGATTTAAAAGTCTTCTTAATGAAACGTCGTTTCATGTTGAACATAAGCGCGTAATGACAGCGTTACCAGTTACGTCCAATACAAGTGTCGACTTATTTGACATCGCAATGCAATTTCGTATACGCGTAAATGAAATAAATAATTTGCTGACAATAATTTGATAACCATCCAAACCACATTACATAAGTTTTGTCTTCCACACAAATAGCTTTACCCTTTATTTAAACATGTGGTCAAACTGTTGACCATGGACTGAAAGGCACATTTGCAATCGCGTTTTGAAAGGATGTTGATGAACAGAGTAATTACAGTGGATGACATGGTACAGTATGCAGTGGCGATTCGACAACACTCATCGTCTGGGATAGTTGGGGTTTCGTCATAGACTGCATCTCTGAGTGCTTCCCAAAGGAAGAAATCAAAAGGAATCAAGTCGGGGGACCTCGCAGGCTATTTGACAACCGAAGTTCGTTCTGTCCAACGTCCAGAAAAGTTCTCATTCAGTATTTGCGCTGAAACACGGGACGAGTGAGCTGGAAAACCGTCGATTTCAACCACACACACTGTCGAATATCCAGGGGTACCTCTTCTACAGTAACAGGCAGAATGTTCGTCAGCAAGTGTGGGTACACTTGTCCATTTGTAACGTCTAAGATGAAGTAATATCCTACAGTGTAATTTCCTATGATGCTGCATCATACGTTTACGCTTCACGGCTGTTGAAGTTGCATCTGACGAAGCCAGTGTGGATTTTCGACTGTCCCAGCTTCTTCGGATTCTCTGTCAGTTGCACTCTTCTTTCTTGTTCTCTCTTTGACGTTCAAACAGCCTGTCCGCACCAGAGTCTCAACTCCACAAACAGAGAAAAAATTTTTAGAGTATAGAAGCGTATAAAAAGAGTAATGAGTAGCGTAAATCCAAGAAGATCATGTCGAAACCTATTCAAAGAATTGGGCATATTAACCACAGCTTCTCAGTATATTTATTCCTTAATGAAGTTTGTTGTAAATAATACATCTCTTTTTCCAACTAACTGCTTAGTACACAGTATCAATACTAGGAATAAGAACAATATACTTAAACATTTAAAATCACTTACTCTTGCCCGAAAAGGAGTCCAGTATTCAGCAACACTTATTTTCAATAAGTTGCCAGATACCATTCAGAGTTTAGTTTCAGACAAGGCACAATTTAAACATAATTTAAAAGAATTTTTGGTGGCCATCTCCTTCTATTCCACCCATGAGTTTCTCAACAAGTGTAGTAGACCATTTTAAAGAAAATTTATTATACTTTAATTTTTGACAATAATTGATTGTAACAGCCAAGTAACTACCTACTGTGTGAATGATGGCTGTATGGGAAGCAGATGTAAATCTTGAGTCTGTAAACAGTGGAAGTTTAATTTTAAATCTTGTACATAATCTGACTGTGCTTAACTGAGGATCACTGAAACGAATAATTTACTTTAATTTTTGACAATACTTGGTTGTAATAGCCAAGAAACTAGCAAATGTATGAATGATGGATTTAAAGAAAGCAGATGTAAGTATTAAACCTGTAAATATTAGAAGTTTAAATTTAATTCATGTACATAATTTTACTGTTTATTGACTGAGGATCATTAAAATTAATGAAACTCAACATTTTTGTAATGTGTTTATCTGACATGTTCCATACCCAGGAGGATTCCCTCTTTTATGGGTCTATGGAATAAATAATTAATCTAATCTAATCTAATAATTCGTGCGACTGCCTGGCGCGTCGGACACAGGCGTTCCGGTCAGAAAGCCCTATACCGCTGTACTGCTCCTACGGCATTTCTTTTTCGTTCACCATATGAAAGTAGTCTGTTCAGCTTCTTCTCATTGGTGTAAATGTCTGCACTCAGTAAGTGCTGAAGCAGAGATGAGTGCTGACAAGTAAATAGGCAAATGTGTTGACATTCTGACACAGGGTAGGACGAGGCTCTGCTTGGCGGTGTTTGCACTACTAAAGCCGATTCCGGCTATCGGCTCTCACATTCTACGACATTTCTCGAATTTTTTTTACGACAGGTTTCAACATCAACATTAACAAACGCTATATCATTGCAATCGTCTTCTCAAGAGCTATCGAATGCACTTATAAAAAGTATACAGTTCCATTTAAGAAAATCTACTTGATTCAGTATCTCCGCTGATACTAGCACTAAAAACATTAACCACACAAAAAAAATCTGTGGCCCCGGACGCTCTAACATTTGCCGAAAACCACGTTTCAAGATTGTAACTGTTAACGAAATAAAAGGGATGATAAGTTTCACATGTCTCACCCTGTGTAAGATTCGTGATGATAAAATTTAATTTTGATGAGATTGAAATGCATATTTATTTTGTAAATAATTCCACTGTATTTCTCAATGTCTCAAAAATGTTAATCTCATTTATGACACATGCTTCCGCAAAGGCAAGAGAAAAATAAATAACACAAGATTGGGTTTGAACACGGAGCGCAAATATTGGAAACTTTCAACTGTGGTGGCGATCATGGATGACTCAACTTGGAAAGTGTGAGCGCAGTGCACATTTGGGATGTGATTCTGGATCTAGCCTTGGTACCGTCAGGGTGTAACATTTCGTGTTAGGCGTTCTCCTCTGTGTCTCCTCCTGAAGACGTTTTATTACGAGCTAGCAAGTGCACGGTGTCGGTCACCCGGACAGAAGTAGTTCGTGAAGGGTTTTTCCTCACAGACAAAGCATGTTAGAAGAGTCGGCGGCGCAGATCTCAGTGACTGCACCAACTGTTTGCTTTTTGCCGACTTTGTACTACTGAAGACGTTTATAATAAAGTATTCTGGCTGCTCCGCCACTGTAGGGACTTTGTAAAAGTTTGTGCACTGAAGCCCTCAGCAGCACGTGTTCTCGGTGTCGCCAGTACCACCCAAATTTTCTATTTTTTCTAATTAAACTTCTCACGACCGATCGCCATGCTGTTAGACAGTCGGAAAGTAGCATTTAATGTGCAGATCAAATCAGTCTGCTCGTTATTTGAGGGTGGGAGCCCCTTTAAGTATGCGACCAACTTCTCATTCAATATTCCAGTCCTTGTGCCTTTAATAAGAGGAGTTATTGTAATGTGTACTTTATTTTTTCCAGGTACTTAGTTCCGTAAACCACTTTGTTATACTTAAACTGTTTGTCATTCAGTAGTCAATTAATTGCTGCCATTTCCTCCCTTATTGATTAATGACTACTAAGGAAACTAATTACTTCATAATTCAATTCAATTATCGCGTCATATACAGGGTCACTTCACTAATTGTTTCCACGTTTATTTATCCTTGTGCTATAGTTATCGTGATAGAAAACGGGGGGGTTGAGTGCGTGATCAAGCCACATACAGATTCTTTACAATTAATGTGTCCACAAAACACTTCTTATCCCCAGCACCTCGCAAAATTACTAAAATAAATATGATTAATAAAATATATATGTTCATTCAACATAGATTCAGGGTTTTCGATTTTGTAGAGGTATATAGTTGCGTCTTGCCAAGGGCATCATTGTGTTGTACATATTACATAATTGTTTTCTGTCCAGTTGATAATGTGTCTGGCTTCTAGCAAAAGCTGTCCAATAACATTTTGCAATGTGGTTGACTCTGAAAGCATTTATGTTTCCTTGGAAATATGTTCTGAAATATCTGCCTGATTTCCTTACATAGTAGACAGGACAATTAGGGAATAATACTTTATATACTCCACTGCTGCTGAATTTTTTGTTATTTGTTTTTATGTTGTGGGCTACTAAGTGTTCTAACGTGGAGAATGCAGTTGTTATATGGTTTTTTAATAGGCTTGCAATTTTTGTGGTATGGGGCCCAAGTATGAAAACAGGTAAATATTTTCTCTTCTTTCTTAGTGAAGCAATTTGTTGTCTTATTTTTGTTTATTTGTGTGTTTAAATCATCGATTGTTTTGACTCTGTAACCGTTGTTTATGGCAATAGTTTTTATCGCACCCAACCTATCCTAAGATTGGTTTCGTCCAACTCAAGTGAGTTTCAGCATTGCAACATTGGGTTAAAGGCAGCATGTTTTGTGTGCAAAAAAAAAATGGCGCTGAGCACTATGGGACTTAACTTCTGAGGTCATCAATCCCCTAGAACTTAGAACTACTTAAACCTAACTAACCTAAGTACATCACGCACATCCATGCCCGAGGCAGGATTCGAACCTGCGACCGTAGCGGTCGCGCGGCTCCAGACTGTAACGCCTAGAACCGCTCGGCCACACAGGCCGGCTTCTGTGTGCAGTACAACGGGATGATGAGTTGTTAATTGCTTGTGTATGTGTGTCTTCAGCGTATGCTGAACTTATGTTTTTATTTGAGGTTGGTGATTCTAAGATTCAAGAAATTCACGCTTTTGTTGCCCCCATGTTTTATTGTGAATGTGTATATTTGTGGAATGAAGTGAATAATTCAAGAAGTCCCTCAGTTTTCTCTCCTGTACCATATGCATTTGGCGGCTAATGCCGTTTTCCCAGTGAAGGCTGGGTCTCACATCTTTCCTACATCTGTTTCTTTAATGACTTAAAATATTATTTTTCTGTTTAAATGTACACCTGAGGATGTGTGTGTAGGCAAGAAATCAGTCTTGTTTCATTAAAGATTGTCGTACAGCTGTACGCTGTGTTCTTTTTGCAAGACGTCTTTCTTATTTGTTAGGAAAGTTTTTCACTGTTTTTCCGCTGTTTCTCGCGTATTTTCCTCACTTGATTTTTGAAATACAAAACCTAACATCCAGCATTCTCATAACAGGAACATGCACGTCTCCTCACTCAAGAACAAAAGTAAGTTGTGTATTAGACGATTTGCACCCCACGATGGACCCACGGGGTCCGCAATGGACTGTGTAGTTTAATAAAACACGAAAAAATTGTAACCGATGGTGTTTTTTGTTTTTTACACTTCTTGTGTTAAGGAGACGTAATTCATCGGCGAAAGCATTGGCTTATAAAACACTCTTTCGACGAAGATGGGAGCATCTCTTCATAGTATTGTTTCGTAAGTGTGAAAGCGTTACGGAGATGTTCCACAGATGCTACCAGGGAGGAGTATGCAAGAGGTTTGCAATTGAAATTCCGGGAACTACGTTCCGAGAAGAGTCAGCCATCATATTACTGCACTTTCTCGCAAATGCGTTCTGTGAAATGAGTACGATGAGAAATTAGTGCTCGTACGGAGATTTAGCAACATCCGCTCTTCCCGAGCACCATTCAAGACTGCAGTAGGGAAGAATAGAAATCGTAGTGGCACCCTTCAATACAAACCGTATGGTGGCTTGTGGAATACAGATTTAGATTATGAAGTAGTTTCAAGGGACTTCCAGAAAAAACGAAAACTTAGAACTGCCTAAAAGCGTTTACGATTAAGAACAGAAAGACGTATTACCGAATTCTCACATTGTCAGAAAATGTTTGAAGAAAGAAGAGAGCACCTGTATCAAGATTGTCGTACAGCTGTACGCTGTGTTCTTTTTGCAAGACGTCTTCCTTATTTGTTAGGAAAGTATTTCACTGTTCTGCCGCTGTTTCTCTTCTTCATATGTATTATATCTGATCCCATAATTATGTACAGGTATATTTCACCAGTGACTGTATATATATATATATATATATATATATATATATATATAGTGTGTGTGTTTTAATTGCTGCCATTTCCTCCCTTATTGATTAATGACTACTACGGGAACTAATTACTTCATAATTCAATTAAATTATTGCGTCATATACAGGGTCACTTCACTAATTGTTTCCACGTTTATTTATCCTTGTGATATAGTTATCGTGATAGAAAAGGGGGGTTGAATGCGTGATCAAGCCACATACAGATTCTTTACAATTAATGTGTCCACAAAACACTTCTTATCCCCAGCATCTCGCAAAATTACTAAAATATATATGATTAATAAAATATATCTGTTCATTTAACAGTCTTTCTTATTCGTCAGGAAAATTTTTCACTGTTTTCTAATTGATTTCAGAAACCAGCCGCTCTCCCGGCCGTATCAGTTTCCGGGATCGGCGCCGCTACTTCTCAGTCAAGTAGCTCCTCAGTTTGCCCCACAAGGGCTGAGTGCACCTCGCTTGCCAACAGCACTCGGCAGATCGGATGGTCACCCATCCAAGTGCTAGCCCAGCCCGACAGTGCATAGCTTCGGTGATCTGATGGGAACCTGCGTTACCACTGTGGCAAGGCCGTTGGCTTGCATATTAAAAACTTAACGAGATTTCTTTGCTTATTTCGATAGGTTTCATTTATATTTGACTTCTTGGTTAGGAAAAAGGACTTTATTGGGTTTTCAATATGATTTGGGTGCCTACTTAATACATTTTAATTTCGTTTTGTTTGCGAAAAAAAAAACACCTAGGAAACAGTCCAGTCTTCCTCAGTACACTCAGCGCTTTCCCAGTATTTCTGCTGTGCCCAGTGTTGTGACTGGAGGTACCATTATACCAGTGTCAGTGCACCTCACTTACCTGATGCATCAACGGAAGCCGCAGCAATGGTCGCTGTGCTGACAATCTTTGCTACTCCCGTCATCGTTGCACTGTCAGTGTGGATACTCGTCTTGCTGCGGACAAGCCCATTTCGTCATTCAAGATACTTGGCGAGGTTGTACAGTCCGCACAGGATACGGTGGCGCACGCCCTGCAATCTTTCTCAAGTGATTTTACAGAAACTATTCGTTAAAAAAAATTCATTTTTGTCTTACTTGTAGCTTCATGTGCCACATTCGTGATGTGCCCATCACTTCGTTAATGGTCTTACTTACTGTGATATATACGTGGAAGCAAAACACTGCGCGAATTCGAAAAAGTTTGCAATGAAATATAGGGGTCGCAATTATTTTGCGTTTGGTGTATATTATATAATATGTTGCTGTGTATGAAATTTAGCTAACATACTGAAGTTTACTTTAGACTTGGGTAGAGGTCATCAATATCGAGAAAATTGATCTGACGTAGCACACCCATTTGTGATAGCGCTGTGCCAGCGATAAAACCAGAGTGAAATATCCACAACATTCCTCATATTTCATAAACAGTTTGAGATACCTAAATGAGGCTTCAGCAAATGGTCGCACACAAAGCGAGAGTATTTTGCCGTATGATTATATGCAAAACTTCATTATCTACTGCGTTATTCCGCTAACTACACACTTTTTCGATGGAAGAATGTAATTTTTAAGGGCCATCGATAGCTGGTGAAACGAGAAATGCTGTTGGTTTCGGAATAGCATATGTGAAGAGATTACACGTTTATTTTGTACAAGTTTGTGCCTTTTCTTAAGACACTGACCTTACTTTTTGTCAGTTCCTCACTTAATAAACTTAATAAACACTGTTTCAGAATTCTCTCGCAATTGCATCAGCACAGCATGTTAGTGAGGTGAGACTGTGTAAACTCAGCAGTGTTTTGCCAAAGAAGCAAATTTTAACATGGCAACACGAGAAATGTGTAGGTCTTACTCAAAATTCGACATGCATGACACTTCTCTGAAAGTTACAAATGGTTAACAAGCCTGGCAAAAACAAGGCACCGCATTCTCGACGAAGTTCTTTTAAGATACCAACCAAATCAGAGGTGAGAAATCTTTCTGAATGGTCACCAAGCAAGTGTGGGCGTGGAGGGACCCCGCTTAATATTTACAAAAATGTGAGTGTAGGCTTCGGTTTAGAACAGCACTTTCCCTCCAGCGCTCAGCATTTCCCTTACAGACGCCACCAGTGCCGCTCTCCCCTCGCATGCCCTGTGATCTGTGCATCTAGTGGCCACAGTATTTTACGCAAACTCCATACTGATGGAAGTTTCTCTTTGTTACGTGAAGCCCAACATATTCTTCTCACAAACAAACAACATTCAAATGTGGTTTCTGAACGAGAAACTCAATGTGTGATGCTTCCTTATACAGGGTGCCCCAGAAGGAATCGTCAGTATTCAGGGATATGATGCGGAGGATGATCATTTGAAGCAAAAAACTCTAGTACACATAGACTGTAAAACGCAACCCTCAAATAGAGCTATGAGCAGTTCGTCATCTTTGACACTGTGAAACAAATTTCTTCTACTGCAAGCTCTTTGCTTTCCATATTTTGGAAGAACGTAGTATGAACCAAAGCAGTTAGTAGATGGCTCAGTGTAGATGTCAAATGGTGTGTCATCCTAAGGCCCTGTGATCTGCTGTATGGGTTTTTGCGAGTGGCAGTTAGAGTGCTACAAGTCTTATGTTATTGTAGTAGGAGTTGCAACAACTTAACCTTCTCTCTCAAGTCAATGTGAAGCTGGCGACACTTATGTAGAACATCTTACTTACTCCCAGTTGAGAACCTCTGTGACCCAATACCAGCTCAGGTGGTAACTGGCTTCATCTAAAACAGCTTGCTCTACTCCTTGTAGTAGAGAATGAAAAGTATATTTTTAAAAAAGCAGAAAGACGTTCCAATCCCTCAGATTCGACCGAGGTTTCCCTGAGGTTATGCCAGATATCTGTCACCACTGGGGAACAACCACTATACCATGTAATGGACGTGATCAGTCAAATGATCGCATAACCCTTGGCAGTAATGCTACCTTGCAGAATAACCAAGGGTTCCAAGGAATACCACGATTAGGCTGCTCAAATCATCGCCGAACTCCCGCTATGTTTGGGAGAGTGACGTAAAATCGGCCAGAAGTTGGGAACAGAGTGCAACAAGACTCATCTGACCAAACGACATTCTTCCGTTGTTCCATAGTCCAAGTTTTACAGCTTCGACACAAAGTTTTTCGGTTAGGGGTATTTGCATCACTGAAGAGTGGTTTTGGAATCCCAGCTAGGCCTGCAATTCCCCGTTTATGGAGCTCCCCTCATGTTGTTTTGGTGCTGAATGGGTTCACGAGTGTGACACTCAGTTCTGTAGTAACTTTTGCAGCTGTCGTCCTCTTCAATTACCATCTGTAACGATCACTCGACTTACATTTTCGTCCGCGTTGTGACTTGCGGAAGATGTTTTTCTCCTTTCCTTGTACGCGGTATAAATCTTTGGTACGGTGCCTCTTGAAACACCAAACACTTAGACTACCTTCCTTACGTAAGCACCCATCATAATAGCCCCAACAACGTGTCCACGTTCCAACTCATTCAGCTCCTGCGTAATGCACTCTCGGCGAGATAGAACACTGATCTCACACCACTGACCCTTGCAACCTGCATGCCCGCATCTCGTGGTCGTGCGGTAGCGTTCTCGCTTCCCACGCCCGGGTTCCCGGGTTCGATTCCCGGCGGGGTCAGGGATTTTCTCTGCCTCGTGATGGCTGGGTGTTGTGTGCTGTCCTTAGGTTAGTTAGGTTTAATTAGTTCTAAGTTCTAGGCGACTGATGACCTCAGCAGTTGAGTCGCATAGTGCTCAGAGCCATTTGCAACCTGCGTAGTACAATACACAGGTGCCGTTCGTGGTCAAATACGACAGCGCAACCTGAGGTCTGCAGCCGTGGCTAGTGACTGCGCTTGTGTTCAAGCATGCATTTCTCGCGCTGTTTCCATAGTTTTACCCAGCGCCTGTACGTTGCAGAGCGAACTCGGGCGAACCTCATCTCGCTGGAGCATGTGGACGGCGGTGGTCGATTCTGCTTTTTCAACGACACAGAAGACAGGAACATTTCGAGGAGTTGAAAATCACTAAGTGGTTTACTTGGTTGGTTGGTTGGTTGCTTGATTGGTTTGGAGATTAAAGGGACTAAACTGCAAAATTACCAGTCCCTTTTTTCCTTAATCACACAGGTCTCGGATTAAAACCATACCCCAAGAGAATCCTTCCGCCTGAGACCCGGGAAAGGAACAAAATGCCTAAAACTATGTGTGTAACCACACTGAAGTAGAAAACGAAAGCATGAAGCTAGAATTCAAAACATTAACTAAAAGGAGAAAAGCAGTAGAAGGTGTTAAAACAACACAGCAGGAGACCTTGTTTCCGAAATATACTCTGCAGAAGGGTGAAAAAGTGAAATAAAATATGCAATATAATTACAGCGTAAATCCGTACACCATATGCGGTTCTGGGATGAGAATGTCGAAATTATATTATAACACCTTTATCACGCAGTCACCATAATAGCACTTGACATAGGACGCTCCCCGTGCATCAGGACGCCTCTGAAACCACAGAGTACTCATGTTTCACTACCCTCTATCGTTAGCACCAGTCTAATAAACTGAGCACAGTCAACAAAATATTAGTTACCCGTTATAAGAGCATACTGATTGTTTTGCAGCACTGTAGATGGTATATAACCGGCACAAAGTGGTCATGTGATTCTTCACCTCTGATGCAAGTCACGGTATTGGAATGGTTGGTGGGTGTCACTCACTTCTACGAAAACAGTGTAGTATGATGATTCGACGAGCGAGACGCGGTACAATTGCAGAAAGATACTTTTGTAGTCTTATGTGTATGTGCGCACACAGCCGCTGCGAATTTCTCCAGGGAAATCATTGTACTGCATAGGCTATTTAGTTTTGAAATAAACACTTTATTAGCTAATTTCGCCCGCACTGGGTGTTTCAAAACTACGTGGTAGTGAAAAAAAATGACGAAAGTAACAGTAGCTTCAAGAATAGTCAGAAATATACACAAACATTTTCACACAACTCCGTCGCAGAGAAAAACTACAGTCACATATCTTATTGCTGCTGCTGTAGCTTTTGTCGTCTGTTTCACTACCAGGTAGCTTGAAAATGCTCAAGAGGGCGAAATCTGGGCTATCAAGTACTGCATGTTGAGTAACCTGTGGACACTCTCGTTTCCCAAGATGACAACAATCCTGTCGACAGGGCTGCGTGCATACGAACACTCAAGGCACCTGTACTCGCTCGTTAAAACACTTGATCACAATCACACAGAACATTTTTGGGACTGTGTGGAATAGCAATAAACATCCTTGATTTTTTGTAGTTTTGGAGGATCTGATCATCAGCTGAATATGGCATACCTGAAGAAACCTGAACTATCCTCCTCTCCGAACTGAGGTCATTATCAAATCTAGAAGCGGTAATTTAGTCCGTCTTCAAATAAGATAGTGATATATTATGAGCACAGTCCAGTCTTATCTATACAGTACATACAGTTCCGTACAGTGAATGGTATGACGCCATTAATAAATATAGACCTTAATCAGAAGCATATAGCTAAGGTAGAATATTCCAAATTTTTAGGTATGTCCATTGATGAGAGATTAAATTGGAAGAAACACATTGATGATCTGCTGAAACGTTTGAGTTCAGCTACACTCCTGGAAATGGAAAAAAGAACACATTGACACCGGTGTGTCAGACCCACCATACTTGCTCCGGACACTGCGAGAGGGCTGTACAAGCAATGATCACATGCACGGCACAGCGGACACACCAGGAACCGCGGTGTTGGCCGTCGAATGGCGCTAGCTGCGCAGCATTTGTGCACCGCCGCCGTCAGTGTCAGCCAGTTTGCCGTGGCATACGGAGCTCCATCGCAGTCTTTAACACTGGTAGCATGCCGCGACAGCGTGGACCTGAACCGTATGTGTAGTTGACGGACTTTGAGCGAGGGCGTATAGTGGGCATGCGGGAGGCCGGGTGGACGTACCGCCGAATTGCTCAACACGTGGGGCGTGAGGTCTCCACAGTACATCGATGTTGTCGCCAGTGGTCGGCGGAAGGAGCACGTGCCCGTTGACCTGGGACCGGACCGCAGCGACGCACGGATGCACGCCAAGACCGTAGGATCCTACGCAGTGCCGTAGGGGACCGCACCGCCACTTCCCAGCAAATTAGGGACACTGTAGCTCCTGGGGTATCGGCGAGGACCATTCGCAACCGTCTCCATGAAGCTGGGCTACGGTCCCGCACACCGTTAGGTCGTCTTCCGCTCACGCCCCAACATCGTGCAGCCCGCCTCCAGTGGTGTCGCGACAGGCGTGAATGGAGGGACGAATGGAGACGTGTCGTCTTCAGCGATGAGAGTCGCTTCTGCCTTGGTGCCAATGATGGTCGTATGCGTGTTTGGCGCCGTGCAGGTGAGCGCCACAATCAGGACTGCATACGACCGAGGCACACAGGGCCAACACCCGGCATCATGGTGTGGGGAGCGATCTCCTACACTGGCCGTGCACCACTGATGATCGTCGAGGGGACACTGAATAGTGCACGGTACATCCAAACCGTCATCGAACCCATCGTTCTACCATTCCTAGACCGGCAAGGGAACTTGCTGTTCCAACAGGACAATGCACGTCCGCATGTATCCCGTGCCACCCAACGTGCTCTAGAAGGTGTACGTCAACTACCCTGGCCAGCAAGATCTCCGGATCTGTCCCCCATTGAGCATGTTTGGGACTGGATGAAGCGTCGTCTCACGCGGTCTGCACGTCCAGCACGAACGCTGGTCCAACTGAGGCGCCAGGTGGAAACGGCATGGCAAGCCGTTCCACAGGACTACATCCAGCATCTCTACGATCGTCTCCATGGGAGAATAGCAGCCTGCATTGCTGCGAAAGGTGGATATACACTGTACTAGTGCCGACATTGTGCATGCTCTGTTACCTGTGTCTATGTGCCTGTGGTTCTGTCAGTGTGATCATGTGATGTATCTGACCCCAGGAATGTGTCAATAAAGTTTCCCCTTCCTGGGACAATGAATTCACGGTGTTCTTATTTCAATTTCCAGGAGTGTACTTATGCAATAAGGGTCATTGCAAATTTTGGTGATAAACATCTTAGTAAATTAGCTTACTACGCATATTTTCACTCATTGCTTTCATATGGCATCATATTTTGGGGTAATTCATCACTGAGGAATAAAGTATTTATTGCACAAAAGCGTGTAATCAGAATAATAGCTGGAGTCCACCCAAGATCATCCTGCAGACATTTATTTAAGGATCTAGGGATATTCACAGTAGCTTCTCAGTATATATACTCTCTTATGAAATTTGTTATTAACAACCAAACCCAATTCAAAAGTAATAGCAGTGTGCATAACTACAATACTAGGAGAAAGGACGATCTTCACTATTCAAGATTAAATCTAACTTTGGCACAGAAAGGGGTGAATTATACTGGCACTAAAGTCTTTGGTCACTTACCAAATAGTATCAAAAGTCTGACAGATAACCAACAAGTATTTAAGAAGAAATTAAAAGAATTTCTGAATGACAACTCCTTCTACTCCATAGAGGAATTTTTAGATATAAATTAAGAAAAAAAAGAAAAAAAAACAAAACAAAAATATTAAAAAATAAAAAAGAATAAAAATAAAAATAAAAAATAAAGAAAAACAAAAATCACAAAAAATAAAGTTGTTATATTAACTTAAGTATGTTGTTAAATTAACCTAATTATGTCATGTATTGGAAAATTCGACTCGTTCCACATCATTACGAAATATCGTATTCATGATCCATGGAACTAGTATTAATCTAATCTAATCTATGTGACCACCGTCTATGTCCGACGTCAACGTGCAGTAACCACTAACAGACGAGAGATGGCAGCACTGACAGTGGAGAGTATAAAAAACACGTGTCGGGGTACGAGGAAAACACAGTAATCATTGTAGTAATGCGGAAATGGAGCGATTTATCTGACGCCTAAGAGGGCATTACCATTCACTTTCGGTCCAAGGGTGCAAGCCCTATAGAAACGACTTTGTGTTCGCATGCCGCCGTGGTTAAAGCTTACCAAAACTGGCGCCGAGACAACCGTGGTGCACTACGGGCCATAGGCGACAGGGGTGAAAGACGCCTGCGGAGATGTGTACGGGCGAATAGACGTGCAACCGTTGAGCAACTGACCGCCCAGGCGAACCAAGGGGCTATCAACGTTGTCTCCTCAACGACCGTCCAGCGAACCTCTCTGCGTACTGGACTCAGCACCAGGCACTTGAGTTAGACACCAATATACCGCAACTGGGCCTCGTCAGAGTGGCGATAGATCGTCTTTTTAGATGGATCGCGTTTTATGCGCCATCGGCCGTTGGTGTGTGAGGCGTGAAACGTCTTAGAGCAAACACCCTGCAACAGTCGTCAGTAGGGTCCAGGCTTAAGGGCACTCCCTAGGCGATCTCGTCGTTATAGAAGGCACAATGGATCAACATAAGTGTGCATCTAACCTTGGGGATCATGTCCATCCCTACATGCAGTTTCATTTTCCTCGACGCGATATTAGGAGGTATCCGATGACTATTGTCACCTCTGTGTAATTACACTTCGGAGAACAACGTTAGGTAACGGAATATTGACTCCAAATTCTAGTTTAACTTAAACGACATAAGAAGCGCACGTAAGGAAAGTTCTCAGAAGGCTCTGTTTAATCGACGCCATCATCATATTTCAGTCAATTTACACGAAATATTTAGAAATTATATACAGAAACCTTCTTCGTACAGGTCGAATATAAAATGAATGTATTCTCAAAAACGCGTGCTCTGAGGTACAATTTGTTGGCGTGGCGATTGCGTTGAAGTCCGGACAGTTTGGGTGCCATGAGAGTACTGTGAACTCATCCTGGTGCACTTCGAACCACGCACATAGGCTGCGAACTCTGGGACATCTCGCACTGTACTGCTGGTAGATCTTCACACAAGCACAGAAAAACTCGGCAGGTGGCTTTAATTTATGATATGTAGAGATACCAGGGAAATTCGAAGAGCAACTTCCATTTGGTTGCTAAGGATACACCGATACTTTTACGCAATTCTTATAAGACACGTAACCTTAAGCTGCCTCCTGTTAACATTTCCAGCATATTCCGTCGGTGCTTGAAGGAACATGGATATATTAAAAACTGAAACACCCAGTCTGTCTGCAATAATATTTGTATTACAATCTGTTATCAACCGGCTTTCGGATTTCTAGGTCATCATCTGACACCTTAAGACCGAACAGACAGTCCACTCAACATCAGTGAGAACTTCTATTAGTATAAAGACTGTTACTTCCATTCCCTCAGCGTCACCTGATTTGATTCGACTGCATTGCTTAACCCTTGTTTTGATTTTGTTGATGTTCATCTTATATCCTCCTTTCAGGACACTGTCCATTCCGTTCATCTGCTCTTCCATCTGTCTCTGACAGAACTACAATGTCACCGGAAAACCTCAAAGCTTCTATTTCTTCTTCCTGAACTTTAATTCCTACTCCTTTAATACTACCTCAGTGTACAGATTGAATAACATCGGCGATGGGCTACATCCCTGTCTCAGTCGTTTGTGAACCACTGCTTCCCTTTCATGCTCCTCGAATCTTACAATTATCGTCTAGTTTCTGAACAATTTGTAAATAACATTTGGCTCCCTGTAATTTACCCCTGCCGCCTTCACAGTTTTAGAGGGAGTATTCCAGTCAACATTGTCAAAAGCTTTCTCTAAACCTGTTTTCTTTTTTTTTTTTTTCTTTGGCTCATCAGTCTTCTTACTGGTTTGATCTGATTTGATGCAGCCTGTCACGAATTCATCTCAGAGTAGCACTTGCAACCCACGTCCTCTATTATTTGCTGGATGTATTCCAATCTCTGCCTTCCTCTACAGCTCCCTCTAGTACCACGCAAGTCATTCTCTCATGCCTTAACAGATGTTCTATCATCCTGTCCCTTCTCCTTATAAGTGTTTTCTACATATTTCTTTCCTCTCCGATTCTGCACAGAAGCTCTTCATTCCTTACTTTATCAGTCCACCTAATTTTCAACATTCGTCCGTAGCACCACATTTCAAATTCTTCGATTCTCTTCCTTCCCGGTTTTCCCACAGTCCATGTTTCACTACCATACAATGCTGTACTCCAGAATCACATTTTCAGAAATTTCTACCTCAAATTAAGGCCGATATTTGATATTAGTAGACTTCTCTTGGCCAGGAATACCCTTTATGCCTTTGTTAGTTTCCTTTTGATGTCCTCCTTGCTCCGTCCGTCACCAGTTATTTTACGGCGTGAGCAGCAGAATTCCTTAACTTCATCTACTTCGTGACCATCGATTCTGATATTAAGTTTCTCGCTGTTGTCGTTTCTACTACTACTCATTACCTTCGTCTTTCTTCGATTTACTCTCAGTCCATACTCTGTATTCATTAGACTGTTCATTCCGTTCAGCAGATCATGTAATTCTTCTTCACTTTCACTCAGGATAGCAATGTCATCAGCTAATCGCAACATTGATATCATTTCACGTTGAATTTTAATTACGCTCCTGAACATTTCTTTTATATCAATCATTGCTGCCTCGATGTACAGATTAAACAGTAGGGGTGAAAGACTACACCCTTGTCTAACAACCTTTTTAATACGAGGCTTCATTCTTGGTCGTCCACTCATTATTCCCTCGTGGCTGTTGTACATATTTTATACGACCCGTCTCTCCCTATAGCTTACCCCTAGTTTTCTCAGAATTTCGAACATCTTGCACCATTTTACATTGTCGAACACTTTTTCCAGGTCGACATATCCTATGACGTGTCTCGATTTTTCTTTAGGCGTGCTTCCATTATTAACCGCAATGTTAGAACTGCCTCTCTCATGCCTTTACATTTCCTAAAGCCAAACTGATCGTCGTCTAGCGTATCCTCAGTTTTCTTTTCCATTCTTCTGTACATTATTCTTGTCAGAAACTTGGATACATGAGCTGTTAAGCTAATTGTGTGATAATTCTCGCACTTGTCAGCTCTTGCCGTTCGGAATTGTGTGGATGATGTTTTTCCGAAAGTCAGATGGTATGTCGCCAGACTCATACATTCTACACACAAACGTGAATAGTCGTTTTTTTGCCACTTCCTCCAACGATTTTAGATATTCTGATGGAATACTATCTATCCCTTCTGCCTTATTTTATCTTAAGTCCACCAAAGGTCTTTTAAATTCTGATTCTAACACCGGGTCCCCTATCTCTTCTAAATCGACTCCTGTTTCTTCTTCTATCACATCAGACAAACCTTCCCCTTCATAGAGGCTTGCAATGTGCTCTTTCCACCTATCCTCTCTCTCGTCTGCTTTTAACAGTGGAATTAACTTTGCACTCTTAATGTTATCACCCTTGCTTTTAATGTCACCGAAGGTTGTTTTGACTTTCCTGTATGCTGAGTCAGTCCTACCGATAATCATTTCTTTTTCGATTTCTTCAAATTTTTCTTGCAGCCATTTCGTCTTAGCTTCCCTGCACTTCCTATTTATTTTATTCCTCGGCGACTTGTATTTCTGTATTTCTGAGTCTCCCGGAACATTTTTGTACTTCCTACTTTCATCGATAAATTGAAGTATTGCTTCTGTTACTCACGGTTTCTTCGCATTTACCTTCCTTGTACCTATGTTTTCCTTCCCAACTTCTGTTATCGCCCTTTTGAGGGATGTCCACTCCTTTTCAGCTGTACTGCCTACTGAGCTATTCGTTATTGCTGTACCTATAGCCTTAAAGAACTTCAAGCGTATCTCGGCGTTCCTTAGTACTTCCGTATCCCACTTCTTTGCATATTGATTCTTGTTGACTTAAGTCTTAAACTTCAGCCTACTCTTCATCGCTACTATCGTGTGATCTGAGTCTATATCTACACCTGGGTACGCCTTACAATCCAGTGTCTGATTTCGGAATCTCTGTCTGACCATGATGTAATCTAACTGAAATCTTCCCGTATCACCCGGCCTTTACAGAACTCAGTTAAACTTTCTCCTGTCTCATTCCTTGTCCCAAGCCCATATTCTCCTGTAACCTTTTCTTCTACTCCTTCCCCTACAACTTCATTCCAGTCTCCCATGACAATTAGATTTTCATCTCCCTTTACATTACTACCCTTCCAATATCCTCATACACTTTCTCTTTCATCTTCAGTTTGCGACGTCGGCATGTATACCTCAACTATCGTTGTCGGTTTTGAACTGCTGTAGATTCTGATAAGAATAACCCTATCACTGAACTGTTCACAGTAACACACTCTGTGCCCTACCTTCCTATTCATAAAAAATCCTATTCCCGTTATACTGTTTTCTGCTGCTGTTGATATTCCCCAATACTCATCTGACCAGAAATCCTTGTCTTATTTCCACTTCACTTCACTGACCCCTACTACAACTAGATTGAGCTTTTGCATTTCCCTTTTCAGATTTTCTATTTTTCCTACCACGTTCAGGCTTCTGACATTCCAAGCCCCGATTCGTAGGATGTTATTATTTCGTTCAATCTTTTTCTCATGGTCACCCGCTCCCCCCCCCCCCCCCCCCCCCTTGTGCAGTCCCCCTCACGGAGATCCAAAGGGGGGATTATTCCGGAATCTTTTGCTAAAGGAGATATCATCATGACACTTCTTCAATTACAGGCTACATGTCCTGCAGATACACGTTACGTGTCTTTAATGCCGTGGTTGCCATTGCCTCCTGCATCCTCATGCCGTTGATCTTTGTTGATTCTTCCGCCTTCAGGAGCAGTTGCCCACCCTTAGGACAAGAGAGTGCCCTGAACCTCTGTCCGCTCTTCCACCCTCTTTGACAAGGCCGTTGGGAGAATGAGGGTGACTTCTTATACCGGAAGCCTTCGGCCGCCAATGCTGATTATTAATTAAAATTTAAGCAGTGGCAGGATTCGAGCTCGGAACCGAAAACGCTTTGATTATGAATCAATGGTGCTACCCCAAGACCATAATTTTTTTACCCTAAGTGTACAAATGCTATAAACGTGGGTTTGCTTTTCCTTAACCCATTGTCTAAAATAAGTCGGAGGGGCAGTACTGCCTTGCGTGCTCCTACATTTGTCCGGGATCCAAACTGGCCTTCCCCGAGGTCGGGTTCTCCCCGTTTTTCATTCTGCTGTAAACCATTCATGTAGGTATTTTCCAATCCTAACTAATTAAACTGACAGTTCGATAATATTCACACCTGTCAGCACCTGCTTTCTTCGGAATTGGAATTATTATATCCTTCTTGAAGTCTGAGGGTATTTCGCCTTTCTGATATATCATGCATACCAGATGGAAGAGTTTTGTCACGGGTGGCCCTCCCAACACTGTCAATACTTCTGACGGAACGTCGTCTACTCCCGCGGCATGGTTTCCACTTGGATCTTTCAGTGCTCTGTTAAATTCTTCTCTCAGTATCATATCTCCATCTCATCTCCATCTACGTCCTCTTCCATTTCTATAATATTGCCTTTAACTTCATCTCCCTTGTATAGACCCTCTATGTACTCCTCCAACCTTCAACTTTTCTTTCTTTGCTTAGGACTGGTTTCCCACCTGAACTCTTGATATTCTTAGAGCCGATCCCTTTTCTCAAAATGCCTCTTTAATTTTTCTGTGGGGGGTATTTATCTTTCCCCTAGTGAAAGACCGATAAGCTTCTAAATAATAAGTTTGTCCTCTAGACATTCCTGCTTAATCAGATGCAACTATATACCTCCAGAGACCTTTTCAAGGCTCTTCAGTCTGCATATACATTCCAATTTGGTCATTTTGCACTTCCTGTTACTCTCATTTTTCTGACGTTTGTATTCTCTTTCGCTTGCTCCATTTTCTGAATTTTTATATTTTCTTCTTTCATCAATTAAATTCAATATCTCCTGTGTCATCCAAGTATTTCTGCAAGGCCTTGTCTTTTTGTCTATTTGATCCTCTGATGCCCTCACTATTACACCTCTCAAAGCTACCACTTTGTGCTCTACCGTGTCCCTTTGTCCTGTTCTAATTCTCCCTCTGCAACACACAAAAACTTCTGGTACTTTCAACCTATCCAGGTCCCCTGTCCTTATTTTCCTACGTATTTGCAGTTTCTTTAGTTGTACTCTATAGTTCGTAACTAATCAACTGTGGTCAGAGTCTACATCTAGTCCTGGAAATATCTTAAAATTTGAAATCTGGTTCCGAATCCTCTGGTTTGCCATTATACAGGCTGAACATTAATAAAACCGACAAAATGCAGAGATGGATTCCTGACTGGAAATGGAGGAAAAGAGGTCCTATGAACATGTGTCCGGGAATGCTTCGTTACCACGGTAGATGGCGCTGACGAATTCAGATTCCTCTGACAACGTGTAGTGTGTTCCCTGTGTGTTGCAGGCTATGTGATTGACGCAGGGTACTGCAAGCAGCAGAATGGTCCGATATTCACGTCGGGAACAAACCGATATGGTGGCTGGGCGTCTCACATCCGATCCATTGTTACCAAGTGTGAGAGGGCTTGTATGTTATTCGACCAGTCACCCGTGTGTGGTGGGAAGCGCACCAGAGTAGTTTACTCACCATGTACCGGCGGATTGTTCGACCTCGGCTAGACCGTGGCTGTCAACTGTGCCACAATGCACCAAAGGTTCATCTCAACAAACTAAATAGTCTTCAATACAGAGTCATTATCACGTGTCTTGGAACCACGCGATCGACGCCCACCAACGCTCTCTTAGTGGAAGTATGGAAGATGCCCTTGAGCAGTGGACGCCAAATGTTATCGGATACATTCTAAATTAAATGCATGGCCTTTATGGATAGTTATGTCTACGGGCTGCGCTCTACAGAAGAAATAAAGCTCCGGCCATTTTGGCCAGCTCTGACACTTGGTCATCTCTCATACGTTCTATACGAAGTTCATCGCATTTGCCTCTTTTTGCCTACGATCTCTAGCGTTAAAAGGTTTTTTGCTTTTCGTATCTAACCAAATATAACATTGATGATGATAATTTATGGCAATGTTTGCCGACAAGATAAAGAATGTAACCTTTAACACTAGATTGCGTACTCACGGCAGTTCTCCTCTACCGTTTTTTGGTACGACTTGGAAAGAGAGAAAAATTAATGAATGATCGACGATGCGTCGGTTCTCGATTGCGTTCAGGAGACGTACAGATTGATTGCGTGAAAATAGTTTCTCAAATGACTTCTTAACCCGGATTGCTTTCACATAATCAGACTCTTCAATGAAATTACCTAAGGGACCTATTTAAATAATAATAAAAAATTGGAAATGAATGCAAAACAGTGAAATGTTGTAAAAAAGTTGTCAGATCGGAAATTGAACACATTAATGGTCTCCCAAATACAATCGAGACACCGCGATAAAGAGCGAACCTGTAACAAAGTTCATTTAAACATAAACATTATTTGTGGTTAATTTAAAGAAAAGAATAAGCATAGATTTTCTGTACAGTGAAGCATCAATATATTCTCAAAGAACAAAGGCGTTAAACTATAAACATTAACAAATTTACAATGAATACAAAACTTACACTCTTATGTTTTTCTCATACGTGGAACAGTCCAACAATCGCTGCTTTTGCATGTGTGATATTTTGTAAAAATTAAATGTCCTGTCGTGCCCGTAAGTATTTTTTATCGTCACAAAGTTTACAAAAGCGTTTTTGTTTTCTTGGTGATAACGTGGTTTTTCACACTAAATGAAATATAACTTGTAGCGGTGCTACACAACACGTCTTAACAAGTCGGCGACCAAACATCAAAGGTAATGAAGTACATGTTAACATATCGGCGACCAGAAGTACTACTAACTATAAAGACTCTAGAATTTTCCTATCAAATGATAAATTGTTCTTTCTTCTGTTTCGCAGCTTCTTGCTATCCAGCGCTGCGGCAATGATTTTAAATATATGCGCCCAGCGAGCCATAGTGTTTAAAAGTACCTTTTAAACGCTGGCCGCGCGTCTTGGTATAGGCGCACGTTATAAACAGATTTCGTTTCTTTACTCTCGCGTTGTCATGCTTAGTATCATTACAAACTACAGCTCGATGGCTGTCCTTTTCTCATATGCAAAATGTCTGCAATCCAATAATATCACAGATCGTCAGACACTCGGCTGTCATATTCCAGTCTATCGTTTTAATATAAACTGTTTGGCAAGTGCTAACGTCATTATTGGATTCAGTCATCTCGTTACGGCTCAGTGGCTTGGTCTTCTACATGTATATACCGATGGATCCAAAATTCCACAGGAAGAATATACTGGATGTGCATTTCTCTGCCCCTGATTCAGATACGGAAAACCTTCAAACTGCCCCCAGGCGTTCCTATATTTGCAATTGGAAGTTCTTAAGTTTGTCTGTTCCACTTCGTTCCCCAGGATAGTAATTGTGTATGACTCTCAAAGCGTCCTTCAAAATATCCAACACTGGAGCTGGAACAAAACAACTAATCGCTAAATCTTGAATGTTGTTTCGGAATACATTCGCAGCACGCGGATGGGGCGGACAATGAGTTTGCTATGGGTGCCTTCCCACGCAGATATACTGCACAATGAGGATGGTGATGCATTAGCCAAGCAAGCGACATCTTTAGGCACTGTCCTGGATTTGAAATTACCTTACACAGACTACTTACATGAAGCCAAGGGTCACGCAAACCAACAATGGCAAGATATATGGAACGTTTCCCAGCAAATGAAAAGCTGTTATTGCTCAGTGCTCCAACCTCGTCTTCCTTCACAGCCGTGATTCACGAGGACGCATTTGGACCGATCCATGATTTCTACTAT
Organism: Schistocerca americana; assembly: GCF_021461395.2. NCBI lineage: Eukaryota > Metazoa > Arthropoda > Insecta > Orthoptera > Acrididae > Schistocerca > Schistocerca americana. Next base: position 570,111,625 of record NC_060121.1, read on the forward strand.
CACACGACTTCCTTCACTCGCGACTCTTTTCTTCAGCGTCTACATCGGATCAACGTTTATGCTTCGCCGGCACGTGATGTGATCCTGAGTCAGAAGCTGATGTCATCCGATCTTGTTTATGTGACCCAAATTTAACTGCGAACGGTTGGACTTTCTGAACACGTTGCTAAGTATGGTATGCCATTTTCCTCAATCAGTTACTTCTCTTTTATTTACCAAAGAAATTCGCCTTTATTAAGTCATCTTTAAGTTCATTAAGAGTACTGGGCACAATCTGTAGGTTTTAATGGGTACATATTCTATTTTTTTATTTTGCTTCATAAGACTTTTCAGGGATGGTGTGAACTGTAACTCAACACAATTTTGACAACCTTTTAATCTAACTATTGCGAAAATATAGTGGACACAGCTGTGGCGGTTTGCGCTTTCTCTGCTTGTAAATATGCATTTCTGTATTCTTTTAGTAAATTCTATATTCATTTTAACTATCTGTTGTTGATGGTTAAATCGATTTGCTACTCGCGAGGCCAAATAAATAACAAGCCGGGATGGTGTTTGTGTACGACCAAGCAGATGGAAACGGCCGAGGGGCAGCATGGCTATGCCAAAACAAGTACCCTTACAGACGCCAACCACATCACCCAACATTCTAAGCCATTTTTGGACGTATGTGCGGCGGACGTGCATACACCGGATTTGGACAACCGGGTTCTACAGAATACTTCCATCTGCTTGCCCATATGGAAACACGATCTCGGCTTGTTTCCTACATGAATACCGGACCATTCTGCTGCTTACAGTACGCTGTGTCAATCACACAGCCTTCAACACACAAGGAACACATAGTATGTGGTCAGAGGAAGGCGCATTCGACAGCGCCATGTACCGTGGAAACGATGGATTTCCGGTCACCTGTTCATAGGACCTTTTTCCCTCAATTTCCAGTCAGGAATTCGTCCTTTCCGGTTTCATTGATGTTCACCCTGCATAATCAATCTGAAATCTTCCATAGTCTCCAGGTCTTCTCAACGTATATAAGCTTTCTGCATTATCCTTAAAGCAGGTTTTAGCGATGATTAAAGTATGCTCTGTGCAAAATTCTACCAGGCAGCTTCCTCTTTCATTCCTTTCCCCCCTTTCCACCAACAATTTTTCCTGCTCTTCCTTTTCCTACTATCGAATTTCAATCCCCCCATCATAATTAAAATTTCGTCTCCCGTAAGTACCTGAAAAAATTATTTCTTTTATCTCATCATACATTTCTTCAATCTCCTCATCAACTGCAGAGCTAGTTGGCATCTAAACTTGCACTACTGTGGTGGTTGGCTTTGTTGATTTTATACTTACAACCCTGTATTCACCTGACCAGAAGCCCTGTTCCTCTTGCCACTGAACTTCACTAATTTCTACTATATTTAATTTCAATCCAACCACTTCGCTTTTTAAATTTTGTAACTGCCTGGGCAATTGAGAGATCTAACATTCCACGTTCCGATCCATGGAGCGACAATTCTGTTTCTCCTGATGATGACATCGTCCTGAGCACAGCAGAGCTGCATGTCCTTGGGAAAAATTATGGGCCGGCCGGAGTGGCCGAGTGGTTCTAGGCGCTACAGTCAGGAACCGCGCGACCGTTGCGGTCGCAGGTTCGAATCCTGCCTCGGGCATGAATGTGTATGATGTCCTTACGTTAGTTAGGTTTAAGTAGTTCTAAGTTCTAGGGGACTGATGACCTCGGAAGTTAAGTCCCATAGTGCTCAGAGCCATTTGAACCATTTGAAAAATTATGGCTGGAGTTTTTGATTGATGTTTCAAGGTCAGATCAGTCAATCATCCAGACTGTTGCCCCTGCAATTACTGAAAAGGCTGCTGACTCTCTTCTGAACCACATGTTTGTCCGGCCTCTCAACAGATACCCCACCGTTGTGGTTGCACCTGCGGTATGACCACTTGTATCGCTGAGGCGAGCAAGCCATCCTACCAACGGCAAGGTCTATGGTTCATAGACGTATACACTCCCAGAAAAAAAGTTAGTACACCTGGAAAGACTTTGATGCGATGGCGGCAGATGTCACCTGGGGGATAGTGGATGTACTGACAATAGCTTCAACGTCGTCCGTCAACAGATAGCGTAGTGACATAGCTACGAGTGCGCCATCTGTCTCACCCCTTTAATAGGGAATGCTCACAGCCAGATGGCTCTGTGTGGGACAAACGTGTGAAGCAAGCAGGCGACGATTCCAATGAGAAGCTTTCATACTCGTACTTCCTACAGCCTGCTGGGCGAATTTAAAAGAGGTCAAATTGAGTTCTTCCGAGTGGTGGGATGGTCCTTTCGGAGAATTGACACACAACACGGACATGATGCGTCAGTTGCGCAACGATGCTTGTTATCAGTGGTCACGTGGACATTCTCAAACCCCTAAACGAGGTTCTGAACGTCGTCGCAGCACAGACGCCCGGCAGGATCGTTGTATTGCAAGGGCTGCAGTGGGAGATCGTTCAGATACCACGACACAGATAAGAGGGCTTATGAGCCCAGAGGATACGAACTGTTACGGTTTATTAGCAGTGAGACTATGGGCAGGCAGACCTCTAGCTCGTCTTCCACTGACGCCACAGTAGTGCACGGTTCAATTAGTGTCGTCAGAGGAGCGCTTGGAAAATGGAATGGCGCGACGTGGTCTTCAGCGATGAAATCAGATTCCGCCTGCACGCAAGTGGAGGTCTTTTGCGTTTACGACGTATACCTGATGAGCGCTCTCTCGTAGAGTGCATTAGTCCACGACACACTGGTCGCAACTCAAGCCTTATGGTCCGAGATGGTGTTTCTGGAGGGGACGCTAACCAGCGCTCGGTACAGGCAGAATGTTGTTGCCGGTCTTGCAACCGGAAGGTGATGTGTTGTTCCAACAGGATAATACTCACCCGTACACTGCCTGTGAAACTCAACGTACTCTACAAGACGTGCAGCAACTTCCCTGGCCAGCACTATCTCCGGACACGTCTCCAATCGAGCATGTGTGGGACATGATGGGATGAGAAATGATTCGTGTGACTGCTCAACCAACGACCCTTACAGAACTATGCGAATAGTTGGAGCAGGCGCGACACAACGTTTCCCAGGCCAGTATCTGCCATCTGTACGATCGATTGGATGCCAGGGTCAGCTCCTGTGGAGGCTACACCACGTACCGATATGGGTGTTTCAGCATAGACCGATACCTCGTACCTCAGAACTGTTTGTGCTATTGATCAGTAAAAGTAATCATTGCATATACCCCATATGCATTGTTGCAACAATAAATCTTGAGTGAATTGGGATCCTCGCGAAGGGTGTATTAGTTTTTACAGCAGTGTATATGATAGAACTACAAATCCTTAAACGTCCTGACTTTCTCACCTAAACATACTGTGCTCCACAAGTTGTACAGATATTAGTTAAAGCTTCTAAACTATTCACAAACTGCTAAACTGACATAATATTGAAAATACACACAGCGAAGCGACATATCAACAAGCCTTATATTCTGTTCTGCTCAAAGATAAAAGTATATGACTGTAAAAGGGGGAAACAGTAAACAAAGCATGTAATGGCACGGATTATTATAATAGCAAGCATAGTTTGGTGAATGTGATGAACAGTAAAAATGGGGAAAGAAGAGAGGAAAGAGAAAATGATTCAAATGGCTCTGACCACTATGGGACTTAACATCTGAAGTCATCAGTCCCCTAGAACTTAGAACTACTTAAATCTAACTGACCTATGGACATCACACACATCTATGCCCAAGGCAGGATTCGAACCTGCGACCGTAGTGGTTGCGCGGTTCCAGACTGAAGCGCCTAGAACCGCTTGGCCACACAGGCCTGCAGAGGAAAGAGACAATACAGTGAGTGGAGTGGGAAGCTATGACACTATTTACAACAAGCGTGTCACCTTATAGTGAGAACAATGTCAACTGACTGCTTCTGCTTTAGCAAGGGTGAATAATGGAAATGTACTTATGTATTTGATAATTAACAAATAAATCAGGATTCCGTTATTGTTGTCTACTGACTTTCAAAATTTCCAGGAATATTAGTTTTCTGCCTTCATTTGATCTATGGAGAACATTGCATTTAATATCACAAGGATGGCATTCGTTTAGAGCAGGTTCAGCGAAAGTGGAATCATTCCTTTTACTCTCAAAGTCCTTTCATGTTCGGTTTGTCTAGTAGTTGTATCCCTACCTTACCGATCTGTATGTTCTTTGCAATACAAATTCCACGAAATCTCATGAATTCCAATGTCTCCAAAGGTAAAAGCTTCCTCTTACTGTTGAAAAATTGTGAGCTACAGTATTCCTACTGTAGAAAGCTGGTGATACTTTCTAGATTTTAGTTTTCTGTCAAGTATCTATACGTAACATGGGAGCCTATTTGTTGTTAGTATGATTTAGTGCTTTCTGGGGTGGATACAGGACTCCTGTTATCCTCTTTGTACTCTTCCTCCTAAGCATTCTTGCGATATGAATACACTTACAGTAATGCAGAGGACGAGCTTCTGTAAACGCATTCGTAGAACTCTGTCGTCATCTATCTTAATCATGGTTTGACGGCGTTCAGAGCGATTTGAAATCGAACGATCATATAAAACTAGCAGTAAAAATGAAAGAAGAGAGATTATGATTTAACGTCCCGCCGTCGAAGAGGTCATCAAAAACGAAGCACAAACTCAGATGGAGCAGGAAATTGGCGGTGTCGTTTTCTAAGGAAGGATTGCGCCAATCACTTTAAGCGATTTAGAAAACCAACAGGAAACCAAATTATAAATGTTGGACGGGGATATCTCAGCTACCGTCCCTTCCGAGTACAAATCTCCTACCATACTACTGCGCCACCTTGTTTGGGGAGGAAATGGGGAACATCCTACGAAAAACAGTGCGTTTCGTCATGGGCCCATTTGGTAAGGTCCATAACCTCAGGCAGGTGTTCATCCAGCTCCAGTTACAAGAAGGCTTTCGCTGTAAAAATTCCGAGAGTGTACGAACCGAAACAGGGTGCAGGACACATTACATCTGGTCCCGCTACGTACGTCTGTGTGAGAGGATACCCGTTCTAAATGAGACTCACTACTTCTTTTGAACTCTTCAGCAACTATATCATCTGTGACGAGGGGATCGATAAAAGAAATCAGTTATTAATTTATTACGTTTTGCCAGTGTATCCTCTACCTATACTAACCCGAGGAACTGACTATTTCAGTTTCACTGCAAAATCAACTACTATTAAAAACAATTGTATTTAATCCATTCTTTCTGAACACCATTACTTCCTTAGTAAAGATTTTGGCTGAGCTTATATCCGGCTTTAGCCATTCCTATAACAATTTGAAGCTCAGTGTTCTCAATCAGCGCTTGGAGTCATGGTTCTTTCCCAGCGTAGCTACGACAATTTACGACTACTCGTACAACGCCAGTTGTTGCTAGGCTTACGCTCGTCCTGTGTTCGCGCTTACCAAAAGAGTCTGTGACGAAATGTGCTGCGCTTCTTTGAATCTTCTCTATTTCCTGTCTAGTAAGAGTCCCAGACAGAAGTGCAATATTTAGTTAACGGTCGAACGAGAATCCTGTAAGTTACATCCTTCGTGGGTCGAGTACACGTCCTCCCGCATCTCCCACCCCCCAACCTGCTCCATCGCCCGCACCCCTCCGCCATTAAAGTTACAAATTTCCAGTTTTGAAAATGGAGCATCGACCTATAGTCTAAGAAGAGTACGAGGCAGGGAAAGATGAAAACTCTTTGAGCGCCACGGGCAAAAGGAAGTGAGGGGGAGGATGTGTACGTACGAACGGCTGCCAACTTTTAGTCTTGTGTCTGCCGTGCGCGCATTTTATCAGCAGCTATGACATAAATTACGAAACGGATGAAACAAGATTTCGTGAAAGCACGTTATGCGGACGCTCAAGTTCATGCACTCCACTTGTCATTTCCCCATTCACACATGAAACACAAGACGTCAGCATGTTGCTAGAGCTCTGAGGTTGCTGGCCGTGGTAAACAAAAGGCGATATATGCCGTTCACAACTTCGGGACGAAGCTCAGCTATCTTGGGTATACTGTACACACACACACACACACACACACACACACACACACACGTACACGCACACGCAGTACCTCGTCTCACGCCGCTGCCCATCGCATCACGTTGTTCACACATTATGACGTTCACTGGTGGTGGCGCAGCGGCTAATTATAGTTACGTTGCCATTTTAAATCTACGGTGCTGGCCTTCTCCAACAAGTTAAAAAAAAAAACCTGACGAAGGCACAGGTACCAGGTCAGCTACTTTGTATTATTATTGTAATGTGTGACTGCATTGTTAAGTTTTTAATTTATTGTTGGCCTAACTTCCTTTCTCTTTTATTATTTCATAGAAACGACCGACAAGTAATAAGCAATTATAAGCAAATTATATAGGTCTAACGTTCTTCTTCTTTATTTATTTCGAATCAAAAAATCCGTCTTTTAATCTCTATGTATAAAAGCCAAAGTCCTGACTGACCGACCCATCATCGCCCAGCCCAAACCTCTAAGGATAGAAACTTGAAATTTGGAGAGGGTGTTCATCTTATACTACACGTATCATTTAATTAGGCTTTGTTTGAACTTCATCCCCAAGTGGACGAAGTAGGAGATGAAAGGTTTTTGAAAATATGTCGCTATTAAGACCATTTTGAAGACAGAACTATGAAAATTGATATTTGGTTTCTCGGTCAGAAATAAGAAAATACATGCATCAGCAGTTTTGCAAATTCAAACACTATGCGGGTAAAACAGTGGGTGGAAGTTTATTTCTAAAATAAATCATTATTAAAGTATTACTGAAGCACATTCAGTTCTATGTGTACGAAAACTGGAATTTCACTTTTCGGATGGAAATATATATAAAAAAAATACGTTTCAGTGTTTACAGAAATTCGATCCTTAAGAGGGTGAACTTCCACCCATGAACCATGAACCATGGACTTTGTCGTTGGTGGGGAAGCTTGCATGCCTCAGCGACACAGATAGCCGTTGCGTAGGTGCAACCACAACGGAGGGGTATCTGTTGAAAGGCCAGGCAAACGTGTGGTTCTTGAAGAGGGGCAGCAGCCTTTTCAGTAGTTGCAGGGGCAACAGTGTGGATGATTTACTGATCTGGCCTTGTAACATTAACCAAGACGGCCTTGCTGTGCTGGTACTGCGACGGCTGAAAGCAGGGGGAAACTACAGCCGTAATTTTTCCCGACGGCATCCAGCTTTCCTGTATGGAGTAGCATGGAGAGCTGCATCAAACCATTCTCTGGACTGAAGACCACAAGGATGAAATAGGAGACGAAAACTTTTATGAAAATATTTCGTTATGTTAAAACATATTTAAAGATAACTCCACAAAAATTGGTATCTGACTTCTAAAGACATATATGTGTTACGGGATGAAAGTTTTTATGAAAATATCACCTCAAGAACTCAAAAGGCAGTATTAACGAAGACCTCAGACTCCAGCTAACAGAATCGCTTTTAAGTCACAAGTTCATTCGGAAGAGACCATGCTTCCACGGCCTTAATTATCTGGAAAAGTTTAGAAGATGTTGTAGTTTGTGAACAACATAAAAATTCAATTAAAGAAAAACAGAAGAAAGAAATGTTTGCAGGCCATACAGTTCACGTGAGCGAAACCGAGCGAGGTGGCGCAGTGGTTAGCACACTGGACTCGCATTCGGGAGGACGACGGTTCAGTCCCGCGTCCGGCCATCTTGATTTAGGTTTTCCGTGATTTCCCTAAATCGCTTCAGGCAAATGCCGGGATGGTTCCTTAGAAAGGGCACGGCCGATTTCCTTCCCCATCCTTCCCTAATCCGAGCTTGTGCTCCGTCTCTAATGACCTCGTTGTCGACGGGACGTTAAACAGTAATCACCACCACCACCACATGAGCGAAGCAGCGGGCGCTAAGCTATTCAGCTACAAATCTTTTTACTTTGTAATGATAACTTGAATACAGTTGAAATTTATTGACAAAACCAAAAATACTCTCTCAAAAATTTCGAATGAGCAATATAGATAGATAGTTAACATTTACCAGGAACAGTTACATGACAATATTTAAAATTTCAATAATGAATTAATCCATTGGCCAATACCATTGTCCAGTCTGTTCATAAATACTCATTCTGTAGTGTGTTGATCTGTAAGTTAACTCCCTTCATTAGAAACAATATCGTTCAAAGAGGATACCAATCTTTCAGGGGCCACAGAACTGCCAACCAAACTCGTTAAAAAAAAAAAAAAAAAAAAAAAAAGTTGCATCTACAAACCAAAACTTTTAACACTATGGCCCATTGATATACCGATTTTATTCCCGGTTATTAGTTCAAATGGTTCAAATGGCTCTGAGCACTATGGGACTTAACAGCTGTGGTCATCAGTCCCCTAGAACTTAGAACTACTTAAACCTAACTAACCTAAGGACATCACACACATCCGTGCCCGAGGCAGGATTCGAACCTGCGACCGTAGCAGTCGCGCGGTTCCGGACTGCGCGCCTAGAACCGCGAGACCACCGCGGCCGGCCCGTTTATTAGTAAAAAATTAAAATACCTATTATAACCGAGACCAAACAAATACCGATAAATATTCATTGCTCAGAACTAAAATTCAGGCATCGCCTTTAACGAGTCGGTATTTCCCAACGCTAGGGGGGAACTCTAAGAATAGTCGATACTCTGCAGGTCTTGCTGCATCTCGCAACAATTCTCTAGAGTTGCGACTTCTCTGCGTGCAACTGCATCATTCACGAGCTTCCCCCGTTTTCCGCTTGGTCATTTATATGTACTATGAACTATATAACTCAGGATAAATTCCATCACTTCCAGCACCCTTTGACCTTTTTTGTTCCTGTGATAATCTCGTCTTCGTAAAGGAACGCTGATGATGATTTTCAGCACATGTCTTTTTCCTAACAGGCACGCGCTTCGCCCTTTCTGCGGTGTAACAGGGCTACTTATTGTCTTCAACCGGGACAGCGGGAGCGCGGCGGAAGCTCGCGTGACTCGAGTCTAGCAAGCGACCCACCAGCTGCGGAAAGGCCCGCGGCGGGAGCTGCATGTCCCAGTATGTGGCGCGGGCCGTGGGAAGTCATGTGGGGCATGCCTCAATAACCGCGGCACACATACCCCGGTAATGGCCCCGTGCCGAGGAGAACGTAGCGCGAGTTGTCACTGCCGCCGAAATCGTCTGGAACGTGTGCGTGCTTATGGGTCCATCGGCCGCCCAGCTAACAAGGGGACCATCAGATCTGTTCATCGTGGATTTTGATGACGCTTACAACGAGAGGATGCAATGTTCGGATCAGGGATTTACTTCAAACTTTGTACACCTTTAAGAGTGAATTAAGCAACATAATAATTCTGAAGGTGGCAGGGGTAAAATACAGGGAGCGAAAGGCTATTTACAATTTGTACAGAAACCAGCCGGCCGCGGTGGCCGTGCGGTTCTAGGCGCTACAGTCCGGAACCGCAGGACTGCTACGGTCGCAGGTTCGAATCCTGCCTCGGGCATGGATGTGTGTGATGTCCTTAGGTGAGTTAGGTTTAAGTAGTTCTGAATTCTTGAGGATTGATGACCTAAGATGTTAAGTCCCATAGTGCTCAGAGCCATTTGAACAATTTTTGAACAGAAACCAGATGGCAGTTAGTCGAGGGGCATGAAAGGGAAGCAGTGATTGGGAAGAGAGTGAGACAGGGTTGTAGCCTCTCCCCGATGCTATTCAATCTGTATATTGAGCAAGCAGTAAAGGAAACAAAAGAAAAGTTCGGAGTAGGTATTAAAATCCATGGAGAAGAAATAAAAACTTTGAGGTTCGCCGATGACATTGTAATTCTGTCAGAGACAGAAAAGGACTTGGAATAGCAGTTGAACGGAATGGACAGTGTCTTGAAAGGAGGATACAAGATGAACATAAACAAAAGCAAAACGAGGATAATGGAATGTAGTCAAATTAAATCGGGTCATGCTGAGGGAATTAGATTAGGAAATGAGACACTTAAAGTAGTAAAGGAGTTTTGCTATTTGGGGAGCAAAATAACTGATGATTGTCGAAGTAGAGAGGATATAAAATGTAGACTGGCAATGGCAAGGAAAGCGTTTCTGAAGAAGAGAAATTTGTTAACATCGAGTATAGTTTCAAGTGTCAGGAAGTCTTTTCTAAAAGTATTTGTATGGAGTGTGGCCATGTGTGATGTGAAACATGAACGATAAATAGTTTAGACAAGAAGAGAGTAGAAGCTTTCGAAATGTGCTGTTACAGCAGAATGCTGAAGTTTAGATAGGTAGCTCACGTAACTAATGAGGAAGTACTGAATAGAAGCGGGGAGAAGAGGAATTTGTGGCACAACTTGACTAGAAGAAGGGATCGGTTAGTAGGACACGTTCTGCAGCATCAAGGGATCACCAATTTAGTTATGGAGTGAAGCGTTTGGGGTAAGAATCGTAGAGGGAGACCAAGAGACTAAGCAGATTCAGAAGGATGTAGGTTGCAGTAGTTACTCGGAGATGAAGAAGATTGCACAGAATAGAGTAGCATGGAGAGCTGCATCAAACCAGTCTCTCGACTGAAGACCACAACAATAACAAGTATATTGAGTTCTTATTAAAAAATAAGCAGTTTTGTATTTGCAATGAAAGTGTTAGAAAATGCTACTGACATCAATTCAAGAAAAACTGCAATTATTTTGAATCTCTAATTAGGTATGTTATACGGTTTTGGGGAAGTTCAAAAACCATATCTCGGATACTGAAACAGCCGAAGAAAACTGTTAGGTACAGTGACTCCTCATGTACGTGATTACTCTGCGATTCAGAATTAAGTGTCGTGTAGATGGTTCATCAAACCATCTTCAAGCTAGTCCTCTACCGTTCCACTCTCGAAAGGCGCGCGGCAAAAACGAGCACTTAAAACTTCCTGTGTGAGCACTGATTTCTCTTATTTTATCATGATGAACATTTGTCCCTATGTAGGTGGGTGTCAACAAAATATTTTCGCCATCAGAAGAGAAAGCTGGTGATTGAAATTTACGATAAATTAAGATTCTGCGGCAACGAAAAACAGCTTTGTTTTAATGATTGACACACCAATACACACACATATCATGTCCGTGGTATTCTCCCCCCTATTTCGCGATAAAACGAAAGAAGCTGTTCCTCTTTGAACTTTTTTCCATGTCCTCCGTCAGTCCCATCTGATGCGGATCCCACACCCCACAGCAGTACGCCAGAAGACGGAGGACAAGTGTGTATAAGCAGTCTCTTTAGCAGACTGTTGCACTTTCTAAGTGTTCCGCTAATAAATCGCAGTCTTTGGGTTGCTTTCCGCACAACATTATGTATGTGACATTATCAATTTAAGTTACTCGTAATTGTAATCCCTAAGTATTTAACTGAACTTTCAGCCTTTAGATTTGTGTGATTGATTGTGCAACCGAAATTTAGTGTCTTCCTTTTAATATTGGCGTGGCTGACTTCACACTTTTCATTACTTACATTCAATTGTACTATGCTGGTGCCGGCCGGGATGGCCGAGCGGTTCTAGGCGCTACAGTTTGGAACCGTTGCGGTCGCAGGTTCGAATCCTGCCTCGGGCATGGATGTGTGTGATGTCCTTAGGTTAGTTAGGTTTAAGTAGTTCTAAGTTCTAGGGGACTGATGACCTCAGAAGTTAAGGCCCATAGTGCTCAGAGCCATTTGAACTACTACGACGAACTTGGCTAGTATGATTAAGGTCCATCTTTAATTCTGTATGAATTTATGACGGACGGGCTTTATATCCAGCTACTTTTACACGATTTGATGATTTTCCAAAAGGGAGAAACGTGTTATTGAAACAAATAACTTTGCAACCCAGACTGTTTTTCAGTTTGACGTAACGTCAATTTTTCGAGTCGATGGCTAAAGCTTTATGATTAGCCCCTGTAAATTTCTTTTATACAGGGTGGTCCATTGATCATGACTGGGCCAAATATCTCACGATATAAGCGTCAAACGAAAAAACTACAAAGAACGAAACTTGTGGGGAAACCAGGTGGTGCTATATGGTTGGCCCGCTAGGTGGCGCTGCCATAGGTCAAACGGATATCAACAGCGTTTTTTTTTATAAATAGGAATCCCCATTTTTATTACATATTCGTGTAGTACGTAAAGAAATATGAATGTTTTAGTTGGACCACTTTTCTCGCTTTCTGATAGATGGCGCTGTAATAGTCACAAACATATGGCTCACAGTTGGTAACAGGTAGGTTTTTTAAATTAAAATGCAGAACGTAGGTACGTTTGAACATTTTATTTCGGTTGTTCCAATGTGATACATGTACCTTTGTGAACTCATCATTTCTGAGAACGCATGTTGTTACAGCGTGATTACCTGTAAATACCACATTAATGGAATAAATGCTCAAAATGATGTCCGTCAACCTCAATGCATTTGGCAATACGTGTAACGACATTCCTCTCGACAGCGAGTAGTTCGGCTTCCGTAATGTTGGCACATGCATTGACAATGCGCTGACGCAAGAAATCCGGGGACGTCAGATCCGGTGAACGTGCGGGCCATGGTGCTTCGACGACCAATCCACCTGTCATGAAATATGTTATTCAATGCCGCTTCAACCGCACGCGAGCTATGTGCCGGACATCCATCATGATGGAAGTACATCGCCATTCTGTCATGCAGTGAAACATCTTGTAGTAACATCGGTAGAACATTACGTAGGAAATCAGCATACATTGCACCATTTAGATTGCCATCGGTAAAATGGGGGCCAATTATCCTTCCTCCCATAATGCCGCACCGTACATTAACCCGCGAAGGTCGCTGATATTCCACTTGTCGCAGTCATCGTGGATTTTCCGTTGCCCAATAGTGCATATTATGCCGGTTTTCGTTACCGCTGTTGGTGAATGACGCTTCGTCGCTAAATAGAAGGCGTGCAAAAAAAATCTGCCATCGCCCCGTAATTTCTCTTGTGCCCAGTGGCAGAACTGTACACGACGTTCAGAGTCGTCGCCATGCAATTCCTGGTACATAGAAATATGGTACGGCTGCAGTCGATGTTGGTGTAGCATTCTCAACACCGACGTTTTTGAGATTCCCGATTCTCGCGCAATTTATCTGCTACTGATGTGTGGATTAGCCGCGACAGCAGCTAAAACACCTACTTGGGCTTCATCATTTGTTGCAGGTCGTGGTTGACGTTCCACATGTGGCTGAACACTTCCTGTTTCCTTAAATAGTGTAACTATCCGGCGAACGGTCCGGACACTTGGATGATGTCGTCCAGGATACCGAGCAGCATACATAGCACACGCCCGTCGTGCATTTTGATCACAATAGCCATACATCAACACGATATCGATTTTTCCCGCAATTGGTAAACGGTCCATTTTATCACGGTAATGTATGACGTCCTCACTGGCGGAATGTTACGTGATACCACGTACTTATACGTTTGTGACTATTACAGCGCCATCTATCAGAAAGCGAAAAAAGAGGTCCAATTAAAACAACCATATTTCTTTACGTACTACATGAATATGTAATAAAAATGGGGGTTCCAATTTTAAAAAAAAGCAAGTTGATATCCGTCTGACCTATGGCAACGGCGCCATCTAGCGGGCCAACCATAGCGCCATCTGGTTTCCCCCTTCAAACTAGACGAGTTTCGTTCTTTGTAGTTTTGTCGTTTGACGCTTATTTCGGGAGATATTTGGCCCGGTCACGATCAATGGACCACCCTGTATTTGCGAAAAATTGAACTAGACGTCGATCATGAGACTCACCGGAAGTGTTTCAACAGAGCTCTTAAAAAGACTGGAAAAAATCACCATTAATAGAGCGGCAGACCAAAAAAAAAAAGAAAAATTTGACGCTCGGACAAACAAATAAAACAAGTTTAACTCTGCTAGGAGAAGAATACACTCGTAGGCACCCAAACGAAGAACTAAATGAAAGCACAAATGTTCGCTGATACACAGGAACTAAAATGTGAATTGAAAGATACAAAAACTAGTATTCAGGACAGAGTAAAACTTGTTCTAGCAGAGATAAGAACAGGGTATCAGATACGAAATGTTCAGAGCATAAGCTATCAGCGTTAAAAAATCTCATTACGTCTGAAAATGGTATAAAATTCCTTATTATTCCTTCCTGCTCCGTATCTTCATAGGATCGCCACGGTCCTGGATCTGGCGATGTTTGTGGTTGAGGATGGCCAATGTTCTTCCTATCGCCACCCGTTCCTCCCCCTGCGCCACTTCCTCCTCATCCCGAGTCGGAAATTGTGTATCCCATCCCTCTGCATCTAGTATCAACCCATGCGAAAGTGTGAGCACGTTTTAGAAATGGTTGCAAACTGTGTAACTGAGATGGGACATGTGTAACAGCTCGGTATCCGCCTAGATGGATGTGGAAAACGCCTAAAATCATCACCCACATCACCCACGCTGGCCAGCACACCGCTCTTCGCTGTTGACACGCTGGGCGGTCTCGATCCGGAGCCACTAAACTCCCCGAATCCCGGAAGGGCGTGCTAAAGCGCGCAACTATCTGGGCGGGTACAAATTTTGTGCAACGTTCACATCAGTCAAGCAATCAAAATATGAACGTATGCAAATGCAAAATAGTAAAAGACACATATTGTTACCACATAATATTGGTCTTCCCACATACACATTCCATATAATTGTGATGCGCAACAAGCGCTGTAGTGTCATACAAATCTACACACCACTATCCACAGTCACATACGGAGAGCTTTTACAGCAGTATGTGTCTCTAGTGAGTATCACCTTTATAAAATCGCGTCCAATCCCCCCCCCCCCCCCCCCCCCAAATTCTCGTATCCGGCATCCCCCCCCCCTTTCTACTACCACTATCATCGAAATGTTACGTCTCGATGGGCTCGCCGGCCGCTGTGGACGAGCGGTTCTAGGCGCTTCAGTCCGGAACCGCGCTGCTGCTGCGGTCGCAGGTTCGAATCCTATCTCGGGCATGGATGTGTATGATGTCCTTAGATTAGTTAGGTTTAATAGTTCTAATTCTAGGGGACTGATGACCTCAGATGTTAAGTCCCATAGTGCTTAGAGCCATTTGAACCATTCGATGACAAACAAGCAAATATACAGTTTTCTTGATAAGTCAGGTCATATTTTACTTAATTTGCAGTCAGATTCCGATATTGCCGCTAGAGTCTTCAGTTAATTTTCGGGAGTGAAACCGTGCGCACCATCTGTCTGTGAATCCTATTAAATTTGTTCTGGGTATTGCCGTATTTTAACTGTTCGTATACTGTATCTGCTGAGGTGGAGACTAGGGATCAACCTAGCATACGCGTAAACGAATGTGGAAAGCCACTTAAAACCCAGACTCAGGCCTGACGGTGCGCCATAACAAAGATCGTTCAATTGTTACGCGGCTTCTACATCTACATCAGTACTACATAAGCCTGTCTGGCTGAGGACAGTATGTAACTGATTCCCATTCCCTGTTCCACTGCCGAATGGCGCGTGGGAAGAATTATTATCGGTAAGCCTTTGTACTAGCTATAATTTCTCAGATGTTTTCGTCGTGGTCATTTCACAACATGTATGAGGGAGGAAGTAATATGTTGCCGACTCTTCCCGGAAAGGCTCCGTGAAGCTCAACTTGTTCTTGTTGCGTCCGCCACTAGAGTTTGTTGAGCATCTGTGCAACGCTCTCGCGCCGACTCAACTATCCCGTGACGAAAGGCGCTACTCTTTGTTGCACCTTCTCTATCTCTTCTGTCAGTCCTTCGTGATAAAGATCCCATACTGAAGTACAGCACTCAAGAATCAATCGAATAAGCGCCTTGTAAGCCATTTCTTTCCTGGGTAAGTTACATTTCCTTAAAATTCTTCATATGAATCTCAGTCTGGCGTCTGCTTTTTCCACTATTTGTTTCATGGTCACTCCACGTAAGGTCACTCTGGATAGTTACTCTTAGACATTTTACGGTAGATGCTGTTTCCAGCAGTTTATCATCAGTACTTTACTTGTACATTAGTGGATTTCTTTTTCCATGCATGCGCAGTATGTTACATTTATTTACATTCAGGTTCAACTGCCAGAAGCTGCACCGTTCGTCAATGTTCTGCATGTCCGTCTGCAAATTGATAGACCTACTGTCATCTGGCGTTGCTACTTTCTTATAGAAAACCACATCACCCGCGAACAGTCTTAAAGAGCATCCCACGCCTTCTACGGTGTGCCGTATGATTGTTAGCCGTGCGTGCCGTATGCCGCAGTGAATATACCGAAATGAAACTCAGTGGAATATAAGTTATTAATTTATTGAATATTCATTTTTACTTACAAATTTTCACATTATATGTTGAAAGTGTCCCCCCTGTCGTTGAAAACACAATTCAATTCGTCTAATCATGTTTCCAAATACAAGAAGTAACATTTCTTCTGTAACAGAAGCAGTGGAATGGATATTGCAGTTTTTAGTTCATTTATTGGATTTTGGACGGTTTTTACAGACAGTTGCTTTCGCTGCACCCCCGGAAGAAAAAGTCAGGTGCTTTTAGGTTAGGCGATCGTGGAAGCCAAAATCCCTGTGAAATTATGCGATCACCAAAAACATTAGCGAGCAGTGACATTGAAACGCTAGCTGTATGCGCGGTACACCATCTTGTTGAAAATAACCGTTCAGTACTTCACTTAACAAAAGTTCTCCTATGAATTGGTACTGCAGTATCGTTGTGCGTTTATTGTTTCGTTGAAAAATATGGAACCCACAATCCGACGTCTGGAAATTGCAATCCAAACTCTTATTTTCATAGAATGAAGTGGTTCCTCACGAATACACAATGGATTTGCAGTACTCCACATACGAGAATTTTGCGAGTTCATGTACCCGGATAAATGAAATCACGCCTCATCAAGGAAAACGTTTCATTAAGAATATCCCTTCCATTTTGTTGAACGACGGTTTTGAACCATTGCCAATAATACACTCTTTCGCCATGATGAGTATTTTTCAGTTCTTGCACGACTGTCACTTTGGGAAAAGTTCTAATTTTTTTCCTTACAGCTGTGTGGGCCGTTCCGATACTAACATCGATTTCCTAGGCAAGTTTTCTTACTGACTTGTTCGGACTCATGGACATTTTATCGGAAATATCGAGTAATTTACCCTCAGACAAAACGCTAGGACGACCATTTCTCGGTGCATCTGTCACTGAACCCGTACTTCGAAATTTGTTAATCAAATCTCGCACAGTATCGCGCTGTGGGAGTGTTGTCTCTGGGAAAACTGAATTAAATGTTTGACGAACTGAAACTGTGCGTTTAGCTCCAGCTTTGAACACTGGTTCGACTAAAAACACACGTTCTTTAATGGTTAGCATTTTAACAGTGACAAAAACGAAACAAAGCAAGCAAATTTAAACGTTCACGTCAACACGTAACGACACACACCAACGATACTACTGACGCTGGCTGAGATAAACGAAACAGTGGAATATTGGGAGAGTCCACTTGAAGGGGAGTAACCCAGGCATGAGAACAATGATACGGCAAGCGCGGCTAACGATCATGCGGCACTGCGGAGAGACTTTTTGAACATCCCGTACTACATCATTTACGTACATAGTGAACAGTAATGGTCCTATCGCACTACTCTGCGAAGTACCCCACTTCCGTCCATTTTGTTTATGTTAAGAGTGGGCTCTCTCTGCAAGGAAGTCCTGAAGCCAGTCGCAAACCTGGTCCAGGATACGCAAAACTCATACTTGGTTTCACTATGCTGTAGTGCTTGGCGGTGTCAAATATCTTCTCGAAGCCAAGGAGCACGCCATCAACGTGAGCGCCGTTGTGTACTGCACTACACAGCGAGGTGACAAAAAGTTAAAGGATACCTCCCAATAACGTGTCGGACCTCCTTTTGTTCAACACAGTGCAGTAGCTCGACGTCAAATGGACTCAACAAGTTGTTGGAAGCCCCTACAGAAATAGTGAGCCATATTGCCCCTGTAGCCGTCCATAATTGCGAAAGTGTTGCCGGTGCAAGATTTCGTGCACGAACTGACCTCTCGATTATGTTCCACAAATGTTCGAGGTGTTTCATGCCGGGCGACCTGGGTGGCCATATCACGCACTCAAATTCTCCAGAATGTTCTTCAAACCCATCGCAAACAGTTGTCATCCGGTGACATGGCGCGTTGTCATCCATTAAAAGTGCCATCGCTGAATGGCTACAGATGGTCTCCAAGTGGCCGAACATAACCATTTCCATTCAATGATCGGTTCAGTTGGATCAAAGGACCTCGATCACTATATGTAAACACAGACTACACCATTATTGAGCCACCACCAGCTTGCCTAGTGCCTTGTTGACAACTTGCGTCAATGGTTTCGTGGGGTCTGTGCCACTCTCGAACCCTGCTTTCGGCTCGTACCAACTGAAATTGGGATTAATTTGACCAGGCCTCGGTCTTCCTGTCGTCTAGGGTAAACCAATATGGTCACGAGCTCAGGAGAGGAGCTACAGGAGATGTGCTGTTACCAGAGACACTCGCGTCGGTCATCTGCTGCCGTAGCCCATTAACACCAAATTTCGCAGCACTGTTCTAAAGCATACGTTCGTCGTACGTCCTACATCGGTTTCTGTGTCTATTTCACGCAGTGTTGCTTGTCTGTTAGCATTGACAACTCTATGCAAACGGCGCTGCTCTCTGTCATTAAGTGAAGGCCGTCGACCACTACATTGTCAGCGGTGAAAGGCAATGCCTGGAATTTGGTATTCTCGCCACCCTCTTGACGCTGTGGATCACGTAATATTGAATTCCGTAACTACACCCGAAATGGCGAGTTCCATGTCTATCACCAACTACCCTACCGCATTCAAAGTTGTTGACTCCTGTCACGTGGACATAATCTAATCGGAAACCTTTCCACATGAATCAAGTGAGTACATGTGACAACTCCGTCAACGCCCTGCCCTTTTATATCTTGTTTACGCAATATTACCGCCTTCTTTATATGCTCATACGGCTATCCCGTGACTTTTGTCACCTCAGTGTAGATCTCATGGAGAAACAGAGCGAGCTAAGTTTCACAAGATCTCTGTTTGCGGAATCTACGTTGACTTTTATAGAGGAGATTTTCGTTGTCCAAAAGTCATAGTTCTGGAGCATAAAACATGTTCCACAATTTTACAACAGATTGACATTAACAACGTAAACCTATAATTATGTGTATCTGGCCTACGACCATTCTTGAAAACGGGAATGACCTACACTTTTTCCAGTCGCTAGGTACCCTTTGTTGCTCTAGCGAACCACGATAAATTGCTGCTACAAGGGAAGCAAGTTCTTTCTCACAACCTTTCTAGAATTTTACAGGTATCTCATCTAGGTCTGATGCTTTTCCTCTGCTAAGCGATTGTGGTTGGTTTTCTATTCCGCGCTCGCCGGCCGAATGGTTCTAGGCGCTCCAGTCTGCAACCGCGCAACCGCTACGGTCACAAGTTCGAATCCTGCCTTGGGCATGGATGTGTGTGATGTCCCTAGGTTGGTTAGGTGTAAGTAGTTCTAAGTTGTAGGGGACTGATGACCTCAGATGTTAAGTCCCATAGTGCTCAGAGCCATTTGAATCATTTTAGGAGTAAACTTTAAAAATTTACAATTCACGCGCATAATTTTTTCGTGGCACGAGGTTATATTGGAAAATATTCTCTTGCTCCGGATCTTCTTTACCCATGGCTTACTCTCATTAGTTCGTCCGTTGTACGTTCTTCAGGCAAAGGGGGTGCATGTTACAACAAACGGTGGCTTGTACTAAATCCTCTTCGTATCACTTTCTTCATAAAAAAGATTAAAAAAACAGAAAAAACTTTAGGAAAAACGTTGTGATAGGAATTTCCATGTTTGGCTGTCACATGCTTCCAGTTTTAGATGGTTCCTCCAGTGATGGCCAAGTTCTCATTGATTGCCTGCTTTTCAGTGCACCATTGGCGTAGCTGTTTCGCCGTGCTTCAGTTATTCTCCAGGGACTGACGTTTCCTGTGTCCAAGTGGTTAGCGTAAGGCTTAGGAGGGCTAAGCCAAGCTGTCTGCCAACTAACAGGTAATCGGAAGTTCCAAGGAAGACTTTTTCTTTATCGACTAGTATTTCTTCCTTTCCCACGATCACTAGACTGAATTTGTCGTGCCCACGCCATCGTATGGAATCAAATCACACTTAAACACTGTCACCCAGAAATCAGCTCACTTAACCCTTTTGGTTTACTAGCACATTTATTTTTGTCGTGAGATCAGAGAATTGATATTACCTGAAGATTTTGCGCCTTCGATATGTGAACATAAGACAATAGTTTAAGTAAAATTGTTGCGCCAAAATATTAGACGGAGAAAAACACGGTATTTCTCATTTGTATAAGCCTGAACTGCATCCTACTGCGACGGGCAAAAAATTGAGCACATGACGTCACGAGAATATTAGTGACAACACCTTAGATACAGATAGCCTTCAAGTGGAATAATAAATAATTTTGTTGTTATCGATTACAAGAAATAGTTATAGGTATGTAAATTATTATGATAATCGTACAGAGTAATATGAGAAAGGCAGACGTTTGGTGAAACGGGAAAAAATGAAAGCACCATGTGCACAGGTACCATGGATGTTAGATAATAGATGCCCTTTGCATCGAAGGTAGCTGCTAGATAAAGCACAGGCGGCAACTACCTACAGTTTTACTATTGTTAAAAATGCTAATAACGCTGTTCCTTTGTTTTTGATCTGTTCGAACTCTATTATTTTAGAGGTCGAGAAACCGCATCCAAAATTCCACACGCTGAATAAAATCTTCCGCAATAGCTTTTAAAACACTGGCATTAAAAAGTCACGACCGGTTAAGCATCAGTGGATATGCATCTTCCGGTGATATGTTTAAATAGTCACTGTTTGGCAAAGTAAATGGTAAATGCCAAGTCCCACTGTTCACCGTCAAGATTAAATCAATAGTGCGCTAAAAGTGGTTGTCTATGACTTAACTGACTGGGATCACGTCGCACCATGCTGTAGACATCATACACTGAATAGCCAAAGAAACTGGTACATCTGCCTCATATCGTGTACGGCCCCCCGGAGAACGCAGAAGTGCCGCAAAATGACGCAGCATAGACTGGACTAATATCTGAAGTAGTGCGGGATGGAATTGACACCACGAATCCTGCAGGGCTGTCCATAAATCCGTAAGAGAACGAGGGGGTGGAGGTCTCTTCTGAACAGCGCGTTGCAAGGATCCCAGATATGCTCAGTAATGTTCATGTCTGCGGAGTTTGGTGGCCAGCGGAAGTGTTTAAACTCAAAAGAGTGTTCGTGGTGCCGCTCTGATCAATTCTGGACGTGTGGAGCGTCGCATTGTCCTGCTGGAATTGCCCAAGTCTGTCGGAAGGCACAATGGTCATGAATGGATGCAGATGATCAGACAGGATACTTACGTACGTGGCACCTGTCAGAGTCGTATCCAGACGTATCAGGAGTCCCACATCATTCCAACTGCACCATTACAGAGCCTCCACCAGCTTCAACAGTCCCCTGCTGATATGCAGGGTCCATGGATTCATGAGGTTGTCTCCATACCCGTACACCTCCATCCGCTCGATACAATTTGAAACGAGACTCGTCCGACCAGGCAACATGTTTCCAGTCATAAACAGTCCAATGTCGATGCTGACGGGCCAGGCGGGGCATAAAGCTTTGTGTCGTGCAGTCATCAAGGGTACGCGACTGGGCCTTCGGCTGCAAAAGCCCTTCTAGGCGCTACAGTCTGGAACCGCGCGGCCGCTACGGTCGCAGGTTCGAATCCTGCCTCGGGCATGGATGTGTGTGATGTCCTTAGGTTAGGTTAGGTTTAAGGAGTTCTAAGTTCTAGGGGACTGATGACCTAAGATGTTGAGTCCCATTGTGCTCAGAGCCATTGTTTTTGCAAAAGCCCATATCGATGATGGTTCGTTGAATGGTTTGCAGGATGACACTTGTTGATGGCCCAGCATTGAAATCTGCAGCAGTTTGCGGAAGAGTTTCACTTCTGTCACTTTGAACGATTCTCTTCAGTCGTCGTTGGTCCCGTGATTGCAAGATCTCGTTTCTGATCGCAGCAACGTCGGGGGTTTAATGTTTTATAGTATTCCTAATATTTACGGTACACTCGTGAAATGGTCATACGGGAAAATCCCCACTTCATCGCTGCATCGGAGCTGCTATGTCCCAATGCTCATGCGCGGACTGCAACACCACGTTCAAACTTACTTATATATGTATAGCCTGCCACTGTAACAGCAGTAACCGATCTAACAACTGCCCCAGACACTTATTGCCTTATATAGGCGTTGTCGACCGCAGCGCCGTATTCTCCCTGTTTACATATTGGTTGGCTCTGAGCACTATGCGACTTAACTTCTGCGGTCATCAGTCGCCTAGAACTTAGAACTAATTAAACCTAACTAACCTAAGGACATCACACACATCCATGCCCGAGGCAGGATTCGAACCTGCGACCGTAGCAGTCGCGCGGTTCCGGACTGCGCGCCTAGAACCGCTAGACCACCGCGGCCGGCACAGTGTTTACATATTTCTGTATTTGAATACGCATGCCTATACAAGTTTCTTTGGCTTTCAGTGTAGAAGTGTGCACGGCACCAATGTAAACGGTACTAATGGGTTGGTCTTACGAGCCATCAACGCTGCCACCGTGCACACTTCTATTATGTCTACGGTATAATGCAGCGTGATCTCAGTCAGTTTAATCATAAACACCCGCTTTTAGCGTGCTACTGGTTTGATCTTGACGATAAACGATGGGAATTGGCTCTTAGCATTTACTTTGCTTCGCCAAAACTATTAAAAAATAAAAATAAAGAAACCTATCATCTGAAGAAGAATGTCCTTTGACGCGAAAGCGGTCGTGACTTTTTAATGAAATTATTTGAAAAGCCAGTGCGGAAGATTTTCTTCACCATGTTCGGGCTCTACTTAAGAATTGTTTCTCGAGTGGAGCTGAGGGTTTGATCGTGTTACGGGAAAGTAAGCTTATTGTGGTCAATTAAGTACAATCTGCTATTTTTATAGACCATTTCCAACTAAACGGGTTTTTCGGATTAACTTTTTCCGGAAAACCGTGGTTGACTATTACTATGGTGGGTGAGAGATAATCCTGATAATGGTATCATTGGTTGAGTAAAATTGGAGTGATTACTAGATGATCTTTGCGTCAATAACGTCTCTAACAGCTTACATACATGTTTGAGTCGGAATAGTGTTAGATCGCTACTATTGTCGATCTTTATCCGGTTTCAGGCAGGCATCCAGTGGCAGAACCATCTCTATTGACAAAGGTTACTGGCTTTTTGTGAGTGTGTTTGATGGAGTGCGGGTAGTTCTAAATGAGTGCGGAAAAGGCTCAGCTGCAAAGGTTTGATGGTGAAACGAAGGCTTCTATCGTTGTTTAACTAGCAGTAAATTACCTTTTCATATAGTAGTAGTGAGGAATTGTAGAAACACTATTAACAGTGTTATTTCCAAGCAAAAGAGAGTGCTGCTTCGAGTAGCCACAAATTACTGTAACAAATTCGTTGGATTGACTATTGTTAGGTAAATTCCAACATCTTAAATGGATGAGATTTGCTGATGAAATTCTTAATTCATAAGGCTAAAGCAGTGGTGCCAATTAAATTTTTTGTGGTAGCTGTTACGGCGTAAAGTCAAGCGCCAGCACGCCAGTCTGCAACGAGAGAGCAGAGGGGTCTGTGAAGAAGACGTCTGCCAATTGCACAATAAACCACTCCTCGCCAGGACAACAATGCGAGAGCAGCGGCCTCTATGCAAAAAGGACATACGTGCCGCAACAGACGCGAGCGAGTGTGCCGGGACTATCCCCAGTTCACTGCTAAAGTAGCGCCACGTCGCCGTAACGCATCTGTGCGTAACACACAAGTATTGCACCATAATTAAGAATGAAATTAAAAGTTAAAGTTGCTTTTTCAAACTTTGTTATCATATGTTTCAGTGTAATAATGCTTAATCTGCCAAGTCTCAGATTGATTAGGTCAAAAATTTTGCCTAAATATATCGTTTTAAGAAAAAAATAAGTGGTGCTAAAAAATAAAGCTAGGAAGCCAGAAATTTGGTTATAATGTGCAGATGGATGTCAAAATTAACTGGTACAAGTCTCAACGTGATTAAAGCAATATTTTGGTCAAAATCCACATTTTTACGAAAAATTTAAGGTGCTAAATATTAGACTTAGATGTGAAAATTTGTATGATGCTTCATTTCAACATAAAAATAATAACTACGAGTCCCCATTAAGCTACCTCTTATAGTTTTCGAGTAATTTACTGAAAAATAAATTTGGAACAAAAACGTCCTCATTTGTAATAGATTAAATATCTGTTATATTAATACTAAAAGTTTTGGTTACAGCTAGGGTGATCACACGTCCCGATTAATCGGGACTGTCCCGTTTTTTAAGGCTCAAAAATTTGTCCCGACTTTTTTTTAAAAAACAAGCAATTTGTCCTGATTTTCAAGGATTATTTTCAGACATTTACAAAGTGTTTAAGATATTTTCTGAGTGTCGATTTTATAAACTATCAATTGAAACTGACATTCCGTACGTTGGTACCCTCTGATGATGTACAGCTTAAACACTATAATTGTTGCGTACTCTTATTTTCTTTCCTTTTGCTTGCCATTGTTGTCAGCACTCAATATCAGTTTCGTGAAGTGCTAGCACGTCGTGGCGATGCCGAAACGAAAATCAAAGTTTTCGGAAGAGCTTCAGAGGAAATTTCCTTGCTTCACTGCTACAGACAATGACTGTTCAGCAAAATGTAACGTATGTAACTGTGCCGTATCCGTGTCTCACGGTGGTGCTGCAGATCTCAAGCATCATATGGAATCAGAGAAACACAGGAAGAATCTTCGATCGGCAGGTTCCTTGTAAAAAATGACGAGATATTTTGTAACTTCAAATACACATGAACAGAAAACCGTAGCTGCAGTAGAAGGAACCCTGTCAGTCCATGATGTTAAACACTACCAAAGCTATCGTTCTAATGACTGCAGTGTTCAAGTAAACAAAAAAAAAATTCCTGATTCTAAGATTGCAGAAAATGTTTCGTGTGGAAGAACAAAGTATGAAGCAATTATCAACAATGTTATAGCTCCGCATTCCCAGAAACAGGTAATAGCTGCTGTAAACAGTGCAAAATACTTTTCAATATCTACTGATGCTACCAACCATGGGCATCAGAAAATTTTTCCTGTGTTCAGTATTTTTCTGTAAGTGAGGGTGGACTGCAGACGAAATTGCATGATCTTGATGAATTGCAGAACGAAAAGTCCGAAACAATTTCCAATTATCTTTCTCGTGTTATACAGTCATTCAGTATCATCTCAAAGTGTGTTGCATCTGGTGCAGACAATACAAAATGTAATTTTGGGGGGTTAATAAAGAAAGAGGGTAATAATGTTTTCACACACCTGAAAGAAAAATTAAAAAACTCTAACATTGTTGGCATAGAATGTCCAGCACATGTTTTTCATAACACACTTCGAAGTGCTTGTGATGTTTTACCTGTTGGCATTGACTGCATTGTCATGAAGTTGTACAACCATTTTCATATTTTTTCTATTCGTGTTGCAGAACTCACTGAATTCTGTGAATTTGTTGGTGTCACTTACAAAATTTACTTTCCTTTTCCAAAACAAGGTGGCTTTCATTGTTGCTAGCCATAGAAAGGATCTTGAAAATGTATGAACCTTTGAAATCTTACTCTTTGTCACAGTCTAACTCAAAGTACCCTTCAGTCTTAAAGAGTTTTTTCAGTGATCCTATAAATGAATGTTATTTACTTTTTGTACATTCACAAATGAGTGTTTTCCAACAATCCATTCTGAGCACTGAGAAACAGAATAATTCCATATGTGAAGTATTAGCAGTCTTAAATAAAGCTTTGACAAGTCTAAATTCGAGGAAACGTGAACATTTTGTACCACTAAGTGTAAAAAAAACTGCTGCATGATTGTGATGACCAGTCTGTTAGGAAATTTGACACAGCAGTATCAAAATTTAATGATGCTTCAGTAAACTATTTATCCTCATTGTTACAGGGAATAGCTAAGTTTTCTGTATTCTCATGGTTTGATGCTCAGAGAACCACCAGAATGGTCAGTAGTTGAAAATACTTTAATGTGGCTAAATGAAAAGGGCGTTCTAGTAAATGACAACCTCTTATTTGATGAAATAGTTCATATACAGTCATTTGTAAAACAAAAAGTGGAAACAGACAGTGAACAGTGGAATCAGTTGATGGCACATGAAAAATGGTGTAGGTTTTTCAGATCTTGCCAGTGTAATGAACAGTTCAGAGAATCGCCTAATATAGCGCAGTACTTCTTTTGACTCCCTGCCCACAATGCAAATGTTGAAGGAGTTTTCAGCTTACTATCGTCACAGTGGACAGATGAGAGGAATAGATTTATGGTGAGGAGCGCTAAGTGTATTTTACTGACCTGTTTAAACTTAAGTAAATACAGTTGCACTGACTTCTATTCATCCCTATTAGGCAAACCTGAGTTGCTGAATGAAATTTCATCTTCGAAGAAATATGATTGCATTGTGGAATCCGCAAAACCATAAATTCCTTGTGTTCACTAAGAACTTTTTTGTAGTGATTGTTACTGTATGTCTTTCTACATTCTGTGTTATAAATGTTACATTTCTTAATAAGTAACTTTCTGAAAACTTGAAATGTACTTCTTTCCAACACACACACACACACACACACACACACACACACACACACACACATACACAAATATCAGTGAAGGCTATATTTGCAGAGGAAGAAGAAATGTTAGCATTAAAAGTGATATTTAATGAGAAATAAAAATTGTTCCACTTTTTGGCCAAGAAAATGTATGAAAGTCCCACTTTTGTCTGAAGAAAGTATGGTCACCCTAGTTACAGCACATGATGAAACCTATTAAATAATACAGCTGTAACAAGTTTTAGGACCTTCAGGTTAACAACAACCAATACAAGGTCTCTTAAACTTGTAGTTCGGCATTCTATAAGTACTTGAAGGCAAAGTTTTAATGCAGGCGAGCTAAAACATTTTCCATGATTTTAACCAACTTACCTACACACATGCAAAAATTGCGAAGATTCCAAGTTGATTCATAATGGTGTTATTAAATATTGTGTGTCCGAGAAAGCAGCCGTTTGGAGACTGCCACTGTGGGGTTAGAGCAGATGACAGCAGGTCTTCCACAATGGCAAACACTAGGCTTCACTTCACACCCAGCCACTGTAGATCTGCATCACTCAAACGTCGGAGTGCATGCTGTCTCGGATGACATCAGAAACAGGCTGTTACAAAACGCTTATTTTCATTAACAATAGATAGTGAACTCGTGAGGGCTGTACACCATGCTGGATCACTTATATTTTGCAAAAGTAACTGTTAATGTGCTGCCCATAATGTTAACAAATCCGCGTGGTAAGTGGTGACCTGTGGCGAGCATTTATTTTGATTATCAGTGTCAGGGTGAAAGACAATTTAGTAGGAACTTACCGTAGAGGTCACTCTATGAACATAATGAATATTACAATGTTGGGTGTTTACCAAATGTATGTACCAACTGGAACTCAAAATCTTCATTTATAATCATAGTCCTCATCCTGCTGACCAAATAGAGAATAGAAACATTTCTTTCAGTGGGCTGGACAAGAATGTGAACTTGCAGACTGGGAACTATGGTCAGTATGTTCTCCATTGCTTTCAGGCTGACCACAGAAATAGTTGCCAGGCTCTAATAAAATTGGGTGAACAATATTTACAACAATTCCAATTTCCTCTAATGACTAATGATTATCAGTATTACCACCAACCCGCCGCCCCACAAACTTATGAACAATTTGACAAGGTACTGTTAAGTAAATATGGTAGAGTTGCAAAGCAGTGTAGCATACTGAATTAGTAACCGTGAAGACCCTACCTGAAGACACTGACCATGCAAAACTAAACTTGTGCTCTTCACATACAAAATCCTCAGTGCCATGGACACAGGCAAAGAGGTTGAAATAACATTTCTCCACTTTCCATTCCAAGAATGATCAATTCACAACAACATCAGTGGCTTTTAAGGAGCCTGTTTGCATGAAATTTTAACTGGTCTGAAAATTCCCTGACAAACAATATAACAGCAGTTCCCGACCTGGGGGTAATTACCCCCTGAAGGGTGAAATGAAATTTTTTGAGGGATAAAAATGAAAGGGTTCAGTTGCTTAACAGTCATAAAATTATATTAATCTGAGAAAATTACTATTTTCACTATTTTGTAAGATTGTAATACTGATTACATAAGTTACCAATAATTACATTTCCAGGGTTCCATACCTCAATCAGTTAAAAAGGAATGATTGTAAGATCAATTTTCTGTCTGTCCATCTGTCTGCTGTCTGCCTGTCTCTTCAACTATTCAAAATCGTTTTTCTCAGGGATGGGTAGACATATCAAGTCAAAATTTATGTCGCATAGTAAGATCTATGGCAGTATAATAATCATTAATTTCTAAGTCATTGCAGTCAAATATACACTCATTTATGTCACATATTTTGATGCTCACAGACTATCATTAAAATCTGTAGGAGACTTCCCCGTGGTCTTGAATCCTGAAATTTGGCAAGAAGCAAAGTTTCACAGTATAAGTAAAGGACAAAAATCAGAAAATTGCTATTTTGTGATTATATCAGATGAAAAAATATTTCTTTGTCATTTGTTATCCAACTTCAGGTATGAAATTAAAACATTTTCAAAAGTCTAGGAATCCTCACAACCAATAACATGCCATTATCAGTGCTGATACATGCAAAAATCTTCAACATACTTGATTCACGAGATGGATGACCTGTGTACATACAAAATTCAGTTTGTACGGAACTCACAGGGTGTGAATCTTACTCCCACTTGGCCAATTTTTTTCAAATACTTGCATTAATGTGTGACACAGTGTAGAGGAGGCTATGGCTTGTGAAACAAATGTATGAACAACATTTCCTTCATATAGCCAAATAGACCATCCACTACATACATTGTACAGTAAAACTGAGACACGTATGTCACATATTCTTACATATCTCTTGAAAATGCATTCTTCAAGCTATAGGAAGTTCATACAGAGGAACTGAAATTGCTTCATTATTTATTTCGCAATAGATGATTGAACTGACAGCATGACACAACAGTAATTAAGTAATGGTTACTAAATTGCTATAGGCCCTACACAAAGTTATTATTATTATTATTATTATTAGCAACAGTTTTCAGACAGAAATCATTTGGCTCCAATTTCTACCAGGTCGGAAGTAAGGAGTCTGGCAAATAAATGATTTACAGTAAGGATAATGCACACATTTCAACTTAATTAATTTTAAATAGGCGTGCATGGTGTGAATGAAGCAAGTGTTGCTATGGAGAAGAGTGTTGTGGCGAAAGCATGTTTTGTAACACTTGTCTACTATCAATTTGTATAGTTAATTTTCTTTTCTGAGAAGTTGTAAGACACTACTTGTGACGTACTGAGAATTGATTCATCATTCTATAAAAAGTCATTGCTACGTATAAGCAGTACCAATTGTCTCATAGAGTCATTAGCTTACGATTTAATAAAACACTTACAAAAACTAAATAGGTATCATTTATCTTTCATTACTTTAAAAACAGAAGTATTCGAAGAAAGTTGTTTTTTGTTCTAAACTTTACTTTCTGATGTTGATAGTGGTAAAGTGGAAATGATACTAGCTTGAAATGGGGAGGGGGGATTAGCTAGTATGTGATTACACTCCCAGAGTAATGTTCTCAGAAAGGTTGGGAACTCCTGGGCTACAGCATATTACCCTGAAGTGAGTCTTTTCAAGACACTAATGTAATATATGGTGTGACCCATTACTTTGATGTCTCTATGGGTCAAGCTATTTCACATACTGAGCACTGACTCTCCAGTACTATGCACTCTCTCTCTCTCTCTCTCTCTCTCTCTCTCTCTCTCTGTCTCTCTCATTCTCTTTTCTGGGTCCCACTTCAAGCAGCTCATCTTCAGGAGAAGTAAAGCCATGTTTGAATTTTGCCACCACTTTAGAAGAGTCAGACTCGTTACACACTTTGACAGACTTTGAATGAAATTCCTATGACAATAAGCTGTACTAAATTTAACAGGGAAATGGAGGTGTAAAACTATAACCACTTACTAAGGAAATTTACATAGCTACCTTGCAACCAGTTGTGAACGGGACAATTTTTAAGGATCCATGGACCTTGCCGTTGGTGGGGAGGCTTGCGTGCCTCAGCGATACAGATAGCCGTACCGTAGGTACAACCACAACGGAGGGGTATCTGTTGAGAGGCCAGACAAACGTGTGGTTCCTGAAGAGGAGCAGCCTCCTTTTCAGTAGTTGCAAGGGCAACAGTCTAGATGATTGACTAACCTGGGCTTGTAACACTAACCAAAACGGCCTTGCTGTGCTGGTACTGCTAACGGCTGAAAGCAAGGGGAAACTACAGCCGTCATTTTTCCCAAGGGCATGCAGCTTTACTGTATGGTCAAATGATGATGGCGTCCTCTTGGGTAAAATATTCCGGAGGTAAAATAGTCCCCCATTCAGATCTCTGGGTGGGGAGAACTCAGGAGGACATTGTTATCAGGAGAAAGAAAACTGGCATTCTATGGATCGGAGTGTGGAATGTCTGATTCCTTAATCGGGCAGGTAGGTTAGAAAATTTAAAAAGGGAAATGGATAGGTTAAAGTTAGATATAGTGGGAATAGTGAAGTTCGATGGCAGGGGAACAAGACTTCTGGTCAGGTGAATACAGAGTTATAAATACGAACTCAAATAGGGGTAATGCAGGAGTAAGTTTAATAATGAATAGGAAAATAGGAATGCGGGTAAGCTACTGCAAACAGCATAGTGAATGCATTATTGTGACCATGATAGATACGAAGCCCACGCCTACAACAGTAGTACAAGTTCATATGCCAACTAGCTGCGCAGATGACGAAGAGATTGATGAAATGTATGATGAGATAAAAGAAATTATTCAGATAATGAAGGGAGACGAAAATTTAACAGTCATGAGTGACTGGAACTCGACAGTAGGAAAAGGAAGAGAAGAAAACGTTGTAGGTGAATATGGAATGGGGGTAAGAAACGAAAATGGAAGCCGCCTGGTAGAATTTTGCACAGAGCATAACTTAATCATAACTAACACTTAGTTCAAGAATCATGAAAGAAGGTTGTATACATGGAACAGGCCTGGAGACACTGGAAGGTGTCAGATGGATTATATAATGGTATGACAGAAATTTAGGAACCGTGTTTTAAATTGTAAGACATTTCCAGGGGCAGATGTGGACTCTGACCACAATCTATTGGTTATGAACTGTAGATTAAAATTGAAGAAACTGTGAAACGGTGGGAATTTAAGGAGATGGGACCTGGATAAACAGAAAGAACCACAGGTTTTAGAGAGTTTCAGGGAGAGCATTAGAGATGATTGACAAGAACAGGGCAAAGAAATACAAAAGAAGAAGAATGGGTAGCTTTGAGAGATGAAATAGTCAAGGCATCAGAGGACCACATAGGTAAAAAGGCGAGGACTAGTAGAAATCCTTGGGTAACAGAAGAAATATTGAATTTAATTGATGAAAGGAGAAAATATAAAAACGCAGTAAATGAAGCAGGCAAAAAGAAATACAAACGTCTCAAAAATGAGATCGACAGGAAGTGCAAAATGGCTAAGCAGGGATGGCTAGAGGACAAATGTAAGGATGTAGAGGCTTATCTCTCTAGGGGTAAGATAGATACTGCCCACAGGAAAATTAAAGAGACCTTCAAGAAAAGAGAGACACTTGTATGAATGTCATGAGCTCAGATGGAAACCCAGTTCTAAGCAAAGAAGGGAAAGCAGAAAGTTGGAGGGAGTATATAGAGGGTCTATACAAGGGCGATGTACTTGAGGACAATATTATGGAAATGGAAGTGAATGTAGATGAAGATGAAATGGGAGATACGATACTGTGTGAAGAGGTTGACAGAGCACTAAAAGACCTAAGTCAAAACAAGACCCCGGGAATAGACAACATTCCATTAGAACTACTGACAGCCTTGGGAGAGCCAGGCCTAACAAAACTCTACCATCTAGTAAGCATGATATATGAGATAGGCGAAATACCTTCAGACTTCATGAAGAATATAATAATTCCAATCCCAAAGACAGCAAGTGTTGGTAGATGTGAAAATTACAGAACTGTCAGTTTAATAAGTCATGTCTGCTATTTGGGGAGCAAAATAACTGATTATGGTCGAAGTACAGAGGATATAAAATGTGGACTGGCAATGGCAAGAAAAGGTTTTCCGAAGCAGAGAAATTTGTTAACATCGAGTATAGATTTAAGTGTCAGGAAGTCATTTCTGAAAGTATTTGTAGCGAGTGTAGCCATGTATGGAAGTGAAACGTGGATGATAAATAGTTTAGACAAGAAAAGGGTAGAAGCTTTCAAAATGTGGTGCTACAGGAGAATGCTGAAGATTAGATGGGTAGATCACATAACTAATGAGGAGGTATTGAATAGAATTGGAGAGAAGAGAAATTTGTGGCACAACTTGACTAGAAGAAGGGATTGGTTGGTAGGGCATTTTTTGAGGCATCGAGGAATCACCAATTTGGTATTGGAGGGCAGTGTGGAGGGTAAAAATCCTAAGGGAGACCAAGAGATGAATACACTAAACAGATTCAGAAGCATATAGGTTGCATCAAAGCAGTCTCTGGACTGAAGACCACAACAAGAACAACAACAAGAAAGTAAAAACATCACCAGAAGATAAAAGGTAACAAAATTGAGTGTAGGAAACTAAGTATTAGTGAAATACAAAAAGGAATTCACAATGTGTAACAAGGCAATAGGTGATTTCCTCATGGGTCCGGGGATTCACATTAGCCAGTTGTCTCCACCTGAGCACCTCCAGTATGAATGAAATGTTGCACAATGTTCGCTACAGAATGAAACAGTCCAGTAAAAGTGTTAGGGAAGCAGTAGTGTTACAGCCTGAAGAATATTAAGTGAACCTGTAGGACAATTTTATGTTAGACCATAAAGAAATTGGATACATAAAAAATCTACTCTCCAAATCTCAGCTGGAGGAAACACACATAAAGATCACAGAAATGTGCAAACTTTCAGAGTCAATGGCTCCCCCTCCTGGCAAAAGGATTCAAGGGGAATAAAGATGGATGAAGGAAAAGGACTGCCAAGGTTTATGAAATGGGGAGAGTTCAAAACAGTTGCCAATAGCCCCGTGTCAGGGGAGACTTACCAGATGGGATTGGTCTTTCTTTCTGATGCTGCCTGGTAAGCCTCCCCTGACCCAGGGTTCTGGGTGACTTTTTTGAACTCTCCCTGTTTCCTAAGCTCCACCAG
Organism: Schistocerca americana; assembly: GCF_021461395.2. Classification (NCBI taxonomy): domain Eukaryota; kingdom Metazoa; phylum Arthropoda; class Insecta; order Orthoptera; family Acrididae; genus Schistocerca; species Schistocerca americana. The sequence continues at coordinate 570,145,215 of NC_060121.1, forward strand.
TCCTTTTCCTTCAACCCTTCTGCCAGGAGGGTACCATAACTACTCTTTTTCGTTCATGGAATTAACGTCTTCCCACTGTTTACGACTTATTTTATTGCTCATGTCAAATTTCCTACATCTACAATGTTAAATGGCATCTCATTTTGCATCAACATATTTATAATTTTCCTGCAATTTACGCTTTATGAAAAAATTTTCGTGGAGAAAAAAACTGATACAAAATGTTGTTGTCCTGGCATTGGCCATCAATTAGTGTTTACAAATGTTACATTGCTAAGCTTTTGATGCAAATGCGCTCTACTCACTGGACTGAACTGGTAAACAGGTAAAAGTCAGAACAATTCGTGCCATATCTCCTGCCGTTGCCAAGATCTTCTCAGCATGGTGGCTGATGGCTAGGTTCGTTCGAAAAAAAAAAAAAAAAATAATAATAATAATAATAAAAAAAAATTTGCATGACCAGCCTCGACCAATTCCAAATTCTCTCTACCATGCATGTGCAGTTTTGTAATTGTCATGACACCTTTGTTCAACCATATTTTCTGTGTTTCATCATTTGGCCAGTTGCAGTGCTATTTGATACCTTCACTTTCTGTTGCTCGAATGTTTTTGGTCGAAACACAGTGCCAATTACATATGTTTTCATGCTGATCAAAACGTATTTTGAGAATTTATTCTTGTTGACAATCACATTATTTACATATGTATTTAATGTAATGTTACACAAACAAACAGTGTGAGTGATAGTTTGTGTGTTACTGTTTTCTATGCAACTGAGGAGTCACAGTACCTGATAACCTCAAAAAGACAACTGCAGTGGAAGACACACAGAACAATACATAAGCAAACATCACGTGAAATACTTGTGCAAATATTTACACCAGACAACGAGAAAAAATTCTCAAAATGCATCATGCTAAGCATGAAAGAATGTGGGACTATTGCAATGTTTTACTATTTAATAATGAACAACAGATTTAGGTTTTCCAGTAACATAGATTATGATGTATGAAATCGAATCAAACATTTATACTTCCCAAACAGTTACCAGTTACAGCAGGAGTTTTTATTATACATAATAAACCTTTATGAGATAATAAACAAGTCCCTGACAAGTATTTTGATGCCTATTATATACATATATTATACATAAAGTACAAAAATGCAAAGGGGTAACCTATATATAATTTCTACAGATTAAAATGTTATTTCCCACATTTTACATTTTCCCATATTTTACACCTTTTTTCTGAGGTCCCTTGAAAAGTGTAAAAGTGGGGCTTCAATGTATAAAGGTTACAGAAATGTGCAAGCTGTGAGAGTCAGTGGGTCTCCCTCCTAGTAGAAGGGTTGAAGGGGAAGAAAGAGGGATGAGGAGAGTTCAAAACAGTAAACAATAACCCCAGGTCAGGGGAGACTTACCAGACGGGATGAGTATTTCCTTCTGATCCTGTCTAATAAGCTTCCCCTGACACAGGGTTCTGTGTGACTTTTTTGAACTCTCCCCGTTTCCTAAGCCTCACCAGTCCTTTTCATTCAATCCTTCTGCCAGAAGGGGGAACCACTGGTTCCAAAAGCTTGCACATTTTTTCCACCTTTGTGTGTGTTTTCTCCTGGCGCCACTCGGCGAGATTTTGTTTTTATCCATACAATTATATAATATTTTCAAAAACTGATTATTTTCATTGATATTCAATATAATCTGATTGTCAAGTGCACCATTGTATTTTGCAATGTTACATCCTCTTTAAGTTCCAAAGTCAATGGTTTAACTGACTTTGGGAAGTTTTTTTTCCTACATTCTTTTAGTCTATCAGTCTTACATCATGTTTTTTAACTGTGAGCTGCGAGTGGCTTGTTATATTCTTTGTTTGGTTATATGGAGTGAGAGATAATACAGATGGGTGAATTATCCACAGACAATGCAATAAATCTGTGTACATTTAACCTGTGCACAAATGTGAAACTAAGCTCAGCCAAATCAGTGAATGAATGTCTTTAGTAATGAAACGTGACTGGAAGTGAATGCTGGACTATCTATCACACTGCAGCGTAACTCCACACGAAAACAACACAAAATAAATTTGTAGTCTCTCTCTCTCTCTCTCTCTCTCTCTCTCTCTCTCTCACACACAAACACACACACACACACACACACACACACACACACACACACACACACTTACCCATTTCTAATTAATAATTTGGGAGCACTGTACTTACCTGTTGATTACTTTTATTTAGTGAAAAAATATTACTGAGTAATAATTTTGAGTTACCAGTTTACTCTTCTAAGTTTTTCAATGATTTCCACATTTAAATTTAGAAAAAAATTGTTTTGTTGTTGATTAGTTTGCTAATTTTCCTAAATCTAAACTCCATTTGATGACAGGCTCTCATTGCTTTAAACCTCCAGCTAAAAATTTTGCCTCTTCTATTATCTACATCTATCTTCATGAGGTCTGAAGTTACAGGATAGTAAAGAATACAGTCCTTGTACTGGTACCCATGACCAAGCACTACTGTGTAGTTTATGATGACACTGGACAAAGTATTAGGTAACCTGAATGGAAGTATGAAGATATGGCGTTATCGAAGTTGACATATTATTCGGCTTTGCGTTATGTAGTGGTAGAATGGATTACAGCTCAGAACAGTGTTGTAACAAATGTTATTAACAGAAATTTCATCATTTTGAACAGTGCTTGAGTGCTGCTTTTATGAAAAAAGGTATGTTAATAATAAAATGCTGTTTCCACTCATATATTTTTTTCATAGACTAAAATCCAATGTCTTTTGAAACTAACAGACTGTATTTTGAAGATCTGTGCTGACTTATTTGAGTGTTAAATTAAAACTTTGAAATTTTCAGGCAGAATGAAACTGTGCATTGGACCAGAACTCTAAACTGGGACATCCGCCTTTTGCAGGTAACTGTTGAACTTATGACGAAGCAAGCTGGGATATTTTTACTTCCCCTCTTGTTTTGCCTTTTTTTTCAGTTTTTAACTATAATTAGCATTAGCATGCATGAATGTACTCTGTATTTTCATTAAAGAGGAAGGTTGGCCCACACTTTTAAAGAATATAACACCAGATCTAATTTTGTGCTTAGTTTTATGTATGTAATTGATTTTCTAATTTATTTTGATTATTACTTGTTATTATCTTTCATTATAGGGCGAAATCAGTAATTGTTTCGTAACTTAAATTCTATTGTTGCCTTATGAACAAATATATATTCTGCACTAATTATAAACATTTGGAAGACGAAATGCTAGTAATCTTAAAGTGTCTATTTGGCTCTATTCGAAAACATGTTAGCAACCCTTAATTAATTCTCAAGTAATTTTCAGTCTTGTCAAAAGTACTGTTTATGTAATTATATATGTTAATTTCATCATTTAAACAAATAATTTGGCTTAACCCCTGTAGTAGAACAAACTGTTAAAAACAACCAATTTTTCGATGTATTCAGTTAATTTAATGAGTTAAGATTTAATTGTAATTTCAGTAAATTTAACTTTAAACAGTGTGTAGTTTCAGTACCTATTATTGTGATGATATATAAGTGACCAATTTTTGGTCACAAGACAGTCAGTCCACAGCCGAGTTTGAGACGAGGAACCTGTGTTGGTTAGAACAACAACAATGCATCAACTTAACAGTGAAATAAATGTTACAACAACAGGCGTTGTGCTAAAGCAATGACAGTGTCTGTTCAATTTACTAGAAAGACTGAACTGTGTGGTTAGGCTTTTATTGCTCGTTTATGTTCAACAGGAAACTATTGTAGCAGTGTGTGGATATTCGCCGGAAAACTATAATGAGGCTTATGGAAAGTTAAACAATAGTGCACCAGCCATATTAAATGTGTACATGGTGGGTTGTGAAAACTGAAAGTAAACATCTATAAAACGCAACTGTGCACCTGTCGGCTACATTATTTACCGTAGTCAGTGTCCAAATTACAAACCCCATTTTTCATTCAGTGTAACAATGCAGTATGTCGACATCGAGGACAACAAACGAAATAAATATTGCAGGCAGAACCACTACATGTGGTGCCCCGGGTGAGGAATATTGTATGTGGGCACAATAAAGTAGAACTCATGAACTTTGAGTGAAGTGTGAAGTCGAGTGGTTTACAATACTGTTTTAAATGGAAAAGATGATACAGCCAATCAGCATTGGGGTTTCATAATGAGGAAGGTGCAGCAGCCAGTCAGCGAGCAGGTTCTATGAAAGCAGCCACTGAGTACGGAAGCAGCCAATACACACGCAGGTGGACACAGCTGACCGAGATCAACAAGACACCTCGCCAAGAGAATTACGACTTGCTGCAGCCATGCAGATGATGGACCAAGAGGACAACCACAACAGCAGCAGTGGCAGCAGCAGAGCAGCAGAAGAAGCGTGAATGAGAATATGGCAATTACATAGCATAAGCTATTTTGTATTACATGATACATAATGAGTGGCCTTAACGAACAAGACAGTGTGCTTGAAAAGAAAGCTGTAGAGGTTAAGTTTTTAAATAAACAGAAAGACTTAATGGGGACTGAGTCGCAGGACAATAGTGGTTACGGAAATTTGGAAGCGATGTTAAGGCAAATTTTGAGTAATACCAATAGTTTTAAAGAAGACATTAATAGGTTGGGAAATAGTAAAAAGAAAGTAATACAAAATACTAATGAGAAATTAATGTCAAGTAGTAAATGTGTAGAGGAGAGGAGGAGACAGAGAGAGAGGCTTTGTGATGACAATAGTAGGAAGGTGGAGGCTTCTGAAAATCAGTGTAAAGATGAAGTCAAGGCTTCTGAGAAATTTTGTGCTGAAAGTAGAGTTAAACTTGAGAGCCAAATCAATCACATTAAGAATGATTCAAAAACTGAGGTAGATATCAAGTGTGCAGTAGTGGTAGAGGAAAAGCTGGAAAAAGTAAATGAAAATGTAGATTCAAAATTGATTGAAATGGAGAAAAAGTTGGAAGAGGTACAAAATCTGAAGAATAGTGGAAGTGACAGTGGGTCTGATTCTGACAGTGGTTGTAATGATGATAGCAGTGACGAATCCAGTACTGATTAGGACAGGGTATTTGAATTTATAATAGATAATGATGGCCAGGTGGTAAGTAAAGAGAGAATAAAGGAGGATAATATTAGGCCTAGTGAAGAGTTACAGTTTTTAGAGTGGTAATGAGGAAGAGGACCATGCTATCTGTCATTTGGCTGTGTCTGATAATCAAATTGATAAGCAAGATGATAAATTTTTCCAGGGAGAGGATTAACGAGGATTTGTTGTATGAAAAAGATCATTTGGTAAGTAAAAAGAAAGTGTGTCAACCTGTAATTAACAGCAAGTGTACAAAGTATACATGATAAGTGTTTACTGGACGTAGGGCATTCAACATTCTGTGTTGGATTCATAATGTGGTGATAATGCTTACCCCAGCTGTATATATGTTGTATAAGTTATAAGTAGTGAAGCATAAGAGGATGGAAGAAAGTAAACTGGTACTGTGAAAGGTGTCAGCTTATGTGGAGGATAATAGGATAATTAACATCTGAAGTAATCAGCTCATGTGTGAAGTTAATATAATTTAGTGCAGCAGCAGAGGCACTATGCAGTATAAACCATCTTGGATGCCAGCAGTATAAACCATCTTGGATGCCAGGTCTTAATATTAATTGTGGTATAATAGAAGTATTTGTGTTCAGTGCAATCAGTATATGGAGATAACTATCTACACACAGAGGTGTGTCATGGTGAAGTCTTTTCTAACATGAAGGGATTCCAAATTTTAAACATAGTTGCCTGGAGTAATGACAGCCCTTCAGACTAGAATCTCAAGCAAATTGATGGAATACAGTGAAATAATAGTTTTTCAAAGTGATAATCTTGTCTGATCAGTAACAAGAGTGGGTTGTTTTTCAGTAGAGTCAATTTTTCATTAGATAAGCAGGGCAGGTGTTTCTTTCTTAGATAATGAAACAATAAAGGAATAGTAAAACAATGAGCAATGTTAGCATCTTAATGGTTAGGGAACCTGTCTCTGCAGTATGGACATCTTTTGACAATGCACTCCACTAGCTAACAAGGTAAGAAATGTAAGTAAAATAATGTGGCTGAAAGACATGGTGAATGAAAAAGGTAACTGTATACAAACAAATGTGGTGTAACTGTATTGATGATCTAATTGTGAACTAGGCAACACTGGGTACTGTTTATATTGTGCAATTCATGACACTACAGCTGGGAGTGAGAGCTTAACAAAAAGAGCAATGTTTTTCTGAGGTGCAAGTCATATAATGCTGCATCATTGTATCTATAGGTTATCTGAAAACTTCTATTTGTGTTCTGAGGAATTATAAGCTTAGAGTGGTAATACTGGAAACAAAAAACAGTAATTTTGCTGATTAAATGATAAATGTGGTGCTAGACTAATGTGAATATTCTGACAGGTCAACTATTTGGTAACATTTAGTGATTTTGTGAAGATTTAAATTTCTGTTTGAATGAGAGTAGTGCTCAGAGTTGAGTGGACAAATAGAGCAATGATTTGGTACAACTTCCATCCCCTTAATCTTGATTTGAATAGTAATTAACTTATGTGATGGTGACTCTCTTCTTTTTTCATAACACAATGATTAGTAAATTTATGCTACTGCACATCTTGAGTTTTTGCTATTTTGCAAATGAAAAAGAGAGATCTAAATCTTTCAAGTCCAACCAGTTTCAGACAGTTATGACTTACAGTAATGTTTTGTAGTATAATGCACAATTGATTTTAAAATTTTTTCTAGTCACCACCTTTCATACTATAGTCAGTTTTAGTGGTAAATACTGTTATGAGAACTATGTATTTATTTGTGATGTAACAACTACCATTTGCCATTAGTTTTAAACATTCTTTTTTTTTTACTTACTTAGAAGTAAAAGTAAGTGTACTAAATTACGATATTTTGTCTAATTTTTTCCGTGCACTGTGGTGGAGCAGAACCACCTCCAGGGGAACAGATCACAGTGCATTTCCTAACTAACTGCCAATAGGACCTGTTGAAGGCATGGACAGCTTGGTGAGAAAGTGTGTTAAAGATCATTAAACGTGTGAAAGTGCTTCTGAAACTTTTTGCAACCCATGACAATTTATTTTGTTTGGCAAGACAGGTCTTGTACAAAGTGATATGTATTTTAAAATGTAATCATCCCTTAACCCAAAAAGGACATCATTTATGATGAAGATACCTATTTTTTTATTAAAAGTATAACTTGTGGATATTTTATGTAATTGTACAATACACTGGATGTAATTATTTTGTATGGGGATTTTCGTACAGCCAGTTCATGTAAGTTAGAATTTGGAAAACATATTTCCTGCAGTTTTCAGTAAGATTTCTTATGTAATATTTTTTGTGGGTAGATTTTATACCCATTTTCTGGCGTCACTTGTGGTCATGGAATTGCCCATTTAGCTATTTGCAATATCTATCTGATCAATCCAATGAGGAGGTGATGTGATGAAGCAAGCTGGGATATTTTTACTTCCCCTCTTGTTTTGCCATCTGCCTACTCAAATTTGTTTTTTCATTTTTTAACTTATTAGCATTAACATACATGAATATAATGTGTATTTTCATTAATTTATTTTGATTATTACTAGTTAGTATCTTTCATTATAGGGCAAAATCAGTAATTGTTTCGTAACTTAAATTGTATTGTTGACTTATAAATTCTGCACTTATTATAAACGTTTGGAAGACGAAATGCTAGTAATCTTAAAGCATCTAATTGTCTCTATTCGAAAACATGTAAGCAAAGCCAGCCCTTAATTAATTCCCAATTTTGTCAAAAGCACTGTTTACATATGTTAATTTCAACATTTAAACAAATAATTCGGCTTAACCCTCAAAGTAGAAGAAACTGTTAAAAATAACCAATTTTTTGATGTATTCAGTTAATTTAATGAGTTAAGTTTTAATTGTAATTTCTGTAAATTTGACTTCAAACAGTGTGTAGTTTCAGTACCTATTATTGTGATGATATATAAATGACCAATTTTTGGTCACAAGACAGACAGTCCATGGCTGAGTTTGAGACGAGGAACCTGTGTTGGTTAGAGTGACAACAATGCATCACCTTAACAATGAAATAAGTGTTACAACAACAGGCCATGTGTTAAAGCAGTGACAGTGTCTGTTCAATTTACTAGAAAGACTGAACTGTGTGGTTAGGCTTTTACTGCTCACTGATGTTCAACAGGAAACTATTGTAGCAGTATGTGGATGTTTGATGGTAAACTATCAATGAGGCTTATGGAAAGTTAAACAATAGTGCACTGGCCATATTAAATGTGTATGTGGTTGGTTGTGAAAAGTGAAAGCAGACATCTGTAAAACGCAACTGTGCACATGTCGGTTACACTACTTACCTTAGTCAGTGTCCAAATTACAAACCCCATGTTTCAGCCAGTGTAGCAACGCAGTACATCAACACCGAGGACAATAAACGAAATAAATAAAGCAGGCAAAACTGCTACAGACTGACTGTGCTATCCTAGCACAGCTCACAACACCCCCACAGCTTTACTTTTTTTTTTTCACCCAGGACTGTCAATTTCACGAGGTATGCAGGATATCTTCCATCAAGTTTGTAAGGTAGGAGAGGTGTAATGGTGGAAATGAAGCTTTGAGGGTGGGTCATAAGTTGTGGTTGGGCATCTCAGTGGTAGAGCATTTGTTTGCAAAAGGCAAAGGCCATAAATTCAGGTCTTAGTGTGGCACACAGTTTTAATCTACCCTAAAGTTTCGAACCAGCACAAAATCTGCTGCAGAATGAAAATTCATTTTGAATTATAGCTTTGTGCATGTCCTGACTAAAAGTTAAGAGCTATATTTGAAGCTACATAGGATGAAAGGTTTTTTGGTCATGGTCATCCGTTTTGTTTGCAGAGTGGCCTGTCTGCCTTTGTCACTTTAGAAAGGCCACATGAGGTCTGATATAAAGTGGTGGAGAGAGAGGGAACCAAGTCACACAGCACAACATTTGCACTAAACTGACAGCGTGGCTGAAAGTTAGTGCTGTTTTTTTTTTTGCAAATGCTTGCTTAAAACATCAGAAACATAAAGCAGTACATGTATCATGCTGTAAGTGCAAAGAAGACCAAATTCAGGTAGTGACATTTCCATCACGTATGTTCAATCCCTCTCCATCCTTTGGTCAGAAAAAATTAAGAAATAGGCAAAAAAAGGTTATACGAACCAATGTCACAAAGACTTTGTTTATATGGTATCAAATGTTGGGAAATAATGAAACAAAATAAGACAACTTGAAGCCATACGAGTGAAGTTTTTGCAAAGAAGTTGTAATGTTTCAAGATGAGAGAAGATCCGAAATAAAGAAAATGAGAACACCCATGCACATCACCAAAGAGGTGGATAAATGGCATTTGAAATGTTTTGTGCATGTGATGAGATTAGGGGATGAATGAAGGCTGAAAAGAGGACTATGCTGGCAAACTCCATATGGAAGAAAAAGGGGAAAACCCTGTGCAGAGTGGAAAAAATCAAAAGGAGGAGGATAGGCAGTGAAACAATTTTAAAGAAATATAGTATAAGGATCACAGGGCTTGTATACAAAGTTGCAAGAAATAGTCTAAAAAGCAGTAAACAACTATCACAAATAAATAAATAAATAATAACTCAATCATAGTTTTTAAAATCAGTGCTTAATGGAGCCTAGTGACTATTTCCTACAAGACTTCACGCTGAAGTGTCATTCTGCAGCAGTTAGAGGAGGAATTTGCTTCTAACTTGTCAACAGAACAATCAACATTTGCTTTCTTTTATTTCCAGGTTTTGACAAATCTTAACTAGCACCACTTTTTGTCCAAGCTTCAATAATCGTGGTTCTCACTGTGACCAAAGCAACTTGTGTAGAGTGTGTAATGCAATATTTTCAACACACTTATTTTTTGTAACTTTCATCACATCTCAGTTCAATCAGGATTACTCAGTGATCTGCCTATACATGCATGCATACATACATACATACATTAATCCTTGTTCCATAGATCATGGATACGACGTATCATAGTGGTATGGAACGTGTCACTTTAACATAAGTTTTCTTTACACAAAATAATTGAATATTTTTTTTTTTTTTTACTTTTTAATTTTTTACAGTTAATACTTCATATCTAAGAATTCATCTATTGAGTAGAAGGAGTTGTCATTCAGAAATTCTTTTAATTTGCTTTTAAATGTTGGTTGGCTATGTCAGACTTTTAATACTATTTGGCAAATGACCAAAGATTTTTGTGGCAGCATATTTCACCCCTTTCTGTGCCAAAGCGAGATTTAATCCAGAATAGTGAAAATCATCCTTTTTTCTAGTGTTGTGGCTATGCACTTCACTGTTATTTTTGAATTGGGATGGGTTATTAATGACAAATTGCATAAGTGAATATATGTATTGCCAAAGTACTGTGAATATCCCAAGTCCCTTAAATAAATGTGTGCAATGTGATCTTGGGCGGGCTCCAGATATTATTCTGATTACACGCTTTTGTGCAATGAATATTTTCTCTCTTAGTGATGAATTGCCCCAAAACATAATGCCCTATGAAAGCAGTGAATGAAAATAAGCATAGTAGGCTAATTTACTGATATGATCATCAACAAAATTTTCAATAAACATAATAGCATAAGTAGCTGAACCTAACTGTTTCAGAAGATCATCAATGTGTTTCTTCCAATTCAATTTCTCAGCAATGCACACACCCAGAAATTTTGAGTATTCTACCTTAGCCATTTACTGTACAGAATTGTATAAACTGTGTTTTCTCAAAATTTAGTGAGAGTCCACTTGCAGAGAACCACTTAATAATTTTCTGAAAGACATTATTTGCAATTTCCTCAGCTGATTCTTGCTTCTTGGGCGTGATTACTATACTTGTATCATCAGCAAAAAGAACTAACTTTGCATCTTCATGAATATAGAGTGGCAAGGCATTAATATACAGGGTGTCCCAGCTATCTTGTCCACCCAAAATATCTCTGGAACAATAACAGTTATTGGAAAACGACTTTCACCGGTATCAATGTAGGGCTGGGGCCCTTGAATGTACATATTTGGAAACATTCTAAAATGTGTTTTTTAACACAAAATTATGTTTTTTAAAATGGACTTCCTATATTTTTTCTTCAGCAATCCATAGCATGACAAAGCACATACACAATGGCGTTGATTGCATCACAATATTCCCATTACATCCCGAGATATTAAGACGCGAAGTTGACGCTTGAAACACCCGACATGCACTGCTAGCGCACGTCCTGAGGCTCAGGCGTGAACCCCATGCTGCCCGTAATCGCAATGTGATTGATATGCGTAATCACACTTCCATACTTATCAAGAGGTCCGAAATGAATAATACGGTCTGCTGCCATCCTGCATTAACGTTGTACATTCCAGCAGGTATTTATCCCATAGGCTAGGGGTGATGCGGTTCTGTAACATATCTGTGTACCGCAACATTAGTCACAAAGTTAACTTCGCTTATCGTTAATCCGTTACTAAAAAGGTAATGCTGTTCAACGTTAAAACTTTACTTTACTGTAGATCTAGCGCAAGTTAATCATTCACTCGTAATAGTAAAATTCTTGTTGGTGGTTTTAGTGAAACGAGCAAGTGGATTAAAAGTTTTACCGTTGTTTCGAACCTCTTGATAAGTATGGAGGTGTGATTACACATGTCAATCACATCGCGATTACGGGCAGCATGGGGTTCACGCCTGAGCCTCAGGACGTGCACTAGCAGCGCATGTCGGGTGTTTCAAGCGTCAACTTCGCGTCTTAATATCTCGGGATGTAATGGGAATATTGTGATGCAATCAATGCCATTGTGTATGTGATTTGTCATGCTATGGATTTATGAAGAAAAAATATAGGAGGTTAGGAGGTCCATTTAAAAAAACATAAGTTTGTGTTAAAAAACACATATGCTTTCGTTTTAGAATGTTTCCAAATATGGGCCCCAGCCCTACATTGATACCGGTGAAAGTCGTTTTCCAATGGCTGTTATTGTTCCAGAGATATTTTGGGTGGACAAGATAGCTGGGACACCCTGTATATTAAGAACAATAAGGGACCCAAGACTGAACCCTGTAGGACACCATTCTTGATGCCTCCCCAGTTAGAGGACTCTGCTGGTTTTTGTAGACTATCTGCACTGTCAATTTCAACCTTCTGCATTCTTCCAGTTAAGTATGAATTAAACCATTTGTGCACTGTCCCATTCATACCACAATACTTAGGCTTATCTAGAAGAATTTCACGATTCACGCAATCAAAAGCCTTTCAGAGATAGCAAAATATCCCAATGGGTGATGTTCGGTTATTCATTGCATTTAATATTTGATCAGTTAAAGCATATATAGCATTTCCTGTTGAAAAGCCTTTCTGAAAAGCAAAGTAACATTTTGTTAGTACTTCATTTTTACAAATATGTGATGCTACTCTTGAATACATTACTTTTTCAAGAATTCTGGATAAGGCTGTCAGAAGTGAGATTGGGCAGTAGTTGTTAGCATCAGATCTATCCCCTTTTTTATGCAATGGTTTAACAATAGCATATTTCAGTCTACCTGGAAAAATTCCCTGTTGCAGTGAGCTACTACATATGTGCCTGAGAATCCTACTTATTTGTTGGAACAAGCTTTTAGTACTCTGTTGGAAATGCTATCACTTCCATGTGAGCTTTTGCTTTTGAGTGAATATTTTATTTTCCTAATTTCAGTAGGAGAGGTGGGTTGAATTTCAATTTTATCAAATTGCATACGTACTGCCTCTTCAATATACTGCCTTGCTTTTTCTAATAAATAGCTGGAACCTATTTTCTCTACAACACTTAAAAAAATTGTTAGTAAAGTTTTCCACTTCTGACTTCATTGTGTTTGATAGAAATGCAGTCTTCCTGTGCTCTCGGTTGCCCTGTTTCCCTTTTCACAATATTACAAATTGTTTTAATTTTATTATCAGATATGCTAGTCTCAGACATAATCCACATACTTCTGGACTTTTTAATAACTTTTCTTAATACAGTACAGTAGTTTTTATAATGTTTCATTGTTTCGGGATCATTACTCCTCCTAGCTGTAAGATACATTTCCCTTTTCTGTTTCCAAGATACTTTTATCCCTTTAGTAAGCCATGGCTTTTTACATGGTTTCTTATAATTATATTTCACTGTTTTCTTAGGGAAACTGTTTTCAAATATACTCACAAAGGTATCATGAAATAAGTTAAATTTTAAATTAGCATCACGTTCCCTGTACACCTCATCCCAGTCTAACTGTTGCAAGCTTTCCCTAAAATTTTGAAGTGTTAAATCATTAATGGAATGAACTATTTTGGAGGACTGTTTTGCATTACTGTATAGAGCTATATCATATACTGTAACTAGCTGTGCATCATGATCAGACAGACTATTCGTAACAGGAAAAGTTTTTATTTGATTAAACTTATCTTGGTCTATGAAAACATTATCTATCAGTGTGCTGCTTTCCTGTACCACCCAAGTAGAAAAATCAATAACTGATGTCAAATTGTTCACATCTGTAGCTGAGGAACCTGGACCATCCTATTTTAGAATCAAAGCATAGACTTCCTGAAACAGTTTGACTTCACCTTCACCGTACTTGAACTCACTGAATAAAAATTTGAAGTCAAGAATGCTAACCATGGACAACTGTAAGCAAGTGGCTACTTAGCCAGTATGCTTCTGTTAACATCACGCAAAGGAAAAATCATTCTAATTCTTAACTGAGTCATGTTTGTAGTCTAAGGTGCAAGTCTGGTGCAGAAGTGGAGGGAGAGAAAGATACGATGGTATAGATGAAGGAGGGAGGAGGAATGCAAAAGAGAGAGGGGAAATTATTATGCACGACATGTTTTTGTTCTGTGAGACCTGAGTTTCTCCTGGCGTATACAACTTTCAAATAACTTCTGGGAATTCAGCCAGGTAACACTTTCAGCGACCGCCGATATTTCGGCGGGAGAACACCCCGCCATTTTCAAGGCAAACTGCAACGGACAGGCGGCGTACATGCAAACAGAGTTTAAACAGAAACCTCCATCCCTGTTAACAAGGTTGCTCGCTAATTTAATCTCAACTGCCTCCCGAATCACACTGTCCCAATCCGGCTCTCTCCCTTGTCAAGAAACAGAGGGACAGACTCAATGCTACCTCACCTGCGAATTCATAGTCTCACTATCGATAGCTTTGACTTTGGCCATCTTTGGTGGCACTAGCGTTCAGTGTGTGTGTGTTATCTTTCCTGCTTGGGTCCGAGAACCGAGGTATTAAATTTGCATGTACGCCGCCTGTCCGTTGCAGTTTGCCTTGAAAATGGCGGGGTGTTCTCCCGCCGAAATATCGGCGATCGCTGAAAGTGTTACCTGGCTGAATTCCCGGAAGTTATTTGAAAGTTGTATACGCCAGGAGAAACTCAGGTCTCACATTGTTTACCTCTACGGGGAGGAAATGTATCGGTGTTTACGTAAGTTGGATAAACTTCGTAGCTGTTGAGTTAGACTGCAATGTGCTTTGTTGTTTTTATTGAGGTGTCGTGATGAAAATCATGTCCCAACATTTGCTAAGGTTGTGCACCATATTAATTCTCCTGCCGCCAATTGAATTAAGCAACGTGCTGGCTTGGCTCTTGTTCATGAAAGGATTCGTTTTACTCGTCGACGTTTGGATTCTGTTTCCAAAGAATTGTATCGTTTTCATTTAATGGTTGCATCTGAAGTGTCTGATTTCACTTGGGATTGGTTGGACGGTGCCTCATGGACCCAAGCTGACTGGGAGTACAACTCCGTTACTGCCCGGCATTTGGCAAAGTTTGAACGTTTTCATCGTGCGGAGTCGGATGTTATATCTCGACGTTCTGTGATAAATCTCACAGAGAAATCTTTTGACGACGCAACCTTATCCGTGCTAGGGAAAGGATTAAATTTTGCACCCACTCCGAAGAATTTGCCGGTAGTTGATTTTATTAGTTCAATTGAACAGGCAGTTTGCAAACTACCTCCTGAGGAAGTTAGGAGGGAGGCATGCCGTGTTTTGACTAGGGCTCGTCCACCCAAGAGTAATGTAACAGCAGCAGAGAGGGCTGCTTTACGCTCTCTCAAAGTTGATCCCAGTATTGTTATTTTACCTGCTGACAAGGGCAATGCCACCGTTGTTTTAAATAAACATGATTATGTACAAAAGATGCAACGTTTACTATCTGATTCAACGTATCGCAGAATCGATGCTGACCCCACGAAAAGTGTTGAGAGAAAGACCAACAGCCTCCTGAAGAAAAGTGGTTTGTCGCAGGACACAATCAAGAGGCTTAACACCTATAGTGCGGTTCCCCCTAGGTTATATGGCCTTCCAAAGGTTCATAAGGAAGGGGTTCCTTTCCGTCCTATAGTGAGTAACATCGGCGCCCCGACATATTGTGTATCCAAGCATCTTGCTTCTCTGTTGAGTCCACAAGTAGGACGGTGTGAACATCATATCAGGAACTCAGCTGATTTTTTTACGTCGTTTGGAGGGACTGAGGCTGAATGACTCTGATATTTTAGTGAGTTTCGATGTGGTCTCTCTCTTCACTCGTGTTCCTCTGTCTGATTCGTTGCGGTTAATTGAAGCCAGGTTTGGTGCTGATTTAACTAATCTCTTTAGGCATGTGTTGACATCCACTTACTTTTTATTTAATGACCAGTATTACGAGCAGACAGATGGAGTTGCGATGGGTAGTCCGTTGTCTCCTGTGATCGCAAATTTGTTTATGGAAGACTTCGAGGAACGTGCATTGGAGTCGGCGCCTTTAAAACCTGCCTGTTTCTATAGATACGTTGACGATACCTTCGTTGTTTGGCCTCACGGTAGGGAGAATTTGAATGTCTTTCTAGAACATCTGAACTCGATCCACCCGAACATTCGTTTTACGATGGAGGTGGAAAAGGATGGTTGCCTTCCCTTTCTCGACGTGTTGGTTAGGAGGAAGGATGATGGATCATTGGGACATGCAGTCTACAGGAAACGTACTCACACCGACTTGTACTTACAAGCTAATAGTTGTCACCATTCGGCTCAGCGTGAAGGGGTACTTCGTACCTTGGTACACAGGGCACATATCGTTTCTGACGCCGAGACTTTGCCAGCTGAGCTGTCCCATCTTGAAGTTACATTTTGTCAAAATGGTTACAGTGATAGACAGATTGAACGTGCGTTGCGCTATCGACCAACTGTACATCAGGTGATTGATGATAATTCTGAGTCAACACCTAAGTCTACTGCCTTCTTGCCTTACGTAGGAAACACGTCCAATAAGATCGGTCGTATTTTACGGAAATACAATGTGAAATGTGTTTTCCGACCTCCATCTAAAATTAGAGCACTTTTGGGTTCCGTTAAGGATGATCTTGGACTGCGTAAGGCGGGTGTATATCGTGTCCCTTGTAGCTGCGGCATGGCATATATTGGTCAAACTATCAGGACCGTGGAGGACAGATGTACTGAGCATAAACGGCACACACGATTACAGCAGCCAAATAGATCTGCTATTGCCGAACATTGCTTGGATACTGGTCACTCCATGTTATATAATAACACCGAGATATTGGCATGCACGTCCAGCTATTGGGACAGTGTGATTCGGGAGGCAGTTGAGATTAAATTAGCGAGCAACCTTGTTAACAGGGATGGAGGTTTCTGTTTAAACTCTGTTTGGAATCCGGCTCTCTCCCTTGTCAAGAAACAGAGGGACAGACTCAATGCTACCTCACCTGCGAATTCATAGTCTCACTATCGATAGCTTTGACTTTGGCCATCTTTGGTGGCACTAGTGTTCAGTGTGTGTGTGTTATCTTTCCTGCTTGGGTCTGAGAACCGAGGTATTAAATTTGCATGTACGCCGCCTGTCCGTTGCAGTTTGCCTTGAAAATGGCGGGGTGTTCTCCTGCCGAAATATCGGCGGTCGCTGAAAGTGTTACCTGGCTGAATTCCCGGAAGTTATTTGAATGTTTTTGTTCTGTCAATATAAACTTGTAGCATAATGCTGTTTATGGTGCTTTGTTGTTCTGTACCTACCTTCAATGCGAAAACTTGCAATACTCACATTTTCAGCACTTCAGTATATTGTTTTCTCGATAGATTATTATTCAATGCTCTTTGCTAATGTTTCATTTGTGGTAAATAAATAAATAAAATTGATAAAATAAAAAACCAGGAAGTGTTTATCCCAAACAAAATCTTTCAACATATTTGCGCTACAAATTTTATTTACATGATGAATGCAAGTACACAGTTATTATGAAAGATCAGTAATCCAAATATTTTAACATGTTTTACGAAAGAAAGTGTGCTGCTTTTCACATAGGCAATGAAGAACAATGGTTATGACTTTTTTTTCCATGATGTGTTTCACCATTCTGTGCCTCATTCGCCAGCATAAAACACCAAAGGATGAGATTACTCTTATCGGTCCACCACAAAAACCAGCACTCGTACAGCCCATGTCAATGTAAGCAATCAACAGAAATGAGAAAACTATAAAAATTCAATGTATCGTGTCATATAAAATGTTAAAGAAAATCTGTCAGCAACTGAACTGCTATAGTTATAATAATTCATGTAATACAGTCTATAAATTGGCTCTGTCTTAAGCATAATAATCATCACACCAAATGGAGGCTTATGGGACTGCAAGGACATATCAGCAAATGGGAGAGAAAATAAAGATATGAAAAAAAATTTAAAAAGAAACTTAAAATTCAGACCATAATGGTTTTGTTGCAATTTAATCTGCATGAGAATAATCTCCTGAAAAGAGGTAGTGCTTACATGGAGGAATAAAAGAAAAGTCTTTCATAACTGAATCAACATGCAGATTGCACACACAGTAAAGATGAAACACAACATGACTTTTACAGTCTCATTTACAAGAGCATTCAATAGTCAGTAGTAACAAAATCAATGGTAATTCCCATTTATGAACTGGTGCAATATAATAATTAAAAAACTAGAGCAAATGATCTCAAAAACATCAGCACAATTGAAACATTTAAAAAAGTAATTATATAAATAAAATTCTCACCTGCAGCTATTTATATATGTACATACATACATCTCATGATATAAAACTTATCAGTCATTCATCAAGTCTGTGTGAAATATCACACTTAACTGTAATGTAAATCCATATAATACAAAATAAAACACTCTTTTAGGCCTTCCAAAGCATTTTTACAACTGAGAACTCATAGCACATTTCATATTTTACTTCTATTGTACAAAGAGTAACAGCCAAATGCTGCAGACAGTTACACAATTAGTACTTCTTAACAGGCACTGTACCTGTAACAAAATATCACATTAAAGCTTACAGCTATTTGAGAACACTAAGAACTTCTGCAGCATCTTAGATACTAAGTAATCCTGTGGAGAATATTTGGCAACAGTACATGTGTTGTAAATGATTGTAGGCAGCTTTAGTTATTTCTCAGCAGTAAAGTCCATATACATTAGTACTCAAGAATTTTTCAGATTTTTTTCTACCCCTCACAGTTTGGTAAGTCTAAGGCATCTTATCATCATCATCATCATCATCATCACAAAGAAAGGCTCACACATTTAATGAGTTCTGAGAATATCATGAAGAATTCAGTTCGCACATACACTTTACATAAGGCAGTACATGGTTGGCCATAACTGAGATTACTTTAACAAAAGAATTAAGTTGAAAAAGACCCAGACCAGAACAAAAGAAGGAATTCTAGGATTTCCACAAGTCTTAAGAAATATTTTGGAGCTATACAAATACATACAAACTATGCTTAACAGTACACTGGACAAAAAATATCACAACCACCAACCAAACAAACAAGTGAAGACCACAGGAATGGAATCTCAATTGTGTTCTGCAGACAAAAGTTACTGGCACACCTGCACAGAGAGAAGGGATTACTGTGATGGTGTCAACTCTTGAAGTAATCTGAAAATATCAAGTAAAAGTAAATTCAAAATTCATCAAATCTCACACCAAGACAATTTTATCAAACAGAGTTCTACTGGGTGTAACAAAATGATACTGACAAACCTCAAGGGTTCATAGACGGTGCTTTAAGGGACATCCCCAAACACTGTTACCGAGAATCAGAGACATTGTGACCAATATCTGCCGCTATGCCACTCATTTGTTGGAAAGCATGCTTTTGTCCATTGATGGACCACAAGTGTCCTTGTAATGGATTCAGTACGTTTTACTGTATGTAATGCATTCCACCAGCTGCAATAACGATGTAGACACTTGTATAAACAACGACTGCACAAACCTCAATGTAAAAACTCCTTTTCACTGACATGGGTAATCTAACAGCAGGCACTGGCTACTCTAACTTTGAAGCTCTGTAACATTGTTGGATTCCTATCTTCAATTTGCTCCTGAAGACACCCACTACAACCCTTCAAAGTTCGTTGGTACTGGATTGTTACACCTTGTACTTGGAAACTCATACTCAGCACAATATATCGTGCTACAAATATTAATATTAAACAATGGAAAATCCAGGATGGAATGTAACAACTGTGCTGCAATCTAAGTGAGTGTGAGAACCAACAAGCTGTCTGTCCACATCAATGTCCGCCAACAAACTGTGACCAAGAAACAACCAGACCACCCTGTTGCTGAACATGCCATCCAACATGACATTCTTCACTTCAATGGCTGCTTCACAGCATGTGCCATCTGGATACTTCCCACCAACACCAGCTTTTCTGAATTGTTAAGTAAGGAGCACTCCCTGCAATATATCCTACATTCCCGTAGCCAGCCTGGTCTCAATCTTCATTAGTCATTGTTCTTATCCTTAGCCCCTTCCCTGTTCCTATCCCAGTAGTACAAAGCCCTCTATTCTGTCAACACACCCAGTATTTTTACTTCTCTCCTTTTCCACAAACCACCCATCCCCCTTCTTTTCGTCTAACCTCCTGACTGCACCTAGCTGCTACCCCCACCCAGTTGCCTCTCCCATAATGCCCTGCTGCTCATGGTCTGGCTCCAGCTGCCAGAGACTGATGTCATGTGTATGAGTTATGAGTGAGTGGGTGTGACAGTATTTTTGTTGTGCCTTTCTGCAACTCCGCACCTCCACTTTATGGTGAGCAGCAAATATTAATATCAGTAAGATAAATATCATAATGTGGAAATCAAAAGGTCCATATATAGGAGTCTATATGAAACAGAGATATTTAAAGCCAATCTCGAATGGGAAACCTGCCAAGATATCAACAAAACAGAAAACTTGCAGGACAAATATAGTCAATTTCTGCAACATTCTTCAACATCCTTTCATAGCTCTTTCCCTGGAGGAGGGGGAGGGAGGGAGGGGGAGGGGGAGGGGAGAGAGAGAGAGAGAGAGAGAGAGAGAGAGAGAGAGAGAGAGAGAGAGAGAGAGAGAGAGAGAGAGAGATGGGGGGGGGGGGGGGGGGGGATATGTAATTGCATTGGTGGGATGAATTAAGTGAAGTACAAAAACATTTCTACCTAGTAAGTGTACCTGTGCAGACAACATTAAACATCCACCTCAAAGCATGAAAATGTTAATTTGTACTTTTAACAGGAATGGTACAAGAGATGGGGCAGAATTTTCCAACAGCCACATTACAAAGTTCTTTCAAATGCAGCGAGATCTGCCCCACTGATTTAAATATAGACATTACCTTGTTGACAAGCAAAAGCTTAACGAAGTAAACACATATGCAGCTACATACTCCACAAGCCACAGCATGGAGCACAGCAGAGGGTACTTTGTACCACTACTAGCCATTTCCTTTCCTGTTTCACTTATAAATTGTACACAAAGCATCTACATAACACTTGCATGCTGATCGAGCCTACCAGTAAAAATCTAGCAGAATGCCTCTGAACTGCTTTGATGTCTTCCTTTACCCGACTAGGTGGGGATCCCACACACTCAAGCAATACTGAAGAACAAGTTGCACTGGTGTTCTGCACATGGTCTCCTTGCTACAGCAGATGAGTTACACTTCCCAATAAAACAATGTGTACAATTTGCCTTCCCTGCTACCATCCTTAAATGCTCGTTCCATTTTATATTGCTCTTCTATGTTACATCTCAATATTTAATCAACATGACTGTGTCGAGCAGAACACTGCTAATGCTGTATTCAAATGTTACAGGATTGTTTCTCCTACTCATCTGCACTGAGTTACATTTTCCTATAGTTAGAGCAAGCTATCAGTCATCATATAATTAGAAATTTTCTCTAATCATCTTGTATCCTCCTACAGTCACTCAACAATGACATTTCCATACACACCACCATCAGCAGCAGCAGGCTGAAGATTGCTGCTCATCCTGTCTGCCAGATCATTTACTCCTTTTGTCAGAAAAAGTTCCAGGACAAGCTTTTTTTTTATTTCTGATATTGCAAAAAAAAAAAAAAAAGACAAATGTTTTTATGTTACATTGAAATGACCTTGGCCATGTTTCTGTGCAAGCTAACTAGGTAGCAGGGCTGTGCTTAGCAACATGCTGTTTTGATTCCTGGTGGATTAGTTGTGCTGACACAATGGATACTTATTGTGAGCAAAGAGTGAACAGTGAGTGTTAAGCTCCGGAAAACTGATAATGAAATGTGGACGATGATTAAGCAAACATATGCAGGTGAGGCACTTTCACGAAGACACATTTTCGAGTAGCACAAAAGGTTTCATAAAGGCAGAGATCCAGTGCAACATAATCCCAGAGCTGGTCGCCCATCCTACAACACACACTGATGCGAACGTGGAGCACGCAAGACAGTTATTGCAAGAAGACCATCATGTAACTGTGCATGCAATATCAGAAGAGCTTAACTTTAATGTGCCATAAGATTTTACGCAAAG
Source organism: Schistocerca americana (assembly GCF_021461395.2). Taxonomy (NCBI): domain Eukaryota; kingdom Metazoa; phylum Arthropoda; class Insecta; order Orthoptera; family Acrididae; genus Schistocerca; species Schistocerca americana. The sequence continues at coordinate 570,167,179 of NC_060121.1, forward strand.
ATTTAGTGAAGCGGAGACTTTCTGCAAAATTTGTCCCTCACACACGAGCAGACGAACAGAAAGGGGAAAGATGAGGAATTTCTGCTGAATTACTGGATAGAACCAGACGTGATTCCATGTTTTTGTCAAAGACTATTGCTGGGGATGAAAATTGGTGTTACCAGTATGATCCTCACACAAACCATCAATGTGCGGAATGGCGGAGTCCTCGATCACCAGCCTTGAAAAAAGTCAAACAACAACCTTCAAGAACAAAGGCAATGCTGATTGCGTTCCTAGATAGTTCACGAGCAGTACCTCCCTCCAGGTCAAACAATGAACCAAATCTTGAAATCTTATTTGTGGCATCATTGTCAGGACTGGTTCTTACTGCATGACAATGCAGGGCCCCACACTGCTTTACCTGTTACGGAGTATTTGGCCAGACATTCTGTTATTGCCATTCCAAATCTGCCATATTTGCCCTACCTCTCGCCTTGTTATCTTTTTCTTGTTTCAGCAACTGAAAAGGCGGCTGAAGGGGAAGCTTCATAAAGATATCGCAGACATTCAACGGGCTGTAACAAATGAGCTTACGAGCATTGTAGTTGAAAATTTCGCTGCTGCTTGCTTCCAAGTCCTCCAGAAATGCTTGCAACTATGTGTAGATAGCCAAGAGGACTACTTTGACATAAGCTAGAATCATTATTTGGTAAATGTAACTATCTGTGGGAAAAAAAGTGAAAACAACCTTTCCTGGAATTTTTCTGGCAAAGGGAGTATGTATACAAAAAATAACAGCAGTCCTATCAGACTGCCCTGGGGCACTCCTGATGATACCCTTGTCTCTGAGGAACACTCAAGTGGAGGACAACTTATTGGGTTCTACTACTTAAGAAGTGTTTGAGCCACTAACATACCTGGGAACCTATTCCGTATGTTCATATCTTTGTTTGTTCGTATTTTTGTTAACAATCTGCAGTAGGGCACCATGTCAAACACTTTCCCAAATCTAGGAACACAGAATTTGCCTATTGCCTCTATCCATGGTCTGTAGGATATTTATCATATGAGAAATACATGAGTGACACTTTCTAAATCTGTGCTGAGATGTGAACAGAAGCTTTTCTGTCTCAAGGAAATATATTATATTTGAACTCAGAATATGTTCAAGAATTCTCTTGCACATTGACGTTAAGGATATTAGTCTGTAACTATGTGGATCTGTTCTTTTATGCTCATGATACATGGGAATGGCTTCTTTCCAACCATTTCAGGCTCAGTGCTGAGTGAGATATTCATGATAAATGCAAGCTAATCAAGGGGTCAATGCCGTAGAACACTCTCTGTAAAACCACACTGGGATTCAATCTGGACATAGTGACTTACTTGTTTTCAAAGAATTCAAAATAAAAATTCTGTCCACCAGTCTGACACAAATCCTACATAGTCCTGGTCATATGTTATGGCAGTAAATGAATCAAAGCCATCTATCTAGGCTGTTAGTGACCACACGGTCACCAAAATGGAAGACTATGACAAATGCGGAATCAATAAATTCCTTTTTCTAAAATTTTTTTCACTGTGGACGATTGTACAATGGTTCCTCCTTTCAATCATTGCATGAATACCAAAAGACATAGCAAACAATGGAAAATCCAGGATGGAATGTCATATGTGAATCTTTTTATTGTGCCTATCGCGGCTCAGTATCTCTGCTACATGGTAAAAGTCATAGCAAGATATGTAATGGCAGGATAAAAATTGGAAATCACTCGCTCGACAATGGTAAGGGAACTGGACCTATTGGTAAATGTATAAAATTCTACAGAAGACTACATGAAAGAGCTTGCTCCTCTTGTAGCATCACTATAGGTTGCTGGAGAAATGAATGATTACAAAATAGTGCAGATTATTCACATTTTCATGAATGCTTGTCAAACAGATGTATGTACTGATGGTGCACATCATTGACAATCTGCTGCAGAATTTAGGAAAACATTTCAATCTCAGATATTATAACCTTTCTGTACAGCAAAAATCTCTTGTGTAGAAATAAACATAGATGCAGCAAACAATTATCTCACAAAGCACACTTTGTTTTACTCCTTCGCAAGACTAAGAAAAACGTATGCCATGTTTCGTGATTTCAGGGGTGCTTACGACACAGCTCCCCATTGCCATGTATTGAACAAAAGATGGGGACTGAAGGTTTGTAGCAAACAGAACACAGAATGTTATTCTTAATGGAGAGGAATTTTTCAGGTGTAAATGTAGCTTTGAGTATATCCCGAGAAAATGATATAATTATGACAAAGTTCCACAAGACTGTTCACAGATGCTGATGGTTTTTTTTTTGTCACCAGTCTTCTGGCTTATGTGATTTGGCGCACCATAAATTCTTGATTGTGCAAACCTCTTCATCTCCAAGTAGCACTTGCACCCTATCTCTTCTATTATTTGTTGGATGTGTCCCAATTTCTGTCTTTCCCTACAGTTTTTATCCTGTATTCTCCCTTTAGTACCACGGAAGTTATTCACTGATGTCTTAATTTATGTCCTAACATCCTCTCCCATATCATTGTTAATGTTTCCCCACATGTTCCTTCCTTCACCGATCCTGCGGAGAACCAATGCACTGCTTATCAGTCCACCTAATTTTTAACATCCTTTTATAGCACTACATCTCAAACACTTTGCGTCTTTTTTTTTTCCTAGTTATTCTAAAGTCCAAGATTAACTTCCATATAATGCTGTGCTACAAACCTACATTCTCAGAAACTTATTCCTTAAATTAAGGGCTATGTTTGATAGCAGAAGTTCTCTTTTGGCAAGGAATTCCCTCTTCGCCTCTGCCAGTCTGTTTTTTATGCCTTCCTTGCTTCATTTGTTGTGTTGTTTTGCTTTTGTGTTATTTTGTTTTCAAGGTAGCAGAATTTCTTAACTTCATTTACTTTGTGGTCGCCAATTTTAACGTTAAAGTTTGTTGTTAATCTTATTTCTGTTTCTCATCATTATTTTCAACTTCCTTGGATTCTGTATGCTACAGAATGACATCAGTTCTGCCGAGATCCTGGATGATGCAAGACAGCAATCTGCTCATTGCTGGGAATACAGCATAACACTCCGCCTCTCATCATTACTACTACTACTACTACTACTACTACTACCGGACCAATGGTTGCTTCCAAAGCCTACCGGTCAGCACCTGCAAAATATGCCACAGGGAAGAAAAAATTTCTAGAACTATTGGCTGCAGGGACTATTCGACATTGAGATAGTCCATGGACATCTCCCCTCCATTTGCTTGTGGGGACTCTCACACCTGAAGCACATTAACTATACTGGCTGCTGCCCCATTCTGCATCTCCAGGATTTCACAGTCACATTAACAGGCATTTAGCTGTTCAGCACGATTGTTTTTCAAAATGGGAATCACCATATTCAATACACAAAAGGCAACAGTAACCATGCCCTTCAGTTTCTCTGAATACACCAGAATGCTGTTTGGCCTAAGGAATGCGGCTCAAACATGGCAGCAATTCGACAAAGTCCTGCTTTGTGTATCTGCATTGTGTGTTAGTTTTCCCCAACTCTGCCACTGAACATGGCAAAAACCTGCAAATTATTTTTTTTACAGATGTTCTCATTACATATTAACAGACAAGTGCATGCTTTGACAACAGGAGGTGGAATTTTTGGGGCACTTTACAAACTAAGGTTGACTTGATTCAGTCATTGCCCCTCCCAGGGAACTTTCAGCACTTCCGCCATTTTCTGGGTATGGATAACTTCTACATGCACCACGTGTCCCAGAGCTCAACCATACACCATGTGATCAAAAGTATCCGGACACCCCCAAAAACATACATTTTTCATATTAGGTGCATTGTGCTGCCACCTACTGCCAGGTACTCCATATCAGCGACCTCAGTAGTCATTACATATCGTGAGAGAGCAGAGTGGGGCACTCCGCGGAACTCACGGACTTTGAACATGGTCATGTGATTGGATGTCACTTGTGTCAGACGTCTGTAAGCAAGATTTCCACATTCTTGAATATCCCTAGGTCCACTGTTTCTGATGTGATAGTGAAGAGAAGGCATGAAGTGACACACAGAGCACAAAAGCATACTGGCCGACCTCATCTGTTGACTGACAGAGACCGCCGACATGTGACGAGGGTCGTAATGTGTAATAGGCAGACATCTATACAGACCATCACACAGGAATTCCAAACTGCATCAGGATCCACTGCAAGTACTATGGCAGTTAAGCGGAAGGTGAGGAAACTTGGATTTCATGGTCAACCGGCTGCTCATAAACCATACATCGTGCCGGTAAAATGCCAAACACCGCCTCACTTAGTGTAAGGAGCATACACATTGGACGATTGATCAGTGGAAAAACACTATGTGGAGTAATGAATCACAGTACACAATGTGGCAACCCGATGGCATGGTGTGGGCGTGACAAATGCCCAGTGAACACCATCTGCCAGCATGTGTAGTGCCGCCAGTAAAATTATGGGGTGATGGTGTTATGGTGTGGTCATGTTTTTCATGGTGTGGGCTTGCATCCCTTGTTGTTGGGAGGCACTATCACAGCACAGGCCTACATTAATGTTTTAAGCACCTTCTTGCTTCCCACTACTCAAGAGCAACTCCATCTTTCAACACGATCGAGAACCTGTTCATAATGCACGGCCTGTGACGGAGTGATTACACGACATTAACTTCCCTGTAATGGACTGGCCTGCACACAGTCCTGACCTGAATCCTACAGGACACCTTTGGAATGTTTTGGAATGCCGACTTCGTGCCAGGCCTCACCAACTTACATCGATACCTCTCCTCAGTGCAGCATTCCATGAGGAATGGGCTGCCATTCTCCAAGAAACCTTCCAGCACCTGATTGAACGTATGCCTGTGAGAGTGGAAGCTGTCACAAAGGCTAAGGGTGGGCCCAACACTTGTAATTTATTTTCAGCCCGATGTCCAGATACTTTTGATCACATAGCGTACAAGCACCACTCACCACCACATTCACTGGCCCAACTTTACAAGGACAATGTTCAGCAAAATGGAGCTCAGCAATGTTATCTGCATTCTACAACACCACCGCAAGCGTCAGAGGCTCAGTGCTCCTAGCACTCTCTACCCCTTCAGCATCACTAGACATTGTTGTTGAAGCCAGCCAGATTGTGACTGGAGCAGCTCTATAACAGCAAGTGAATGGTATGTGGCAGACACTTGGTATCTTTAACCATAAATTTACAGAAGCACAGACAAAATGGAGTGGCTTTGACAGGGAACTTTTGGTGGTCTACAAAGCCATTAAGCATTTTAGACTGGATGTAGAGGTACACCATTTCATAGTTTTTACCAATCACAAACCAGTTTCTTTGGTTTTCAGTACGCTCTCCCCCACCTGGGACTTTCTCAGTGCTGCAGTTCCAACACACAGAGTTAGTCAGTCAACTCCCTACTGACATTCATCACTTGCACAGTGTTGATAACGTTGTGGCTGATTACTTCTCCTGAATAAAGGTAGTTTCCATGAACATCAACTTAACACAACTGGCTACAACACAAGAAACCAACGCACAGCTACAGGTGCTCATCAACTCAACAAACACAGGAGCCTATCTGCAGAAGGTGGAGTGACATATCCCAAAACCATCCACGAGTGTTTGTTTCATTGTGTGCTTAAGCAATCCATGGATTCGCACTTTCACGAGATAACGCCGCAACAGAAATAGTGACAGACAGACTCATGAGGCCAGGTGTGCAGTGTGATGGTCGGTTATGGGTTAAAATTTGTTTGCCTTGTCAATGAGCTACGGACAACAGGTCCACAACACAAAGGTACATTCAAAAAATTTACATACGCATTTTTCTCATGCCCACATCGACCTCATAGGGCAACTCAGCTCTATGCAAGGTTTCAAATATGTATTCACCGCAACTGATAGATCCACCAGATGGGTAGAAACTGTACCCATCGCAGACAGCTCCGCAGAAACTATTGCACAAACATTTCTAAACTCATGGATTGCATGGTCTGGCCATCCTGTGAGCATGTCGATGTAACAGGGCCACCAATTTTAGTCACATTTATATTGTAATCTGGCATATTTAAGTGGCTCCAGACAGACAATGCAGCAGGCCAACTCATCTGCTGCCTACAGATACATATGTTGCAGCATGCTGCAACTGACCAACCAACCCAGACAGAATCAATCCTCTACTACTAATGCCTGCGGACATAGCTTTTGACAATGCTACACTGCCATAGAATGGACACTCGCAGGACACTCAATCTGTTTCTCTAACATTACATCCAGTACATACCAAAGCTGGATGAACCATCCACCACAAATATCCATTCTTTCTGGGAGCTCTGTTCTAAAGGAATGGGGACAGGAGGGGACAAAAAGGGAGGCTATGACGGGGGAAGAGAGGAAATAAATGAGGATGGGACAAAAGTGGAGGGGGGAGGAGAAAAAAGGAAGGGAAGGGAGGCGAAGGGAGGGAGACGGTGGAAGAGAGGGGACAAAGTTGAGGGGGTGACAAAAGGGGGGAGAGCACACAAGGGGGAAGAGGAGGTGGCACACAAGTGGGGGGATGGCACACGAGGGGAGGAGAGGAGAGGGGAGGGGAGAGCACGGGAGGGGGAGGGAGGGCACACTATGGTAGGGGAGGGTACACAAGGGCAAAAGGGGAAGGGAGGGGAGGGGAGGGGAAGGGAAGGGCAAAAGGGGAGGGGAGGGGAGGGGAAGGCAAAAGGGGAGGCGAGGGCAAAAGGGGAGGCGAGGGCAAAAGGGGAGGCGAGGGCAAAAGGGGAGGCGAGGGCAAAAGGGGAGGCGAGGGCAAAAGGGGAGGCGAGGGCAAAAGGGGAGGCGAGGGCAAAAGGGGAGGCGAGGGCAAAAGGGGAGGTGAAGGGCAAAAGTGGAGGTGAAGGGCAAAAGTGGAGGGGACGGGACAAATGGGGAGGGGAACGGACAAGGCGGGCAAAAGTAGAGGTGAGGGGACAAAAGGGGGAGGGGTGGGGGAGGAGGGGAGGGGGCTGTGTGCCAATGAAAAAGAGCACCACTTGAGAGAAACAAAATTTGCACTTTTCGCACAATAAGCTACAAGCGATGAATCAAAATCTACAGGTGGATTCTTTATGTCTGTCAAAAAGATGCACGGGTATCTATAAAGGCCTGTGGGATATCAGAACACATTTGCAACAAAGTTAAGGTTTTTGGCACATGGGTACAGCAAATTACAACACACAATACTGTCTTCACACATATCCGTGATATTTGATGATATTGTTGAAATTATAAATACATTACTTACAATGTAATAACAACCCCTCCCCTCCCCACCTCAGTAAGTAATGTATCATATTCTGTAACCATTTTACTAAGAAAACTTTCTGTGACTTAGAACTATCAAAGATAAATAAAAAGAGAGAAGTTGCTATCACAACACAACTACAGAATGTATTTACAGTTTGTTATTATTAATCTCCTATTTTGTATGGTGTTGAAACACCTAAAAATAAATACAATACAATTACCAGCCACTTACGAACATGCTTTTTCTTTTCCAGTTTTAGTATGCAGTAATATTTATTCACTTCTGATTTCTTACTAAAGGAATACACCAAGGTGACGAGTCGTTGGACAGCGGTATGTACACAAACAGATGGCGATGCTACCATGTACACAGGGTATAAAAGAAAACTGCATTTGCAAAGCTGTCATTAGTACACAGGTGTGTCATGTGAAAAGGCTATGAGTATGATTATGACTACATGGCAGGAATTAGCAGATTTTGAAAGTGGAATGGTAGTTGGAGCTAGACACATGGAACATTCTATTTTGGGAATTGTTGTGGAATTCAATAAACTGAGATCCACCGTGTAAAGAGTAAGCCAAGAATACCAAATTTCAGGTGTTTCCTATCACCTCAGGCAATGCAGTAGCCCCACAGCCTTCAAGTAGTACTGAGAGCAGCGTCTGCATAGAGTTGTCAATGCAAACAGACAAGCAATATTGGGTGAAGTAACTTCAGGAATTGAAGTAGGATTTACGGTGAACTTATCTGTTAAAACAGTGCAGCAAAATGTGGCATTAATGGGCTACAGCAGCATATATCCAATGTATGTGCCTTTGCTAACAGCGCAACATTGCCAGCAGCACATCTCCTGGCCTCCTGACCACATCGATTGGACTCTAAGTGACTAGAAAACCATGGCCAGGCCAGGCAAGTCCCGATTTCAGTTGGTAAGAGCTGATGGTAGGTTTTGTGTTTGGTGCAGACCCCACAAACCTATGGGCCCAAGGTGTCAACAAGGTGCTGTGCAAGCTGGTGATGGTGGCTCCATAATAGCATGGGCTGTGTTTACATGGGATGGACTGGGTCCTCTGGTCCAACTGAACCCATCATTGACTGGAAATGGTTATGTTCAGCTACTTGGAGACCATTTGCAGCCAAACAATGATGGAATTTTTATGGATGGCAAAGCACCTTGTCACCGGGTCACAATTGTTCACAATTGCTTAGAAGAACATTCTGGACAAATCGAGCCAATGATTTTGCCACTTGGATCACCTGATATGAATCCCATTGAACATTTATAGGACATAACCAAGAGATCAGTTTGTGCACAAAATCCTCCCAGCAACACTTCCATATTATACATGGCTACAGAGGCAGCATTGCTCAGTATTTCTGCAGGGGATTTCCAGTGACTTGTTGACTCCATTCCACATCGAATTGTTGCACTATGCTGGGCAAAAGGAGGTCTCACATGTTATTAGGAGGCATTCCATTACTTTTCCACCTCAGTGTACAACAATAAATGTTATTGGGTAATGGTTACTCACCTGTCATACGAACAGTGGCTCTCACACAGTGAGCATTGCTACTAGCAGTACAAATAACTGCTTACAGTATTTCTTTAACAGTTGCCTACATGAAGTTTGAGGATAGACACCAGGTGATATATTTACAGAATATTTCTATGTGACGAACACTATCTACATGCAGGATTGCCCCAGGAAACTGTTCCTTGTGGCATCAATGAATGGTAGTACACAAGTACATCAATTTTTTAATGCTTTCATCAGCAATATCAGTGATCACAAATGGGGTCAACATTGAAATTGTGTCTTTGGGAAGATCTATCACAGGTGATTTTGTATTCAGCTTCTGATCAATAGTTCCTCTCCTCCATGTTATTTGGTTCAACATTTTCTTTCCTTCATGAGATTTTATTATTGATGATAACACATCTTGCCTTGTACAGAACTGAAAGAACTTTTTTTTCCCTAAGTGACAGACCACTGACCAACAACCAATCAATAACATTTTTGAGTATTTCCTTTGTGGTTGCAGTTGTGATCTGCTTGATTTACAATGCTTGCATCATTTCTAAAGAGCACTAGCTCTGCTTTATTAGTACAACATGGAATGTAATTTACGTACTGCACAAACAGAAGTGGTCGTAGATTATTTGAACCCTGTGAAACACAAGCAATAATTCGTCCCCAGTAAGGACGACATTGACGATGGAAATGGCATGAGCTAACTAACACAACTTTTGGTTCCTTTCAGTTCCTCTTTGTTGTCAGCCACTCAGACAAACAATGAAATTTTTTATCAGATGACTGGTAAATGCCAGCATCATTTCTTGAGCTAAACACATTCAACGCTCAAAGATTTCTCCTGTGACATGTTATACATGAGGTAGTCACGAGAGAGCGAGTGCGAGTTTGTGTGTGTGTGTGTGTGTGTGTGTGTGTGTGTGTGTGTGTGTGTGTGTGTCCGGGTCCGAAACTGTATATAGAACCTGTAGTGAGAACAAAGTCTTCTGACACTGGGTTCTTTGGCAAAAATAAGTAACCACACTTGATAAAAGCACAATCCTCCGACATCATGTGCATCTGCATACATGTTCCACAAGCGACCATACGGTGCATGGTGAAGAGTACCGTGTACAGTTACTCGTCATTTCCTTCCCTGTTCCATGTTAAAGATATTGGTCTACGTGGATCTGTTCTTTTACCTGTTCTGCAACTCAACAGCAAACGAAATTGAACAATTGGGTTTATCTGTATTCTTACTCTTTAAATTTTCAGGTATGTTGCAGTACTTTGATAATTTCTTTACCACTGTAAAATTCCTGATTAAGAACGGTTCTAAAATTTTGTATTATGTATATGATGTAAAACATAAATTGACATCCAGTGCATTTTTTCATGAAGTTGAACAGGGTGATGCTGACAAGAAAATATAATACAGCCTCAAAAGTAAGGTCATACACACTTGGATTTGAAACAATGCCAAAAGAACAGTATGAAACTTCCTGGCTGGTTAAACTGTGTACCAGAATGGGACTCAAACTTGAAACTTTTGCCTTTCATACACAAATGTTCTGTCAACTGAGGTACCCAAGCCACAACTCACAAGCCTCACTGATAACTTTACTTCAACCAGCACTTGTTCCCATTTTCCACATTTCATGTACATTCTCCTGCATCCCTTGTGGGACTAGCAGTCCTGGAGGAAAGGTTAGCCACAGGATAGGTGAAAATTTCCAGAATTCTGCAAATGGAACAGACTTAAACCCAGGCTAATTACAATGTGTTATCTACATCACAAACTACACTCCTTGCAATCTGAAAACTTATGAACATTTCTAATGGCAAAAACTTCGTAAGTGCTCCTTTATTGCAAATGTATGCAACACTGTTACACAAAAATCCAAAGTTGTTATCTATAACTGTCAGGTCAAAGTCCTGTAACATACACTTACAAAGGAGTGGCCTCAATGGAAAGAAAGAGAAAAACTATAAACATTCCAATAAGACAACAGACTTCAGCTGAACAGTGCTTGGCCTCTTCAAAATTACAAGGCCACACATCAATGACTCAAGTCCCAGCATGAATCAGTAAAATAGTAATGCATTTCAGTATCACTCCCCAATGTGTGAGTATAAATTGTAGCCAATAACAACACAACCAGGACTTAACATTGCATACAGAACAATATTACATGTTTGAAACTAACTGTGGGCAATACCTACACACAAGCATAACCTACAATTGACAATGATGAGAACTGCTGAAAGGAAATGAGACAGTTGTCACATGCTGAATTTCACTCTGAGTATGCAGTCTTACACCTTATTCAAGTTTCCCACATCCCCTTTTCCTTTTGGGTCATCAATCATCAGACTGGTTTGATGCAGCCACACACTTTCATCTCCTGTGCCATTCTCACCATCTAACAGCAACACCTGCGCCACACGTTTTCAATGATTAGTTGTATATATTTCAATGTCTCTCTGCCCTTACAGTGTCTGTCCTCTTTGGCTCCTCCAGCAGAATGGAAGTTTTTCACTGATATCTTATTAATTCATGTCTTATCATTCAGTTTCTCATGAACTCTGTCAAGAATATCCTTGTTTTTTATCTTTTAAGTCCATTTAATTTTTAACATGCTTCTGTAACACCACATACTAACTGCTTCATTTCTCTTCTTTTATGGTTTCGACATAGTCCATAAATTATTTTGATGCTAATCATATAGCAGATTTTCCAGAGGCAGAGGTTCAACACTATTTCAGTTAGAATCTCCAACTTGCTCCAGTTTCACAGCATGCACAGGGAAATAAGTCAAGTAGGTAGGTTCAGCTGTCTGCTTCTGTTTCCATCAGATTTTTTGATACATATGTATACGATAAGCTTCCGAAATGAATGTGTGTGTGTGTGTGTGTGTGTGTGTGTGTGTGTGTGAGAGAGAGAGAGAGAGAGAGAGAGAGAGAGAGAGAGAGAGAGAATTAGGAACACAGAGAATAATAAAACTGTCTCATCATATGAATGCATGAGAATAAAATATTTTTACCAGCATTAAGTTTGCAGTGACTGTTAAATAATCATTTCCAAACATAAAAAGACCTTTTGTTTCTTTCGAACAACTGCTACATACCTGCCCTTGATTTTTATACAAAAGTTGAAGTTGCCTTCACCCCAAAAGAAATGCCATAGGTTAAAGTAGTAATAAATAACAAAAAGAATTAGGATCAGCTATGGACTGAAGTCCATACCAAGGGATCTGTAGTCTATCACTTAATCACAGTCACCAACTAACACAGTAGTTCCCATTTAGAAACAACAGTATTCTCAGTGACAATGCTTCTCTACGTGGCACATCTTCTGGCTTCTGATTATTGTTCATGACACACATATACTTCTTCACTGGGACAGTGTTTTCACAATTTTTCATGGCCCTTGATTAGGCTTAGCTACTATTTGGCATATGCCTATTTCCTACTGTGTGGACTTCAAGGACCAGTTTGTATTTTACATAGCTGAAAAATGCCCTCTTTTAATAAAAGTTTGCATATTTTTAATTTTTTATCCTGTGACTATGGCATGTTATCGTGCATCATTATGTTTGTACTCAATAAATTAAAATTTGCCTGTCATTCAAGACGTAAACTTTTTCTCGCATCTTACCTCATATAAGCCTTTTCGAGTTGCCAGCTTTTTGTTAGCAGTTTCTGAATTGCTCTTACTTTTAACATGTTCCTTTGGTGTTGTTGCTGCTAACTATTAATTGGTAAAGAAGGTTTTGGCAGTAAGGATTTTAAGGTTTAGCTACCATTCATTTTGTTTAGTAGTGAGATGTTTTTCAATAGCAGTGACACATGTGTATGTACTTTCACCTCATGACTGTGGCACATTATTCCACATCATCTGTGTGTCCCATATAAATCAAAAATTTGCATGCCACTCATGGAAAGGGAAAAAAAATTAAGGTTTATACATAAGCTTTAATTCAGGAGCTTGCAGTCAGGAGTTTTACTACAGTTCTGTACTGCCTGTGTTCAATAAGTTTATTTACCACTCTTAATGCTTATCATGCAACTTTCCTGTAAATTTTTCCCATTTCGCATGTAAATCACTAACTCCAATTGTTAACAGTTGAGCTGGTTGGTCTCGTGTTGTTCTTCCCATCAACAGATGGCAGTACTTGTGCCAATCAGGTTTACCAGTTTGCTTCCTCCTTCGTGTACACTTCTCCATGCTCTGCACTTGCTGGTGGTACACTGTGTCTTTTCATGGCACTTGGGGTCACAGCACAAAATACATGTCCTGATGTTCATTGCTTATTTCTTTATCCAGGCACTCGTCCACAGTATTGTCTGGTGTCACTACGGCATTGACTTAGGTTTTACCACACCTAGTGCGGCTGCTGTTTTCCAATATGTTACATGGTACTTCTTTCTTGTTTTCTCATACGTACTAATACATGTAAAAATTATTATTAGCTTCAGTCCCATGTTTCTTTTCACTATCACATCTGATGATGGGCATAGAGGCTGAAAACAGCTGTGGTTTAAGCACTGTAAAATAAAAATAACCTTACAACTGAAGTGGTATTTTCAACCTCTACTGATCATTCTGTACTGAGGCAGGCGTGCATATTTTTGCATAACCCACTAGAATATAAAAACAAATCTGTAAGAATCTCCCCAACATGTGAATGGAACAATTCAAATGTTAGTATTTGTTTTCCAAGTTTACATCACATCATAATGTATCTAGTCTTCTAGATTTAAGTTTATACCCTTATTTCCTTCAATTTTCAGTATCACAAAACAAAGACATCTTTATGTTCATTATGGCAGTGGTTATTATGAACAGCACACTGGCTGTTACAAGCACTTACTCCTAGGATCGTGTAGGAGTTGACTCCTCCAATGTGAATGGCGTCACCTGATACACGAAGCAGCGGTTGCAGACTCTGACAGGCTTGACGTGCCCATACCTCGGCAGTGGGACTGAATTGGAGCTGCATCGGGCACAGAAAACCTATGGACATTCAGAATAAAATTTCATGATGTTCCAAGTATTATTATGTCAAAGATAAATTTCTGTAAACAGACTATGAAACATTGGATTATTTTGGATGAAGCAAAACAAATTCTAATGCATTAACAAAAAAATAAGAATAAATGTCTGAACTGCTTTTTCAGCTGTGTCTCAACATTTTCACTGCTGCAACATTTGCACTGCTACAGACACATTACAAAACACATAGCATATTTCAGTTTATTTTCTCATACAACTACAAATAGCACTGTTTTATAGTAGTATACCATGAAAACTTAGAAAATTGTGTAGAAGTATAGCACTAAATGTGCAGCAAGCCCACTAGCCACAACAAGCATCTTGTTCTACAATGTTAAAGACAACTTAGATTTACAGAAGCCAAGGAATTACTGCATTCCATGTCAACATGCTATGTCATGCAATGGCTGAACAATTAATCAAATGAAAGCTCAATGCATGGTCTCTAACGCCACTCCCACTTCATCAATTATGGCTCATATTATCAGGCTTTAGGACGGTGTCGTAAAAGACACAATTGCAAATAAGCTGATGAAAACCAGATCAACAGATACACAGACTACAAGTAAAATGAGGATTGGAAATCCACCTGGAATTTAATGAATGAGTACCAACATTCACACACAAACACAACTTATAAGGCTGCCAGAATGGGAACCAAGTATGCACTTTTTCAGCTGATCTTCATATTGCAGATAGTGCACAATATGTAGCCAATTCTCCCAAACCCCATATTATTCTACAAAGAACTATGTCAAACTTGTTTCATAAAAGAATTTTTTTAAAAGCCTTGACAATATACCAGGGCATTTTTATCATATCTTTCATGAAAGTTAGAGGGTGGTCCTAGCTATTATAAAAGGTTTAGCAAAGACATCTGACAGTGTAATAAAATGTAAGTGGTATATGGGAAGCTAGGGAAGACTGTCAATTGTGCTGGAGCAGCCCATGGCTGGGGGAAACACAACTATTATATAGTACTTAGACACCTGGAACAGTTGATGGATGCAAATCATGCACAGAATACTGTGCCTTGTCAGCAGCTACGGAGACTGGAAAATGGGGCATCACCATCACTACAGAAAGGCTAAGGGAAGGACAGGAGAAATAATGCACCCAATCAGCCATTCTGATTTGAGTTAATATACTCAGAAGAAAAGCTTCAAAAGGCGAAGATCACCAGTAAAGTGTATAATTTGATAACAGGTTTCAGTTAAGTCTACATTACCATCCACAGACCTGCAGTGGATAGAACCAAGTTGACAGGGTAATAGCATTACAGGGAAGTATAATTAAGTACAAAATTAATTGTCCATACACTTCTTATGCTCTACAAATTCACATAACCTCTCCATATGTGCTATGCATCATGTTACATCATGAATATGCATGTAAAGATAATGAACTGTGAACTTATACTGTATCTATGATGTAAATTATATTGTTTAATGCCCCATGTCTAGCCACAACATAAATTAACCTACACATCAAGCGAGCATTATGATGTATCTAGACATCATACTCTATTGATAGTCATGTAACATGTAAGATACCATAATAATTATGTGGTTTGGGACAAGCTGGTGACTATAATGGGGGAAAAGAGAGTGGACTGGAAAACCAGAAGACCTGTAAACTCCTTATATCTTAATCAAAAAGCCTCAGTTAAAGTGAGAGGAGAAAGTACAAACTGGATCAGACTAGGAAAAGCAGTAAGATAAGCATGTTGTCTATCACCTACCCTTTCCAACCTCTACTTGGAAAATATGACTGACCAATGCTCATTAGGTGACAAAGGAGTAGAAACTGGAGGAAGAAGAGTACAGTGTTTGAGGTTTGCTGATGACATGGTCCTTCTAACCACAGGGGGAAAAGAATTACAGGATTTGGTGGACACCATTAAAGCTAATAGAAAAAAAATTATGGAATAAAAATTAATACAAAGACAACAAAAGTATTGGCACTAGGAGGAAATAAAGAAATAAAAATTAAGCTGAATGGAGAAATATTAGAACAGGTGCAAAATTTTAAGTATCTTGGAAGCAGGATAAACCCGACTGGAAGTGGACCACAGAAATTAAAACAAGGATAGCAATGGCAAAAAGAGGCATTTTATAAGAAAAGGAGAATTTTCTGCAGCAGTCTGGACAAAGAACTCAGGAAAAGACTCATAAAATGTCTTGTATGGAATGTTGTTCTG
This sequence comes from Schistocerca americana, assembly GCF_021461395.2. NCBI lineage: Eukaryota > Metazoa > Arthropoda > Insecta > Orthoptera > Acrididae > Schistocerca > Schistocerca americana. The sequence goes on from NC_060121.1 coordinate 570,183,274, forward strand.
TATGGCGCTGAAACATGGACTTTGAGGAAGAAAGACAGAGAAAGACTGGAGGCTTCTGAGATGGGAACATGGCGGAGGATGGGAAGAATAAGTTGGATGGACAGTGTAAAAAATGAAGAGGTACTGAGAAGAGTGGGAGAGAAAAGACAGTTACTAGATGTAATAAAAAGAAGAAAAAGAAATTGGATTAGGCATATATTAAGAAAGAATGATGGACTGATAGAAACAGTTTTAGAAGGTTATGTAGAAGGGAAAAGGAAGTGGGGAAGGAAGAGATTTCAGATACTGGATGACATGATGGACGGTACAACATACAGCAGCCTTAAGAAGGAAGCAATGGATCGCAGAAAATGGAGAGGCAAAGGACCTGCTAATATAGCAGAAAACTGATGATGAATAATTATTTAACAATATTATGAAAAGGAAAGTTGCCACTCACGTTGCCCAAGACTGTGTGTGTGTGTGTGTGGGGGGGGGGGGGGGGGGGGTGACAGTCTTTTTTGTTGGGCCGATCTGCGACTCAGCATCTCCGCTATATGGTGAGTAGCAACTTTTCTTTTCATGATATTGTTTCATTCCATCCTGGATTTTCCACTGTATAATAATGGTATACAATGAGATAACAAAAGTAATAAGACAGTGAAATGCACATACACTGATGGCGGCAGTATCGCGTACACGAGGTATAAATGGGCAGTGCATTGGTGGAGCTGACATTTGCATTCAGGTGATTTTGTGAAAAGTTCCAATGTGATTATGGCTGCACAACAGGAATTAACGGACTTCAAATGCAGAATGTTAGTTGGAGCTAGACACATGGGACATTTCATTTCAGAAATCATAAGGGAATTCAACATTTTGTAAACCACAGTGTCAAGAGTGTGCAGAGAATACTGTATTTTGGGCATTACTTCTCACCATGATTTATTTGAAGAACATTCTGGACAGTTCCAGTCAATGGTTGGGCTATGCAAATTGCCTGACGTGAATCCCCTCGAACATTTATGGGAATACTGAAAGTAGTCAGTTTGTGCACAAAATCCCGCACTGGCAACACTTTTGCAATTATGGACACATATTGAAGCAGGACGGCTCAGTAATTCTGCAGGGTACTTCCAATGACGTGTTGAGTCCATGCCATGTCGAACTGTTGCACTGCACTGGGCATAAGGAGGGCTGCCATGATATTAGGAGTTTTTCCATGGCTTTTGTCACCACAGATTTATATTGCAATTTCTAGGTATAGATTCTGAATACTTCAAATCTGAATACTTCATGAATAAATTACCAAGTTTGTTGTTCCAAATACAAATATGCCAATCTGGAGCCTGTTTTATTGATGCACATTATAGAGTATGAAGAATGTTTGGCTTGATTACTTACTGGATTATGTCATAAATTGATTATACAAACCAAGTCTTAAGACTCCCCTACAACTTTTTATAAACATTTGTTGTTTTAATATCACTATGGTTTTTGATTTCAATTATGCTTTCTGTATAAATACGGTAATGGTTTTTTAAAAGCTCTTTTTCAATTAGCATATTAACAATTACTCGATATTGTATATTCATGCCTTTGTTTTACACAAAACAATTCTAAATTCTATGAATGCAGTGCCACCTGGCAGGCTTATGGAGCTGTGTTTTTTCTGCACCTCAGTCTGTACTCAGCTACTGTTGGTACACACTGTTTATTTTATATCTGACATGCTGATATCCAGTGATTTAATGATCTTCACATGCGTATATGTGATGTGACACAAAACATAGCATAAATCAGGAGATTATGTTAATTTTTATAGCATAAGGTACGTTAATTTTCCAAATGTGTGGACAATTCATTCAGTACATTTTTATTACATGGATTCTAAACCTATTATCCTCTTGACTACTTTCTGTTCATTGCAGATCCAGAGATGGTAACGTAGTCCTACCGAAACTGGTTATCAAAATAAATGCTTTATGAACAATCTTGGCTTTTTGAAGTATTTATTCTGAGTTTAATACACTGCAGATGTCCCTCATTCTGGCATAATGTCACAAATATACAATACGATTTGATTGTTGCACTCCTTTAATAGGAGGGTTTTTAAATATTGCGTCAAATCAGTCACAAATGGATTAAAGACGTAACAAATTCATGCTAGTGGCACAATGGGAAGCTGTTTCCACATGTCCTCTGCTCCATATTAAAATCAATTCAAATATATATTTATATAATAGAGGGAAACATTCCACGTGCGAAAAATGTATCTAAAAACAATGATGATGTAACTTACCAAACGAAAGCGCTGGCATGTTGATAGACACACAAACAAACATACACACAAAAATTCAAGCTTTCGCAACCAACGGTTACTTCATTAGGAAAGAGGGAAGGAGAGGGAAAGATGAAAGGATGTGGGTTTTAAGGGAGAGGGTAAGGAGTCATTCCAATCCCGAGAGCGGAAAGACTTATCTTAGGGGGGCGAAAAGGACAGGTATACACTCGCGCAGACACACACATATCCATCTGCACGTACACAGACACAAGCAGAAAAATATATATTTGAATTGATTTTAATATGGAGCAGAGGACATGTGGAAACAGCTTCCCATTGTGCCACTAGCATGAATTTGTTACGTCTTTAATCCATTTGTGACTGATTTGACGCAATATTTAAAAACCCTCCTATGAAAGGAGTGCAACAATCAAATTGTATTGTATATTTGTGACATTATGCCAGAATGAGGGAGATCTGCAGTGTATTAAACTCAGAAGAAATGTCTGCTTGTGTCTGTGTACGAGGGAATGGATGTGTGTGTATGTGCGCGAGTGTATACCTGTCCTTTTTTCCCCCTAAGGTAAGTCTTTCCGCTCCCGGGACTGGAATGACTCCTTACCCTCTCCCTTAAAACCCACATCCTTTTGTCTTTCCCTCTCCTTCCCTCTTTCCTGATGAAGCAACCGTTGGTTGCGAAAGCTTGAATTTTGTGTGTATGTTTGTGTTTGTTTGTGTGTCTATCAACATGCCAGCACTTTCGTTTGGTAAGTTACATCATCTTTGTTTTTACAAATATATATTTAAGTGTTCAAAACGCTGCATTCATTGTGAAGTTGGTTTCTTTTTCTACAGATTCATTCTTCTTAAGGTCTCTCTAATGTATTTCTGCAAAAAATTACAAGCACAATATGGGAGGACAGATATACTAATGGCCCTAAAAAGTACGGTCTCACAAACCTTTCCACAGTTGCGACAGTGGTGACGGCGCCGGACGACAGTGAACGCGGCAGCACACGCCATACAACGGGGAGCCATGATGTCAGGAACCCACGGCGGCGGCGCTTCCACTGCTGACTCCCATGCTTCTTCAGCGTGCTCCACACCTGTTGGCGTGAGCGTTGGTTGTTCTGTCTCAAAACACAGTGTGTGTCCTCATACACTTCCTCACACTGACAGCCATCATAGACTGCGTGTGGGCAACAGGTACACAACACACTTAATGTTACTCAAAAGAAGTGGAGTTAGAAGTGATTGAGAGACTAAACCCTAACATCTCTAACAAGAGATACAGGCCACAATAAATTCATGCTGGAACTGTTAAAGTGAAAAAATTGTTTAAACTGTGTTATACTGGACATTCAGAATTCTGCAGTACTGGTAACTTTCACACAGTTTCATCACTGGAAGAAAGACATATTGAGAAAAGACATTACAAGACAGTCTGCGGAGAACTTGTCTGAAGAGATTCAACAATTAGAGTCTTGTGATGACACATATTCACTTCAGCAAAGCTGGATAAAACATATAAAATGTTAAAGTTATGAGAAGAAAATAATGAATTTAAGAACAGTAACTTCTTTGAAAAAAAATATACATTTTATTTAATGCAATGAAGCAATGAAGTCGTCCTCTATTGTGGATGTATTTCTGTGTATCCTAATGCATGGGCTGCCCAAATGTGTCTAACACTCAAAGCACACGTTTTACATGGTTTACCCACGGATCCCAATCACCCTAATTTCATACAAGCTAACACTAGCAATCCAAGGAAAAATTACTTCATTGTATCTGCATTGATAGTGTGCATACCAATATGAAGTGAGTAGGCATTTAATAAATAGTACAATCCACTTTAAGATAATGTTGTTTTATTTGTCAACGCAACAATATAACACAAAACTGACAACATATACACTATTCCAGTCTTATGTGTTATTGCTACGTAACGCATGTCTGGTAACTGCTCACATGTCAATATTCATGATGCAACACACAGTAGCATACTGACTGCTGAGGAATGCGGTTTTCCCAGTGTTGGTTGTTCACAATATTGCCAACGGATAGGTATGGAGTGACCTGCAAGCTGTAGTCCCTAAACCACACCCCTACATGGAGAACAAATTTACAATAAATAAATAAATAAATAATAAAAAAGTTTTTACTGGCTTGAACTATAAATGTCTCCTGGATCGAAATGGAACCCCACTTTCCTTCTGTAATATGTTGCTGTTATTGTGTGTGTGTGATGGGAAGTCAGCTGATGTTGCAAGATGACTACTGCAACTAGATGGGAGGTTGCTGGTCAGTTTCCAGGTGAGCGGCACTGCTCTCAACAATGTTGCAAGGCTGGTGGCTGGAAGATGCTCTACATCCAGTGATCGTCTGCATTTCGGAGGCATCTTCTGCATTTAGATAGGCTGTCTTGCACCAATCAATGGACACTAATGTGTCTATCCCTTTAATGCAGAGAGGGAGTGTCCCCATCATTTCATCCCATAACTGCATATGGGCATCAGTAGGGCAGTTTCAACGCTCTGCGCTGTGTGCCCTGTCAGAGGAAAACGTGCTCTGCGATTGCCAAATCTTTGAAAATGATGGTAGTCTATTTTCCATACTGTACTGTTCCACTCTGTTGTGTGGTATTCACTTGCTTCTGGAGTTCCACGAAGAAGTCTTAAGCAGAGTGCTGGGAGCCAGGTGGTTGTTTGAAAAATCTCTCCTGGTAGATGCAGAGGTTCAGTCTACACCAGCTCTGCTGCGAAGGCCTCCAGGTCTTCTTTTAGTGCACCGTGCAACCCCTACAGCACTGCCAAAAAGGCACCAATCCACGAATCCTTTGTGTGGTACATTACACCCGCATTCAAGTAGTGGTGTAGGTGCTGAAAAATGCTGTTTGCAGGTGCATGATATGGTGATGTCCTTATCAGATGTACCTCTTACAAATGGGCCATTGCACGAAAGATATCTTCATCCCACTACCTATCCCGGACAGATGTCACTTGTTGGGGACAGCCAAAATGTGAAATCCAACCACTGGTGAAGGTGCACACCATGTTCTCAGCAGTTTGTGTTTCCCATGGCAATAACTCCAGCTAACTGATGTACTGTCAATCATTTTGACAAAGGACTGGTAGTTATGTTCAACTTGGACAGATCCTATCAAGTCCAGGCACAGGAATCGTGCCTCCAAGTTGTCAAAACTTATGAGTGGACCTCGGACATGCAGTTATTACTTTGCGCTTTTGGTAGAGAATGCTGGTTTGAGTCCATGTACGGCAGTCTTGTATACTGGGTCACACATAACGCTGCATTACTACCACCCTCATAGTGTGAATGCCCAGTTGGCTGAATCCATGTAGAGAATAAAAAACCCATTGTCACAGAAGAGCATGTACATGTGGCCGCCGTTGGGCTGCTGATGCATTGCAATTTATCAGCTCCTCAGCACCTGGCAGTGGCATGTGACGCAAGTGCAGAGCCGTCTTCCCTTTCAGCAGGTCCTTTAACTACTCTCTGAGATTCAGAGGTGAAGACTTTTTGAACCACTTATACGCCAAATGTCAGTTTGTTATTGTGAAATAAAATTTAGGTAGATGACTTGCACTGGGGATAATTATTTCATAACTGTTATATTTTCACAGACAGTGGCCAATGGCCTATGTATATAGCGAATACATTGCCCTCCAACACAAAACTGAGGTATCTAACTGCTTCATAGGCTGCTAAGAGTTACAAGTAAAATGGTGGCGAACAGCAATGCTTGTCTGCAATCTTCTTGGAGAAGAAACCCAAAGGCTGCCAGTACCCATTTAAGCTCTGTCATGGCATAGAACCAACAGTACGGGATGTCTGTCTGTTTTGTTTTAGGTCACAAAAACAACTAGGGTCATGTGTGTGGTGCGGGCTGAGCTTGTAGACTGCAGACTTTCCATGGACTGTCTACAATGCCTGCCACCAGCTCCACTGCAGCACGGTTCAGCTCAGTGACAAAGGGAGAGGGCACCAAGTAAATTAAATCAATGCTTCTAACAGCAGATTCAGGTTATTCAGAAAATTACCTTTCATTTCATACGCATGTCAAGTTGATTAAACTGTTATTTCAAAAGTCATGATAATTTATCTTTAATTTTCATTATCAGACTATTTTTCCTTGATAATTTGAGATCACCATTGGCTTGCCTATACAGTGGACTATGGGCTCATGGGGGAAGATGAATTTTTTGGGTCCTAAGTCTAAAATCAATCAAATAAACCACTGTGTCACCAAAGACCACCCAAAGGGTAAGGTGGTGAAAAAATCCGTATATGCCAACCTATCCGTCCATCTAACTTTCCCCGTATGACATTCAACTAGCCAACTACACAGCAAAAAACCTAGCCTGTCATAACGGTACATGCACAGAACACCACCAGCTCCTATAAAATTCACTATCATACTACTTATGAGGGGATAGTAGACACCAAGTTCAAAATAGTATCCATTCAAACAAGCCAAAAAACCAGTTGTTCCCACCAGAAGCATGTTCATTAAAGACTGGGTGGAAAGCGTGCTGTATACGAGTGTAGATCTCCAGATCTTCAAGGTTATCTAAAATCTTCCCTTTTGGTTCTAAATGCAGAATCCTTAGGCTATCTTCTATTGGGGCCAGCTTATGGCTTGGTTAGGAAGGAGTTGAAGTTTTGTGGTATGTAACTCATATGACCAGATCTCATTTTCTGTAACATTGAGACATGTTGAGTGTGCTGTTCACTTATGGTTTGTACTTTTTTGTAACTGACGTCTGAAGATGGGTGTAATCCCAAAACGCATAACATGTTCTAATAAAAAAGTCAATTGAGCACCTCATGATTTTATTGCGATTGTACAGCACTGATAGCGAACTATTAACATAAAAATGATTGCAGGCCTCAGATGGGATTTTATGTCCTGTATATCATTACTTACTGAACGATTTTCCTACGCCAAAGGGACATTATAAAAGAAAACATGTAATGAACTATTCACTTAATCACCTGAACCAGATGCTTTCTTGAAAATTTCAATTAACTTCAACTAAAAGCCGAGAATACGATACATGTTTACATCATATTATACTTTTATAATTGCCAGGACTTCCATTGTTTAATAAATGGATAGATTATTACTCACTACACAGAAGAGACAGAGAGAGTGTGTGTGTGTGTGTGTGTGTGTGTGTGTGTGTGTGTGTTTCATATTTTCATACTTATGTCTGTGACTTTAGTTAGAAATGCATGTAATATGGCTCTGCTTCTGACAATAGCTATGCACCTTTTATATACATGTTTAACAGCTTTCTTCACCACTTACACACAAAATGTCCATCCTTAATTCACATCAAAGCCAAGTGCGCGCTTCAAGCAGACAAAAATTCAGGCCTAGGACAAGCCTTTTGTTGAATCAGTAGCAGTTTAAATTACTTTACAAAGCTTCTAATATCTGCAGATATGGATAAGCAACTTTTGGATGCAAATAAGGGTCTCGTGGATCCATGTATCATTCTTCTTATCTGCACAGACTTTTAACTATAATCAGATCATTTAGAAAATTCTGGGGTCTTCTGTAGCTCAAACAGATGAAAGTAAAACAGGTTTTTGCTCAGCTACATTAAAGAAAACATTTAGCAACCAAGCAACAGAATCCTGACACATATTACACGTACCACCTACATTATCCAAACATGTCTGACAGCCCAGTTCTGTGTCTGAATCTACCAGAAACTTTTTATTAGTTTTTCACTGTGAACAGAGTTTTTGTTGCTTTGTTGTGTTTCCCCTCACTGCATTCTCCCCAACTGTTCTTTATAGTACAATATGGAAATATGTCGGACATGCCTGACATTGGACCCGAAAGTACTCATACACAGCACTCCACTGATGAGAAGAGGAATATGTTTGAAAATAATTTAATATGGGCAGTACAGATACCAGAATTATTGGACATTTATTGTCCAAAATGCAACCTGTGGATATAAGAAATAATGTGTCATAATTTTGCCCACTGTCTGTTTCTCAATTTTTTTGGGTATCACTCATGAATTCATTTATCATGTTACAATAATGAGATAATATTTAGTTTTACAGGACAAGAATTTGAACACGACAGCTCAATAATCTGAAAGAATTCACCAGATCTTTTAAGTAAATTTGGGTGTACTCCACCAGAGTTTTATGTACCTATTAAAATTTTTGACATATAATAAATGAGCAGGTGGATAACACTAAGAGCTACACAAGGTAATATGCAGATGATTCTAGCCAGTTGCAGCAAGACCTGCTGAGGGTCAACATTTGGTGCAAAGACTGCCTGTTGAACCACAAAAATAAAAATAGTATAGTGTGTGCAAACAGGTGAAACAGTACATCAGCACTTGATTACATCATCATTGGTCAACAGGTGAAAGCAGTCATACCTCTAAAATAAAAAGGATTAAGCATTCTGACAATTTGTGGTGGAGGGACCATATAAAACTACTTGTGGCAAAGGCAGATGACAAAACTACATTCAGTGGAATGAACCTATTGAAATGTTATTCATCAATGATAACAGCAGCTTACCATACCCTTAGTATTTTTTGTTAGTCTGAAGCCCTTTCCCAAGAGGACTAAAGGAGGAGTGAAGGAGAAACTTATCCAGTATTAGTGGCAGATGCTGGAAGAGAGGTATTGTGGATTATGGACATTTACAGGCAACATACCGAAAACAAACATTTCAGGAAAAGTCATCCCAATGTATTACCTCTGCCAAACATCCATCTCACAAAGACAACAACGGTAAAATTAGAAAAAATTATGCTTACACAGAGATTTATGAGCAGCTACACTGGCCACTTACAACAAGTTCTTGGGTTAGACTCTAAGTAAAACACACATTTTTCATGGAAGGAGAGGCAGCATTGGTCGTAATTTTTTGTTTTATTAACCGCAAAATCGATTTTCGGTCACTTAGTGACCATCCTCAGTGCTGTAATATACAATTTAAATTGGTAGGCACTGGTGTCAACAAGCTTAGAGCGATCTAAGCTTGTTGACACCAGTGCCTACCAATTTAAATTGTATATTACAGCACTGAGGATGGTCACTAAGTGACCGAAAATCGATTTTGCGGTTAATAAAACAAAAAAAAATACGACCAATGCTGTCTCTCCTTCCAAGTATATCCATTATCTGGTCGTGGTGCACAGGACACTCCATGGAGTCACCAATCAACACATTTTTCACATCCCAGAGATATCCATCTGGACATCTATTCCATTCCACTGTAGAAAATTCATGATAACATTACTGCTATCAAGACAGTGATCAAAGCCAACCAGTATATAAATTTTCACCATACATGAGAATGTCTGGGATATTCCTTAACTTGCAAATCCAGCCTGTTCTAGACAAATTAGCATTTTAATGCTTAGCTACTGAACAGATGATGAAATTTTGAATAAAATAATTTAGGCTGCTCCACTGTAAAACACTAAAGCAATTAAATTACTGACTTTCTGACCAACTTGCTGTGGTCTTCTTCAGATTGGTTAACTGCTGCATACTGTTGAATGTCTTTCCCTACATAATGTCTATTTCGGTTATCTGGTAGCTACAAACATCACGTATCTAGTATGTCATTAGACAATTTGCACAGCTGTTGCTATGGAGTTGGAGGACTGTGCAACTCAGGTGGCCCACTGAAATAAAACTCCAGTACGTGACTAGTGTGAAATAGCATACAGCAGGCTATTGCCTGTGCCACTCTAGTAAGTGATTGGTAGGCAACTCTCATTGGTGACTGCTAAGACTGATAAACAAACAGATAGTATCTAGGGGAAGCCATTCACCAGTACAAAGCAGTTAACCGCTCTGAAGAGGACCGTGGCAAGTCACTCGAAACACAGGTGATTTAGTCATTTTAGTGTTTTACAATGACACTGCCTAGTATTCAAAATTATTTTGTTCAAAATGACAATGGCCATGATGAAATGTCTTTCATAATATTGTGATGTGTTGAAAAAGATCTTAAAACTAAGAATGTCACAACATTAAAAGCATTATATTACAGGAAAAATTCATTACCAATCTAGTTACTTTAAGATGTAATAGGCATTTGCTGTTAGAATCAGGCAGGTATACAGGTATTTATCTTTCTTTGATTATACTATCATTTTGCAATATCCTCACTGATTAAATAAAAATGATAAACATAAATCAATGCAAAAATTGAAATTAAGACTCTCGCCATAAGAAACTGACAAAGCTGTTTATGTGCTTGGTGATATTGTCTGATGAGGTGAGTGCTATTTTGTGGCTGATTAAAAAAGTTCAGACAGCATAACAGGAACATGTGACTTTTGTGATTAGGTGTGGAGGTGTGATTCATGAAGCTTTCAGCTAACTGCTATTTATGCAAAGCACACTAGTATTGCACATGGGCCAATTGAATAGGACATGATATGCCTTTATTAAACACTGTATGAGTTGGTGAGAATGTAAAATTAATGGCCCAAAAGGACAATTGTGTAAAATAATACTATATTCTTCATAAAAGCTAGCACCTGGCCACATTACTCTTAGGCTGATAGCTAGAAACAAGAAAGGGCCTTGACTAAGCTGCTGATATATTCTGTGTGTGATTGAAGTAAATTGTAAGTCACTAAGACAGCAAAAATGCTGCAACAATTAAAATAAAGCCAGAACTCAGTGAGTCTCAACACTTCGTTTATTTTAAAGTTAATCATTTTCTGGAAATGGCCTTATTTTACAATAAATTTATCATTACAAGACGGGGAGAAGAAAGAAAAAAAAAATCATTAGGAATTAACAAAATTTATTTCAACAGTTACATTTCCTTCAACAGAATGGGTTGCAAAACTTACAGAAGCCTACACATCTGAATAGTGACTGCTTCCCACTGATAACTTCTTGGTTTTTCAATGGTAGCACACGTTAAAGTGCTGGTGTCGAGTACTGTTCATAGGTTTAATGAAGGCAGAACTTATTGCACAACAAGAAAGGTAGAGGTCAGGTAGCTTATTGGAAAGAGGAACATGAAGTAAAATGAATTTGGGATGATGTGTTAAAAGTTCTGAAGGATATGAAGGGTTCAACAACACATCTGAACTGAACAAGTCATTCATGAGTTTGGCTGGAGAGAGGTTAGTCTCCTAGGTGGCCCTAAAAAGTTTCACACAGAATCCCCCTACTGGCCTCCAAAAAAACATAACTGTCAGTCAGTCAAACTGATAATGACAGAGGTAATTCGGTTGGTGTCAGGTGGATGTTTAGGGAAGTAGTACTGGACCTGAGAGGGAGGAGAAAAAGGAAGGGAGGGAGCTATTATTTATCGTTGTAATTACCACGCCTGCTCCCCACTACCTACAGGCCTACCTATGTTTATATTCATAAGACTACCAGGAATGGTTATGGCTGAACAGATGCTTTACAAGTTAATAAATGTACATCAATTCTCCAAGGAAAACTTTACCAGCTAAAACATCACACAACAGGTATTCTTTTCAACAGATGATGCTCACCATTTTCATCTGGAGACGGGCATTCTTGTTCCTGTAAATCTTGGTCTGAGCTTTCACTGCTATCAGTAGTCTGAGACGCACTCATTAGGAAGACACACTTAAGAATGTTCCTCAAGTCTCCAGCAAAGTTTGTCTGCAGCTGATCTGCTACACCAGCAATGCAAACAAAGAGGCGATGTACCAAATCTTCACTTGACCTATAAACATTAATAGAAATTCTTTCTGTACTTACTAACTGATCTGGAGTGCAACATTATATTAGATGAAATTAACAAGAGTCAAAAGGAGAAAACTTCAAACATTTTAATTTTTACACCCTCCAAATAAACATAACCAACCAAAAGTCACTGGAATCAAGGTCCTGTAATCAGAACTCTGGCTGAAATATAGCAAGCATAAAACTATACATAACGAAGTTCTTTATTTTTGGAAATGTAATTACACTAACATTATATAAAGCTCACAAAGGCTTTCTGCACAACAGCATTATACTGCCACAGGTTTATAGAATGTGTTATGTTCTATTCATAACCATCATACGAATGAACAAAGACACTAACATTCATTAGAACAGTCTCCAGGGGTATAAAATGTAGTAACAATTGTTATGTTATAACCAACATGCAATAATGTTACATACCTAAATTTTGCCCTTGCTTCATTACGATTTGCAATTTCCGCAGCCTGCATAGCTAAAGCAATTTCTTCATCATCTTGGCACTCTGAGTTGAACGATGATGTATCACTGCTCATACTACAGCTAAGAAAGAAAAGTAAGCAGCTTATAGCGGTGAATATAGAATAATTATTTCACTTCTATAATGTGTAAAAATGGTAAAGAACACAGCTATGATATGACTTTCACTAACAGTGAAACTGTCAAGGTTTAGAATTTTTTGTGTGGGAAAGGCAATATTCTTTGCTTGGAGCTGTGAAAGAAGAGGAGGACATGAAGTGAAGATAAATTGGGAGTGCAGTCAGTCAGTCTCAATTTGTTGACAACAGCCAATAAATATAATATTAGGATGACTACGTGGGTTTAATGTTGCTGTATGTGACATTACAGCTGTAATGAAAGCTGAACTTCAAAGTGGAAAGATAATCAAATGTTCATTTTTTTTTACTAGTGTGGATTGATATTTCCCAAAAGCTATGGGTCTAAATAACCACACAAATTCAATATTTCCCCACTTTTTAAACCTTTTTATTTCTCTGTCACCCATCACTCAATACAAGAAAATATATTCATATGGAATAAGTAACCTGCTTTGCCACAGGGATTAGGATTTCTTGACATAAATGATGCAACACATTACATGAGGGTTTTGTGTGTGTGTGTGTGTGTGTGTGTGTGTGTGTGTGTGTGTGTGTGTGTGTGTGTGTGTGTGGAGGGGGGGGGGGGGGGCTACTAAACTGCACGATTTTAGACCCATCAATGCATTTGATGAACTCCATAATGGGGTCTCATTACATAAATTACAAACTGCTGGGATGGAAGCAGAGTATGGCTTGGATAAAGGTGTTTCTGCAGGGCAGAATCCAGAGGGTAACAGTACGGAAAGATGTCTCAGAGAAAGAGGAGGAATTTTTGGAGATGCCACATGAACATTTGCTGTGACTGCTGTTCATGACATGGACACACAAATCACTCTAATATCAGAATCTTTGCAGATGATCTGGTAGTATATCACAGAATTAGCCACTTACAGGACTGAGAGACTCAATAGCCTTGCAACAACAGAGAAGCAGGTAAACAAACAGAATAAGTACCAATGGAATCAAGATTCAGTTTGTCAGTTTCTGTTCCAGAAAATGCAAAATGACAGTTGAGCTAAAGGTACGGGAATATTCATTCTCTATGTCAACTAATTTTAAGTATCTACGAGTGATATTTGATAGCAAATTATGCTGGTGTGTTCATGTGATAGGCACAGTTTCCAAGGCAAACAGGGTCAGCTTCCAAGTGATGAGAATCTTGAAGGTTTGTTCAAGGAAGGGGAAGCAAAAGGCATACTGGTCCTTGGTAAGAGCTCATCTTGAGTACTGCTGTTCTGTATGGGACTCATAACCATCTTATCTGGATTCGGGCCTGGAAGACATATGAAGAAGTGCAGCAAGATTTGTGTACAGAAATTTTGCCATGATAAAGCCAAAGATTATGTAACATGTACAAGGCTGTTGCAGGTGGCAGTGCTTGGGCTGCTATTAAAAGTAAGGTGAATTTGAAGTAATCGAGGAGAAGCCAGATGTTAAACACACATTAAGCCACTCCCATCAAAGAAACGTGCTACACTACAAGTCTGTGGGCAGATTTTCTTTCATAGGTAAAGAGAAGAAGGAGCTGAAAAGTTTCCCTAGGTGGTTCTTAAACCCCTGGCCTAAGGCATGGTGTTTCAGGAAAGACTGAATTTGGATATACTGAAGGACTAAATGAAATTCAGTGACTATATGTAAGTAACAACTTGTTTAAGTTGCTTTGTGTTTTACTGTGGATGTATCCAAATTGTTACTGTTGAATATTAACAAACTGATTGACATGACTTGACATGAGACTTTTAATCATCCAGACGAAATAAAACAAATTCCAGAAACCAGTAACAGGTCTCATTTTAGGAAAACTTTAAGTTATGCATTCCGATAAACTGTAGAGTTTACAACCGTTTACTACAGGACTAATGAAGCACAGCTGAAGCGAGCTTTGTAATAGCTCGGAGCAATAGTCTTTGGAGGCACAAAATTTGAGCAGTTACATGTAGACACTTTCACAGGTGAGGTAAGGAGAGATTATTACAGTGGTAGTATTTTGGAAAATTGCAATCTACTTCCAAAATGCATTTTTCATAAAATTTCACTTAAAGTCTGAACTGAAATATTAATGGAGTACCTCATCATTTGAGAGTGAGCAAATACTCAGACTGGAAAAGATGGGGAAAGGAAATTGGTCTTGCCATTTCCAAAGCAATCATCCTAGCTTTCATCTTAAGAAATCTAGGGAAACTATGGCAAATCTAAATCTGCAATGCACATTGAGGAAAATGCTGACAATACTTTTCATACCTCTTTACACAATTCCAAGAACCAGATTTCAATTTGGAATGCAGAGACATCATTCAAGTCTCCAAATACTGTTTCTTCAGACATTGTGGATTTTGGATTATGTAAATGTAAACAACACGAGCAGTCCTTCCATATCCTGCTTGTATCACTAAAATGAACTAAAGACTGTAACTACACAGTAATTGATATTTAAGAAAATTTAAAATGCATTTCAATAAGGTCAGCCACGGAATAAGTGGGAGGATTTTGAACAAAACTATGGCATACAAAATTAATATCTTCTGACTGACAAACCTGAGTAATAGTTAGCTACATAATAAAACATGTTTTCTATGGCAGCAAAAAAGAGGACATAGTGGGAAACTAAAGAAACAAGGGACAGAAAGGCACAGCATCTCCTGAAGAAGGGCAGGACTAAAAGCTTTTAATTTTATTCTTCTTTAAAGTCACTATCAGCTAAAACTCTAGGTTATTCTTCACCAGTTATAGCTTTTTTCCACAATATTATCTATTTTGTCAAATGAGAATCAAAATTTACTAGTTTACTTGAGCTCAAATTCATAGAAAACACATTTCATATAAAGATGACAAATGACAGCTGATGCACATACATAAATTTTCCAAAATTTAAGCAGGTCTGATTAGCTTAGGAGCCTTGACAAAAAATCTGGTAAAAACCATCCAAAATTCACGGACAAATATATTGACATTCACCTGTCTGAGCTGACTGTGACGGAGCTGGGACAACTGGAACAAGTAGATGAGTAGCTGCCTGCTACTGGCACCTCCAAGTTCCTGAACAGAAATTAATGCTTCAGTCAACTGGCAACAAGGTCATAAAAATGTAGAAACATTCACTTTAATGTGTTTCCCAGTTCCTGTGCTCTTGTAATAATATAGATTGAATCAGTAATTTATTATAATTAATGTGTACTAAGAAGTGGAAAAACTTTTTAATAATGTAAATCAGACTGATATAATGACAGCAAGGAAAAAAGATACTGAGGTTTATTCAAAATTTCTATGTGTTGTATCAAAGAACTGAATGGATATTTAATGAAACACAAAGCCACTTAAAGTGATAAAAACAGAAAACATGTATTAAACAAGTTATATAAGATCAATGTATGAGTGCCAACAACAGCAATGATGGAATCTTACATAGATTAAATACTGTAATAAAACTGCTTTCCCCCATTCAATGTTGAGGGTGACCAATTTAATTTCATTTCTCTGGTACTTCCGCATAGTATGCTTAAAGTGAAAGTGTCTTTTATGCATAATGAACAACCCCCACCAAATGGATTACCTTGATTGCCAAGACATTGTTTGCAGACTCACAGCTATCCCTCTAACTTCAGTGGCACAGGTAAATTCCAACTGAAGAAATCATAACACAATGCCAAAACCCTGTCACTATCAACATGTATCACCATCTTTAAAATATGTATGTGGGTTGACTGAAAAGTAGTGCCTCCACCTTCATAACTCTTCAACAGTTGGCAGCATTGGTATGTGGCAGGTACTGGCTTGTTCCATAGCCTCTTCTCTACAGCTCTAGTTGGCGGAAAGCCTTAGCATTGAGCGGTTGTGTTGTCACAGTGTAAAGTATGGAACCCTGCACAGATGGTCGGTCAATGTGATTTAAGCAACATTGAATTCTTGACAGCAGAAGGTGTCACCCCAAAGGAGATTCATCAGAGAATAAAAGCAGTTTATGGTGACTGTGCATCGTTGGGAGAGTAAGTTTAAAGACGTTGGGGCGGGAACATCTGACCTGTGTGACGAACAAAAAGTTGAACATCCTGCAACAGCTATCACCAAGTTTCACAAGCAAAATGTTGACGGGCTGATTCAGGACAATCGTCATATCACTCAGAGAGAAACTGCAAGCACAATCGGCATTTCACAAGAATGTGTGGGTCACATTATTGGTTTGCTTGGCTATCGCAAGATATGTACACAATGAGTACCCTGGATGCTATTTCCTGAAATGAAAATGCAGACCTGAAATTTGCCAGGAACTCCTCTCATGTTATGAGAATGAAGGTGACACCTTTCTCCACTCAATTGTGACAGGAGATAAAGTGTGGGTACACCATTACAACCTGGAGACGAAGCATCAATCTATGGAATATCAACACACAGACTCGACCCAGAAAAAGAAATTCAAAACGCGACGCAGCCCTCAGCTGGAAGAATCATGGCCACAGTGTTCTGGGACGCAGATGGTGTTATCCATGTTGATTTCCTTGATCATGGAACAACAATAAATTCAGAGCGTTACATCACAACACTGCAAACTCTGAAACGACGGCTAACAAGGGTCCAAAAGGAAAAGGGAAATGTTTTCCTGTGCATGACAATGCCAAACCACACACTTCACATGCCACCAGAGCAGAACTTCGGAGACTGAAACTCACCACCATACGGCATCCTCTATACAGTCCAGATTTAGCACTGCCCGACTTCCATCTATTCTCGATAATGAAAAACAATCTGCGGGGACATCTTTATGTATTGATGAAGACGCTGAGAGAACTGCGAGACTGTAGTTGCAGAAGCAGAGTGTCGACTTCTTCTGTAATGGCTTCAGAGAACTTTTTCATTGTTGGCAGAAATGTATCCAATTGGCTGGTGATTATGTGGAAAAGTGAATATTGTTAATTAAGATAACATTCTAAGGATTATTTCTGCATTGGATTTATTAAAATATTCCCATCCAAACCCAATTAATGAAGGTGGAGGCATTACTTTTCATTCAACCGTCATACTCTATATGAAAAGCACTTCAAATAAATGGGCTGCTTAATTATTTACACATTTATCAATACATTCATTAAAGAGAAGAGAGATCTAACATGCTCGTGTTTCCATTTATATCAAAGGAAAGGAATGATACTTTACCACTATAAATACGTGTACATAAATTTTAAGTAATTATTAATGTGTTCAATAGTTCCTTTTGTTCAAGTTTAATGTACAATTTACCGAGGTCATTGGATATAGAGTACTTGCTCCATCAAATGAGGCTGGCAAAGGAAGCTAAACAATGAAGACTCTTAACAACAGAAAAACTTGAACTATGGTTGGACAGGCCTGTCTTAACAGCATCCCTTGTAAATACAGGGAAAGGAGGAAGATTAATGTTTAAAGTCACATCAATGATGAGGACAATAGAGAAACAGAATAAAAGGGATAGGATAAGGATGGGGCAATAAATCAGCTCCATTCTTTTCAAAGTAACATTCTGATATATAACTTAATGACTGCAGAGAAACCACACATCTAAATCTGGACAGCAAAATCGGAATTGAAGTCCTTCTCCTCTAGAATGTAAGTACAGTGGCTTCACTGCAGTGTTACCACACTCATTTCAAAACATGAACCCCATGTCTAAACTACTGTTCCGCTACATAAATTTCACCAGTCTGCTGTAAAGTTTGTAAGCGACACAAAATCATTCCAAATCATTAAAGTCCCCCCTGGTTCCATTCAAATTTTTCTGAAAATTCTGTAATTTACAACAGTTGTAATTTTTCTTCATTTCTATAAATTCTTCTCTCTTCTTCCTGAGATTAAGTGTTTCGTCAACATAAATATAACCAATTACCCCATTAACACACATTTAGACCTCTGTTACCTATTATACATCTTGTCGCGCTGCTAACAGTACAGTGACATATGAAACAGTCAATTTAGCTTCATTAATTCAGGGGCCCTGTTTCATTTTTGTGATTTATATTCACAGTGTTCCTGTTGTAAGTGCAGATGAAACCAAGTTATTTCTTTTTCAAGGTTGCATTTGTTGCTTCTGTGTGATACTTGTTTCTGAGAAACTGTTTTAGATAGTTAGCTAGTTACTTGTTATATAGATCAAATACAAAATAAATGTTATGATGTAAAATGTGTCAACAGAAAAACACTGACCAATTATACACAACAAAATAAAAAAAAAATAAAACAATCCAAACCCCAGGCAGGAAAATCAACAATTTAGGAAAAGACAGATTGATACTTACCTTAAAGAAGACACATTATGTTGCAGATAGGCACAATTAGTGTCTTTTAACTGTGCCTGTCTAAAAACAAAAGTAATATTTATATGGCTACACATTGGCCATTTACAGGTTTCTCTTAATGACTATCTATACTCAAGAATTCCTCTCTGGAATAGGAGTTGTCTGGGAGAAACATCTTTGTATCTACATTTCGAAATACTTCTACTACATGTCAGACATTTTATTTCCAAGGGTAGGTCATCAAAGAGTTTTGTAACTGAATGTTTCATCCCTTTCTGTACCAAACTTAAATTCATTAAAGGTGAATGTAGATCTTTTTCCTTCTCGTGCTGTACTTGCAAATATCTCTGTTACTTTCCAACTTAGATGGATTGTTGATAAATTCTGTAAGTGAATAAGTATCATGTGAGGCTATGGTTAATAGGCCCATGTGTTTAAAGAGATACTTGCAAGATGTACATGCTTAAACTTCACACACAATTCTAATTACTTTCTTTTGTCCAATGAATAGTTTTTGCCTAAGTGAGGATTTATCCAAGATATTATCCTATAAACATCAATGGATGAAAATATGTTAACTTACTAACTTCTATATCCCCAAAGTTGCCAGTTATTTTTATGGCAAAAGTAGACAAACCTAAACATTATAGCTGATCAAATGTAAGGTTTCTCCAATTTAGGTTTTCATCAACATGCACACCTGAAAGCTTACAATTTTCTACCCTGTTTATTATTATTCCTGTTATATTAAGTTGAAAATTTTAGAAAATGATGTAAGGAGAAAAGCTGGGCAGCAGTTATTGACCTCTGTGGAGGTATCCTTTTTACAGCGAATATGGCCTATTTCAGTCCCTCTAGGGACTGTCCCTCTGGGAAAACACCTGCAGTTAATGATCTACATCTATGCCTACATGGACACACTGCAATCACATTTAAGTGCCTAGCACAGGGCTTGTCAACTATTATTCCACACTAACACCGTGCGGAAAAAACCAACACCTGTACCTTTCCAAGCGAGCTCTGATTTCCCTTATTTTATTATGATCATTTCTCCCTATGTAGGTTGGCATCAACAAAATATTTCTGCCTTTGGAGGAGAATTTGGTGATTGAAATTTTGTGAGAAGATCCCACCAGAGAAATGCGTTTGTTTTAATGATGTCCACCCCAGATCTTGTATCATGTCTGTGACTCTCTCTCCCCTACTTCTCGATGTACTCCAGTGACCCTACCTGGTAAGGATGCCTCACTAGGTGACAATATCCCAAAACAGGATGAACAAGCATCATGCAGGCAGTCTCTTTAGTAGACCTGTTGCATCTTCTGCATGTTCTCCAATAAATGGCAGTCTTTGGTTTGCCTTCCCCACAACTTTTTCTGTGTGTTCTTTCCAATTTAATTTGTTTGTAAATGTTAATTCCTAGGTATTTCATTGAATTTACAGCCTTTAAATTTGATTGATTTATCAAATAACTGGAGTTTAATGGATTCCTTTTCACACTCATGTGGATACCTTTTCATTATTTAGGGTCAATTGCCAATTTTTGCACCAAACAGATATCTTTTCTAACTCGTTTTGCAACTTGTTTTGGTCTTCTAATGACTTTACCACACAATAAACAACAGCATCATTTGCAAACAACCTAAGATGACTGCTCAGATTGTCTCTTTATCACTTACATAGATAAGGAACAGCAGAGGGCCTGTAACACTACCTTCGCATACGCCAGAAATCACTTCCATTCTACTTTATGACTTTCTGTCAATTACTACAATCTGTTGCCTCTCTGAATTCAGTCACATACCTGAGACAACAGTCTGTAAGTAAGTAATTTGGTTACAAGCCACTTGTGAACTACAGTGTCAAAAGCCTTCTGCGAATCTAAAAATATGAAATCAATTTGAAATACCTTGCCAATAGCACTCAACACTTCATGTGAGTAAAGAGCTAGTTGTGTTTCGCAAAAATGATGTTTTCTAAATCCATGTTGACTGTTTGTCAACTCCGTTGTCTTCCAGATAATTCATAATGTTCCAACACAATGTATGTTCCAAAATCCTGCTGCATATCAACGATAACGAGATGGGCCTGTAATTTAGGAATTACTCCCATCGTCTTTCTTGAATATTGGTGTTACCTGTGCAACTTTCCAATCTTTGGGTATGGATCTTTCATCAAGCGAGCAGTTGATAATGTATTACGAAATTGACTCCAAATGTTACGTATTACACAGCCACAACTTTTTAGTGTCTTGTTGGAGATATCATCCACCCCATACTGACTTACTTTTTAGAGTCCTATAATAATGCCGTGTGACGAGGGCCTCTGTCGGTTAGACCGCCCGCATGGTGCAAGTCTTTCGATTTGACACCACTTCGGCGACTTGCGCATCGATGGGGATGAAATAATGATGATTAGGACAACACAACACCCAGTCCCTGAGTGGAGAAAATGTCCGACCCGGTGATGATCTGTCTTATTTCAGATGAGGATGTGAGTTTAGGTTTTAATTCACTAAATGTCATCTGTATTTCTTTTTCAATGTACGGTTTTGTTTTCTCATCTGAATTATTTGCACCAATTTTCTCGCCCATTTTTAAAAGCTATCAGCAATGATAAAAAATAGCTGTTGCACATGAACTTTCTTTTACAGTGCTCCCAGTCTCTTTAACGGAAATAATCTCATCTTCTATGGCTTTATTTCAAGTCTCTCTTTTAACAATATTCCATATTGGTTTTATTATATCATCTGTCAATTCCAGACAAGATGTGCACACCCCTGAATCTTTATACAACTTTTCTACATATGTTGGAGTACTGTTTATAATAAGAAAGTGTATCTGGGTCATTACTAGCTTGTCTATTTTGTACAAATCCTTTCTTCATTTCAAAGAGACTAATACCAGTAGTGATCCAAAGTTTCTTTAATGACTTACCAGTATTACATTTAATTATCTTTTTGGGAAAAATACTTTCAAGAATGGATACAAAGTCCTTAAGAAATACTTTAATTAAGGGTTGGCATTAGGTTCATTGTAAACTTCATCTCAGTAAACTTTACCTCAGTCAACTTGTTTCAAGCTTTTCTTAAAATCTTCAGTAGTTTTGTCTCACTGTTTCCTGTTTCCATACAGTACATGAAGCGAAGTTATATAAAGTGACTGACTTACCATCATGATCAAACAATCTGTTTACCACTGGATACACATGCATCTAACTTATTATCTGTAAGAGCACTGCTATCTTCAGCAACTCTGGTTGCGAAATTTAAGACTAATACCAAACTGTAAATGGCTCAAAGAATTTCTAAATCATGTTTGCCGTTAGATTCCTTCCAGAATTTTACATTAAAATAACCACAAATTAATAATCCCTTCCTTCTGTCTGACAGACAGCACAATAAATCGTCAAATTTTTCACTTATCCAGTGGAGATCAGTTTACTGCAAGAATTACAAACATTACACTTCCCAACCGGAATTTATAAGCATGTTGTTCTTTATGCTTGTGAATTCCTATTGGGAAGTGTAAGCATTTTGTTCTTTATCCTCCCCATGAACGATGGACCTTGCCCTTGGTGGGGAGACTTACGTGCCTCAGCAATACAGGTAGCCGTACCGTAGGTGCAACCACAACGGAGGGGTATCTGTTGAGAGCCCAGACAAATATGTGGTTCCTGAAGAGGGGCAGCAGCCTTTTCATTGGTTGCAGGGGCAACAGTCTGGATGATTGACTGATCTGGCCTTGTAACATTAACCAAAATGGCCTTGCTCTGCTGGTACTGTGAACGGCTGAAAGCAAGGGAAAACCACAGCCGTAATTTTTCCTGAGGGCATGCAGCTTTACTGTATGGTTAAATGATGATGGTGTCCTCTTGGGTAAAATATTCCGGAGGTAAAACAGTCCCCCATTTTGATCTCCAGTCAGGGACTACTCAGGAGGATGTCATTATCAGGAGAAAGAAAACTGGTGTTCTACATATCGGAGTATGGAATGTCAGATCCCTTAATCAGGCGGGTAGGTTGCAAATTTAAAAAAGGAAATGGATAGGGTACGTTAGATATAGTGAGAATTAGTGAAGTTCGGTGGCAGGAGGAGCAAGACTTCTGGTCAGGTGAATACAGGGTTATTACAAGATCAAATATGGGTAATGCAGGAGTAGATTTAATAATGAATAAAACGTAGGTCTACAGGTAAGTTACCACGAACAGCATAGTGAACGCACTATTGTAGCCAAGATAAGACACAAAGCCCAACAAGTATTAGTAGCCCACAGTAGTACAAGTTTATATGCCAACTAGCTCCGCAGATGATGAAGAGATTGATGAAATGTATGATGAAATAAAAGAAATTATTAAGACACATGGTTCAAGAATCATGAAAGAAGGTTGTATACATGGAACAGGCCTGGAGACACTGGAAGGTGTCAGATGGATTATATAATGGTATGACAGAAATTTAGGAACCGTGTTTTAAATTGTAAGACATTTCCAGGGGCAGATGTGGACTCTGACCACAATCTATTGGTTATGAACTGTAGATTAAAATTGAAGAAACTGTGAAAAGGTGGGAATTTAAGGAGATGGGACCTGGATAAACAGAAAGAACCACAGGTTTTAGAGAGTTTCAGGGAGAGCATTAGAGATGATTGACAAGAACAGGGCAAAGAAATACAAAAGAAGAAGAATGGGTAGCTTTGAGAGATGAAACAGTGAAGGCAGTAGACAATCAAGTAGGTAAAAAGATAAGGGCTATTACAAATCCTTGGGTAACAGAGGAAATACTGAATTTAATTGATGAAAGGAGAAACTATAAAAATTCAGTAAATGAAGCACGCAAAAAGGAATACAAACGTCTCAAAAATGAGATCAACAGGAAGCACAAAATGGCTAAGCAGGGATGGCTAGAGGACAAATGCAAGGATGTAGATGCATATATCACTAGGGGTAAGATAGATACCGCCTACAGGAAAAATAGAGAGATCTTTGGAGAAAAGAGAACCACTTGTATGAATATCGAGAGCTCAGATGGAAACCCAGTTCTAAGCAAAGAGGGGAGAGCAGAAAGGTGGAAGGAGTATATAGAGGTTCTATAGAAGGGCGATGTTCTTGAGGACAATATTACAGAAATGGAAGAGAATGTAGATGACAATGAAATAGGAGATATGATACTGCATGAAGAGTTTGACAGAGCACTGAAAGACCTAAGTCAAAACAATGCCCCGGGAGTAGACAACATCCCTTTAGAACTACTGACAGCCTTGGGAGATCCAAGTGTTAACAAAACTCTACCATCTAGAAAGCAAGATGTATGAGGCAGGCAAAATACCCTCAGACTTCACGAAGAATATAATAATTCCAATCCCAAAGAAAGCAGGTGTTGGCAGATACGAAAATTCCCTAACTATCAGTTTAATAAGCCATGGCTGCAAAATACTAACACAAATTCTTTACAGGTGAATGGAAAAACTGGTAAAAGTCGACCTCGGGGAAGATCAGTTTGGATTCTGTTGAAATGTTGGAACACGTGAGGCAATACTGACCTTACGACTTATCTTAGAAAATAGATTAAGGAAAGGCAAACCTATGTTTCTAGCATTTGTAGACTTAGAGAAAGCTTTTGACAATGTGGACTGGAATACTCTTTTTCAAATTCTGAAGGTGGCAGGAGTAAAATACTAGGAGCGAAAGACTATTTACAATTTGTACAGAAACCAGATGGCAGTTATAAGAGTCGAGGGACATGAAAGGGAAGCAGTGGATGGGAAGGGAGTGAGTGAGGGTTGTAGCCTCTCCCCGATGTTATTCAATCAAAAATATTGAGCAAGCAGTAAAGGAAACAAGAGAAATATTCGGAGCAGGAATTAAAATCCATGGAGAAGAAATAAAAACTGTGAGGTTTGCCGATGACATTGTAATTCTGTCAGAGGCAGCAAAGGACCTGGAAGAGCAGCTGAACGGAATGGATAGTGTCTTGAAAGGAGGATATAAGATGAACATCAACAAAAGCAAAACAAGGTTAATGGAATGTAGTCGAATAAAATCGGATGATGCTGCGGGAATTAGATTAGGAAATGAGACGCTTCAAGTAGTAAATGAGTATCGCTATTTGAGGACCAAAATAACTGATGATGGTCGAAGTAGAGAGTATATAAAATGTAGACTGCCAATGGTAAGTGAAACGTGGATGATAAATAGTTTAGACAAGAAGAGAATAGAAGCTTTCGAAATGTGGTGTTACAGAAGAATGCTGAAGAGTAGATGGGTATATCACATAACTAATGAGAAGGTATTGAATAGAATTGGAGAGAAGAGAAATTTGTGGCACAACTTGACTAGAAGAAGCGATCGGTTGGTAGGGCATATTCTGAGGCATCAAGGAATCACCAATTTAGTATTGGAGGGCAGCGTGGAGCATATTCTGAGGCATCAAGGGATTACCAATTTAGTACTGGAGGGCAGCGTGGAGGGTAAAAATCGTATAGGGAGACCAAGAGATGAATACACTAAACAGATTCAGAAGGATGTAGATTGCAAAAGGCACTGGGAGATGAAGAAGCTTGCAAATGATAGAGCAGCATGGAGACTTGCATCCAACCAGTCTCTCGTCTGAAGACAACAACATCTCTTTCCTATGAATGTGACAACTCCTTTATCCAGACTGGATCTGCATGAAGACACACCTCACTTATAACCACTTCCAATAAGATTTTCTACCCCTGTAGTTTTATGGTATTCAGATAGACAAATGACATCATCACTCTTTCCAACTACTAAGATTTTGCAAACGAATTGACAACTCATTTACTTTATTTTTCAACACCCTTATATTCTGATGAAGCAAGACGGTTTCACTTTTCCCTCTATTATTAAAAGATGAACTGATAGTCTGTCAATTCAATTTCCTTTCATGCTGTCTGTCTGAATTTGACCAATGCTGATGTATATCACCTGACCCCAATAACCACAAGGATTTGCCTTCATGTGCTGGTGGTCCTTTTCCTGTTTTCTGCTGATAGATCCTCTAACTTGTCCTTAGCCCTCTTATTCAGGTGTAGGCCGCAAGATATATATCCGTATCTTTCTACAGTAACTAATGGAACAGCATCAACTGAGATTTTGCAGCTTTCTGAAGCAGCCCTCTCAGTTCTATGATTACTCACTTAATAGCAGAGTTAACCCAGGCATGTTCATTGTGCCACAGAAACTCCAAAAACCAACATTTGTTTACTTGGTAGCTGCTGCTGTTTTGTCCAGGTCACCCCTAATATTGTATTTTTTGTTTTTAGCTAGGTTGTTTACAGCTCCCCAACTAGCTACATCTGATACTCCTTATTGAAATCCTTCTACATGTTTACATTACCTGACAGACTAGCATTTGGTTTCGCAAAACTTGTGACCTAGTACTATGCACCTAATTTTTCTTGTAGCTGCTGACCTACAACCCTCCCATTACTGCTACCTAGCAGCAGAACTCTCCTTACCCTGTTCTGTTTTTCGCCTAGTTTATCTGTAAGTTTCTCAACATTATTCTACTGCACCCTACGTTTCCCTTCCTTCTCCAATTTTGATAGCAACCGAAATCTATCCTGTTTCAGTCTGTCTTTGTAGTCTGTGGAACTAAGAACAATCAAGGAAATGTGCAATAATACTCCACACAGTCCTTGTTTCTCATTGGAATAAGAACAGAAAGGCAAAATTCAAAACACACGTGGAACAGAGTTTGCTGACCGTTAACAGTGGCAGATAAAAGCAACCATTGAGCTAGTTCTAAAATGTAGAATTTTTCTGCCTACTTGGAATGAGGTGATTCAGGATTTGAGACAGGTCAACCACATGCAAATAAAAATTCACTTAAAACTTTTGTGCACTCTTCATATGATATATATATATATATATATATGTTAACTTGCATTAGTCTAAATGCACTCTTATGATGCACTCAACAGATAAACAAAGTAATGAATAAACCTACACTATGTGATCAAAAGTATCCAGACACCCCCCAAAACATACATTTTTCATATTAGGTGCATTGTGCCGCACCTACTGCCAGGAATTCCATATCAGCGACCTAAGTACTCATTAGACATTGTGAGAGAGCAGAATAGGGCGCTCCGTGGAACCCACAGACTTTGAACGTGGTCAGGCGATTGGATGTCACTTCTGTCATACATCTGTATGTGAGATTTCCAAACTTCTAAACATCCCTGGGTGTACTGTTTTCAATGTGATAGTGAAGTGGAAACATGAAAGGACACATACAGCACAAAAATATACAGGCCGACCTCGTCTGTTGACTCACAGAGACCACCGACAGTTGAAGAGGGTTGTAATGTGTATAGACAGACATCTATACAGACCATCATACAGGAATTCCAAACTGCATCAGGATCCACTTCAACTATGACAGTTAGGTGGGAGGTGAGAAAACTTGGATTTCATGGTCAAGCGGCTGCTCATAAGCCATACATCGTGCTGGTAAATGCCAAACGATGCCTCGCTTGGTGTAAGGAGCATAAACATTGGACGATTGATCAGTGGAAAAATGTTGTGTGGAGTGACGAATCACTGTACACAATGTGGCGATCCAGTGGCAGGGTGTGGGTAAGGTGAAGCCTGGTGAACGTCATCTGCCAGCGTGTAGTGTCAACAGTAAAATTCGGAGGTGGTGGTGGTTCGGTGTGGTCGTGTTTTTCAAGGTGGGGCTCTGCACCCCTTGTTGTTTTGTGCGGCACTATCACAGCACAGGCTTACATTGATGTTTTAAGTACCTTCTTGCTTCCAACTGTTGAAGAGCAATTAGGGGATGGCAATTGCATCTTTCAACATGATCGAGCACCTGTTCATAATGCACAGCCTGTGGTGGAGTGGTTACATGACAATAACATCCCTGTAATGGACTGGCCTGCACACAGTCCTGACCTGAATCCTACAGAACGCCTTTGGGATGTTTTGGAATGCCGATTGCGTGCCTGGCCTTATCGACCAACATTGATACCTCTCCTCAGTACAGCACTCCGTGAAAAATGGGATGCCATTCCCCAAGAAACCTTCCAGCACCTGATTGAACGTATGCCTGTGAGAGTGGAAGCTGTCATCAAGGTTAATGGTGGGCCAACACCATACTGAATTCCACCTTTACCGATGGAGGGTGCCATGAACTTTTAAGTCACTTTCAGCCAGGTGTCCAGATACTTTTCATCACTGAGGGTATATGGGTTGGCCTTGTGCTAGGTATACCATCCCAAAATAGCAAAAAACTTAAGCAGGTGGGCACCTATTTAGATTTTGATTTCAAGGTTCAATAACAATATATATATATCTCTGAATATCCCTGCATATACTACCCACTACTCAGGAACTATAGTCAAAGATTCTGAATGGGGAAGGTCTCTCGGTCACTCTAAACTTGTTATTACACACAACATGAGACACACATTCACAACATTTTTATGCTACTGTAATGACTATATGTAAAGAAATCTTCCCCATATCTGTAACTGAAAGCCAATTTTACAGCTGAACTATTTAGAAATAAGTATAATGATTTGCGATTAACTGAACAGTTTGCCATCACTTCACATATGTCCACATCAATACATATGTCGTGTTGTTCTCTTCAGACTGAAGACTGTTTTGATTCAGCTCACCATGCTACTCTATCATGTTCAAGTGTCTCAATATCCAATAACTACTGCAACCTACAGCCTTACAAACCTGCTTGCTGTATTCATCTCATGGTCTCCCTCTACAATTTTTCTCCCCCACATACTTCCCTCAATTACTAAACTGACAACTCCTTGATGTCTCAGAATGTGTCCTATCAACTGATCCCTTCTTTTAGTCAAGTTGTGACCCATGGATCACGGACCACAGACCACGGACCTTGCCACTGGTGAGGTGGCTGCATGCCTCAGTGATATAGATAGTTGTACCTTGGGTGCAACCACAATAGAGAGCTATCTGTTGAGAAGCCAGACAAACTTTTGGTTGCTGAAGAGGGGCAGCAGCCTTTTCAGTAGTTGCAGGGCAACAGTGTGGATGATGTACTGATCTGGTCTTGTAAAATCACCCAACGTGACCTCCTGTGTTGGTACTGTGAATGGCTGAAAGCAAGAGGAAACTACAGCCATTATGTTTCCTGAGGACATGCAGTTCTAGTGTACGAATGACATACATAACAAACAAACCAAACTTTTAAAAAAAAATACTAAAATCCAAAGTCCCTATAATAAAACTAAATACATTATTCACACAATCAGAAAACTAAAAACACTTCTCACTTTCCTGACTTTTGAATACCAGATCTTACTCAAATGCTGCTGGGCCTCATTAGCCTTGTACTGGGAGAGCTGCAGCAACTTTCTTCCTATCTGACTAGACTCATTAGAAACTAAGGCCGACATCATAATCATGTAAATGTCAAATGGTTCAAATGGCTCTGAGCACTATGGGACATAACTTCTAAGGTCATCAGTCCCCTAGAACTTAGAACTACTTAAACCTAACTAACCTAGGGACATCATCACACACATCCATGCCCGAGACAGGATTCAAACCTGCGACCGTAGCGATCGCGCTGTTCCAGGCTGTAAATGTCAGCTGAAGCATAGTGACTAATGGCACCTGAAGAAAAAAGTATCATGTTTTGTGTTTGTCTGGTACGGTCTAACAGCAGATATCACATTTTTATTGACAGAAGGTACGAACAATACCATCACTTACTACTCTTGAATGCTGAAGAAATTGTATAAGCCACCAAAAGTAAAAACAGAGACAGTGTTTAGAATGAAGCTAAATACAGAAAAACCGTGCAGAGTACAATTCACTTTGTTCCTTGATGAGGGCATGGTTCAACAGGTCTGTAATCTTTTTTTATTTTCCAATTACTCATCCATTCCCATAATGTATAAGGTTTCCTTACAGCTATCCGATCACCTTTGTAACAAAAGCTGTTCTCATAAAATCCAATATTCTGTTGAAATTCTTTAAAATTATGGCAAAGCCTTCACCACCACCACCACCACCACCACCACCACCAACAGTATTACATGTTGAAACTGTGTGCAAGCCATGACATTTGTCATTCCCAGAGACTTTAGCAATTGGAAGGCAGTTTTCTAAATCATATTCCTATCTGAAATATAGTTTAACTTTTAATGAATGTTTAGTGACACTGTGACTTTTTCCTTTTTTCTTGATCCAAAAGTCAGAGAGTTTGACTAAACTTTTAGACTTTGAGAAACGCACTCTCAACAAATTCTGAATGGTGTGGGGAAAGTGCAAGATTATTGTGTCCACAATAATTAGTAAATTTGTCAAATTTCATTCCCCTCAGTCTGCATTAAATGGACAAAGGAATTGGCAGTTCTCTCAACATACTCAACTTTCTCAATGGAAGTTCGCATGGGTATGGGATTTAAGTCTTTCATCCTCTATGACTGTATTAATTTTTATATGAAGTAGGATCATATGCGGTAGCAAACAGATTTTTCTCTTGAATGAATATTTCTTGGTAGGGGCAATGTGCACATTATTTTAGATGGATGGTCATTGACAAATGTGTAAGTAACATGCTCTATGGAAATGTGATGGGACCCTATCTGTTGCATACTAATCTCCTATAAGACAGTGTTATTAACAACCTCAGAATTTTAGTGGATGATACAGTTACCCATAATGAATACCTACCTGAAAAAATCTGCACAAATAGCCAGTCAGATCTTAAATAACATTTCAAAGTGGTGCAAAGACTGGGAGCTAGAAATTGATAATTGTGCACTACCGAAACTGCAGAATGTAATATCTTATGACTACAATATCAGTGAGCCACAATTGGACTCTGTTAAACCATGACCTTTCCATCATTTTCAAAACAAACCTCTAAATATGCAAATGCTTATATGTATGTAATATTTTTTGCTAAAATGTCATGACAAATTCAATATCCTTGTAAAACTGGTCTAAAGATGAATAAAACAACAACGACGACAACAACAACAACAACCACAACCACCACCACTATTACTACAAATAACTGAATGTAACAGTTCTTGGGCTATAAAGTTAAATTATTACATAAGTCTAATTGTATTGGAAGCAGTTGGCAGAATTTAGTTCCTTAGTAGTTGAAAAATGCACCCACTCTATAAAGGAGATTACTTATAATGCATTTCTGTGACCCATTTTAAAATATTGTTCAAGTGTGTGGGACTCATGCCAAACAGAACTAACAGGGGTGACCGAAAGTGACAATGAAGGACAACATGAATGGTCAAATGTTTCTCCGACTCATTGGAAAGCATCACATAAAAACTGAAAAAGCTGTACTGCCAGACACTAGAAGGAAATCGCCAACTATCACCACATATAAAATTATAAGAGCCAGTATTATGTGAAGAAGCCAGGTGTATACTACAGTTCCCTACGTATCACTTGCTTAGGCATAGTAAAGATTCTTCCCCCACTGAACAATGAATGGAAAGGGATGTACCCTGTGTTATACTCTTGACAGAAGTTTAAGAAGTCTGTATGTGGATGTATATGTGGAATGTAATAGCTGGGGTGGCTGAGGAGAAGGAAGGACAAAGAGGAGGAAAAAATGCTATATTTTAGTCTACTTTCAACAGTACTCTCTAAATTAAAATGGAACTGAATATTTCTAGCAAACCAAACTTCTAATTTTCCCCATTTCAGGTCATACGCCATACAATTAACTTTGATATTTAACACAGAACCTTTAATTACATAGTTGATGCTATTCAAGACGGCTACCCATACAGAAACACAAGAGTAGGACTGATGAACATATGAGTTTTTAA
The DNA here is from genome assembly GCF_021461395.2 of Schistocerca americana. NCBI lineage: Eukaryota > Metazoa > Arthropoda > Insecta > Orthoptera > Acrididae > Schistocerca > Schistocerca americana. The sequence goes on from NC_060121.1 coordinate 570,214,977, forward strand.
GAAAATGCAAAAGTAATGAGGATAGTTGTGTTTCAATGGCTCACTAGTAAGTTTCCGGGCTATAGATCCAAAGTTCACAGACTTGATTCCCAGCCAATCCTAAGAATTTCATCTTAAACTTATCGTTTCTTTCACATCTGGCAATTTTGTTGAAGTGAAAAATGCTGAGCCACACTATGGTTCGGAAGTCACTTCAGACCTCTCCCTATAACTGTAACTGAATAAGTTCAAAATTCAGAGGAAGGCATGGGCGTACCACCTCCAATAGGACCACGCCTAGCGAACACTGGTGTTCAAAGCAACCTCCAGATTTATGACAGCTGTACTTAATGAGAGTAGAGGTGAGGAATCTCAAGTAACAATATCCTTGTTTATCACTCTAATGAAGATTCAACTGAATTTTTTTTAACACATTCTCTCTCTCTCTCTCTCTCTCTCTCTCTCTCTCTCTCTCTCTCTCTCTCTCTGTGTGTGTGTGTGTGTGTGTGTGTGTGTGTGTGTGTGTGCGCGCGTGTGTGTGTGGGCGCGCGCGCGCGCATATGAGTGTGTGTGTGTGTGTGTGTGTGTGTGTGTGTGTGTGTGTGAGAGAGAGAGAGAGAGAGAGAGAGAGAGAGAGAGAGAGAGAGAGAGAGAGATTTTAAAGATGCATTTTTACTGGCTGTTTACCTTGATGACTGTATTGGAACAGCCATCGGAGGTGTAGACATCTCCTTCTTTCCCACGCGTTGACTTCCAGGAGACAATCCTCTCCTCTTCCCTCTCCATCGTGTTCCAGTCGCTTTTTTCCGCTCAGGCACAGATGAGGCCTCTGGCTTTAATCCAGAAGAACTAGCAACCTCAGAGGAATTTTGCCTCCTGAGATAATCCCAATTTCCTGCATAGTCCAATTCTGAGCTGAGTAAGAGAACCCTTGTCTGATTTTGAATACGAACTTCATTTCCACTACAAAGGGAACACTGACCGTCTCCTGTAGCTACACCGACCCACTTTTCCCTTCCATCCTGGTCTTCATTTCTAGAAAGATCTTCTGTTGATGCACTAGCACCTTGCAAATCACTTACAGTTCTCAAAACACACCTATCATGTCTATGAAAAGTGCTGCTCTCTGATAAATGTTCACTTGTGGCATGAGCATTAGGAACATTATCAACATAGTTATAGGAAGGAGATAAACAAGTAGTTGCTGCACGCACAGTACTCTGGTAATCCAGATTATTTAAAATATCACTTTCTGTCACATTATTTATTTTATGCTCATTAGCAGGAATATTCAAAATTTTTATTCTCAGCTCACCTGCATCCTTAATATTAACTACAGAGTCAACATTTGTGTCAACTGCACTTTGTGTCACACCCTGTGGGGAATGCAAAACTGTCCGGGAGCTAAGGGTACACGTACACGGGATTGTTTCCAAATGCCACTGCTGCTGTTCACTGCTCTCTTGCTCAGGCTGGACCCTCTGCTCTGCTGCTGCAGGAGTGTCTGGAGACCTGTCGGAAAGACTTCCTGTATCACTGCAGCTTACTACTGTACCAACTCCTGAGTCTATTGGTGACTGTGTGCTTGCTTCTTCTTCACCATGTATTCTGCTCACTGTCACACTAGCTGGTGAGAGGACCTCCTGAGAACCACTCGCAGAAGATCCCTGGTGATCATCCATAGAACCAGTTCTTTGCAGTGCCCACCTGTGTCTATCTGAAGTACTATTTGAGAGCCCAACTCTTCCTTCAGCAGTACTGGCACAAGCACTGATGTGTCCAAGATGTTTGGCAGTATTCTTAATACTTTCCTCAGTTTCCGCTGAACGGTGCCTCGAATGAAATATTAAGTTGTCATCATCTTGAACCGTAAAGTCTGATGCTATAAGAGTTGAAGAGGGAAACGGAAGTGTACTGACAACTGTCAATTGTTCTAATGCCCCACAAACAGTGGACGCGTCAGACTCATCCGAAGGAGCACCATTCACTGGTTGGAAATGTTTTTTGGGTTGTCTGGAAGAATCTGACACTGAATTTAGATGCTCTGCCATATTTGCAATGCTGGCAGACATCCTCCCGCTGGTTTCACCCTGAGTTACGGCACCATTTTCACCATAACATACTTCAGTCACTACTGTTTCTCCCTCTGAGGATTCAGTAACCCATTCAGTGTCATCTTCACTTTCATCTTGGTTTTCCCAGTTACCGACAACACAATTTTCAGATGCTGCCAGCCTTTCATTTAGTCCAGATGCTGTAGAACTGTAGAAATCTGATACAAACTGTTTGCAACTAGGATAATCAATATAAAAACGCTTAACAAAGTCATCTAGATCAGGAACTGTTGGGTATTTTGCAGGAAGATCAGAAAGATTGTTTGATTCTAATTCTTCTGGTGTAATCTGGGACTCCAGGCTCTGACCACCATTTGCAGTACAGAAATCACTGGGCTCTTCAGCAGAGCAGAGCAACTTCTCCAAAGTGTAGAGTTCCTTTTTGTTAAGTGTCCATAGCAGTTCTCTTATCTTGTAGAGCAAGGTCTAGAAAAATACAAAACAAAAAATAAAGCACACAACTGTAATTATTTAAAAATAATAATCTAAGAAGTAAGTATATACTTACTCTAAATGGTCTGAACATTTCAGACATATCTGCTGGTGTTTTATCCAAGCAGAGAGGACCATCAGGGAAAATAAGAAGACCACTAACAATTGCTAGCCTCGGAATTGTAAACATGAGTGCTGGGTCATAGTCATCCACCATTTCCTGAGTTAAAAGTTTCATGTTTAGGGCCCTGGAACATGATGTTTGCCTTTTTAGTTCACTGTACATGCAAAATCCATTTCTAGATCTTGTTTAATATTAACTAGAGCACTCCTAAGAACAGTTGTTACAATAATGCGAAGTCAAGTTTAGAATATAAACAATAGTCACATTTCATTTCTTTGTGTATTCCTCAATAACATGTCTGACAAAAATAGTGAAGCACTTAGAAAAAGCGGTCCAATACAGGCACAACAGTTAGGGTGATCACCAGAAAGCATTAGCGTTATTCCCTCCTGAGGTCTGACTAAATAAATAATCAGTGAGTAGTGAGTCATGTGGTTAGTTAACAGTGTGGAGGACAACAGAGAATGCCACATGTCATGTGAGGAAATGTTTCTAGCTTTTGAGTGTATTTGAAAAGGGATCAATGTGGGACCACCTTGGCTGGGTGGTCAAATTGTGCAGTATCCAGTGATCTAGGGTATACATATCTGACAGCAGCCTTATGACAGTGAATGGGAACCTGAGGTAAATCACACATGCCATCAAAGTTGTGGTCAACCATACTGTGTGCCAAGCACATTGTACCTCCTTCACATCAGCACACCTGCAATCGGAGTACCAGTTACGGGAACTCAAACACCCCACGATGGCCCACCCCACTGACCAGAGACAGGAAGAAAGTGGACTACTAAATTACCAAACTTGCATAAGAAGCTCATAACTCCATAGCACAGAAGTCTGCATTTGGAGTGACACCAGGGAACACTGATTGCTGATGAGTGGGTTCACAGCAGTTTCAGTTATAAACCTGTTTCATACTACCTCAAAACACCACTGCCTTGAGAACGGTAGCACCAGGAGGAGAGTACACACACTGACAATGTTTGAGAGGGACAGGGAACTCTGGTGATAAAGAGGTATGTGATGTAATCCTGCATTCTCATGTCTTAAATCTCATCATACAGCATCCTGGTACGATCTTTCAACAGAAAAACAGCCATTCACATATACGTGCATCATGAAATAATCTGAGACACAGTTACAATAGCTGTGGGCCAAATCACTTAGGTGACGACACAACATCTGCGTGACACCCTTTCCAACAAAATCCAGGCCTAATGTTGTGCAACAACCCACTAACATGATTGTATTGCAGTTTCATTGTTCATCTGAAATATAATCACATAGCCTCTCAACTCCATAAGTTAGTTTGACTTCTTCCTCTCCTTTACATGCTTATGTTTTTTTGTCAGATGATGTATTTAAAGAAATGCAATCAAATCAACACCACTGAAAAATGCAGTTGTAGGTAACAGAAGTGATTACAGTTCACAAAGAAAAACTGTAAGCCATTAGGACAAAGTGCATTACAGGAAAAATGTACAACTTATACAGCATTGTCTTACTGTCACTGTATGAATATACACAATGTGTTTGTGATAGTCCATAAAGCAGTCACAGCATCTCGCTTTTTGTCGAGTTAAGAAATCAGTGTGTGAGTTACATAAAAATCTAAACAGTTTATTTACATGGAGATGTACAGCTCAACAAGACAGAAGACAATGTGTACTACAAGCTATCCTCGATGAAAATATCGAGGAAAAGAATCACCTTTCCCTACCCCCAAACAAAGAGATGGTAGTATAACAAGTGACAATTTGAAAACCAAATTAAATGAACAACTATTCACTACCGTTGCAGTGTCTCGGAGAAGAGTACAACAACAAGCTGCTGCAGCTCATATTCACGTGGGGTCTTGACAGGAACCAGAGCACTCACATAGCACAACTCAAACTCGGCAAACAGCCTGTCAAATATCTTGAGAGCCTCTTGAAGTCTCTCCCCAAAGGCCTCACCACCACTTCCACTCGTTCCTCCACGCAAGCACTGTTCACGCAGAAGATTCCTTACATTTTCTAAGGCCTTCGTTAGTGCCTTAGCAAGTGGTCTCATAGCTGCACTTTCACTCTCCCGATTCATAATACTAGAACCAGCAGCAAGACACTGTAAACAAGACAACAAACCAATTTTCATTAAAAATGTATTTATTGGAATAAAAATTACAATTATTACATTACAACTCAAGCCTGCCACAAATCTTTGTGAAAATCAACACTTCTTCAGCAAATAAAATATCTAAATAACTAACAAATAATCAGAAATGAATAAGAGAGAAAACATTCACTTACCAGTCAGCAGCACAAGGACAGAGACATACAAAAGTTAGAAGACTTATTAACTTTTGGATTTTAGGAGCATATCATTGGGCAGAATATCAGGAGAGGGATGAAGGGAATGGCACTTTATAACACCTGTATATTAAAGTCCCTTTGTCTGGAAGTCAAAGAAAACGCAACAGGTCAAGAGAACCTACAAAAACAATAATACACAAGATACTTAAACATTAAAAGTCTGAAATGACAGAGAAAGTAGTACTCACTTTTAAGTGTAAAAGATGCAGACACTTGGAAAAGAAGTGCAGATGAGACAAAGCTGATACATAAAGAAAGAAGAAAACGATACTGGAGTGAAGGAACAAAAAGACAGGTACAACATAATATACTATAAATGAAGATAGGAAGTAAATTAGGAAGTTGGAAAAGTGGTAACATAACCCACCAAATATGAATTTAGGGGGGGGGGGGAGGGGGGGGGTTATATATATCATGAAGAACTAGGCAATAAGGAACTTTAGTTTTGCCAGGTGATTACCTAGAGCCAAGTGCACACAGTACATGAAATTCTGACCTAAGAAGTTCAGAAGTGTTTGAGGCAGGATGAAGTAACGCTAATCGGAAGCTGGCACCAAGGTACTGCCACGGTGTTGGTGAGTGTGCTCTAGTGCACAATACTGTTCACTACAATTATACACACAATACCATGTTCTGTAATGAAACAGAGAGATTTAATTTACTATTGCTATTTGGTTGGTATGCCACAGCAGCCAATTTTTTTGAGTACTATCTATATTTCTGAGAAATTCTTCAGAGGGCACATTTCACATATACGAGTGCTTCCAAACTGCGAGGACATCAAAGGCGGCATTTCTCATCTTTGTCAGTGAGCAATACCATGCTTTTAGACACATTGCTGGAAGAGCCACACAGACAGGCAGTGCCTGTAATACAGGAAGTGGACTTTTAAGAACACTAGAAGATGGGTATTAGATACGAGTTAGTCGTGTCTAAGACCTCATTAGAATGAAATGTTTCAAACTACATGAAAGACTGTAACACATGGTGTCAACATTATGATTATTAAAATAAATCACTTCTGGCAGTAATTTGGTTTGTAGGTACTTAAAAATGTTACACCTCACTGAAAAATAAGTCCCTTTATTAGTCTGCAGAACAACAAGGTAAGTAACTACTATCACATATATCACTGTTGCCCCACTAGTTATTTCACATAACATGTCCGACAACTGTACACAGACTCCAATGCTCACACTGCGGCAGGTAGTAGTCTATTTGCTGCAAGAGAGTGCAGTCTTTCCTACATAGGTCATTCGCAATGTTGCCAACAGGTAAATATGGAGAGACCCATGAACTGAGGTTAGCACAGTTTCATCATGGTTGTCAAATGATTCACTGAAAGATTTTGGTTGTCTCTCTATATACCTTCAAAGATGAGGTATGTGCGTCACATGAAGGCAAATTATTTTCCTACATGTTATTTGTAGTGATAATGTTTGTCTGACCTTGATATGGAGTATGAAAACACAAAATCAGTTGAACACCACCACTCTTTGTCAATAGCGAATAATTCATGCAACTCTTGACATTTCTTACAGCAAAAAGGGTGATTAATTATAAGAACACAGACAGATGCCACATATAGATACCAACTCAGGAAATTGACTTTCTTTTTCTTGCATTTTTTCTATGTATACTTTGAGCTGTCTCTTTGCACAAACAAGTGAATTACATTTTATCCACTTACGCACACTCACGAACGCCCATAATTCATCTTCGTGATTCATACAATGTGTACCTGTGGCACTTCCCTTAAATGGAACTTTAACAGGTGGCTGGTTTGGATTAACTACTAGAATTTAAGAAAGTACATATGTAGGCATCAATCTGTTCATTGTAATCTGAAGTGCTTCCATAGAGAGTTATTTTCCAAACACAAATTTCCTATTGACTGTTAGTTGTATCTCTCACTTGTTAGAAGTAACGGTGGGCGAGAGATTTGAAGCCAAACTGTGTAATTAACGTTTAAGCAAAACCTGCAGAACGTTAGCCATAGAAAAATTTGCTTTGTTTACATCCAAAGTAACGCATTACAATGTCAAACAACACTTCTCTTGATCTGATGTGTCTTCACTATCACAACTAGCCATTCAACATCAACTGCTGCCTTTAAAATTTTCGATGATTTTCAGTGCTACACATCGATGCTACTTCTGCCAATTTTCTCTTCTGTTACACCATCATCTTTGTCTTTTCTTATCTCTTTCACTCACCTATGATCCATTCAAATGGCTTCACACACTACCCACAGCCATTTCGTTTTTATTACAGCCATAAGTATGTCTCACATTCTAGTTTGTTTCCTGATCCATTTGTTAGTTTGCTTTATGTACCATGACTCATTGGTACGATTACTCTTAACGATGTCAAGTAAGTCATTTCACATTCATATTACACATCCATATGTAAATGCGGCTACATGCTGGCCACTTACAAGAAAAATGAGAGATTCTTTTTACATCTTTTTTTTTCTTCTGGTGTTGCAATTATTTGCTTCACTATTCCTTCTGAATTGTAGTGGATTCTTTCTAACTAACTTTATGAAGGAATACACATATTGTGAAGCAACAGTCAAAATGCCTAACTCCTTAAATAAAACAATACAAACTCCAAGTAGAAATACAAACACTGTAGGAAGAGATATACTGCTACTTATCATAAAAATAACACACCAAGTTGCAGACAGGCAATATTAAACAACACTTACACGTAAGCTATTTGCCACAGCGTTCATCGAGAAAAGAGACACACACACACACTATTCACTCACACAAGTAAGCACACCTCATAAACACATGACCGCCAGCTCAGGCTTGGGCTTATGCTCGGGCATCCTGGCCCAAGCTGCCAGAGTAGGAGATCATGTTTGCAAGAGATGTGCTTGCTTGTGTGAATGAATGGTGTGCATTTCTCTTTTTCCAACAAAGGCTGTGTCTGAAAGCTTATGTGTGGCTCTCTCTTAATTCTGCCTGTCTGCAACTTAGCGTGTTATCTTTATGGTAAGTAGCAATCTATCTTCTCCTACATTGTTTATCTCCTTAAATAGACATTTTTCTTTCTATATATTCCAGTAATAGCCAACATACATTTCTCCACAAGCATTTCACTGGGCTATCTTCAGTTTGAAAATGGGAAGACACACTCACTGCCATCATTCCTTTTCAAACACCTCAGAAGCTTGGCTTTTTCATCAATTTAAATTCACCAAAGGTACATCAGGTTACTTAGCTTTATTCTTTTGGTGTCCACCTAGTCATTGTCTGTAATTCTCCAAAATACAAAAATTCCTACATTCATAGGGAGATTGAAACATGTCCTACTAACACATTCATTCTTCATTTCCTCAGTTTACAGATCTAGAGCTGTTGGGAATGTAAAATATATTTACACATCTCCTCTTACTAAGTCCCCATTGTCCTGATGAATTCTATTAGAAGCTGTAGCACCGAGGTTTACACAAGGTCTGTTCAAAATATTGCGGAGCTTCGTCCATAAAAATTTTCTACGCTTACCTTTCACTTATTGTGCATTGTCTCCTTTGAAATACTCTCCTCCACAATTGATACAATGCTCCTAACGCTGTTTCCACTTCCGGAAGCAGTCTTGGTATGCCCCTTGCTGAATCGTGTGAAGAGCCAGTTGTGAATTTTCTTTTATCTCGTCTATCACTGCAACTTTTTGTCCTTTCAGTGGGGCTTTCAACTTTGGAAATAAAAGAATGTCTGCAGGGGCCAGGTCTGGAGAGTATGGAGGATGAGGAAGCACAGTGATTTCGTTTTTCATGCAACTGTCATGCACTAACAGGGATGACGTGTGGGTGCGGTATCGTGATGCAAGAGCCGTGAATTGCCTCACCATATTTTAGGCCGTTTCCTTCTCACATTTTCTTCCAGGCATCCCAATAGTCCCAACTAATTAACTGTTGATCCCTGTGGCATGAATTCATCATGAAGTAATCCTTCGAAGTCAAACTATCAGCATGGCTTTGACATTTGACCTGACCTGACGAGCTTTTTTTGGCCTCTATAACTCTTCCCGACCCATTGTGAAGATTGAACCTTGGTCTCACCATCGTAACTTTAGAACAATATCTCATCACTAGTAATGATCCTCTTAAGGAACATGTTATTCTCATTTGCACTCTTCGCAGATTGTGAGGTGAAGATTTTTCTGTTCTTGGCTCACGGACCATGGAATGAATCTGGTGGCAACACAATTCATTTCAAGATGCTGTGTCAGGATTTCATGACATGATCCAACTGAAATGTTACATTCTTGTGCAAACTCTCAGATAGTCAGTCTTCGATTGGCGCACACAATTTCGTTGACGTTCTTGTCATCACTATCATCGGTAGATGTCGAAGGGCATCCTGAACAAGCGTCATCTCTGATTCACACAGTTTAAAAACAGCCAGACGGAAGTTACTCGTAATACTGAGGACAGTCATCCCTGTAAGCTTTGTGCTTCATTTGGTGTTTCTCTGTAAAGGTTTTCTTGAGTTTCACACAAAATGTAATGCAGATGCATTGCTCCTATAGCTCTGCTATCTCTAAAATCGCAAACTCTGTGACACTATGTTATACTCAATGCAGTGCTGAACAATAACTAACAGACATACAACAATGAAACTTTCAGCAGTTACACATTCAATGCAAGCATGTGCAGGGATGCTAACTGCAGTTCACTCCAACACACCATTGGCACAAAATTACAAATGTTCTGGAATTTTTTTTGAACAGAACTCATATTCTTCAGAGTACTAATATATGTCAAAACAATGCCTTGTTTTTCAGGGATTGTCAGTAATGATACCACTGAAATCAAGTTGAGAGCTTTCTCAAAGTCTATGAATTCCACACGAAGTGTCAATTTACACTAACTTTTCATTTCTATACTTTAGTTCATAACTTGTAAGAGGTGCATTGTGTTAAACCCATTTCTACAATCTGCTTGTTCTTTTGCATGATTGAAACATGCAAACACAAATTTGTACAAAACTACATTACAACAAAGGCAAATGTTATCCATTGCTGCATTTTATGACTGTCAAACTATTTAAAGAACAATATAAAAACAGTAAATGAATCACAACAATATTAGGAAAAGGGTAGACTGCTACTCACATATAGAGGAGACACTGAGTCGCAGACAGGCACAACAACAACGCTGCTATACAATTAAGCTACTGATCGAAAGACCTCCTTCTGAAGTAGAAAAAACCAACATATTCACATAAGCCAACTCACACACACCGCCTTTGGCCACTATGGCCACCATGGAGGACAGAGACAGTGGTTATGTGGGCGAGAGTTGGGCTTGTGTGAATGTGTGTGTGTTTTTCACTTCGGAAAAAGGCCTTTTCGCCGACATCTTAAACATACAGCAGTCTTTTCATTGTGCATACCTCCGACTCAACGCCTCCGCTGTTCGGTAAATGGATCACAAATATTTTGTACCAGATGGCAAGAAAAAATAATGGAGAAAGGTGTAGTGTGTGTCATACCACTCCCATTATTTAAACAATAGCTAACCTCTGCTCCAAACCAGAGCTGTCCTGCGAGATTTTCTTGCATTACATCATCTGGAAACTTCACACGGAAATCTCTGTTTGCTCGATCACATGGAATTACATCATCCATGATGCGGTTGCAGATTGTAAGTACCTAAAAAGATATCCATACTATATATTATATTTAATTTAAATGTCTTAATTAAATATGAACTATTTAAAAGTATACTGTGTGTTAAATAGTTCAGCAACACATCTCAAACTATGTGAAGCTCACAGTTAACATCCTACTTCAAAAACAGGTCTCAATCACATCTTAGCTCAAGTTATTTGTTTACATGCATCATACTGAAAGTGATGAATAATATTTTGTTATCATGTCCAACAACTACACATGAATTTACTTGACATAGCAGGCACACTTATTCACTGACAACATATCATCAACACAGTGTTCAATACTTTAGTTTCTCTTAAGAAATAAATTACGGTATGTCTTAACATCATGATACTCGAAAATACACATGCAACTTTCTAAATTTATCATTTAGGTTGCTAGTTGTTACTGATAATTTCTATATGGTTGAAATCAGTGCATGTGCACGCATATGCAAGTGTATGGAGAGGTGGTAGGTAGGGGGGGGGGGGGGGGGGGACCACAGGGATGGGGGCAGGGAGAACAAACCCTGACACAAAATGTCATAACTGCCCTAGTTTGAAGGACTTTAACCAAAAATTGGAACTAATAAACCAGGTAATATTAAAGGGAATTGAAAAGCTGTTTCTTTTGAATAATGTTCTGAATTGAATGAAACAATTATATTTAGCTCAAATAATTCCTGTTTTATTAAAGACATTTTTATCTCTTTTCACATTGTGAAATAGTGACTGGGAGCTCATAAAAGAAAGACCAATATGTTCACCTAACTTCATGGATGACTTCATACATTACTGAGACACAGGCTTTAATAGAAATAGAATACTGGTATTTTTTGAGCCAGAATTGCATTCTTGTAAAAGAAAAATGTCAGTGTCTTAACTCTTTTGTAGATCTCACAAGAAATTACAGGGTAAAATTACATTTAATACTTGGATCTTTGTACTGATGTTGTGATCAACTGAATAGAGCACAGCCCAGCAGATCTCCATACTATCAACTTAGCTGTAAACATCTTGCACTGCTTGCCTTAGCAACTATTTTACATGTAGAATGGTATAAACTTCCCTGTGGTTTGCCATTCAGATGGTTGCAGCAATAGCTCAAAAAATCCCACAATCAATATGAATTTACATGCTAATTTCATGTTATACTTACAAGACAGTTACACCAACTGAATCACTCTAAAACAGATAAGCTATTCAAAACCGAAAAACACAACAGTTCCACTTAAAAAACAAAAGTTAAGGGCTGTATCTCAATATTAATAAAGTTCCAAAAATTTCCATTTACATGAAAAGAGATTACAAATACCTTTCATGATTCATATGTTACAGGAGACAAAAGTCTTAGCCCCTCACATTGTGCTTGTTGCACTGTCTATGAATGACATATTATACATGAGTATTACTAACTGCATGTCTGTTGCTGTCAGAATTGCTATGGGTGTTTCAGTCATCGTTCCACAGTGACCCAACATCATAATCACCATTTCGATATCATTATGGGTTTAAAGGGACTAAACATCTCAGTTACCATTCCCTTGACGCACGGAAAACTCAAGTGAAATGATGTTAAATGAGACAAGAAGAATTGTCAACTACAGGCTCTGTGACTTGGTTGTTGCAGTCAAAAATCTGCAAGAAAGTACCTTATGTCAGATGGTTAAAAGAGAGATGGGACCCAAGCTGCTAAAACTATACCTGATCACTGAGAGATTCACCACAAAATTTCGTAATCGGCGCATTTACAATGGGGTGAGGAAAAAAGAATACTGTATGATTAGAGGGCTTATTAGATGAGAAACAGAGAGAAAGAGAGAGAGAGAGAAAGAGAAAGAGAGAGAGAGAGAGAGAGAGAGAGAGAGAGAGAGAGAGAGAGAGAGAGAAAGAGAGAGAGAGATATTTGGAGGGGGGGAGGCACTCAGGACACACTACAGTGAGAGGTACTCCCCTCACATCCACTCCTTGACACTGAATGTCGAGATCAATTATATTTTGTTATAAAATCCACTTACTCTCAGGAAACTTATGACTTTATTAGCTAGACAGGTTGATCGTTTGTCTAAGGTCACCCAGCAGAACACATAATGAGAGAATATGAACTATCATGAAATGATACCACAGCTGCATTGGGGGCGGGGGTTTGCCCTCTTGATGTAGAAGGGTCTCATGGGAATGTCTAGTGTGGCCAAAACATAGTCAGCATGGTACAATGGCATCTTCATGAGAGGCTTGGAGGAAAGGATGCCACATATTAGTGGTCCCTTTGATTACCCTCAATTTGTTGAGTGCAGTGGTAGCCTCCCATTCTGTATCCCGTGTTTTAAAATTTGATGTCGCAGTTCCAATTTTTGGTCTCTACCCAGTTCAAATTTCTCTTCTATAGTTGCTTCTTTAGCTAACTTGTCAGGTAGTTCATTTCCCAGATTGCCCCTGTGGCTCAGTTCCAGATGAATGTTACGGTGGTTCAGTAGTTTTGAAGGTCAATTAATAGGTCTTGGGTCTGGGTAATTGAAAGATTTCTGGGGTACTACTAAGATATGCATGCCTTGGGGGAGGGGGGGGGGGGGTTGCTGAGAGGCGGGACACTGTACACAGGACAGGTGGAGATCCTTGCAGAGCCATCAGTAATATCCCAGCTGGTCTACCGAATTTTTTGGAGATTAGTGAATGGTCTGAACTGATCATTCTGAAATAGTGCTAAGTAAAATGTATGGGTAGGCAACTGACAGATTGTAACCTTAAAGTTTGCTACAAGTTGCTGGTATCTGACCCTCAGTGGTGAGATACCAGCTTCCACCTGAAGGCTGTCTATGGGGTTCACACGGAAGGCTCCAGTTGCCAGATGGACACAACGGAGGCAGACAGGGCCTAAAAATCTCAGCACTGACTGTGCTCAGAAACCTAAAGGCAAAATATCCTTAGTCCAGGCAGTATAAATCAAAGCTTTGTTGACCAATAGGAGAACTCCAGAGAAACCTGGGGGGTGTTTAGTTTCCTCACGCAATTTGCCTTGAGCTGGCATACACATGGTAACCATGTTAACTTATTGTCAAATAAAACGCCTAAAAATTTTAAACTTTCAATTACTTCCAGTAACTGGTAACTGAGGTAAAGTTCTGGGTGAGGATGTGAGTCCCGAGTCAACAAAACAGCACGAGGCATGTGTTTTTGTGGGAGAAAATTACCATCTAAGATTCAGGGCCCCGATATTTAAAAAATATCACGATTGGCACTTGATACATCAAAAAAAGTATCAATATATTGCCATAAAAATACTGATGTATCAGCCTATAAAAATATCACTTGCACATTGTTAATACAGTGCTGGTTTTAGAGCTGCGTATTGATTTATTATTAGATATTCTGTAAATCAACAAGCTAAAAGCCTTCTTATCCCCCTTATAGCATGAACTGAAATGAAAATGATGCACATTCATTCATGCTTGGTGACAACCATTTTGCTAACAATGTTAACTGTCTGAATCTGGCACAATGAAAGGTGTTTAGTGGGTCCGTCGTTCAGTTTCGTCACACATCGGATTTGTCCAGAACACATCATATCGACTTCACTGTTTTTTTCATTTCTACAAACGCCAGCACCTAGCAGCTGTAGTGTCAAAATTGCATGGTGAAGTTAGAAGTTGCCATTTCTATTCATAGTGCCAAGCCCTGATTATGTCAGCATTTCCCCTCATGTGTCTGCACACCGCAAAGACCAATCTTGTCATTTAGATTTTTGTTCATCATTTTCAACAACTGTTTTTGAAGAATGCTGATGTGAAGAAATAGCACACTAGTTGTGTTAAAACTTGTTATTCCATTCACAATGCCACCCCAGTGTAATTGGACTACTACTCTGTGCCGCCTATGATTGCCTCACATAGTCAAAGAGAAAGGCTGGATGTGTTGAAAGCTCAAAAAATAGTAAGACTCATCCCACAATGAAAGTAAAATGATGTTCTACTATAATTTCAAAAGAACAGTTTCAAGTATATACTGAAAACATAATGTAAAATGAAAATATTGGCACTTGGTATTGCCTTTCTGATATCAATATATTGGGGAACGAGATGTTGCTGATTCACATCGAAATTTTTTTTGGAAAAGTATTAATATATCTATATTGATATTTTATCAACAGGCTTACTCTGTGGTGGGCAATGATGTAGTGCTATAATACAAGCATAGGTCATCCATATACAGTGACAGTGAGAATCTGCAACTCACTGCAGTCACGATAACATATACGGTAATGGCACAGAGAGTTTCCCTCAGGACTGATCCAGGATGGACATCACTTTCCTATACATAATACTGGCTGCTGAGGGTTGCTACCCAGAACTGGAACGGTGGAAGAGATAGGAAATTCTGTACAAAAATTTGTAAACGGTTCTGGAAGCCCCACTCATGCAGTGTTATGTGAGGGCACAATCTGGTACCGTACGCCTGCTGCAGATCGAAGGACACAATGACGACGTGTTGGCAAAGCATGAAAGCATTGCACACTGCAGATTCCAGATGAATCATAGGTCTGCTGTGGATCAGAGTGCCCAACAGACACTTTGAAACTGCAATAAATATTCTCTGGCTTCCAGGCACCAGCACAGTCATCGATCGACCATTCTTATGAATAATTTGCGCAGTCCACTAGTAAGAGAGATAGCTCAACAATCTGTTAAAAGAATGAGATTTTCACTCTGCAGCGGAGTGTGCGCTGATATAAAATTTCCTGGCAGATTAAAACTGTGTGCCTGACCGAGACTCGAACTCGGGACCTTTGCCCTTCGCTTCTGCCAGTAAAGCTGTGAGGACCGGGCGTGAGTCATGCTTCAGTAGCTCAGATGGTAGAGCACTTGCCCGCGAAAGGCAAAGGTCCCGAGTTCGAGTCTCGGTCGGGCACACAGTTTTAATCTGCCAGGAAGTTTCAATCTGTTAAAATTTAAATCTTTTCCCACTTTCACGTTAGGAATAATAATACCCTCCACCATTGGGGAGGGAAACTTCTCTTCCCACCAAATATGATTGAAAAAGCTGAGGATGTGTCTTACGCTGCCTTTGCTAGAGTGTCTTAGCATCTGATTGTGGATTTTATCATGTCAGGGGTTTGCGTGTCGACACTCTTTACAATAATTGTGGAACTCCCATTCACTAAATAGAACACTGATTGATTGATTGAAGGTCCTGTACACACAACTAGGTCAGGAAATCAGAAAACTGGTAGTTACTGTGTGTGGACATTTCGGCAATGGCCACAAGCTCAATACAGATTTCACCACTGAGGAAGATGCCATGAACTACTGTGAATGATGTGCAGTTGCAAATGTGGCAGAAATTAGTCTGTACTTGAGGCAATGGGTGTGGGCTCCCATAGATGATGCATACTGTTCCCAACAACTCCACATCCACTTTTCAATTAAAAACCAGGCCTACACACAAGTCTCTTGAATGCTATAAAACTTTTGTAGAACGATGGTGTTTATGTTGCTGAAAGGCACTTCGACACTTGATGATAGCTACAGCAATTTCTTCATACCACATGGGACGTGTTTCTGATGTGGAGCACCTGAAGCCTAAGATAATGTTGCTCCTGCAATGTATAATCATGTAAATAGTATCTTGCACCTCTCCTTCAATACACTCCTCATGACTGGCTTCAAAGTTGCTTGCCAGTTGCTTTTTCAAAGTGACCAACGTGGCATGTATTCCACTGAGCCATGATATGACACAGAATGAGTGATAGAAAAGTGGTCATTGTCACAGAGGTTGTCATGGTCGTACTACCAGATTAAGGGTGAGGTTCTCGGAGTGCACACTGTAATTTCTATGGTTCACTACATTGCATGGGCTGTTCCGAAATGTGTTGCTGCTCCAGTGTAAAGTAGGAAGACTTCCATTTCTGAACTTATATACTCTATTAGTTGGACATTGCTACATGTGTTTTGACAACCACAATGAGGCTTGTAGACAATGAAGTCCCGCAATAGAAGGAAGGGTGGAGGCAGCTGTTCCATTAGCTCCATCAGCTGGCAATATGTTATATGTGTGTCTGGGGGTAGACAGATATTACATACTGCTACCATAAATGACTAGTGGACACTAATAGCCACAGCTTCCAATACAGTGTTTATTGGCACCTGCTCAATGAAGTTGTCAGGAGCCTATGAGTGTACAGACTCATCTAGACACCCTCTGAGTGTTAACACGGTTTTTACTGTAGGATTTGAAATTTTTAACAGAAGGAGGTTAGGTTTCTAAAAATCATGTCTCCTAGAGTGCCATGAAGACTCATAGAATTTGGTATACCCTTCAATTTTTCCCTTCTTGCTCCTCTAAGGTTTCGATTCCTGTGAGGATTTTCCTATCTTGACTTCTGGGAAAAAGAGACCCATTCTTTTCTATGACCCACAGCTTGTGGCTTTTTCAGCCACTTATTGGCAGTAGACTTCTGGTCCATATCATCCTGGAAGGGAGGGGGCACCTTAGCACGTATCCTCCTGCCTGGTGATATTGGGGAGTATGAGGCATCTCTAGCTGCACTGACAGAGAGGTTATTGACAATGCCATTGGTGTGGGAGTTGAGGGAGCTGATGTCGCTTCCCTTGTGTGTGTGTGTGTGTGTGTGTGTGTGTGTGTGTGTGTGCGCGCGTGCATGCAATGGCGAGATTACACTTATTACAAGAAATGAATGGGAATAAAATGGCTAAAATTTTTGTCACACAGTGAGGAGGTAACCTATAAAATGACACTCACTCCCATCTCACTCATGCTGACCCACATGACCACTATCTCATATGCCTTAAGACAATGGAAATAGAATTACAACATAAGTAAAATGACAGAGGAGCTATATGCATGGCACAGAGAAATATGACTGGCTGACCACTTATAAACAACAGGGGTGAGCCAGTCACTCACTCTTAACACATTAAGAGGATCTCCCTAAAATCTTAGGAAACATGTTGAATAAATCACAAAACTTCACAATGGGCACCATATTCATTTGAGTCACATAAAATAGAGGGCACATTTGTTGGCATGGCCATGGCCTTGAACATATTTTCCATCTCACCATAAGGGATGTGCTTCATAATTTTAAGTTCTTGTGTCTTTCATTCTTCGAGATATACGCTGCAGTTCCTACTCCAGACACGGTGATCCCAAGAGTAATTCACACACTTCAAAGGAGCAACTCATATTTGGATGGCCTTACTTCATTTGCCACGAGTGGCTTCTCCCTTACAACCAACAGTAGCATGAAACAGCACAATGAGTTGGGCGACGTAAGGCTGCATGCTTAGGTGAAGGAAACCTGCCTTGACATTCCCTGAGAGTTTCATGCTGTAAGAAAGTAAGTATAAATGAGCCTCGCTTCACCAGATCGCCATCAACCCTTGTCATTATACTATGGACATCAACAATGCCTTCTTGTGCCGATTCAGCTTTTAATTTCATCTTTGGGAACGTCAACCAGATCCCTACACGTCAAAACGCATTTGCTGTAGTTAAAGGTGGTATGGATCTCAATCTCAGTGGCATATTCCCTGATTCTTTTGTCTTTTTGAAGGTTTGTCGCTATTTGGGAACTTGAGCTTTCGATCAAGAGTGTCCATTTCGCAACCACTTAACAGATTTTAATGTACGTGCAATCCCATTTAAACCCTTTTGAATGTAAAAAAGTGCAACTTTTTCAAAGCTACCCTCTTTCCTTTTAGGTAACAAAAACACATTCTACCTAGCAGCATGCATTCTGTTACTATACACCCTGGAACTCTGAGATATTCCAGAATCAAGAGGACTTACTACAAGAGCCCTCTTGCTAGACTGAGTGGTAGAACCTACCAGCAGTATTCTTTGGTTTTCAAGAGGGAAAAGAAAATGCAAGATTAAAAGGCACTTTATTTTAAGAAAAGGTGTTAATGACTCCATGCAATCGATGTGACGTCAAACTTTGCAAACATTGTGTAAATATCACACTGCCGCAGGGGCACAAACTGGTGAATTAGCAGTGTGGTCCCTGCACTGTCAGGGAGCTATAACCATGAGGATATATCATGACACTTCTCTCCAGGAGCATGAGATCATAGCACACGGTATGTAGATTATCCACCATGTAAGGTGTTCTCCTCCAAATAGTCCGCACTTCTGTGAAATTTAGAAAAGTAGAGGTCAAACCATAAAAGTGGACTTAAGTCAAAGAACACTCCTCCGAGACCCTGCTTCTGACACGCAAGGAATTATTGCAAGTCTATTCTAGCCCTCGACATCACAGGGGTAATGTTCATTGGAGAAAGCTAGTGGTTACCATAAGCAGCCACTATGGCATATATGTCTGAACTATTATCTACTTTGTCAATTACTAGCCACTGGATATTGGCATATGAAGTCATCACATATTGGTATTTCTTATGAATATCATCATCATCATCATCATCATCATCATCATCATCATCTAGAATATGTAATGTACACCGATGAGCTAAAACATTATGACCACTGGCCACGGAGGTTGGACGCCACCTGGTGACATTGTAGGCATGTGATGCGCTATGAAAAGTACGTAAGTGCAGCAGAGGCAAGATGGAGGGGATCACCATAGCAAAGGTATGGGCTGCAAATGAGGAAATCCACTGAGATAAGTGACTGTCAAAGGACAGATGATTATACATGGTAATGCAAACCCTGTGAATGAATATGTCGAAAAGGGCGAAGCTGGTTGAATGTTCACATGCTACTGTTGTGAGCATCTACAGAAAGAGGTAAGAGGACAGTGAAACTAACACTAGGCACTAAATTGTTAGACGTCCATGACTCTTCACAGAACGTGGGGTTCGGAAGCTTGTCTACTCTGTAAAGTCGGATAGATGGTGAGCTGTGGCATCTCTGCCAAAAAAAAAACAATTCTAGTGCTCACACAAGTATTTCAGAGGACACTGTTCATCATACCTTGTTCAACACGGAGATCCGCTGCAGACCACCCCTCAATGTTCACATGTTGACCCAATGACACTGTCAATTACGATTGCAGTTGGCACAAGACCATCGGGAGTCGACCGTCAATCAATGGAAACGTGTCGGCTCTTCGGGTGTACCACATTTTTGCTACACTAGGTCAATGGTCGCTTCTATAAACGCCCTCATCAAGGAGAACAGAGGCCTGAAAAATGCACGGCACCGCGGACACACCCTGGTGGGAGCAGAATTTTGCTATGGGAGACATTCTCACGCATTTGCATGGGGCCTGTGTTAGTAGTCGAACACGTGCTGACAGCTGCAAACTACCTGCATCCCTTCATGCTTTATGTCTTCCCCAATGGCGATGTCATCTTTGTAGCAGTATAAATGTCCATGTCTTGAAGCTCGAACCGTGCTACAGTGATTTAAGGAACATTATAGGGAACCCATGTTGATGTCTTGGAGACCAAATTCGCCTGATATAAATCCAACAAAACCCATCTGAATCATTATCAGGTGCCACCACTGCGTACACATATCAGCGACTACTTATTTTCACTAAGTACATCATCTGTGCATAGACATTTAAAGCTACATACTTCCACAAACCTACCAACAAGCTGCCAGATCCGTGATACACAAAATCACTGATGTATTTCGTTCCAAATATGGACAAACAAGCTTTTAAGCTGATGGTCACAATGTTTTGGATCATCAGTGTATATTGTAAAAGAGTAACTCATGACAATTGTGTAACAGTCAACATAGACTCATGGGGGGGGGAAAATGCAACAGAAAAATAATTAATGTAGAGTAATGAAATTTCGTGAATACATTTGTCTAGGTAACATGTTTAAGTGATTAATATTGTCAGATCACAGGATAATGTAAGTGTCAGGTAAGCCATTGCAAATGTGAAATGCTGTTACATTAACAACCGGTGTAAAAACCAGAATGTTGAATACAAGTATGCCAACGTGTGTGCATTGTGTTGTACATGTGCTGGACGTCAGTTTATGTGATGAGTCCCAAGCCTCTCCCTCCCATGTCGTCGGTCGATACAGGGACGGGCAATGTTGGTTGTGGATGACACTCAAGTTGTTGCCCAATGATGTCCCATTTGTGCTCGACTGGAGACAGATTTCGTGATCGGGCAGGCCAAGCCAACGTGTCGACACTCTACAAACCATGTTGGGGTACAAAAGCAGTATGTTGGCGAGCATTATACTGTTGGAAAAGGCCCCTCGAATGCTTACATATTTGCAGTCAGGGTGCGTGAGGTAAATTGCATCCCCCCCCCCCCCTCCCAAACTCCAGGCTCCAGGTGTAGGTCCAGTGTGTCTAGGACGCAGACAGACTGACTGCAGGCCCTCAACTGGCCTCCTAACCACCACGTGGCCATCACTGGCACTGAGGCAGAACTAGCTTTCATGAGAAAAGGCAACAGATCTCCACCCTGCTTGACACTACTGAAGTTGCAAATGGCGGTGGTTTCGAGTCATTGGAATGCATGCTACAAGGCGGCTGAGTAGGAACTGTCCTTGAAGTAACTGATTTGCAACAGTTTGTTGTGACACTATGGTGCAAACTGCTGTGCAAATTACTGCTGCAGAGGCAGTACAACTCAGCAGACCCATACACCGAAAACGATTGTATTCCCTCTTGGTGCCGGCCAGTGTGGCCGAGTGGTTCTAGGCGCTTCAGTCTGGACCGCGCGACCGCTACGGTCGCAGGTTCGAATCCTGCCTCGGGCATGGATGTGTGTGATATCCTTACGTTAGTTAGGTTTAAGTAGTTCTAAGTTCTAGGGGACTGATGACCTCAGATGTTGAGTCCCATAGCGCTCAGAGCCATTTGAACCATTCCCTCCTGGTAGTGCCTCTTGGCCATCCAGAACCCGGTCTTCTTGCGACCATACATTCTCCTGACCACTGCTGCCAGCAATCGCACACAATGACATCCCTGCCAAGTGTTTCTGCAATATCCCAGAGGGTAAGAAGTCCAACTTCTCGTAGACCTATTACACAACCTCATTCGAACTCAGTGACTTGTTGATAAATGGCACCTATGTCGCCTTAAAGGCTTTCTTTACTAGTACCTACTCACCACATCTAATCTCGGAGGTAACTAACTTCCACGACCGGTACAGCATGCATTTAAAGCGAACCTGACTGGCATCCTGACAGTGGCACTATTAGCGCCACTCTTCTACGACTGTCACGAAATCTGAATTAACATAGTCTTTCAGATGGAGAAACCCACCTACCAACTTCTGTTTATGTCGCACAACTCCTTCACGATACTGCAATTTTTTTCCCGTCAGTGTACACAGCCCAAAATAAATAGTACACCTGGAGAGAGAACGCCGATTTTGATCCGTTGACGGCATATGCTGCATGGGAGAGAATGAATGTACTGATAATGATTCTGACGACGTCCAACAACAGACAGCGCACTGGCATAGCTACCAGGGCAACATCTGTGTCTATCCTCTAATAAATAATCCTCACAGCCAGAAGGCTCCGTGTGGTGCAAGAGTATGAAGTAAGCAGGCAACTACGACACAGAGACACATTCGGTTCGCTTCAGCCAACTAAGGGAGTTTGAAAGATGTCAAACAGTTGCCTTCCAAGTGGCGGAACGGTCCTTTCGGAGAATTGCCACGCAAGTTGGACGTGATGCGTCAACTGTGGAACAATACTGGTAGCAGTGGTCACGTGCACATTCCCACACCTGTAAACGTGGTTATGGATGTTCCCATGCACAGGCGGCCGCCAGGATCGTCGTATTGTAAGGGCAGCAGTGGCAGATCGTAATGCTACCACAGCACGGGTAATACGGCTTGTGAGCCAAGACGTGTCAAGACGAACTGTTGCGAGCCGGTTATTAACAGCACGGCTACCGGCATTCATACCTCCAATCTGTCTTCTACTCACGCTATAGCATCGACGTACACAGCTCGACTGTTGCCGTCAGAGGATGGTGCACCGTTGTCTTCAGCGAAGAAAGCAGTCTGCTGCACACACCTGCTCATCGTTTGCGCGTACGACGAAGACTTTGTGAGTGGTGTCTCGTGGAGTGCCTTCGTTCATGATACAATTGCCCGACCCCAGGCATAATGGTCTGGGGTGCGATAAGCTACAACTCTCTCATATTTTTGGTGTCCCTGGACGCGACGCTAACCAGCACTCAGCATGTGCTGAATGTTGATAGATCCATTCTTTTGTCGTTCTTGCAACACAATGGTGATGTGTTGTTCCAACAGGATCATGCTCGCCCACACACTATCCGTGCAACCAAACATGCTCAGAAGGCGTGCAGCAATTTGCCTGACCAGCACAATATCTGGGCTTGTCTCCAAACGAACAC
Organism: Schistocerca americana; assembly: GCF_021461395.2. Taxonomy (NCBI): domain Eukaryota; kingdom Metazoa; phylum Arthropoda; class Insecta; order Orthoptera; family Acrididae; genus Schistocerca; species Schistocerca americana. The sequence continues at coordinate 570,237,973 of NC_060121.1, forward strand.
GTGTGGGATACGATGGGACGAGAAGTGGCTAGTGCGACTCGTCAACCAACAACTCTTACAGAACTGTGTGAACCGATCGAACAGACGTGGCATAAGGTATCCCGAGACAGTATTCGCCATCTTTACGATCTACTAGATGCCAGAACCAGCGCCTGCATTGCGGACAATTGAGACTACGTTCTAATGTGAGTGTTGCAGCTTAAGTCGATACCTGGTATCTCAGAATCGCTTATGCTACTGATCTTTAAATGTCATGATTTCGTGTACTCCATATGCCCTAAAAGGGTGCACTTTTTTCCGCCAATGTATGAACAATTTATATTCTGGATTTTACAGCTACACAGTACTGAAAACAAAAGGCAATTCTTGCCCACCAAAATATTACTACACCTAAAATGCTGATCAAGCCAAATCTTTCGTTCTTTTCCAATAATGTGTTCTGTGACAGTATATGGGGATTTCGTGTAAAATACAGACCTTGTGCTGGCATTGTCTTAGGTGGTTAACAAGTGCCAGACAACGCTCCTGATCTTTCCTTCCATCAAAACTATCCAGCTCTGCAGCCACCACATTCAATGCTTCATCAGCGTAGAAGAACTGTGCCAACAGTGATGGATCATCCTTCTGCAAGACACAAAGAAATTTTCTCTCAAAACCTGGAAACAGTGTCACTGTAAACATGTAAACTACAATTTGAATATTTAGAAAGTACTTGATTAATTAATGTACAACTTAAAAAGTAGAAGTTTATAAAGAGCACAGAATTGTAAGGTTTCCGTTATAAATGATAGTTAATAATTAAGTAAAATAACACTGAGCTTGGAAAAAAAAATTTATATTCACAAATGTGAAGTCAAGCAATGTTCCGATGTTACTCCCACACTGGCTGAGCAAAAAAAAAAACAGTAGCAGTCACAGTAAGGAATAATGAAGTAGTCATTTGTAATTATGAACTCTTCTTCTTCATAATAATTATTAATTAACACAACACAGCTAGGGTTAATTACAAGAAAGAATGTAGTTCCCCGGACTGCAATTTTGACGGTGAATTGTGCGTCTTAAATCAGACTATGAGGTCTGAATAGCTGGCTGCTTATTAGTTGGGAGGGGCCTTTAGAAAATCTGTTTTGTGCTTCTTCCATGAGCTCCATTTACTTGCCCTACAAGCTGAAATAATGGAAAACAATTATCTCTGAGGGCAATTTGTAAAGTCACTTCATAACTTAGGCTGCCTTACGAAAATTTAATATCTCCTCTCCTAATAATAAACAATACACGGAATGACCAACACCGTACTCAGTTATTGCACTGCACAATAAACTTAAATGTGCAATATATTTATTACAGATTTATAATTCTCAGAATAAGTTACATAATACTGTGATTTTATTCGAGTCACTTTGTTCTACCCATTTTTATTAACTTAGAAAAATTTTCTCAAAGTGGCGAGAGTAATTAACATACGAAATTTCATGTGACGAACTGATACTGATCTGCTCCTCATGTATGCAGTTTCTGATCATTTTTTGCTTCCTCAAAAGAATTTGCTAATAACAACTTTTTCTTTCTAACGTTCACAAGAAAATTTTCCATTACAAGCGTCAAAACAAGTGGACAAGTGGATAATCAGAAATGGGTTTCGGGAGCGGAATTGGAGACGAAAAAACATAAAAAGGAGAAAAGTGTTGTCAATGGTTATTACTGCTGCTTTTATCACATTTATGGTCGTGTCTCTAGTATAAGGTTTGTCCTCTAATCTCAGTTTTTACTCCCGTTGGCATTTTTTTTTTTTTTTTAAATTTGTGAAAGTGAATACAGCAGGAGTGCAGGTACCTCAAGATACTTTCTCACTTGTAAGGTTAGCTGCATTCAATAAACAAAAGTGAAAGAGCGTAATGGTTGATTGGTTTAAAAGAGAGGAAGGGAGGGGGGGGGGGGGGGGGGGGGAAGAGACCAAACTGCGAAGTCATCGGTAAAATAATTACACAAGGGGAAGAAGAAAAGAAAGGAGACGTACAGCACAATAACAGGAGAAAAGGAAGAACCAAAAGAACGACAGAAAGGCGACGAACACTACTATGGACAAGAAACAAAAACCACAGAGAGAGAAGCAAGAAACAGGGAGAAGGGGTAAAAACAACCTGCAATGGAGGGACTCTGGCCTCCACAAGGACGCAACCCAGTTGGTGTTGCTAATACAGAGTGTTTCAAAAAGGACTTTACAACTTTAAAAATTAATATAAATTTATTCTAAGAAGATTTAGAGCTGGGTTTAGTGTTATTTTGTAGGGGAACATATCAAGTTTCTCTGCCTTAAAGATGTTGCAAGTGGCTACCGTTTGTTATCCTGCACACATCCCATCGGAAGTCAATTTCTTCCCAAATTCGCTGTAGCATTGCGGGTGTAACTTGCTCAGTGGCGGCGTAATTTCTTGCTGTAAGTTCAGGTAGAGACGCCGGCATAGGAGGTACAAACATGATATCCTTGATGAATCTCTGCTTTTTTTTTTTTTAAAAAAAAAAAAAAAGTGGTGTCAGCCTGTGGAATGTGGCAGCCATGCAACTGGCGCATCATGACCAACCGAATGACCTGGAAAGCAGTCACTGAGAAAATCCCGGACGTTAGAGTGTAGTAAACATTTAGTTCTTGGTCATCCTCGTCGATCTGTGGTATCAAAAATTGTTGTAACATGTCCAGGTACACTATTCTGTTGATGGTTCTCTCACGGAAAGAAGGGCCGTACATCTCATCTTGTTCAATGCACCAAAAACGTTCGGTTTTGGGTTATCATCACGAACATGTTTCAGTGTTTGATGTGGATTTTCATTGCCCCAAATTCTACAGTTATGTATGTTAACCTTGCCACTTAAGTGAAAAGACGATTCGTCACAAAATATGATTTTGTGCAAAAAATTTTCCATCCTCATGTGATCGATTTAACATATCAGCACAGAAGTTCTTGCGAGCAATTTTATCAGTGCCTTTTATTCCTTGTACGATCGTCAATATCTACGGTTTCAAATGCAAACGATTTCTCAACACTCACCAAACAGACGCAAGCGGGATTTGCACATAGCGACATGCACGGCGGGTCGATTTCATAGAGCTGTTGACAAAACGTTGTTTCACTCGCCCAACTACGCCGTCACATGTGCTTGGACGACCTGACGATTTCCCATTTATGGCACTCATAAATCGTGGGCCTACTAGGAGGATTTTTAGCGTACGTAAGCTACGCTGAACTGTTGTCGCCGACTTCGATTCTTCAAACCAAAACACACAGCTAGCACGCTCGGGTCCAGTGAAGGCAGACATTCCTAACGCAACTGCCACTAGTGATCCTTAATGTGCGATTCGCCACTAGCGAAATACGCGAGACCAAACTTTACGTATTTCCCTACAAATTGACATTACTATCACCTCTGTAGGTACTATGAATTCATTTATATGAATTTTCTAAGTTGTAAAGTCCTTTTTGAAACACCCTGTAAAATTGCAATATGGCGATGAGCCACAATGGCCCAATTAAATACGGCAAGTCGGCCCACATGCCAACCTGCGGCGCTGTCTTCTTCTAAGTGATTGCTCTAATTAACCTTAATAGGTCAAACGTAATCAAAGTCTAGGTCATATTCAATGCACTTTTATGTAAGAAAATTGTATCTTGAACTGATTTTAAACTGGTAACTTTATTCGATATTTGCTTTTTTCCTTCCAAAACCAATAACTTGTCTTCATGTATGCAACTAACGATTGTAATACAAATTTGAAATTATTACTTATGGCACATTGGAGGACAAATATTTTAAAGTATCAGATACGCACGCATCTTCGAACGTGATCATATTTTTCCTCACAGCCATTCTGTCGTTTTGGTTTTAGAATGATACTGCAAAAAATTCAAAGATTTAGAACCTGAAAAGCCACAAAAATTCTGGGATAGATTTGGCTACGCAGAAATATTTCAAGTAGCATGTTTCTTTGTTTTGCAGTGTTGTACTTCATATTTTAGCTACTTTAATAATACCATCAAATATAATGGAAGAAATATATAAAACTAAGTTCAAAACTGCACTACCAAACACAATTACGCCCAGAAACATACTTGCTTGGATTCAAAGTGATAGATATTTTCCCCTTAAACAGGGACATTTTCACAGATAGTGACTGTCTGTCTTCAAACATAACAAATAGACCTGGTCCTTATGCTGTTGGTTTTGGTTTGATTGGTGAAGCTGGCCCTTCAACTGCTCAAGAACACAATAGTAGCCCTATTTTGTCAGTAACAACGCCTGTTAAGTTAAACGTCACATCGCGTGAAAAACCGTGCTTACTAATGCCTGAAGAAGTTGAAATTTCAGAAGTCGCAACAAAGAAAAGAGACATCAAAGACGCGAAGTAGTACTTCAGCAATACTGGCATACACTCCAGCGAAAGACGCATCACAGAGCGAACGACCAGCCTCCAAAGTGAGAAAAGAAAACACACTTTACAGAGAAATATCGATGTTCTGCGCAGAAGTGGCTGTCGTCATTACAAAGCTCCTCAAATAATGCGCAGAAAGAAAGCAGGCATTCGTAACAAGATTCTTCAAAATGAAGATGCCCTGTGTCTTAGGTGTGAAACAATGTTCTCACAGCAATCCGGATAATGAATGGATTCAATACACAAGTTGCAAACGGTTGGCACGACTGTCGTGTGTAAAAAAATTACGTGAAAGGACTTCATGAATGTTTCAACTGTGAAGATCCTATCGAACAATCAAGACTAGCACTGATTAAAGTTCTGGAGATGCTCTTCTGTGAAACTGTTATTGCAACAATGGTAACACGAATTATAATTGTAGTTTTTGTTATAAAGCTGTAAGAATTTGTATTAAATTAAATTAAATTGTGTATATGAAAGTCGATATGTTTTCAATTAAATAACCAATGTCGTAAATTATAAAATCACATGGGCTAGCTTGCTCCAATTGCTGGGGCAACTTACCCCATGGGTGGGGTAGGTTGCCCCAGGTGATAATATTGTGATACATATTTTTTAATGAATAAAAAATCAATTACACGCCATAATTATGTAGTTGTAAACATGCTGAAACAATACAACAATGTTTCTACATAAAAAGGGCTGTGGAAACATTCAAAATACAAGCAGGAAAAAATCAAGAAAAAAGTTGGCCAACCTGTCCCGGTCTCTACTATAACAAGAATACTTAGGGTACCGTCATTTCTCACTAAGGCGTTTAGGCATTAAGAAGTACGAATATTCAGGTTGTCAACGACGAAGAAAATGACGCAAACACAGCTCACTTCATTATACATTTTTGCTTGATGCTGACTCGCCACTGACGGACGTCTAGTTCCTGTAAAAGGACGTATTTCATCTGACACACTGCTAAATTAAGTCAAGATACCTGATGCACTTCGTACTTGCTCTCAACAATGTTTTGCGTTCCGTGCACGAAAAGTGCGAACTAAGTTTTACATGACTCGTCCTATAGCAATTTTTGTCATTTAATGTCGAAGATTGTTTTCTTACGACTAGTGGCTGAAAGAGTTTTGCTGTCTGCTGTTGTTTAAGTTTGTAAAATGAATGTACATTTATTTTATTAATCACGTGTACAAAATCGGCTGATTTCGGCATTTCGCCGTTATCACTAAGTGCCACCAAAATCGAAGGTCATCCACCACCTCAAAGCCACTGAAACTATAAATGAAACACGCACTCCAGCGCCTATTGTCCAAGTTGAGCCAACGCAACATAAAAACGAGTACGAAAGACGAAGAAAATGGAGCAAACACAGTTCACTTAATTATACATTTCAGAAATACTGTGTACATGGAGAAGTTCCAAATATCCACGCACTCATGCGGAAATAGGAAAGTTGTTCGATATTCAAAAAAAGTAGTCATAAGCGAGCATGTGTTCAACAATTTAGAGTCCGTACAAAATACGGCTGTGAAATAAGCTGAAGAATAATAGGGGATGTATGTCCAGTTACAACTCCAGATGTTTCAACCGCTCTTCGCACTGCGCATCTGCATCTGCCCGCGAAGAAACTGGCACGCATTTTTCTTTATTCGGCCTACAAATTTTCGGGGCCATGGCAATCTGCAGTCCCACTGTCACAGAGGCACCGTTACGGAACGCTGCGCGGCTGGGATCGCTTTCGCTTGTCAGTGTAGAATCTAGCGATCCGGTTTGTAAAAAAAGTACTGTGAAGAAACTTTGCGTCCGCTGGCTGGTCTGGAAAGGCATATGACGGAGGAGTGTCCCAAGCATTAACACAACGCACGTCACGCGCAGCTCGAATGATCAATCCTCACGCCAACGCCGGGGAAATACCCTTGACAGCGCCCTAGTCCACAGCCTACTCCCTATGGAATATTGTACAGAGCAATACACACCAGCACTCTCTCGACCCAAAGTGAATTTCGCGATAACCTTACATTCGCTCATTTAAGTGTGTAATAATGGCAGAAGGCGTTAGCGAAGAAGTGAAAGTACAAGACGATCAAGCAGACTCATCCTATTTCGCAAACTACACTGATGTGACAAAAGTCATGAGACAGCGATATGCACATACAGATGGCAGCAGTATCGCGAACACGAGGTACAAAAGGGCAGTGCACTGGTTGAGTTGTCATTTGTATTCATGTGAGGTTTCCGACGTGATTACGGCTGCATGACGGGAATTAACAGGCTTTGACTGCGGAATGGTAGTTGGAGCTAGCCGCATGGGACACTCAATTTCGGATATCATCAGGGAGTTCAATATTCCGAGATCTACAGTGACAAGAGTGTACCGAGAATACGAAATTTCAGGCATTACCTCTCACCACGGACAACTCAGTGGCTGATGGCCTTCGCTTAACGACCGAGAGCTGTGACGTTTGCGTACGGTTGTCAGTTACAAGAGGCAAGCAACACTGCTTGAAATCAATGTGGGGCGTACGGCGAAGGTATCCGTTAGGACAGTGCTGCGGCATTTGGCGTTAATTGGCTATGCGAGTGCCTTTGCTAACAGCAGACATCGCCTGCAGCGCCTCACCTGGGCTCGTGATAGTATCAGTTGGACCCTACACGACCGTAAAACCGTCGTCTGGTCAAATGAGTCCCGATTTCAGTTCGTTCAGTAGGATTCGAGTGTGGCTCAGACCCCACGAAGCCATGGACCCCAATTTTTAACAAGGCACTGTGCAAACTGGTGCTAGCTCCATAATGGTGAGGACGTTTTTAACGTGGAATGGACTGGGTCCTCTGGTCCACTTGAACCGATCGCCGAGTGGCTACCTGGAGACCATTTGCAGTCATTCAACGATGAAATTTGTTTGTATGACAATGCGCCGCATCACCGGGTCACAATTGTTCGTGGTTGGTTTGAAGAACATTCTGGGCAATTTGTGCGAATGATTTGGCCACCCAGATCGCTCGACATGAATCCCATCGAAAATCTATGGGACACAACCGAGAGGTCAATTCGTGCACAAAATCCTGCACCTGTAACACTTACGCAGTTATGGATGGCTATATCGGCAGTATGGCTCAGTTATGTCTGCAAGGGACTTCCAACGACCTGCTGAGTCCATGTCACGTCGATTAGCTGCGTTACGTCAGGCAAAAAGGACGGTCGACACGATAGTAGGATGTATCGCATCACTTTTGTGATCTCAGCGTGTATCTTCTTTTCTTGTGCACGGTATTTATTTCGGCGTTGTCTTGCATCCAAGGCAAACGTGAAGAGTTACAGAATATTGCCAAAATAGGATCCCCAAATCACTCAGATCCTTCATCGAACAGCTCCGGAAGTGGACCATTCCAAAATGCTGGCGCGTAAATACTGGCACCTATTCCCAGGAAGGTGTACCTAAATGCTGTAAATAAATGACTTTTCATTTTCACAGTGGTTTTTGTTTTGTGACTGGTTGGGTGTCGAGAAAAAGAAAAGCCCCTCTTACTTTTGGTATTTCATAACAGGTGACTTACTCTTCAGTGTCCATTATATCTTTTGCCTTTCTTCTAACTGATACTGAACTGATACGCCTCCCTGTTTGGCGGCGCAACATGCGAGTTCGGTTTATAAAAAGCTTATTTTTAGGGGGGAGAGACGGGGGTGGAGGAGAGGCAGAGGCAGCTGTCTCCATATCTTCACAGCCGTGCAAGCCCGTGACACGCACTACTGCGAACCGGAACGTGGTTGTATGCAGTCACATGTCCAAATTAGTTTCTGCTGCTGTCTGGTCTACGGTTCGCGTTGTCGAGTAAAAATGAAACAAGGATTTTATAGCGTCCCCAGTGCCATATTACGAAAAGACAATATTTATAAAGAAGACATTCATAATTTGTAAGAGATTTTTTTTTCTCATGTAGCCTTAAAATAATAATTTCTCTGTGTAGGTTTAGATTGCAAAGAAATAATTTATGACAGAATGATCTAAAGAGACGCCCAGTTACACTCTTTTGTTAATTTTTGAGTCGACCTTACTTCTTCGCTTGTCTTGAATGTGTCAAGAGGGACATCTTGCGTGTGCTGACGAATGTAAGCATATTTGTATGAGTTAAGCATATAATATACTGATTTAATATTATTGTTCACTTTTAATTTGTAAGAGGTGATCCCGATTTCATGTCCGCCTTCCTTGAATTAACCTGCATTCAAGTAATTTACAGCTCAACAATCGCAGCGGCCGATGCAGCCAACGACGCCATTACGTGGCGATATTAACTTATGAAAAATTAGCGGAAGCGGAAAACTCGCCCGCTATTAGCATAATATTAATTTTTCTCCACAGCCGCACAAAGTTGCAGAAATACTTAGGTTTAAGATTCTTATTTTCAGTAGCATAGCCGAGACCCAGAGCCAGGACTCTGACTACAATACAATGGTTAACGGAGGTAAGAAAAATACTCTCGCGCGTGTGTGGGCCGCAATTGTAATTAATAACTAAAGATCTTTTGCTTTAACGTCAACTGACTAGCCGAGGAAATTTATATGAAAAGTTTATTACACTGTTCAACTTAAATATCATTTTTATGAAGGCCCGCCACGTAAGTCGGCAACAATCAAAAAATAATAATAACAATAATAATATATTAAATTACGACGGCCGACGGACGCGAGAATTTCCTGCGGAAGCAGCAGCAAGGCAACACCCCCTCACCCTTGCTTTCCTTCTAATTTAATATATTACATTTAGATGGTGTAAAGATAGCTTATTATTAATGGAGTGTACCTATTAAACTTTAAGATCTGCTTGCCCTTCATTTTAGGGTTCCGCATCTCAACTCGTAAAAACGGAAACCGGTGCCGTCGGCCCATCCGTCTGCCCGCCTGCCTGCGAAGACCCCTGTGTCTCAGAAATGAGTAGACGTAAAGTTGGAATTGATGTAAAATAAAAAAATAAGAAAATAAGAAACAATAATAAAAATTAAGCTTCCAAGTCAATGTAATCGAAAGATATGGCCATTTATGTCACATAGATATTTTGCCAGTATCATTATTAGTAACACGCAGAAATCGTTGAAATTCTCGAGTCCTGCGACGAATGATCTATCTACGCTGAAGAGCTAAAGAAACTGATACACCTATCCAATATCGTGTAGGGACCCCGGGAGCACGCAGAAGTGCCACGAAAATGCGTGGCATGCTGCATTCTTCCTGAGTTATCAGCCGCGTGGTGGCGTCATCTTGTCGCAACGTTTCAACGAGTTTCGTACCCATCATCTTCACCACTAGGCTGATAACCCGAGAAGAATTCATCAGTGTAATACCCCGAGAAAACTGCAATCGCATAAATGCGTGGCATGGACTCGACTAATGTCGGAAGTAGTGCTGGAGGGAATTGACACCATGAATCCTACAGGGCTGTCCATAAATCCATAAGTGTACGAGGGGAAGGGGATCTCTTCTGAACAGCACGTTGCAAGGCATCTAAGATATGCTCAGTAATGTTCATGTCTGGAGTTTGGTCGCCAGCGGAAGTGTTTACAAGTCAGAAGAGTGTTCCTGGAGCCACTCTGCAGCAATTCTGGACGTGTGTGGCGTCGCATTGTTCTGCTGGACCTGCCCAAGTCCGTCGAAATGCACAACGGAGATGAATGGATGCAGGGCCCAGGCGAGGCGTAAAGCTTTCGATGATGTTTCGTTGAATGGTTCGCATCCTGACTCTTGTTGATGGCCCAGCATCGAAATCTGCAGAAATTTGCGGAAGGGTTGCACTTCTGTAACGTTGAACGATTATCTTCAGTCGTCGTCGGATCCATTCTTGCAGGATATTTTTCCGGCCGCGGCGATGACGGAGATCTGATGTTTTACCGCATTCCTGATATTCACGGTACACTCGTGAAATGGTCGTACGGGAAAATTTCCACTTCATCGCTACCTCGGAGATGCCGCGTCCCATCGCTCGTGCGATTGTAGCAGCAGTAACCGAGTAACTACTGCTCCAGACATTTGTTGTCTTATACTGGCGTTGCCGACCGCACCTCCGTATTCTGCTTATTTACATATCCGTCCGCAGCTCGTGGTCTTGCGGTAGCGTTCTCGCTTCCCGCGCACGGGTGCCGGGTTCGATTCCCGGCGGGATCAGGGATTTTTCCTGCCTCGAGATGACTGGGTGTTGTAGTGTCATCTTCTTTATCATCATCATCATCATCATCATCATCATCATCATCATCAATTCATTCCTATTACGGTCCGAGGAAGGCAATCGCAAACCACCACCGCTAGGACCTTGCCTAGTACGGCGGTGCGGGTCGCCCGTATCGTCCCCTACGCTCCTCGGAGTATGGGACCTCATCATCATTATCACCATATTTGAATATGCATGCCTATGCCAGTTTCTTTGGCACTTCAGTCTATGTAAGTAATTAAGTTTGTACGGAACCCTCGGCGCGCGAGTCTTACTCGCAAGTATCCGGATTTTATATATCTTTACTCGGCCCCCATCTCTGAAGGCTCCTTATGGAACATGATGTAAGAACGAATGAATTACAAAGGGTACTAGGAGACTTTTGCAATACAGCTTTATTTATTAAATTTTTTCGAAGTAATTTCCGCCACACTGAATACACCTCTCCATCCTCCGAAACCAGTTCTGCCAAGTTCTGCAGGGAGTAAGGCACACTCGTTGTCCCAAGCCCTCCGGAGGTCCTCACCTGAAAAGTGCACTCCTTTCAGCTTCGTTATCACATGCGGGAACAGTGAAAAGTCACAAGGACTGTAAAGAGAGTGCCCAAGAAGTTTCAGTCCTGTACCCCGCAACTATTGGGTGCATGCTTTGGCGCAATGAGCTGGAACGTTGTCGTGATGGAGGAACCAAGTGTCCATTACTGACTTCGATCGCAGGTTCTTCAAAGATTGGATGTCGTTGAGCAAGCCATGCTCAATGTACCATTTAGCTGCGACTATCTTCTGTGTGTCCAAAACGTCACGTTCCACAATTCCATTCGATTTGGAAAAAGAAAAAGAAAAACAGCTATCATTTTCTTCTTCACTTATCGGATTTGCTGACAGCTACGAGTGTGTCGTCATCTTCACAGAGTCAAACTTTGTTTTGAGTCTTAATCGGCTCGTCATAATAGTACATTCAAGTCTCGTTATCTGTCACGATGTTATTCACATACTACACTGTCCTTTAGAAAACTTCTTTCACATTTCCCGGCACCAAGACGCATGTCGTGTCATCTGCTCTTCCGTCAGTGTATGCGGCACCCAGAAACAAAGTTTCCTTACTTGCATATGATCATGCAGAAACGAACGAATTGCTGGTGCATTTAGTCCAAAGGTTCCTCTATTTGCTTACATGTCACTCGTCTGTCTTCGTCTAGCATTTTCCTCACAGCACCAACGTTTTCCTCCGTAACTCATGATCGTGACCTTCCCACCTTCTCAAAGTCCTCCAGAGTGAAATTTCTTCTTCGGAATTCTCTGTACCACCTGAATATAGTCGTACGCTGTGGACACACATCACCGAGTGCAAGAGTCATTGGCTCTGAGCACTATGGGACTCAACTGCTGAGGTCATTAGTCCCCTAGAACTTAGAACTAGTTAAACCTAACTAATCTAAGGACATCACAAACATCCACGCCCGAGGCAGGATTCGAACCTGCGACCGGAGCGGTCTTGCGGTTCCAGACTGCAGCGCCTTTAACCGCACGGCCACTTCGGCCGGCGCAAGAGTCATTCCTTCAAAGCAGTGGTCTATGTTTAAACCAAGCGCGAAGTTGTACCACAAAACTGCCCGAATCTTACTTCGTGACCATAATGCCATAGCAAGCATTTCAAACCAACCCTTGTAGCGAAGGACTGCGGCCACAGACTTGGCACAGGGGCTATAATGCAAGCCTTAAGTATTCTCAGAACACAGCAACTATCAGCCTCCTGCGACTTACTGTTGCGCCGTATTGCAAGACTTTTGTAGTACCCTTTGTGGCAACAGCAGTAACGGACACGCTTTCTATGACGACTCTGTAGCCATCTACTTCCTGTGGTGGTTCTTGTTCTTGCAGAAATGATTCTAAATATTTTTCTACCGACGTTTCTTGCCAGGCACGCCGACGTCACCCCCGCTCTACGAAGCAGAAAACGTGACTCATGGGAGAGCGGTGCCTGTCGCCACTCAGCTGCTGACCGGTTTAGACAGAGCTTAGCAATTTCAAGTGCTCGTGGATGCACTGTCGTGCCACAATACACCAGCTGCCTGCGTCAGAGTCCCTTACGCGTCAACGTTCTCTGAAATGTTCTGGTCGCCTGTGTTTTATCTTCAAGGTGAGCTGCGTTACTGTAATAAATCAGTTGCCGTTTACTTAACCCACTTTCAACTCAGACATTAATGGAAAGTGTCAGTCCACAGTTTGCACGACAGTTGTTCACAATGGAGCCTTTGGTTTTCTCGTGATACTTCCAACTGAAGCAGCACGCACCAACTTGGGCTTTTCCGAAATATGACACCTTGGCCCGAAAGTCAATGGTTTTCCCCAAAATCGAATAACTCTTCCTCGACTGTAGTGGACAACATAAATGCAGACTCCTTATAAGTTCCCCCACATCAGTAGCAAACATTCACGACATGTCATGAGCTATGAGGTATACATTTAGCCTCCTTTTATTCACTCTAGCTTCTCAAGTTTTCATACAGGCATTTACTAACCAGTCGATGCAGCTCGAGCTGTTTGTGTTTCAGCTGTCTCAATTCTGTCTCGTGCAGGTGACTGCGTAGTGCAGTGAGGAGTGCAATGTCATGCTTGTGCTGTGGTGATTGTGATGATGATGATGGATGGGTGTAGCCATCGTGGGACAGAGGATGGTACTTCCACTTCTGCACCACTCCCTTTAGCCTTTCCCTTGGCCAACCGAACACGCATCCTGCCCCTACAGGAAGACAGACGTATCCCTTTGAAGAAAGACAGAACAAGTAACGGACACGACTAGTCGGAAGTTTAACCACAGCGTTCTTCGTGAAATCTCAAAATTATTTCGCTATTAACGGCGCCCAGTGCAGCGTGGGGGGGAGGGGGGAGCGTTTTTTTAAACTGGTATAATATTTTTATGAAAGATCACGTAAAGTCCAAATAGAGAGGATACTTTGAGTTTAACGTCCCTTTGACGTCACTGGAATGGAAGACACGCTCTGATGAGGGAACATGGAAAAAAAATCGGACGTACCCATGTTTAAGGGACTATCCCGGCATTCACTTGTCATGATTTATAGAAATACTCAATCGGGATGGCTAAACGTGGGCTACATCTGTTTTCATACTGACGACCTGAGAGCAGAGATTCTGTTTTTGAAACGCGCGACTGAATCGCTAGGCACCATGCAGCTAATAATTTGTGACAATGTTGCGAGCTTATGCGAGCCGCCAGTATCGAGATGAATGATGATGAAGTATTGTTTTTTGCTTCAGTAATGAGAAGAGAATAAAGACTTCAACAGTATTGGATACATTCAGTATTAACAATTCGAAAAAAGTACGAAGGCGAGTGTACGAGTTAATTTTATTGATGACTTTGTTAGCACCGAAGCAATTGCTGCCTTGGCAAATACAAACCAAAATGTGTAATAGAAATCAGATTATCGTACATTTTTTTCATCTCATTGAAATTATTAACTCTTTTGCAATACTCCTTAATACCTGCATTCCGAATTAATGGCCAACGTTCTGTGTTTGTAATCAAAAGTTTAGCACTGTCAGTCATCAGACTTCCTGGCAAATTAAAATTATGTGCCGGACAGGGACTCGAACATAGGACCTTTGGCTTTCGTGGGTATGTGCTGTGCCGACTGAGCTGTCCACAGCTTTATTTCAGGCACCATCTCGTCTCCTACCTTACAAACTTCACAGACGTACTTCTGCACTACTGGAAGAAAGGATACTTTGAAGAAATGTTTTAACTACAACCTAGGAGATTATTTTCACATAAAATTTTCAATATGTAGCGGAGCGTGCGCTGATTTCAAACGCCCTGGCAGGAAGAAACAATGTGCCGGAGTGGTTATACAGGAGACTGGGTGAGCGGGGGAACTTGCGTGAAGTTCGGAAGATAGGAGGCACTTGTGAACTTTAAGCTGTCGTCAGTTGTGCTTGGCAACTCAACTGATGGAGCATTTGCGCGTGCCAGGCAAACGTCCTACGTTCGGCACCCCATCCAGCATGCAGCTTTCATCTCATCTGCCAGGAAGTCTCAAATCAGCGCACACTCCCACAGAAAAACAAAATTGTTAATATGCACATGGCTGAAAAATGACAAATCACTGACAAACAACATGCACAGCGCAGCTTGGCAGGTCTTTACAACCTCCTTCTAGATTTACAGTCTACCACACGCAGCCCAGTCTACAAGGTTAAAGGCGGCAACATCGGGGAGACCGGCGGGACCGCAGCAGATCCCACTGCCAGATCGTCGGTGTGTAGTACTTAATGGGAACTGAATATTATGCCAGATCGTCGGTGTGTAGTACCTAATGGGAACTGAATATTATGCCAGATCGTCGGTGTGTAGTACGTAATGGGAACTGAATATTATGCCAGATCGTCGGTGTGTAGTACCTAATGGGAACTGAATATTAAGTGCAGAACGTTGCTCAGCAGCGCGTTCGAATCCCGTGACGAACTCATCAGCTTCTAAACAGATATAGCTACTGCGCTACCTCGCACGATTCAGGCTAACAGCGGCCCTCTTCTTCAGAAACCTTTTTTTTTTATTATTGCCAGTCTACTTCGGCCATCATCAGTTAGTCTACTTCTCATATACTTGGCTTCAGCAGTCTCAACACTGATACAACAGGTGTAATCGGTGATTACTTCACGGGATTACTTTGTCGCAACGTTGCCCCCGTTTGTACACGGTCACTTCGTGCGCCGCACTGACAGCAGGACAGTATTTGAGACATTTTAGTTGCTGGTGGAAGTTAAAGCGTTAGTTCCTAGAAAAATGTATTTAAAAGCATTTTCGTGTTGATGTGTCTTTTTAAGTTATTCTAGTCACAATTTTAAAGTAACTGGTATTTGAGTCGATGGCGCAGGTGTCAGCTGTTATGTACTACTATACCAATTTTTAAGAAATTAATTTCACGTACATGTTTGTCTGTTAGTTGACAAAAGGAAGAAGCAACACACTGGTCCCCTGCGCCCGTTTTCGTAATGAAACCCCCCCCCCCCCTCCCCCGTTCTCAAAAAGTGAAATGACATAAAACTGTGGGTACTGACTACCTTGATCCATGGCTTTCAATATTTCATGTGAAAAATGTATCAGCGGTTTCAAGTCATCGATGTTTTTGCAATCCGCAATTTGAGCGCGAAATATGCCCTGAATTCTACAACAGCTGCATTTCAAGGATATTAGGCGGTGCTTTGTGGATCTCTTCTCCTACCCTTCTTCTAGAGGAGTGTAACTTGTGCTTTCTTCCAACTTCTGGGCCTAGTTTTTTGTTCCAAAGATCTACGGTAAATTATGCTTAAAAGAGGAGCTAATTCAGCCACAGATTCGGCATATAAGGTGCCAGGTGTTCGGAGACCTGGGGCTTTGTTCGACTTTAACGATTTCAGCTGCTCCTCAACACCATTGACACTAGTAACTGTATCATTCCTTTTGCAATGGTGCGAGAATTACACTGGGACAATACCAAGGTATTTTTCTTTGCGAAGGAACATTTGAAAACGGAGCTCAGAATTTCCGCTTTTGGTTTGCTAACCTCAATTTAAATCCCTTTCTCGTCCTCGAGTGTGTCGACACCAACTCTGGTACCACCAAAAACCTTAGCACGTAAAAAAAACTAAACTCCGCCCGAACAGACCACGAAGGCCGAAGGACCGACCGGCCGCCGTGTCATCCTCAGCCCACAGGCGTCACGGGATGCGAATATGGAGGGGCATGTGGTCAGCACACCGCTATCCCAACCTATGTCAGTTTACGAGACCGAATCTTTGCATATGTCCAGAATTTATTTGGGTTTTGTAGGAGATCCTTCGATAATATTCTGCTGCTGTAGTCGTTAAAGGTTTCACATATTGGCCTCTTGACAGCCAAACGCGTTTCACTAAGTAACCCCCAATCTATAAATAAATGCTTTGTTTCACACCCACATCCAGTAGTCTCAGTTTCTTTACAGTGATCGTACATCAATGAATGTTATGAATTGTTCTACTAGGTACAGTTTTCTTAAGTGCATGGTCGACTATTCTTCAAAACTTGAACCACAGACCCTCTACATGCTCCTCAGAAGAACCAGTGCTGAAAATATAAATTCTTCTACTTGTTTTAGTTTTGTACGTTGGCAATAATTGTTGTTGCAACTGTCTCTTGGTCACCGACACCCATTTCTGCGTGGACATCCTACAAGAGATCGGGTCTATTTGTTGTATTGAACACACAGATGGCAGACATCCATCAATGTATAAATCAGCTCTCAAAGTTTGTGACTCTCACTGCAGGTGCTCAATAAGGGCACCGTTGGATACGCGGCGAACGTAATTACCTGTGAGCAGTACACTGACGTCAACTGCCGGGAAGGTGCCACAGCAGCCCGCTTTGCAAGTAAGTTTATCGGGCTGCCTACTTGTGGCGCCAACTAATTAGATGAGACAATACGGAATAGAGTATTAACAATGATACGTTAAGACAGCTCAAGCTACAGATGCTATACGTAATTATAAGAATTCTGGAGGCTTTCCTTTATCACGGGACGTTGATATATGAGCAACAACACGTAGCAAATTCCCACTGGTCCCTGATAATCTATCGTGGAATAATTACCCCCCAATGGCGGTGAAATGATTAAACAGCTTTCTGTACTTAGTAATGCGTTTTTTCGGAGCGAATGTTTCGGCAGCTAATGATCAGTACTTTAATACTATCTCACCTGTAGGGGTTTTTCCTTTGGATCTTATACTGACATTCTTGTGTGCACCCAACCCCTGCATAGAGGCCTCTGGTGTGTAGTTCTCACCTCACCCATTTAGTGAATCCTAAAGTTCTCAACCCGGTGGCCGAAGTCGAAAAAGTCGCAACCTAGCTGCTCACAGAATCTTTGAAGTCTTTGGATCAGTCCTCTCACTAGACTCAGAACCAGGGAAATTGCAACCGATTCTGGGGCAACACTGCAGTTGAGAGCTTAGTGGAGACTTCGTAAGCAAGACTGGTCTTCTCAAACTTCTCTGCCACTCGCTGGAATGAACCAAGCACGACATTGGAGCCCTAAAGATTGGCACCATCTGTTCCAATGTGAACCTCTACCTGGAAGCGGTTGCAGCCTGTTCCCTAAATGACTGTCAGAGTAGTCCCTTCGACAGAGACCTTTATGGCACAGGAATTAATTGTCCCGTCTCCCAATGGGATAAATGTCTTAATGCGTGCTGTGATTACTTTGGATTGGAATGCAATCATTCCATGGTCCTGTTGCGTCGGGTGACTCTTTTTAATTAGACTTCCCCTTATACATGGAGAACAGATCAGCTAGAACATTATGACCACCAACCACACTACTATCGATATAAAGCCGTCCAGGTGATAGCAGTGTCACCTGACGAGGAATGACTACTGGTCACACACACGTACGGCGCATGCAGTATCAGTGTGCGCGCGCTCTCCGTTTGGAGAATCGCGAAAGCGTGCTATATGTCTATGTTTGACCGAGGACATATTGTGATGGCCCGGAGGCTCGGCACAAGCATTTCGGAAACTGAACGATTTCTCGTGTCTTCGAGGAGTGCTGTGGTTAGTGTCTTCAACACATGGCGAAAGCAAGGTGAAACCACATCCAGACGTAGTGGGGTTCGGCGGCCACGCCTCATTATAGATGTCGGACGCCGAAGGCTGGGCAGACTGGTAAAACAGGATAGGTGGTGGCAGAACTAACATCAGCCTTTAATGATTGGCAGAGTGAAGGTGTGTCTCAACACACAGTGCAACGAACACTCCTAACGATGGGCCTCTGTAACCAACGATCCACGAAGGTGCAAATGTTAACACCACGACATCGGCAACTATGACTGAAATGAGCTCATGGCCAACGAAACTGGACGTTGGCGCAGTGACAGAGCGTTGCATTGTCTGATGAATCCCGATACCTCCATCATGCCGATCGAGGGTGCGAGTCCGTCGTCTTCCACTGGAAGAGCTCCTTGGCACCTGCACTATGGGACGGAGACAAGCTGGCGGCGGCTCTGGGGTTCGCTTGGGCACCCATCGATCCAGTGGAGATCGTGCAAGGCACTATGACGGCCAAGAAGAATCGTACACTGGTTGTAAACAACGTACACCCCTTCGTGACGATCATGTTACCTGATGACGGTGGCATTTTTCGACAAGATAATGCGACATGTCACAAGGCCAGGAGCGTGGTCGAGTGGTTCGAGGAACACAGTAGCGAGTTACAGTTAATGTGCTGTCTCTCATTCGCCAGATCTAGACCCAACTGAATACACATGGGATGCGATTGAACGTTCAGACCTCAATCAGCCCCCTCCCAGGAAACTACGGAAATTAGATGCCAACTCCCTCCAGGACCTACCAATGCCTCATTGCTTCCACGCCTGACGCGTCGATGCTGTTATCCATGCGAAAGGTGGACATACCGGCTATTAGGGAGGTGGAGTCACAATGTCCTGGCTGATCTCACACATATACCTCTGCTACGGAGGCAAGTGTATTCACTTTGCTCACACAAAAAAAATTGTATTATTCTCTGTTCCAGACGCCAAACCTACGTCCCAATGGGAGGCGGAGAACAAGAACTTGGAGTGAACGCGGAAGGGAGGAGCGGTAACTCGCTGGCCTTCCTGTCGCTGACTCAGACCGCCCAGCTCCAAGGCCGCAACTGCCGTCTCCATTTTGGGCGAACGCTCTTCTCGTGGGCTCTATTACAGCGTCGAGTGTCACGCCGCGCCGCTACTTCAGCGTTCGACAGGCTGTGAGGAAGTCCCCGTGCACTATCACCCAGCCGCCGCCGCCGCCGGGAATCGATCGCAGACGAGACTCCAGTGGTGGGACTCCGGCGTCGCACTCGCCGGCAACTCGTTAGCGGCCTCACATTACGTCGAATTAGCGCCGCCTTGTGGCTCCGCCCGCTAATACAGCCGCAGGCAACGAGCTCGCTATTTCTGCCTCGCTTCGCGCTCCGTCGCAGGACAACGTTCACGGAAGGCTGCTAACGCAGAGACAGAACGCGGCTGCTACTGACTGTCCCTCGCCACTGACTCTTTTGACAAAATTTGCTGAAGATGTTGGTTTTCGGGTGTACTCATCGTACTAACATTTTTGTTTACAGGAATAGTCATTTAATCTGCACCTGATCTTAATCTCCTAGGCAGATTGAAACTGTGTGTCCAACCGGGAGTCGAACGGGGAACTGTGCATTTAACGGAGAATGCGCTTATAGTCTAAGCTATCGACCCGCCCTATCAACTAACGCCGCACGGTTTTAATCTGCCAGGTAGATTCCAGACAGTGCGCACTGCGATGCATACTAATAATATACATTCTGGAAATTATCTGCTAGATTGTAGCTATGTTATTTCTTCGCAGTAACCTTCCTTCCGGGAGTGCTAGCCCAGCAGGAGATGGGAAAGCAGGAAAGGTGACTGATGCAAGAGAAGCTATCAGCCAGGCTCCTCTCAATGTTCAAATGTGTGTGAAATCCTAAGGGACCAAACTGCTTAGGTCATCCGTCCCTAAACTTACACACTACTTAAACTAACTTTAGAAACAGACACACACTCATGCTCGAGGGAGGACTCGAAGCTTCTGCGGGACAGGCTCATATGTGACGCCTGGATATCTCTTTATCTATATTCCACAAACCGCCTTACAGAGTGTGGCTGAGGGTACTTCTGGTACCACTACCTGACTTCCCATTCCTCATCCCATTCGCGAATGGCGCAGAGGAAGAATGATTGTCGGTAAACCTCCACATTAGCTAAAATTTCTCCGACTTTCCCGTTGTGATCATTTCGTGAGACGTATGAGGTAGGAATTAGTACGTTACCCGACTCTTTCCTGGACGTACACTCTTGGTATTTCCGTACTAAACATTTCTGTGATGCACATCGCTTCTCTTGCAGCATCTGCAACTGTAGTTTGCTGAGCATATCCGTAATGCTCTCGAGCCCGCGACGAAGCGCACCGCTCTTGACTGTATCTCATCTATCACTTCTATTAATCGTACTCTGCGAAGATTCCAGACCCAGGAACAATACTCAAGAATCGAAGGCATAGCCGAACAAGTGGAGTGTAAGTATCATGTCTCGCGGATGAACTAGATTTCTTTCAGATTCATCCAATAATCTCAGCCTGGCATCTACTTTTTCCGGCAATTTGTTTTCCATTCCACTTCACATCCCTCCGGATGGTTTACTTCTAGGTATTTTATTGTCATTACTGTTGCCTGTGATTTCTCGCGATTAGTGTAATTGTACAACAGCGAACTACTTGGTCTATTCATGCGCACTACGTTACATTTATTTACTTTTAGAGTGATCTGCCAATGCCGCGCCTATCAACGACCCTCTGCAGATATTCTTGCAATTCGTTACCGTCTTCTCGCATCGGCGAACAGCATCGGGAACCATCCAACGTTGTTCACTAGATCATTTGTATACAGGGTTGTCTATGCTGAAAGTCTTCAGGCGCTTTTTCTCTGTTGCTTCAGAAGATATTTGCTATTTCGTTTTTCTAGTGTGCATCTGTGGTCATCCCAAACAAATACTGCTTATCACGTCCCCCATGCGACAGCCAGAATCGACAGAAATAATCGGTTTGTTTTCGGTTACACATAAAATGATTTTTACAGCGGAATTTCTCGTGCGCATTCGGTAGAGCGGCCCCAGGGATAGCAACCCACAACGCGTAACGAGTACTCTAGCAGTGACAGCACCGCCATGGTCCGCGATGACTGTTCCGCCATGCAGAGGCGGCGCTGCTGCTCAGTCGCTGTTTGCGTGTGGCTGTTCTTCGTGTTTTTTCGAATATCGCTCTAGACTAATCTGAGAGCGCTCTATCGAATGGGCACGAGAAATTCCGCTTTAAAAATCATTTTGTATGCAACCGAAAACAAAACAACGATTTCCGTCGATATTCAGAGTCGAATGAGAGACTTGAGGAGCAGCATTTGCTTGGACGGACTCCAGCTCCACACTGAACAAACGAAATTGCAAATATGGTCTGAAACCCCATAGAAAATGTGTCTGACGACCCTTAGATGAGACATGCAGTAGCGGTCCTATCTTACTTTCTTGCTGTGATCATCGGAAAGAGCAATGCTAGCAAAAGACGCGGTCCTGGGTCCGAGTTCCGGTGCGGCACACGGTGTTAAGTCTGTACTGCAGCTGAATGGTATTTTTGTTTTGTGTTTTCTTCTGGGACTACTGAGCGGGCGGTACGTCTGTCACCGCAATGCTAATGTGCTGATCCACTGTCACGTAGGACGTACAGGCTCATGACAAGGAAGAATTACTGCTGACTGTGAGGCTGTTGCTGTTACCGTAACCTGGAGCTAATGTACCAAACGTAACGACATGGAAAGTATTCATGTGGGGAGGGGAGGGGGAGATGATATCTGCTAAACAGAAAAATAAAAAAGAGAGACAAAGCATTAAAGCTCGTTACCTCTGATAAGATGGAAACTTATGCACCATAAACTGCTATTCCTTAATAACTCGTACAGCCGGAGGATGGAACGAAGATGCTTCACAGTGTTGCGGAGGGTGGATAACAATGTTCAAAGTGGTGTAACAATTCTATTGAATTCACCATGCTGTAGCATTCAATCGATTCTAGCTGAAAGTGCTTTCTTTCTTCCACCTAAATATTTCGTTCTAGCGCAACGTAAAACACGGATTGAGCTGCAACATAAATTTGCATGCAGTTCTCCATTTCTTTCATACCAACTATTTCAATTATAAAGTACTCAGAAAGTGTTCTGCACCATACTCTGTACTTGCACAGCTTATTAAATCGGAAACCGCTTTCTCAACACACTTTTGACTACAGGAATCATTACATGCAGTGAATTACGTAATGTAGGTAACAGTTATGCTGCATTTTCAGGGCAGTTCAGAAGAGCGCGGCGACCCTTCAAAGATCGATTGGTGGTGTACACCTTTATCTTACTGGAAGAAAGGTTTGCCAGCAAAGTAGATTTACCACCGAATTTGCGTTCCCCACAGCGGCATCACGTAAATACTGCAGTGAAACTCAAACAACTGACGATATGCCTTAGCTGTCGCCTGCAGTCATTACCACCTGGTGACCGCTACCTAGGCTAAACGTTACGACTCTTAGATAATCCGAGGAGAACGCAATATAACAGCACACCGCCATTTTGCACGAACCTGAGAGAGTTGAGTCGCCTCAGGCAGTACTCAACTGTTTTTACACGATCAGTTTTACATCCCAGCGTCCAGATCCCAGCATCGTAATGACCGGAAGGGGGGGGGGGGGCATCTGGAATGATACCCGACTGAATGACGCCGGTTTCGCTTCGACTATGGGTGCAGAATTTGCCTGATCCTTGATGGTCGCTGTAGAAAAATGTGGAGGTTGCAGAGCGCACCCGTTTGTCTCATGAATGCAGTCCTACGGGTTCAATAGGCAGGTGGTTCATTTACTTTTTGAACTGGTGTAAGTACCAATGTCAGACGTCTCTCATCGCTGTCTAGGGTAATTTGAGGGTTGTACAATACTCGGATAGGGTCCTACAACCTATTGTCCAGCAATAAACAGTTAACATTTCGGCGATGGATTTAATTTCTACGCGATAATGCAACAGCACACCGCGTTCAGCTCGTAAATAATTTGCACGGCCAGTTGAAGTGTCAAGTCCTTTCCTAGAAACATGCATTGACGACATTATTCATGAAGACCGACGCGTTACAGTCCAACATAGAACAAAAATCGTTGCAGGAAGTGTTATCAGTAATAAGGTCAAGTGCAGCAAAACAAGTGGCAGTTGTTCCCGAAAGAGATGATGCCACAACATACGGAAACAAAACTCAATGTGTAGAGACTTCAAAGAACGCTGTGAAAGGGTCCATTTTCTATACATGATTTTAGTGTGCGATGAAACTTGGGTTCACCATTTTGAACCGGAGTTCAAAAGACAAAGCATGGAATCGATCACTCTGGCTCTCCTGTCCGAAAGATTCAGAACGCAAGTATCAGAGGGAAAAAGTCATATTGGCCGTCTTTTGGGAATGCCCAACATCTTGTCTTTTGTGGTTATATGTAACATCAGCGTGGCTACTACTCAGACATGCTGATGAACTCAGTAAAGCTAGCAGTGAAAGACAATGTCACAGATCTCAAAGAAGAGGAGTGATGCTATACGACAATGTTCGCCCTCACACTGTCCAGCTGATCCAAGTAACGACTGAAAAAAAAAAAAAAAAAAAAAAAAAAAAGCGCGTTGGGAGATACTATCTCATCCTCCCTACAGTACACATTAGGCTTTCGCGGAATTTTATTTGTTTGCTCCACTCAAGGAGGCATTACATGCCACAAGAATTCAGCAACAACGAAGAGGTCAAATTATTTGTGGGGAAGTGGTTCAAGCAAGAAGACAAAGACTTCTTTGCATCAGTATATAAAAATAGTTCATCAATGGGACAAGTGTGTTAATATTGATAGTGAATGCGAGGGGCGTTTGAAAAGTCCGTGCAAAAATAAAAACTACTTACATGTTTGGGGTAAACCTTTTTTATTTTTCGACATAGTCTCCTTTTAGACTTATACACTTCGTCCAACGTTTTTCTAATTTGTTATTCGGAAGGGATCAACAGGAATTGTCCAAGTTTGCAAAATAGCTATTCGTTGCTGCACTCACCTCCTCGTTCGAATAAAATCTTTGTCCCGCCAGCTATTTCTTCAAATTGGGGAACAAACCGTAGTCCGAGGGAGCAAAGTCTGGAGAATAGGGGGGATGTGAAACGAGTTGGAATCCTGTTTCCATTGATTTTGCGGCCACAACTGCTTAGGTGTGTGCTGGTCCATTGTCGTGATGGGAAAGGACTTTTTGCGGTCCAATCGCCGGCGTTTCTCTTGCAGCTCGGTTTTCAAACGGTCCAATAACGATGAATAATATGCACCCGTAATAGTTTTACCCTTTTCCAGATAGTCGATGAGGCTTATCTCTTGTGAATCCCAAAAGACAGTCGCCATAACGTTTCCGGGCGCAGGAATGGTCTTTGCCTTTTTTGGTGGAGATTCTCCCTTGGTAACCCATTGTTTAGATTGTTCTTTGGTCTCAGGAGTATAGTAATGTATCCATGTTTCATCCACAGTGACGAAACGACGCTTAAAGTCCTATGGATTCTTCCTGAACAGCTGCAAACTATCCTTGCAACAATTCACACGATTCCGTTTTTGGTCAAGCGTGAGCAATTGCGGAACCCATCTGGCGGATACCTTTCTCATGTCCAAATGTTTATGCAAACTAATAGTAGTAAGGGGGTACGAGTTGCTTTTTATGCGACCTCTATAAAATTTTTCAAAAGTATACGGACCCCATCTGAAATTACTTGCCAACCCCTGGTCTAACATATGCCATGTTGACATTATAGTGGGTAACATCTCACACATTCCACATGGGTTTCTTAAGAACAGATTAGTCACAAAAACAATACAGTTAAAAAACCTTGTGTAAAAATAAAAAGTTTTTTTTTTTTTTTTACTTTTAACAAACTTGTCTGGAGTGTGCTAAATACTATCCACTACATGCCAAGTTTTCTTGAACATCAAAAGATGACAATCTTAACTGTTGAAAGCCGTCATCAGAAACAAATAGCACTGAATCAGATCTTGGCTATCAAAACTTTCTTCAACGGAACCTTTTCTTTAATTTTTTTAAAATAAGGAAGTCGTTAGCTACAGCAGCCGAGAGCTCGGTAGCACATACACACAGCAAAATTAACTCGCTATTTATGTATTAAGTACATTCTAGAAAAACTGCTCCACCATAAGCGATTCAGCATCAATCACGGTGGGAACGCTTCACTTTCAATTTCAAGGACGTCCGCGATCGACTGAAACATGCGGCAAACAATAGGTCACTTGACGCGAAACTATGGGCGGAACGGGATAAATGACGCCCACTGCTGTAAATACTCTAGAAGTTTTAGAATTTCTCTCGTGTCTTCTGTTGCCACTCCTTCACAACCAACCAGATGCGCCAATGGGGAAAGGAGGAAAGTTACTCAAACAGAGCTGCGCAACGCCTATTTACAAGGAGTGGGGGATAGAACGATGCGAGTGATCGGGCCTCGGACCCAAACTCCTATTTTTAATGCAAACAGGTGTTGATTTCGAGTATAGAGTTCCTAGATAACAGAACGCAGCATGTCATTCTCAATGGAGAGAAGTCTTCCGAAGTAAGAGTGATTTCAGGTGTGCCGCAGGGGAGTGTCATAGGACCGTTGCTATTCACAATATACATAAATGACCTTGTGGATGACATCGGAAGTTCACTGAGGCTTTTTGCAGATGCTGCTGTGGTGTATCGAGAGGTTGTAACAATGGAAAATTGTACTGAAATGCAGGAGGATCTGCAGCGAATTGACGCATGGTGCAGGGAATGGCAATTGAATCTCAATGTAGACAAGTGTATTGTGCTGCGAATACATAGAAAGATAGATCCCTTATCATTTAGCTACAAAATAGCAGGTCAGCAACTGGAAGCAGTTAATTCCATAAATTATCTGGGAGTACGCATTAGGAGTGATTTAAAATGGAATGATCATATAAAGTTGATCGTCGGTAAGGCAGATGCCAGACTGAGATTCATTGGAAGAATCATAAGGAAATGCAATCCGAAAACAAAGGAAGTAGGTTACAGTACGCTTGTTCGCCCACTGCTTGAATACTGCTCAGCAGTGTGGGATCCGTAGCTGATAGGGTTGATAGACGAGATAGAGAAGATCCAACGGAGAGCAGCGCGCTTCGTTACAGGATCATTTAGTAATCGCGAAAGCGTTACGGAGATGATAGATAAACTCCAGTGGAAGGCTCTGCAGGAGAGACGCTCAGTAGCTCGGTACGGGCTTTTGTTGAAGTATCGAGAACATACCTTCACCGAAGAGTCAAGCAGTATATTGCTCCTTCCTACGTATGTCTCGCGAAGAGGCCATGACGATAAAATCAGAGAGATTAGAGCCCACACAGAAGCATACCGAAAATCCTCCTTTCCACGAACAATACGAGACTGGAATAGAAGGGAGAACCGATAGAGGTACTCAGGGTACCCTCCGCCACACACCGTCAGGTGTCTTACGGAGTATGGATGTAGATGTAGAATGATTCTTCATTCTGTAGTGTAGTGTGCGCTGGTACGTAGCTTTCTCGCAGATTAAAACTGTGTGCCTTTCGAGGGAAAGTCGTCAACTTAACGTGCTACCTAAGAACGACTTACATCTTTACTTCCATCAGTATCTCATCTCCATCGCAGGAGAACTTCTGTGAAGTTTGGGAGGTAAGAGTTGAGGTGCTGGTGGAAGTAAAGCTGTGAGGACGAATCGTAAGTCCTGGTTCGGTAGAGTCAGCGGAGCACTTATCCTCAAAGGGCGAAGGTCTCGAGTTTCAGTCTCGGTCCGGGACACAGTTTTAATCTGCCAGCAAGTTTCAAGTTTGCATTTGTTTCGACAGAACACTCATCACGGGCTGTCTCAAAGGCTCACTACGCCACTGCTTATCGGATTTAGAACGGAGCTTATGATCCGTCCATTATAGGGCGAACCATACTTGTTTCCTCTCGGGCGCTAGTTGCGTGGGGCCTATGTGGCGTTGAGTATGATTCTCCATAAGCCATCGATTACACAATCACTTAACAGCCGTGAGATCCAGACCAAGGCGAGCAGCAATATCGCGGAACGATAAACCGCAGTGCCGAGAGACCACAATCCTGTCACTATCGAATTCCGACACATGATAGACGTTTCTCCTTCTTCCACTAGGGCTAAAACGAGATTGTCATTAATAACTAATTTTCAAATGCCATTTCCCAATGATAACTGTGCGTAATGTTTTCATACACACGGAATATATAAGGCAATACTCCTTATTTTGCGCAGTTGCGCTCCAAAGATCATTATCTGCGTTTCCAAAAACGTAATACGAGGGGCGCTTGAAAAGTTTCTATCCCGAGATAGTTACCGTAATGTCTCGCACAAGCAACACCATCATCTACTTTTACGGTGACCCTTTATAGGTATGCATGTCAAATTTCGCGGCTTCAGCTCAGTTAGTTTTGCCGCTAGGATGCGTTGCATACCGCAGTGTAAGCAAAATGGCGAATATCAAGAGAATCAAGAACCGTGCTGTGATTTAATATCTTCATTTGAGGAGAATGACTCCCAAGGAAATTGCGGAGGACATGCAGAATACACTTAAGGACAGTTCTCAGCCTTATGCGAGTGTCAAAAATTGTGTGTCCGGCTTCAAACGTGGAAGAATGAGTATGGAAGATACGCCAAGGAGTGTAAGGCCTGTCACCGTTGCCACTGATGAAACAGTGATATCAGAGACGGAGCGTGTGCTGTGTTGTGAAGAAATCTTCCGCCGATTTGAAGCAGATGAAGACGGTTTTCTTGCAGGTATGTGACAATGGACGAAACGTGGGTTCACCACTTCGATCCTGAGGCAAAACAAGTCACAACTATGGAAACATCCTTCATCCCCTAAAAAAAAAAACACGGATCCAAAAGTCAGTCGGTAAGGTGATGGCATCGGTCTTCTGGGATGCAGAAAGGGTAATTATGGTGGACTATTTGCAAAATGGCGCATCACACTATTGCATCCCCTTGCTCCGTTTGAGAAAAGATAGAAAGAAAAAAAAGGGCGCGGAAAATAAGCGCGCGATTTTCTTTTGCATCAGGACAACACACCGGCGCACAAAGCCCTCGCAGCACTGGAAATTCTGCGTGAATGCGGGTTCGAATTGCTACGTCATCCGCCATATTCTCCAGATTTCGCTCCATCAGACCTTTTCTTTTCTCTAACCTAATAAAAAGACCTCAAAGGACGACGATATGATAATGATGCAGTGACTGATGCAGTGAAAGCTTGGTTGGACTATAAATCGAAGACCTTCAATTTGAATGGTTTGCGGAAGTTAGCTGCACGAGCCCGCAGCTGTATTAGTGTACACGGGTATGATATTGAAAAATAAATTGATATTATGAAATTTCTGTCAATCTTTATTTGCTAGGCTACAAACTTTTCGACACCCCTCGTGCATATCATGCCTATTTGACGTTTGTTGCATGGTGTCTTGATGGTGGTGTAATTGTAGTAGCCAGAACTATAACCGTATGCAGTATTAGTAAAGGCCCGAATTCGAGCTCACAAGGAGTCCTTACGAGCCGACTTCCTTCTTACTTACAGAATTCGAAGATCAGTGTCCGGATATCATTCTCCTAAAGCAGTACGAAGCAATCAAAAAGCTCCACATAGTCGCCTTTGAAGATAAGCAGATTTTGGAGCGCTGTTAACTACAAAACATTTACTGCAAATTTTAAGACCCACAGGTAGATGAATACGTTGCGTACAATACTTGCCATCATGGGATCACTGGTTCTAGCCTCGCTGACACCACTTTTTTATTTCTATTTATAAATCCTATATTTATTATCAAAGGGAAATGTTACTTAACAAACACTGAATAGTGAATTTTACCAAACATAACACTATTTAATTCACTAATTGGATGAAAATAAAGTTTGATTCAGACACATGACGCTTTATTGTTAAATGATGAAATACATCGATAATATGTTTCTGTAAAAACAGAAAAACTTTATTTTCTATTGGATGTTTCGCGTTTTTATGTCAAATTATAATTTATTTTGAATGTTTAGCATTTCATGCAATTGGTGACTAAAATAAAAAGATTCAATTTTTATTAAAAATTAGGATTAAATACTTGTTAATTAACAATTCACTTGATAATAAACAATTTATAAATGAAAGTAAAAAGAAATTCGCTACTGGCGAGAATCGAACTAACGACATCAATTCAACACTTACATGCTGTGCATTCAGCCACCAGTTAATATTTAATCATGCTGAAAATGTTTAATGGTGAACACCGCTCGGAAAGCTTGAAACCTTCACACGCAATTTTTCTTGAGAGTTTTTTTTTTGCGTCTTACTGGTTTAGGAAAGTGGTGTCAGAGCACTAAGTCTCAAATCCTTCAAGCACGAAGAAACTCCAAGGTGGCCAGTCCGCGGGATTCTTGCCAGTTTCTGATGCAAAAAATACATTGGGTTGGATGTTGTATACTCGATCAAATGCATGCCTACCTTGTCAGCTATTTTGCAGATCTGAACACAACGGCTTTAGATATTACAGAGGCGTGCTGAGAACTAATACCTCAGAATTCGTTATGTGAAAAGTAGTATAGTTTTTTTTTTTTATCAAGTAAACAGTATTAACTTCTACATCTTTATTCTTCATGTCACGTATTTATTTCTCAACGTGGTCACCCTGGCGACGAACACATTTCTCACGAGACACCAGTTTGTTGATACGGTAATTGGAGAATCTTTCATTTTGTTATGAAGCCACAACGTCACCTCCGCTTGCGCCGCTTCATCAGTATCAAAGTGATGTCCTCGAAGGTCTCCTTCAAGTTATGGAAACAGAAGAAAATAGGATAGAGGGTAGGTATGGAGGAAGATCGATGACAGTGAACCCAAGGCGTCGGATTATTGAATATGAATCAATGCTCGTGTGCGGTCTGGTATTGTCATGCTGAAGAAGAGAGTGCTCTATGTGTTTCTCGCTCACCGACAGTAACATTACATACCGCCATGTTACATGCTACAATTCGGCAGGGGGCTGCAAATATGTAGACATGAAGATTGGTTGGTTGGTTTGGAGGGATTAAAGGGACCAGACTGCAACGGTCATCGGTCCCTTTTTCCAAAGACAAAGAACACCCACAGAGAATAAAAACAAGGAACAGAAGAGATCACAGACGATACAGAACAAGAGAAACGGAGACAAGGACAAGACAAAACGAACTAAAACCACACAGAGTGTGACGGTGGTTGGCCGACCATAGAAATAAATAAGGAAAAGCCAACCACTTAGAAACACATTAAAAAACCAGTGGAAAATCATAGGCCAAAGGCCAGAGTCAACACAAAACAATAAAATAAAACAGAAACACTCAAAGTAAATGATAAAATCCCCCTGCCCGAATAAAACGTAAAACTAAGTCAGCCATAGTGGAGTCGTCTGTTAAAAGGGCAGGGAGCGTAGCAGGCAGCGCAAATGTCTGCCTGACCACTGCTAAAAGGGGGCAGGCCAGCAAAATGTGGGCCACTGTCAAAGCTGCCCCACAGCGACATAGAGGAGGGTCCTCCCGGCGCAGTAAATAACTGTGTGTCAGCCGGGAGTGGCCAATGCGGAGCCGGCAAAGAACTACTGAGTCCCTGCGAGTGGCTCGCAGGGATGACCGCCACACAGCCGTCGTCTCCTTGACAGCACGGAGTTTATTGCGCATTGGCAGTTCGCGCCATTCATCGTCCCATAGCGCCAAGATTGTGCGGCGGAAGACTGCCCGCAAATCAGTCTCTGGGAGGCCAACGTCCAGAGATGGCTTACTGGTGGCCTCTTTCGCCAGGCGGTCAACATGTTCGTTACCCGGGATACCGACATGACCGGGGGTCCACACAAAGACCACAGAGCGGCCGCAACAGGCGAGAGTATGCAGAGACTCGTGGATAGCCATCACCAAACGAGAACGAGGGAAACACTGGTCGAGAGCTCGTAAACCGCTCAGGGAATCGCTACAGATAACGGAGGACTCACCTGAGCAGGAGCGGATATACTCTAGGGCACGAAAGATGGCGACCAGTTCAGCAGTGTAAACGCTGCAGCCATCCGGCAAGGAACGTTGTTCGGAAAGGTCCCCTAGAGTGAGCGCATATCCGACACGACCAGCAACCATCGAACCGTCAGTGTAAACAACACCAGAGCCCTGATACGTGGCCAGGATGGAATAAAAGCGGCGGCGGAAGGCCTCTTGAGGGACTGAGTCCTTAGGGCCCTGTGCCAAGTCGAGCCGAAGGCTAGGGCGACGAACACACCATGGGGGTGTATGCAAAGTAGCCCGGAAAGGAGGTGGAACAGTGAAACCCTGGAGCCCAGAGAGAAGCTCCTTGACGCGGACCGCTATTGTACAACCAGACCGGGGCCGACGTTCTGGCATACGGACGACCGACCGCGGGAACAGGAGACGATAGTTTGGATGCCCGGGCGAGCTTAGAACATGGGCAGCATAAGCGGCCAGCAAACGTTGGCGTCGGAACCGCAGTGGAGGTACACCTGCCTCCACTAGTACGCTGTCCACAGGGCTGGTGCGGAAAGCACCAGTGGCAAGGCGTATCCCGCTGTGGAGAATCGGGTCCAGCACCCGTAACGCAGATGGGGATGCTGAGCCATAAGCCAGGCTCCCATAATCCAGACGGGACTGGATTAACGCCTGGTAGAGCCGCAACAGTGTAGAGCGGTCGGCGCCCCAGTGGGTGTTGCTCAAGCATCTCGGAGCGTTTAGATGCCGCCAACACGTCTGTTTCAGCTGCCGGATATGAGGCAGCCAAGTCAACCGGGCATCGAAAACCACCCCCAAAAACCTGTGGGTCTCCACCACAGCAAGGAGTTCGTCGGCAAGATAAAGCCGCGGCTCAGGATGGACTGTTCGGCACCGGCAGAAATGCATAACGCAGGTCTTGGCTGCCGAAAACTGAAACCCATGCGCTACAGCCCAAAACTGCGCCTTACGGATAGCGCCCTGTAGCTGACGGTCAACAGCTGCAATGCCAGTAGAGCTGTAATAAAGGCAGAAGTCGTCAGCATACAGGGAAGCGGAGACAGAATTTCCCACGGCCGCAACAAGCCCGTTAATGGCTATTAAAAACAGACAGACACTTAAAACAGAGCCCTGTGGCACACCGTTCTCCTGGACGTGGGAGGAACTATACGAGGCCGCGACTTGCACGCGGAAGGTACGACACGACAGAAAATTGCGGATAAAAATCGGCAGAGGACCCCGAAGACCCCATCCATGAAGCGTAGAAAGAATGTGATGACGCCACGTCGTATCGTACGCCTTCCGCATGTCGAAAAAGACAGCGACCAGGTGCTGACGGCGGGAAAAGGCAGTACGGATGGCCGACTCCAGGCTCACCAGATTGTCGGCGGCGGAGCGGCCTTTACGGAACCCACCCTGAGATGGAGCCAGAAGGCCCCGAGACTCCAGTACCCAATGCAAGCGCCGGCTCACCATCCGTTCAAGCAACTTGCAAACAACGTTGGTGAGGCTAATGGGACGGTAGCTGTCCACCTCCAGAGGGTTCTTTCCAGGTTTCAAAACGGGGATGACAATGCCTTCCCGCCATTGCGACGGAAACTCCCCCTCGACCCAAAGACGGTTGTAAAGATCGAGAAGGCGCCGCTGGCAGTCCACTGAAAGGTGTTTCAGCATCTGACAGTGGATGCCATCTGGCCCAGGAGCGGTATCAGTGCAAGCAGCGAGGGCACTGCGAAATTCCCACTCACTAAATGGAGCATTGTAAGATTCTGGGTGGTTGGTGTGAAACGAAAGGCTCCGACGTTCCATCCGCTCTTTAATGGAGCGGAAGGCCTGGGGGTAATTCGCAGAAGCGGAACTCATAGCAAAATGCTCTGCTAAGCGATTGGCAATGACGTCGGAGTCAGTACAAACTGCTCCATTCAGTGAGAGCGCAGGGACGCTGGCAGGTGGCCGATAGCCGTAGACGCGTCGAATCTTGGCCCAGACCTGCGAGGGAGTGACATGGAGGCCAATGGTGGACACATACCGCTCCCAGCACTCCTTCTTGCCTTGGCGGATAAGGAGGCGGGCCCGCGGACGCAGCCGTTTGAAGGCGATAAGGTGGTCGAGGGAGGGGTGTCGCTTGTGACGCTGGAGCGCCCGCCGGCGATCTTTAATCGCTTCAGCGATCTCAGGCGACCACCAAGGCACAGCCTTCCGCCGAGGGGACCCACAGGAATGGGGAATGGCAGATTCGGCAGCAGTAACGATGCCGGTGGTGACCGATTGAACCACCGCATCAATGTCATCGGTAGAGAGAGGCTCAAAAGCGGCAGTGGAGGAGAACAAGTCCCAGTCAGCCTTATTCATAGCCCATCTGCTAGGGCGCCCAGAAGAGTGGCGCTGTGGTAGTGACAAAAAGATCGGAAAATGGTCACTACCACACAGGTCGTCATGCACACTCCATTGGACAGACGGTAAGAGGCTATGGCTACAGATTGAAAGGTCAATGGCGGAGTAGGTGCCATGCGCCACACTGAAGTGTGTGAAGGCACCATCATTTAACAGCGAGAGATCGAGCTGCGACAATAAATGCTCAACGATGGCGCCTCGACCTGTTGCCACTGACCCACCCCACAGAGGGTTATGAGCGTTGAAGTCGCCCAATAGCAAGAAAGGTGGCGGCAATTGGGCGACCAGTGCAGCCAGGACATGCTGCGAGACATCACCATCCGGTGGAATGTAAAGACTGCAGACGGTAACAGCCTGTGGCATCCACACGCGTACAGCGACAGCCTCTAAAGGCGCCTGGAGAGGGACAGACTCACTGTGCAGAGTGTGAAGGACATATATGCAGACGCCACCAGACACCCTTTCATAAGCTGCTCGGTTCTTGTAATAACCCCGATAGCCACGGAGGGCGGGGGTTCGCATCGCTGGAAACCAAGTTTCCTGGAGAGCAATGCAGAAGAAAGGGCGAAGGCTGAGAAGTTGGCGGAGCTCAGCTAAATGGTGGAAAAAACCGCCGCAGTTCCACTGGAGGATGGTATTGTCCATGGCTGAGAAAGGCGTGAAAGGACTGGGAAGGCAATTTACGCCGCTTGTTCACTCACTGCCACCGATTCAGTACCCGTACGAGAGGCATCCATGGCGTCTGAGGGACCAGCGAGATCAAGGTCCTCAGCGGACGCTAGAATCTCGACTTCATCCTCAGACGCAGAGCGCGAAAGGTGCGGTGGGGTTGGTGCCACCGCAAGTTCTTTAGCCTTAGAGGGCTTTCTCTTGGACTTCTCTCGCTGAACCTTGGGTTTCACCGGCTGGGAAGGCTTCACCGATTCAGTCTCCGGGACAGAGGAGGATCGTGAAGCCCTACACCCGGCTGCTGGTGAGGACTTATGCCACTGGTGGCCGTCATCCTTCCCGCTGGTGGAACCCTGGGAAGGGAGGGTCCCAAGGGAACTCTTACGGGCGAGAGTAGCCGAAGAAGTTAGACGCTTCTCCGGCTGAGAAGCGGGGACGGACGTCCCCGACGGGTGGGAGGAGGTTGCTCCTGAGGTAGGTGGTGCAGGAGCAACCGGTTGGGGAGAGCCCCCCACGGGCAAGGGGGCAGAAGGAGTCGTACTGCTTATCGAGCTGGCTGGAAGTCTCGAAACTGATGGAGCTAGCACAGTTGTTGTAGCAGCTGCATACGAAGATGTCATTCTCACAGGATGGAGTCTGTCATATTTCCGTTTGGCCTCAGTATAGGTCAGCCGGTCCAGGGTCTTATATTCCATGATTTTGCGCTCTTTCTGAAAGACTTTGCAGTCAGGCGAGCAAGGTGAATGGTGCTCCCCGCAGTTGACGCAGATGGGAGGCGGGGCACATGGAGTATCGGGATGAGACGGGCGTCCGCAATCTCGACATGTGAGGCTGGAAGTGCAGCGGGAAGACATATGGCCGAACTTCCAGCACTTGAAGCACCGCATCGGGTGAGGGATATAGGGCTTGACGTCACATCGGTAGACCATCACCTTGACCTTTTCCGGTAACGTATCACCCTCGAAGGCCAAGATGAAGGCACCGGTAGCAACCTGATTGTCCCTCGGACCCCGATGAACGCGCCGGACGAAATGAACACCTCTACGTTCTAAGTTGGCGCGCAGCTCGTCATCAGACTGCAAAAGGAGATCCCTATGGAAAATAACACCCTGGACCATATTTAAACTCTTATGTGGTGTAATAGAAACGTTAACATCCCCCAACTTGTCACAAGCAAGTAACCTGCGGGACTGGGCGGAGGATGCCGTTTGTATCAGTACTGACCCAGAGCGCATTTTAGACAAGCCCTCCACCTCCCCAAACTTGTCCTCTAAATGCTCGACGAAGAACTGAGGCTTTGTGGAGAGAAAAGACTCCCCATCAGCTCGCGTGCAAACTAAGAATCGGGGCGAATAACTGTTAACTCCATCCTGCGACTTACGCTCTTCCCACGGCGTGGCCAGGGAAGGGAACGTTTTCGGATCGTACTTCTGAGCATTAAATTGAGCCCGAGAACGCTTAGAGACTGCTGGCGGCTGGCCGCCAGCGAGAGATGATGTACCACGCTTCATTGCGGGTCATCCGCCCTGATGCCACCTACTCCGACCAAGGGCCCTCCCCACGGGCGCCACCCAGCCACAGCAATAGCCACCTGGCAGGATGGCCATTGCCGGGAGTCCTGATGCCCCAGGGAGATGGGCATCTACTCCTTGGCATACGTGGGGAGTGAACGGCGCAGGCATCAGTAGAGCGATCCCTGTGTTGTCAGGGGGCTACAACGAAGAGGGTACATGGCGGCCCCACCACAACGGACTGGCTACCGTGCTGGATGTTAGGTGACATGTGGTCCATGGGCGTCGTCAGTGCAGAAAATGGCCCTGCACAGTGCTTGGCAGAAAGTGCACGCAGGGGCGCATCGATGCCCAAGAGATGGAGAGCGGGCAAGACTGCAATGCAACGACGAATAAGATGGCGAAAGTTCTCAACACGACACGGACACAATGCACCAAGTAAGGCGCCCTTCCCCAATCGGCTCGCTCTTCGGAAAAATTTTGAGATATGGAGGTCAAACCCGACAGGGGACCATCACATAAGGCCGAAACGTTTGAGACTCCTTTTAGTCGCCTCTTACGACAGGCAGGAATACCACGGGCCTATTCTAACCCCCGAACCCGCAGGGGGTTAGACATGAAGAATAAAGATGTAGGTCGTAGGACGTTAATAATGTTTCTTTCGTTTAAAAAGCGTTTAGAGTTTTCACATAAAATATTCAGAGGCACTATTTTTCAGCACGCTCTCGTACTCTTAATACTGACGTGCACAGGGAAATCTGAACTTGGAGTTCCTTGTAAGGGCGATCTCTTTCGTATCGATTCTTTCGAGTAAAGCATTTAAAAGAAGAAACCAATAAGGGTGTGAGATTTTGCATAATATTCCATTGTTTCATTTCTCTCCCGTCTATCATCCCTCGGAGATTCGTTCTGTGTGTACAATAATGTTCCTACACTGGTATTCATCCCTCTGAAGAGATTCAATATTTAGAACTATCACGACTCCCATTCTCCTTGCAAGATATTCCACTATCTTCCGACAGACTTTCTTACATCCTCCCAGTAATAATGCAACATTTCATATGGCCTTTAAAAGTGGATCGAATGTAGACTCCAACCAGCGCTGTAGATGTTTCGCTGGTTTTAGATCATGGCTCTGCACCGGCAATTTTGCCGCATTATTCGTTTAAAAATTTTGTTTTATCCACGACGAGTATAGCAATGGTGAAACTGAAAGGAGCTCGTTAAAATTTCTGCCACGCCGTTAAACAATACTGCCCGATAGGATCCGGCATTCACCGTTCAGAGAACCAAAACCAATGAACCAATACCAAATCACAGGGAAAAGACATACGCTGTAAACCACACAGGCGGCTTCTCATAGTTATCGTCGACCATATACGATACTCTTTCAACGTTCCAGTATTCACCTGGGACACTTTACAACACTTTCAGATGACAATCTGAAGTTTGTGACCTAATGAATCCTGTCCATTTGCCAACGGCTCAGGTCCAAGCTACATTACTTGCTGTACGAATGATGTTTTGCCTTTCTTCACCGACGTAAAGCTGCTTTTTTTTTCACACGCCCTGGGATTCACATCTCATCTTTACGCCATTCGGTGCTAAATCTGCTATTTGATGATATTCCAACATTTTACTAATAGTAGTAGGCAACAAATAATAAGCACCTAGTAACTGGACGCAGTCGCCCGTTTTCATGATGCAGTTTGTTGACACCCATATGAAATTCGCTTGTCACTGTACAGTGGTTCCAATACTTTTGCACAATATCGGTACATAAATCGACCTACCTAACAATAGCGGCAAGTTGAAGTATTTTCGATATAGTTGCCGTACCGTCACAATTGTACGGAAATTGTATCTTTCACTGATACGCACCTGCTGCAACATCTACACACATCGCTGGATGTAATTTTCTTGGGTCGAAGTATCTGCTAAACTGTGTCGTTGTACGGAACGTCTAGCTTTACTAACACTAAGCCGAATGACACCGGTTTGAAGTTATTTAAAAATAGAAGCTTTTAGAATCCTCAGCTTAACACTAAACGAAAATGAAGCCACCCCTCCTTCATTTTTAGCTTCATTTACGTAGAACTCATCTCTGTAATGTTTACTACGATTCGTCGAGGAAATGACACTATCTTTTCTGTGCTATCAGGAGATAATAGAAGCTTCCAGCGCCATTGAATAAACTTATATGCCACACCCTGTCGAACAACAGGTAACACCGGTTAATTAAAACAAACACACAGACACACACACACACACACACACACACACACACACACACACCACGCGCGCCAACACGATGGGCGTTGTCCTAGAGGAAAAATGACGTCCCCCACGACACGTGTTCGTATTAACCCATCATCCTGTTTAGCGGGATGATGTCTCACCGCCTAATCTTTCGAGCACACTAGGAAATGCGCGTCATCCATGTCTGGGGCCCTGAATCACGTTACAGTTCGTGCTATCGTCCACGGCTCACATGGACCAAAATATTGTTCACACTTGACACCTCTCCAGGCGGTACAGGTACGCAGTGCAGTGCCGTCTTTCATTTAATTCTTTAGTGAACTAGCCGCGAACTTCATGATGTTCAACTGTCAACACCATTTCTACACAATCCTTTAGAAAATAGATAAATTTATCACTTCGTCATTCCATTTTCTTCAATAATATTTAATTTACTGTACAATGCAACCGAAGGATGACGTTTCTAAGATGATGCAGATCCATCGAATCTTGTGGCTGGAAAATGTTCGTCTTTTTCCTGTTCTCTTCCTGGTAAGGGATGAAAAAT
This sequence comes from Schistocerca americana, assembly GCF_021461395.2. Classification (NCBI taxonomy): domain Eukaryota; kingdom Metazoa; phylum Arthropoda; class Insecta; order Orthoptera; family Acrididae; genus Schistocerca; species Schistocerca americana. The sequence continues at coordinate 570,276,660 of NC_060121.1, forward strand.
TGATAAATGGCGCACTGCCTCTTGCTCTTTTCCATGGTTGTTCTGAAGTGATGGAAGATGTTGCACCAAGCATAAGAACTCTGTGTTTCTATTCACATCATAAATATTTGGAGGACATTACGGAAAAGCTAGCTCTATGTTCTCAAAGTGGAATAAAAATTCTATTGTGGAAGCTGTACAGGCTGTTCTATTCCTTATATTACTAATCAGAAAAATATTAAATTAATTACCGTTCAGTGGGTGCTACGAGTCTTTTCAAGTCCCTTCACCCATAGAGGTGGCGCAGTGGTTAGAACACTTAATTCACATTCGGGAGGACGACGGTTCAAACCCGCGTCCGGCCATCCTGATTTAGGTTTTCCGTGATTTCTCTAAATCGCTTCAGGCAAAGGCCGAGATGGTTGCTTTGAAAGGGCACGGCCGACTTCCTTCCCCACCCTTCCCTAATCTGATAGGACCGATGACGTAGCTGCTTGGTCCCCTCCCTCAAATCAGTCAACCAACCAAGTCCCTTTATTACCAGAATGTTTTCCGTACGATTGTAGCTACATACTATTTTTTCACCCCTTTGGTCGAGAATGTCCATATTCGCAGTTAACGTAGGAAACAGTCTCTTTCTCCATGCACAATGTATACTAATTATGCTCCGTACTATGCAGGTTAACAAAAGAAACGGGATGCTGCTTAACGCACTGCCAAGAGTGAGAGTTACGTCTAACAGATCCTTAATACAAAAGCCTTCAAAATATGCTACGAATTAAGACTGCAATAGATTTTTGTGTGATGTAGAGAGTGGGGTGTCTGCTGAGTGTCATGATTCATATCAAGTATTTACGACACCCAACTGTCCGTTACACAGTGACTGCATTTCCCGAGCAACTGAACGGAGATGTCTACATTACGTTTCGTGACTGGAGACCCTACTTCTTCAGAAAACTGCGTCTCTGAAATTCGTTGGGTTTGGTTGTTCTAACAACAGGAGGCGCAAGTACGCTTTACTAATGGATATACACTTCGTACAACAAACAGACGATCGTAGTGACCCTGTCCCGTAACGTTCCCTGTCACCAGACTACTGTCCGCCCCTGGTAGCTGAGTGGTCAACGCGACGGAATGTCATACCTATCAGCCCGGGATCGATTCCCGGCTGGGTCGGAGATTTTCTCCGCTCAGGGACTGGATGTTGTGTTGTCCTTATCATCAGCATTTCATCCCCATCGACACGCAAGTCGCCGAAGCGGCGTCAACTCTAAAGACTTGCAGCAGGCGAACGGTCTACCCGACGGGAGGCCCTTGCCTCACGGCATTTCCATTTACCAGACTATTATCCCTGGGGTTAGGCGAACAGCCAGTGCTCCATTCGACTCTCGCATGGACTGTATAAGCAATATGCCAATCTTCTAGAATGCTAGAGGAGATCAGCAGTGTGACACATTACGAATAGCACAACATCGGAGAGAGTATGAGTTTCACCTGACTCTTGATGTATTATTTATGTGCAGTTTCTGAAGGATTCCTGTAACCATTACCCTCGTACTGTATTGTCTTGCAAAATAACAAGTGATTTTATAAAAAAATCTGTCATGGTTCTTATGATGGTAGAATTAACGTCGCAGTTGATAACAACGCTAGCCGCATGCTTGTCTCTTCCACTTTCAAGTACAGAATTTTGTAATAATGTCTACCTGTCTCAAGTGAAAGGACTGCTATATTTTTGCTGAATGCTTACGCGTTTCAACAGTTTTCTGGATAGACAGTACACAAAGCGCGATGCACACTCCCTTAGGAAGTCATTAATTCAAGCGGTAATTCAGGAAGGTGATAACTTTGACAACTCTAAGGTAAAATTGAAGAGTTCAAGCAAAGTAATTATTGCGGCCGTGACCTGATGTTCATTTAGCTAGTTACCACCGTGATAGGGGATTCTATTCTCGGTAACCACACTCGTGAGGCCAAATGACCTCTTTGTGTAGATACGTAGCGAAACTGACACGCACGCCGCCCAAATATCGTACGAGAAAATGCTTGAACCGGAATGCCATACAAACAACATACAGAACACAGCGCGGCAATGAAAAATCTTATATTCATGAAACCAGCTAAATCTTATCCATTCCATTGTGCTGATAACGAATATCACAAGGACAACTGAAACGTCGCTCTGGTTTGTTTTACAAAAACTGTTATCAATGAAGGAAAATGGAAGAAATTTATTGCCAACATGTAGAATACCGTTACATACGACAAGAAAGAAAAATATAAACAAATTTTGTTCGACGTTTAGGTCATACCAGTTTATGACTTAACTTCAGTTGGTACTGTTGGAAATTTTTATTTAATTTCTCGTTATGTTTTGTTCTAAAAAAATTTCTATTTAGAAGACCTGATCAAAAGTATCCGGACACCCCTACGTAGTGCGGAGTTCACCGCTGTATGCCGCGACAAGAGAGTGCCCCAGTATATAAGGAGGTAGGGGGTGATGTGTTGTCAGTAGAGAAGCAGTAACGGCAGAATGGCTCGATCGGGGGAGCCAATCACTTCGAACGTGGGCTAGTTACCTGTTGTCACGTGAGTAACAGATCCATCAGGGACGTTTCAACTTTTCCAAAGCTGTACACATCCACAGTTGCTGATATGATTGTGAAGTGGAAACGCGATGAAACGACAACAACTCAACTAAGACCAGGCAATCATGTACTGACGGACAGCGACCGTCCAACACTGCGGAGAGTGGTTGTAAAGGACTGTGTGAAATTGGCGGAAGAAATTACTCGTGAGCTCCAAAATGGAACCACTAGTCCTGCTAGCTCAATGACTGTGCGCAGGGAGGTGAAAGGAATGGGGTGACAAGGTCGAGTGGCTCCTCGTAATCCACACGTTTCTGTAATCTAAGCGACGGCCGGAGTGGCCGTGCAGTTCTAGGCGCTACAGTCTGGAACAGAGCGACCGCTACGGTCGCAGGTTCGAATCCTGCCTCGGGCATGGATGTGTGTGATGTCCTTAGGTTAGTTATGTTTAATTAGTTCTAAGTTCTAGGCGACTGATGACCTCAGAAGTTAAGTCGCATAGTGCTCAGAGCCATTTTGTAATCTAAGCTAGGACACACTTGAGGTGGTGCGAAGAGCGACGCCAATGGACAGCAGGTGACTAGAAACGAGTGATAGTGGTATGGAGCGATGACTCTCGCTATACTCTGTGACAACCCCCAGGAAGTGTTTGTGTTTGGTGAATGGCTGGAGAACGTCAGCAGCCGTCTTGAGTAGCGCCAACAATGTAGTACAGAGGGGGTTGCGGTTTTATGGTATGGGGGTATTTTTCGTTGTTAAAGTGTGGTCCTCTTATTACGCTTAAGAAAACGCAAATAGCGGCGGACTACGACACATTATGCAGCATTGTGAATAGCGTACAACAGTTGAATGATTCGGACGGGTTGCTACTACATTACGACAATGCACCCAGTCATAAATCAGTAACTGTGAGGCAGTAGTTTACGGTCAATGAAATTTCTAAAATGGACTGAGCCGAACGCAAAGGAACAAGTTTGAGGTGAGTTAGAATGTCGACTTCGCTGTGTTCGACATCACTATCTTCTCCGAATTCGGCTGTTGGGGAAGAATGGGCTCCTATTCCTTCATAGACATTCAGACGCCTCCGTGAAAGAGTCGCTAGCAGAGTTCAAGCCGTCATATAGACGAATGGTGGACATATCCTATATTAATTACGAATGCGAGGTCTAAAAGCACTCGAGGAAAAAAAATCTCGGGATTTATCGAATCAAAATTCAGAGAGAGTATTTTGGTTGGCCTACAGATCCGAGGGCTTTTCAGATAGAATCAATTTGATGAAATCTTACATGGCAAGTTGTAGAAAGGTTCTTCTTTTATTAATTTCTTAAGAATTATGGAATACAAAATTATAAGTAACCTGTCGCAAGTTTTGAACAAATCTCTGAAACACACTTCCTTCATTCCCAGCCGGCTTCAACCTGTAAATTGCCGAACAGAGTCTGACGAACATGACTAGCGATTACATTCATAAGCGTTAAGCCAAGTGGGGGGCTGTGTGGAGTGGACGCGGCGGTTTCTTAGGTTAGAGGGTCTCGGGGAAGAACAAAAAAGGTTTCAATCTCGAAGAGTGCAGGTCACATACAGGACAAGGGTTGGCTTACGAAGCAAAAGTATATTATTGTAGTAAACTGTCGTAGCTGTTTTGGAAAAGAACCAAAGCTCCAAGTGCTAACATAAAGCACGGAAACACAAATCGTTATAGGTACTGAAATCTGGATAAATTATGTATGTAAGTTCGGCCGAAATTCTTACAAAGGACCTTACGGTGTTGTGAAACGATAGGTTAAATACAGTTGGTAGTGGTGTGTGTGTGTGTGTGTGTGTGTGTGTGTGTGTGTGTGTGTGTGTGTGTGTCGGTCTATCTTGTAGCAAAACTGAAGTAGATAGTTCCTATGAATTAGTACGGGCAGAGGTTACACTTAACAAGCATTAATAGTTGGCTCAGTTGATACAGCTGCTGAACAGTTCAAAGACGACGTGAGTCTCATTTCTAATAGGTACCCCACTCTCACAATTACACATTGTGGTGACAAATCTACCCGCAATACGTTGGCGCAAACAAATGTCTGAAGTAGGTTGTACGCATAAAATATTACCCGAAATCGTACTTATCACTTTCTCCGAAAATTATTTTGAATAATTAGTTCAGGAAGCAACTCTCAAGTACAAATGGCTGCGAACACATACTCTACCTCTTAGCAACAAATAACTCCCAGGAAATCTGAAGTATTATGACGGATACGGGAATTAGTGATCACAAGGTAGTTATAGCGAAACTGAATATCGCACCATCCAAACCCACTAAAAATAAAAGTAAAATGTATCTATTTAATAAAACAGATAAAAATTCGCTTGACGGCTTCATGAGTGACACCCTCCATTCCTTCCGAACGAACTATGGAATTATGTTCCACGCATGGCTTAAATTCAAAGAAATAGTATCGACAGCAATGGAGAGATTTAAAGCAAAAAAATTAAAAAGAGACAGAATTGACCCCCCATGGTAGACAACCCAAGCACCAACACTGTCGCAGAAGCAACGAAGAAAGCACGTCAAATTTTAAAGGAAATCGAAATCCCCAAGATTGATAAAGTTTTACAGAAGCTCAAACTTTAGCGCCAACTTCAATGCGAAATGCTTTTAATAGATTCCACAACGAAACACTGTCTCCAAATCTGGCACATCAATACCTTCACTGCGCGAGGGCAATGGTAATGTTACCGATGATTGCCACTATAGCGGAGTTACTAAATACCGTCTTCCGAAATTCCAACACCAAAGAAGACAAAGTAAATATTCCAGAATTTGAATGAAGAACTGCTGCCAACATGAGTTAGAAGCAGATTTTCTCGGTGGAGCAAAGCAGCTTAAATCAAGAAAGGCACGTCGCAACACACTGATAATACTCCGCACTTGTTATGTACAACCGCTAGCTCAACGAAAGATCCGTACCTGGAAATTTGCATAGGTCACACAAATACTAAAGAACGGAAGTAAGAGTAATCCGATGAATCACCGACATCGATTTGCAGTAGTATTTTTGATGTGTGTGGTCGAACATTAAGAATTATCTCAGGGGGGGGGGGGGGGGGGGGAATTACGATATATTGACACGCAGTTAGCTAGCATGAATTCAGAAAATATTGTTCTTGTAAAACACTACTAGTTCTTTACTCTCACGAAGTAATGAGTGCTACCGATAGGTGGTTTCAAATTGATTCCATATTTCTAGATTTCGAAAAGGCTTTTGATAGCGTCTCTCACAAGCAACCTCTTATCAAATTGCGTGCTTATGGAAGACGACCTCAGTTGTGCGAGTAGATTCGTGATTTCCTGTCACTTATAGTTTGATCACAAATTCTTCCAACTGTCGGCTCAAAACATTGATTATAACAACACAGTTTATAGCTCTGAATATTGTGTACCCTACACCCACCGTTATTTCATTTATTATAAGTTAACAGAATGTTTATGCTTTATAATTTACATAACTGAGAAAAACAAAAATTATTCAATTTGTTTTAATTTAATATTTTTAGTTGGTATTTAGTGAATTTCATCAGTGAAAGTAATTACATTATTCGAGGGTTTCTTCAGTTAATGGTTTCGCAATTACTTAAAAATTTGGATATTTCTACGGTATATTGCTACTTGACTACATGTACTGGTCGCGTTGAATAGAACACGCATATTTGAAGCTGGAGCTAAATATTTCTTTTAACTTTTTTTTTTAATTCTACTGCGGTTAAACTAATGTACAAGTCCCAAATGTAAGTAATTTACTAATTTTGAATGGAAATTTGTAGTACAGTGTAATAAGGAGTCGTAATTGGACCAAAGTTGTCGAAATAGTTTTACGAAAACCGTTAGACACAACCGTACTCGATTTTCTCGAAAGTTGTTACAGAATTCGTTATCTGCACGAGGCACAGTCACGAGTTCAGAAATTACAGGTACTGAAATCTCAACAGTCACAAATCGTGACAGGCAAGACATATTTTCGCTGTTCTGCGTTGGTTGGGCAACATTGAAAGAACAGTTACAAGTCAAAAGACTACCACTAGAACGGAACAATTTACCTGCCGTCATTCAAGTGTTCAGATCCCAATTTCAGGTCATCATTTCTGGTACGTCGGCTAACCATATGAGCTCTACGGGAACAGGCACACTCGTTCAAAAAAAATATAGCACTAGTATCCAAGCAGAACAATAGATCGGATAATACTGTTCCAATACAATGAGCCAATTTGTACCACGACTGTTCATGTGCCAGCGACGGTGTGGGGAACGAGTTTCTTTACTTGCCTACGAGGAGTCTAGGACGGAGGAACGTCACCAGAAAATAAGCACCGAGATATCGCCACCGAAACCAAATACTTAATGCACGTATTCTCCTTGGGAAAAGAAAATCTGCAACCTCTATCACAGAACTATCGAATCCGCTGACGCCGCTCGTCTCCGGAAGGGGAAACTGCTGACTGTAAAGACGTCGATCCCTCCCACTGCAATCTCAAACCGCCAAGTGCCGACCTGACGACCGTGTTATTTCCACTTGTTGAGTCAGCGTACACTCTTTTAGCCCTCCTCCTTTGATTACAATTTCAAACTCGGCGCTCCTCGGTTTCCCAGCTCTGCTTTTACTTCATTCCCTGACGGAATTTTCCGCGAAGTACACTGATCAAATTGGTGTCTGTAAATCATTTACGGATGTAGGACACTCAACACCACTGTCCTAAGAGCTCTCAGATGTCACAGTATCCAGATAAACCCTGGTTATAACGTGGTGTCCTGGATATCTTCGAGTACACCCTGTCATTTCTATTACAGAAAGAGTTAAAAGACCATTACGCTTACCTGGCTGACAAGGGGGCACTGCTCAGTTCGGTGATCGGTCCTCGTCTGAACTTTGACATGAATAAAGGCGATGCAGTGTATCAGCTACATGAATCTGTGATACTGAAAAGATCGAAGATGGCTGGCTCTGAGCACTATGGGACTTAACAGCTATGGTCATCAGTCCCCTAGACTTAGAACTACTTAAACCTAACTAACCTAAGGACATCACACACATCCATGGCCGAGGCAGGATTCGAACCCGCGACCGTAGCAGCAGCCCGGTTCTGGACTGAAGCGCCTAGAGCCGCTCGGCCACAACGGCCGGCAAGATATGTGTGCACAATCTCGTGAGTAGATATTGAATGCCGACAGGATTATTCTCCTTGTAACATCATATCGATGAAAATTTCACACCACACCAGTATTCGTCGAACCAACTGTCCCTGGGTCTCAGAGATCCCTAGCAAGTTAGTACGAAATCAGTAATCTGGAGTAACACATATTTATTACGGGTCAACCATTTACAATACCTCAGACAAAACACGAACTTGTCCCATCGAATTTCTGTTCGTGTCATGCGTCTTGAACCTACGTAGTATATGAAGCTGTACGGAGAATGTCAGCTTAAGACCCAGAAAAAGTTCCAGCTAGTTTCCAGATAATGTTGTTCCTGATCTAAACTTTACTGCTCGTGACATGAGGCGAGTCCTAAATGATTGTAAACGATCCAGTCTGATTCCGAGATATATAGAGTGAGGACTTATTAAACGTTTTGTTACAGCCAGAGCGAGAGCACCAGCAGCAGCGAGTACTGTTTGTATAAAGCGTTTATTTTGCATTTTGTTGACGACCTTCCACTAAGGAAGGGATTCTATTTGTGTTTATCTGCTCTGCATAGTAACTAACAGTTCTTGATAAAACTTTACGTAGTTTTCGTGTTAGATTTCTTAGTGTTTTCTTGATCGTTTAGAACAGAAAGCGCCCTAAAACCGTCTTTTGATTCTTTCGCGGCCGTTAGCCACTAGTCACTTGAATCAGCAGTTGTCTTGTGACAGCCAGAGCGAGAGCACCAGCAGCAGCGAGTACTGTTTGTATAAAGCGTTTATTTTGCATTTTGTGTACGACCATCCACTAAGGAAGGGATTCTATTTGTGTTTATCTGCTCTGCATAGTAACTAACAGTTCTTGATAAAACTTTACGTAGTTTTCGTGTTAGATTTCTTAGTGTTTTCTTGATCGTTTAGAACAGAAAGCGCCCTAAAACCGTCTTTTGTTTGTTTCGCGGCCGTTAGCCACTAGTCACTTGAATCACCAGTTGTCTTGTGACAGCCAGAGCGAGAGCACCAGCAGCAGCGAGTACTGTTTGTATAAAGCGTTTTTGTACTTATTTGCTGCGCTTAGCTTTTAAATAGTTTTTCTGGGAAAACCTAGCGTAGTTTTCGCGTCTCGTATTTCAGTGAGTGTTTCTTGATTATCAGAGTAGCTCATCAGAAGATTATATTGGGAATTTGTCACCGTATAGAGTAGGGTAAACATAGTCATGTGTAGGGACTGTGGTGGTTGTGAGCGGACGCAAGGAGAATTGGCCACTCTTCGGGGGCAGGTGGAGGCTTTGTCTGTTAGGCTCATCGAGCTCGAGGCGCAGGCGTCGGCTCGTAGTGGCGTTGGGGCAACTGTGGTGAGACCTATGCCTACTTCGGTGGCCTTGGAATCACATGGAACCCCTGATGTCGCTGCGTCTTCCGGCAGTGAGCATCTTACCGGTCAGCCATCACTCCAGGGTGAATGGCGGACAGTGGTGGGCTCGCGCGTGCCTGGCCGAAAGGCAAAGGTGGGATCTGGCCGCGTGGCAGCTGCCTTACCCCTTTCCAACAGGTACGGGGTGCTTCCTAGTGGTGATGACATCGTTTCCGAGCCACCACAGGATGCCTCGCCTGTTGGGCCAGTGGCCGATTCTCCGGCAAGGTCCCGACAGTCACAGAGGGCGGGCCTATTAGTTATAGGGAGCTCCAACGTTAGGCGGGTTATGGAGCCCCTCAGGAAAATAGCGGGTAGGTCGGGGAAGAATGCCAGTGTGCACTCGGTGTGCTTGCCGGGGCGTCTCGTCCGTAATGTGGAGGAGGCCCTTCCGGCAGCTATTGAACGCACTGGGTGTGACCGGCTGCAGATAGTAGCACATGTCGGAACGAACGACGCCTGACGCTTGGGTTCTGAGGCCATCCTTGGTTCCTTCCGGCGGCTGGCTGATTTGGTGAAGACAACCAGCATCGCACGCGGAGTGCAAGCTGAGCTTAATATCTGCAGCATAGTGCCCAGAGTCGATCGCGGTCCTCTGGTTTGGAGCCGTGTGGAGGGTCTAAACCAGAGGCTCAGACGACTCTGCGACTATAATGGTTGCAAATTCATCGACCTCCGTTATTGGGTGGAGAACTGTAGGGCCCCCCTAGACAGGTCAGGCGTGCACTACACACCGGAAGCAGCTACTAGGGTAGCAGAGTACGTGTGGCGTGCACACGGGGGTTTTTTAGGTTAGAGGGACCCCTCCTTGGGCGAAACGATAAAATACCTGACGGCTTACCAGAGAGGACATTATCATCGTTGATAAAGAACGTCCGTCCTCAGAGACCAAAAACAGGAAAAGTTAACGTAATATTGGTAAACTGCAGGAGTATCCAGGGCAAGGTTCCTGAATTAGTATCTCTTATTGAAGGAAATAGTGCGCATATAGTATTAGGAACGGAAAGTTGGTTAAAACCGGAAGTGAACAGTAACGAAATCCTAGACACAGAATGGAATATATACCGCAAGGATAGGATAAACGCCAATGGTGGAGGAGTATTTATAGCAGTAAAGAATTCAATAATATCCAGTGAAGTTATTAGCGAATGCGAATCTGAAATAATCTGGGTTAAGTTAAGTATCAAAGGTGGGTCAGATATGATAGTCGGATGCTTCTATAGACCACCTGCATCAGCAACCGTAGTAGTTGAGCGCCTCAGAGAGAACCTGCAGAACGTCGTGAAGAAGTTTCGTGATCATACTATTGTAATAGGGGGAGACTTCAATCTACCAGGTATAGAATGGGATAGTCACACAATCAGAACTGGAGCCAGGGACAGAGACTCTTGTGACATTATCCTGACTGCCTTGTCCGAGAATTACTTCGAGCAGATAGTTAGAGAACCAACTCGTGAAGCTAACGTTTTAGACCTCATAGCAACAAATAGACCGGAACTTTTCGACTCCGTGAATGTAGAAGAGGGTATCAGTGATCATAAGTCAGTGGTTGCATCAATGACTACAAGTGTAATAAGAAATGCCAAGAAAGGAAGGAAAATATATTTGCTTAACAAGAGTGATAGGGCACAAATCGCAGAATATCTGAGTGACCACCATCAAACGTTCATTTCTGAGGAAGAGGATGTGGAACAAAAATGGAAAAAATTCAGAAACATCGTCCAGTACGCCTTAGATAAGTTCGTACCGACTAAGGTCCAAAGCGAGGGGAAAGATCCACCGTGGTATAACAATCATGTACGAAAGGTACTACGGAAACAAAGAAAGCTTCATCATAGGTTTAAGAGTAGTCGAATCATAGCTGATAAGGAAAAGCTGAACGAAGCGAAAAAGAGCGTAGAGAGAGCAATGAGAGAAGCATTCAACGAATTCGAACATAAAACATTGGCAAACAATCTAAACAAGAACCCTAAAAAGTTTTGGTCATATGTAAAATCGGTAAGCGGATCTAAATCCCCTATTCAGTCACTCGTTGACCACGATGGCACCGAAACAGAGGTCGACCGAAGAAAGGCAGAAATACTGAATTCAGTGTTCCGAAACTGTTTCACTGCGGAAAATCGTAACACAGTCCCTGACTTCAGCCGTCGCACGGGCGCCAAAATGGAAAATATTGAAATAAACGATATCGGAATTGAAAAACAACTGCTATCACTTAGTAGCGGAAAAGCATCCGGACCAGACGAGATACCCTTAAGATTCTACAGTGATTATGCTAAAGAACTTGCCCCCTTTCTATCAGCAATTTATCGTAGATCGCTGGAAGAACGTAAAGTACCTAGCGACTGGAAGAAAGCGCAGGTCGTTCCCATTTTCAAGAAGGGTCATAAATCAGATGCGAATAATTATAGGCCTATTTCGCTTACGTCAATCTGTTGTAGAATAATGGAACATGTTTTGTGTTCTCGTATTATGACGTTCTTAGATAATACAAATCTCCTTCATCATAACCAACATGGATTCCGCAAACAGAGATCATGTGAAACTCAGCTCGCCCTATTTGCCCAAGAAATTCACAGTGCCGTAGACACTGGCGAGCAGATTGATGCCGTATTCCTGGACTTCAGGAAGGCATTTGATACGGTTCCGCACTTACGTTTAGTGAAAAAAATACGAGCTTACGGAATATCGGACCAGGTTTGTGATTGGATTCAGGATTTCCTAGAAGAAAGAACACAACATGTCATTCTTAACGGTTCAAAATCTGCAGATGTAGAGGTAATTTCGGGAGTACCGCAGGGAAGCGTGATAGGACCTTTATTGTTTACAATATACATAAATGACTTAGTTGACAACATCGGTAGCTCCGTGAGGCTATTTGCAGATGACACGGTTGTCTACAAGAAAGTAGCAACATCAGAAGACTCGTACGTACTCCAGGAGGACCTGCAGAGGATTAATGCATGGTGCGACAGCTGGCAGCTTTCCCTAAACGTAGACAAATGTAATATAATGCGCATACATAGGGGCAGAAATCCATTCCAGTACGATTATGCCATAGGTGGTAAATCATTGGAAGCGGTAACGACCGTAAAATACTTAGGAGTTACTATCCGGAGCGATCTGAAGTGGAATGATCACATAAAACAAATAGTGGGAAAAGCAGGCGCCAGGTTGAGATTCCTAGGAAAAATTCTAAGAAAATGTGACTCATCGACGAAAGAAGTAGCTTACAAATCGCTTGTTCGTCCGATTCTTGAGTATTGCTCATCAGTATGGGACCCTTACCAGGTTGGATTAATAGAAGAGATAGACATGATCCAGCGAAAAGCAGCGCGATTCGTCATGGGGACATTTAGTCAGCGCGAGAGCGTTATGGAGATGCTGAACAAGCTCCAGTGGCGGACACTTCAAGAAAGGCGTTACGCAATACGGAGAGGGTTATTATCGAAATTACGAGAGAGCACATTCCGGGAAGAGATGGGCAACATATTACTACCGCCCACATATATCTCGCGTAATGATCACAACGAAAAGATCCGAGAAATTAGAGCAAATACGGAGACTTACAAGCAGTCGTTCTTCCCACGCACAATTCGTGAATGGAACAGGGAAGGGGGGATCAGATAGTGGTACAATAAGTACCCTCCGCCACACACCGTAAGGTGGCTCGCGGAGTATAGATGTAGATGATGTAGATAGAAGGTGACTTTTAGCGGCTGGTTTGCTATGCGGTTTTTGAAGTGAACGTATCACTTCACTTTTTGTAAGGTTAGGGGACAATCCCCAGTTTCTGCTATAATCACGAAGTACTTTCCGGTCTTGTGTGAGCACATTTTCTCCATCCTCTAGGTGTTTGTTTTGAAATGCAATGGCAGTATCATCTACGTAGCAGAATTTCTTGCATAAAGTTTCCGTCAAGACACCTACAGGTTTAACAATAATAGGGCTGGACAGATCCTTGTTTTCGACCGTTCTTTATTTGGCATGACTTGCTAGTTTTATCAAAAAATGAATATTTTTCACTGTGTGCAGGTTTTTTCGACCTTAGAATTCCTTCCGTTTTGATCTTGACCACGAAACATATGCACGGATAATTGTCAGTTACCTATTACGAATCTTCGACGAAGTGGGCAGGTTCCTTCATGACAAAACAGATGGAGTTCTACGGTTGCAAAAAACTGCGTACAGTAAAAAATACGTATGTGAGCTCATTGTGACGGCATTATTAAAAACTGTTATGGTACAGATAGGCTGCAGTCAGCTAAAGATAAGCTGGCACGTACCGTACGAGTCAGGGACGCTGTAACAGGACCGGAGCAGGCGCGCGTTGATGAGTACAGTTAGGCATGACGTCACACACGGAACAGCAGCCGCCAGATGCTGAGAGAGAGAGAGAGAGAGAGAGAGAGAGAGAGAGAGAGAGAGAGTTGTGGCTTCCGCCGCAGCCATTGGAACTGTTCTTTTGTGGCAAGCGAGGAAAACGGGACCAACCAAGAGCTCGTAATTTCACACACTCTCTAAATTCGTACCCTGGGAGCGGGCAATGGGTAAAACCAGAGAAGATGTGGAAAAAATTGACAGACTAACCCTCTAATATTGTGATGGATTTTAGCAAGCACACGTCGGTGCCCCAGTTTAGTATCTGAAGTCGCTGATTGTTAATATCACGAACAATAGTTAGCATCAACACATGGAGCTGAAAGCAACAACACGTAGAGACCAACACGGTAAGATTTCTACGCAATCATATTATCCACACCCCCTTTACAGATGAAACTAAGTACCTACGTCGTTGACTTCAGCTCTCGGGACATACTCAACACTTTCTCGTTGGTCCATCAGTTGCCAACTCTCTTTTTTCATCCAGGAAAGCCCCGCAAGTCGCAATGGTAATGTGGTGCTGCACTCTACAGCTAGAAAAAAGCACTCTGTATCTAAGATGCGATGAGAAACGAATAAGAATGACTGAACGTGATGTGATGTTTACTTGTCGTGGGTCCTATCCCCTCCCCAAAAAGTAGGTTTCAATGACGATATTAGCATCATGTGTATGTCATTTGTTTACCATCGACCTATACGTCTGTAGTTTAAACGCGCGATATCGAGACTCATTTGGCACAAGTAGCTTGTACAGTTTGATATTATACAACGTGATCGCATAATTTGTAAAACTGAATAGTTCTCAAAATTACGTTAACCTAAACGTTTGGCTTCGCGAGAAATAGTTTCGTGGAAACTGATTCGAGCTTTTGGGAGCGCATAACGAAAACGACACTTGGTTAAATAAGAAAGACATGAGATTTACAAGCTAACCTTTGGCAACGGTTTAAGCTTGTGAGTACGTAAAATGACTGATGACAAAATTTCTTCCTATATAATATAATTGTGACGTTACCAGTGTGATAGTACCAAATTAAAGCAGAGTACAATTCAAAGTAATGTGAAAGGTGTGTACTGTATAAATGTTTAATGAACAAGTTCTTCAATTCTTTACTCAGTAACAGACTTCCTTGTTAATGACATCACGTTAGTTATCTTCCCAAGACTCAACCGAAGTGCACTTTTACAACCTAGCCTATACCTCGGGCAACTCTACAGATGTTTGTCATCCTAAAAAAAAACCGACCGCAGAAGGAAATTCGAACAATAGGTGAGCTTTTCTTCGGTGTGTTTTGTTTCTGTCTTATTTTGAATATTTTAGGTTCCAGTTATGTTTCGGAATTATCTTGTCGGAGAGTTGTAGCATATTTAAATGAAGTGTGTATCCACAAAAAGTGAGCAAAAGAATGTAGGTAACTTGATCTTGCAGAGCTTTTTAAAAGGCTTTGAAACTCTCACAGTTGCTTTCAAGTAATTTATTTCATAATGGTATAAGAGTGTGTGATTAAAAGGAAAATCAGTTTTATATGAACCGCGATTTACACAACGACAATCCGGAAAAAAGAATTCACATAGGGTTCACTCCTAGTTTAGGATTCGTGGTTCTGCATTCTGGCAAAATGATATTCGTTAAGTTGCTAGCAGGCCCAGTAAGAAACTAACGACCAATGCATCGTATTAGCTACACTACCTGCATATAACCTGATTTTTCTCGCTCCAATAGTTGAAGGTTTTTCTTAATTAGGAGGTATGTAACAATTTTCACCATAAACAGACCTGAGTTCTTAGAGACCTAGGTAACTGTTATTCGTAGATAAATAAGACTAAAAGAAATATATCTATCCTTAAACAGAGGGTGACTTTGAACACTGCTGTTTGTTACCACGCATGGTCGTGCCTGAGACGGTATGTCATTACCTTCCTACGACCACTGAAATGACTTATCCAGCCAGATTGTAGTGGCGACTACATACTACCTTAGACTACAACCTGACGGAACTTGAACGTTTCCAAACACACCGAGTACTGCAACAGGTAGAAGTAATGGCGAGTGACAAAAAAATCCCTGAATCTATCTGGGATGGAAGAAGACTCAACGAGGTGCAAACGTGAGAAGCAAGCAGCAACCATTCCACACAGACGCACTCGTGCTTTCTACAGGCAACTGAACGAGTTTCAAAGGGGTCCAAATGTCGCTTTCCGAGTGACAGGATGGAGGGGCTGCGTCAGCTGTGCAACGATGCTGGTACCAGTGGTCACGTGAAGATTCTCACACCCGCAGATGTGGTTCTGGACGACCCGCAAGGATCGTCCTACTGTAGGGGGAGCAATGGCAGATCGTACGGCTACTACAGCGATGATAATAGGGGCTTGTGGGCCTCGATGTGTCAAGACGAACTGTTGCGAACCGGTTATTAGCAGTGGTACAACGGGCACGTACAACTCTAGACTGTGTTCCTCTCACGTCACAAAATCGAAGTGCACGGCTCCACTGATGCGATCAGAGGATCACTTGGAAGATGAACGGGAGCGCCGCGGTCTTCAGTAATGTAAGCAGATTCTGCCTGCACGCAAGTGATGATCGTTTGAGCGTGCAACGTAGACGTGGTGAGAGCTGTCTCATAGAATGTAATTGTCCAAGACACACTGGCTCCACGCCAGGCCTTTATGGTCTTGCAACAGGAAGGTGATGTGTCGTTCCAAAACGATAATACTCGCCCACAGACCGTCTGTGAAGATCCAACGTGCTCTGCAAGACGTGTAGTAACTTCCCCGGCCAGCACGATCTCTGGACTGCTCTCCAATCAAGTACGCAGTGGGCAATATACTCCGACATTCAGAATTCCACACTCGACACAATCTTCAGGTAACTGACGTCATAAACATACTCGTGTTGTGGCTGGTTGCTAATTTACATGCAAGCACGAAAGGCGCCCACTCAGGAGGAAGTGTTGTCCACACAAGGTCTGTGGGACACAGGCGAGAGCGTTGAGTTGTAACCAGTACGGTGTGGGTTGGAAGTACTCTTGGAAGCACAATATCACTAAACTTGTCCAACAAAAATTGTGGCATATTGTCGTCGTCTCAGGTTTGGTGGAGCGATCTGCAATGGTTTGGGTATCTATGAGGATTTCAGCGTTCTAGTTACAATGCGCACTGACTCACGAAGATGTTCATCTATTTTCTTGGTATGTCTGGCTATTGTATCCTACTGGCGACAAATACAGCGCAACAGAGTACAATAAGGGATTGCTCTGTCGTGAGTAGAATATCTGCTTACGCTCTCCAGGCAGTTCCAGTCAACTTCTGTATTATGTTGCTAACCACAATTGATGAACTGAACAAATAAATGAATGAATGATTGAAAACACAAAGGCAGCATGTCACTTCTTTATGTTTGCTGACACGAACTGACCTATCCAATTATATGTAGACCTGTAGCTTAAAGTGTAGTTCTAAAAAAAATGCTCTTCAGCACTTTACACACAACAAATTTTTCGAAATCTCAGTTTACTAGCCTGATATTAAACCCAGCTGAGCTATAAAGGCAGATACAAGTATCAGCCACTTCTCCAAATCACTCATCAATCTCTCTCATCTTTATCACATTATAAGCTTGGTGCCCATTTCATGTTAGTAAACTATCTGCAGTCGCAAGGAATCCTACCTTCTGCTGTTACTATTCGCAATAAGTCCTGAGTATTGTGGCTAAATTATTTCGTAGAAAACAAAAACACAATTCTCAGTACAACGAGTCTCCGCCAAGTATTCATGGGTTACCGCAAAGCACGAAGACCTTGAGGGCATGTGGCTTTGAAACACACAGCGTTTAATGCGAGCCGCGAACGTCTACGTGTACACGAGGAAAATATGAAAGCTGCATGACTGATACTTGTTTTCGAAACTGGACGCAGAGCGCGTCATTAAACTGCATTAAGACTTCTGACATTCTCTAAACCGTAAATGATACCTGTATCCACGGGCATTACTATTTGTCGGGAAATAGACAGCTCCACTCGCATATCGACACAACTGGTGCTGTTACAGGTGTCCTACGATTTTCACATCGCTGGCAATGAGTTATACACGATTCTGTTGACTCCTTTGGAGCACAAAAAAACACAAACATGTATCTATTTTGTAAAAATTTTATATAAATAGTTGCCAATATTCAATTTCCAACACACTGCAGTTTAATGCTTGCGATAAGGTTATTTCTTCAAAAAAGTTATTGTTAAACTCCAGAGTTGCGGTCGGCATATTCCTTTAGTGACTATGAGGAATGAGAAACTTTAAAAGAATAAAAACATGAATTAAATGGTGATTTAGACACATTCCCAATGACTTGAGAAGACAGGACAGTGTTTCCCATCGTGTGATGAAATTAGAGTACCTTCCACATGTGCAACAAATTGTCAGAAACAATACGGAGTGTTCTGATGACGACTGAGACTGAGGAGAGACATACATGTGGTGGGTAAATATTACTCGTTGTACTCGCGAGATGAGCCATTCTGAACGCTACGCAGATGAATGATTCGAAAACATGAGAATTTGAAAAACTGGACTACCGAAACCTATAGCACGTTTACGACACTGCTTTACTAGGTCAATATCTTATACTATTAAGAAAGCCTTAAACTGCATGTGTCTAAGATTACAAACTGTAGTATAGTTCAACAAGCAGCTAAATGAAGGATCTACTAGGTGAAATGGTGTGTGCAATCAGACGTTTCATAACATCCCTTTCGCAAAATTCGATTCTCGTCATCTTTTACTCATTTACGAGAACAAGAAGGAAACTTCTCGATCGAAAACAGAGACAGCACATGCATCGATGAAATTAATCTCTGCTGCTGTGTGTTTTTTAGGCGGTATTTTAAAACACTCGTGTTGTGTGTCTCGTTCAAATAGTTCAATAGCCACTAAGATTTTTGTTTTGAGTAGTTTGTCGCCAATGGAAATTCACCAAAGGCCATGAACGTTTATAAAGAGTCTCTCCCTTCATTTACTACTATTAAAAACTGGGCATAGAATTCAAACATGGTTTTAATTCTCTTGAAGATTGTTCATGGGAAGTGCATCCCAAAGCTAGAACCACATGAAATGCGTAACAAGGTACTGGACTAAAAACTAAAACTAAACTCCGTCCGAAGAGGCCTTGGAAGGCCCAACGGTACCGACCGGCCGCCGTATCATCCTCAACCCACAGGCGTCACTGGATGCGGATATGGACGGGCACGTGGTCAGCACACCGCTCTCCCGGCCGTATGTCAGTTTACGTGACCGGAGCCGCTACTTCTCAATCAAGTAGCTCCTCGGTTTGCCTCGCAAGGGCTGAGTGCACCCCGCTTGCTAACAGCGCTTGGCAGACCGGTTGGACACCCATCCAAGTGCTAGCCCAGCCCGACAGCGCTTAACTTCGGTGATCTGACGGGAACCGGTGTTACCACTGCGGCAATGCCGTTGCCAACAAATTACTGGACAATCAGAGATTAAAGGTGTATGAGGTAGGTGATGCCGCTGACATATCAGAAGAAAGAACATGGCACGTTTTACATGAAGGGTTGTGTGTGAGAAACTTATGTACCAGGGGTTGGTTGAGCGCAAACAAAACGCAAAAAAGAATTTCTCAGCAAAGTTTGAACATTTCTAGAAAGAATCAATCTGGATTCTGTGTACACATTTGTTACTTCGGTTGGGACGTGGGCCACATACTTAAAAAAAATCATCGAAGTAGTGGGCGAGACACGGTGAGTCTGCACCACAAGGGTACATTTTCCAAAATGGAAAAAAATGATTCTCTTGAAGTTTTAGTGACGTGAAGAGCATTCCACGAAGTATCTGGATTGCAAGCCGGATAACGTCGACTTCTTGCCACGATATTTCAGTTGACAACCATTCAGTCATCTTCAGGTGAGTGTTTTGCACTGGTAATTGCTAGTTCACATAGTTACCTTTGTACTAAAGCCTGACGCGCAAATGTAAGCGTAAAGGCAGCTGCTACATGAGCAACTTAAGTCCAGTTTCACGCCCTCTTCGAATATTGCTCCATCTACGGCGCGCAGGCGCAACTGTAATTTGATAATATATGCGCGCTCTCTGACGGAATGCGCAGTCGCGGTTAGACGTATCATTGGTCATACAATGTTTTCTTTCTGAAGAAACTGAATAACTCACCCAGTTCCACGCCTTCCCCGCTAAAAGCCCTCATCACGATTAATGGGATCTTGGGTTAAACGTGTTTCGACCGATTTCTTAATAACTGAAACGCAGGAAGATACGGTCAAGGCCAAGAGTTCCATTGCAGAATAATCCATGGCATGTCCTGTGGAAATACAGGGTGTTTCAAAAATGACCGGTATATTTGAAACGGCAATACAAACTAAACGAGCAGCGATAGAAATACACCGTTTGTTGCAATATGCTTGGGACAACAGTACATTTTCAGGCAGACAAACTTTCGAAATTACAGTAGTTACAATTGTCAACAACAGATGGCGCTGCGGTCTGGGAAACTCTATAGTACGATATTTTCCACATATCCACCATGCGTAGCAATAATATGGCGTAGTCTCTGAATGAAATTACCCGAAACCTTTGACAACGTGTCGGGCGGAATGGCTTCACATGCAGATGAGATGTACTGCTTCAGCTGTTCAATTGTTTCTGGATTCTGGCGGTACACCTGGTCTTTAACGTGTCCCCACAGAAAGAAGTCACAGGGGTTCATGTCTGGCGAATAGGGAGGCCAATCCACGCCGCCTCCTGTATGTTTCGGATAGCCCAAAGCAATCACACGATCATCGAAATATTCATTCAGGAAATTAAAGACGTCGGCCGTGCGATGTGGCCGGGCACCATCTTGCATAAACCACGAGGTGTTCGCAGTGTCGTCTAAGGCAGTTTGTACCGCCACAAATTCACGAAGAATGTCCAGATAGCGAGATGCAGTAATCGTTTCGGATCTGAAAAATGGGCCAATGATTCCTTTGGAAGAAATGGCGGCCCAGACCAGTACTTTTTGAGGATGCAGGGACGATGGGACTGCAACATGGGGCTTTTCGGTTCCCCACATGCGCCAGTTCTGATTATTGACGAAGCCGTCCAGGTAAAAATATGCTTCGTCAGTAAACCAAATGCTGCCCACATGCATATCGCTGTCATCAATCCTGTGCACTATATCGTTAGCGAATGTCTCTCGTGCAGCAATGGTAGCGGCGCTGAGGGGTTGCCGCGTTTGAATTTTGTATGGATAGAGGTGTAAACTCTGGCGCATGAGACGATACGTGGACGTTGGCGTCATTTGGACCACAGCTGCAACACAGCGAACGGAAACCCGAGGCCGCTGTTGGATCACCTGCTGCACTAGCTGCGCGTTGCCCTCTGTAGTTGCCGTAGGCGGTCGCCCTACCTTTCCAGCACGTTCATCCGTCACGTTCCCAGTCCGTTGAAATTTTTCAAACAGATCCTTTATTGTATAGCTTTTCGGTCCTTTGGTTACATTAAACCTCCGTTGAAAACTTCGTCTTGTTGCAACAACACTTGTGTTCTAGGCGGTGGAATTCCAACACCAGAAAAATCCTCTGTTCTAAGGAATAAACCATGTTGTCCACAGCACACTTGCACGTTGTGAACAGCACACGCTTACAGCATAAAAGACAACGTACAGAATGGCGCACCCACAGACTGCGTTGTCTTCTATATCTTTCACATCACTTGCAGCGCCATCTGTTGTTGAAAATTGTAACTACTGTAATTTCGAAAGTTTGTCCGCCTGAACATGTACTGTTGTCCCAAGCATATTGCAACAAACGGTGTATTTCTATCGCTGCTCGTTTAGTTTTTATTGCCGTTTCAAATATACCGGTCATTTTTGAAACACCCTGTATGATGCTGCGAGAGGCGAGTGTGTCGATCATATTCAGCGCATCTTTCACGCACTGTGCGCGTTGTCTGCCCAATGTAGGCTTTGCCACCGTGACAAGGTAATCTGTAGATTCCAGCCTTCCGCATTCCCAGATCCTTCTTTGCCAAACTAAGAAGAGCAGATCTTTGTAGGTGGGTGCAAGATTACTTTGACATGATGTTTCCCTAAGATTCTGCCTAACTTTGACGAAATATTGCCGACGTACGGGGGGGACACCATGGACTTGAACCGCTTCTTCTCCTCTTGATCTTGTGGGTGATTACATTTCTTCTTTCTTAAAGCTGTGTTGATCCCATGTGCAGAATGTCCATTATCTACGAACACTGACTGTAGGTGTTTCCGCTCCTTTGCAAAGCTGGCTCCATCACAAACAATGTGTGCCCCCCTGTACCAACGTTCTAAGGACGCCCATGGTTTGTGATGGGCGGTGGCAGCTAGACTCCTGCAAATACACGTCTGTATGTGTGGGCTTACGGTAAACGGAATGCCCCAATGATCCACCCACTTTCCGACTTACCAAGACATCCAAAAATTGCAGACACCCATCCTTCTCCACTTCCATCCTAAATTTGATATTCTCGTGCGTAGAATTCAGATGCTGCAAAAAGCGTGACAGTTCTCCACCGGGGGGACATACTACAGAAGTGTCATCCACATATCGCCAGACGAATTTTGTTTTAAGTTCTGTCGAACGAAGTGTCCTCGCCTCAAGGTCTTAGCCTTAATTACATCCTCAAATCGTTTCCTCTGACCTCACACTCAGTGTTTGCTCGTTGTTGACCCAGAGTAAAACACGGTCAGGAAGCCGATTATTGTGCATGCAGACTAAATGCCCTGCCCTTCGTAACTGGTCTCTTAAAACCATCGCTTTTATCCTGACTGTATGTACCTCTTCAAGGACGCTGATATTTGTGCGTCTGTTTGGCCATATTATGTACATAATCCACTTCAAGAATCACTGGTGATAGTGTTCCAGCTTTTTAAGATGCCGTCTGTAACGTTCCAGGATTCAGATGAGTAAGTCAGAGTGAGAACTACATCTGAACTGTTCGCGAAGGATCGTCGTTGCGCCATTGGCACCTTGGTTGTCAAATACTTCATCTTATTCTACCGGAGGATGCGCCAGCATGGTGTGTATGTCAAATCTCTCTTTCTTCAAAAGTGGGATGACGTCTGCTGCGCTACTGCTCATAGTAAAAACTCCGCACAATCAAGGAGTCCTCCCGCGTAACGAACCACCCCACAATGTGGTTGTGGAGCCAGACTTCCAGCAGCCCACATATTGGTGGAATGTCCCCTTCTTTTGGTCCTTCGTGGTAAGTATAGTGTTCCAGATTCCTTAAATATAATATTAGCAGACGATTCTCGGATGGTTGAACTGGTCCTCTGTTTCCTCCGTGAAAGTGGTCTTCATTTCCAGATATAAGGTTTGGCTTTACTCCTGGAGCATGGGCAGGGTGGTTGTGGTTGGGACCTCTCTTCATGTCTTCCCCGTCTGGGACCCCATGACCACTCCCTCATGGAAAGACCGCCGTTTTTTTCCAGTTTTTAGATTTAGTCTCAGCATTATGCCTTTTACTGCGTGTGTCTTACCTTCATTATTTTATAATTTGTCTCCCATGACTGGATCCATCCACTGTTAGTGGACGCTCTTTCTTCTGTGAGTAACTTCGGAATCACGAGACTGAGGACCTCGCCGTTTGGTCCCGTAAATCCTCTCAATTAATCCATCAATCAATCAATCCATCCAGCATGGTGAATTCTGTATTGAATCACCGAATTTTCATTTACACCTGATAAGACGCTGCCAAGGTAATGAAAGTTAACTGGTGACTGACATTTCTTCGTCCTTCCCTAAGTGATGGGAGGTAAAGAGTCTCAGTTTTATTGGTACTCAGTTTTAGAGCAATCTGTTCGTATGCTGCAGAGAAGGCGTTCATAATTAACCCTAGTTCATCTGAGTGAACTACTGCTGCATTAACATCAGCTTAATGATAAGGTCTTAGTACCTCCTTCATTGTTAAAAAGTGAGGTACCTCAGCCATCGACTGTTCATCTTGCATATCAGTAACCCGCTGGGGGACAGTTATTTTCGAAGTAAACAGCAGATGAATTGCGATTGATGAGTAGCAGCGGATAAAAAAAGAGCTGGTGTGGCGGTTGGAAGGATAGACACCCTCCCCCAACCTGCGACCATCCGTCATCGCTCCGGCAACTATTTGCCCCTCTCATTCAGGCACGTACACAAGGCCAGTGGTTCCCAACAAGTGGTCCGCGGACCCCCAGGGGTCCGCGAGCTATGCCAGAGGGGTCCGCAAGATGCTATTAGAATAAAAAATATATTAAATACATTTCGTATAATAACAGATTTTTTGTTTTGGCCCGCTTGCTACATCAGCAGAGCTTTAGCGAACGCTAACTTCTGCGTCTAGCGTCTTCCTAGCGCCAACTGACACTAGCACACACTAGCGCAAAACTAGAATTAGATAGACAATCAAAAATTTAATAATAACAATGATGGCTAAATTGAAAAAGTTTTAAGCTCAATATTTTTTCAATAATGAATATGTCAATTTTTTTTAAGTACCAAAAATAGAAAACGTATAAAAAGACTCTTAATTTGGCTTTTTTTAGGTACTTGATACTGTGATACGACAAGATACCAATCATGCCCGATGAGGGGGTCCTCGAGAAAATTTTGTTGGAAACCCCTGCACTAGGCCAATGAAGACAACAAACCGCTACGTTGGGTGAAGTTAGCTTAGTGTGTACGGGTGGCAAATCTAACAACGAAACGGTTGGCCTTGTCCGCCGTTTGGACTGCCAGCGGTAACATCAAAGCGTCGGCGATGGATGCCGGGTAGAAAGTTCGTAGGTTAAGTAGCGATTTTCTGTGTCTGTTGAAGGGCTCTGTATTTACCATGTTTAAAAGTGCTGGAATATGGGGACAACATGGACACAGCATTAAAGCTGATAATTTTATCGTTTATGGGACCCTACGAACTTCGATTTTAAAAACAAACTGAAATGATTAGACGGTTGGAGGGAAATAAGTGAGCTGTTGGAAACTAGTGTGCACAATGTGAAAAACGAAATGGAGTATTTATTGAAAGCTGTTATTATCATTCTGAAAAAAATATGAAATAGCTCATATTCCAATTCAGCTTTAAGGTCAGACATTTTGTCGCACCACACTACTACCTATTGTTTAAAAGAGAGATCGTCTACCAGTCATTTCTTCTCTTTCTGGTGATCAGCTGCTTGCAGTAGAATAAATGTTTCACATGAGACAACTTCTAAATCCTCTGCATCCCTTATAATGACGGCTACCATATTTCCAAATGAAAAAACCGGGAAGTATTACAAGACCTTTGTGTGTACCACGATGGGTCACATTTTTACAGACGTGCAAAGTTTAAATCTGCATTTACGGACAAACAACAGTTAATATCAATGTCGACAGGACGACCTCTCGCGACTCGATGCGCGTACGCTACTCAGAGGAGCAAAACTGAAAATCAAGTCGCCGTGCCACGACAGAAGTGTTGCCAACTCAAACTCTCCCAGTTTATGGTCAGATTTAATTTCAGTCCGCCAGATGGCACCTGACGTCACAGAACAGCAGCTCGATACAGGAGTCCATTTTTTTTTTTTTTTTACTGTTTTATAAATTTACAACAGGAGACTGAAATAACAGCATTAAAAACCGGGTGGGACCAGAATAACCTGATTCGATAACACTATTTACAATATCGGCCAGCGAAATTGTAACTAAAACGCTACTTTTGTAACAATAACAAAAAGGGAGACCTCGACATGTACACAGAGCCAATTGCGATTCCACATGGGCGAATCCCTTGGCCCCAATCCGTTGGTTTAGTGAAAATGAGAGGTCAAAAGCGAATGCGTTGACAACCAATGTTCGGCCGAATTCATCGGTTGTCGTTCTTTGGCCTTCGTTAGCCTAGTGTGTGCGTGCTTCCAGACTGTACAGTTACCACCGGACTCAAAGATGATTGGAAGACAAATCTACTCCACTACGAGTGCGGATGATGATGATCCTTTACAATTGTCAGAATTAACGATATTCCCGAAACACCAACGTTAAACAGCTGAGAGATGTGGCAAGGGTATTGACTACCATCTGCTGTGAGCTGCAGAAGCTCATAGCAACGCACTTCAGTCTTAAGTGTGATTACACTGCATACAATTATGGCCTTTACGACGCACAAACTGAAACAGTCGTTACCATGACTGTCGAGTACAGCGGGTTATTAACAGATAATGGAACCAGGCCGGAATATTTACTACCGAGTCAATAAGCTTTTCAAGAACAGTTAAATTTTGATTCGTAAAAAGAGTTTCAATTAAACAATGCGTGGATTCCACCTGTCTCAATAATAAACACAAGTTTTCTACTGAAGACGTCGCCGAATTCTCTGTGAAGATCCTCAGCTTGACCGCTGCTTAACTTTATGTTTTATCAATTTATTCTTGCAACAGTGCAAGACTCCTGAGAGTGTTCTAGCGAAGTGGTGTGCACATTAAACAAAAAGAACTGGCCATAAAATCTGAGAAGGCTATGAAACGTCAATAAACCATGCGGAATCTCAAAATTCACTAAGGCGCTGCCTTGCCACCGGTTGTGTTCCTTATTAGCAGTGATTAACATGAACAAGTTCGCTGGTGTACTGAATCAGTTTCGTTTTATGTCGTTTGCGAGGCTGATTCTTACGTTTAGCATGATTTGCATGTGATGTTGGATCAGTACCTATGCATGTAATACATCTCAGGAAGATAGCAGTAAGGAGATCTAGAGCTCTTTTTTTTTTTTTTGTTGCTCTTCCCACACCCGTGTTGCCCAGAGAGTATAGTCACTTTTACGTTATTCTAATGACTACGAGTGAAATGGGATGTTATCATCAACAGTCTATAGCAATTACATTACCTACAGAACAGCAATGATCCCGACCTTAGCATAAGTGTAACAGTGGAGATTCTTCGGCCACCGAATACTTTAGATGGTTTATTTAATTGTTAATTGTATCACAGCAAGTTATTGACACTCAGAATAATTGCAAGCACCAGTAATGGATTGAGAAGCCTCTCTGGTCTGAATTGCGTGATGTTTCGTAGTCACTGTCCCGGCATGGCTATTCGTTAGGCGTCGCAGGTGTAATTTCCCGTTCGACTCTTCCACGGAAAGGCTGCTGTAAAAGGGGAATCCAAGTACCGTGTACTCTGACTCTTTCCTCTTCCACGTCGAAGCTGTCGTCATGCTTGCATCACCGGCCTCATTAGATGTAGCTAGAACCTTCACGTCCCTGCACCCAACAAGACGAGCACCACGCCGCTCCGACTGAGTTCGGCTGCGGCTAGTTTATTCGATTTTTTGTTTTGTTTTTGACTGGTTTGATGCGGCCAGCCACAAATTCCTTTCCTGTGCTAACCTCTTCATCTCAGAGTAGCACTTGCAACCTACGTCCTCAGTTATTTGCTTGACGTTTTCCAATCTCTGTCTTCCTCTACAGTTTTTGCCCTCTACAGCTCCCTCTAGTACCATGGAAGTCATTCCCTCATGTCTTAGCAGATGTCCTATCATCCTGTCCCTTCTTCTTATCAGTGTTTTCCACATATTCCTTTCCTCTCCGATTCTGCGTAGAACCTCCTCATTCCTTACCTTATCAGTCCACCTAATTTTCAACATTCGTCTATAGCACCAAATCTCAAATGCTTCGATTCTCTTCTGTTCCGGTTTTCCCATAGTCCACGTTTCACTACCATACAATGCTGTACTCCACACGTACATCCTCAGAAATTTCTTCCTCAAATTAAGGCCGGTATTTGATATTAGTAGACTTCTCTTGGCCAGAAATGCCTTTTTTGCCATAGCGAGTCTGCTTTTGATGTCCTCCTTGCTCCGTCCGTCATTGGTTATTTTACTGCCTAGGTAGCAGAATTCCTTAACTTCATTGACTTCGTGACCATCAATCCTGATGTTAAGTTTCTCGCTGTTCTCATTTCTACTACTTCTCATTACCTTCGTCTTTCTCCGATTTACTCTCAAACCATACTGTGTACTCATTAGACTGTTCATTCCGTTCAGCAGATCATTTAGTTCTTCTTCACTTTCACTCAGGATAGCAATGTCATCAGCGAATCGTATCATTGATATCCTTTCACCTTGTATTTTAATTCCACTCCTGAACCTTTCTTTTACTTCCATCATTGCTTCTTCGATGTAAAGATTGAAGAGTAGGGGCGAAAGGCTACAGCCTTGTCTTACACCCCTCTTAATACGAGCACTTCGTTCTTGATCGTCCACTCTTATTTTTCCCTCTTGGTTGTTGTACATATTGTATATGACCCGTCTCTCCCTATAGCTTACCCCTACTTTTTTCAGAATCTCGAACAGCTTGCACCATTTTATATTGTCGAACGCTTTTTCCAGGTCGACAAATCCTATGAAAGTGTCTTGATTTTTCTTTAGCCTTGCTTCCATTATTAGCCGTAACGTCAGAATTGGCTCTCTCGTCCCTTTACTTTTCCTAAAGCCAAACTGATCGTCACCTAGCGCATTCTCAATTTTCTTTTCTATTCTTCTGTATATTATTCTTGTAAGCAGCTTCGATGCATGAGCTGTTAAGCTGATTGTACGATAATTCTCGCACTTGTCAGCTCTTGCCATCTTCGGAACTGTGTGGATGATGCTTTTCCGAAAGTCAGATGGTATATTGCCAGACTCATATATTCTACACACAAACGTGAATAGTCGTTTTGTTGCCACTTCCCCCAACGATTTTATAAATTCTGATGGAATGTTATCTATCCCTTCTGCCTTACTTGACCGTAAGTCCTCCAAAGCTCTTTTAAATTCCGATTCTAATACTGGATCCCCTATCTCTTCTAAATCGACTCCTGTTTCTTCTTCTATCACATCAGACAAATCTTCACCCTCATAGAGGCTCTCGATGTATTCTTTCCACCTATCTGCTCTCTCCTCTGCATTTAACAGTGGAATTCCCGTTGCACTCTTAATGTTACCACCGTTGCTTTTAATGTCACCAAAGGTTGTTTTGACTTTCCTGTATGCTGAGTCTGTCCTTCCGACAATCATATCTTTTTCGATGTCTTCACATTTTTCCTGCAGCCGTTTCGTCTTAGCTTCCCTGCACTTCCTATTTATTTCATTCCTCAGCGACTTTTATTTCTGTATTCCTGATTTTCCCGGAATATGTTTGTACTTCCCCCTTTCATCAATCAACTGAAGCATTTCTTCTGTTACCCATGGTTTCTTCGCAGCTACCTTCTTTGTACCTATGTTTTCCTTCCCAACTTCTGTGACGGCCCTTTTTAGAGATGTCCATTGCTCTTCAACTGTACTGCCTACTGCGCTACTCCTTACTGCTGTATCTATAGCGTTAGAGAACTTCAAACGTATCTCGTCATTCCTTAGTACTTCCGTATCCCACTTCTTTGCGTATTGATTCTTCCTGACTAATGTCTTGAACTTCAGTCTACTCTTCATCACTACTATATTGTGATCTGAGTCTATATCTGCTCCTGGGTACGCCTTACAATCCAGTATCTGATTTCGGAATCTTTGTCTGACCATGATGTAATCTAATTGAAATCTTCCCGTATCTCCCGGCCTTTTCCAAGTATACCACCTCCTCTTGTGATTCTTGAACAGGGTATTCGCTATTACTAGCTGAAACTTGTTACAGAACTCAATTAGTCTTTCTCCTCTTTCATTACTTGTCCCAAGCCCATGTTCTCCTGTAACCTTTTCTTCTACTCCTTCCCCTACAACTGCATTCCAGTCGCCCATGACTATTATATTTTCGTCCCCCTTTACATACTGCATTACCCTTTCAATATCCTCATACACTTTCTCTATCTGTTCATCTTCAGCTTGCGACGTTGGCATGTATACCTGAACTATCGTTGTCGGTGTTGGTCTGCTGTCGATTCTGATTAGAACAACCCGGTCACTGAACTGTTCACAGTAACACACCCTCTGCCCTACCTTCCTATTCATAACAAATCCTACACCTGTTATACCATTTTCTGCTGCTGTTGATATTACCCGATACTCATCTGACCAGAAATCCTTGTCTTCCTTCCACTTCACTTCACTGACCCCTACTATATCTAGATTGAGCCTTTGCATTTCCCTTTTCAGATTTTCTAGTTTCCCTACCACGTTCAAGCTTCTGACATTCCACGCCCCGACTCGTAGAACGTTATCCTTCCGTAGATTATTCAATCTTTTTCTCATGGTAACCTCCCCCTTGGCAGTCCCCTCCCGGAGATCCGAATGGGGGACTATTCCGGAATCTTTTGCCAATGGAAAGATCATCATGGCACTTCTTCAATTACAGGCCACATGTCCTGTGGATACACGTTACGTGTCTTTAACGCAGTGGTTTCCATTGCCTTCTGCATCCTCATGTCGTTGATCATTGCTGATTCTTCCGCCTTTAGGGGCAATTTCCCACCCCTAGGACAAGAGAGTGCCCTGAACCTCTATCCGCTCCTCCACCCTCTTTGACAAGGCCGTTGGCAGAATGAGGCTGACTTCTTATGCCGGAAGTCTTCGGCCGCCAATGCTGATTATTTATCAAAATTTAGGCAGTGGCGGGGATCGAACCCGGGACCGAAGACGTTTTGATTATGAATCAAAGACGCTACTCCTAGACCACGGGGTACCTGCATAAAATGGTGTACTTTCTTCGGAATATTGAAGTCAACGGACATCCAGACCGTTCCAATGTAATTTCTCCACAGGTGCATTGAGTGCAGTATTCATTACCTATGTAAACGCATCCTTTTTGGAATGCAACTATGAAACTGCTAGCAACTACAAACAAACCACTCAACAATATGGGAAATATTTTATTATCTAGTTGTGCACAGTGCCCCTGCCGACTTTCCATTGCTGCACACGTTCTGTAAGAAAGACCCAGCTAATCCCAGAGATCTGAAACACACAACTTGTCTGAGTTTCTAAGATGACCTACATACAACGTGACTCATGCCAAACCTTACTTCGTACTTGTACCACTGAAGTATCGTCAAAATCTTACCGAACACGAGAAAGGATGAAACATTACTGCTTTTGACAAACGGAAATGGCCAATAAATGTTAGGTTGGTGCATACGTAAGTAGCGTTTCTCGTAAGTTTAATAAACACAACAGATACACATAACAGAGACTAGTCATCAGCAATATATTCTCCTTCCCTATTTACAACAATCTGACAACGCTGGGGTAGCTCTTCGATGCCTCGACTGTAGAAATCATGTGGTGTTGAGGAGACCAACTCGTCGAACCATGTTCGGAGCGCATTTTCATCGGGAAAGGAAGTTCGATAGAGACCGAAAAAAGTGAAAATATGAAGGCGCAAGATCAGGTAAATAAGGTGGGTGTGGAATGACGTCCAAACAGTCATCTGTATAGTGGTTTTTTGTTAAGTCGAGCAGTATGTAGCCGGGCGTTATCGTGGAACGGCATCATTCCACGCAGTCTTCCAGGTCGTTGTTCTTGGATTGTGTCTGCGAGACTTCTCAGTTGTTGACAATACGTGTCAGCAGTGAAGGTTACGCCTGAGGGAAATGATTCGTAGTACACCACACCATCGCTGTTCCACCTTTTGTGGATGCGCGTAGGTCTGCGTTGCTGCTTTGTTTGTGCTCAACCATTCCTTTCTATTCTGATCTTAGCTTAAGGCACGATTTCTCGTCAACGGTAGCGATACAGGATAGAAATACTCGGTGTTGCTCAGGAGCCAACTGATGACGAGCAAGCAGAGAAGGACATGTGGCTACCCTTTGATTTTTGTGATTCTGGTTGAGATCGTGAGGTACCCCATACACCCTGTTTTTGAATCTGCCCCATTGCATTCAAGTGTCTGACGATGGTGGAATGATCACATTTGCCAGGTCTCCAGTATGATGAAGTGAATTATTGTGGATTGATGCGTTTAAACCATCTTATTAAGTCCTGAAGGTCTTCCCGAACGGGGACAGACACTAATATCAAAACGACCCTCCACAGAACGAGAGAACCAATTTCTTGCTGTGCTTTGTCCAATGCCATTATTCCCATACACGACACTAATGTTTCTAATTGCCTCTGCTGCAGCCACCCCTCTACTGAACTCATACGAAAGTGTGCCGGAAATGTACAGATTTCTCCACTTGGCACTCAACTGTCCAATGTCCACAGCTCCATTTACTATTTCCAAATGACAAAATGTAAACTCAAATCATAAATAAAAAATGGCAATTGGGAAAGAACACCCATGGCAACCAGAAAATAACATGAAAAAAAATACGCTATGCACTTATGCACCAACCTATTAACTCCTCTTAAATCGCGTGAATACTTGCTTTCTTTTAACCTCCTCCATGTCGCCTCGACCAACTACCTGACGCAAAACAGTCAGGGTTCAAATGGCTCTGAGCACTATGGGACTTAACATCTGAGGTCATCAGTCCCCTAAAACTTAGAACTACTTAAACCTAACTAACCTAAGGACATCACACACACCCATGCCCGAGGCAGGATTCGAACCTGCGGCCGTAGCGGTCACGCGGTTCCAGACTGTAGCGCCTAGAACTGCTCGGCCACCTAACCGGCAAAACAGTCAGGGATATGAGGTGCGATGCAACACGGCGCCCAAACACATGTTCCTCACGCTTCGACTGCAATTTGGGCGAGGCATGTTCGACTCACCACGTAAGTTACTGAGTAGATGTCGCGATAGTCTATCGAAGGCCACGAGCTCCTAGCACGCCGTAGCCTTTTAACAAGAAGAAGACATGATAACTGAGGTGTGTCACGACGCATGGCATGGAAAATGACTACGAAAAGACATAACTAAGGAAAATGTAGTTAGTTGCGCACTATAAGCGCAAGCTTTAAGAGATTAGCGGAAGAACAGTTCTCAGAACAAATCGCTGAAAGCATACGTTGTGGTATGCATACGGTTGGATAAACACGCGTAAAGAATGGGGAAGCCTGTGTAGCTCTGCAGCAGCTGAGGAAAATCGAGTTGCGACTCTTCCTTATGACTCACCATGAGGAAATAAAAGAATAATGTAAATACAGGTTGCAAAAGCGGCTCTGCGGCTGACTCATAGCAAGTGCTGGAGGTCTGCTTGTCGAGACGCGGTTCCTGCGCTGCTCACCCAACGATGGTAACCGCGACAAGCGATAGTTTAACCATAAAAGCAAGTAATGCAAGTGAATTTTAATTAGTCAGGGATAACCATTTTCTTATTTTACGAATATTACCAGTGAGATATTATACACGTGCTCTACGGCGTTTTTCAGTCTTTGAAACACTTGCAGATACGTCTTTTCCGTATGAGGTTTAGCTCCTTCAGTGATTCTGTCTCTCTCTTTAATTTTAGCAATATAATGGTTCTTTTCAGCAGTAGGAAGACGTAACATATGTTTGGCAAACACGGAGACTAAGAGTGTCAGAAGTGTATTGGGTTTGGCCAAAAATTCAAGAATAAAGCAATGGACTTCTGTATTACCATCGAGCAATTTTATTAATTGTTAGCCACTAATCAGCGATTTTTCTTTGGATTATTTCAGCCAAACAGGGTAGAACCTCCAGGTAGTGGGACGACCCTATTGGACTAACGACCTTGTAGCTAGATACCAGGGTACTACGCCGTTGAAATTGAACAAAACAGCGAGCAGAACCTTTACATTCGTTTGACCAGTTCTGCGTCGTCTTGAAATTAATTCAACGAATCATTAACACACTTCATCCGTCACTATTTTTTCTCAAAATTTAGTAGTTTCATGACAAATTTTTCTGTCACATATTACATGTACCTACAAAACCGCTGAAAAATTGATCGGCACGAGTCAGATTATATCTTGACACCATAAGCAACCCTGCTGGTAGAGGTCCGATGACTGAAAATTACTTTCAACACTTTGGACTTCATTATGGACTGTTTATGTGCTTGCTCGTCTAGGACGCCCGCTATATTCAACGTCTTCGTGGTTCTCTTGGAATCGTTTATACCAGTTATGCACGTATGTGAAACAGTGGAAAATTCAGGATGGGTTAATGACTATATTACGAAAAGGACAGATTGCCACTCACCATATAGTGGAGATGTTCAGATGCAGACAGGCACAGCAGAATGACTGCTTAACATGTAACTTTCGGCCAAAAGGCCTTCGTCTGACGCTCAGTCCGGAACCGCGCGACTGCTACGGTCGCAGGTTCGAATCCTGCCTCGGGCATGGATGTGTGTGATGTCCTTAGGTTAGTTAGGTTTAAGTAGTTCTAAGTTCTAGGGGACTGATGACCACAGATGTTAAGTCCCATAGTGCTCAGAGCCATTTGAAGCCTTCGTCTGAATCAAAAAACACACACACACACACTCTCTCTCTCTCTCTCTCTCTCTCTCTCTCTCTCTCTCTCTATATATATATATATATATATATATATATATATATATATATATATATAGAGAGAGAGAGAGAGAGAGAGAGAGAGAGAGAGAGATATTCACGTAAACACAACTCTCACTTCTATGTTTAGCAGTCTTTTTTTCTTGTGCCCGTCAAGCGCCTTAACATCTCCGCTATATGGTGAGTAGCAATCTATCCTTTTCATAATATTATGCACATATGTGTCATTCGTGAAAGACACGCCAAAGGCTATACCCAACATCTGAAACATAGAGCTGCATTTAATCCCACTCTGAAAGTAAAATTTAGCACAAATTCTTTGTTCCATTTTTGGCACAAGATTAAATCGTCGAGCAATCCAAAACAACTACAATCTTTTCGAGGGCAAACTGAGTGTCTATCGACTATCACTACAAACATACAGCAGGGGCAAGTATCAAAAATAACTGTGACAGTTCAGAGATGCTATTTGTGAAACTGAACAGATTCTACATAAAAAGAGTATATGATTGCGTAAGTGCCCTTTACACAGCGAACATACTTTTTTAACCCACACAAAACACAATACCGTAACGGGACAGGTTTACACGATGATTCTGTAAAAATTTTACAGGGGACAAGGAATGCTGAAAGAGACATTTCAAGCAGAGAACGTGGCTCTGTAAAGTAAGTTTAAGGAAATACAGACTAAAAACGTATCTCTTGCCATTTGTTCGTAATTCAATTTAACTTCTATCATTTACATAGATCTGAACATATTTCTAATTTCACCTTTTGGATGCGATAATCAAAGTCTATGATGGTCATTGTCAAAACGAACTAGTAACGGTTCTTCAATGACTGGAAGGTCGAATTTTAGGCCATAAAATCATTACGTCACATAGTGCTAAGAGGCCACTGCTGAAGTGTCTCATGTACAGAATTACTGGTATACACAGAGAAACGATTAGGGCCAATATGACGATAGATTTAAGCAGTTAAGGAAGCAAGCAGACGCAGCGTGGGGTCTCTTCGTGTAGACGCGAATCATACGTTCACAGAACCACGGAGCTCACTTCACGAGTCATTATTGTCACGCAAAATTACAAAGCAGTCCAAAGGCACAAATTATAATCAAATAACAGTGTATTATTTAGTGCCTCAAAAAAGCTACTCTCAATAACGGCCATCGACCCCAACAAACGAGGTTCTGCCGCTCAGATGAAGTATATACCTAGCGTGTTTCGAATTTTAGCAGCACATTTAGCCTAGATAAACTTTCTTTCAGGGTGGTGGTGGCGGGTAGTGTTTAACGTCCCGTCGACAACGAGGTCATTCGAGACGGAGCGCAAGCTCGGGTTAGGGAAGGATTGGGAAGGAAATCGGCCGTGCCCTTTCAAAGGAACCATCCCGGCATTTGCCTGAAACGATTTAGGGAAATCACGGAAAACCTAAATCAGGATGGCTGGAGACGGAATTGAACCGTCGTCCTCCCGTTTCCTTCAGGGGAAAAATAGTACAGTGTTGCCCTCGTCGCCAGGAACTCAACTCGTTTGGCTGAGCAGTAGTGACAAAACAGAAGTCGGGCTGCACAAGAATAGGATATAAGTTCGGGTTTTTAAGGATGTACTCTTTCATTCGTCTGACGTGATTTAGAGAAAACAAATCTTGGTGACCGGACGGGGCTTTAAACGCCTGTCCTTCCGAATAAGAGTACAATATGTCTCATTCACTGCACTACCTTGCTCGGTTTGTAGGTAACCTAATAGAACTGGAAAAGCAACTTCCTATTCCAATCTAACGTTCACAATATGTCACAAACATTATTTGCTGATATCTGTACGGGGCTTAAGCTAATCACTGCCGTGAAGAAAATACATTCTGAAAACAGTTATAAGTAAGGTATTCACTTATCCAATAACGTAATTAACGGCTCAGGAACGTCGATGACGATGATGATGATGACTATAATAATAATAATAATAATAATAATAATAATAATAATAATAATAATTACACGCAAAAATATGGCTAATAGTTATCGATGCTGGTAGACACGTTTCAGCTCTCGTATTGGGATGATGGTCTGGAAGATGGTTCATTCCAAAGCTTGGAAGTGGTCAGTAGATTATTCTCGGTTTCATAATCAGTAAAAAAGTCTGTTGCCCGCCGGTAATGCATAGCTTTGTGTAGCATTGTGGACGTAGAGTGTGCATACCTGCAAATCGGTTGAAAGCCTGCTCTATTCTAGGAAATTTATACAACTGACATCAATTATTTGTGTACTAAGGCCCATCTCAAGAAGAGATGCGATTTCTCGAAATCGATCACAGCCTGTGGCAAATTTTATTTGTTATTTTTTCTTTTCTTACTTTTTTACACAGTAAACCAATCTGTGTTCAAATGTCGTGCAAAAAATCCTGACAGTAGACAGAAAGATCTGCCCACTACCACAGATATCAAGATATTGTCGATTTTCAAATTATGCCACAGAATTTTCAGCCATCAGTTCAATGGTGTCAAAATGAGGGAACAAAACTATTGACAAACGAATTTCCAATCATGTTATCTAAAAATCTACGAAATAAGCACGCAACACATGTCCCACGCAAAGACCGTTATGTAAGAGGAGTGCCGCACTGTCAGAAGAAACTACATGCATCGATTTTCCTGCAGACAGTTCTGATGCGATATGGATAACATGTACTTAACAGTGCACCATTGAAACGGCACAGCAAGTAGAAATATACTCCTTTGTTGAAGTACACAGGACAATATGACTCTTGTGCGCAAAACTTCTAAACCCCACACTGATTCAACGCGAAATTCTGGCGGCATATGGACCAAATGCAACGCCGCGTCCAGTCGTGAAATGGAGCCAATAAATAGACCATGGCAACACACGCGTGGGTGGTACTTATCGGAAAGGAAAGCAATCAACATCGACGTAGACAACTTCCAGCCAATCCAGGAATCGATTAGCAGCAATCGCAGGGGTAAGGATTTTCCAATGATGAGGACGTTCAAACAGCGGTTCTCGAATAGCTCTGTGACCCACGGGCGAATTGCTATTGCCGAGAAATAGAACGGAAAGTAGAACGCTCCGACCGGTTTTTTTTTTTTACAGAGACATGGTTATCATGTTGAAATATAGTGAGTCACATGTATCTGTGTCACTCTGGAATGTAGTGCAGCATTCAATAAAAGATATTTGGCCTCCCATAATCACGTGTAATTTACTGTTTAAGCCCCCCCGTATTTTGAATCAGACTGGCAATAGGCAGCAGTTCAGAATCTCTTTGGAAATGTTCTTGCCAATCAGAGTCCTTGTTCAAAACCGGTGGTAGGCACAAAACATCTTCCGAGAGTGTCCTAAATACTTTCTCCGAAAATTATTTCGAGCAGTTAGTCCACGAACCCACGCGAATTGTAAATGGTTGCGAAAACACACTTGACCTCTTAGCCACAAACAATTCAGAGCTGATATAGAGCATCATGACTGATACAGGGATTAGTGATCACAAGATCGTTGTAGCTAGGCTCAATACCGTTTCTTCCATATCCACCAGAAACAAACGCAAAATAATTTTATTTAAAAAATCGGATAAAGTGTCACTAGAAGCCTTCCTATGAGACAATCTCCATTCCTTCCGAACTGACTATGCAAATGTAGACGAGATGTGGCTCAAATTTAAAGATATAGTAGCAACAGCAATTGAGAGATTCATAACTCATAAATTGTTGAGAGATGGAACTGATCCCCCGTGGTACACAAAACAGGTCCGAACGCTGTTGCAGAGGCAACGGAAAAAGCATGCGAAGTTCAGAAGAACGCGAAATCCCGAAGATTGGCTAAAATTTACAGACGCGCGAAATTTGGCACGAACTTCAATGCGAGATGCCTTTAATAGCTTCCACAACGAAACATTGTCTCGAAATTTGGTAGAAAATCCGAAGAAATTCTGGTCGTATGTAAAGTACACAAGCGGCAAGACGCAGTCAATACCTTCGCTGCGCAGTGCCGATGGTACTGTGCCGCTAAAGCGGAGTTATTGAACGCAGTTTTCCGAAATTCCTTCATCAGGGAAGATGAATGGAATATTCCAGAATTTGAAACACGAACAGCTGCTAGCATGAGTTTCTTAGAAGTAGATACCTTAGGGGTTGCGAAGCAACTCACATCACTTGCTACGGGCAAGTCTTCGGGTCCAGATTGTATACCGATTAGGTTCTTTTCAGATTACGCTGATACAATAGCTCCCTACTTAGCACTCATATACAACCGCTCGCTCACCGATAGAGTACCTACAGATTGGAAAATTGCGCAGGTCGCACCAGTGTTTAAGAAGGATAGTAGGAGTAATCCATCGAACTACAGACCTATATCATTGACGTCGGTTTGCAGTAGGATTTTGGAGCATATACTGTATTCAAACATTATGAATCACCTCGAAGGGAACGATCTATTGATAAGTAATCAGCACGGTTTCAGAAGACATCGTTCTTGTGCAACGCAGCTAGCTCTTTATTCGCACGAAGTAATGGCCGCTATCGACAGGGGATCTCAAGTTGATTCCGTATTTCTAAATTTCCGGAAAGCTTTTGACACCGTTCCTCACAAGCGACTTCTAATAAAGCTGCGGGCCTATGGGGTATCGTCTTAGTTGTGCGGCTGGATTCGTGATTTCCTGTCAGGAAGGTCGCAGTTCGTAGTAATAGACGGCAAATCATCGAGTAAAACTGAAGTGATATCAGGTGTTCCCCAGGGAAGCGTCCTGGGACCTCTGCTGTTCCTGATCTATATAAATTACCTGGGTGACAATCTGAGCAGTTATCTTAGGTTGTTCGCAGATGATGCTGTAATTTACCGTCTAGTAAGGTCATCCGAAGACCAGTATCAGTTGCAAAGCGATTTAGAAAAGATTGCCGTTTGGTGTGGCAGGTGGCAGTTGACGCTAAATAACGAAAAGTGTGAGGTGATCCACACGAGTTCCAAAAGAAATCCGTTGGAATTCGATTACTCGATAAATAGTACAATTCTCAAGGCTGTCAATTCAACTAAGTACCTGGGTGTTAAAATTACGAACAACTTCAGTTGGAAAGACCACATAGATAATATTGTGGGGAAGGCGAGCCAAAGGTTGCGTTTCATTGGCAGGACACTTAGAAGATGCAACAAGTCCACTAAAGAGACAGCTTACACTACACTCGTTCGTCCTCTGTTAGAATATAACTGCGCGGTGTGGGATCCTTACCAGGTTGGATTGACGGAGGACATCGAAAGGGTGCAAAAAAGGGCAGCTCGTTTTGTATTATCACGTAGTAGGGGGGAGAGAGTGTGGCAGATATGATACGCAAATTGGGATGGAAGTCATTACAGCAAAGACGTTTTTCGTTGCGGCGAGATCTATTTACGAAATTTCGGTCACCAACTTTCTCTTCCGAAAACTTTCTCTTCCGAATACGAAAATATTTTCTTGAGCCCAACCTACATAGGTAGGAATGATCATCAAAATAAAATAAGAGAAATCAGAGCTCGAACAGAAAGGTTTAGGTGTTCGTTTTTCCTGCGCGCTGTTCGGGAGTGGAATGGTAGAGAGATAGTATGATTGTGGTTCGACGAACCCTCCGCCAAGCACTTAAATGTGAGTTGCAGAGTAGTCATGCAGATGTAGATGTAGTGTCATGGCTCTAATTTCTTACTTTAGAGGTTCGTAATATAGTATACCAAATGGATGAAAATAAAAGCTTTCCTTTTTCTGCATTAAAACAAAATGACCTTCCACATACCTAGTGCGAAACCAACATAAATGATCATAAGTTACGGTCTAACGCGCTGCAGTCATGGACTGTGCGGCTGGTCTCGGCGGAGGTTCGAGTCCTCCGTCGGGCATGGGTGTGTGTGTGTGTGTGTGTGTGTGTGTGTGTGTGTGCGCGTGTTTTTGTCCTTAGGATAATTTAGGTTAAGTAGCGTGTAAGCTTAGGGACTGATGACCCTGGCAGTTAAGTCCCATAAGATTTCACACACTTTTTTTTATAAGTTATGTCAAAATTACATAGATGTGAGCGTCTCTTTCAAATTATTTGTTTATGTAAAGGAAACTTCCAGTCTCCGTGTCTCTCTGTGCCAAATGCGGTATCTGTGCCCCTTCAAATTTCTTAGAATACGACGATCGGTACTAATCTTTATATACAAGTACAAGTTGTCTCAAATATTTTGCGTCAGAGTGAGACAGCTGACTGTGGATCTATAGCCCATTATGCTAAGACAGAGAACCAATGGTTGGAAATGCATATTTATTGTGTTCCGGACACACACTGCGTACACTTCATAGCAACGTAGCTCATCGTAATTGTTTGTTCAAGTGACGACAGGCAGTCTCTATGCACGCATGGCAACGGGTGATAAACAGTGTACACCCCTGACCAGCAGACAGACACTGTACACAACTCACAGCAGAGACACCCGGGATCTTAACGAGAGTGCCGCAGAAAGGCATGCGTTATATTTTAAATATAAACTGTACACACAACAACGTGCTGTTTTTGTTTTCTTCATCACAGGTAGAATCTGGCTTCGCCGTAACAATAAAAAATGCGCAAGATCATAAGGGGGTGGGGAGAGGAGATGGACAGAGGTGAGAGAGTACTTAGGAAGAGAAAGAGAGCGAGAGAGAATGGACAGGGGGGGGGGGGGGGGGAGGTGGGAGGAGGTGATGGACAGCTAAAGGGGGACGGAGGAGATTGTCAGAGACGGGGCGAAAAGGAGAGTTAGACTTGTATACAATTCCCATACATATTAGAAACGTGTGTTCTCTCTTTTTTCCGATTTAACCATACTGAGCCACATCAATGCGCAGGCGAGTACAGCTAGTACATTATATTGATATAGGCCTTTTCCGAAAGATTCATTCGATTTGACAAGTCTCTACCTTTTAGATGAAAGAAAACAGAAACTTTGTACGAATTTTAATTTGCGCAATGAAACCTTCCCCTCGGCGCCAGTTGTGGCTGGATTACGCTCCTGGAGGTGTCTCCCCGTTGCAGCTAGCTCTATCGCTCGTTCATTACCCAGAGCAGTCAAGTCGAGATGGCCATAATAGTACAGCTTAATATCCGTCAGGAGTATGGTCTCAGCGACTGACAGGCAGTAAGAGACGTACAGGTATCGCAATGCACCACTTGCCTCAAAAGTCGGCTGATCTCATTTAGTGGTGTTTGTCTCAGTCTTTATGCTTCCCCTTCCAAAACTTTGGATGAACTGCAATGCCGCACAGCAGCAGCAGTGAATGCTGTAACTCTAGACATGCTCGGAGAAGTATGAGACAATTTTTACTATCGACTTTATGTTTGCTGTGGGTCCGGTGGACGGCATTTTGAGCTTTTACGGAAGTTAAACGAAAACTTTGATCCTCAAATATTTGTAAAAGTATATCAAGATCTGAAGTGCATTCATGTAAAAGAGATACATCTGTAAAATCGGATGGTTCTTTTAAAAATAAAAACATCGAAATACTATTGCTAATTTAAAAATTACGCCAACTTTCTGTTTCGTACAAGCAGAAGATTAGTATTGTGCAGTCGGTTGAATATTCGTAACACCTTGCTTACTAATCCCATACATGCGAAATCTAACATCATTTTTGGACTTTCAAAGATGGTTGTGGAGTGATAATCAGATCTTACGTAATGTGCATGGTCATGCCCTTCACTCTTTTTCTCCGTCAGTATTACAGGCGTTATTCTTTACTTTGTTTCTCCTTTTGTTGATGGAATTGTTCTGTCATTTGTTTGTGAGACTTGTAAGTTCGAGTCTCCGTGTATTCGTATCTATAACTGTCGTGGAAATGGAGGTTCACCCTGGCATTTCCCTAATCGCGTGAAGAAAACCAGGTACACCCACGCCCAAGCCGTCTGGCGTGGCAGACAAACAGCCGTTTTTCAGGCGGATGGATATGAGCTGGGACTGGCAGCTCTTCTTGCCTCGCAGGCAACCTCTCCCCGTGTTATTCGAACAAGAGCAATGCAGCTCACTATTTAATGAAGGGAGACGAAAATTTAATAGTCATGGGTGACTGGAATTCGACAGTAGGAAAAGGGAGAGAAGGAAACATAGTAGGTGAATATGGATTGGGGGTAAGGAATGAAAGAGGAAACCGCGTGGTAGAATTTTGCACAGAGCATAACTTAATCATAGCTAACACTTGGTTCAAGAATCATAAAAGAAGGTTGTATACATGGAAGAATCCTGGAGATACTAAAAGGTATCAGATAGATTATATAATGGTAAGACAGAGATTTGGGAACCAGGTTTTAAATTGTAGGACATTTCCAGGGGCAGATGTGGACTCTGACCACAATCTATTGGTTTGAACTGTAGATTAAAACTGAAGAAACTGCAAAAAGGTCGGAATTTAAGGAAATGGGACATGGATAAACTGAAAGAACCAGAGGTTGTACAGAGTTTCAGGCAGAGCATAAGGGAACAATAGACAGGAATGGAGGGAAGAAACACAGTAGAAGAAGAATGGGTAGCTCTGAGGGATGAAGTAGTGAAGGCAGCAGAGGATCAAGTAGCTAAAAAGACGAGGGCTAGTAGAAATCCTTGATAACAGAAGAAATATTCAATTTAATTGATGAAAGGAGAAAATATAAAAATGCAGTAAATGAAGCAGGCAAAAAGAAATACAAACGTCTCAAAAATGAGATCGACAGGAAGTGCAAAATGGCTAAGCAGGCGTAGCTAGAGGACAAATGTAAGGATGTGGAGCCTTATCTCACTGGGGGTAAGATAAATACAGTCTACAGGAAAATTAAAGAGACCTTTGGAGGAAAGAGAGCCACTTGTATGAATATCAAGAGCTCAGATGGAAACCCAGTTCTAAGCAAAGAGGTGAAAGCAGAAAGGTGGAAGGAGTATATAGAGGGTCTATACAAGGGCGATGTACTTGAGGACAATATTATGGAAATGGAAGAGGATGTAGATGAAGATGAAATGGGAGATACGATACTGCGTGAAGAGTTTGACAGAGCACTGAAAGACCTGAGTCGAAACAAGGCCCCGGAAGTAGACGACATTCCATTAGAACTACTGACGGCCTTGGGAGAGCCAGTCCTGACAAAACTCTACCATCTGGTGAGCAAGATGTACGAGACAGGCGAAATACCCTCAGGCTTCAAGAAGAATTTAATAATTCCAATCCCAAAGAAAGCAGATGTTGACAGATGTGAAAATTACCTAACTATCAGTTTAATAAGTCACAGCTGCAAAATACTAACACGAATTATTTACAGACGAATGGAAAAACTGGTACAAGCCGACCTCGGGGAAGATCAGTTTGGATTCCGTAGAAATGTTGGAACACGTGAGGCAATACTGACCTTACGACT
This sequence comes from Schistocerca americana, assembly GCF_021461395.2. Lineage (NCBI taxonomy): Eukaryota > Metazoa > Arthropoda > Insecta > Orthoptera > Acrididae > Schistocerca > Schistocerca americana. The sequence goes on from NC_060121.1 coordinate 570,319,931, forward strand.
TATCTTAGAAGAAAGATTAAGGAAAGGCAAACCTACGTTTCTAGCGTTTGTAGACTTAGAGAAAGCTTTCGACAATGTTGACTGGAATATTCTCTTTCAAATTCTTAAGGTGGCAGGGGTAAAATACAGGGAGCGAAAGGCTATTTACAATTTGTACAGAAACCAGATGGCAGTTATAAGAGCCGAGGGGCATGAAAGGGAAGCAGTGGTTGGGAAGGGAGTAAGACAGGGTTGTAGCCTCTCCCCGATGTTATTCAATCTGTATATTGAGCAAGCAGTAAAGGAAACGAAAGAAAAATTTGGAGTAGGTATTAAAATCCAGGGAGAAGAAATAAAAACTTTGAGGTTCGCCGATGACATTGTAATTCTGTCAAGAGACAGCAAAGGACTTGGAAGAGCAGTTGAATGGAATGGACAGTGTCTTGAAAGGAGGATATAAGATGAACATCAACAAAAGCAAAACAAGGATAATGGAATGTAGTCGAATTAAGTCGGGTGATGCTGAGGGAATTAGATTAGGAAATGAGACACTTAAGGAGTTTTGCTGTTTGGGGAGCAAAATAACTGATGATGGTCGAAGTAGAGAGGATATAAAATGTGGACTGGCAACGGCAAGGAAAGCGTTTCTGAAGAAGAGAAATTTGTTAACATCGAGTATTGATTTAAGTGTCAGGATGTCATTTCTGGAAGTATTTGTATGGAGTGAGCCGTGTATGGAAGTGAAACATGGACAATAAATAGTTTGGACAAGAAGAGAATAGAAGGTTTCGAAATGTGGTGCTACAGAAGAATGTTGAAGATTAGGTGGGTAGATCACGTAACTAATCAGGAGGTATTGAATAGGATTGGGGAGAAGAGAAGTTTGTGGCACAACATGACTAGAAGAAGGGATCGGTTGGTAGGACATGCCCTGAGGCATCAAGGGATCACAAATTTAGCATTGGAGGGCAGCGTGGAGGGTAAAAACCGTAGAGGGAGACCAAGAGATGAATACACTAAGCAGATTCAGAAGGATATAAGTTGCAGTAGTTACTGGGAGATGAAGGAGCTTGCACAGGATAGATTAGCATGGAGAGCTGCATCAAACCAGTTTCAGGACTGACGACCACAACAACATCATTTAATGAACCCTTCTTCAACGTATTGTTCATTACTGGCTGCAAAGCAACAAAAATTACATACAAGGACGACTACTATATTCATTACAAATGATGTAAACACGGCGAGTCGAAAGCCATATACGAAAACTAATGTAATAAGAAACAAAAACTACAAAACCGATCGAAATCGAAGAACTTTCAAGCAATATTTTCAAATTAAGATGCAAAATCCTTTCTCCGAAGGCGAAATAAATATACAAACAGTCAATGTACAGTCAGATACAAAGAACGTCGTCACTGACAGACTTACCTATATTCGATAAACCGTAAGCAATCACTGGTTACGGTTGTCCCAACAACTTTCCTGATGTTCCTGTACAGGTATTACTCAATTTACGATGTTTCGACTACAAATCGTATAGCCATCGACAAGCACTGTCGTCGGTGTTTACTCCGTACCTAGCGAGACGACACAGTTGTAAGACAAACGACTTTTACTGAGAAAAAAAACTGAACATCGGACATAAAGATAAGTGTTAGGAAGTATTCTCTGAAGGCATTTGTCTGGGGTGGGGCCTTATATTGTTGTGAAACATAAACGATGAACAGCTCAGAAAAGAACAGAAGCATTCGAAATGGGCTATAGGCAAATGTTGAAGATTAGAAGGGCAGATTGAATAACTACTGAGGAAGTACTAAATCGAAATGGGGAGCAAAGAAATTTATGCCAGAATCTGACTAGAAGAAGGGATCGGTTGATAGGACACATTCTGAGACGTCAAAGGATCACAAATTTAGTACTGGAGGGAAGTGTGGGGTAGAGGTGGGCGGGAGGAGGGGGGGGGGGGGGGGAGAGTGAAAATTGAAGATGGAGGTCAAGACTTTAGAACTGTAAATATGTCAAGGAGATGTCAGTTTGATAATAAAGCAGAAATGAAGACACTTGCGCAGGACAGAATATCGTGGGAAGTTCATCAAACCAAGTTAATGACTGAAGACGACGACAACAACGACACCTGATCGTCAGATGCATCACTTACGTAAAATTTAGAATAGTCGGTGTGAAGCTCGTGTTCCATGCCCTCTTCTGCTATGCTGTTGCCAAAAGTAGTTGGAACAACATATCGTTGGAAACAACACAGGCTACCGTCGTCCTGATTCGTCATAAAGCAGAGCGCTGCCTTCTTGTGTGCCTTACATTGTTTTCCTACGAGAGAACTGCAGAGCGAAACATACCCGAAGTCGTTATGAATATTTCTAACGGGAGATCGCTTCAAGTAAACGTCCGTCCCAAATCTTTTCATGATGGAGTCGGAAATTGAGACATTATCGCTAGGTACTGCGTCTTCTGTTACACTGCTTCCTTAAACGACAAGGATGTCCATGACAGAGACAACGAATATGCATGTTATGCACACCAAAACTACGTATTACACAACATGCTTATTACTGCCGAACTGCTATGGAAATCCGAAACGACAAGCATCAAAATTTTATTATTTCTGGGTGGTTTCTCGTGTGAAATGTATCTGAACCCTCGAGGAGAATGGGCGTTAAAAGACCTGGCTGTCGTGCGCTCTTTACCACCTTATCACCACCACGCTGTGATCGTCGTCGTCGTCGTCGTCGTCGTCGTCGTCATCGTCATCGTCGCCGCCGCCGCCGCCGCCGCAATCAGCATCGTAGAAGCGAGGAAAACAAAGAGCGTCATTACGGTCATTAGCGGTAAGGTTCTGGGTTCACTCGAACCCGCCAAAAATTTGGGTGTAAGCTCACGAAGCACTGAAATAATGGTAAAGACATCGATTTATTGGAAGAGTTAAAGAAGTATCCTTCGAGGCAGACAGAAAAACTATTCTACCGTTCCACAAGATTTCGAGATTGCAGCCGGATCTCGTCGACTTCTTTCCACGATATTTCGGCTGACAACCTTACAGCCATCTTCAGGCGAGTGTTTGAGACTGGAAATTGCTAGTGCAAGTCGCTCTATTTACACGTAAAAGTGCCGCAAGACGCGCATGCGCAAGTTACCGTTGCATGCGCGCCACCTGTCGATTCCAAGGCCCTCTACAATATTACTGCATCTATTGAGCACAAACGAATGCGTGATACAAGTAAAACATGCACGCAGACGTGTCCAAAACAATAAAATGCACAATTTCAATATTAAAATTAAAATTACTTGTCGCTCGACATGTCAGCAGCCATAAAAAGTTTTCTTTTGGTTGATATTAAAGAAATCAACGGGTTCCAGGCCTTATTCAATTGAAAGTCGCCATCACGATTAATGAGATTCGCCGCCAAACGTATTACCACGGATTCCTTAACAACTGAATCCCAGAAGGATCTCGATGGGGCCAAAATTTTCGTGGCAGAATAATCCATAGTATGTCCTGTGGAAATACAATGTTCGGCTATGGCTCATGTTCAACGCAGCGGTCGTGTACTGTGCGTGTGGTCTGACCAATGTAGGTTTTCCCACACTCGCAAGGTATTTTATAAATTCCAACCTTCCGTAATCCCAGATCATCCTTGGTTGAGCCGAAATGTTACCGACATATGGGAGAAATGCTCTGGACTTAAACACCTTCTTATCCTCTTGATCTTGTGCGTGATCACGTTTTTTCATCCTTAAAGCAGTACTGACCTGATGTGCAGAATATCCATTATGTTGAAATACAGATTTCAAGTGCTCCAATTCGTCTGCAAGACTGTCTTTATCACACACGACATGTGCCCTATGCACCAACGTTCGAAGGACGCCCATAGTTTGTGACGGGTGATGACAGCTTGACGCCTGCAAGTACAGGTCCGTATGCGTGGGTTTTCGATAGACAGAATGCCCCAATGACCCATCCACCTTGCGATTAACCATGACGTCCACCGTGTCCACAGCATATTTTAAGGAGTGAGAGATCACGACGAGTGCCCACACGCACAGGCAGTTGAAACTGGCGGGAATGGTTGGTGCGAGAGGGGCTCAGATCTCTTGTTGACTGTTGCTGACATAGCACATACAACATATTTAAGAATGTTTTTAGAACACTGTCACTTTAACTGCAGCTGGAAGTCCACTGTTGAGGTACAGGTAACGTTCCCTGCAGGCGTTGCAGTTTATGCCTTCTTCGCTCTCAAGGAGTTCAGTATTCTGGAACGCGTAAGTCGGATGGGCCAAAAGTAGTGCGTCGAGCAACGCAAGCTCAAGTATACAGAGGAATACGCACAAAAATATGTTTTTGAAACGGAACAAATGGACACTCTTCCAACACCAAAACATGTCAACAGCACCAGAAATAAGAAAATAAAACTTACAGGAAACTGCTAGGACAGCGGTATGTAAGTAGTCTCTCCAGGCTCCATTCGTGGATGGAACAGAAACAATCTTGATGTGTGATACAAATGAGAAGCAATTTCTGCCACACTTCTCTAGTTTGGCGTTTTATATGCAGGATGACAATTATTGAACTATATGAAATAAAATCGTCATAACTTTCGAACGGTTTGCGGTAGGACGTTCAAACTGCACAGTTGGCCGCGAGGCATGATGAGAATCAGTATGCGCATGGTATTGTTTGGTTTAGCGACGAAGCCCGCTTTCATTTGGATGGGTTCGTCAATAAGCAAAATTGGCGCATTTGGGGAACTGAGAATACGCATTTCGCGATCGAGACGTCTCTTCACACTGAACGGGTGACTGTGTGGAGTGCAGTGTCCTGTCACGGAATAATCGGTGCGATATCCCTTGATGGCACAGTGACTAACGAACGGTACGTGAATGTTTTGGAAGATGATTTCATGCCCATTACAAAAAGTGACACAGATTTCGGCAAGATGTGGTTCATGCAAGACGGAGCTCGACCCCATCGAAGCAGGAGAGTGTTCGATGTCCTGCAGGAGCACTTAGGGGGACAGCATTCTGGCTCTGGGGTAACCAGAGACCATTGGCATGGGACTCGATTGGCCGTCATGTTCTCCGCATCTGAACACATGCTATTCCTTTTTGCGGTGCTACATTGAAGACAAAGTGTATAGCAATAGCCCCAAAATCATTGCTGAGCTGACAACACCCATTCAGGAGGTCATCGACAGCTTCGATGTTGTGACACTTCAGCGGGTCACGCAGAATTTCGCTATTCGTCTGCGCCACATCATTGCCAATGATGGCAGGCATATTGAACGTGCCATAACCTGAATCCGAGTATCTGTAGTGCCTTTTGCATGTCGAGTAAAGTGTGTGCACGCCGTAGTTTGTAACTAATTTACTTTTTTTTCCCCAAGCAGTTTAGTAATTGTCACCCTGTACGTGACGTGTCACCTTGTTGACTCCTGACGAAAATGGAGCAGTCAACGGGTGACTACACAAGACTCCTGTTTAAACTTACTGCAGTTTCCTTCACTACCAATCAGTGGTTTACCACCATTGTGGCTTAAACTACAGTACAATTTACAAACTGATGGGACTAACTGGGAAAATACGACGATTTTGAGTCACCATTTGTGAACCTTATACACCATTCGCACACAGTTGTGTGTCAAAACTGAACAGCCATATTGAAGCTCAATTTCTCTCCAAGATTCATGTTCAGGGCGAAATGCAGAGTTTCGTCATTTTCGGCGAAGCAGCCACTTATAAGGAAGTCTTTGCGTAATTACTAACATCACTATCACTTTAAATGATGTCGAGGGATTTACAGTTTTTTTATTACGAATTAATGCTGTAAAAATGAGCTTGCCATGTTTAATTTGGTTGTTGATGGCCTTGTTTTTAATATTCTTAATGGGAGCACACCAAAGGGCTCTTACGTACGTCCATCTTGAGACGTTATAAACATGTATCTTTGGTTTCCTTGTCGCAGTTGTTACAAAGTTACGTTTGGTTTTTAACACAAGATCCATTTTGTTATTTAACTCCAGACTTATATACTCTGTGATTTTCTGCTATACTAAATTACAGACATCAATTAAAGGTGTTCGAGTGACTAACCTTCGTAAGATAGCGTACTATTTTGGCTTAGAAGGTTATCAGTTTTCTTGTTGGCTACAAGCAGAGGACGCACGCGGACTTTCTCGCCCCTTCTTTCCTCTTTGACCCCTCTGTCAGAGTAACTGAACTCGCTTGATCCGAGCTAGGGTGATGCGCTGACGAGTTACACAATGGTATCAGCTGAACAGGTCACTTGAGCAGTCGAACTCTGGCCTCGGTACCGGCAGCTTTCCAGCACTACACACACAACGTGCACAGAAAACACGATAAGAGCACGATAAATAAATGTCGTGTGATTATGGCCTCCCGTCGGGTAGACTGTTCGCCGGGTCCAAGTCTTTCGAATTGACGCCACTTCGGCGATTTGGGCGTCGAACGATGTGACTCAGTTACGCACTCTCCATATACCGGTCCTGCCCACGGTCTGATTACCGCCACGCGTGATTGGAGCAACTACTGTAGTCTGATTAAAATTACCTGATAGTTGACGTCTGTCACTTGCCGCTAAAGTGTTGCCACATCGGCTCCAGGCTACCGAGATGCTGTCAGCAGCTAATTTTAAGTAACCAATGACTGGACTGCGGCAGACGAGGCGTTTTATAGTCCTGAATTTTAACTGATGTCCTAAGTAATGATGTGCAATGTATCCAAGAAAGCAAACGGCGGTCAGTAGTCTGCGGCAGGACTAAAATCAAGGCGATTAAAGCTAACATCTAGAGCAAACTCGAAACCAGAAAAAATTTCCATTTCAGCGCTAAAAGAAAACTAATTTCTTGCTATCATGGGTTACATGAAACTATCTTCGCACTGGCTACACGAGTTGCCGCGTTACCAACAGACGAGCAGCGCTCGTTTGACTTGATTGGCAGATTATAGGGGACACGCAGACTAAAATTGAAAAAAGAATGATAGGAAGAAAAATAAGAGCAAATAAAAATGTCAATACGATAATGAAACAAAAAATACCAATTAATCGAGTAAAAATAATAATCAAACTCTTCTAACCTGATCTAGAAATAAAAAAATTGCTTCATTTGACGATAGTCGAACCTATGACCTTCTAATGGTGAAGTTTATACGCTATCCATCACTCTACGTGACAACAATGAGTTAAGCAGTTATAAATTGTAGTGATCCAGTCGCAACGATGAACTGCAGCCTACAAAATCTCGGCTTCAGCCAATGTCGTGCAAAGCTATCTAATGTAAGCCGATCTCTTGTGATAATAATAACTGTAGGTGACACTAAATCACGTCTTGTGCGGGAGTATGCAGCAATGTTCCGTCAGTGGTATGTCTGAAACGTGTGTATTTCATTAGCATTATTGACAATGTGTGTTTTTGGTGTGGTTTTCATGTGTGATGAAATACGAAATAACAGCGCCAGACCCGTGATTCGGGGTCCAAATACATCGACCAAGAATGCCGGACTTGGAATTGGAGGTGAACCGACCAACTGTTGTGGCAGTTTGCACGGCGCACGGTTCGAGCGTGACATTAAGCGCTCTGATTGAGGAAATAAGCTCCTACAGACTACATTGCGTCACGTGGCAAGTACTGTCAGTTATGCTCGACTATTTGAGAGCTGCGTGCACACAAGACCAGCAGGAGAGAATCACAATAGAACTTAATCCGCAGCTCGTGGTCTAGTGGTTTGCGTCGCTGCCTCTTGATTGTTGGGTCCCAGGTTAGATTTCCTGCCATATAGGTCTTTGTTGGGAGGACTGTGTGTGTGTGTGTGTGTGTGTGTGTGTGTGTGTGTGTGTGTGTGTGTGTGTGTGTGTGCGTGTGTGTGTGTGTGCGTGTGTGTGTGTGCGTGTGTGTGCGTGCGTGTGCGTGCGTGTGTGTGCGTGCGTGTGTGTGCGTGTGTGTGTGTGCGTGTGTGTGTGTGCGTGTGTGTGTGTGCGTGTGCGTGTGCGTGTGTGCGTGTGCGTGTGTGCGTGTGTGTGTGTGTGCGTGTGTGTGTGTGCGTGTGTGTGTGTGCGTGTGTGCGTGTGTGTGTGCGTGTGTGTGTGTCTGCGCGCGCCTGTATGTTTTACCCTAATCATTTCATGTCATCCTCATCACAAACACATTCTAGTCACTTATGTGGAGACAAAAAGAAACACTTACAAAATGCGACCGAACGACTCCAAACGGGGTCTTGCGGCCAGTAATGGTACACAATCAATTCAGTTTCAATGAAACTGTAAATTTTACTGTCACAGTATAGATGAGAGAGGAGGTGGGGGTGGAGAGGTTCTCCAAAATAAATACCATTTCTTCCATACTAGCGAAGGGCTCTCCTGTTAGATGCCTCAACCCCACACTGTTCTGAGTCAAATGAACAAAAATCTTCCGTGTGAAACCATCAGGTAGGAATGTCTCTTTCCCGAGTTCAGCGGTTTTGTAACTGCGGCAGGACAGAGCAACATCGTAACATCATCTATTAATTTAAAAAAATTGCTGGCTACTAGACGCCAATGGAAGACTGCTTTGTCACCACAACAGAAGAAAACTGACCAACACCAATGCAAAAGCATTTTTTTCCTTCCCGTATGAAAGGAATAATCGGCCACAAATTTGTTGACACTGTACCACAGTTAAACAGCATTACTACCTTCAGGTGCTACATCCACTGCGTGAAGCACTGTACTGGGGAAATCAAAAGACTCACTCCTCCGCCACAACAGCCATACTTCGAGTAGTACCAACGGTTTTGCACCCACCTTACTGTGCTTATCAGCCCCCACGCGACTTTCCAATTCCTTAGAATGAAAAGTGCCCAAGAACGGAAGCACTTCATTTCACTATCGTCCCACTGCAGTGGCCTTTTCGAAACTTCTCTTCCTACTCTCTCCACCTACAACAAACACTCGCAATGGCAATGAAATCAGAAACAAAATCTCTTCGCCGCAGAATAACATACTTTTTTGCAAACTAAAGTATCGGCTCCGCAAAATGTATCTTTCGGAAGGGATAAATGTAACTGAAGCAACCTAGACCTGGTCTATTTCAAAAAACAAAAGTTTAAAACCAGAACTGACATCATCACAATAACTGAAGCTGTCAAAATGATTTCGGTAAATGAACGGAAACGTTAAGATAAATCCTTACGCGTGTAAAAACATTAGATACACACGTCATGCAAACTAACGCTGAACAGATCTGTCAGTTTTAAGCGACTATAGTGAATCATAAACAGCCCCAACATTACAGACGACGGAACGAAAAACATAGTATAAAAATTTACGTGATATTAAAAAGGTTAAACCGAAGGCTGAGGTGGAGAGGGACAGAAGAAGAAGAAGGGGTAGCAGGGGAGAGGGGCAGAAAAAAAAATATTGAGCTTGTAAGTCACTGAAAGTCTATCTTTGTTAGTCATCCAACAATACAGTATTTTCACTGAGAGCGAAGCGCTTCGTGCAGGGATACCCCTGACAGTCAACCATTTATTGAATGGAAGGGTGCCACACATGACCTTGCCCCGGAGGAACGAGTATTACCGTGTTGAACTACTATAGTTCACCTAACACACAATAACACTAAATACGCTGAGAGTATCTGTTTGTTCTACAAATACCTCAGAAGGCGTACCGGATAAAAGACATCGAGCCTTTTGTTTCATTACCACAACCAAGAGAACGATTGTGGAAACTGCACCACTTTGTTTTTCAACTTAAGGACAAACACTAACATATATTTATTCCTGATAGTATCACAGGTAATCAATATTCTTATATTCAGGACCTGAAAAGTGAGTGAGTGCTATGCAGCGATAAACTTCACGAGGCCGTTATTGTAGCTTAAAAACGTGTCCACGGGCCGTTCTTCTCCGAAGGAATACTGGATACCTAATCGCAAACGTTGACTTTCATTAGTCAAAATTGTGGCTATTGACACGCAATGATACCGGATCCGATTATGGCACATGGTGTGCATAGAACCACGAGTAACGTGTGCCTGTGAGATACATTAACTAGCGACTCCCTTATCACTATCACTGATGTTGAAAACCTGTAAGATCGTTGGGAAAAAATTCAGCTTGTCATGAAATGTCCACGCAGAATTTAAATCTGAGTTAGTTTTACTTACATCAAAATTTGCGAAAATCTCTGAGCAGATTATCGCAGACTGGAAGAGAGGTCGATTTACATTTAAGAGCCGGCCGCTGTGAACGAGCGGTTTTGGCGCTTCAGTCTGGAACCGCGCGTCCGCTACGGTCGCAGTTTCGAATCCTGCCTCGGGCATGGATGTGTGTGATGTCCTTAGGTTAGTTAGGTTTAAGTAGTTCTAAGTCTAGGGGACTGATGACCTCAGATGTTAAGTCCCATAGGGCTTGAACCATTTGAAGTGAGAGTCACACAGACGTAAATGTGTGTGAGCCCGACGAAAATTTCGGCTGGTCTTTATACGAGACGCTAGTCAGAGTTGGGTGTATCAATATGGTGCAAAAGCATACAACCGGGTACAATTGTAGAGAAAGGTAAAGATCCGGGTTTCATAAATATAAAAAGGTCATTCGATAGTGGACAAAGTTGTTAACCCAAGAAGAAACAAATGAAGAGCGGTTCGGACGTTGTCCTAAGAACCACGGGGTGTACATTGACTGCTTGGCCTTTGCGGATGACCTGGCCATTTTTGCTTACAACGTGGTCTGCAGTCAACAAGATCAATAGGCTGTCAGAAATTGCTGAAAACGTTGGACTCCAGATCGCTATTCAAAAGACAAAATATATGACGAACATCTGTGATGGATCTGAATAGATGATCAGCAATCTGGGAAAAATCGGACGAGTTAAGAATTTCAGGTACCTCGGTGAAGTCATCCAGGACAATGGGTTATAAGAAGAAGCAATTAATGTCAGGATAGGAAGTTAGACCAGGCATACCAACTGACAGTGAATACCTATAATAAAGTCTCTGAGCACAGAGGCCAAGTTCCGCCATTATAATACAGTTGTAAAACCTGAAGGCTTACAAGCGTCCGAAACTTTGACCATGAATAGACAAGGTCGCGGCTGGAAAAGTGAGAGCGTAGGATATTAAGGAAAATCCTAGGTAACAGATGGGTCGATGGACAACGGCGAATGAGAGCAAATGAGGACTTGTACAGCAAGACAGAACCTACTGTATCGCAGTATCCATTAAGAAGAGACGATTGTTATTTTACGGTCTTCTCATGAGGATGGACGGTGACCGACTAACAAAAAGAATATAGAGTTTCTTCCAATCTAAGAAAACAAGGCCGAAATGGTTAGAAGAATGTGAAAAAGATCTTAGACAGATTGGTATCTCAGAGAGAAGAATTCCCGACAGGAAAAAATTTAGAAGATTGGCGAACAACTAGCAATGTTTTAAAATTGTATCAACGTCCAAAAGACGGAGAGGACCTTTGTCCAAAGAGCATAAACAGGGACTTCTTGGTGGGCTCAGAAGATACTGGCAGCAAGTCAAAGCTGGAACAAGAACAAGACCTAGACACTAAAATGAAATTGGTTGTTACCACGCAGTCCATAGACGCTCAATTCGAAAAAAAAATTAATAATGTAGGGCTTAATAGTCACTGCGGAAGCACTGAGTCACAATTGTAGTTATCCACATCCAATAAATACTCTGAGGTAAACATGCGTGGTGATACGGAATGGATCACAAAGCCTTTGTAATAAAACATGTGGCAAGCTTTTGTTTGGTGGCAACATAGCAGAACAACTCCGGAACCGCCAAAAGGCTGTGGCTGCCCTCATCCATAGTTATCATGCAAGGAAAAAGTAAGTACCACTCACATAAAAATATTCACTTTATCTCTAGTGCTCTGCACTAAAGTGAAAATAGGAAACCAAAATCGGTAGTGTATCCTCCCTCGCAAAAGAGCAAAAGATCCAGAAAAGTTTTCTGAGGCAGAAAATTGAAAACTTCCCGATTTTCAAAATCCTTGGTTACAAGACGATGAAGCCACAAGCCATATTGCCACAGAGCGCCGAAGATCGCTGTTCAACAGGCCTTCGGTAACCACCTAATCCCACAGTTTAGAAACTTCCATTGGCTCCCTTGACCACCAGATTCGTTGGCGTGCAATTTTTGCTTGTTGGGCCAACCCAACAGCAAGCACACACCACTCGTCCAACAACAGTTGCTGAATGGAAACAAGGATTCTAGAAGAAATCACTGCAAAATCTCAGCATTCGCTTCCACGAGTTTGTGTTTTAGAGGCTATAGACCTTATTTACGAATGTAATTTTTTTTCGTTACTGCATTAATGGCGTACTATTTACTGTTTGCTTTCAACAGCAAACCTTTTAAATTTGTTTCTTTTACTTTTGTGAGAGTTACTTAAAATATTCTAGTTTGTTTGTGCCAGTCTGTTGCTAAATCTGGACGCCCCAATATGGATTTGGACCGCCGTCGTCCTGAATCCAAGTAAAGGTGTCGCAACTAACGTGATACCTCACTCGGAAAAAGAAAAAGGCGGAACTTAACAAAACTGAAAAATCTGAGTGACTGAACTGTCGAGTGAAACCCGGCGCCAACCGTCCTTCAATAGCCGCTGAAGATTGCACGCGGCATGACTCCAGATACCCAAGGACGTGTGATTGAAACACTTCGATTGTTGAACTGCTCTGCATGTGCTCCAAATCGAGATGACAGTATTTTTTCCCGCTTTTAAGACTATATTGACGAAACAGGAAGGCTTTTTACTTGTTGTGCCTATATGCAAAGAGTAGGGTCGTCAAACACTTTTTTTTTTCTTTTCGTAAGAGCCAATAGCGACATTGTGGTGCTACGGTCGCAGGTTCGAATCCTGCCTCGGGCGTGGATGTGTGTGATGTCCTTAGGTTAGTTCGGTTTAACTAGTTCTAAGTTCTAGGGGACTGATGACCTACGATGTTAAGTCCCATAGTGCTCAGAGCCATTTGAACCATCGACATTGTGGCGCGGCACCACCGGCCGCATCTGTACCGATCTTATTATTAATTCGTAAACTACATAAATTTCAAACAGGAAACAGTATTGTTTGCAAAATAATGATTGTTTAGTAATACGTTTCATTCTTAGGAGGTATCGTCAGATTATGTAGTATTCTGCACAGATGCATTCGTCAAAATGGTTCAAATGGCTCTGGGCACTATGGGACTTAACTGCTGTGGTCATCAGTCCCCTAGAACTTAGAACTACTTAAACCTAACTAACCTAAGGACATCACACACATCCATGCCCCCAGGCAGGATTCGAACCTGCGACCGTAGCAGTCGCGCAGTTCCAGACTGTAGCGCCTAGAACCGCTCGGCCACACCGGCCGGCTAGATGCATTCGTCAAAATACGTTAAGATAGGGTGTGGGCCTTACACGCGTTTAAGATCCACGCCGCCTATGTCAACTGACGAATGCTTCTTTGGAGAATATCACATAATCTGACGATGCCTCCTAAGGATGAAACGTGTTATTAAACAATCATTATTTTGCAACCAAGACTTTTTATTAAATAATTCGTAAGAGTTGCCGTACCAGTCAGTCAATGGACACACATAAACTAGTACGTTATGAGCCGCCAATAGGCTAGCTTTAGCGAGGGCACGAGAAGTTGGCAGCCGGTCCCCAAGCACTGATCTTTAAAAGAGGCACCATTCAGAAAACTTCCTCTCGAAAGTTCTCTGTTTCAGATTGTTGCCACCTACAGCGACTCCAACGTTGTGACACTGTAATTGTCTGACGAAGTAGAGGTGTGTTATTTTTAAATGCATTATGCAATAGGAGTGACGATCACAAATGTTTACTATATGTTTTGAATGTCATTTAGCGTCTACTCATTGCGATGTATTGCAGAAGTCTTAATTTAATTTCACAGTCATTGATAAAATTATGTACCGCACTTGAAAATGATCGTCTCTGTGACGCCCATCCATGGATCCATGCTACTTCCTTTTAGTTTATACCATAGCATATGTCACGCCCCCGAGTTGTGAGAAGTCCACGATCTTGTTGCTTTAACTCTTGCACGGGGTTCAGATGGCACGGATAAAGACCTTGTCGATGAAGTACTCACCTAACAGGTGGATGAGGGAGTCCAATAAGACGTGCAAGACGCGTTGTACTAATGGACGAGATGCAATATTAAGAATTTCTTCTTCGCGACCCAGAGCATGTCCCGATCGACTAACATCCCACGCGTTGTTGAAGTGCTTGAAACACTCGTCTTCTTGGGTGGCGTCACTGCGGGAAACACTCTCGGTATTCTCTTCCAGCCGTACCCGCATTACCATCACAGAAACCGTGAACAAAGTGCCTGCCCCGATATTCCTCGTAAGGAAACATTGTGGATGTTCACATACCGACTTCACCTTTGCAACTGATCGCTATAGTAGTCTCGTCCAGGACGACACAATGCTAAACGAAAGAAACACAGAACCAGTAACACTGAATGGTGAACTTAGCTACAGAACTGTACACAAATTGGAGCTAAAGAAACTCACACAGTGGCTGGAAATGTGTGACGTTCAATGAGGCGTGCATACACACCATATCCCAAACACTCCTCTTTTTCGTTTACGGGGCCGAATAACGAAAGTTGGTTGGTTGGTTGAGGTTTAAGGGACCAAACAGCAAGGTCATCAGTCCCTTGTTTCAAATATACTCCATTCTGCTAATGGGACATCTCAGAAAAGTCAGAACAATAAAACGGAAAAAGGGAAAAACGTAAAAGGGCAGTCACGTTGTCATTGGTAAAAAAAAAAAAAAAAAAAAAAAAAAAAAAAAAATGAGGGAAGTCAGCAAGAGTAACGAACCCAACACTATGCTGAAGCCGCATAGGCAAGACCACCTGTGACTTTAAAGGTACAACTGCTATAAAGCAGAAACTACGTATGGGAATAGGAAGACTAACCAAGCCTTAAAAAAAAGGGTAAAAACAGAGTAAAAGGGGAAGAAAAGAGGATTCCGGTCAGGGAGGTGAATCGGGAATCTCTAAACACTGCCTACAGTGGGAGACACCCAAACACTCACCGCCCTGCCCCAACACCAGAGAGAGATTAAAAACCTTAAAACTGAGAATAAAAACCACTCTCCCGGAGGAAACCGAGAACCAGAGAGACCATCCGGGAATCGTCAGCCAACATCAAAGGTAAAGCGTGGGGGAGTCTGTACTTAGCACCATAGCCAAAAGAAGGGGGCATTCAACCAAAATGTGGGCCACTGACTGGAAGGCTCCACAACCACATAGCGGGGGTGGCTCATCACGCAAAAGAAAACCATGGGTCAGCCTGGTATTGCCAATGCGGAGACGACACAGTGTGGTAGAGTCCTTTCGGGAGAGGCGAAAGGAAGAACGCCATGGGCCTGGTGTCACCTTAATTGCACGAAGTTTATTAGACAGGGGAGTAGCCTCCCAAGAATTGGCCCATGACTGTGCGAAGTGGGATTTGATGTGAAGCCGTAAATCCACTGCAGGAGGGGTTACAGAAAACGGGGGGTAAGTAACTGCTCCCCCAGCCAAACGATCAGCGAGCTCATTACCCAGGATACCCACATGGCCAGGGAGCCAAAGGAAGTCAATGGAACAAGCAGCACGGTGAATATCAGCGAGATAACAAAACGCGGTTGTGTTGGGATTGTTTAATAAAGGTAAGGGCCTGGGAAATTGCCATCAATTCCGCAGTAAACACCCCACATGTAGGTGGCAGCAGATGACTTTCCGTTCCAACAGAGGACGTGAAGGCATACCCAACATGATCAGCAGATTTAGAGCCATCAGTGTAAAAAACAACAGCATCCCGAAACTCCCATAAAATTTGGCGGAAAAAGGAACGGAATACCACCGGGGGGATGGAATCTTTCGGACCTCGGCGGAGATCCATCCGAATTCGAGGCCGAGGAACTAACCAAGGAGGGGTGGAGGGGAGGGAGCGAGGAAGACAGGACAAAGAAGGAAGCTGATAATCATGGCAAAGAGACGCAAGGCGCAGCCCAACTGGTAAACCCACCCGAGGGCGGAAGTCGGGTGGGCGACGTCCATGGTCTGGGAACAGGATAGAATAGGAAGGATGAGTGGGAGAAGAACGGATAGTGAGGGCATAAGACACCAGAAGCTGGGATCGCCGAACAGAAAGGGGTAGGGATCCCAGCTTCAACCAGGAGACTATCAACAGGGCTAGTAGGGAAGGCACCGGTGGCCAAACGGATACCACGATGGTGGACTGGATCCAGCACGTGCAGTGTGGAAGGAGCAGCTGAACCATAAACTTGACAACCATAGTCCAAGCGAGACAGAACTAGAGCACGATAAAGACGGAGGAGGAGGGAACGGTCCGCACCCCAAGAGGAGTGGGCAAGGAAGCGAAGGACATTGAGTTTATGGAAACATCCTACCTTCAGGAGTCTGATATGGGGCAGCCAAGTGAGCTTGTTGTCGAAAAGAAGACCCAGGAAACGAAACTGTGGAACCACAGGCAATCGTTGTGCAGCGAGATAGAGCTCTGGATCAGGGTGGATCGTAGTACGGCGACAGAAGTGGACCACCCGCGATTTTAAAGGAGAGAATTGAAACCCGTGTGAGAGGGTCCATGCAGAGGCACGCCGTATAGCCACCTGGAGCTGGCGTTCTGCAGATGCCATCGAGGAGGAACTAATCCAAATGCAGAAATCATCCACATACAGGGCAGGGGCGACCAAGGGACCGACAGAGGCCACAAGTCCATCGATACCAATGAGGAAAAGAAGGACACTCAAGACAGAACCCTGTGGGATGCCCGTCTCCTGGGTCCGTGGAGAACTAAAAGCAGTACCAACTCGAACTCTGAATGACCGTTGGATCAGGAGCTGGCGGATAAAAATCAGGAGTGGGCCCCGAAGACGCCACTGATGAAGGGTTAGTAAGATGTGATGGCGCCAGGCCGTGTCATAGGCCTTACAAAGGTAAAAAAACAGTGCAACCAAATGGCGGCGCTGGGAAAAAGCCTGCCGAACTGCGGATTCCAAGCGAAGTAAATGATCGATTGGAGATCGTCCCTCTCGAAAGCCACACTGGTAAGGGGACAATAGATCCCGAGATTCGAGGACCCAATTGAGCCGACGGGCTACCATCCGTTCAAGTAACTTACAAACAACATTGGTCAAACTAATTGGCCAATAGCTGTCAACAGATAGGGGGTTCTTACCAGGCTCAAGGACAGGAACCACAATGCTATCCCTCCACTGAGAAGGGAAGTCACCCTGGAGCCAGATACGGTTAAACACCCGAAGAAGATGTTGCCGTTGTGGAGCACTGAGATGTTGAAGCAGTTCGTTATGAATGGAATCTGGGCCAGGGGCCGTATCATGAGAGGAAGATAGAGCAGAAAGAAATTCCCATTCAGTAAAAGGTTCGTTGTAAGATTCTGACTCACAAGTGGTGAAACATAAGGGGAGACCTTCAGCCTGCTGTTTTTGATGAAGGAAAGCAGCTGGATAGAAGGCTGACGCTGATGCCACTGCAAAATGGGTCGCAAGATGTTCTGCAAGAACTAATGGGTCAGTACAAATGCCATCTGGGAGGTGAAGGCCTGCGAGGGTGGGCGGCCGATGGCAACCTTGGAGAGAGCGAAGTGTAGCCCAAACCCGTGACAGAGGGACAGTGGAACCAAGGGAAGAAACGAATCGTTCCCAACATATCCGCTTGCTCTGTTTGATTAAATAACGGGCTTTAGCGCGAAGGCGTTTAAAGGTAGTAAGGCTGGCTACGGATGGGTGCCTCTTAAAGTGTTGCAAAGCTCGACGGCGATCACGGATGGCAATGGCAATAGCCGTACTCCACCACGGGACTTGCCGGCGACGAAAAGGTCCAGATGAGCGCGGGACAGCAAGGCTAGCAGCGCGAACAATCGCGTCAGACACGTCACGGAGGACGTCATCAATACAACCCGACAAAGAGGGAGAAAACGCGACCTGTGCAGTGTATAGAGGTCAATCGGCGCGTTGGAAAGACCAACGAGGCAACCTGGCCATCGGGGAACGGGAAGGGAGCGTGATAATCAACGGGAAATGGTCACTATCACAAAGGTCGTCATGTGGCGACCAGTGTAATGAAGGGAGGAGAGAGGGAGAAGAAAGAGAAAGATCAGTGGCAGAAAAGGTACCATGACCGACACTAAAATTAGTACGGGAGCCATCATTAAGAAGGCACAGGTCGTGGTCTGCAATAAATTGGTCTATAAGAAAACCTCGTCTAGATGGAAAGGCACTGCCCCATAAAGGATGATGAGCATTAAAATCCCCAAGGGAGGAGGAAGTTGCTGAAGAAGGGCGGTTAAGGTAGCAGGTGTAAGAGTCCTGTCAGGAGGGAGATAAAGATTGCAAACTGTGATTGCAGAGTCGAAGTGGACCCTAACAGCAATCGCTTCCAATGTAGTTTGAAGAGGAATCCACGTGCTAGCAATGTCTGTACGGACCAATGTACAAACGCCACCAGAAGCCCGCAGGGGTCCGACCCGATTTCGACAGAAAACACGGAACCCACGGAGGGTCGGTGAGTGAGCATCAGTAAAATGAGATTCCTGGAGAACCACACAAGCTGCAGAGTAGGACGAAAGAAGGGATTTCAATTCCGGAAGGTGACGATAGTATCCATTACAATTCCATTGGAGAACCACAGAACGATGTTTTGAATGGGGACTGAACACTTTAAACCCAGTCATACCGCCGGGTCCCCACCCGTCACCGACAAGGAGGGGGCGACATCCATGAACGACAGGTCAGAATCCGGTTGTGAAGTCGGGGAAGGGACCTCCGGTGACACCAGAAGCTCTTTGTCCCGGGACTTATGTTTCTTCTTCCGTTCAGGCTGAGATCGAGGAGGGCTGTGTGGCATGAAGGAGCCAGCTGCAGCAAGATCAGGAACAGAAAGAGACCGGGCGACCTGGGGGCCGACAGACCGCGGCTCTCGCGGTCGTCGCGCGGCAGCAGACCTTTGGCCTGGAAGGTGCCGGGAAGGGGCATCCCGGGAGAGGCGCCCTTGACCGGCAGACGCCGAAGGAATGGGACACTTCTCCGGCTGGGGAGGGGGAGCAGTGCCCAGAGGAGAAGGTGTGGGAGCCGCAGGGGAGGAGGGGGGGGAGGAGAGGGGTCCGGGATGGGGGTAAGGAAGGGGGAGGAAGGGGTGAAGATGTAACCAAGGCGTAACTAGATGTCATGGACACAGGGTGAAGTCTTGCATATTTCTTACGGGCCTCTGTGTAGGTTAAACGATCGAGGGACTTACACTCCTGTATCTTTTTTTCCTTCTTATATACGGGGCAATCTGGTGAACGTGGAGAATGACTACCATGACAATTTACACATACAGGAGGGGGAACACAGGGACTCCCCTCATGGAGTGGACGTCCACAGTCACTACAGAGAGGGGCCTGTGAACAGCGGGAAGACATGTGTCCAAAACGCAAGCACTTAAAACACCTAATAGGAGGTGGGATGTACGGCTTCACATCACAGCGATAGACCATAATCTTAACTTTCTCAGGAAGGGTATCCCCTTCAAAGGCCAGGATAAAGGCACCAGTATCAATACGATTGTCTTTAGGACCCTTCTGAACACGCCGAACAAAGTGAACACCCCGCCGTCCGAGAATGTCCCGAAGTTCCTAATCAGTTTGAAGGACGAGGTCCCTGTGAAAAATCACACCTTGTACCATATTTAGAGACTGGTGGGGGGTAATGGGCACAGGAATTGTGCCAAGATGGGTACAGACACGAAGGGCCGCAGATTGGGCAGCTGAAGTAGTTTTTATCAGCAACGAACCCGACCGCATCTTGCTCAAGAAATTCACTTCGCCAAACTTGTCTTCAATGTGTTCCACAAAGAATAAAGGTCTGACACTGGTGAAAGTATCTCCATCAGTCCTGGTGCAAACTAGATAACGGGGGAAAGGTTTTGCCCCTAGACGACGGGCCTGACCCTCTTCCCAGGGGGTAGCCATGGAAGGGAAGGGCGAAGGGGCAAGAGAAGCAGCACTTGAGGAATCAGTTCCACGCAGAGAGACGGCCGCAGAAGAACGGCCAGATTTCTGTACCCGTATGCGTTTCATTTGCATAGCGTCCGCCCTGATACCACCCACTCCGATCAGGGGCTCTCCTCACGGGCGCCACCCAGCCACAGCAAGGGCCGTCTGGCACGGGAGTTCCGATACTCCAGGATGACGAGCAACCACTCCAAGGCATGCATGTGGTGGT
Source organism: Schistocerca americana (assembly GCF_021461395.2). Classification (NCBI taxonomy): domain Eukaryota; kingdom Metazoa; phylum Arthropoda; class Insecta; order Orthoptera; family Acrididae; genus Schistocerca; species Schistocerca americana. Next base: position 570,340,189 of record NC_060121.1, read on the forward strand.
CACAGCTCAGGTATCAGAAGTGTGATACCTGTGTGTTCAGGGGGCTCAACCGAAAGGGTACATAGCGACCCCACCACACGGGCTGGCTACCGTGCTGGCTATGCACCCAGCATCAGACAACGACGTGAAAGAAAAGGTGGAATGTACTAGGAGGGCGCACGTCGGAGACACTAGGCAAGGTGCACTTCCCCAAATGGCTCACACTACGGAGGAGGAATTTTGTAATGGAGGTCAAACCCCAGAGGGGGACCAACGAATGCCAAAAGGAGGAGATGATTACGCAACAAAGCCGGAGTGTAAAACCAACAGAACCAGGAGGATAGCGGGGGCCAACATAAGCAAGGACACCAAGAGAGGGAGAGGAGACGGCGACGGGAAAGGAGCAAGGGAAAGGAGGGGAAGGGGAAGGAAATGCAGCCCTGGAGAGAAAGAAGGCTGCAATAGCTCGGGGCCCCGTGCCCGCCACGCACGTATCCACAAAAGAGTTGTGGACCCCCTGGGGGGACGAAAGTTGTATTCATATTTGAGGTGACAACAATCATGGGATATATGCACATATACAGACGGCGGTAGTACACACACACATACACACACACACACACACACACACACACACACACACACACACACACACACACACACACAGGCACACACGCACGGGCAGTGCACTGGTGAAGCTATCATCTGCACTAAGGTGATTCACGTGATAGGGATGTGGTTAATGGTCATACGACGGGAATTAACAGACTTTGAACGCGGAATGGTAGTTGGAGCTAGACGCATGGGACGTTCTTTTTCGGAAATCGTTAGGGAATTCAATATCCCAAGATCCACAGTGTCAAGAGAGTGGCGAAAATATCAAATTTCAGGCATTACCCCTCACCAAGGACAACGCAGTGGCCGATGGCCTTCACCTAACGACCGAGAGCAGCGGCGTTTGCGTAGAGTTCTCAGTGCCAAGAGGCAAGCAGCACTGCTTGAAGTAACCGCAAAAATCAATGTGGGGCGTGCAGCGAACGTATCCATTAGGATAGTGCTGAGAAATTTGGTGTTAACTGACTACGGCAGCAGACGACCTACGCGAGTACCTTTGCTAACAGCACGACATCGCCTCGCTTTCCCGGGCTCGTGATCGTATCAGTTGGACCATAGACGACTGGAAAACCGTGGCCTGGTCAGGTGAGTCCCGATTTCAGTTGGTAAGAGCAGATGGTATGGTTCGAGTGTGGCTCAGGCCCCACGAAGCCATGGACCCATGTCAAATAGGCACTGTGCAAGCTGGTAGTGGCTCCACAATGGTGTGATCTGAGTTTACATGGAATGGACTGGGTAGTGGTTACATTCGGCTACTTGGAGATCATTTGCAGCCATTAATGGACTTCATGTGTCTACAGATAAGAATGCACCATGTCACCGGGCCACAACTGTTCACGACTGGTTTGAAGAACATTCTGGACAGTTCGAGCGAATGATTTGACCACACATATCGCCCGACATGAATCATGAATCCCATTGAACATCTACGGGATATAATCGAGAGGTCAGTTCGTACACAAAATCCTGCACCGGCAGCACTTTCCCAGTTATGGATGGCTACAGAGGCAGCATGGCTCAGTATTTCTGCAGGGAAGATCCAGCGACATATTGAGTCCATGGCATGCCGAGTTGCTGTACTGCGCCCGGCAAAAGGAGATCCGAGGCAATACTGGGAGATATCCTATGACTTTGTCACCTCAGTGTACATTCACCTGTGAGTCGCGGGATGGCGACCACGGTAGGCAGCAATATTGCCGAACGATGGAAAGCAGTCATGGCGTACATAGGCCACGATCCTGACACTGGCAAATTTAGGTTAGTGCTACTCACAACCGACGTTCAAATGTGACTTCTGGATGAGACACCCGCTGCGTGCACAGAATATACATGGCGTTAGTATGTATTTTACGGGGTTATGCTGATATGGTCATCATTTACATATCTAACAAGGGGAGGCCACACCGTTCGGAAGGCGGATTTACTGCAAACTTCGTACAGTCGTAGTACTCCATTAGGACAACAAAATGTGTAAGCAGTAGCGCGTGCTTCTCAAGCGTTATTGAGAAAATCGCAAGATAATTTCGGTCGACAAATATATACCTGTGCGTGATCATTTTAACCAGGAAGCCTCGGCAGCCGAGTGGTTAGCGTTCAAGCCCTGTAATCGCTGGGTGTATTACAACTGATGTAATGGGAAATGTGTAATCGGGTGAACTTTTATTAAATTTACAATGTTATTTGGCAGTCTACAAATTTTTATCATCACAAATAATGTAATACTCATAACTACCGACTGTTAAATGACCAAACGCATTAAGTGATATTGAAAATGTATGCTTGTCCGTAATTTGAGAAATCCCGTATACCTGGAAGGAGCCCGAGACGGTTACCTCCAAGTTTTGACCGGCAGAGACGGCTTTCGAAAGATGTACAATTAATTGTCGCTTTCGACATTAGGAGTACAAGTTGCAGGATGGTATTTTTCGTAAAAACATGAAAAACAATTTTAAACGGCACCAGCTGCATTGAATAAATGCTATGTTTCCGCACACGCAGGATCTTTTGAGGTTTTCCGCGAAAAAACAAACCTCGTTACCATTTTCAAAAACCTCTCTTTCAGCCGATAATTTGGAAGCAAACCATGCATAACGCAGCATTTCCTTAAATATCGGCGCTGATCATTGGTCATGCAGTATCGAGTGTATTTTAATAGAGAAGCAATTTCTCGTATCGATTAAATACGAACAATTTCGAAGACACGGACAAGCATACATTTTCAGTAACACTTTATGCGTTTGGTCGTTTACTAGTCGGAAGTTATGAACATTATATTATTTGTCAAAGTAAAAAATTGTAGACTGCCAAATAACATTGTAAATTTAATAAAAGTTCATCCGATTACAGGTATTTTTCCCATTACATCAATTGTAATATAAATAGTAAAGAAAATGACTATGTTAGGAATAAAAAATCTGACGAGCGGGACTCGATCCAGCGACCCAGCGATGACGGGGCTTGAATGCTAACCACTTTTTTTAAAGGAATCTCATTTTGTTTGATATCGTTCGTTGCATCTGCTAGGGACGGACGTCATAAGACACCCGTTTAAGTTCGTCGTTGACCGGTTAACACAGTTTTTTTACTACAGAGGACAGCTGACCCTCTGACCGAACACGCTGAGCTACCGTGCCGACGACCACTCGGCTGCCGACGCTTCCTGGTAAAAATGGCCACGCATAGGTATATATTTGACTACCGAAATTATCTTGCTATTTTCTCAATAACGCTTGAGAAGTACGCGCTATTGCTTACACATTTTGTTGTCCTAACAGAGTACTACGAGTGTACGAAGTCTGCAGTACATCCGCGTTTCAAACGTCGTGGCCTTCCCTTGTAAGCATGTAGCACACTTCATGCCAATTTGACGTGCCACGCCTTCCTGGTATTGCAATTTTAATGGCCAGAAGCGTAGTAGTAGTGGTGGCCACTGTCGGAAGACCAGGCTGTAGCGTCACAACCAGCTGACCTGCGATTTGTACTGGAGCGCGTGTAGCACGTACGTACACGCCGGAAGCCGGCGATGACCAGCGGAGAGTGGGTGCCCTGAACGGGACAGCAGCACGGAGTGGAGTAATTAATGGCTGTGCAAACTTGTGCCTGCGGCGCACGGCGGGGAATTTCCACGCGCGGCGGGTGACGCTACGACGGCGATAAGGGCCCCCGCTATCAGCCGCAAGGCAGCCGAGCTCCGGGCGCGCCAAGGCCGCGGCCGCAGTTCGTCCCGCGCCCTCGGCAGCGGGCGCCTGCCCGCCCTCCTATCTCGCCAGCGTGCCTCTCGCTGGAACGTGTGCGCGGCGGCGCCGCGAAGTCTAAAAATACCGCCGACGGCCTCTGGCTAGCGTCAGGGGACCGAGACTTGCCGGATAGTACGACGGAAGATGAACTGTAACACGCTCTGAACGCACATGTCAAACGGGCCGGATTTATGTCCCGCCAGCGCTACGGCAGTTTAGGCATTGTCCTTCCGTAAACAAAATACGAGCTTACCGAGTGACGGAGTAGATCTGTGATTGGATTGACGACTTCCTTGCAGACAGAGTTCAACACGTCGCTCTTAACGAACAAAACCGAGAGATGCAAACGTAGTATCGAAGAGTATCCCAGGGAACTGTGACAGAACCATTACTGTTCAAATAACTTACGATAATGCAGCCGGGTGACGTCGTCGACAACCGCCGATATTTCAACAGGAACACACCCTGCCATCTTCAAGTCGTACCTGCTGCAAGCAAGCGCTATGAAATACAATTTAAAACCTCGGTATTCACAAAAACTCCGGAAAGGCAACACACGCACACACAGGCTGTTAACACTAGCGCCATCACAAACCAAAGACGGCAGAAGAAATTGTGGAGAAAAAGACCGACAGCCTCCTGAAGAAAACTTGCTCATCGTACGACACTATCAACACTTGTGTTGCTCCCCCTACGTTACATGGCCTCCAAAAGGTTCATTAGGAAGGGGTTCCTCTTAGTCCGATTGTGAGCAAAACTAGTGCTCCGGCGTATCGTGTAGCAACTCACCTTGCTGCTCTGTTGAGCCCTATAGTAGGTCGGTGTGAGCACCACATTAAGAATTCGGCAGGTTTCTGACGTCAATTGAAGGGAATGCGTTTGAATGACGCTCATATTCTAGTAAGTTTTGTTGTTTGTTCCTTTGCCTGAATCGTTATGGTTGACGATATGTTTGGTGCTGATTTAACGAACCTATTTCTACGTGCGTTGACTCCAATTATTTATTTATTCAGTGACTAGTACTACGAGCAGATACATGGAGTTGCGATAGGGAGCTCGTTGCCACTTATTATTGCCAATTTGTTTATGGAAGACTTCGAGGAACATGTCTGGGAGTCGGCGGCGTTTAAACTTGCGTGTGTTTCTTTTTTTCGCTCCTGATATTTAGACAATACTTTTGTTGTTTGACATTATAGCAGTGAGAGTTTGAACGACTTTTAGAACACCGGAATTCAATCCACTCTAATATTTGTTTCATGATGGAGACGGAAAAGGATGGCCACCTTCCCTTCCTTGATGTGTTGGTCAGAAAGACTGATGGCGGATGCCGTTTATAGTAAGCCCAATCATTGACTTGTATCTACAAGTTCATCCGGCTCAACGAATATCAATTCACCGGCCACATGTCCTCTCAGGCCCTGCAAGTTTGTCAGCCCATCTCTAAGTCACTTTTCGTCAGAATGGTTATAGTGAAAGACGTGCGTTGCGGCATAGACCAACTGTTCACCGTGTAAGTGATGATAATAACGAGGTGGCACCGACGTCTACAACCTTTTTGCCTTACGCAAGGTTCATTTAGAACAGGATTGGTCGCGCTTTGTGGAAATATAATGTGAAGTGTGTTTTTCGACCATCATTAAAGATCAGAGTCCTCTTAGATTCCGTAAAGGATGATCTTGGTTCGCGTAAACCGGTATCTACAGCATTCCTTCAGATGTTGCGTGTCATATACTGGTCATATTATCACGCCTGAGCAGGCCGGTGTACTGAGCATAAGCGTCACACACACTTACAGGAGCCGAGCAAATCCGCCACTGCAGAACGATGTCCTGGCAATAGTCATCCTATGAAATATAACACGGAGATTCTGGCATGCATTTCCATATATTGGGATAGAGTTATTAAGAAAGTTGTTGAAATTAAATTAGCAACTCATAAATAGAAATAGTGATTTTTGTTTAAATTCTGCATGGAACCCCGCTCTCTAACCAGTCAAAAAACAGATGAATAGAGTTAACGCTACTCCCCCGTTGGTTACTAGTTTCACTATCGCTAACTTACGACGTCAGCCATCTTTGGTTTGTGATGGCGCTAGTGTTTACGGTGTGTTTGTGTGTTTTATTTTTTCCGGAATTTCTCTGATAACCGAGGTTTAAATTTCCTTGTACTGCGCTTACTTGTTTCAGTTATGCCTTGGAAATGGCTGGGTGTGCTCCTGTCGAAATACCGGCGGTTGTCGACGTCACCCGGCTGCATTCCGGCTGTTATTTGAACATCGTGTACCCTGGGAGAAACTCGGGTCTCAGGATCATTACTGTTTGCAGTACACTACCTGAACAGAAGTATCTGGGCATACCTATGTAATGCATATTTGTTTACTATAGGTCACGAGAGGAGGATCTGTCTGTATAAAAAGGCAGGGGGCGAGAAGAGGACTACTGTGTTGTCTTTAGAGAAGCTGCAGCAGAAGAATAGGTCCTTCAGGACAGACCAGTGACTTCGGAACTGTACTAGTCACTGGGTGTCACCTGAGCAACAAATCCACCAGGAGTATTTCAACTTCTCTAAAGCAATCCCAGCCGATTGTTGGAGATATGGCTGAAGTGGAAACGCGAAGAAACAACCACAGATACAACAAGACCAGGCAGTTCTCTTGTACTGATGGGCACGAACCGTCGATCATTGCGGTGGGAGGCTGTAAAAAGCGTAAGCGACGAACGGAATACAACTGGGCATCACCCGTGTAGCTACAGGAGCCTACATTTAAGTGTTATAATTATTGAAAATCACACATTAGTAAACTATGTTATGAGTGCTAGCTGCGTATGTGTATGCAGTTTCTACATCTACATGTGTAATAACGTGTTCCTCTTAACTTTTTCAAATCAAATTCCATTTTAAAACGTTAAACATATGGACGATTGCTTTCATTTAGAAAAATTACCACAATGGCCTCACAAAATGGTCATCTATGTGTTTTTGTAAACTTACTAACAAGAAGTACGTCAATATTGAAATCGAATAACGCCCGCTTTTTTCCGCATTGAGAGCAGCAGTTCTCGTTGAGGTGATGCAGCTGCTCGTAATTCACGTACATTACAAACTAAAAATATATTTAATGTCTGGTATCTCCTGTTGTCATTGAAGTCGTTTTAATGACGTACCACTTGGAAACTTACGCACCTCTAGACGGAAATATGCGTCTCCGGGATAAAAAAAAAATGCTTTTTCAGTTAAGGCTTGGATGATTTTAAATCAGTGCAATGAAAATACTGTTTACGTAAGCAAAGTTTCTTGAGGCACGAGGGACGTTCCGAAAATAGGTTTCGTCATTGTTTTTGAAAGAGAAGATGCTACACCAGGCGACACAAACGTCATACGAATCCACACCCGTTACTGGTCCAACGACGAAAGGTGTGTCAGCAGAGGAGGAATGACGCATGCGCAGAACGCCGAAGTAGTGAGAGTAGCAACAGCCCGGCGGAGGTTACTGACGTACACCTCACGATGGGAGACCGACGTGTATCGACAACGAGGTCGCCTATGCAAGTGCGCGCTTCTATCCGGCATGAACTGGCACATGGGATTAGAGTGTGTGTGTGTGTGTGTGTGTGTGTGTGTGTGTGTGTGTGTGTGTGTGTGTGTCTGTCTCATCTATGAACCCCTACAGACCGTGTATGGTGAACTGGTCGTGTCTTGTTAGATAGTTGCTCGCCGGCGTTGCATGTTCAGAGAAGGAAGGCAGTGTGTGGAGGATGAGGGTCTAAGCGGGCGTCTCTCCACGAATGAAAATAACATTGCTGGAGTACAGGACATGGTGCGGTGCTCCTTGATCTCCTCCGATAAGGGATCATAAATGCGTCACGCTACTGAGACACCCTTACCAAACTCACGTTCGACATTCGATGAAAGAGAGCAGGGCTCTTGAGTGAAGTTAGTGTGCTCTTGGCCCACAATGCAGAACTTTACACAGCAAGACTCATACAGGATCACATTCTTCGCTTCGGATGCTAGATACTGGATCCCCCGGCCTACAGCCCCGATCTTGCCCCATCAGACTTTCATCTGTCACCTGCATTGAAAGTCGCACTCTCCGGACGTCACATCCAAACCAGTGCTGGGGTGAAGCACGCTATGCGACAAGTCCTTGCATCGCAGGATACCGAGTATTACTGGAATCGCTTCTACAAACTGATTGCACGCTACGACTGTGTCGAAAAACACAGCACGGTGTATAGTTCATAATGCCAAATGGTGTATGTGTTTTTGGCAATGAAGTTTTCGTGTGAAAAACGATGACGAAACTTACCATCGGAAAGTCGCTCGTCTAACGAATTTCGTGTCGCTGGTAGAATGTACTGAAGTGGTAAATTTCGTTGAATCATAGTTTACTTATGGATTACGAAGCATAACAGCTTTAACATGTATGAGAAACGACAATGTCCTAGCTGAATGCACCATGTCGGGATGAAATGAGGATTTGCAGAATCTTTACTGTGAGACGTATAAATTGCATCAAGACAGTTGGAAAGAACTTAGCACAATCCAACTACCGTGATTTTTTTTAAGAATGTGCAAGGAACTACACACCTCAAAAGAATTAGAGGAACGTGACTGAGCGTCTGCCATACTCCACTGAGCAATAATTGGACTAGGGTTGTTACATTTATTTTTCATACATTACATACGAGTTCACAACAAACCATCACTACATCCTCTGTCGTTTATATAGAAAGAACTGAAATGTCAGACAGGTGTCGAAAGCAAAGTGGAAACAATCATTCATCCTATAAGCTTTTCTTTGGACTTTGGAGAGCTTCAATAATGTGTACGCCTTCCGTGATCGCGGCATCCTCCGTGTAAGCCTACAGAGATCACCCTGTGCTGTCCAATGAGAGCCTATAAGAGTTCTTGGAGACTCTGCGGTGGAACAGGACGACCACGAACACGTATGTCAAGCATGTCCTAGCATGCAATATCAGATTTAGGTCGAGGCTTGCCGCCGGCCATTCTATTACTTCAATGTCTAGGCTTCGCAAGACATCCCTGCTGACGCCAGCCACATAGGCCCTGACATCAGAAGGAATTCAGGGACACCACAGTATGTATTGTCGGACCTGTTGGATGTACTACCTGGCGGTAAGGCGACCATGGACAATGACAAGATCCGTATGGTTGTCAACACTGAAGCCTCCACACAACATCACAGGATGTGGACAACATTTGGCTGGTACCTCTAACACGGCTCTCTGCACACGACCACGACCATCACACCTTGCATTGGAGGACATCTGGTCTCGTCTCTTAATAACACGTTTCGCCAGTGACGGTGTTGCCACCTGATCTGCAAAGGGCAGAAATGAAGGCAAGCTGCAAAATGTTGCCTCGTCAAGCGAGGTACTCCAACAGGACTTCTAGGTCATAAGGTCCTTTCTCGTAACCTGTTCATTACAGTCTGATCGGACACAGCGGCTTCAGAGGCACTTTCTGAGATCATTTTGCACTGTTCTGGCGGTATCGGTACGATATCGCAACGAAGAGATGGTCAGATACCGGTATTCGTGTGGGGATGCAATGCGTCGGCGACCTTGTCTAATCACCTTGTGTACTGATCTGTCATCGTGTGCGGGACATTCTGTGAATAACGTATGGAGAAGCATTGGCGTCTGTAGCAAAACGACCGGAAGTCAATCCTTTTTGGATCAACTTGCACTGCTTTGCATTGCATTTGCTTGTTTGAATACAATGCTCACAAATGACAACTGCCATCTGTGTAACTCACTAGAAAACAATGGGACACCGTAACTCTCTCTTTTGAGGGGCCATCTGACACTGTACTACATTACACAGCCAATAGGTGGCTAATGATTCTACCTGTTGCCTACACTGAAAGCAAATATCTCAAGCCGTGCAGTAAGACCATAGGTACCGCCTGTATTAAAATAGAGTTAACAAACCAAACGCTGATACAAGTGTTCACTTTTTTTTTTTTTTTTTGCAGTATAATTTACAGTTGGATACTCTAAAGCTTGTTCACATTCTCGCGCATTGGTACGGATCTCTCTTGGAGAGACGTCTGCAGCTACTTCCCGCCTGCGAAGTTCACTCGGCAGTGTTTATGGCAAGTAGTTCGCAAGTTGCTAGACAGACTAGGGCACCTCAGCGGCGATTGTCCGAGGACCAGGAGGCTCCTGCACCGAGGCGCAGGGATCCGCATAGCGGCGGTGGGGCGCCAACGGCCTGATCGATAGAGCCCGCCGAAGATGCTCATTTGGCAAGTGGACCCGCTGCATAGCCGCACCGCCGGCCCCTCTGCACGCTGGCGCCGTCCTGAATGGAGGGTCGAGAAAATCCTCTAACAGAAAGGCTGTAAATTATACAATTTACTAATCAAGCAAGAGCCAGCCAATATTCTGCCGCGTATAAGTGTTCAGTGACTGATAGGGCGCTCTGAACTGGTACCCCGTCTTCAAACAGTTTTATACATTCACAATTACGAGTTTATCACATTTACTTCTGGAGATCTGCTGCCCACCGTAGTGGACAAAGTTAACAAGACTTCACGTTTCGTTCCTCTGACAGTTGTTTCCGATTTCGTGACACTATAGTCGTCTTTAACTAATGGAAGGAGGAACATTACGTTTTAACGTCCCGTCCACGACGAGGTCATTAGAGATGGAGCACAAGCTCACATGGGAAGGAATTTTGTTGTACCCTTTCAAAGGAAAGATTCTGGACACTTACATTAGACAATTTAGAGAAATTACGGGAAACTTTAATCTGAACGGCCACACGTGGATTTCAAGCGGTGTCCTCCCAAATATGAAATCAGTGTCTTATCTTTGCGCCACCCAGCCCCGTACCTGAAGCCGAGGACTGTAATGAGTGTTGACGAATCGTATAAATTCTGTTCTGCGTTACGTTTGTTTGGACGACCATTTTCTGCAGCTCTAATTTTTATAAATTAATATTCATCTTCCTGTCTTATGCGTATTGTAACTTAAGACAATGTTAGACGTGACGCGATTTGCTTTTAATGATAAAGCATCGTCAGTGGTAGTTCTGTAAATACTGCGTAGATATATGTATCTACATTTACAAACTGTTTTAATCTATAAGATAGAAAATATAGAAACATATTAATGTGCAATACTTACAGAATCAACACTGCTGAGCCGCGCGGTTTGAGGCGCTATGTCACGGATTGTGCGGCCTCCCACCGGAGGTTCGAGTCCTTCCTCGGTCATGGGTGTGTGTGTTGTCCTTAGCATAAGTTAGTTTAAGTAGTGCGGAAGTCTAGAGACCGATGACCTCAACAGTTTGGTCCTTTAGGAATTAACACACATTTGAACACAACACATACGTATGGAGAGCCACCATTGTGTCAGTGTCTATTGTTTCATACAAAATTGCTTAAATACTTCAATATGAAGCTGTACAAGTATCAGACATATTCAATAGAAAAATAAATTGATAGCAGTTATCGGTGCCACATCTGCACCTACTGCTGGCTGAAGATCACCCCCATGCTCAGCTCTATGAATCCAAGCAGCTCATGCCTTTTTCGTGAAGCCCATCCACCTTAGCTGTTGCACAAACCTCAATTTTTGGATCTTTTGCGCATAAAAGTTCCACATCTTGTTACAACAGATTATTTACTTTTGAACACGTTAATTTTTTCAAATATCCAAAATCATTTATACTTTCCTGACCCAAGGACATGAGTTCCTCGACTGCGTCAATACAGTCATCAATGGTGTGCTTTCGGGCGTTCCATTTTATGCACAATATTTCGACGACCGATCAGTTTTCGTCCTCAGGTTGGGGCGAGATTTTTATGTGTACTCACTGCTTTTGCTCCGTCCAGACTGAACTACTCTTGGTCTCGTATTTACAGCAGAGTTCGATTCTCGACGCCGATTACGCCCTTTGATACTCATTTGTTTTTCGGAGCCCGTACAGATATTTCGTGGAATGCAAATTCCTTCAGCGTTCCCAAGCTCTGGTAAATGTGACAGCCGGGGAGATATTAATAAACTGAATGCTGGGCTCTGAAGAGCAAACGAGCATAAAACGGCGCAGAGGCGTCAATGAGTCTAGCCCTACACTAAAAGCTGCGGGAGACCAGCACTCAAGCCACTGAGTACACTAACAGCTCAGCTCGCAGTACCTGAAGAAGACGACTGGGTCGGCTGTCGAAAAACTGTTCATGAAATGGAACAAACAACTCTGCTAAACATCTGGAAGCACTTCGTCAATCACACAGAGGAAATCCTACATAAAATTCCGTGTCTTATTATTTAGCTAAAATGATCGAGAATGAGAAGAATGGTCATATTTACTTACGAAATTTTGTCCTATAATAGGTTTCGCGGAAAGCCTGTTATCAAATGAGGTGCTTTTAGTAGCTATTTGGTGCTGAACAGCTTAATGACACGTAGTAACAGACACCAGAATAGCAGTGTCTTGTACATTAAAACGGGGGAAGATACAGCATAAAAAGTGAAGTAACTTCCTTAATGGAGTACTCGTATAAGGAGCTAAGAGAAGGATTTTTAGCAACATGCACGCCATCCAAGAAGACTATGGATATACACAGACACAATCGTTGTTAACTTGAAACCTCTCCTGCTGTTCCGTTTATGTGTAAAACAATATGGGACTGTGGGTCCCCAATGTTGACCCACAAACCCGTTCTGTTTTACGAAGACGCGAATCGAAAGAGCAATTTCAAAGTTACAATGGTTGTTTCTACACCCTGCAGGCGTTCCCTGCAAAGCTCTACGATGAACCTGACAAAACAACTTCTAAACTACATATATAATAAATATTTAGAACACTGACCTCATTGCAAAATTCTGATATGTGGTGCTGAGTAGACAAGACAGATTGATGACATTGATCTAAAGATAATCCAGAGTGATGGAAACAAGTAATCTAATTATAACTGTGAAACTGAGACTGAGCAATAAATGAGAATTGTCTTACAAAACGGATTTTCTCTTGGCCCTACTTTCTACCATAGTTCCATTTACAACAGTAACTGGTGACCCTGTATTTAACTTCTAATATATCGGAAGGGACTTTGGGATACTATTTCAGATGTGTACGTTAAGTGAAGAGCTTTCGTGGAACCAAGTAAAGTCGAAAGGCTGTATATGTGTAACGACGAAGCCAGACATGAGAAGCACGCTTCAAGGTGCTAACCGTCCCCGGCTGCCTTGCCTTTCAACTTCAGCAAATTTCACGAATACGTTTGCGAAATGTTTCAACGCCAACAGTAACAACAGTTGTACCACAATACTCCACTTTTCAGTAGCTCCCGAATGCCGCTAAAAAGTGCAGTTACTTGAAAAAAAAAATTTGCTTCTAAATCTCGGTTAACCATACAGCGTAATTGCGTACTATCATTTACCAAAAGCATCTATTCGGCATCTTGAACCGTTGACGAAATAAAAGGGGCGTTATGTCCACGCACATCACACTGTATACTCGCGGAATACGAGCAGTCCTATCACGATTTCTTGGAAAACTGGTCCTAAGGTATCTAGGAGTAGCTAGAATGCCAAAGATATGCACAGACTGCCACGTGGCAGGTCGACATTGTTAAAACACTAGAAACCTTAATGACTTTTTTTAATGCGGAAGCAATTATACGAACAGCTTCGCAGGCGTCTACGCTATCTCTCATTTTCTTTCGCATGGTTCGATAGTGTGTGATTACCAGTTAGTCTGACGGACAAAAGAAAGGCCAACACGTTCGTCGGCGACACGGACGGCAACGCATCGCTCGTCCTCCGATAAAGCCACGAGCCTGACGCCTGGGTAACGACATCCGCCAGTGATAATTGGCGACCGACCTTCCTCACTGTAAAAGAGTTCCTCGAACATGCGAATGGACACCACGTGTTTCGCTAGCCATCGTGCACGTACCACGCTACGATTCTGTCTACGAAACTTGTAGCACCGAGGAATCCTCACGAATCTAAGAAATTACTTATTCAACTACATTTCCGAAAAAAGTTCAGAACCTTTCTTCATTAAGTTTCAATGGGCTTCCATAAGAAATGGAGGCTGTGTGTGACGTACCACTAACTTTCGAACCCAGGTTAAAAAACGTTTGTCTGCATCAATTCCTACTCACAACACGGACACTTCACGTTCACTTAATTATATTATGCAGGCTGCAAATAACCAACATGAATCGAGAACTATTAGAACTTTAACATTTAAATCACATTTAATCGTCTTTACATAAATCTGCCGCACAAGCTGAATTTTCAAGAATTTACTCAAATTTTTACTAAGCGAATACTGGAATGGCTTTTACAAGCCATGCTCATCGCCTTCCCCATTCCGTTTCCATTATTATGCTTTGTGAATGAAGCATATTCTTACACTGATTTTTTAAAAATGTGAATGAATAATCAGGTCTGTGCAGAGTTGACAGCCGTTCGTCTGTGTCCACATTTCTTTCATTCTTTCGCTGTGGGTTTTTTACCACACTTCAGACTAAGTTGTACCAGTCATCTTCTTCTTTCTTCTTCTTCTTCTTCTTCTTCTTCCCCCTTAGTTAATATGCTACCTTGAAGTTTGGATATAAAAATGTTCCTGTTCTGTATATCTTCGCATATTATTCCCTCCAGTTCAGATACTATATTTCTCCAATCCATTAAATTGTATCTATTTTTATTTTACTTCTGATTTCATAAAATTCAACAATTTTACTTTATTTCTCTTGATATGGCCGTAAAATTTTACTGTGTTGCCGTACGTCACTTTGAATGTCGTATATGTCTGCTGATCTCTAATGTGCTGCTTAGCCCGAGCTGATCGCCCATGCAGTTTCGTCCGAGGATTTTGCTTGCAATTTTTGATCTCTTCTTCTTCTGGATTTTGATGTCTGCTTCCTGTTCAGAATTAGCATTTCTGAAACAGATACATTCTGCTGTAATGGCGTAACTTTAATAGAAATGGACTTCTTTTAGACACTTTGGGTGGGACAGTATTTGCTATTTTCAATTTTTTCACTGACTTCATTAGTTTTCTTTTCAATTCCATTTACTTGAATTATTTCACTAATCTATTTAAATATTACTATTATAATTATAATATTATTATTATTATTGTTGTTGTTGTTGTTGTTACTATTGATACATTCATCTATGGATTTTATTTTGGGCAATATGTTCTATGATGACGTTTGAAATTTTGAATTCCTACTAAATAAAGAATCCATAAATAAAATTATCATACTGAATTACACCAAGAAACGATTACACGTTTAGTCAAGAGCACCTGACAAGAAACCGCAACTTACTGCAAGACCCCTGCACGTCGTGGAATTAAATGTAGCAAGAATTTAGAGCCTCTGGGGGGAATATCACGCCAGAGACAATATCTTCAAGCAGGGCGAGCGGTTCAGTAGCAATAGCCGCTGAACGAACGTCAGGAACAAGTTGCGACTGCCCGAAGTTTAGAGGCTGACACGTGGACACATCAAGAAAGAAGAGGAAACTATCATGCAAGGACAGTTTTCGGGCTCTTTGCAACGACCACTTGCCTGTTTCCACGTAGTTCTACGAAAACTGTGAAGGAAAGATAGAAAACTTTTCCGATTTAGCGATCGCTGCTGAGCATAATCAAAGTTCAAAGCAGCATGGTCTACTCGTGAAACCACACAGTCGTCCGATTTCTTTATTTCATAATACGACACAAACTACATTCAAGTATGTCGACCTTTCGGTCCTATTCAAGGACCGAACTTTGGCGATATTTCACCCTTTGAGAACGACCAGTCAGAGTGATCTTTTATAAAACTATTTTTTACTGCGGACAAAGATACATCATATCAAATTCCCTCCACTGACTCTAAAAATTGTACATACGATCTATGGAACGTATAAGTAACTATGCCAAATACAGGGTGTCTCAAAAAAAAGTTTATATTTGAAGAGCTCTCTGCGTATTCACAACAAATCGGAGGAGAGTAGGAGTATATTCGTCGCTTGCTTGGCCTTCAGGAATTCAGTCGCTATGGAGCGCTTCTCGGGAGCGGACCGCGCGTTGTGTGTGGGAGAATTTTAGGAAAACGGTGATTCGGCGACTGTAGCACGGATTAAATTTTGCAGAGATCGCGAAATGCGTAATGTAAATGGTGTTCCAAGTGTTCACCTTATTCGGAAACGGATCAAAAAGTTGGAGAAGACCGGTCTGAACACTGGCCAAACCGTAATCGGGGCGACCAAGGTCATTAAGAACGGACGAATCAATGCAGAGTGAAACGGTCTCTTGGTGACAATCGTTAAGTTCTCCATTCGTAAGCGTGAGAGTTCTTTCAATGTACACAGACCATCACTACACGGAATTCTGCAAAAAACCTTAAACTGCACCCTCACAAAATCCACATGCCTCTGGAATTATGCCAGACATAGGCTGCATATCGTTAATGACAGAAATCCCTTCGTTCGCCAAAAGTTATTGTATGGGCTGCGATGTCGGCTTGAGAAATAATTGGCCCCGTACTTTTTAGAGGGCTAGGGCGGCCGTGCAGTTACAGTGAATTCGGAACCTTATGTGACGATATCGAATTACATTTTGCTGCGTGAACTGAGAAACTTTCCCCGTTATTAACACAGAGCGTCGTTCCTGCAAGAAGCAGCCACAGCACACACGTTTATACTGCGTGTTCGTGAAGTTTTCCCTGGCAAACTAATTTCGAGGAGGAGTGACGCAATTTGGTCGACATGCAGCCCAGATTTGAGCCCCATGGACTTTTTCTTGCGGGGTTAGGTGAAATCTAAAGTGTTTGTCAAAATCCGAAATCTCTAAAGCAAGTGAAAGAAAATATCCGTAGCGAAGTGGCAGCCATTCCAGTATTTACATGGCGAGCCATCATGCAACACGTTCATCGCTTAAATGAGTGCCTTGGGCGTGCTGGATTGCATTTAAATGACATTTTTAAGAAATAACTTCCTAAACTGTGCACTTCAATAATAAAGATTTTGTCAATAGACTTCAAACTCTACTTTATTTTGACACATCAAATATGATCATTCTTTTGAGACATCCATTGTAATCGTTGAGGAAATGCTCCTCTGTCCACATCCATGCCACTCCTCTGCAATTAAAATCTACTACATGCAACATCCTGCTATCCATAATCTGAATGTTTCATATTATTTACATGCTTCCTAAACACGCTGTTGAAATTTTCGCGTTGGTATCGAACAGCGTCAACACCTACGTATGAGAAATTGCATTGACATCTTTAAGAACATTGCAGTTTGTAAAACTGTGTCATGCAAAACAATGAAGGGCACATTTTTTTTTTTTTATTTTCAGAAATACATGAGACTTGAATTGAGGTTATCCATATTACTGGGCAGAGACCCACACGCAGGAACAACAGCTTCTACAAAGCATGAAATGATTTCAGGAGCTTCTCCTAGGCAAATACAGACAATGTTTTTCAATTGAGAGTTCACAGTTGGCTGGCGAAGGCAAGAAACGGCACCTGGAAGGCCACTTCCTGGACAAACAAGTGACAAGGGACGAGATTAATCTTGTAATAATGTGACAGTACAGCGAGCTATCGATAGCACTACTATCGCCATCTTCTTGGTATATTCTTCGCCTGCAACAAAACTAATCTACCAGCTGCACTGTGAGCGCTATGTGGGAGCACTCTGAAAAATTTGAAAATTGGTCCGTGCGTATCTACTGCCGTTTTCCAAAAAAAAAGATAGTGATAACCGCGTCTTGTTTACCAAAGAGACAAGTATACCAACAAAAATATGAGTAATCAAATGAAACTATACTATTCCAGAGACCTTTTCAAGTCTCACATATGTATGACGCATATATGCACGTTTAAGCGACGAATAAAAATATGTACCAGAGGTGGGATTCGAAGTGAGGCATCTCCGGTACAAATATTCATTAATCGCTTTTGTCTGCATATAACACAATACACGTTTGAGACTTGAAAACGTCTGTGGATCCATATAGTTCATTTGATTTAAGCGCCTACGCCTGGGTTTCAGGCACGACCCCATTTCATTCGACGCTGAGGTGCTATTCCAACACAGTCCTCTGCAATACTGTTCGACTTTAGGCCTAGAATACCAATCGAACTGAGCCGTGAATGGGAATCTGGACTGAAGAGGGAGGCGTGTTAGGGCAGTCCGAGCAGTTGGGCCAATGCGCCAGGGGGCATAGTGGTTGGTGCATCTGCCTAGTGAGCAGGAGACACGGGTTCGAATCCCGGCCTTGGTGTAAGTTTTCATCCGTTGCTTCGGCCAGCATATACACATCAGAAAAACGAGTGTTTAGCGGAAGATGTGAAGACAAGTTGTCAGAGAAAAAATAAATACAAATTTGAAACACTTATAGTAAGAGTTCTGGTTGGAAACCTTTAATAGAATTTGGACTGAAAGTCTGGAAGTCTGTGAGAAACTTAAGTACAGTAGAACAAGCACGACTTTAATCACGTCACACATAAAAGTACTCTCATCGACAGTGTTACGAACTGGTGTAAAGAACGGAAAAGGGGGACGCATTTTGAATGTGGGAGCTACACTTAGCACTATGATATGTCTTTACATTAAAAAGTGAAGCTGTCATCAGTCCTAAGATTACTTTGAGCACCCCTGAGATCCTATTGGAGATGGAATGCCACTGCCTATGTCGGTCCTTCGAACTGGTACAGTTAGTTACACGGAAGACCTACTGTTTGACATGGACTCCAAACCATGATCCAACTCTGCGTTTCTCACATTAACAAACCTTGTTAGAGGTGAAAGAAGTTATATGTGACAGAGCAAAGTCCTGCGCCAGACTATCGAAACCGAAACCGTTGGGTCTGTACTGGTACTTCACCACTGAAATACTCATCCACGCTATGAAACAGTTATCTGTGCGGAGCCATACAAATTAGTTCACCAGTTACTTACATACGGAACACAGTCGCGCCAGTTCCGAGAAGAGGCATCGAATTCCTCCTTACCTGCAAATAAAAAGACAATTTAGATAACAAGTGTGCTACAACTTAACATAAATTCATTTTTACATGGTAGTATGAGAATTTACTTGGTCTACAAGTGAGCACATAGACGATGGAGTCTCGTTCTGATACGGGAGCTGCCATTCTCCTCACGGTATCCCACGGTATCCACAAATACCTTAACTAGCATTCAGCACAGTACTCCAAAAATTACAACGCAAGTGTTCCTATCATTAGTTTTAGCTAAGCAAATACTTCTAGTTCTCTCCCATTTTCTTAAATAAGAAGCAAGCACTCCGCTTAAAAAAGTGTTCGTGACGTGGACAACACTTTGGATCTCAGCATTTTGCAGACTCTTCTCTTCCAATGGGACCACTGAGACGTGTACCTTGGATCGTAACACACTTTTAAATTTTGTTTTATGGGGGAGCAAGTTTTACTTTACTTGGTTTCACGGCCGCAAATTTGAATTGTCAGATCACTTACTAGTGATTATTCCAAGTTCAGCAAGGATTTAAAGCAAGATACATACGAAAAGCAAGATACATACGAAATTCATGAATACGTTATTCTTCAGTACCACTCTTAGGATAGTTACTATTGTTAAATCTGCTACGCGAATTACATCGTTACAGTCGTCCGTCCCCTGAGACTGTCACTGTGCAATACCCTCTAATATGTGAGCAATCTTCGCAGGACACGCTTCGACCTGTTGTCACCGGAATGTGATATCAACATACTTTGACAGTTCAAAAATGGTTCAAATGGCTCTGAGTACTATGAGACTTAACATCGGAGGTCATCAGTCCCCTAGAACTTAGAACTACTTAAACCTAACTAACCTAAGGACATCACACAACACCCAGTCATGACGAGGCAGAGAAAATCCCTGACCCCGCCAGGAATACTTTGACAGTAATAAAATACAGTATGACGAATGTTAACCTGAAACATGACTCTGCAAAAAAAAAGTCGACCAAGTATTATTTTGCCTTGGAATTAGTAAAGAAAACCGAAATCTAAATATTCAGTTCTGATCTATAAAACATGCCTGTTCAAATACGGACAGGTATTTATATTTTTTAAAAAAAGTTTTACTGTTGTGCAAAAGATAAAATCACATCTACGTGACAATTTCTTAAGTCCACTTTACAGTCCGTCGCACTTACAATCATGCTATGAGAGACGGACCTGAAGCTCGCCAGACAATAAGATTTAGGTCGGAGCGCGCACGAGATAGCCGCGATCGAACAACGAACACAGCGCCACTTCAGTGCATTTTGTATTTTCCTATGCAGTCCACTGCTTCCCAGAGCATAATGTCGGAGTGATATAACGAATCAACTTAGTGCATTTATTTCAGTTTTTGTCAACTAACATTGTAGTTCCCTCCTCCTCAGAGTCACTCAGATTTTTCCAACTTATCACAGTAATTTCAGTTTCCCTGAGAATTCTCGATTTTCCACACGAGTCGCCACCCTTGTAAGCATGAACAGATTAAAGCGTCGATTCTGTATGTAATGAGCGTTTAAGGAGTTCGTAATAACGACCTAATAAGCGAAATTCTGGTGTCCGGGATGGAATCCCGTTCTCCACACTGTGTCAATACGGTCCTAATACGCAACAGAGTGTAAACAAAAAAGTAGGTAACTCCTACAAGGGACCGCAGCATACTAGTTAACTCCCGAAATTCGCTGGTACGGGAAAGCATGGCCACGACAGATAAATAGAATCTTTGAATACATGCACACCGAAGAAAATAAGATCTGTAGACTGCGAGATATTTTCTAGTCTTGACGAGATTCGTCAGCAGAAGACTTACGTAAGGCGTTTAGCTCGTTTTGAGGCTGCCGGAAGTGGAGCGAATGCAGGCATTAACCCAGAAACTCGTCGGGGATTATTTACGGAGGCTAGACGGCCTGAACCACCCGCCTACCGAAGAAAGGCGCTCGTAAACACTTCGAGCTTAAAGCCTAAGGCGACGTTGGCCAGATCTCTGGAGGCGTGCTATCAAATGGTTCTTTCGCCCCCACTTCATACGCTTCTTTTTCACCCGACTGGATACTTTTCACTACCTCTGCACGTTGAACGTCTTGGAGGGAAGTAAGATTGGGGTTTAACGTCTCGTCGACAACAACGTTATTAAAGAGGGAACACAAACTCGGATGAGAGAAGAGCGGGAAAGAAAATTAGCCGTGTATTTTTCAAAGGAATCAGCCTGCCAGCTGCGTTGAGAAATATGGGGGAACCACGAAAACTTTACATCTTTACATCGAAATGGCCAGATGCGAGTCCGGTCTGAACTAAATAGCCTGTATTACCGTTCCATATCCGACACTTTTCTGGCACATCCAGTAGTTGCTTCATAGGCTTACCCTCACTGAAAAAAAACTTTCCCAAGTTATCCCTTAAAGGCACAAGAGGAATCATAGCAATGTTTGTTGTGGCGTTACAGAAGACGACACCATACTATCGGCTATGAAATTTTATCTTACACTGTTTTTCTTTGATGGTGCGTATTTTCCTAGTGACTGGTTTCTGGAGTAACACCACCAAAGACTATAGCATAGTACACACTCAGTCGGTCTCTCTACATCCAACGGCTTTATGTACAGCCATACTCTGTAATTTTTTTTTTTTTTAGATTTTTTATGTACTTGCAGGCCCCATTCATAATTTATTAAACACATGAACAGCACCATAGTCTTACGTTCCAAAAAGAATCATTTGGAACCCACGCGTCCCGTCCGAAAGGGCTCAGAGAGATCCCTATTCTGTGGTGCCAACCTGTAAAAGAGTTTCGTCCAAGACGAACAGAAGACTCTTTGCTAGCTGGTACGTGCCTTTAAGGGTTGACTACTCTGCCATAGTAGCAGACTACTTTCACTACCACAGCTATAGATACTGAAATGTATCTTGTGCACTCTCGTTCATGCTTTTCATTCATTAGGTGAGGAGAGGAGGAAAGGGTGTATACATTGAGATATTCCACGTAACGTATTGAATATGCGTGTGGGGTTCCGGTAATTACCAAAAATCTTAGTAAAATGTGAAGTGAAATAAAGATAATATATCTTGTGGCCACTATACACACTCAGCTGTTCAGTCTTTTTTTATGCAGTTTATAGTTTGCGCCACGAATTGAGGTGCCAGAGTGGCTACATTAAGTTAAATGTTAAGTTAATGATGACGAGACTCATGTAGAGGCCCTTCAAGCTTTGCTATTGCTTGGGCGCGCACGTCTTTGTCCACCAGAGGCTAGTCCCCACCTGCCGGCTGCTTCTCCTAGAAGACGCGGGTCAGTCGGTCGGAGGAAGTGGGCCACTGCAGGCACTAACGGATTCCACTTCTTCTCTGTTGCAAGGATCCGAGTTGCCCTGTCAAGTGGTGCTTCATAAAAGCCTCTTCGGATCTGAAGGTTATCGTCGTTATGCGCACAGTCTACGAAATCTATTCAACGATGTTCATTTCATGTCGGATCACACATTTATATGAGAAGCTTTGATGGTTCTACAGCATCGGCGTCATTATAAACATTTTAAGAATTCGTATCATCTGAAATACGATCAAGTTCGTGGTGTATTTGTCCATTACTACAGTGACTTTCAATAACAGTATTTATAGTTTGTCATCGGTTATCTGTAGTTGGGAAAGTTGCGCTTGGAAATACAAATTTGAGTAATTTAAGATTTTTATCGCCATTTTTAAGATAAAAAATAAAAAGTTTAAAACTGAATACTTTCGACATGTGCCGGCTCTTTTGCTTATTGGAAAGGCGAAAAGAGGTAGCGCAAATTCGAGCCATTATTATTTTAAGAGAGACCATTTTGTGGTGAATGGTTCACGAAATTTGCAAGGTCCATTACGCTTCGATGAAGACGCCCTGACCGTATGAACTGTTCGAGTGATCCCACAAAAAAACATGACTTCATACGATTTGTCTTGTGGCTTCATCCGTACTGAATGAAAAACACGTTTGCAGACAGAGACCGCCTTTAAAAACTACTTGAAAGTTTCGGAGCCGGCCGCGGTGGTCTCGTGGTTCTAGGCGCACAGTCCGGAACCGCGCGATTGCTACGGTCGCAGGTTCGAATCCTGCCTCGGGCATGGATGTGTGATGTCCTTAGGTTAGTTAGGTTTAAGTAGTTCTAAGTTCTAGGGGACTGATGACCATAGCTGTTAAGTCCCATAGTGCTCAGAGCCATTTTTTTTTTTTAAGTTTCGGATCTAATGGAACAGATTTATTCATTATGTGGCACTATCCTAGCGTTGGGAAAGAGATTGACAGAAAGACAGAACAAAGAACACCCGATACAGCAATGATCTCTAGCTGTTTATCCCCAGGTGCCAAAGGCCTTGCCGCAGTGTGAACACTGGTTCCCGCCAGATCACAGAAGTTAAGCGCTGCTGGGCTTGCCTATCACTTGGATGAATCACCGTCCGCCTCTGCCGAGTGTTGTTGGCAAAGGGAGTGTACTCTGCCATCCTGATGCCAATTGAGGAGATACCTGTTTGAGAAGCATCTGCTGACCACACGCCCCTCCATATCCGCATCCTGTGACGCCTCTCAGCAGAGGATAACAGGGCGGGCAGTTGGTCGGTACTACTGGGTCTTACGAGACCTGTTCGGATAAAGAGAGAATTTTCCCCCATGTTCGTTCTAATAGACATTCAAGTCCAAGTAGGTATGCAGTTGAGCTCTGTAGAGAGTGTAAAGTGGCAGTGAGGTGCTGACAGAATCTGAACACCGAAGACGAGTGATGACTGCATACTTCAATCGGTAGGAGCAATTCTCGCGAAAGGGTAAAAGTCTGGGTTCGTGTCTCACGCACACAGTTTTCATTTATCTGAAAGTTTAACATTAATGTTCAGCGTGCAACAAAATTAAAGTCTCATCCTGTAATAAATTAAGTAATTAATTTCTCCTCAAACATCACGAACGTACAAGTCAACCAGATGTCTTTAATGCTGACAAGGATTGGACTGGGGAAGGAAAAGTACAAAATATTCATGCCGATATGATAGGGACTGAACTGAAAAACTGAACACACTCATTTCTACCTCTGCTCCACCTTGGCAGCACGCCCCGTGCCATATACGCCCTACTGAAGCTTCAGGTTTTGCACACCGTGCCTGTCATGAACACACTGTCAGCTCCGGAAAGCAGGCGCAACTGTGCACAACAGTAATGTCACTAGCCAATGACTGGAAAAAATAGCAGCACGTTCAGGCAGTGTTGAGAAACGTATCTATAATAGACTACAAGGCGCCTTGTGAGGCGGCCAGCCTATTCTGGAAAGTCAAATGATAACCGGACGGCCTTGGAGCCGCTAAATGCAGGCAGTGCAGTATATCACCATAAAAAAAAAAAATATTGCACGGCGCGTTACTCTATCTTTTCAGTTCTTTTCAGAACTGCGTTCTTACTGAGCATGATGTAGCGTCGTTTTATAATGATACTTCATTGCTGTTTTCTATCGTTCCCAATGGTTCTGCAGATAAGTAAAGAACAACAGACCCTTTCAGCTGGTGCGCAGCGAGCTCTACTGCAAAGCAAGACTAAAATTTTCATTCCCTTATACTTAACGGTACATAAGGCCCAACAAAAAGTTTTGCATCAGCTTCGTATCTGTGGACGTGTTTTGCATTCAACACGACTGAAGCCACAGAAGAAATCGTATGAAGTCACTTGGAGAAATGCACGATACATATTGTACTGTTTTACAATATATTTGTTCACTACCAGTTTCGATCATGGCCCTTCTTCACAGTGGAAATATATCCATTATGGCAACTTCAGATGTCATACATGCTATTTAACCTGAAAAGTATAGGCCACTGCGGACTTGAAAACGTTAAAATTATACTTAACGCTATAATACCGGCATCATGGCGTTAAGTATCATTTTACCTATTTCAAATCAGCAAGGGCTTAAAGCCATAATACCAGTATTATGGCGTTAAGTATCATTTTAACATTTCACAGTTTTTGTGAAACGATCTGTCTAAAAGAAAGAAATAAAACAGATTACAGAAGTATTTAACGCGCCTTTGAAGGATGCTTGAAATCACGTATAGCGAGTGAGGCGCGTCAAATGTTTCTCTAAACCATTTTATTACTTGTTCCATAAAATTTCGGGCGTGCAGTCGCATAAATTCAGCTTCTTCTTCTAATATTTCGGCTGAATAACGTCCAGCCGAAATTTTAGAGGTTGAAGCTGAATTTATGCATCTGCACGCCAGAAATTTTATGGAACTGTCTTTACGCCGCGAAAACATGAAGATGCGTATTTTATTACTTACTGTTGGACAAATAATATCACAAAACATTTAACTTCTTTTCGAAGTTAATCAGAAAGATTGAAATACAGCATATTTAAATATTTTGCTAATGATACAAGTATAGTAATCACACCCAAAAAACAAGAATTAGCTGAGGAAATTATAAATGTCTTTCAGAACATCATTACATGATTCTCTGCAACTGGACTCTCACTAAATTTTGAGAAAACTCATTACATATAATTCTGTACAGTAAATGGCACAAGCCACCATTGATAAATTTAGACTTTGAACAGAAGTCTGTTGCTAAAGCAGAATATTCAAAATTTCTGGAGGTGTGCATTGATGAGAAATTGAATTAGAAGAAACACACTGACGATCTGCTGAAACGGTTAGGTTCAGCTACTCATGCTGTTAGGCTTATTGCAAATTTTGGTGATAAATGTATCAGTAAATTAGCCTATTATGCCTATTTTCATTCACTGTTATCATATGGCGTCATATTTTGGAGTAATTCATCATTAAGAGAAAAAATGTTCATTAAGATAGATTTTCTGCTTAAAATAAGAAACCAGATCCCTCTGACGCGATTTATAATGTCAGACCCTGACAAGTTGAATATTCCGTTGCTGTAGTCTTGATCCTAGCAGTTCTGCTTTTTCTTTTGACAAACCGAGGTCTCGAATGAGATCATTCAATTCCGATTGACTAAGTAGGTGTGGTTTGTTAATTATCTTTTCCCTCACAATCACGGTCATGGGACGCACAAAGCCTTTGGTTTCTTCTTCCACACTGCCTTGTTGTTCTAATTACACCTCACCTCATGATTTGTGGATGGAGCAGGAACTTGTAAAATATCTGAATATAGAGTAGGTCGAATAGCAGATGGAAGATTCGAGTTTTTTTTTTCCCCACAGACAACCCTGCCCTTTATAGACGGAGTCTAGCACAAATAGCAGCCATCTACATGGCTTGAAGGCTCTCGCCGAACTACAGGTACAGCAGAAGCCACAGATAGCTTTCTAATTTTCAGCCATTCTCATAGTATAACAGGGCAACAGTAGTGACATATTTGTGGAGCCCTTGACTTATCCTAGTCCCCTACCAAAATCATGCAAAATATGCAGTCTTCACAAGAAGTGTCAGATACCATTTCTGTGATGAAAATGTTACTTTATCAAAACTGTAACAAAATTTATTCACTGAATTTTCACATTTTCTTGGCATTTTAAGGAATTTCACACCTTAAATGACTCAAAACACCAGAAATTCTGGACTAATTACAACGGAAACAATATTAAACTTACACTCACAGCAACAATATTTATGTTTATAGCCGATAAACAGCCGAAAGACGTTGTGTTTTGTCGACTGACAGGTGTAAGTTTCAAAAAATAGAATTTTCCCCAAACAGAAAATGTAGACTCTAAAACAATGACTTGCTACTTTATCGCGATAACAAGCACTAATCGGTCATTCTTACGGTTATTTATGAATTCAGCGGGTGGAAATACGTACGTAGCAGCTATTTCTGAGTTCCAAACATTTTGTTGGCCAGTGTTATACATTAAGCGGGTTAATTTATCGATGTTCATCTACAATTTTCCAGTCACTACCGCCACACGGCCGTACACCGTATAGTGGCTTACGGAGTTGGCATGTAGATGTAGACAGACACATGCTGAATGCGAAGAACCAACTTATATTATTAATCGTTATGTAAAGTAAAATATTTTAACGAAATTAATTTTTGTAACAATAACTTAACGCATACTAAGTAACGGCCAAAACCCACAATCAATAAGATCAGGGTTTAAAAACCTTTTTTTTTGTTTGCCAATAGTGAAATGTATCCTGATATAACGCTCATCAGGCAAACCACTTCAGAAAAATTACTGTCATTTCCTGGTTGTGCTGACAATATTGTTAGAGGCACTAGACAATAAACCTCGAACAGAAAACAGCTATACGTCTTCTGCTTACGGAAGCAGCCAAAAAAGAAAAATTGTGCTTTATTCATTCATTAATCAATCAATTAATACTGAAGGAACAGTTATGGTACTTATCTGAAAATCAATGCGTATACAAAAATTACATCGTTAGACAATTGTGTGGCTAAGCTGCAAAACATTTTTTCGAGGACTGCGACATTGACACCTATGCTGCAATCTAGGATCGAATTAAACGAGGCGCTACATGTAAGTTCCCAAAATTTGAATTTTGCCCCCACGGTAATCCACCACAACAATGCACGTCCACATAACCCTTCATTTGTCAGTATTTTCAACAAAAAGAGGACAGTTGCACCCCACCAGCCATACTCACCAGACATAGCTCTCCAGGATGAACATCAAAATTGTAGGGGGCGAAGATTTGATACAGCGGAGAAGATTCAAGAGGAATCGCATGTAGTAATGAACACCCTCACAAAGACATATACTTGGGGAAGCTTTGAAACTCATTTCCACGTATACCGAAGTTTGTCACACGCATGATGGGCACCGTCTTCAACACCGGGCTCAGCGACTGTCACAAGCCGGCAGTCCCTGTTGGGAAAAATCACACCAACGCCTTGCAAATCCAACAGCACAGAAAGAGAGAAAGTTCCGGAATTTTCATGAAAGAAGTAAACATTTGATTCATCTGTGTCAAGCAGTCACCACATTATTGATGATGAATCACTGGAAATAGTAAATACAGTGAAGTACCTCGGAGTAACAAAAACCGAGCTATCTAAAGTGGAATGCCAACATATAACGAACTGCAGGAAATGCAGACATCAGGCCGAGATTCTCTGGGAAAACCTTAATGAAATGCAACTGGTCCACCAAATACGTGGTTTTCAACCATTTTGAAAACTGACTCTTGAATACTGCTCATCGATACGGATCCTCGTTGAATTAACGAGGGAGAGAGAGAGAGAGAGAGAGAGAGAGAGAGAGAGAGAGAGAGAGAGAGAGATCCAACGAAGACACCTTAGTCGGCACGACAGCGTTACAAAGATGCTTAACGAATTACAGTGGCAGATATTACATGATAGGAGTCTTTTATCAAGGAGATACGTCTCGCAAATGAGGCGACGAAAATATCCATGAAATTAGAACTGATACGGAGATTTATTAAAAAATCATTCTACCAAAGCGTAACACGGAAAGGGTAAGTACCCACCGCCATACACCGTAAGGTGATTTGCGTAGTATAAAGGTAGATGAAGTCATCGTCTTCGTCGCCGTCGTCGCCGCCACCGCCGCCGCCGCCGCCGCAGTAATCGGAATTAATAATATTTTCTAAATAGCATTCTTTTCCAGTTCATGAAACATATTGTGGTGTCGCGCAGCAAAATAAACGTTACGATATTTTTATTAATAAAATATCAGTACATGATGTTTATCGCCACCATAAATGGATTTCTTTGTCATCTGAACAGCTGGAAGCGGGTGGGTGAGGCGATATTTAGAACGGTCGGTGTTTCAGTATAAACTAACAGAAAATATAGGCGTTCCTTAACACCTCAGAACGTAGCACGCAGCGAAACTGATAACAGAACTGGAAAACTGTTGCATAACGACTGCCTAAATTTAACTTCTTGTGCCAGTAAACCTTGTGATACGTTCACACCTCTTCGCAGAGCAACCTCTGGCGGTAATGAGAGTTCGTAGCTTGTGCTTTTGAAATAAACAAGACTGTACTACATACGCTTTTTCAGCCCTTTTGTTTTACGGCCAGCCTGTGGCGTGATCGCGTGGGAGCGTAACATTAACATGCGCGTGAATCAAATGGCTAAAGGCCCCTCTAAACCACCTCGCCCCCCTCCCCCCGCCCCCTTGTTCGGCAGCACCCGCTATGCCACCCACGCACCTTTGTTGAGTACGTTAAATTTCGACACCAATTCAGCCACGAGGCTGCTCCATCGCCTGATGGTTAGGCAACCCCTTCGGCACCTCTTAGGTGGGGGTTGCCTACCTTCGCAACAAATGTGCGTTGGTGGGGTGGCACCGAGGGTGATGCCGAACTGGGAGGTCTTAGAGGGATGCTTTGCTGTTTTATTCACGCACATGTTAATGTTGCACTGCCCCGTAATCACGCCACAGGACAACGTAAAATTTCGCTGATTGACTTTGAACTGTCCCTAATGGCTCCAACCTGTACACGAGAGCATAAACTGTGGTTGCCCTGCACGTTGAACGAGCATGCAGCCCCGTAATGTTCCTAGACAAGGGTTGAAATGTCCGAGGGTGTCAGCAATGGCAAAAGTTGTCCAGAACGTCTTCATGTTGCTCCTCGTATTGAGATATGTCGTTTTCGACAGCGAAATGTACGGGAATCAACGCCCCTAGGAAATAGGTGGTTTCACTGACGCCCTTTATGCCACCCCTTGAGGCTTTTTTGTGTCGATTCTGAACGATAGTGTGTCTTCAATGTTTTACTCGGGAAACAGAGAGTTCAACGCTGTTTGTCAAGGATGTGACCTCCATCGCGGAGGCATGAAAAGCAGGGGTGAAATGTGAATACGAGCGACTGTGACGACCTTCTAATCACGTGACATGTTCATGTTGACAGTGGCACTGGGCAGTATAATAGTGAAATTTAGTCCCAATGTGGCACAATTACCCCGCCTTACAGATCACATGAACTTCTGAGCTCTGGCTTCCTTCCCCCCCCCCCCCCCCCCCCCTCTCCTCGTGTGTGTCGACACCTTGCTGTTTGAAGCGTCGCTGAGCCCGGGTGTTAAGTCGCAAAGCGCCACGCTTTTGCACCATTAACTACAGGGGAAGGTTGTACGCACTCAAGAGCCAAATTTCAAACTTATGCGTCGCAATGGCAGGCAATTACGGGTTTCGAAAAATGATCCTTTAATTTTGTTGCGCATACAATGGAATACATTGCGCAACACAATTAAAGGATTTAATTCTGGCCACAACTAATTCTTTTTGGGATTCCATTATGTATGGCGGAAAACCTCATCAACCTGGACAACGGTAATTAATTGGGTAACGCACTGAAGCCCATTATTTCCACGATTTGCTCTCTCTAACAGCGAAAACGGCGGAGTACGCCAAGGGCCATGGCGAGCGGGAACCCTCCATACATCTGAGCTTCGCTATCAAGGGAGCTGCTTGCTGACGTATGGCCAAAACAAAGGCGCTAACCAATTGGGCGACGTTTATCGTCGACGTCGGTCTTCGGCGCCTCACCTGAGGATGTATGCCATGCGCCCAAATGGAATATCGAGCGTGGTAGGAAATGGTGACAGGCTGAACTCGCTCTTTTCCTTAGGGGACAGCCCTCTGTGTCTGCGTTTGTGCAGACTAAGCGCTTTGCGCTATTCCTCCTTTTCCTGGATCTGTGGTAGGTTTATTGTCCTAACGCTTCGGTATACCTTCACGTTTGTTAGAACATTTTATGTGACTGACCACTAAGCTGCTACGAGAGTCAGTTACTCTCGGATGACTGCAAGACATAACGTGACAGCGCAGTGTGAGGACAAAGAAGAAGCCTTTTAGAGTCCTAGCGCTTTACCTGTGACCTTCGTCAAGTGTTGCTTCGAGGTGAGATGCCTGCCTAAGGCCACCTGTAGCTTTTTCGCAGTGAGAGGTCATGGAATGGGTCCTCCATGTCCGCACTGATTGGCGGTCTACGAGTATTAGCACTCTACGGCGCGTCATTATAATGGCCTGGCTATCAGCAGCATTAAACTAGAGACGCCACTTTGTAGCCCAGGCGCCTAAAACGACTGTAAGTTGCTGCTCCTTTTATTAGAGGTCGCGATTTCTGGCTGTCTGAATTGTAACAGGCATTCAGACCTGTAGGTTACACATTATGGAGAGCAACTTACTCCCATCGCACACGCGTCAGTCTGAGGAAACCTCAGTCGTGTGCCTACTGACACGTGTCTTATCTACAATTCCCTTAATCTTAAAACCCCCACCAAAACACTGTCATCAATATCGCTGAGTTAAACGACCTGTTGACGCCGATTTGACAACATTCCATTTACTGTACTTTAATCAAACAAACAAGATTATCCTTCGGAGCCTAATGACACTCGCTCTGCAACCGCACGCATTAATGTTTTCAACATTTTTTAATCGAGTTTTTCATTGCTGCTAAGTTCCTTACAGTCATCCATAATTTAAAATCGTTATCTGACTAGATAGTTTCAGCTCCATGAAGCAATGCCTTTTATTCCCTATCGCCCACCGCGCGTACACCCACGAACCTCTCGTTAAAAATTGAGCTGTCGCATCCTTAAATAGTACAATGGGGCTTCCCCGTCAGCGACGTTCAAAGATGCCAATAGGTATATTCGATCTTTCCGGACCAGGATCGATATCTGTACCGCCACACGCACATAACATTGACCTTTAGGCTTCGGATGTGGACTGTTAACCGCATATAACGAGTGCTGTATCCTATCTATCTTTGGGACGTCAGACGTGTGTAGAGGCAGTACAGCAGGGTGAGAAAACGGATTCCTGCGGGCACTCCGACTTGTATTCGCCTCACTCTTGACACGTCACATCCGGTGTGAGCACCGAAATTGCTTAATTAAGAAGGCACAAATTATTAAGAGTATTCACTATGGCGTGAAAAACTGAAAGAATCAAATCTCCATACAATGTAAGAAAAAAAAATTGATGAAACTGTCATTAAATCTCTGCCGTGGATATAAAGGCGAACAGTAGTTGCCCACAGAGTAGATCTAACGTCAATAAAAGAATGTTAAACGATGTGACATAGCTGTCTTGTATCGCCGAGACTACTGTGTCAAGACGACACGTTAACCTGGTTATTCATAAACTAGAAAATCTCTCTCCAAGTCACAACAACCCTCCATTGCACATATACGTAGTTCGATGCGTAAAACCTCTGCACAAGAAGGAAGCCACTCGTGATTTACGTTTACGTGGTTTCTGTGACCCAGTGGTCTTAACCGGGTCACCAAGGCCTTTCCGGAATCTAAGGAGGTCACAAGGGCAGGATATAACACAGGAACGCTAATATTTGTCGCCTGAAGCGCCAGCGGCCAGAGACGCAGTTTTCGCTACTCCTGACCTTGGCAGGTGCTTTGGTTCTTGGTGTGCGACACGATGCAGTGTCACTTCTCGGGTTGCAGCGGTACAGTAAACAGGTTCTGTCGCTGCTCCAGCCGCGTTCACATACCCCGCAACGCGAGTGACGAGACTATGCGAACGCATGTCTCCTTTCTATCACTAAGACTACTCTTCTCCAGTACCGAGAATCTTCTGAGTGTCTCCCTCTTCATGCCCAATGTCGAAATCAATACGAGTAACGACTTTGGAGTAAAGTCCTGACGTGCAGAATTTATATTTGTGGTAAACAATAAATACATGCGGTGTAACTATATTAGGAGGATCTTTAACTGGTATGCGCATTTTTATTTATATCGCCAAAGTTTCCTCTAATATATATGTAAAACATCTACGTTTCTCTCTTTCTTATATTCACAAGGGAAACTCCCCATCAAACACCCCTCAGATTTAGTAGTAGGATGGCCCAGTTGATAGCCCGTCAAAAATTGAACACAGATCAAATATGAAAACAGAAAGAAGATGTTCTGTACTGTGGGAAAAAAAGCAAAATAGGAACAGTGAGCGATCCAAGAACATGACGTGCAATAAAGAGCAGCCTGAAACAGCAACGGCGTCGTGGTTAAGTGGTCACGGTGTTTGACTGCAAGCAGGTGAGCTGCGTTCAAAACTTCCACGTGATGTCTGTTGTCTTTCTGTAGTCTTGGCAGTTGTCGTACGATACACTGGTTATAGAACATGAGTCATGAGGTAAGAATACGTTACCGTTGCAAGTAAATGTGACGAATAATGAGAGCAGGCAAGACACAATATAGACATCTCACAGAAATGAAAACACAAACGGGTGTGAACTACGTTACAACAAAGGAATTCAAGAGTCAAGACTTACAAAATGGAACGCAACGTTACAAAAATGATTTGACAGAGCACAGAGAAACTGTGTGATTGTGAAACTGTTGCATTCATTTGTTGCAGCTGATGCGACAAACTATTACGTGTTTTCATCATTTCTTTGCGACTTATCACATTCATACGAACACACAAATCGGGCAAAGAGGGATATCTCACTCACTCACAAGTCGTACAAATTAGGTGTGTCGGTAAGAGATTCCTATCATACGACACGTACTGTCACTAATGCCGTGTATGGCACACCCGACGTGTTTACCGGTGGAGGATTCGGTCATCAAAGGTTCTCATTCGAAAGCCACTTACTTTCGGCTGCTAACGGGGTAGTTGTGCAGAATCAGCTGTCATTATAGGTCCCTACTTCACATCTCGCTGTTGCAAACGGACGTTACACCAAGACACACACAAATTTGAATAAAGCGTACAGCGGAAAACGTAATTTCAGGAGGGAGATTTGAACACAACTCGCTCACTTGGCAGTCCAACACCGTAACCACCACTTAACCACGACGCCAATTCTCTCCACGGCTGCTCTATATTGTACTTCGTGTTCTTTGACCGTTCACTGTTTCTATTTTGCTTTCTTTTTTCACAGTACAGCGTGTTTTCAAGTTTTCCTACGTGGTGTTATACGTGACCACACCCAGTTATTCTTAATTGAGGATGAACTCTTAACGGAAATAATATTTGCTACCTAAATAAGATACTGTTGCCGACGTAAGCTGAGTAAACAAACAATACTGACGAGGGAAACTCACAATCGCACCCCTCGAAGAATTAATGGTCAGATAGCCCAGTGGATAGCGCGTCAAAAACAGAACACAGATCAAGCATGAAAAAGGAAGGAGTTACAGTATTGCATACAGGCAACACTAAATAATAAATTAACATCACAGGTGTTACGAACTGATGCGATAAGTCTGCGTAAGCCAGGAGTATTGATTCGCAGAGAGTACCGAGAAATGTGTGTGTCTCTCTCAGAGCTTGTTCAGGAACGCAATACTTCTTTTTAATTTGATGTTTAATACCGATGGCCGATCAGTATGAACATTTGTATCTTAATCTGTAATTTTATTTTATAATACTGTATGTATTGTGTAGCATTACGTAATTTACCTGATTTATTACCCTTTTTTAAGTATCATACGTTACGGAAATGGCACATGAAGCTAGTTGTGGAAGTAATGAATATTACCATAAAACAATGCAGTCAAGTTTCTCCATTTACAATTTCATGTACGTTTAGAACGTACTTTTAGTTATTTCATCAGATAACCATCGACACTGTACCTGAAGTTCGAAATTAGATGCTTTATCATCTGATATCTGTATCTGACAGATGTACGACAGATGTTTTCATAACTGCTTTATCACCAACACTGATTTCGTCGTCTGCAAGAGATAGTTCTTGGATTGTTAACAAATGAACGCGAGATCTGGGCTGTATGACGAAGCCAGCAGAACTGAACACCTTAAGTACGACAACAGCGTGCTGCGTTGCCAAGTTAGCTGTACAATAAACTCATTTTCCCGTTGTAGCATTTCTCGATTGTTTTCAACGGCCAGACGCAGTTTTCTCAGCAAGAATTAGTTTAGAAGATAAAAAAAGGCAACATCAGTAAGAAGTCCTCGTCTTCTGTCTCTTTTCAGAAACCATTCCTTTTTATTATTATCATCATTATAAATGATGTTCTATTGACAGTCGCTTACTTCCCTGTGTACGGTGTGTTACCAAACATCAAGTACAAATTACACCGCCGTCCGAAAAATTCGTGTCTCGTTCCAGTGCGAAATTTGCGCTTGTTCGTATTTGGAATCGATATGGCCATCCGGAACTCAATTTTCGAAAGCCATTGCTTCAGGAATCTGCGATTGGCGCCCACTAGGAAAAGATAGGTGCTGAACTCTGACAATGGTTTCGTAAATAGACGGAAAGATCTGGTATTCACACCCTAAAAGAGAAAATACTGGCCCTGTCTCGTTTTCTACTAGTCTCTCAACATAAAATTTATGGTTCACGATGCCAACTAGCCGTCATGACTTACGAACGTCTCGCACATAAAGCTACGAAGGCGATTAACTGTAGAAACATGTACTTTCTCGTTTTTATTAACTGGTATCTTTGGTTTCTGGATAGCTGTTGTAATTCAGCCAAGGAAACTGTAGGTTAAAGTTATTAACCTACGGAGAAATGCATATTCATAAAGCAAAACATTAAAAATGTAAGCGTCGCCGTATCAGCTACTTTCAGCGCAGGCAATAATGCACGTAAAATACTACGGTATCACGACGAGAGGCAAAACACCTGCACACTGGAAACACACTGAAAACTTTATTTCATTAACTTCTTTGAAAAACTGTCTTGGCCAACATTTAAGTCGTCAATGGGTACTAAATGGTCACATGCAATCTTAAATTTAAGTTGTAATTTAACTCCTCTAGCAGGTTTTAACTCCATGGCAGTATTCGTGTTTTTATTTGTGTTTACGTGAAGCAGTTTCCCACAATGACACCTACAATCTTATCTTTCCGTGCTCGTTTTTAATCTCACACTGTTTACTGTCGACAACTTCCACTGATAGCTGCATTCTGCGACCTCTTATCTGCTCTCCTGTCATACTCTTAGTTCGGTGATTCATTATGCAATATACCTGTAACAAATTTCCATGTACGGAACATCACTGCTCAGAATTCAATTAAAATTAAGGAGCATTCTACTGTTACAGGATACATCACGTTTCCTACCCGTTCAGAAATAGTATCAAAGGTAGTTTCGAAGCTGCTTTTCTACTCAAGATTCCCGTGGCGAAAAATATTAGCGAAACACTTTGCGGCTGAAAATGTACGTTCAACTCAACTACCAGTGAAGTACTTTGGGAATGTGACGATCTTGTTCGACGACGAAAAGGACCACAGAAGCAAGCAGACGCAGGGTTATCGGACCTTACGTGCTTATTACCGCCATTAGTGTCCTGCATAGCAAACAGACACGGGAAAGCTCTAATACATTGCGGCCACAGGACAGTGTTACATACGTCATCAGCACGCTTCGCGCATACAAAACCCCTTCTACTCGAAGTTCCACTGTTGGTAGGTTGGTTTGGGGAAGGAGACCAGACAGCGTGGACATCGGTCTCATCGGATTAGGGAAGGACGGGGAAGGAAGTCGGCCGTGCCCTTTCAGAGGAAGCATCCCGGCATTTGCCTGGAGTGATTTAGGGAAATCACGGAAAACCTAAATCAGGATGGCCGGACGCGGGATTGAACCGTCGTCCTCCCGAATGCGAGTCCAGTGCCTAATCACTGCGCCACCTCGCTCGGTGAAGTTCGACTGTTCTGCTCGAACCATTGTTATGATTATTTTTATTATGCGTATCCTACAAGTAAAATTAGGCACTACACAACTGGTAACGTATAATTTTGTACGTTTATGGAATACTGGGGAGTGTGTAGGTAGACAGCATGTGTGTAACACGAGGGGCACACAATCTTGATAGCTATCTTTTGAAACTCTTACATCTTTTTGAAGTACTCTCCCCGGCGTCCCAAGCACAGCTGTATCCGTTCAAACCATTTGGTAGGTCATTTAGCTAATCATCAAACGCATATATCAGTGTTTCAGGAGACTCAAATCGACGACAGTGGGCGATTTCTTTGGCTCTGGGAACATGAATATGTCACACCGTTACGCGGTGCATGTGATGTGTCTAGGCCCCAGACTTCTCAAGCAACGACTTCGTTATCGCCGCGTGGTGATCTCGTACGTTCGTCATTATAGACCAACACCGCAGACAGATCTCACTTTGTGGCTCCGTAAACTTTCCCGACGTAATAATTCATTGTATTCATATCGGGTCTCCAGCCGGAACATCTCGTTATCTGGACACAATATTTCGGCGGTCCACCTGGCCGCCATCTTCAGGTGAGTAGGCCGTCGCACTATCTCGCCGGAACTTATCAAACACGCCGCGGCGGATCCTTCATACAACGACCGTTGGACCACCACGCGAAAATAACCGCCCTCTAGCAACAGGCACAACAGCGCACCGGTGGTGAAAGCTCGTGAAAACGATAAATCAGAATCAAACACTAACTGACAGTTCGTGAAGCCCGAGACAAGGACCTTAATGTCAAACAGAACTGGGTTACAACTCCTACTTAAAGGATACCCCTAATCTCTGTTTATAACATTGTCAGCCGGATTTCAATAGCTTCTTTTACTACGCAGTCCCTGTACTACGACGCAGGGGCAACAACTTGTGTCTCATCGTAAAGCATTTTATGTCCTTCCGTAAGCCAATGTTCCGTCACCGCAGATTTTTCTGGCTGGAATAAACGCGTGTGGCGATGATGCTCCACGCAACGATCGTGGACCGTATGAATTGTTTGTCCAATATAGACCCTCCCGCAGTGACAGGGAATCTTGTAGACTCTGGGCTTGCTCAAACCTAAATCATCCTTTACTGAGCCCAGCTGTTAGTCCTGGCTCTGATTTCCGAGCGACAGTCGTCATTCCACCACGATACAGGCCGTCGTCTGAGGTGGTTACTAGACTGGGGGATGACTCTGTGGCTCACAAGTGATATGGGCCACAGTCTCCTGTGCATAATCCTCTTGTTCAAAAATAGCCTGTAGACTGTGCTGCAACCCATTTGCCCTTTGAATTATCCATCTTCATGGTCTCCTGTCGGCCACCGTCAAAGTCGGCAGACGGATACACACTTGGAAGTGGTCACTATAATGTAAAACTGTAACGACTTCCCAAAGAACTGAATCTAAAATTGCTGGGGAACAAAAAGGTCGACGACTGAAAGAAACCCTGTAGCTGTAGAAAAGTGTATCTTCTGACCCGAGCTCAGAAGGCAGATATTCTCAGAATGAACCGTTCGCTCGATCATTCGACCCCTGGAGCAAGTGGTAGCCGTGCTAGATAGCACATTGTGTGCACTGAAGTCTCCCACAAGGAGATGGGTGTGGCAGTGACCGGCAGAGTTCTGTATGCGTGTGCATCCAAAGCATCATGATATGGGGCATAAAAAGAACACACTGTGATGTTAAATGGTGCTAGAACTTTCATGGCCGCGGTAAGAGGAGCGCCATCTGTCATCAATGAGAACAGCCGTTCCACCTTTTGCCCTGCCTCCAATGGTATCAACGAACCTAGTAATTAACTTCATGGTTGGGATTCACAGTCATGTAATACTTTCTAAAAAGGCGTCACAGTCGCCACTGACATTGACTGTACGAGTTGTTTTCATTATTGCAGTTTCCGACTTAAAAGGCCGTTATGAAGTGGTGTACTGCAGCAGACCGATTTAGTACATGTCAGACTACAAAAATGTTCTCTTGACATGTCTTCATGTTGGGATTCATGTCAAAGATGGTAACATTGTTAAAAGGGTCAGATTGTTAAAAGGGACAGTCCGCTGAAAGGTTCAGATATGATGATGACGTGTGAACATGTGAGAAGCTTTAAAGTTCGACATGTGCACTTGATGACGGCACGCCGAAATAGCAATAATGAAAATAATTTCTACCGTCAATGGCGACTATAGCGTACTTTAAAAAGATTCTAACAATTATTTACTACATTTTTGTCATCTACCAAAATTTTGGTCGCTCTGGCTGATCTAAAAGATGCAATAAGCCTTTACTTGGTGGGTAACCACTGTGAACCAGTCCTTTAGAGCAAAGGGAGGACATGAAAGATTTATTCCCCAAGTTGCGTAAGCTAGTAAACGAGTACCTGACATTCCCACTGTCACCAGTGCTCTCCAAAGGTTTATTTACAAAGACAGGCAGCTCGCTGTCAAAGTCGAGTAGCAGATTATCGGCGAAACTACTGTATAAAATATTGTTTTTGAGTCACAGTAACGAGAAAGAAAAGGAAGTTTAGGCACGATTTCATGCATTTGCTTTTGGCTACAATTCAGCTGTTTTTCTGATAACCTGTTCCGTAATGTCATTTCAAACTCAATTTTTTTTTTTTTAAATTGTAATCTATACCTTCACAATATATAAAAGGCTGGTGTGTGCACGTTCTTAAAGACTTTTCTCCATGAGCACCCACTGTCAGCCACTTGTGGTTGTGCGGATACATAACCCTTGGTCTCATGCTGTTAGTAAGCGAGTTTGGTCGCGGTACTTGGCAGTGGGTGAGAATGGTGAGCAAAAAGCCGCGAAAGATGGAACAATACAGACTCTTAGGAAAAGGTACATACTCTGTGATTTACGAAGTTTACCGTAGATGTGAAATTCCGTTTTTGTTTCATTCGTCCGACATACTACGATGCCTGCGCAGTTGCGTCATTCGCACTTTAATAACGGCGTGTAATATCAAATAGATAAGCTTTTAACCTATCAGCGCGTTTTCGTCAACAACACTTTACCGACGATCAACAGAGGCACAGAAAAAATGCAGACAGACTCCAAGATAAAAATACACGTGACTAAGAAATGAATAATCTGAAGGTACACTGTAGTGATTTCGGGTAAAATTTTCCTTATTCTTCGTTAAAATGCTTTTCATAATGCAGCGCGTTATCGTCAATCACTTCGCTAGTGCCTAATAAAACAAACTGAAGTAATTTCTATTCCTTTCCAGGTCATTTGAAAACTATTACGTTAAGACGATATTACTAAACTAGCATTGGCCTCGTGGTGCTACAGTTCAATATATCTGCGTAACGCAATGTTAATGTCAGCATGGATGGAACCGTGTGAGAATTGTATAAGCGAGTATTTTCACTACTACGGTGAAGTTCGAAAGTCATTGCGAACATAGCTTTTTCTAAGAGAGCTAAGTGCTCCACATCGCCACCCACCACAGTGGGCATGAAACACGTTGAGGATTATCACCATTAATTTCATCGTGAATGAAACAATAAAAACATTTTCACGTATACGATAAAGCTCGTAAGTCATATATTATTTAGCTATACCGAAGAGGATTTATTGCTCCCTCTTTCGCGAATTTTTACCAACCATATTCACCCTCTGCGACGCACCGCGACCGAACTACTTTACCAACAAGGTACCTGCATTCATAATGTCTTCCATTTACGTCTGTATGCATCTCATATCTAGAATGGTACTCATGCTTTCTCCCATACCATATATTCTGACGCGGGCAACGCCGGATTTCTCAGCTAATATGTAAAAAAATAAAACTACTGTTTGATTCACCGCTCGTATAATTCTGTTTATTACTCGCTGAATCTCAATCTCTCTCTCTCTCTCTCTCTCTCTCTCTCTCTCTCTCTCTCTCTCTCTCTCTCTCTATCTGCCCTCATCTATCTACTTATCTTAGAAACAAGGAGGGGGCGACGAAAGCGAATAGAGCTCTAACCTGAAGGTATCGACTGTTTTCTTTCAATACTTTTCTTACTACGCTACTCGTGCGGAATTTAGCGGTGCTTTTCGTTAGATACCGTGTCCCTACCTACATCACTGCGTTCCGTTTCGACAGAGCTACACGACACTAGGGACAGCATTCACCATGCAGGAACAGCACATGAAGCGGCGACTCTACCTCGGCGTGTCGGGCCGGTCACGGCGGGGCACAGCACAGCTGTTTCCTCTTAGGCGGGCCTCCCCCTACAACCTGGCCTCGTCTCCTTTCCGCCCGCGAAGCACAACAGCCACTTCCCGCTTGCACGAGCAGCTGCCGCCTTCTCCGAAGAACTCACGCCGCTCTGTCGCTCCTATTCACGCCTTCACTCTCCCTCCAAGAAAACGGACGCCTCTGTCAGAAACCTACCTCCTCCAGGTCTACTTCGTAAGGCCCTCTTACGCGTCGTCACACAAGGGAAGGACAGACCCAACGGTTCACTGACTTTGCTCATCTTTCCCACGGTCGTCGTACGTACAAATAACAAATGCCGTTCTAGTACGATCCGCGCCTCAAGCGTTTTCCAAAAATCTAGCTTCAATGTTATACGCACCTTTTGCAATTCAGATGCGGGTCTACGGTTCGGTTCTCACGGGTGGGGAGAGGAGTGATAACGGTTTTTTACTCTCTCCTCACGCAAGTATAACTTGGCGTCATGCTGTCGTTTAGCGTACAACATGCATACGGTTTAATAATAATAAAGGTTATAATAAAACAATAATAGCAACAATACGGCTACACTGCCCGCATGAGTGCTACAAGACTGAGCTGAAGAACAATTCGTTAATTTCTCAATTAGACACCCTAGGAGGCGTGGTTATTTTTTCATTCATTTATTTGTTCTGCTTTTGGTTTCATGACCATACAACCAACGGCAGTTAAAACACATCAGCAATGAGTCTCAGTTTTGATTATTACTCACACCAAGGTGACATCTATAAAGATGACGGTAGCAGAGCGTACACAAGGTGCAGGGCAGTGCATGGCGGAGCCTTCTTTTCTACACAGGTGATTCATGTGAAAAGGCATCAGACGTGATTATGGAATTAGTAATTTTTGAACACGGACTGATAGTTGGAACTAGAAGCATGGGCATCCCACTTCGGAAATCGTTAGGGAATTCAATATTCCAGGAGCCACAGAGTCGAGAGTATGGCGAGGATACCACTTTTCAGCCTTCACCTCTCACCACTGACAACGCAGTGGCCGACGACTCATTTAATGACCAAGAGCAGCGGCGTTTGCTTAGAGTTGTCACTGCGCGAAATAACCGCACAAATCAATGTATGACGTGCGACGAACGTATCCGATAGGGCAGTGCGGCAAAATTTGGCGTTAATGGGCTACGGCGGAAGAAGACAGCAGCGCCTCTTCTGGCCTCGCGACCACACCTGTTGGAGCCTAGACAGCTGGAAAACAGTCGCCTGATCAGATGAGTCCCGGCTTCAGTTTGTAAGAGCTGATCGTAGGTTTCGAGTGTGGCGCAGGGCCCCACGACGTCATGGACCCCAGTTTTCAACAAGGCACTATGCAAGCTGGTGGTAGGTCCATAATGGTAAGGGTTTTGTTTATGTGGAATGGACTGGGTCCTCTGGTCCACTTGAACCGATCACCGACTGACTACCTGGAGACCATTTGCATTCATTCAACGGAGAAATTT
This sequence comes from Schistocerca americana, assembly GCF_021461395.2. Lineage (NCBI taxonomy): Eukaryota > Metazoa > Arthropoda > Insecta > Orthoptera > Acrididae > Schistocerca > Schistocerca americana. The sequence goes on from NC_060121.1 coordinate 570,382,316, forward strand.
GTATGACAATGCGCCGCATCACCGGGTCACAACTGTCTGTAATTGGTTTGAAGAACATTCTGGACAATTCGAGCGAATGATTTGGCCATCCAGTTCGTACACAAACTCCTGCACCTTCAACACTTTAGCAGATATGGACAGCTATAGAGGCAATATGGCTCATTATTTCTGCAGCGGACTTCCAACGACTTATTGTGTCCATGCCACGTGAAGCTACTTCAACACGTCAGTCAAAAGGAAGTCCAATATGATATTGGGTATCACCTAGTGTATATAGTAATTTAATTGCAGTTCTACCGAAAGTAGTGTAAATTTTATAAAATTGGTATGTATACATTACAGTTGTCTATGTGCAAAATTTAATTCAAAGTCAATTACAACAAAATGTTACTTTAACTAAATAAATGTCTACCAATTCCCTTCACTTCATGAGTCCCATGTGTCTTCCGATGAATTCGGTAAATGGGGTCCATCCTCCAGGCAATGCAATTCTTCCTTCCTGCTACGTCCCCTCGGATTGGCCGGTCTAGCCCATGGTCTTCTGTTACCGGCTTCCCTCTCCATCCTGCCCTACTCGTTGGATCTACATTTTGACGTGGGTGATTATTTGGACACTCCTAATTCCTTGAGAGCTGTGTACATCAGTTTATACGCCCTATCGTCAGTTGATGCCAAAAGAGAGGTAACGCAGAGTGTGGGTGGGGGTCTCTGTGCCTCATAGCATGCTTTTGATTTAATGTACCACCTATCCTATCTATAAAAGGAGCTGCCGATCAGTCCCAGGAGATGCAAATGTTTCTCAAAATGATGGTGACTGAATTTCATTCATGCAGTGGTTGTATAAAAACTTTTTTACACCGTGCGCTTCTCACACCAATTCGTTGACAGGATCACAAGATGTATTGCTCTTTATTGTTTCCCTTTCTCGTTAGTTCATCTGCTCCATTCCTGATCTCACCTCATTCGCATCGTCCTTTTAAATATTTGTATTAGTCCCTGTGCGGTACCGCTGGATGGCATGGCGTTTCTGAAGCTGCGCGTTGTTTAGCCAGTCGGTCAGCCTGTTCGTTGCCGCAGATGTCGCCGCGGCCTTTGACCCAAGTTAACGTTACTACTTTTTACTAGCTTTGTAGCCTACTGAATTGGTGCATTATTTCGTAACGACTGGGTTGTTGTGTCGCAGTGTAAAATGGTTCGCAAAGATGGTGACTGCTGTTCGGGAGTCCGTTAAGATAATTTTGCCCTCAGTGCTGTTTCCTGCGTTCTTAAGTGCTTCTAAAATGGCTACGCATGGGCACTGGCTAATTGTGTCGTTCACGACATTTCATCTGTCTGACGCATAAATCGCCGAGGTGGCATCAAAAAGTAAGTCTTGAGCGACCCCAGATGGGGTCTCCAAGCGAATCATACGACATGATCATTTCATTCATTCCTTAATGCCGTCCATGCCTATTGCAGCTGCATAATGACACGATTTATGTGCAATTGCTGACGAGAACAACAAATTATCATCATTATTGAATAAAAATCTCTCGGTGTACATGCCGCGTCAATTCAGGATAAAACTCCAAGCTTTCGACCACTACCACCATGGTCGTCGTCAGGGCTAAAACTGACTGTCGTGAACTAGCGAGGCTCCCACTTCTATATACAAAGGACGGCTTCCGATTGGCTGGAATACGTCATAGCAACAGCGATATAGTAAATGAAGAGTCAAGTGAAATGAACTTGAAAAGAGCATTTTAGAAAGGGATGAGCTGAGATCGGAGATTTGATACTGCAAGAAGAATTTGACAAAGCACTGAGAGACGTAAGTAAAAACAACGGCCATGGAGTAGACTACATTCACTCAGAATTACTAAGTCTTGGGAGAACCAGCCACGACATAACCATTCCACACTGTATGCAAGATACATCAGACAAGTGAGTTCTCAGAGTTCAAAAATAATGTAACAATTCCCATCCCAAGCAAGATTGGTGCTGATGATTGTAACATTATCGAACCAACAGTTGAATATATCATAGTTGAAAATTATTGACACGAATTATTTACAAAGAATGGAAGAACTGGTAGAAATCGATCTCTGGGAAGAACACTTTCGCTTTCGGAGAAACGTATATATAGATGAGGCAATATTTATCCTACGACTTACCCCAGAAGAAAGGTTGAAAAGAAGCAAACCTATGTTTATAGCATTTGTTGACGTAGAGAAAGCTTCTTGCAATGTTTACCGCAATATACTCTTCGAAATCCTGAAGAAGATAAAACACAGGGAGCGAACAGCTATCCACAATTTGTACAGAAACTAGACTGTGCTTGTAAGTGTCGACGGAGGTGAAGGGAAGCATTGGTTGGGAAAGGATTAAGACAATATTGTGACCTATCACCGATGTTATTCAGTCGGTACATTGAACAAGCAGTGTAAGAAACCAAAGAAAAAATTTGGAGTAGGAATTCAAGTTCAGGACGAAGACTTAAAATTTTGAGGTATGCATAGGACACCGTAATTCTGTCAAACGCAGAGGACTTTAAAGGGCAGCTGGACGGAATGGATACTGGTTTCAAAACAGAAAACGAGATAAACATCAACAGAAGTAAAATAAGTTAATGGAATGTTGTAAAATCGGAATATGGTGAAGGAATCAGATTAGGAAATGAGACACAAAGTAGTAGTTGAGTTTTGCTCTTTGGGCGGAAAAATAATTGGTAGTCGCCGAAGTAGAGAGGATACAAAATGACGGCAAGCAGTGGCAAGAAAAGCATTCTTGAAAACGAGGACTTCGTTAATATTTAATATAGATGTTAATGTTATGAAGCCTTTTCTGTAGATACTGGACTCGACTCAAGTGTAGCGTTGTACAGAAGTGAAATGTGGATCACAAGTAGTTTGAACAAGAATGGAGTAGAAGTTTTTAAAACGCTGCAGAAAAATACTGAAGATCAGATCGGTAGATGGATTTACAATTAATGAGGATGTACTTAATCGAATTGGAGAAAAAGAAATTTATAGCACAATTTTACTAAAAGAAGAGATTGGTGGACAGAACACATCCTCAAGCACCAAGGCATTCTCAATTTGGTAACTGTACGAAGACTGTGTGTGTGTGTGTGTGTGTGTGTGTGTGTGTGTGTGTGTGTGTGTGTGTGTATAACGGGGGGGGGGGGGGGGGGGGAAGGCAGCGAGGGAAGGGGGGGGAGGTTACAATGTACAGGGAGACAAAGTTTCGAATACAGTAAGGAGGTTCAAATGGATGTGCGTTGTAGTAGTTATTCAGAGATGATGAGGCTCGCACAGGACATTGCAAATAAGATCTCATTTAATAAACTGAAAATAACTCTGAATAAACAAGAGTTCAGTGACGTAGTTTTGTTTACTCGCATAAGGGAACTCGACATGAAATGCTGTGGAGGTATAGTCAGTCTGTAATCTGAAAAACGAGCAGCCCTCATGTTGCAGGAAACTGCCTTTCCCGGAAGAACATTACAATTGCCGTACAGGATGACTAACGACCAATTTCCCGTCTAGCCGAGTAGAACAGTGTGCAGAGATTTAAGTAGACTCTGTCCATATGCATTAATAGCGGTAGTATTATTACTAATATCTGCCTTCCAAGCAGTGTTAACGCATTTTCTGCAAAATAAACTCTCTTCGGACATCTGCTCACTGCCTCGCCTATTATTTGTAAAGCGCGGTGTGGAGTGTCAGTATAACTTTGTGAAACACACTGTAATTCCTTCTTGTGACTCAGAGGATTAGACAGAGTGGGGAATCATCTGCTGGAACTTCACTTTGCAGATCTACGAATGAGGGGTGTGCATGAACACAATCCGTCAACCTACGTTCACCTAAGCTTCTAATCCACCGATCTCCCCTTTCCACCCTGTTACACCACACACAATTTATCACTTCATACGGCTCTTCGGCGTTTACATGTTGTACACGCATTTAATACTTGTTTTTAACCCACTTTAGATAAACAATTTTATATTGTTAGAATAATGTTTTAGTAATCTCCGATTTTTTTCATCCCCTGCAAAGCGGAAACTATTAGTGCTTCAGAAAAAATGCATAGCACCGTTTTTTGTAGGAAATTTAATTTAGTTTAATTTTGTACTGGGAAACATTTTAGCTAGGAGCCACAGTTTTCGAGTTACTTGAGAAAAACATAGAAACGTGGTTTTAAACGCCACCCCTCTACCCCATCGCAACGCTCCCACCAGTTAGGATATTTAGTATGTTGTTCAGGACACTCTCTTCCAGCACTATGCAAAAATTTGCAGCTACACGATTTTTTCCCTTTATTTCTCCTCGTTGGCTCGGGTATAGTATGAACTTTTATTACAGAGCTGCTGTGACGAAGAAGTTTGTAGTTTTCGGGTAAGACACCTGAAGGGAGTCTACAGTATGAAGTCGTACGGGGACACTGTTTACCTAGTGTGTTTTTTAATGCCGCTCACAAACGCACGTGCTCGCCTCTGTAGAGTGGAAAGCAACGTTAATGTCGTAGACACCTGAATATCTCACTAGGTACATAATTCCGTGAAGTAGAAATACACACAACACCCCGCCACAAAAATGCCGCATCCCCGCAAATGGCTATGCGAGCGTATAAACGAAGGGAAATAGTTTCTTTCACTCGTTGCCTACCGCGTTTGCGAAGTCAGTTTCTTCATTTATTTCTTTTGTTGTTTCTTCCTCTCCTTGTAGAGTATTTTCCATTCTGTCTTCCCTTAGTCAACTTTGTGTGGTTTGCCGGCTCTACATGCGGATACACGATTCGTATCGGATTTGTTTTTGACAGCAGATACGGCCAGCCAGTGAACGTTCACCTTTACTTGACTGGAATGTTACCAATCAGGCCGAAATCCCAGCTCCGTGGGCAGGCCCTCGCTCAAGCAACCGAAACGAAGTTAAACGTGAAATTTGGAAATTGACGTATGTTAACATACAAACGCTTCTACCAAAATGTCAGCGCAACCGGATAAGACGCCAGACTAAGTGTTCCAGACTCATCATTTTTCTTTTGTCCTACTCTTCCGCCAAATACATATATCGCTCCGATGAATCACGTTTCTTCGGTTTCAGTTTAGTATTCAACAGGTTCGAAAAACTTTGAACTTCGCCTTCTTGAAAACGCTTGAGAAGTGCATCGTACAAAGCAGTATTTGTTACATCGAAGAATGTATCTTACTACAACTGCCAAAATCATTGAGTCCTTGCGTGTATGCTTCCGCTGCAACTCCCTCGTTGGAAATACGACCAGCCAATCAATATCCACAGAAAATTACATTAATGATACAACGCGGATTTTGAATGCGAAGTAGAGTAAGAATCTCCGATTATTGGAAGGACTGAAATAAAATCAGTATTACGCCCGCAGTTACGGCGATATTATTCATACGTCGTGACGACTGGATCTCGGAAAATCATCACCCCACGAGGTCCCAATTCCCGTTTCCAGGGTGCTGGTGATAGCCTCTTCCAACTTTTTCTATCCTTGAAACTTCCTGGCAGATTAAAACTGTGTGCCCGACCGAGACTCGAACTCGGGACCTTTGCCTTTCGCGGGCAAGTGCTCTAACAACTGAGCTACCGAAGCACGACTCATGCCCGGTACTCCACAGCTTTACTTCTGCCAGTACCTCGTCTCCTACCTTCCAAACTTTACAGAAGCTCTCCTGCGAACCAGGAAGTTTCATATCAGCGCACACTCCGCTGCAGAGTGAAAATCTCATTCTGGAAACATCCCCCAGGCTGTGGCTAAGCCATGTCTCCGCAATATCCTTTCTTTCAGGAGTGCTAGTTCTGCTTGGTTCGCAGGAGAGCTTCTGTAAAGTTTGGAAGGTAGGAGACGAGGTACTGGCAGAAGTAAAGCTGTGAGTACCGGGCGTGAGTCGTGCTTCGGTAGCTCAGTTGGTAGAGCACTTGCCCGCGAAAGGCAAAGGTCCCGAGTTCGAGTCTCGGTCGGGCACACAGTTTTAATCTGCCAGGAAGTTTCATATCAGCGCACACTCCGCTGCAGAGTGAAAATCTCATTCTTTTTCTATCCTTGTACAGCTGTTTCTCATGGACCTTATCCTTAGTGACAGCGGTTTCGGCGACGTCCTTAACTACGTCGATTCATCTTATCCTTGGCCGACCAACGAGTCTTTTCCATTTACAGCAATTTTAAGGAATTTCTTTGCTATCCTGGTTTCTTCCATCCGCTTCACATGACTACACCAACTCCATCTAGATTTGTGTGGTTTCTCCAGTACACTGCAATTTACACCTCCATCCATTCTGTTCCTTCCATTCCTTATCAAACCTTTGATGTTCGTCTCAGCACAGATCCAACAAATTTCGTTTCAGCAGCATGGGTTTGGTTATTCAGTCTGTACGGGCACGGGTCTCTAATGGGTAGGTCAAAATGGGAATGTAGTAGGCACTGAAGATATTTAATTTTGCCTCGTGTGGTATCTGGTTGTCCGAAAGGTGGTACCTTCCTTGACTGTAAAATTGGACAGCCTTGTGTGTACTGTTTACGACTCCACTTCGGGTTAAGTTTTTAGAACCTATCACACTGCCCTAACATAGGAAATGTTGCACATTCTCGAGAGGTCTTCCAGCTAGCTGTAACTCTGTTTGCCTTCATGGCTACAGTTTTTGTACTTTGAAGATTGCAGCACAGTCAGCAATCGTGATAATATATAAGAAACTATCAGCCTCGACTGTGGTAATGAAATCAACCTTTACCTAGGTTTCAGCCCAAATAATTGAGCCTTCTTCAGAAGATATACCTGAATCTATAATTTGTATAAGAGGGCATGGTCTAGAAATAAAACTAAAACAGCCTGAATAGGCGTAGTCACATTTTAAAAATGCGGTAAATAAGTACTAAGTCAACACCAAGACTTAAGTCTTCGTGTTGACTTAGTATTGAATTCCAAGTGAACCTCTCCGGCAATGAACAGCTTCTACCATCACTCCAGAACGGCTGAGGTGCCCACCTCCATTTCCCAACAGCACTGCAGTGAAACCACCCACCGGAGCGGAATAAAGGAGAGATCCCAACTGCCGGTCAGCAAAGAGCGAACTGGCTTCGCCGGAACACAGATTACGCAGCAAAAGTGAAGGTTTCTCTCCAAGAGAAACTTCACTTCTGGATGGCCACGAACCAACTATATCAAACAGGGAGCCTGCTGACCTTCGCCAAATGGCTTAAGGCTCTATTTTAGGATCAATACTAAAGATTGTTAATTTCCGCTCTTTTCACGTCCTACATGCTTGCTATACTTTCGCCCAAATGTACAATTTTGCTGTAATTACTTCGTCAGCATCAAACTCTAAATTTTCATCCCATTAATGGCTTTTATGTATAAGTTTCATAACAGATAGCTTGATGATGTTTAGTATCATAATGTCATTAAGTTTACTTTAATGAGATGTAACGTTTATACTAGTTAGTCCGTGGCATATGCTACTCTGGGTACTGCGACAATTTAAATCAACCATTTTCTCACTAAGCCAACTTGTTAGAATACTTTAATCATTTCTTGTAACTATAAAAAAATTAAGTTTACACATGGCCGGGTATCCCGGGAGCGAACAAAGCGACTAATTTATGTCGTGCAGGAAGGACTGGAATGATAGGAACATTTTCTCCATTGGATCGATCTGAGGTAAGGAAATGACACGAAGTTCATATTACATCTCGGCAAATAAATCCCTAAGCAGCTCATACAATGGTGATCTTCCTGCAATAAATCTACATACAAGTACCACACAGTGTGCCTGGCTGACAATAGCGACTTACTTCGTTTTTGTTCGCAAATGCTTTCGAAAGCCGTTCACTACTTTCCCAATCACTGCCCTGTGAAATAGACAAGTTACTGCTTCAAAGGGGAATCTGGCTGAATACAATTCAGAAAGCCAATAACTGTCAGTCAAATGGGACGATTGAATAAAATAAAACAATCAATTGCCTCCTCCCTCCTCCTGCCCAGCCTCTCTCTCCCGGGAAGAGAGGTTAACCTACTCTAAATACTGAAAATGCGTCACTTGAGCTACGCTGTACCGACACCCTACAGAAAATGAATTATGAGATCTTACGTGCGAGCTGTTTCGTGATACAGGAGTACGCAGGCTGACTTGCGGAATGTTACTTTGTAGCAAAAGGCCAGAGAAGTCGCGAATGGTGATACGGAGCGGTGTTTACCGGAGCCTTAAGCCGTCCTCGCACGAAACGTGTTTGCCATCGTGAAGTATGCTAGCTACACTTTGTTTCCAACGTCATTGGTACACATGCGGAAAGCTTGTACGTCACACGGAACGTGCTCCTCAACGTGATTTCCGACCGCGGCTCTCTCCTGCGGCTGTTGTCGGCTACATCTGGCGCATAAACTACAAATTTTGCTTGTGAAAATGGACGCTCATAAAATAGCTAATTTAGCTGTTTTAGCACTCTACAGAAATGAGCTGAGAAAATCGTGTAAAACATTAAGGACATCTCAATGGACTGAACAACGAACTGAACAACGAACTGTTGCTCATATTTTAAAAAGTTGCTTTGGCATTCCTTATGAGCCAGAAACTCCGGTCTAGCGCAGGTTATCTTTTCAAGTACCCGGATGAGCGCATGAGCTCACACTGTTTATTATGGTAACTGGCACTTTTTAAATAAAACAAAAACGCTGCTGCTCTTTCCTTTCACTGGGTCCACTACATAACAGTAAAATGTAGCCCCCCCCCTTTTCCACTTATTAACCCTGCTGTTTTGCCTGTAGTGTACACTGTACTGAATTGCGAGGGAATCTGCCAGTGACGTAGCTAATAATCTTGCAATTCATTGGTCGATGTTCCCTGGCACATTCACAAAATATGATAAGCTCACTCTTTAACAAATATCGTTCTCATTTGTAAGTAACACTAAATATTTCAGTATATGCTTCTCTTAAATTAATAACGAACTCTCAGCATCTTTCAGAGGACATGAAGGTAAATAAAAAATATTTGCAGGAAACAGTTCACAATCCGCACCCCTATCCACTACACTACAGGTAACACACACACACACACACACACACACACACACACACACACACACACACACACACACACGCGCGCGCGCGCGCGCGCGCGACACGAGTACCGCCAGCTTCTTATACAGATACGTCACTTCTTTCTATTACAATACATATGCAACATACAGTGTAAGAACTTGTAAATTACAGATTGCTGCGATCAGTCGCCCTTTTTTAATAGATTTCGGCTAGAAGCTAGCCATTCTCAGTGTACTATTATTTTCGCATTGACAATGGCTAGCTTCTAGCCTACATCTAGATCCGCACAATAAAATTTAAAAAGGACGACTGATCGCTGCAATCTATAATTTACAAGTCAATATAACAGTCGCTGAGTGCAACAGCTTTCTGAATGGAAGGTAACCTGACAAGTGTAAGATCTATTATTTTAAGCAAAACTATTTCATATGTATTTTAAATATACATTATTTTTAATAATATCTAATACTCGACGAAAATAAAAAGCACCAACACACACATTTCGCAATTCCCAAGAAAAGTACACATAACAAAATGACTCTGGTGAGGAGGACGGAAGAGTACTGTATCACAACTTACACCAGAAAATACTGTTAATACGATTATAACATCTTTCAATTATAGTTATTTAGTTTCTATTGCTCAACGTATTACATTTTTGTTACAGGTGACACAGCGATTATCATTATCTCTTTCAACTCACCTCTGACGCCGAACAAAACGTTCAAAATGGGTAACAATAAGAAACAACAGAATATGCTAGAGAAGAACGTCATGAAGTTGCTGGTCGATAGCCTTTTTTAAAAATACATATTACCTTAGTCCACGTCCCTGAAGGCTGTAACCACCGGTCCATCATTCTGAAATAAATCTAACCAAAAACTGGTCGATTTAGAGACTCTGTGTATGCCGGTGCCTTGAAATAGCGTATATTTATGGCACGTAAGTCATATAATACAAACCACAAAATACGGGCTTCAACTGCCAACGACATATTCCAATATGGCGTCTCCAAGCTCCCTCCAGAGGCAGAGCGGCAAAGCGCTGTGGATGGACAGCTTCCGTTATCAGGGCAAACAAATGTACTGTAGCTGCCGAGGAATTCTGTCATCCGTGTGTTTGGTTGATCGCGAGCAGCAGTCAGAATTCTCCTGTATAGTTGCCACCGCTAGGAAAGTTTCACGCCAGAACGGGCATATTTCAAGAGTTAAAGCCGTAACATACGAAGCATATGCGGCGTCATTTACTCCACGGCACATCCTTTTGCCCTATTACGTACGCAGGGTAGAACGATGTGACACGCTGCGAAATAAGAGAACGGCTTCATAACAGAAAGGAATGAAGGGAAATGCGTCTAGCAAGCCGTCACACCTGTCTTCGGTTTCCAAAGTTCAGTTGTCTCCTCATTCGAAGTCTACCATGAGAGGTACACTCCCTCTTCAGTACCGGTTCTACCGCGCAAGTGATGAAACACAAAGTACTGCAGTACACCGTCGACTTTATTTCAGATCCACCAGATACCCGAAACTAGTAAGGAAACGAAAGTGGACCTAGAGCACCACACAATATATAACGTAAAGCTGTCCTCAATCCGAAAGTTGGTTTGAACACCATGTTGCTTTGATAGGCAAGGTCCTATTGGAAATGTTTTGCCATTGCCTTCCTCCAACCTTTGAACTGATTCAGCCAGCCAGTTACAGAGGTACCTACAGTTTAATATGGACTTCAAAGAACGGTGCAAGTCGACATTTTCACAGTAAATTTCCAGAGATAAAGAAGTGGTAAGTAACAGGTAAAAATGAGAGGTTTGTTTGGAGATGGAAGCTCAGGCATTTTACCACTTCGCAACACTTGAGATTAAGAAAGATCAATAAATTTTCATGGCAATTGCCGCCTCTTTCTCATGTTTTCGTAATAGTGACAAATTTCTCTCATTTTTTCCCATCCTGTTCTTTCCATTTGCTCCCTATTATTATTATTAATGTAACGTGTCATTAAAGAGTTTCAGTTTGAAAGCGTTGCTGCAGCGTGTATGCAACGTAGCGCTACTCCCATGCCGGTATATGGACTACGGCGACGTTATTACCAAACTGCGTCCAAACTGGACCAACGCGCTATTACTCTTTTCTTGGCTGCCGAAGCACAAACACAGGTAGACATCCATCAGAAAATGAAGAACGTGTACAGGGCAGCATGTCTGTCGACCTCTGAGGCCAGTCTCAACCGGGGGCTGAAGTGGGTGACACTCGAGCACCCGCCCTATACTACTGATCTCTCCTCATGCGTTTACCACGCCTTCGGTCCCTTAAAAAAAGCCTTCGAGAGTCGACGATTCCTGTCGGACGAGGACGTGCAGAAACGTACTTTTTCACGCAGCAGGCCCTCTAACGGAAAGCTTTTGATCGCCTCATGTATTATTAACTACTATTGTTTATACCACTTCTGGCTTTTTCTTTTGGGATATTACATGGAGGCTCGCTTTAATAGTTCTTTCTGGAGAAATTGGTACACAAAATAATATAGTCTCTTAGAAAGAAAAAAAAGCAGAGCAACTCACACTGCCGGAAACTGTCAACTGGAGGCAAGAAAAGAGGTCACAAGTTTACACTTGGTATTTTAAGATATAATAAAAGTTTATGTCTTTTGTTTGAAAAATGTAATGTAAAAAAGTCCGTCTCAGTGACAAACTACCAATAAAGATAAAGTTATTTAACATGTCTATGTACAACAGAGAAATCTGTGTGTGTTTCCTGTTTAAGTCCAGCAGCACACACATCAGAAAAGAATGAGAAAAGGAAGTTTACGGTTTGACGGCCCTCATGTAGAGAGGCAGTTACAGATACGAGCACTAGTTTGTGTAGGAAACTGGATGTTTCCTTCTTGATGCAACCTTTTCGTATGTTGAGGCTGGATTTAGGACACAACAGCATAGTCATCAGTGCCCTTTCTGGATATCAATATATGCAGTTCGATGTTTGAATTGTGTCTGATCTGAAGGGGGAAATTTCTGTGGCAATTCCCCAGAAACATATACTTGCAGAATTCTTCAGATCCCTGACTATGTTGACACAAATATGTGGGCCGTATGTATTACAATCCAGCAATCACTTGGAGAAACGTCTTTATGACGCACTGCCTGCTATATGCACGGCTACCTACTTAAAACTAAGAAGAGGGACCGTGACACTTATTTAACACGTTCGCTGCCATCGACGCACCAGCGCGCCCGGCCGATACTGCTGCACACGCCGTGGACGCGCCTGCGCGGCGAGAGACTCAGCTGTTGCGGGGCACCACGGTTTAGCCGGGCACAGCCATTCGGTGTGGTTTATTGCGCAGGCACTCTAAGAACATATTGTTTTCAATTTTTACGGGTGGGGTTCGCGTTTTTTCACTACAGTTTTTCTCTGTTGTGGGACTGAAAGTGGAAAACAATCGTGGCACGCGGGCCCTTCTAAAACCAAGAAACGTAAAATACGGGCCACAATAAACGTACAAAAACTAACGGCTGCGGAATTATTACGAATATTAGAAGAAAGCGATTCGGAAACGGAGTTGGCCAGTGGGGAGGACGGGTGGGAATCAAGTGAAGAGTCTGACGGAGCCTAGTTTGCTTTAGATGAGACTGTAGAAATGGCTGTGAATCCAAGCGACAGGGAAAGGGCAGGAGTGGTAGCGTAGCTGATACATGTGTTGCATGGGAAAGCGAGCCAATGGGAATGGTAAATTGCCGTTTATAAAAAATGTAGGACTGCTCATTCAACTAAAGGGAAACACTTCCTCAGATTATTTTCGTCTTTTGCCAACGGGCGAATTTCTGTTAAAAAAATGCTTCAAATAGCTCTGAGCACTATGGGACTCAACTGCTGAGGTCATTAGTCCCCTAGAACTTAGAACTACTTAAACCTAACTAACCTAAGGACATCACAAACACCCATGCCCGAGGCAGGATTCGAACCTGCGACCGTAGCGGTCATGCGGTTCCAGACTGCAGCGCCTTTAACCGCACGGCCACTTCGGCCGGCGAATTTCTATTGAAAGTTGTAGAAGGAACAAATAGAAACGCAATTGAATTAGTCCTTTCTGCGGGAACCAAAGAACAATCACGAATAAATTGTTGGAAAAGTGTAACAGTTGGCGAATTGTTAGTGTTCTTGGAAGTTTTCCTGAGCATGGGAAATGTAAAGATGAGGAAGTTGCACGACTATTGGAAAAAGGGACCCTTTATTTCATGTGAAAGGAATTGCCGATAGTATTTCACGTAATTGTTTTCTTCCTATACTAAGTGCATTGCATTTTTCTGAAAATCCAAAACAGGGCGAACCAAAACCATCCGACAGGTTGTGTAAAATACGTCCAGTTATCGATGTTTTCAATGAATGGATGTGCCAAGTGCACTATCCTGAACGGGAACTGTCACTGGACGAATCAATGATCCTTTGGCGTGGAAGATTACTTCTATGCCAATATATCAAAAATAAAAAGCACAAATATGGCATAAAGCTATATATTTTGACAACTCCCACTGGAACGGTCCTAAAATTCGCGTATACACTGACATGCTGGACGATGCAGGAGGAAGAGGCCATGCGCAAAAAACTGTTCTTCATTTACTGGATTAAAAGTTGAATGCTGGTCAGCACATGTACATGGACAATTACTATAATAGCTTCGCATTGGCTAAGTTGCTCTTGGATAAGAGCACTCACTGCACGGGAATAGGGTGAATAGGAAGGATACACCCAAGGAAATACAGAAGGCAAAGCTACGAAAAGGTGAAGCAGTTGCCAGATTTGCGGAAGGAGTTATGACACGTTAGTTAGGGTGGTTTGCTACATTTCTAATGCATTTACAAATGAAATGGTTGAGGCTGAAAACAAAAGAGAGAAGAAGAAATCTAAGCCCTTGGCCATTGTAAACCGCAATAAATTTATGTGGGGAGTTGATCGGCACGATCAGATGTTATCATATTACCTCTTGGAACGTAAAACCATACGCTGGTACAAGAAACTTTTTATCCACGTTATTGAAATGATGCTGACAAACGCGCATGCCCTACACAATAAATATTCTGGCGCAAAAATGCCCCTCCAAGAATTCAGACTCAGTATTATAAGAGCACTATTGCCACAAAAGTAGGTAGAACGACCAATCAGAAATCCCCAACATGTTGCGGTAAAACGAGAATAAACTGGAAAATCAAAAACACCGAAAAAAATTGCCTGGTATGCCACTGACGCCTTAGTGCGCCCCAAAAAAAATTTGATTCACGAGAGTAAGTTTTATCTTTTATTCATAAAATAAATATATTTTATATTAATTTTCTCAATACAGTTCGAGATTCTATTAAAAAAGTAATTGGTTACATGGCAACGCAAGGCCAATTACAGTGGCAGCGAACGTGTTAATCCAGAAAACTTTAAAATTTGCCGACACCGTTACCTTATCAGCTAGGACGTTGGAGAGATCTATGTAACACGTTTAGTTAGAACATACTGTACTGAAAGTGGTATTCCACAAACTTTCTATGTTGGTGGGTCATCCCGCCAGAGGAGAAAACTGTGCGTTATGGCAATGTTCTATTGTCAACCTGGTGAGCACGATTTCCTTCCATCGGTGAGGCGGCTGGCAAGAGGTTCTCCACGCATGTGTAGACTTTGTTCGCAGTTGTTTTGTTTACACCTCCGCCCACTCATCTTCCTACTGACGCGTGATCTTTCTGTCTCGACGATTCTATCTGAGATGACTTATGGTCTCAGCGGGGCAAAAAAAAAAAAAAAAAAAAAAAAAAAAATGCTACTGGAGGGGGGTTTGATTCCCCCTCTCAAGATTCGGGGCCACTTTCTCAAGCCATTGAGGCGAGGAGCGCACACACAGTGTCGCAGCACAATGGATCCAACACACTGACATTCGTGGAAGCCGGGTTATGATTTAAAATTGAAGTGATCACTGAATAATTTTTTTTTTTTTTAATTTTGTCAAGCTTCAAAATAGAGAAGATGCTTCATCAAAGTACCAGGTTTCTAAAAGTGTTACTTCTGAGGAAAATTTTGGGAACCCCTGCTCTAAAGGCCCATTTCCTGTACCATCGGTTTAACAATCACTAGTCACAGCAAGCAATACTTCGATTTGCATTATCCTGTGAGAATTGACGAATCAGCTGCAGAAAACACATTATGCAAAACGGCACTGTAATATCCGTACACCTTTTTTTTCCTAACACTATTTCTTTTACGATTTCATAACTACAGCTCGACTACTGTGTGCTTGGGCGATGTGTGGAGGACCGTGTCGTGTCGTGCCGTGCCTCAGTGAAGAAAGAAAAGGAAGGAAGGAAGGGAGGGAGGGGAGGGAAGGGAAGAGAGGGAAGGGAAGGGAGGGAAGGTAGAATTTAACGTACTTCGACGATGAGGTCTTGAAACAGAGCACAAATTCCAATGAGATTTGGATGGAATGGGAAAAAGGGCGGGGAAGAAATACATCGTGTCCTATCAAAGACATCATTCCTGCACTTGCCTTAGCTATTTACGGCACGACGAGAAATTACATCTTCTCTGGCGGATATCTCAATCCATTTCACATGAATAATTTTCATTTTAGAAAAAGATAAGGTCACTTTATGAGATACGTGTAACACTGAGCGCCAATAGTACGTCACTCTATGAGAATGGATTCAGCCTCGAAATTAATTATCCATCCTTAAGTCGTTCATTCGAAGAAACTATGGCTCGTTTCCATGTTTTTTCACATACTGAAGCTTCTATGGCCTCTCTTGTTACTACGATATGTAACCTATGTCATTAAATGCAGCGTGGTTAGCCTACTACTCTGCTTTAAGAATAGTAATCCTCTTGCAGTCCAATCTATCGTTCCTTCCGCCAGTTCCAGAGCCATGCAAGTCCACAGTATAGTGCGCGGTTGGTCTCCAAGTAGCGTCTCGATAGCTGCAAGTAGTTCCAAGGTCCTTTAGCGAGAATTTCACCTCTCGGTTCGTGTATGTCAAGTACACCACGAGCACGCTGTGATCCGGGTCTTCGTGAAACACCTCTTCCGTGCCTTCAAGTGTTCTCCCATAAACCATGTGACTCCTGAAATAAAGTATACTGAGTAGGAAAGGCTTGGCCACTACGTAGGGGACTGTTTCCAAAATCAATCCCTCCCGCTTCAGGGAATGTGTGGACATCTCCTGACCACAGCACAAAAAAGCCACAAAACAAAAACGAGTGACAGGTCGCTAACTACTATAAATGCTGAGAGAGTGTTAACAGAACAGTCGTCTTTGTTAGAATCAAATTACTGATTAATCCAATGTAGTTACAATATGATTTACTACTGAATAAGTGCCAACAATAAACCAAATAAAATCTCTGTTGGTCCATCATGGCCTGAGGATATCAACTGGTGAGCAATTTTCATTGTCAATACTTTAAGATATTTTATTCTGCAAGCAACCAGTTGCAGCATTTCATTTTGCCATCTTCAGATCGCATATGCTTTTATCCAATTAAACGAAATTGTCGTATAGCGCCATGAATCACTGGATATCGTGAATTCCAATCGTTATACAATTGCTTCGATCGAAAACGTGACAGCAACTCTTAGAATAAAGCATACTGAGTAGAAATGAAGTTCCTGTCACGACTTCGATCGAATCAATTGTATAACGATTGGAATTCACGATATCCAGTGATTTATGGCGCTATACGACATGTTCGTTTAACTGGATAAAAGCGTATAGACCAGAAGATTGCAAAATGAAATGCCGAAACTGTTTGCTTGTATACGGCTGTTGGTGAAGTTTATTGACACTGAACAAAAAGCTATAAAGATGTCACGATTATTGGGATAACAATGGTAAATAACTACTCATTTATTATCTCCAAACAATGCTTAGAAAATGTCAAGACATGCGTTTCCCAGCGTTACGTTTTCCTGAGGGCTTTGTGATCTTTGTCTGAGTACTACTAATTCTTGAGGACAACAGTCCTCTCTAACGCAGGCAACCTGACTGGGGAAGGTTAAGACAGTGGCTAGTTAGTGCGTTCTCATATGGAACACACTGTACGCGGACCGCGGCCTTCCAGGAAGCGGGAGGAGGCCAGACCTCCCTTCCAGCCAGCCCGCTGCGGACAACCGGTCAACCGGCTTTCCACGAATGGACAGGCTTCCTTTCAAAGCAAAGCGCAGATTGCGTCAGAGGAGGCAGTTCTGCGCAGCTCTGACAACGCACACAACAACAAAAGTAGCTGCTTACGTTGAGATTGACAGAAGAGCGTAGTTCTTCCTCCCTCCCCCTCCCTGTCATATACTGAGAGGTAGATAAGTAAAAGGTAAAGTGCGTGGCGTACAGCACGTGATCCGCCTGCTGGCCTCGCTGTAGACAAGAGTACCGTCTTTCTTCGCCGGAGTATGAAGAAGAAGGTGGTGGGTCCGTCTTGTACACCGAACGGAAGATCCCTGGTACCGGTACTACTTCGACCAGCGTATAAATGCTCCTATCGGGGCACAAAAAAAGCAAATATGCTCCCGTTTATTAAAAGACAGCTACCTTTCTCTGCACTTTTAAAAATTTTCACAAAATTTTGTTATGCGAACATCTCACTCTCTTTTTACCGAGCAAGGTCCTCTAACTGTAACTCGCACTCGCTTACACACGCCAGCCTGTAGCTCTAAGTCATTCAACTTCCACTCATCCAGCCCAAGTAATTGTCATTATCTCTTTGTATCTCTCTAAATGTCACTGTCCCCTGTCTCTCAGCGACAGTCTCCTCCGATCTGTATTACTACTACTGCTGCTGCTGCTCCCCTCTCACTGTCACTGACTCCCCCTTGCTATTATCTATCTCACTCCTTCCCACTGTTGCTGTCACTTCTCACTGTCACTATCTTTCTCTTCCTCGTCGTCATTGTCATGGACTATCTCTCATTCTCACTGGTTCCACTTTTTCCTTCTCTTTATTCCTCTCCCAGTGGCACTGTCTCCTTCACTCTTTTCCTAGCACTGTTCCGTCACTTCAACAATGGCCCACTTCCACTGTGTCTCTCTTTCTCTCACACTGTCACTGTCTCCTTCACTCGTTCTATACCACAACCACTGCCTACTATCTTCCAGTGTTTATTATCTTTCCGTCTCTTTCCTACTGCCACTGTCTCCTCCTCTCTCAGCATAAAAAAGCATGAATATTTTCGCATGCCAAGATTTTTGGGATCATTTTTAAAGGTACTGAAGAAGGTAGAATGAGGCAGTTGGTACCCCACTTTCCAGTAAGAGTTTTCTAATAAACAGGAGCGCATTCGCCTTTTCGTGCTCCGATAGCAGCACTTTTCCGCTGATTCCCTTCTTTTTCCCTGCTACAGCAGAGCATGTCACTCATATGAAAATAACTTTACTTATTTTAAATTGAAATAACGCAAAGCTATATAATTTTACACCTCAGACCGGATTTTACGTGCACAAAAATTTTGTGCGCGCGCCAGTATAGCAACAACCACCACATGGTGTTCCCAGAACCCTTCTGATGACAATTGAAACACTTTACGGCACATTTTTCCGTGCTACGTCACTTCACAAACTACGTTTTCACCCTGCAAAGAATTTTACGTGGACCAGTAGTTTAACGTTGAACCTCTGTCTCTCGAAAACGGATAAAAATATCACCAAACATTTTCAAGACTGTTCGAGATAGGGATCTTACGAATATACAGCACAAATTTCAGCCATCTGCAGCGCAAATTTCAGTCATCTGCAGCGCATAGCTGTCTTGGAACCCGCGGCTCGGTTTTCAGGAACCGGGCGCGAACTAAATTGTGCCTCCATGAGCCCCTTAAGACGCACCGGAGACTACATCTAACGCAGAAAGATGCAACGGATCTGCACTATTCGCCTAAACTAGAGGAAATGTGTAATATTCAAACCTTGGCCCTGTACTGAATGATACTTACAGCAATACGATCCTTCTGTCGGGTATACACATGGTCCCTAGCCCACGGGCTTTCCGAAGCACTTGGCCCTAACTTTCTACCACCAATGTAACCAGAGGTTTGAACCCCGCAAGAATCTTGCTTTTATTCACGCCGTTGTTTTACTTCTGAAGTTCACTCTTCTGAATATACCCCAACCTTTTTAACGAGGACCATGTCACAAGATGCAACAACACAGCCATCTCATACTTCGTCCTTGCGACCTTTAATAACCCCCCTCATTAAGAAACAGCTGAATTGTCGTCACCCAACTACTCCATTACTAAGACAGTGACGCGATAAAACTTTGGAATAACCGTTCATAAACTGAACATTCACTGCATATTGGAGTCGGATTGAAGCTCATGAGATGTCTCTCGACGGCAGTTCCCTGTCTAGAGAGTCAAATGAACACATCACAGGGACCAATACGGACCGCGTAATTTCTAACCTATTGCTTGGAAAGAAGCACTGTTAAAGAAGTGGGAAGCCATGTTGACAGTTGACTGGAAAGAATGCAGTAGTGTAGAGATTGTAGAACGCACAGAATGAATCTTTAAAAGTTTAATACGTATTAAAAGTGAAATCATAATAAAACGATTGCAATGTTATTCTTGTTACCAAACCATGCCTGCCTACATCAGGGATAGAACCCTTCACTTCGAGCTTCCTATCTGCTATATTCCATCCATTGCACGTTCATTACCCTGTGTTTAATATACTAAAATATCACCATTGAGCGAGAATACGATCTTCCAATGAGTTTTGGTGTTTAATCAGTCCGAACCGTGGTAAGCACATATTACCACACAGTCCCAAGTAACTGTCAGGGAGACCACTTGGTGATGTCGTTTCCCCTCAGGGTTTCTCTTCCGATTTCTTGTTGTGCACTTTACCAAAGCTGTACGCTGTATCCATTCATTGAAGAGCGCCTTTCCTTGATTGTTTCGGGTGTTTCGAGTTGGGCGGTCAAGGATGCGGGTTTCCTAGTTGTCAGTAATTTTGTAACGTTGCTTTAGGTTAGCTTTATGACTGTGTCTTTGCACATGTTCTGATTAACAACAAGGCTACCATACTCTGTGTGAAAGTATAAAACGCTCGAGGATAACAATGGTCCGATATAGAAAACCCATGTAGTACCTTGGATTAGATGTTGAGCTAGCATAGCCTGTGTATTCTTGCCAATCGGCATCCTTCAGTTTGTTGATAATGGCGCGACTGGCTTGTGAATTAGTTTCCAAACGTTTCTGAGCCATCTTTATAGACGTTTCAAGCATTTCAATGAGGTGCGTGTAAAACGTCCGAGTCTCGTATATCCGAGATGCTTAAGTTTGGTGGAGATGCTTTTATTATGTTAATTACATACACTCTCACATGCAGTCCATCAAATGCTGTTTCAGTTTGTATGCGTGTCGAATTTAAAACATACTACTGGCTTCCAAAGAGGTGGCTTTCCAGGTACTGAATGCAGTTAACTTTCTGGATGATGTATTAGTTAACTGTTGCGTTCGATTTCCGCTCATGAAACGCTGGAACAGGTTGTTGTAAAACTTTAGTCTTGTCAATACTTAGTGACATGCCACAGTGAATACATTTACAATTGTATACTGAAAGAAAATATTGTTACGCCTGCTAAATTTGCCGGCAGGAGTGACCGGGCGGTTCTAGGCGCTACAGTCCGGAACCGCGCGACCGCTACGGTCGCAGGTTCGAATCTTGCCTCGGGCATGGATGTGTGTGATGTCCTTGGGTTAGTTAGGTTTAAGTAGTTCTAAGGTCTAGGGGACTGATGACCTCAGAAGTTAAGTCCCATAGTGCTCAGAGCCATTTGAACCATTTTTGAACCTGCTAAATTTGAGAGATACTTCTGTATGAAATGCAAGTAAATTCACTGTTTAGTTTTTGTAATATTAATAACAGATATTCATCATTTTGGCGTGCTAGTTCCGAACACAGCAGCCAATCGCGGAGAAGGACCACAATTTAAGCGGTACCGAATAAACCATCTGTCACCTGTACCTCACACTACATTACGTCATCTTCCCACCGTTGCTTTCTCAGCTGCTCTAAGAGCAGCTTCTTGTAGCTGAATACGATCGCTGTAAAGCCAGAAACATGTATTACAATATATCCTTGCATTTCTCCGCCTCAGCAACCAACTCCCTAGGCACACGTGGAGGACTTACACTGTAGTTTTCACGTAGACTCAACGCTGTGGTCTGGGGTCAAAACCTGTACTATCTCAACTACGTCAATTTGTTCCGACAGTAAAAAAGCGAAGGATAAGGTTAGTTTCAACAAGTGTTGACGAGCTGATACGTTCTTTTCAGTAGACAGCTGCGTTCCACGTCTGCTCAAAGCGCGGTACGTGCAGATTCACGCAGAGTCGCGTGAGACTTCGATAGCATCGCTAAACAAGGTGCGACCTCACTTCTAATTTTGTTTTCTACACCTACAAGGACATAGAGTCAGTTCAATAATTTCATCAGCAAACAGGCAGAAACATCGTTCTCTCTATTGAAAAATTACATAATAATTCTCCGAATGAAACAGAGGCGGTATTGCTCGTAGTAGTATGTACATCACATTCCAACTCTTTGCGAACGACAGTAACGACATCTGGGAAAAGAAAATTCTTTACGTTATTTGACATGTTTAGTGAAGGACATGTACTCAGTTTTAAACTTTCTCGCTTCTACTTCTTAACAGGTGTAGCTAGATTGCAAACAGTTGCGTATATTTGGTTTCTGAATATTTATTTCAAGGTTGCGTCCCGCTTACAGCTATGCCATGTATGACTGTGCACAGCATGTAGCTTGTTCTGTACCTACGAAGATAGCGTGTCCACATAAACTTTTGCGTTTGACAATGAGCTGAAGCTCAAAACTGCCTAGCAGTGTTTAATAAAATAATCAATCTAATCCAACAGCCTGGAGAAAATCATGTCACCCTTTGAATTTATCGAGGATGTGGTGTACAACCAGGAGCAGTTACATAAAAATTTAGCTAGAGCTGCACAATCAAATATTTTTGTTAATTAGAACTCGATCCCAACTATTCTCCACTTACCACTTCAAAATGCAAATGCCTCCCAGACGAATGAGTGAACTACATTGTCATACATTATCCTCTTGAAAACCTTCGGAAAAACTGATACGCAGAAACGTGGCCAGTAACTGACAAAGATAAATGTACGCTTTTCATACGCTTAGTTGATATTACATCACATCCATGTCAGTATTTATAAGGGGCGAACAAAATATTTCCATTTGAGGGCGTTGCTGCAGCGTATAGGCAACATTGGCAGCTCCGATGTGAGTACATAAGCAACGACATGCAGGCAGGGGATTAGTGTGGCATTCTTGTCTTTCCGACGTGCGTGCGGTAAATACGGAAACACAAACTATGGCAAAGTTAGTACCAAATGCCGAAGGATAAACACCGGAAGACATCCATCGGAGAATGAAGAATGTGTATGCAATTAAGGCGAAACATCCGGGAAAACCGCAAGTGCTGCTGCTCCTTCACGATAACGCACGTCCCCACATCATAAACGTCGTAACGCAGAAGTTACGCAAACTCACGTGGCAGACAGTCGAGCATCCGCCCTGTAGTCCTGATCTCTCTTCCCCCCCCCCCCCCCCCCCCCCCTCCCCATACGATTACCAGCCTTCAGTCCCTTAAAAAATGGCCTCGTAGGGCTGACGTTTCCTGTCGGGTGAGGCTGTGCAGCAGGAAGTTACGGATTTCTTCACGCAGCAGGGCACTGTGTTTTACCAAACGGGTATCTTCAACCTGGTGAGTCAGATGGATGACTGCTTCAATGCCATGGCGATTTTGCCAGATTGGCATACAGATTCTGGACTGCACGGTCTTTATGGAAAACTTTTCGATCGCTCCTTATATCTACTCTTCAGTAATTTAATAATTACCTTCAACTCATCCTCGCTTAGCTGCTGTAGCTGCATGTGTAAAAATGTCTCGAAACATCAGTTTTTTAAAAAGTTGTATAAACTTATGAAATAATGAATGTTATCATATTAAAAGCCCACATAACTGAGGAAAGTAAGTTATTCTCGTTTTAGTAAACACATAGGAGCAGCACGACAGAGTTTTCTGCTACAAATGAGGAAGTTTGGGAGCTATCACTGCCACTGTTATTTACTAACTACTCGAATAAAAATATTCAAGACATAACATCCAAAATATTGGTATAATGTGTTAGTGACACTGACTTCTAAAAAGGTTTCGTGGGTATGTGCAATCATAATTTGAAGCGTAACGGGGGGAATCGGTCGACCATGCTATTACAATTATAAACTGAATTATATTCTGAAATACTTTAGACACAACATCAAGTAGCTTTGTGATAAAGTGTATTTGGCATGTGGACGTTATGTTTACATTTTTCCATTTTCATATTCACTTTTACCGTATGTTGGCGTCCGGAATATGCAAATGGTCTAACAGAAATACTCCTCTCGTTTCTACTGTATCGATAATCATGTATTTGACTAGTTTAACTTCCCTGCTATATTGTTGATGCGTGGTTTATCACAGAAATTAAGTAGCATCTTCGAAAGTCTGCGTATCTTATTTCAGCTCTGCAACATATGTTACTATTCGTTATCCAAAAGGAGACTTCCAGAAGACGTATGCATCGGCATTTTTATGGTATTCGGTGTTACGGGAGAGGACGGTTCACAGCATTACTATACTGCATTGCTTTTTTTGCTGGTTTCTTCTACCGTCCCTTAGATATTTTAATGAAGCAATAAAATTTTCAGAAATTAAGTACTGTAGACATTGAGTGCGGTTCGAACCGGCATGCTTCCCATCCACGAGATAATGGAGGAAAGAGCATTCCTCTTTTCTTTTCTTTTTTTTTTTTTCAACCAATGCAGATGCCTTTTTTAAAAATTTAAGCACTGAGAAAGGTCGTGAGAATCTTCGAGTAAAAATTCACTCGCTCCAATGCCGAGAATCTCCTTGTTGATGCTGACAGCGCAATTCGGCGTTTTACAGTTTCTAAAGTAATTCTTGATTACAGAGACAGTTACCACCTACATCCACATAGATACTCCGCAATTCACCGTACGGCGCGTGGCGTAGGTTACCAGTGCCACTTCTAGTCTTTCTTTCCTGTTCCACTCGCAAACGGAGCGAGGTAAAATCGACTGTCTATACGCCCCCGCATGAGCCCTTATCTCTCGTATTTTATCTTCTTGGTAATAACGCGCAATGTACATTATTGGCCATTAAAATTGCTACACCAAGAAGAAATGCACATGATTAACGGGTATTCATTGGACAAATATATTATACTAGAACTGACATGAGATTACATTTTCACGCAATTAGGGTGCATAAATCCTGAGAAATTAGTACCCAGAACAACCACCTCTGGCCGTAATAACGGCCTTGATACGCCTGGGCATTGAGTCAAACAGAGTTTGGATGACGTGTACAGGTACAGCTGCCCACGCAGCTTCAACACGATACCACAGTTCATCAAGA
Organism: Schistocerca americana; assembly: GCF_021461395.2. Taxonomy (NCBI): domain Eukaryota; kingdom Metazoa; phylum Arthropoda; class Insecta; order Orthoptera; family Acrididae; genus Schistocerca; species Schistocerca americana. Next base: position 570,406,836 of record NC_060121.1, read on the forward strand.
GTAGTGACTGGCGTATTGTGACGAGCCAGTTGCTCGGCCACCATAGACCAGACGTTTTCAATTGGTGACAGATTTGGAGAATGTGCTGGCCAGGGCAGCAGTCGAACATTTTCTGTATCCAGAAAGGCCCGTATAGGACCTGCAACATGCGGTAGTGCATTATCCTACTGAAATGTAGGGTTTCGCAGGGATCGAATGAAGGGCAGAGCCACGGGTCGTAACACATCTGAAATGTAACGTCCACTGTTCAAATTGCCGTCAATGGTAACAAGAGGTGACCGAGACGTGTAACCAAAGGCACCCCATACCATCACGTCGGGTGATACGCCAGTATGGCGATGACGAATACACGCTTCCAATGTGCGTTCACCGCGATGTCGCCACACACGGATGCAACCATCATGATGCTGTAAACAGAACCTGGATTCATCTGAAAAAATGACGTTTTGCCGTTCGTGCACCCAGGTTCGTCGTTGAGTAAACCATCGCAGGCGCTCCTGCCTGTGATGCAGCGTCAAGGGTAACCGCAGCCATGGTCTCGGAGCTGATAGTCCATGCTGCTGCAAACGACGTCGAACTGTTCGTGCAGATGGTGGTTGTTTTGCAAACGTCCCCACCTGTTGACTCAGGGATCGAGACGTGGCTGCACGATCCGTTACAGCCATGCGGATAAGATACCTGTCATCTCGACTGCTAGTGATACGAGGCCGTTGGGATCCAGCACGGCGTTCCGTATTACCCTCCTGAACCCACCGAGCCCATATTCTGCTAACAGTCATTGGATCTCGACCAATACGAGCAGCAATGTCGCGATATGATAAACCGCAATCGCGATAGGCTACAATCCGACCTTTATCAAAGTCGGAAACGTGATGGTACGCATTTCTCCTCCTTACACGAGGCATCACAACAAAGTTTCACCAGGCAACGCCGGTCAACTGCTGTTTGTGTATGAGAAATCGGTTGGAAACTTTTCTCATGTCAGCACGTTGTAGGTGTCGCCACCGGCGACAACCTTGTGTGAATACTCTGAAAAGCTAATTATTTGCATATCACAGCATCTTCTTCCTTTCGGTTAAATTTCGCGTCTGTAGCACGTCATTTTCGTGGTGTAGCAATTTTAATGGCCAGTAGTGTATGATGGAGGCAGTAGAATCGTTTTGAACTCTGCCTAAAATGCTGGTTCCCCAAATTTCTCAATTGTGTTCCTCGAGCAGAATGTCGCCTTCCCTCCAAGAATTCTCATTTAAGTTCCAGCATCTTCACAACATTTACGTGTTGTTCGAACCTACCGGTAACATATCTAGCAGCCCGCCTCTGAATTACTTCGATGTCTTCCTTTAATCCGACCTGATATGGATCCCAAACACTCGAGCAGTACCAGAGAAAAGGACGCACTAGCGTCTTGGGTAGATGCAGTCTCCTTTACAGATGAACTACACTTTCCTAGAATTCTCTCAACAAACCGAAGTCGACCATTCGCCTTCCCTACCACAATCCTCAAAAGCTCGTTCAATTTCATATCGCTTTGCAACGTTACGCCCAGAAATTTAAACGATGTGCTTGTGTCAGGCAGGACACTACTAAGCTGTATCCGAACATAACGGGTTTGTTTTTCCTACTCATCCCCAGTAACTTACAGTTTCCTACATTGAGAGATACCATAGCTTCACTCGTCCTGGCGTTATGACGCACACTCCAGTCGTGATTTCAAAACCCGCAGCATGAAATGCCAACTTTCCAGTGGCTGCCGGTGAAGTAAATGTGTTCCGTCGGGTGAGCGCGCTGACTCAGCTTCGACCGGACAATGACACATCTCACCTAACTACGAAGACAACGCGGTACTAGATTATGTAGAGGATTCACAACAACGACACGGAGCGAATTAAGGTGTTAATCGGACCAAGCGTATCAGCGGGACATGAAATCATCGTGCAAAGAAAGCCTATATTGTTTAGTTTCGCAACGTTACAGCGATGATTTTAGTTTTTTTACTTCTCTTTCTGAAGTAACAGCCTATGCGTTTGTAAACGAGCTACAGTAAGGTCTATTAAGTTGTGACACCTACCAGGGCCAATGTTGCATATAACGTATCCCACAGCAACTGGAGAGGTGGCGTAATATAACCCGAGAGCGAACGCGAAGCCAGGGACGGCCTAATACTTGCTCACTGGGGAAGTACTTTAAAGTTTTTGCTGTGTTTACAGAGGCGAATGTTCTCAGCAACTGCCACAGCAATGTTAACACCACAATGCTACCGGCATCAAATTTCATTCTCCCGACAGTGGCTGTAGAGTATTTGTTGTTCATGGTTTCTCTTCCTCTAGACCTATGCTGATTAACAGAGGACGATGAAAAAAAGTCATCTGTCTACGGAACACTGAAATCCACGCTGTCACAGAACAAGAAACTTTTCCTCGGTGGAGCACCTCGATTAACACAAGCGCGGCTACCTATTCGCTTCAGAGCCAGGAACGGAGCAACGTTAACAGACGAAATCTCTTGACTCTGTGGATAACTGCGGAAGTGCCACACTAGAAGTCCAAAGGTACAATCTTCAATACCTTGACAATCCTAGGATTTTTACGACACTTATCGTTTCTTTCGTTTGTGACAATCACTCGTTTCACCATGGTTCGGAGTCCACATTTAGCTATTGGCCGCCTTGTAACTGGCTTAGCACCTCAGTTCAAAGGTTGGAAGATGCCAATGGGATAACATACCCATCAGGCTACGGCGAGTAAAATCCACGTTTGTGTCTTATGGCACGGGAACATGGAAATGGATGTCTTTAGAAGCTTTGTTCGAGAACAGCGTTGAGCGACGAGGTTGGGAAACACGGTTATACGATATGTTTTCGCGTTTCCTGCCCAGTTGCCTATTTCTTTTTTTGACACAATATTGCTCTGAGCAATGGTCTCAAATACACCCGCTGTCTGCTATGCAACCAGACGAGATGGTCAGCGTCGACAGCCAACAGACCCAAAGTGCTGGTGGGTTCCGCTGATCAAAGGTTTCTTTTTCTTTATTTTTTTATGACGGCCCTGTGTGGCCAACAGACAAGTTGTTTCAATATATAAATGAAATGATCGTATTGCATTATTGGCCAGGAGACCACGTCTGAGGTTGACGTAACCCCATCTTGGGTTCAGGAGCGTGGAAAATCGGCTAGTCGATGGAATGTAATAATACTGCACAATTAACCGTTATTTTGATATAGTTTTATCAGACAAGCAGTTTCGACGTTTCAATCACATCATCTTCATCTTCAGGCCTATACAATAAAGTTACAATACAGCAGATAAACACACAGTAGGATGTCACACAAAGTTTTAAATAAACGAAATAAATGATACATATTAATGCATATTGTACTGAAGTAAAATATGCAGGTTATAATGAAAGATATGCTATGAACGTATAACAGGATATGCATCCTTAAAGCAAGCACATCAATCACCTAACAGAAATAATAAAACAGTAATGTCAATGTAATGCAAACATCAGTCTTACACGCTCATTCTCTACAAATACGTGAGCGACAAGGCTCCGTTTTCGGCTATGTAGAATAAATATGAACAGAGTCAGGTTGACCTTTTTATTGAGGTTCGCACGTTAAAGGATGAATATGGATATACTGGTGACGCTGTCTCAGGTTACCACTATTACTTTTAGGCTTGTGTGTCACCCTAAATTCATGAGTTATTTCTTATCTGCGGACTCCCCTACAGGTTACAAGGTATCTCTACAGATAATACTTGACATGCTTCTGTTTTACTTGTAGTTGGTTCATATGTTTACACTATCTTGCTCTGATTCAGTTCAGCTGGTTTATGGCACTAATGTCTCTTTGATATTTATCATATTATGTAGTTCAAATGGTTCAAATGGCTCTGAGCACTATGGGACTTAACATCTATGGTCATCAGTCCCCTAGAACTTAGAACTACTTAAACCTAACTAACCTAAGGACAGCACACCACACCCAGCCATCACGAGGCAGAGAAAATCCCTGACCCCGCCGGGAATCGAACCCGGGAACCCGGGCGTGGGAAGCGAGAACGCTACCGCACGACCTATTATGTAGTACTGAGAGCTTTTCTAAATACGGCGTTTGTCAGTTATTAGCCATCATGGTTATTTTTCCAATGCAGTGATTAGTTTGTCACGTTGTTTCCAGCACGTTTAGCGTTTCTTACAATTACACTTTAGATATTTGACGCTATTCTTCATATTTGTTCTACGCATGAAACAAAAATAGATAGTTGTCGCTTATACTTTCACATATTTCTAGACAATAAATATATATGACTAATGTTTGCATACATTGGCACTACTACTAAGCCCTAAGCCGCGCGGTTTGAGGCGCTATGTCACGGACTGCGCGGCCACTCCCGCCGGAGGTTTGAGTCCTCCCGCGGGCGCGCGCCACCAAACAAAATTATGTAAAAATAAAATATAATATAATAATTTCAAAGCAAACCACATGAATTTTCAGTTGAAAAACAAATTCAGAAAGAAACCTAAGAAAGAAATCGAAACATTATAAAATTTACACAGATCACCACCTTCTAGTGGAATTACGTAAACGTGTAATATCGCTTACACACTGTCATCCAAACTGTCATGAGCGAAAATAAAGCACGCGCATCACTTCCGCAAAGATAGCCTTGGTCTTGTATAGGGCGCAGCTTACCTTATGGGGTAGAAAAGAAAGAGTATATGCTTCCTCCGTCTGCTACACACATTGGTAAAGAGAAAAAAGTATTTTGTCGGAAGCATACATGACGTCAAGTGTACTTGATCAAAACCCTGAAGCCTTGTAACGGGGAATATCCCCCTCATATATATATATATATATATATATATATATATATATATATATATATATGTGTGTGTGTGTGTGTGTGCGTGTTTTGTCCTTAGCATAAGTTAGTTTAATTAAATAGTGTGTAAGTCTAAGGACCGATGACCTTAGCGGTTTGGTCCCTTAGGAATTCATACGCATTTGAACATTTTATGTCCAAACCCTGAGGTTCCGACACGATATCAAGCAATCAAGCGAATGAATGTTCAACGGACACAAGAATAGTTTGGAAGTGCAAAACTTCATCTGAAGCGTTCTCGTGTATTCATTCGGGTGCCGTCGACCACTTGGACGACACTACCGGGCTAAATACTGGAGAACATATGAAAACCATGATATGCTGGGAAAGCCTAAAATCACGAAACTTCCGTTATCGTCTGGGCTTTTTCTAGTGTCTGCCTATTGCAATCAAACCTCTTTCCGACAGATTACGACTAAAGGAAACCTAATAAAGAAAAACAGACTTCTCATCCGTGGCAAGGTACTGTGCCATGTTGAGATTCCTGAACTGGGAAAGAACTGAACAGTATAGGTAGCTATCAAGATCCGTTTCTTAGGATATGGCATATAGATTAAAGATGTCGCAAATGTTTAATTTTTGGTTGACAACGATACTTCAGCCTGAGTATTACAAGACTTTATGAAAGACATACGGAAAAAAATTACGGAAAAAATATTGTAAAATTCAACAGATCAATTTGGGAAATTTAACGACGGCTATAGAGAACGCGTAGGTGAAAAGTCAACTACTATCATAGTAAGTTGAGAGACAAGCAACAGCATCCTTCTAGGTGACGTGATACCTCTGTGGAAGGACGACAGAAATGCCCAGACCCATACCTGGTTGCGTGTAGAAAGCAGGTTTATACTGGTTTCCACCTGACTTAACAACACGCGAGGTGAACACAAGGGAGATGATCCTGTCCTCGTTGCGAAGGAAAGAACGACGCAGTGTGACAGTCTGTGAGAGCTGACAGCATTCATGCATTGTCAGACGATAAAAGTATAAGGCGATAAATAGGCATGGAGTCAAAGGTTTCGTGCTGCGGTGAACACACCAAAGGACTGAGATAAACTTATCAGACACTAACTCATTCAGCATTAAACAGGTTTAACATATTTCAGTGTCCTTTTCGTTGGTGTTAGGCGTGTTGTCACGTCATTTCGATGTCTGCCGGGAGTATATAAAATATTTGACGTCTGGCAGTAGTGGTGACGACGGGTAGGGTTTAACGCTCGAATTGCTCTGTTTATGAAGGCGGAAGAAGCGAGACTGGACAAGGAGGACACATACTTGCTGCCGTACTTGAAAAGGAACGAGAAATAATCGGTCTTAATTATCATTTCAAGAAAGTACAGTTACATGGACTTTTTTGTTTGTTTTTTGTTTTACTAAGGGACGTAACCGCAGTCCTAACACACTGCAATCTCCGCATCACAGTCCTGCAGCTCGCCGCTAGAGGGCCCTCAATGAAACTGCGCAGCTCGAAAAAGCGGAGATGGGCTTCGCTGTTCTGATTTGGTTCATGCAGTGGAGCACTCGGGTACTGTGACATGGGGATTTTAATACATACCTGCAAACAACATTTAATTACGTAATTTTTTGAAGTGTTGGTTGAAATTTTACGACTGCAGTAGGAATGACCATGTTTATTGTGTCTGTACGATCGACGGATCGCCTAAGTTCATCTTCCACTGCACAGATAGTCATAATGACAGCGGCGATCAGATTGTGTTAATCGCTTATCACTGTCGGTGAACGTCGCACAAGCAACATTTTCTGTGAAGAGTTATTCGGAACAGTAGCTTCTAGATGACTGCCCTAACATACGTAAGAGAAACCGTAGTATTGTTGAATGTGTGACTGTAGGAAGATGTTCACCTATCACAAGCGAAGAGTTCATCAGACAACAAAAAACTCGAGGAAAAGGACGTGAGCCAGGCTCAAGTGATCATACATCGTTAAAAGAGTGAGAGCATACTTTTAATCATCATGTCTACATCTTAAAACATAATAACGGCAAGGCAGTAAGCAATGAACACGTAAGGCATTGCCTAATTTGAATTGCCTACTTTGTTCCATTTATTGGCATGGGACTGTCTTCATCGACCAGTAGATGTGATGTAGTGTTTATGGAGCCTTGTCAGCTGTGCACACATGCCATAAATCCTGTATAGGACAAACCGGCAGAAACTTCAACACTGGATACAAACAGCACACCAGAAACAGGGAAAACTATCCGTCCACATTCTTTCAACATATACAAACAGAAAAACACGACGCAAACTCCATAACCGAAGCGCTGGAAATCCTCCATATTATGCAAAGAGAGCAATCATAAACATGCTTGAAGAAAGCGATGTATATTCACGTACACACAATAACCCTCTAAATTTACTGAATGAACAAACTGACTTCAAGCACAAAATATGTATTGAAAACTTTACATACTAAGTAACACACATCCACAGTAACAATATAAACAGTGTACAACAATGTTGTAATACCAAGAATCCAACACAAATCATAAACCAAACAAAATTATGTAAAAATAAAAATAAAATAAAATATAATAATTTCAAAGCAAACCACATGAATTTTCAGTTGAAAAACAAATTCAGAAAGAAACCTAAGAAAGAAATCGAAACATTATAAAATTTACACAGATCACCACCTTCTAGTGGAATTACGTATACGTGTAATATCGCTTATACACTGTCATCCAAACTGTCATGAGCGAAAATAACGCATGAAAACTTACTATATCTGACAACCAGCTAACAGCACGTCCACAACGAACGTCCAAGTAACGTCTAAATACCAGCGGACAGCATACGGGAACATCGACGTTACACGTCAGGTAAGAAAACCAACCGAATGTGTAATACTTTTACGATTATAGTAACAATTTACAATATCAAGCCTATCACATTTATAAATGTATTTACAGAAACCTGACGATTATGCCGAAATGAGGTCATTGTGATTTACCCAATAAAACTCAAACAGCAGTGTAACTGGAATATCATTATCGTAATAATGCCGCTAAGGAACCAAAGTATCGCTTTGTTTCAGGACAGTCACTGGACACTCACAGGATGCAACGACAAACACACATATTGTCGCAAATAGCTAGCCTCTGAAGAGATTGGTTCACAACTTCTGCGGATGTGTATGAGACCATCCATACAATTAGATGCAAGCAAGCACTGACTAGAGTCTCACAAACCTAGACCCTATAGGCCTATACGTTACAGTAGAGCAAGGAAACCTTCAGTATTATATACGTGTGGTACATTCGCCGGTGCTTAATAAATTTCACGTGTGTGTGTGTGTGTGTGTGTGTGTGTGTGTGTGTGTGTGTGTTTCTATCACACAAACACATACATATATGAGGGGGATATTCCCCGTTACAAGGCTTCAGGGTATTGATCAAATACACTTGACGTCATGTAGGCTTCCGACAAAATACACAAAATACTTTTTTCTCTTTACCAATGTGTGTAGCAGACGGAGGAAGCATATACTCTTTCTTTTCTACCCCATAAGGTAAGCTGCGCCCTATACAAGACCAAGGCTATCTTTGCGGAAGTAACTGTCCTCTCGTAATGTCGGTTATCTTTCGGTAAGCACTACTAAACGACGAAGAAGTTACACGCACTAGAAGAGGAACTAGAATAAGCGTTCAAGCGGATTGCTGAGGTCAAATAGGGCAGCCGCCGTCAGCGCTCATCAGGTCATCAAGCCAAATTTCCGATACAATCAACTGCACAAATTGCCTCGGTCTATCGACGTCACATGGATCGTTCGGCTAGCGCGAAAGACCTTGCTGACGGATAACTGCAGATAACTGAGTCGAAAGCAGACATTAGGAGAGTCGTGGCTGTAGTACAATAACAACAGGAACCAGACAAGTATGGTTTAAAAAATTGCATTTAAATCAAACCATTATCGGTTTCCAACTAAAATTCATCTTCAGGTGGCATTTACATATTCTCTTGCTTTCATGATGGAGTGTCGTTTTGTCGTCGTAACTGGCTTTGTGCACTAAAAACAAACAAAAAAGGTTTTCATTCAAAATCGGCAAACTTGCAATTTTTTTTTCTTTTCGACCTCCGCAGAAACACGTATTTACTTTAAAGTTAATAAAATTTGAAATGTGGTGGAAACTTGCGTGATGTGTACTTACGTTTTGTAAAACGTCACACACGCTAATTTCAGAAAACTGAAATGAAGTACAAAGAAAGCAAATGCAGAACAAGAAGAAAGCGAGTTTCTGAAAGCCAAAAATTTGCGATGGCTGAAAGTGCAATCGCGTTACTTTAACAATTGCCTCTGCTAGCGACCAGGGAATAGCCTGTCGACTTTAAAACATGTAAAAAATAGTAACACCAAACACCAATGAAGAAATTTTCTAAACAACAGCAAAATGCGACTGGTGTAACATTTAAACTGCAGTGCTCTTTAAGACAGGAAACAAGTAACTGATAGATAACATCCACTGCGGAAGATAGTCACAAAAACAAACATACGTTTTGTTAGTCACGAGTACTAGTTTCTCCTATGTGCATTATCTTTACCACTATGCTCCTTGAAATTCGTGTGAATCACATGGTCAAATTAAACACATGTTCGAAGAAGAAATGAAACACCAAGGGAGTGGGAGTGTGTGTGTGTGTGTGTGTGTGTGTGTGTGTGTGTGTGTGTGTGTGTGTGTGTGTTTGTGCGGGTGAGACGATGTATTGGAACCTTTTTAAATCTCTGGCTTAGAACTTGGAAAGCGTCCGCGAAAAGAATTTATACTAGAGGCAGTGACATAGGTACTACACGCTAGGCAGCTTTTCGCTGTCACGCTTGCGCCTACTTGTAAGACCTGACGTCAATCAAGATCTCGGAAGTTCATGACGGAAGAACTGGGGCGACGTTCTGTGACACCTGTGCCTGCTCAGGTAGCAAACAGGAAACTGTGCTGAGGAGGTGAGCGCCCGAGGAGCACGAAACTGGAGCGTGATTTACGCGGGACTCAAACTGATTTAGCACCGACCTGGTAACGCGAGTACCGCGATAGTCACACACGCCACATGGGCTGCCCGGCAGCCTCGATGACTGCTTCCTTGTAAGGAAATCTCTGCAGGTTTCTCGGTCGTCGCCGAGACAGCAGTGAAGGCAAACATCACTGGCTAACTTCTAGGAACGTCCTCAACTGCCGTGAACAACGTTCCTACCAGTCCTCTAGAGGTAAGAAAGGAGCACCAGAACAGGCGTCAGAGGTTGCGGGGCGCTCATAAGCTCACGTGCTTCAAGCGGAAAGTGTACTGCGTGCGGTTGCCACACTATTCTTTGCTCTGAGAGTGTACCAGCAGGAATGGTCAGTATTCAGGGATATGACAGGAACGACCATACGAAGCACGAAGTGGTCTCGAAAATCAACACTTTAAGACCTATGACCACTTGTTCATCTTCGGTACAGTGAAGCACATTTCCTCTACTGATGAAGTGCACATAGCTCTTCAGGTATGCATTTTAGAGCCCATGTTTACTAGACACTTTTGCTTCGAATGATCGTTCCTGCCATACACCTGAATATTGAACATCCTCCTAGAACGCCCTGTATAAACTCCACAAGCTGCTGTGCCGTGCATAGCGGACGGTACACCGAACCAATGTTATCGGCTTTCTTTCCTGTTCCACTCGCTTACTGATTAAAGGAAAAACGATTATCTGTACCTCTCTGGATGCCTAATCTCTCTTACGTTATTCTCATCATCCCAATATGAGATGCACCGCCGGACAGCCTAAATTTATCCAACAGAGTTCCCCGAGGTCTACACCGGCTTCGTTCAAAAATTTCCATTCATATTCCCAGAGCATTTCTTCGACATTTTCAATGGGTTGCACTGACCTGTTAACGATCCTAAAAGCACGTCTCTGAATTCGCCACTGCTTTTTCTCACGCCTACCTCAGAAAATCTACAAACACGAAGAATACTCTAGAGCTGGTAGCACTAGCGTCCTACACACGATTTCCTTTGACGATACGTTTTATTTCCCCAGAACGCTTCCAACAAATCGAAGTCTTCCATTCCCCTTCCCTATACTGATTTTACGTGCTCTTCCCAGTTTATATCACAAGTTAGTACTAACTTTAAATACCCATACGACGCCACATTGTCTAGATGGTCACCACTAATACAGACTCTCCACACATTCTTCTTTCTGTCACAGGAACTATATTATTTTCATCCGCATTTAAAGAAAGCTGATATTCTTTACATCAAGTGGAAATTTATTTCCACGTCTTTCTGCAACAACAATGCTTTCCTGTAAGCAACCAAAACAGCATCGTCAGCAATCAATCTCAGTGTGCTGATCCTATAGATAATCGTTTGTGTATACTGAGAACATTAGAGGTGATATTACGCTTCCTTTGGGCAGGGGAGGGAGGGCGAGGGGGGTGGGACACAAGCTGTTACTATCGTTTCTGTGGAACATCCGCTGTCCAACATAACGTAAGCAACTTCTCTTTCAACAGGGGGAGCGTCATAGCATGATTATAGAAGTCGAGTGTATTATCACTTTAGGTATTTAACAAAGAGAAACGTGTTTCTTGTTGTTACAGGAAAGGACTTACAGCGTTCGACTGTATTGATCTCTTACAAAACAGGAAGGAATCTTCTCGGTAAGACCGCGACCACTGATTTCTGCTAATACACTAGTCATAAGTACTACGTGCATAAGTACTACTAAAATCTGACCGACTGCATAGAAAACAGTTTTGCGAATTCAAAGAAACGAAGAAAATTGAAGTAAATGAAAATAATATGTAATGTGTTTTCCATCACTTACGTCATCCTGACACGTTATAGTCGTAGAAGGACCGTTACGATCTATAATTTAAAGTTTTCCTTGTAGTCATTTTTCTCGGAAATGATGTAGGCACTTGAATACTGGCTGTAGCTTAAGTTGAAGCAGGATTTTTTCCATCGATTTTTCAGTCGCACTTTGTATAAACTAACGTTCGACGCATGCACTTCTCATCTGATGATGTCCTGCTCTCATCACTTCAACGCAAACTCTGTGTCTTGTTACCATAACAAAGAACATTTCCTGCCAAAGTTTTGCGTAAACCGAGGCGAGTGTGTTTTGGCTTCACTGCCTTATTTATTACTCCTATATTACACTTCAGTCCGCAGCTCGTGGTCGTGCGGTAGCGTTCTCGCTTCCCACGCCCGGGTTCCCGGGTTCTATTCCCGGCGGGGTCAGGGATTTTCTCTGCCTCGTGATGACTGGGTGTTGTGTGCTGTCCTTAGGTTAGTTAGGTTTAAGTAGTTCTAAGTTCTAGGGGACTGATGACCATACATGTTAAGTCCCATAGTGCTCAGAGCCATTTGAACCATCTTACGGGGCGGGGGGTACTGTACACCACTTTAAGGCGGCAAGTTGCGAACAGTTTTTTCCCTTTATTCCATATTCATCCCAACATTTGTATTAGTATCAGCGGTGACTATTTTGAGGAAGCCTTATCCTTTTGTTTTGAACACAAATATGCTTTCCTGAACCATCCTTACTATCAACGCTTGTTGAGAAACAATCACTTCGTTGCGTTTGGCAGAATACACGACGCACGGGTAACTACTTAAGTGTACAGTAATGGTACTAGAGTCGCCTAACCGTTCCGCAAATATCAAGAACTGTCGCCAGCTAAAAGCACCACAGATTAAAATGTTCAGTAGTTTTGAGCGATTCTCGCCCTTATCTTGCATGCGTTTGTAAGTTTTACTCGTTATTCTGTTACGAGTACATGTTGAGTAATTCTTAAGTATCCTTGTGGCTAAATTGTTCCCCACGTATTGAAAAACAGCCTTTCTCCTACCTACTGATGCTGATTATGGGTTAAACGAGATTACCTGTCTACGGTCGTCAGCGTCCTATACACCTGCCCTCCAAGACGGAATCTGTACACCCCACCGGTGTGGGTCTACAGCAAACTCTATGCGCACGTGTGAGAAGGTGTTCAAAATGTTTGGTAGCGCGTATCTGAGGCGAGTAGGCCCACCAGCTCGGTAGAAAACCGCCTAAAAACTACATCCATGCTGCCGCCACATTAGCCCTTGTCGTTAATCAGCCCGGCGGATTCGAACCGGGGCTGGCGCGTCACCCTGTCCCAAATACAGGTGATTTAAGGCGCACGGCTATCCGTGTGACTTTCACATTAATTCAGCAGTATTTACAGGGGCAAACCGAATCACCACTACCGGATGAAACTATGTGAACTACGAAGCGAAAATTGTGAGAGAGATGATGATATCTACCGTAACCTTGAACACAGGACTCAAGTCAATCTATGTACAAATTTTCCCGACTCTTATGTTTTGTAAGTGTTGGGAATGATGGAAGGAATCTCACTATCATCACAGGAAAAACGTCTTACTGGAAGCTGTTTGTTAACTTTCTCTTACGTTTGTCGTCTGAAAATCTGCCTGAGTGTACACTTCTATCAACAGCCAACTTTCCCTCTCAAATAGAGCACGAGAAGTATCGCCGGCCGAAGTGGCCGTGCGGTTAAAGGCGCTGCAGTCTAGAAACGCAAGACCGCTACGGTCGAAGGTTCGAATCCTGCCTCGGGCATGGATGTTTGTGATGTCCTTAGGTTAGTTAGGTTGAACTAGTTCTAAGTTCTAGGGGACTAATGACCTCAGCAGTTGAGTCCCATAGTGCTCAGAGCCATTTGAACCATTTTTGAACGAGAAGTATCATGGTGTTGTCGAATTCAGTTGGGTGATGCCGAGGGAATTAGTTTAGGAAAAGCTACAAAAGCAATAGACGAGTTTTGTTATTAAAAAAAAAATCCCGGCTATGGCAGAAGTAAAGAGAATATAAAATACAAACTTGCAATAGCATGAAAATCTTTACAGAAAAAGACAAATATATTTAACAGCGAATATAAATGTGTTAGGAAGACTTTTGCGAAAGTATGTCTACAGTATAGCCTCATATGGAAGTGACTAGTGTACGATGAACAGTAAAGACAAAAAGAGAAAAGAATCTTTTGAGCTGTGGTGACACAGAAGAATGCTGGTGATTAGATAGGTCGATAGGAGAATTAATAACAGGTACTGTATCGTGCTCGGGAATAGAACAAAAATTTGTGGCACACCTTGACTACAAGAACGGATACGTTGATAGGGTGTATACTGAGGCATCAAGGAATTGTTAATTTGATAATGGAAGAAAGTGAGTAGGGTGAAATTTACAAATGGAGACCACGGCTTTTCTGCAATCAACAGATTCAAGTGAATGTAGGTTGTGTAGTTACGCAGATATTACGAAATTTACAGAGGATATAATGGTGTAAGGATCTGCATGAAACCGTCCGTTAACCGTAAACCCCAAAACGCGCGCGCGCTAACACACACACACACACACACACACACACACACACACACACACACACACACACACACTTATGACACACGACGTCTTTGTTGTTGCAGGTCCCAGTGCGGTTTCTTTAGCATTATCAGGAGCTCTCACTCTGATTAAACAGACTTGCAGTGAACCGCACAGTTGCTGTTTGAACCTCTACTGTAGATACTGTTCCGCAAGCATTTCTGGCAAGGAAAAAAATAATTCATATTTATCGCACCGGAGATTTGAGTGTCTTTTTTTCTTTTTAGAACTCTACCAAAGATTCTGTAACTTCAATTACATGCCCATTTCATTTTAAATCGCTTCACAACAGGCAATAACTTATATTAATGTTGTTCTCTGATATGTAAATGGTTGTGGATGCTGCTGCAGCGTCGGGTCTTGTCCTGTCACGGAGAAAAAACAGAATGAGAGTATCACAGCTGTATCTGTGGGCTCCATCACCGAATGCTGCGATTTTATACTTCTGTTGTTTATACTTTTATTTGTGATAAGACTATATCCTTGTTAATGTCGCTCTCTAGCTCAAAAAGTATGATTGTAAAAGATTACGATTTTTTAAACTGTTTCGTCAAATCGACATGACTGCGACGAATGTGAATCGAGTTCCGTTTATCGCCTTACAGATACTACTGTTCATAACATGTTTTGCATACTGAAGTCATGAACAACAGTGTCTGGTAACGGCATTTGTATCTAAAAGCAATCTGTAGTTTATTTCATCATCTGCGATACAACAAAAGGAAAGGTTACGTTATTGGCTGGATGTGTAAGCATTGAAGGTGAATCAATTATCATCACAGTCACGTACTGCCAACTTCCCTGCAGGGGAGACGAAATCATCTTTCGCTGCAACGGTCGTGCTGCAGCTCCAGTCTGCTATTTTTGAAAACGTTATCAAGAAAAGGTGCTTGCTACATACTGAGCTTGTGAGGTCTCTGCCTTATTAATAGGCTAGTTCACTGGGAGAATCAGATTAGGAAATGAGACACTAAGTAGAAGATGAATTTGTTAACTTCTAAAGTAAAATCGTCATTTAGATTCGTTTAGTGATATCAACACATGCAAATATGCTTGGGCAGTATCGTATCAAACAATCATAATTCTGTGTGCTGTTGTCAACCTAACATATAACACACAATGAAAAAATTTAAAGGCGGGCTATGAATCAATTCCAGTCTTTAGGTATCTCTTACCTATCAACCATGTACATTTTGTCGTTTTCACAACGTTGATGCAGCACTCCACGTTGTCTATCCTGTTCAACCCCCTTCAAATCTGCACAACTACAATTTTCACCTCCCCACACTTCCCTTCATTACCAAAGTTCAATCAACATTTGCCATCTTAGGTTTTCTTTATTTGTAAATGGTGTGTAATTTTCACTGAACTGTATGTTGACGAAACTTACATTTCTACTTGTATGAAAGTAGGCTTCAAGCCGGAACTGTAGAAGCACAAAAAAAGGTTACAAATTCAGCAAGCTGTCTAATGAAGTTCGCATTTACAATATTCTCAATGGCTGAGGACCTGCAAGCAACAAAACTGTCAATTCACTAATGCCTCATGATGTGCTCCGCCAACCACTGCTTTCTTGTAATGCTGCGCCAGTAGTTTTCCCCCTCAATTCGATTCAGAACTACGTCATTAGTTATTCGAACTGTCCATCTAAATTTCTACATTCTTCTGTTCTCTTGTCCTCTGAACTGTTTATCTTCTACTTTTCACTTTCGTATGTGGTTATAAGCCAGACAAATAACTTCAGAAAATAGTTCGTAACACTTAAATTTGTGTTCGATGTGAACGAATTTGTTCTCAGAGACGTTTTTACTGCTATTACCAGTTTGGAATTTATTCTCGTATCATCCGTACTTCGTCCACTGTCAGTTGCTTTGCTGCCCAAACAGCAGAATTCGTCCACTTCAAATGGTTCAAATGGATCTAAGCAGTTGGGACTTAACATCTGAGGTCATCAGTCCCCTAGAACTTAGAACTACTTAAACCTAACTAACCTACTGACATCACACACATCCATGCCCGAGGCAGAGCTCGAACCTGCGACCGTAGCAGCAGCGCGGTTCCAGACTGAAGAGCCTAGAACCGCTCGGCCACAGCGGCCGGCAATTGGTCCACTACTTTCAGTGCTTCATTACTTAATCTATGAGGACGTGCTGAAAAATAATGCCTCCGAAAATATATGAAAACTACGGATATTTTCAATTAAAACAGACTTTATTAACAGTTTACATCTTTATTCTGCATATCTACATATTTATTGCTCAACATAGTCACCCTGGTGACGAACATACTTGTCCTAACGAGAGACCAGTTAATTGATACAGTCACTGTTGAAATGTTGATTTTGTTGATGGACGTCTGCTTGCACTGCTTCATCATTACCAAGGTGAAGACCTCAAAGGTGTTTTTTATGTTTTGGAAACAAACGATAATCCGATGGGACCTGCCGGCCGGAGTGGCCATGCAGGTTCTACCCGCTAAAGTCTGTGGCCGAGCGACCACTACGGTCGCAGGTTCGAATCCTGCCTCGCGCATGGATGTGTGTGATGTCCTTTGGGTAGTTTGGTTAAATTAGTTCTAAGTTCTAGGCGACTGATGACCTCAGAAGTTAAGTCGCATAGTGCTCAGAGCCATTTGAACCATTTGAACTGATGGGACCAAGTCGGGACTGTATGGATGATGATCGATGTCCGCGAACCCAAGACGTCGGATTGTTACACGTATCGCAGTGATCGTGAATGGTCTGGCATTGTCACGCTGAAATAGAGAGTGCTGTATGTGTGGACGAATTCTTCGAATTCGAAACTCGATTAGAGCAGGCTGTTTCTCCCACGCCGAAATAGCTACGTTACACACCGCCATGTTACACACTACAATTTGGAGCCGTCTAGCGGCAGCAGTAAGCAAATATTAGATATGAAGAATAATGATGTAGAATGTTGAAACGTTTGTTATATTTAAAGAACTGTAAGTGCTTTAACAAAATATTCGGCGAGATTACCGTTCTGCACGCCCTCGTAATTCCTCCAGCAGCGCCTCATTTAATTCGGCTACATTCCGTTACCCTTGTTTTACTTCCGTTGATGTTCATCTTCTAATCTCTTTTCTGGACATTAGACACTGATCCCATTCAACTAATGTTCTCGGTCATTTGTCGTCTTTTACAGAATTAAGATGTCATCGACAAACTCAAGACATTTCATTCTACTCGTTACTTCACATGCAACATGAAAACAGAAGTTACTTTCCTGATAGCTGTCGCATTTACTTCCGATGTTAGAATTCGCTGAAGCTGCAAGCTCGTAACTACAAAACAGCCTTAGCACCTGCGAACAGTAGGAATCTCTGCGCACTTCCACGAGGCACGTGCGACCTCACATTTCTTGGCATTATCGATTCTCCGTAACTACGTACTCGTCTCCTTGACATTCTACGTAGTACCATTCCACTTGACTACTCAGCATGTGCTCTCCACGCTGAGTAAAGAAATGACTCAGGCGCTCCGTTCCACAGTAAGGAGTTTAAGCCGGGTGTCATTTCGTTGGCGTCAGTGTCCGCTCGCTAGGGCTGGCTCACGCCGTGGACGTCCACTGTGCAGGTCGCCCATGGGCGGGTCCAGGCTGGCAAAAAAGAGCTCCTCCCGTTAGCTGCCGCAGCTGTCCGCGCAACTGCGGGCGCGCGTGACGTCCCACCAGCCCCGCAGCTCACGCTCGCAACACGGACGGCAGCAACATGCATGGGGCACGCCAGCTGCAAGACTTCCAACCATTAAAGTCAGTTCGCGTTGCTCAATGGACCGAAGACTGATATTTACAGTCCTGTTGACGATGAATATCCACTGAAGCGCCAAAGAACCTGGTATAGGTATGCGCATTCAAATACAGAGATAATTAAACAGGCAAAATAAGGCGCTGCGGTCGGCAACGCCTACATACTACAAGTGTCCGACGCAGTTGTTACATCGGTTACTGTTACTACAATTGCAGGTTATCTGTATTTAAGTGAGTTTGAACAGGTGTTATAGACGGCGCACGAGCGATGGGACACAGTATCTCCGAGGAAGCGATGGAGTGGGGATTTTCCCATACGACCATTACACGACTGTGTCAAAAAGATCACGAATCCGATAAAACATCAAATCTCTGATATCGCTGCGGCCGGAAGAAGATCTTGCAACGGGGCCACCGACGACGGAAGAGAATCAGAGAATCGTTCAACGTGACAGAAGTGCAAACCTTTCGCAAACTACTGCAGATTTCAATACTGGGGCACCATCAAGTGTCAGCGTGCGAACCATTCAACGAAACATCATCGATATGGGCGTGCGAAGACGAAGGTCCACTCGTGTACCCTTGATGAATACACGACACAAAGCTTTACGCCTCGCTTGGGCCCGTCAACACCGACACTTGACTGTTGAACACTGGAAACATGTTGCCTGGTCGGACGAGTCTCGTTTCAAATTATATCGAGCGGATGTACGCGTGCGGGTATGGAGACAACCTCATGAATCGATGGACCCCGCATGTCAGCAGGGGACTGCTGAAGCTGGTGGAGGCTTTGTTAATGGTGTGGGGCGCGTGCAGTTTGAGTGATATGGGACCGCTGATACGTCTAGATACGACTCTGATAGGTGACACGTACATAAGTATCCTGTCTGATCACCTGTATTCATTTATGTCCATTGTGCATTCAGACGGACTTGGGCAATTACAGCGGGACAATGTGACACCTCAGACGACCAGAATTGCTACAGACTGGCTCCAGGTACACTCTTCAGAGTTTACACACTTCCGCTGGCCACCAAACTCTCCAGACACGAACATTATTGACCATATATGGGATCTTTGTAACGTGCTGTTCACAAGAGAACTCCACCCTCTCGTTACCTTACGAATTTATGAACAACCCTGCAGGATTCATGGTGTCAGTTCCCTCCAGCACTAACTCAGACATTAGTCGTGTCCATGCCACGTCGTGTTGCGGCACTTCTGCGTCCTCGCGGAGGCCCTACCGGTCTATCACGTGCAAGCTAGTACACGTAAGCACAGCTACTGCAACCTACATCTACCACAACCAGCTTACTGTAGTCAAGCGTAAGCATACCTTTACAAGTTTCACTGTCCACACCTTCATCCATTACCAAATTGCCAATTCCTTGTTGCCTCAGGAAGTGTACTGTCAGCTGACACCTTAGTCAAGTTTCACCACAATTTTCCTTTCAATTCGATTCAGACGTCGCTATCAGCTGTGCTATCTATCCATTTAATGTTCAGCATTCTACTGTAGCACCACTTTTCAAAAGGTTCGACCACCTTGTCCATTCAGCTTATCGTTGACGTTTCACTTCGGTGTAAGGCTACACTCCACACTAATAACAAATGAGGAAAGTCTTCATGGCACCTAAATTTATACTAGATTTAAAAATACTATCTCTTTCTCACGAACGCTATTCTTGCTACAACCAGTCTGCATTTAATGCAAAACGCGCTTGCTACTTTCAGTGTCATTTGCTAATCAGCTTCCTTCAACATCACCTAACTTACTTTTACTACATCCCATTATCCTTGCACTTTTGTTGATATTCATCTTAAAACCACAATTCCAGGCACTATTCATTCCGTTGAACTAATACTCCATGTCCTTTCTAGTCTCTAAAAAAATTACGTCATCTACAAGTCTTAGCTTTTTTTATTTTTATCATCCTGAACTTTCAATTCGATTTCCAAAAACCTCCTTACTTTCCTCTACTGCTCGTTTAACGTACAGGTGTGAAAGTGATTCAGCAAAATCTCGGAAAATGTAATGCATTACGACCCGTCTGGGTTATCAGTCCTGTTCCTCTCGATTGCAAGTCTATTGCCTCACGCTACCTCGCTTGATACCATATTGCTGACTAAAAACGTGTTCGACAGCACTAATATGGAAGAGAGAATTGGTAGTCTAATTCATCTGCTGCTACAGCTTCATATTACGGATCCTGGAATACTTTTAACTTTTCTTGCGTAGTACAGCCCACTCTTTCTAAATGTGAACAGCAAACGGTCATAAGCCTCAAGCGTACACAGGTAATTTACGACATGCAGGGGGGCTTGTCACTCTGGAGGCCACTACATGGTCTTTAGTTATTGACTGGGGATTTGTTTACTATGATGGTGAAGCCCTTACATCAAAGTATTGCACTCATTTGACAGATTAATGTCCTTCCAGCGTTGCTGAGTCACACGCATTTAATCAATCTACTGCGAAGCGATATTAGCCGTTGCTGTGAATCATGACAGATCCGGAGGCGGTAATTTGACACAATGGGTAGAAGGTCATCACGGTCTGAGACAGTGAACAAGTACAGCCCAACGCAAAACAAACACACACACACAGTAACAGTTTCTTCACCAAAGACCGGACACGCTGCAGTAACGCTGCGAACCAGAGCCGGAAGACATCACAGGTCACTCAAGTTAACTATAAATCGAAAGCCAAAAATTAATGGAATAGGTTGACCAATCGCATATGTTACACAAGTCATAATATGATACAATATGGTTCTGTATTATTCAGAGCTAGTTTTTTTTCACGAATGTAAATGCTTTCGTTGTTTCTTTGTCATATATTATCTAATTCAATATTGTAATGATTTCTTGTAACTGAAAACTTTTTTGTAATTTTTATGCAGTAGATGGACTGGCAATGTCAGGGATGTTGCCGTCTTTAGTTGATGATATTGTCTGAAAGTTACGATAGACTCGATGGCGTACGAGCGGAGAGCAGTGTGTTGGCAGGTAGCAGTGAAAGAGTATAGACACGAAGTAACTGGGAGTAAGAGAATGCGCAAGAATGTGTGTGGCTCCGGCTTAGTGGATGCGTGTAGCAAAAATGTGTGAAATCTTACGGGACTTAACTGCTAAGGTCAGTCCCTAAGCTTACACACTACTTAACCTATATTATCCTAATGACAGACACACACACACACACACACACACACACACACACACACACACACACACACGCCCGAGGGAGAACCCGAGCCTCCGCAGGGATCAGCCGCACAGTCCACGACTGCAGCGCCTAAGGCCGCTCGGCTAATCCCGCGCGGCTGCGTGTAGCAATGTTTTATGGCTGTATCATGTAATTCCTGTAGATCACAGTGCAATGTTTATGTATGAAGAGACTTCAAAAGACTTATCAAAAGAGAGTACTGTCTGACCAAAACATGCATAATAGAATTACAAATGGAAGCCGAGCCATGGCTAATACTACGATTGTCGCCGAACTACTAATACGACAAGCCAGCAGCTTCGGAGAAAGCAGGACTGAACCACTTCCGACACTCAGTTCTCTGAAAGTCTTGCCAGTGCATCAATTTTCTTTAGATACTACATTAATTACATGAAACTTAATCATGATCCTACAGTGATTATTAAATCAAATCATTGTCACAATACGCAGGGTCCTTCGTCTAGTACCCTAAGTAAGGAGTATCGCATTATGAATGAAAAATATTTCAATATAAAATAACTTTGCCAGAAAGTAAAGCTAAAATTATCCTTTAAATTGAACGACTAGTTCTTGCTAAGTAATCAAAGTCATTGCCTGATTTCTGTATTACAAAAATTTCAATTAACTTTTGAAAGTAATATTCAGTAACTACTGAAAGTACTGAATCTACCAAAATATTGTGGATTTCAAGATTTATTAAACTATAATAGTCACTTTTCTGTGTTTAAATAAATCTATAAATCGATTTCTTGGCTGTGGTATTTTAGCGTTGCCTTTGTATTTTTCTTTTGTTTTGATGTCATTCCTGAGAAGGAATTATAAATATATGGAAAGGCTGGTTAGTCAAAATCAGTAACAGTATAGATACCGTAAGGTTACACTACCTAATTACTACCACGTCGCGTAATGTAATAATTCAGTTTTGATTTTAATGAACTCTCGCGCTTCGAATATGTACTTGTAATTGACTAACGATTTCTTGTGATTGCTTATCTATGCAAACAATCTCCCGCAAGAGTAATGAGTAACGACCTTTGTCGCCCATACACGTATTACTAAGTGTTTTAGAAGCACAAATTCAATCAAATCCGACTAGTTTCAGGAATAAATTGTCCACTTTAGGACAAGCGACAGTCTTATTGCATCCATAATTAAATTTTCATTCAATCGCGGTTTCTTTAATTAATGACAAATTCGACTAAATACTCAATATTAATATCTGTAATTACGCATGTCTGCACTCATCCGTTATTTGGGTAGCGTATCCACATGCCATATTAGCCATTACTTGTTTACTATTCCACATCCTTTCGGTTTATTTTGTTCGGAATTGAGGCCTTTCCATTAACATGACACACTTAAGGTTGATGCGGCGCATACCGAAGGATGTGGGAGGTTACAAGCAAACCAAAGACGACGCGACGCTTCATACTTACATTGTAATGCAATTCCTAACCGCCGAACATGTTTCACCAGCCAACAGTGATCGGAGTGTAAGCATTTCGTGGGAACTATTTGTCATACAAGTTATCAATTGAACAGATAAAGCGATAACAACAATTGTTGAATTGGGAATGAACTTCATGCACGGATCGCAGACGTATAGCTGATGGAACAGCGCAGAACAATGTCTGTCGTGGATCGACACACACAACAATCACTACAGCAGTTCGAACAAATCCGACGCCAACTTTTTTGACAGTGAGCAGTGACGTCACCGAAAGGCACTAAATTTATTACAGTTGACGATAAGCGAAAAAGACAGGATGTACCCTTGGACATCACAGTGACAGTAGATGAAAAATATTGCGAGTTGTTATGAATGTCAGAGCTA
This sequence comes from Schistocerca americana, assembly GCF_021461395.2. Classification (NCBI taxonomy): domain Eukaryota; kingdom Metazoa; phylum Arthropoda; class Insecta; order Orthoptera; family Acrididae; genus Schistocerca; species Schistocerca americana. Next base: position 570,429,981 of record NC_060121.1, read on the forward strand.
GCGTAACACCGCGCACTGTAAACGCATCTCACTGCCACACCTTCAGAAGTCTCCCAAGCTACAAAGTGATGATATTACTTTGACCTATGTGTTATCACTGTGAAATCCTGACACAGTTAGGGATGTAATTTGTGCTCAATGTTATGTTCCTACTGTTTTGCAACTAAAATACATGCTAAGAACACCTGTAACATAAATGCTACTATACAGTGTCCAGTAGACCGAAGAAACGATTTGGAACTAACACCGCAAATTATCAATTAACTCCTAACGGCAGGGGCTTACTGCTTCGTTACTTCCTGGTTGTTCGAGAGATTACGTATAACTTGGTGGAGCGCCTATTTGCGACGAATGGCAAGAAGGTAAAAGCACTGGCGCACTCAGCAGCCAAAACACTTCAAGAAAAAAATTTAAACCAGTCAATTTTTATTACTAATTCATTCCTTCGTGTATCGACATACAAAACAATCAACGAACGGTTTCACTCCAAAACAGTAGTTCGGGCAAAACCGTTGCCAAAGATTCTCACCGTGACGTCACCGTAAGAGATTAAATTTGTAACACCTGGGCAGTAGGTGGTTTCGAGACGATAGCTTTCGCTTCAGGCATGAAATAAAACTTACACTGTCATCTGAGGACGACCCTAGAGGTACGGCGCCAGAAACGGTACTGTTACGAAAAATGCAAGAAAGAAACATTTGCTGATTTTTCTTTTTCTTCTTCTTTTTCAAAAAGAAACGCCTGTATTTTCGTACAACCAAGGGCTCATGATTTCAGTTTTCCCACAAAGCAGGTATAAAAATTTGTAGCGTCAGAGTGGAGGGGGGGGGGAGGGGTGGAGGGGAGGGGAGAGATATGGGGGAGGGGTGAAGGATGAAGGCGGATCCAAACCGTCACGGTAACCATTTTTGAAAAATTAAAACTTACATGCTTCGAAATAACGTATTCTCGCCTCTTTTAGAGTGAACGTCGGATAATGTACGGCTTGTGTAAGAATCCATCACAGGGACGATTTTAATGTGAAATTAGGCATCTGAGCTACATCGAAGCCTGATGGAAGTCCTCTCGGCTCTGCAGGAAGAGTGGTGTTTCATTAGCTGCTCATAACCCGCTGCTGTCACTCCAAGTGCTGTAAATGATTAAATGGGCTTACAATACCTGAACGCAGTTCGCAGGCCGTGGTCTGAAGTTCTTCAAAATGCTAGTCTAACTAAAATACGCTGTTCTCTCGCTCTATCTACTGGTGAACTACACTGCTGGATGATCTCATCCTTTTGACACGATGTTCACTTTACGCTCGGAAGTGAATGCTCTCCAATCAATATTCATAAACAATTAGATGTACGATGCTTACTAAACTTAGTCAATATACAGTCTTGTTGACACCCGGAATCTCAACCTCTTGTGACTAACCTACGTGCGGGTCTGACAACAAAAACATTGCCATCTCGTGTTCTACGGACCGATGACCTACGAGTGACGAAGTTACTGGCTGATTTCCTTTCGTCGCAGAAGGGCCTTCGTGTCTTCTACTCTCTCATTCGACGGTAACTATTTAAAGCTTTGGGTCTGGCAGCTCCTCCTTCAAACTTCTTATGTCACGTTTGCCACTGAATCTTGCTGGCGGCTTCGGCAATTCTTGCTACCCTAATTTGGCCATGATTTTGACGTACTTATGAGTGAAGAATACACAGTGAATAGTAATGCCTTCTGTTCTGAACCGAAGCGACAAAGGTAGCATCATAGTGATGAAAACTGTAGACTGTTGACCTAAATGTAGACGTGGACTACATATTTCGTCAGCCAGTTAGTCATGCCTTTGTCAAATTACAAAGGGCACGCCATAGTGCCACAAGCCGCATGTAAAATAAGTCCGAAAAAAAGGCTGTACTATTAAAAGGCGTAGGTACCGGTAAAATTATTTCATTAATCACGTGCCAACAGTTTATACCACCTATCGAAATATGGAATCCACATCGTTTACTCTACAAAGGTGCAGTTTCCTACCAACAGTTGACCGCAACCACATTTCGTTCTTCCAGAATGCAATTGACTGCTGAATGTCTTCTCAAAATCTTTTGTTGCTCTGAAAATTTTTCTCTCTCAACCATTTGTCTCAAGATAGTTGTAAGAAACAAAACCAATCACACAAAGAAGGAACAGTTGCGCTTGGAAAAAAACTCGTTTTACGAGAGCAGTCAGCGGCCTTGCATGCATTAAAGCAGTTTATGAAATTCAATTACCTTGAATAACGACAAACACTAACAAGGTCACGGAGGTGCTCTTAAAAACAACAGTCTGAAGAAGTGGAATAACAACTAGACTTATATCCCAATAGTACTAACGTGTACGTCCAATATAACGAATGCCACTTAAGTTGTCAATTAAGGAAGTAAGTTCGAAAATGCACCAAGACACAGTGCACTTCAACGTACTCTAGGTAGACATCAAGTGTTTATGACATTTCACTAAATTATATAAATCCGAAAGTATCACTACCTTTCTAGAAGACATTCTTCTTCCGTGCGGTACCACAGGCTTTACTAGGGAGTAGGGATGAACCACACACATCCAATTTATCAAAATCGGTGTATATCCGTGATGTTCTTTACTAGAGAAACGTGTTAGTTCTGCAAAACAGTACGATATGTATTTATTTGCGGATGGATCACTAAAGCCTCGATGGGATAAGGCAAAAACCGCTATAAAGCCACCTTGGTAAACAGTCGTTTATTCGGATTGCGTTTTTCAGACCTGGGTATAAAAAACAACTGTAGGGGTGCGCGGCCGCGTGTGTGTGTGTGTGTGTGTGTGTGTGTGTGTGTGTGTGTGTGTGTTACTCAATCGGATATGAGGTACCGAATGGGTGGCAGATGCCCTTCCCACTTACCCTAGGGAACAACAATCTTAGGCAGTTATGTTATTGGCCAGCGACGATAGTAACAAGACGCCGCAAGGAACTACGCAATAAGAAAAACCTTCACAACAGGCCTTTACGCATACAGGGAGATGTCGCATAATTGAGTCTATTTCATCGAACCATATTCTTTTACATAACAAAACCATGTGTTTTACAGTAGCCACCAACGAAGCTGCGTATTACATTAAAATACAGTTTCTCTGCTGACGAAAATTTGTGGTAAGTTCCTATGAGACCAAACTGCTGTGGTCATCGGTTCCTAGGCTTACACACTACGCTTAACTTGAACTAACTTACACTAAGGCCAAAACACACTCCCATGCCCGAGCGAGGACTCGAACCTCCGACGGGGGAGGGCCGCACGAACCGTGGCAAGGCGCCGCTATCCCGCGCGGCTGTGTTGACGGCCTGAAGGAAGTCAAAATAAGACGATTGCAATGCGGCGACCAATCAACGAATTGAAAAGCAACATCTCGCTGACGAGTTGCCAAAAAATGATTATGGTGTCACCAAAGATAAAATGACGGATGAAATACCAAATCTTGCGCTTCTAAATTTCTGCGACAAAGAAAATGCACAAATAAGCGTGCACACAATGGAAAATCAGTTGAAGTAACTCGATAGAGGAATGACCACTGAGCCTAACAGGGTGCCCATTAAGCTCCTACATCGAATATTCGGGAAGAACTGGTCCCAAAAAATGGTTCAAATGGCTCTGAGCACTATGGGACTTAACATCTGAGGTCATCAGTCCCCTAGAACTTAGAACTACTGAAACCTAACTAACCTAAGGGCACCACACACATATCCATGCCCGAGGAAGGATTCGAACCTGCAACCGTAGCGGTCGCTGCGGTTATAGACTGACGCGCCTAGAACCGCTCGGTCACCCCAGCCGGCAACTGCTCCCACTTCAAGCAAACGTTTACTGTAGATTTGTGGAACAGTGACTGGAAAAATGCGACCCTTATAAGAAGGGTCGCAGCACAGATGAGTAGAACCAAAAGCCCTTTCTCATGGACGTCAACACGTAGTAAAATTATGCAACATGATTTGTGTCCGCATAGGACGACTTTGTACCCTATGGGATCAACACTGTTTCTGCGAGCACTCATAGTGTGAAACCCAGCTTGCTCTGTTTCATTATACTATCCAAAATGCATGTTTCTTGACTTCCAGAGAGCCTTCGATCCATTACTGCAACATCACCTTTTGTCGGGCGCGGTGTTTGTCGCAGCGAGATCGGGCGCGGTGTATCAAATTGATCACTCCGTTTATTCACGTGATCATGTATTAAATTCTGTTTACAAAACATATGAGTGCCAAATATATTTAAAGAAACACAAAGATGACATACGATCACAACTGGAGTAGAAATATTCATCATTCAGATTTCTTATCGTCAATGTTGGACTTTAGTAACAAATGATAAAAACGTCGCTTTTTCATTTGCTTCTTTATTATATTTCACTAATAAAATACATTTCAAATGACAATTATCTTTACAGAGAGGCTATTATGACACTGGAGCAGAACAGCAATGATATTACAACTCATTCATTTGTTTCATCGTCACTTTTTGACTATAGTAACAAATGCGGAATTTTTCCGCATTCAGAGCAAAAAGGTTCAATGTGTATCAAACAGATAGGCTTCTGACACGTTTTGCAACAATATTTTGTTAGTATTTTTTTTCTGTGCAGGTATTACACCTTTTCCTCTTGATCCCAGTCCGTTGTTCTTCGTTTCTGCTTGTGTCTTCTGCTGCTTCTTCTTCACACGTTGTCCTATATTGTTGTAGCCGCAGTTGAAGCTCTCTGTGAATTCCTGAGGTGTCCAAACATCTACGAACCAAGTGAGGTAGAACTAACGCATGTGAGAGTTGCTTCAGGAATCCTTTTCTTTCGATAAAATTCTCGTTGTTGCCATAGTAAATTACTTATGAATTGATTCCACTCATATTGATCATTGCACAAAATATGACCATGGGCCAACGGCACACATTTCTTGCTACATTGTATGAAGCGGTCAACTTATCTGTAGTGTCGACGCCAACTTTGGTGCTATTGTAAAATCTTACAATGCATGGCTTCTGTTTATCTCCAGTGTCAGCATCTACTGAATTATCTTCATGCAAAGTTGATGCCAAGATAACACACTTCCCCTTTTTAGGAACGTAGGAAACTAGAGTACAGCCTTTCTTGAAGCCAAAAAGTGAACTATGGACAGCCCTGCCTTTACTGGTAGCAAACTCCAGAGGAATCTGACGCTTGTTTTTCTTCATCGTCCCAACAAAAGAAAGATTTTTTCTTCTTAGCTCTTCTATCATACCATTACTAGTAAACCAATTGTCTGCTGTCACATTTCGACCTGAGTGGTAAATTGGTTCACATAGTCGCAGAACAACATCTGAAGGTTTATTGCTAACGTGGTACAATCCTTCTGGCTGCCGCCCAGCGTATATTTCCAGATTATAGAGATAAAATACTTGGGAATCCACAAGAGCATATATCTTAATTCCATATTTGTTCGGTTTGCTGGTATGTATTGGCGAATACTGCACCTTCCGCGGAATCCTTCAAGTTTCTCATCTACTGTAACATTTTCTCCGAGGGTTTAGGATTTCTGGCAATTCTGTACAAACAGAGAAAATATTTCCCGAATCGCTGTTTCCTTGTCTAATTTTCTCCTTCCATCGCGAGTCACACGATTGTCAAATCTAAGGAACCGCATGATGAATTTGAAACGTTTTATGTTCATAACGAGACGAAATTTTTCAATTCCATCCCCATCACTTCCCCACAGATCTTCTAAGCTTTGTCTGTTACTTTTGTCAACACCAGCCAACAACAGAAGACCAATGAAAGCTTTTAATTCAATAATATCTATAGGTTTTACGTCTGTCTCGCTGAAAAGAAGCTTTGATGCTCTCAGTATATTGATTGGTATACAGAACTATAATCGACAAAATGTCATCTATGAGGTAATTCCAACATTCCAAAGGCTTTCTCAATGCTTTCGCCGCACCTATAGGACCAGATAACTTTCGAATATATTGTGGGCCCTGAAACGTACTCTCTCCGATGGTGGAACTTTATTCGATTTTGTCTCTTTGTCCCTTCCAGTATAATAATGCTGGCTTTCGTCAAGTACTTCCTCGTCGTTTTCCTCTGTTTATGAATCTTCCTGCCTAACTTCAACTGCGTCATCACAATCTGTGTCTACTTCATCTTCAAAATCCTCTTGAACTTCATCATTATCCTCTTCGAACAACATTTTTTGTATTTCTGCAACATGATTTGGGTCAAGGAGGTTGTACGTCTTACTTTAGCCTGCCATGATCAAGTGTCTCACACGTATCAATTTGATTCCTGATACTCAAACATTCTTAACTGACGATTAAACGGCCCAAAAAGAAAATAAGTGCATTACACATTGTATATTAACATTGTACTACTTACTAAGTTATTTGATAAGCAAAGAAATGAATTGTTGAAATGCAACACGAACGGGCGCAATGTATCCAACTGATCAATCAGCACATATATCGACAACAGAGCAGTCGTACCGACACTGAAGCACACAACAATGACAAGCGTTCGGAAAAGGCTAGCTACTAGCGAGTAGGCGCCAGTGCTGCCACTCGTTGACAATTAATTTACAGTAAACTTCGAGGTGTATCAATTTGAACAGCCGCGCCCGACGGAAGGTTCAATAAAATTACCTATTAAACGGCATACAACGTCTGCAAGTTTATGAGGCTGTTTCCATACGCTACAGTTGTGTACAGGTAGAGAACTTCATTAAGAAATTGGTACGAAATGCAGATACTTGCCAACAATCAGCACCTACTGAGCAAGAATGGCACCTGACCCCTAACATAAATGTCATCCAACGAGTGAAAACAGCCGACAACACTTGATGTCGTCTAAGTGTGTGGTCGGTAAGCAGTTACTGAAGCCGGTCGCAACTGTCAAGATCCTAGCACTATCTGTTGAGAGAGATTTTAAGACTGTTAGGCTACATTAATCTAACACTGAGGAAGACAGATGACAAACTGAGATTTGGCGAGTCTTACGAAAGAGTAGTTCAAACAAAAATCAGACATTTACTAAACTGAAGTTTGATCGATTCTTGAAAATTGTTCGGTATCCTGGCCCGCTGTCCTGTAAAATTCACTCAGCGGAATTTGCATCCTGAAAAAGTCGAAGTTAGTTCCACGAATCCCGCCGTCCGAATTCCACAACTTGCACGGCTGGCAGATGACACGAGGGCCTGATGAAGAGGACTGGAGGTTCTAGAACAAGAACTGTAACGTGAAAACTTCTACAATCTAAAGTGATCCTCATTTATTTTATTTTCTGTCTGATGTAATCACGAAAATTTTTTACTTATGATCGGACCTTCATAAACTACAACGGAAAACAAAAATTACAAACGTGGCATTTAAAAATCATCTCTCTCATGCTTGACACAGCATATTTTAAAATTAACATATAAGAAAATGTACTCCAGACCTTTTATCAACATGTGATACTTGAAATTTACAGACGATACGATGCCGTACCAACCAGAAGTATGCACGTATATAGGTGACTTAAGCTGTACAGCGCTCTTCGTCCGCCCTCAACTTCTTACCATGACAATCCAGCTTTCTGATTTCCGAATGATTGACTCGTTGGTAGTATAATATCATCTTCGTTGCCTGCTGCCCTGATATTTCAGCAAGTACATAATACCCTGAACTGCGCAGGTCACCTAACTCCTCAGAATACATACTGTAAAAATCAAAGTCTCTTCCTCTCGCGCCCTCTTCTTCGTCTTATTCTGGGTCTTGTGTACTTCTAAGCGAGCGTCATCCTGAGCTCGACGCAGGTCTAAACATCTTACAAACTTTGATCTCAGCATTCCTCGCCAACATGACGATTTCTCTCTTAAAAATAGGCAAACCACAGACCAGTCTATTTTTCTTTTCTTTACGACATACGAGTAGGTGAAGCCTGACATTGTCAGAAAGGAGACAACGGTCTTAACGTAACTTACTGAATAAAAAACACTTCTAATGCAAAAAAACTTACTGCATTGACCGCAATTTACGTTACACAATTAAAGTTTGATGATTAGTTTCGGTTGCCTCCAACAACTATCTTCAGATCCTGGTTTACAAAGAAATGATGCACCATGGCGTATAAAATAGCCATCGTTGAATAATGCTCACAAGATGAAGATTAAAAAGTAATATGCCACAAGCCCAACCAATCTGGCAAGACACATGGAAACTAAAAAGAATCTCTTAGTTTTGATGTGTCTTGGCAAGCTGGTTTGGTTTGTGGCATTTTGTTTTTTAATCTTCAACTTGTGCACAAGCGACTGGAAAAAAGCGCAGGTGACTTCCGCATATACGAAAGAGTAAATGAACACATCCGCAAATTACAGACCAATATCCTTAACATCGGTTTGCTGCAGAAGTCTACAACATATTCTGAGTTCGAATATAATACATTTCCAGAGACCGAAAAGCTTATGTCCACGAATCAGCATGGTTTTAGAAAGCATCGCTCGTGCGAAATTCAGCTTGCCCTTTCTCACATGATACCCTGCGAACCAGGGAAGATGGGCAACTGGCAGATTTCACTCTTCTGAGTTTCCGAAAATCGTCTGATATAGTGGCCCACTGCAGACTGTTAACGAATTTGCGAGCGTATGGAACAGGTTCCCAGATATGTGAGAGGCTCTTAGACTTATTATGCAGTAGCACCCAGTCTGTAATACTCGATGGCGAGTGTACATCAGAGACAAGGGTATCGTCAGGAATGCCCCCAGGACATGCGATAGGAGGGTGAGCAGCAATCTGCGGCAACTTGCTGATGGTGTTGCGGTGTACGGGAAGGTCTTGTCGTTGAGTGACTGTAAGAGAATACAGGATGACTTACACATAATTTCTAGTTGAAGTGATGAAAGGCAGCTAGCTGTAAAAGGAAGCTAATGTGAATGAGTAGGAAAAACAATCAAATGGTTCAAATGGCTCTGAGCACTATGGGACTTAACTTCTGACGTCATCAGTCCCCTAGAACTTAGAACTAATTAAACCTAACTAACCTACGGACATCACACACACCCATGCCCGAGGCAGGATTCGAACCTGCGACCGTAGCGGTCGCGCGGTTCCAGACTGATGCGTCTAGAACCGCTCGGCCACAGCGGTCGGCGAAAAACAATCCGTAAAGTTCGAATAAAGCATTAGCAGTCTTCTGCTTGACAGTCACGTCAATTGAATATCTAGGCGTAACCTTGCACAGCGATATGAAGCAGAATGATCACTTAAGGATTGTAGTCGAGAAGAGGAATAGTCGACTCCGGTTTATTGGGAGAATTTTAGGAGCGTGGTTCACTGCAAGGGGGGATGGCCGCGTATAGAACACTAGTGTGACCTATTCATTAGTGCTGCTGCAGTGTTTGGGATCCGCACCATGTAGGATCTAAGTAATTCAGATGCGGCTGCTAGATATGTTACAGGTACGTTCGGTCACACGAAAGTATTACGGAGATGCTTCGTGAACTCAAATGGAATCACTGGAGGGAAGATGACGTGCTTTTCGAGGAACACAACTATGGAAGTTTAGAGATCCAGCATTTGATGCTGACTGCAGAGCGATTCTACTACCGCCTACGTATATTTCACGTACGGACCACGAAGGTAAGAGAAATTACGGCTCATACAGAGGCATATATATAATATTTTTCCATCGCTCACTTGGGAATGGAACAGAAACTTAAGTGATTAGTAGTCGTACAGGGTAGTACCCTCCGCCATGCACCATAGGATGTTCTTGTGGAGTATGGTTTACAGACTTGGGCACCCGCTTCCCACGCTTTCGCCTATTTCGTTCGTTGAAAAGCCTCTTAATAATCCGCCCCTGTGTTGTTATTTGCGTTGTCCATGAACTTAACGGAATGCGAGCGTGGGCGGTGAGCGAAGCAATCACAGTACGAATACCGTCGACACTTGAGTTTCCGCCATCCACGTTGGTAGCAAGTAGGCTCTAATGGCTCTGAGCAATATGGGGCTTAACTTCTGAGGTCATCAGTCCCCTATAACTTAGAACTAATTAAACCTAACGGACATCACACACATCTCTGCCCGAGGCAGGAATCGAACCTGCGACCGTAGCGGTCGCGCGCGGTTCCAGACTGTAGCGCCTAGAACCGCTCGGCCACCTCGGCCGGCGTTTCTCCATGGTATACAGTCACTGTAAAGAAACTCCTAAAGAAACAGAGACTAATGCGTAATAGCTGTAAAACAAAGCGTGGTCAGAGATAGAGAGATGCTGAATGAAACGCGTTTGGCAGCCAAGAGAGCAATGCGTGCAGCCTTCAGTGATTACCGTCGTAGAATATTGTCAAATGATCTTTCAAAATACCCAAAGAAATTCTGGTCAAGAGGCAGGAACCGAAATTCAGGATATCAAAGAGAAAGGTGAAATGCGTATTTTCGTTTCAAACTATTCCTTTACAAAGACAAACTCTAGGGAGTTTTCCCCCAACTAAACCCTCGTACCACTGAAAATATATGTGAAATAAAGTGTTAGTGCCAGTGGTGTAGACAAACACCCAAAATCGTTAAAATTGAACAAAACTCCAACCTGATGGAATCCCTATCGGATTCCATACTGAATTTGCGGCTACGTTAGTCCTCCTCCTAATTACAATTTATTGTAGATCCTTCGAACAAAAAAACGCGCCCAATAGTTTGAAGAAAGTACAGGTCACGCCTGGTTACAAGTAATAAAAGTGATCCATGAAACTACCGTCCAATATCCTTGACATCGAGGTGGTGTAGAATATTATTTTCTGAGATCAAATATGATTTTTCTCGAATACAATAACATCTTCCATACCATCCAGCAAGGATTCCGAAAAACACTGACGTTGCGAAACACAACCCGGTCTTCTCCCACATGACATACTGAAAGCTTTGGATAAAAGCACTAATGTACATGACGTATTTTTTGATTTCCGAAAAGCATTTGACTCAGTACCACGTCTAGGCCGATTGTCAAAAGTACGATCATACGGGGTATCAAGCGAAATTCGTGTGTTGTGGATTTTTTGGTACGGACGATGCAGCATATTACCTTGGCTACAGAATCATCGTCAGATGTAGAAATAACTTGGAGTGTGTCCCAAGGAAGTGCGCTAGGACCCTTGCTGTTCATGCTTTATATTAATGATCTTGCGAATAATATTAATTGTAATCTCAGACTTTCCGCAGATGATGCAGCTGTCTGTAAGCCCAATTTATAGGGAACTGCACAAATATTAAGTCAAATCTTGCTAGGATTTCAAAGCGGTGCAAAATACTGGCAACTTGCTTTAAATGTTAAAAAACGTGAAATTGTGCACTTCTCAAAATAAAACTTCGTAACGATGTCTACAATATCAAATACCAAAATATGTTATCAAAATCAGAATCGTTAAATGGTGTAACACTTTGGATGAACATGAAATGGAACGATCACATAGGCTCAATCGTGGGTAAAGCAGGTAGTAGACTGACTTATTGGCAGAATAATAGGGAAATTAGATCAGTCCGCAGGAGAGATTGCTTACAAATCACTCTTATGATACGTCGTAGAATACTGCTAAAGTGTGTGGGACCCGTGACACGTGGACTAACTGGGAATAGGGGACGTATACAGAGAAGGCCAGCATGAGCAGTGACGAGTTAGTTTGAGAAGCGTGGTAGTGTCACACAGATGTTGAAAGAATTGAATTGGCCGACTCTTGATGGATGTAAACTATCCCGAGGAAGCCTACTTACTCAGATTCACGAACCGGCTTTAAGTCATACCTATAAAAATATACTACAACTCCCTACATGTTGCTTCCATATGGATCGTAGGCACAAGATTAGATTATTTGTGACATGAATTTGGGATGACGAAATGTGAACAATACAGAAATGGCGCTGAAATGTAAATCTGCGCTTGTTTATTCCATACCGTGCCGCGTGCAGGGTGACTGATAATATGAGACAACACTACGAAGGGAAGTAAGCTAGCTTCAGTTATAACCGGATAGTTTACATCGTATCTTGTAGACCAAATGTGAAACTTTTTAATATTTTTTCGAGAGGCTGTTCCTTGCTTAAGATCAACGATTGCAGCTGTATCAGGTGCTGGTTTTTCGCCATGACCTCGTACTTAACTTTAAATATATTAGGAGTTTCTGCAGATCATGCTATATACCTAAAGACACTGAATAAAATACCACAGAGAGACATGTCGTAATTAAAAGTATAAATTATCCCAGAATAAACTACACGAAGAAAGGGAGACAGGTATTTATTAACCCGCGCGGGAAGAGATGAGGTTTTTAATTATACCTCGCACATGGCAAATGGGTATAGCCGTGACGGTTCATAGCACCTTTACCTTGCAAGGAAAATTGCAATCGGACTTTGGCGTGACGATGTCGTATGTCACAATTTTATTCTGCTTTTTAAGCAACGGTGTTACGAGTGATAGCTGACTGACAAATGTTGCTGTACTGATCCTGAAATACTTGTACCAGTCGTGTGGATTACAGAACAAGTTAACGTCAGAAAAAGTTTCATTAACCAGCCTTAACGCCATACGTCACGTTTCCTCTTTGGCATATGTTCTTTTCTTCCGCATCAAAACGGCGAAGATGGCCATAATGAACGAATCGTCGTCCGATTTCCTCGGATTAGAAGCACAAACTGACGCCTGTGGAAGTACACTTGTACTGAGTTGAGTACCTTGCACATGCGAACTTGTTGAACTTGAAGTTACTTGTGTGGCCGCCTCAACTATGTATGACTCCTAAGAAGCCATGTTACTCATGTCTGCTAACCTCAACTTGCAGCATTTTGGAGCTCGTACACTAGCCCGGGAGATCAAGCGTTTTACCCGCGCGAGCGTCGGCAGGCAGGTTCTCTCACGCTGAAAGCCAGCCAGACAGGCTACCCTCTAGCGGCCTCAGGCGGTCAGCCTTATCGCTCGCGGTTCACCGATAAACTCGCAGCCCGACGCCAAAAGCAAACACACGTCTCGTGACCGAAGCCTCCATTACGTCTCTGCCTTACATAAACCGCCCTACCGATCACAGCACACCGCTCCCGGCAACCAACTTCTCGACCAACAAGGAAGAGGCTGCAGAATGTCGAGAAACACCCTTGAGCAGTAGAACTACTAACAAACACGTCTGCATGCCTGCCTGCCTACCTTCACCTGCTGACTGTTAACGGTCTGAGCATACAGAACAGGTTCTGAGGTGATGTGAGTGGTAAAAAGACTTTAAAGTAACATAAACTAATACTTTGCCCAGGACGGGGAGAGACTGGGGAAATACGTAGTGTCACGACTGCCCCACGGAAGGATGATAAAGATCACTTTTTCATTTTACATATATAAATGATTTGACGATTAGAGTGAGCAGCGATCAGCGAATGTCTGCTGAAGGTGCTGAAGTGTAATACTTCGACGAAATTTATATTTGGCGTCGTGAATGGCAGCTTGCCCTAAATGTAGAAAGTAAGTTAATGAAAATGAGTAAGAAAAACATTTCTATAATGTTCGAATGCGGTATTAGTGATTTGCTGCTTGACACAGTCAAGTCTATTTAATATCTAAGCGTGACGTTGAACAGCGATATTAAATGGAACGAGCACATCAGACTGGTGGTAGGAAAGGCGAATGGTCAACTTCGATTTATTGGGAAATTCTAGGAAAGTGTAGCTCATCTGTAAAAGAGTCTGCGTATACAACACTTGAGCGACCCGTTCTTGCGTATTGCTAGGGCGTTTGAGGTCTTTAACTGGTCAGATTAAAGGATAACGTCGAAGCAATTCCGAGAGACATTGATTTTTTTTTTGTTACCGATGGGTTTGATCGACAAGCTATTATTGCCAAATGTCATTCCCTGGAGGGATGACGACGTTCTTTCCATGAAAAACGACCGAGAATGTTTAGAGAGCCGACGTTTGCGACAGAACGTAGAACGAACATACTGCCACCAACATACGTTTCCTGTTAGGTTCACGAGGACGACGTAAGACAAATCAGGTCTCACACGGAAACATTCGTTTTCTACTCGCTCCATCTGCGAGTGAAACTGGGAAGGGAATAATGAATAGCAGGAGCACAAGGTACCCTCTGCCACTCACAGTACAGTGCCTTTCGGAGTATGTACATAGATGTTGTACGCGATGCTAATGGGAATTAATTAGGAAATTAGACGCTAAGCGTACATGTCAAGTTTTACTATTTGGACAGCGAAATGACAGACGGTCGCAGAACACGTAAAATATAGATTGGCTATAGCATGAAATGATCTACTGAAATAAAATGGGTAACATGTGTTATAAATGCAAGTATATGAAGATAATAACTGTTCTCGAAAGAATAGATACAATTGATGACCGTGCAGCTTCTCTAGAATAAATGATAATTAATTGAAACCCTCAGCTGCCGATAGGTGTTGTTGATATATCTCGATGGGGACAGCTGAAAATGTATGCCCCGACAGGGACTCGAACCAGGGATCTCAAGCTGTGAACAAGAAAGTTTGTGATGGTGTTAGCCCTTCTCTGCATTTTCCAAACGATAGATTACTCGGCGGGCGCCTGTGTTGCAGAGTTCTGCACGGAGAAGTCACAGGGCCACAGAGGAGCAGCTTGTCTGTGTACTGTGCAGAATGAGTCGGAGCGTTGTCCTGGAGCAAAAATACCACCTTGGCCAGCTTCCCGCGACGATTCGCCTTGACAACCGACCGCAACGTCCGACCATTGCGGTAGTATGTGTCTTACATGGTTTGTCCCTTCTATCCATAATCTAAATTAGTGGAAATCAGTATAAATGCATGGACATTTGTACGAAAATTAAAGTTGTTGGTTGGAATAGTTGTGCACAGTATATATGCAATAACGAGATCCAGCATACTGCCCAACTCAAGTAAAATGGCATCGCATTTGATGCCTGTAGTGCAGCTTATGACAAGACATAGACTCAGGTGGAACTCTGTATAAAAACAGTCGGCTCTGTGCGGTATTAGCGTGTGTGTACGTGCATTTATTGCAGATAACAAACAGACAACACTAGTAACAGTGCGTGTTGTTTACATAAACCAAGATCGTGCAAATTCCATGCGGAAAACAGCCATCATGTGATAAAAAAGCAAAAATCGATGTGTACAATGAAATGGGACTATCTAATCATCAAATTACCGAGAAGCTGAACCGTTCAAGCACAATGTTTGATAAATTCACTAGACTGGACGCACGATATGGACAGAATGGAAAATATGGGCGAAGTAGAAAATTATCTGAGGCACCGAAACGGTTACTTTTCCGCAAAGCAAGAGCCACAAACCATTATTCTTCTCAACTTGTCGCTGATTTAGAATTGCGAGTAAGTGACAGACGTGTGCGATGAATTTTATCAAATGACAAACACATTACATTCAAGAAACAGCTGCAGAAACCCGCTATAACACCCAAACATGAACAGGTTAAACAGGAGTTTACTGAAAAACATATAGCATGGAATTTAGAATGGGATAAAGTGATCTTCAGTGATGAGAACTAGTTTAATTTAGATGGGCGAAATGGATTTCGATACAGTTGACAATCTTAGAACAGAGCAGCAGATCAGAATGACAAGAAATTTTCGTGGTGAAAGTGTGACTTGCGCAGCCTTCTGTGCTAAATATAAATCACTTATTGCTTAATTGAACACTAGAACGACCTCTAATAAGTACACTGTGATCCGAGGGACGGAACTGATTAGAATGTATGACGACCTAGGGGACGAAAGTCTTGTGTGTCAACAAGATAATGCATCTGTGCATGTTTCTCCTACAAGCAGGAAGTGGTTTGAAGATAAGGATATCGATGTCTTGCCCTAGCCTGTACGTAGTACAGATTTGAGACCCATGTAAAGCCTTTGGGGAATACTAGCAAGGCGTGAGGTCGTATGTGAGCTGAAAAGAGCGATGCGACAAGAGACGGCGTCAATCTGACTGCACAAACTACAAACATTTAACAAAACCAAAGCGTAACAGAATTTTTCAAATAATTTGAAAGAACACTGTTTAGACAAAGTACTAAAAAAGCAATAACGCAAAAGAACCGTAAGTGCCTTTATACCAATTTCCATCCAGGATATGCACACTCCTAATTTTGTTACTTGTGTTATGAAAGAAATTATGTAATTCGGCCATGACTGTTTATCTCTTGTATGTATCCTACAACTTTCATAAAAAAATTGATACATGTATGCTTCAAACATTTTTACTTTCGTAGGAACCCTGCCCTTATACTGATTTCCACTATTGTATTTGCACCACTTCCGGACAAGCCCAAAAAGAATCATAAGCATCACTTTGTCCAATTACGACTGAGTCTTCGCCTTTTTCGGCGGCGGTGAACTCACATTTTTCCACTGCTTGTTTTGCTGTCTTGCCCCTAGTTCAAAGTGGAGTACCTCGCACTCATAAACGATGATGAGACGGTTAAATAAGATATATCTAGACTGATCAGACACAGCTGCAACATTTCCAGTACACGAAGGGGGTGAAGGGTGGGAGGGGGGGGGGGGAAAATCTTTCTGAATGGGCCTGAGCAGTCCTGGAACCTTGTGGGTGGTAGGGAGACTGCTTAAGACCGATACCGGTGTTTTAGATGTGACTAACTGGTATTTGTTTGGTCTCGGTTGTAACAAGTGTTTTGATTTTTTACTAACAAGAGTAAAAAACCGAAACATCAATTAGACCTAGCAGCAGGACTAAATAAACCTTTTCAAAAAAGGAGCAGTTTTTATTCACAAAATTCGCATTGGTTTGAAATCTTGCGTTATTATAGAAAATGGGAAGAGCGATCAGTGCTATTTTAACGACACCGGTGACAGAAACGAGCAACAAACTCATGGCATAAGAACTGGTACAGCACTGCTGAGACAACAATATCGCCTGCCGCGCGGTCTATGGGCGTCCTGTCTCGGCTCCCCATTATGGAGCCACTACCAGCTTGTACAATGCCTTGTTGACAACTTCGGTCGTGGAGTCTGCAGCACACTTACCATCACCTCTTACAAGCTGAAATCGGGACTCATCTGACCAGGTTTTCCAGTCGTCTAGGGTCCAACCGGTATCACCGCACTATCCTAATGGATACGTTCGTCTTAGGTCCCACAGTGATTTGTGCGGATATTTCACGCAGTGCTGCTTGCCCGCTAGCACCGACAACTCTAGAAAACGCCGCTGCTCTCAGTCTTTAAGTGAAGGCCGGCGGCCTCTGCGTTATCCATGGTGACAGGAAATGCTTTAAATGTGGTATTCTCCGCACACACTAAACACTGTAGATCTCGGAATATAAAATTCGCTTACGATTTCCGAAACTGAATGTCCAATGCGTCTAGTTCCAACTACCTTTCCTCGTTCAGTGTCTGGTAACTCCCGTCGAGCGGCCAAAATCACATCGGAAACCTTTTTCAGATGAATCACCTGACAAGGGAAACTCCATCTCAGCCCACTCAGATTTAGTTGGCGCAGTGGATAGCCCATCAAAAACTGAACACAGATAAAACATGAAAACAGGAAGGCGGTGTACTGCGCTGTGGAAAAAGCAAAATTAAAAAACAGTGAATTGTCCGAGCTTAAAGAGTGCAATATCGAGAGGAACTGAACAGCTGCGGCGTCGTGGTTAAGTAGTCACGGTGCTGGACTGTAAACCGGACGAGCTGTGTTCAAAACTCTCTCTTAACATTTTATTTTATTTTTTTTATTTTTTTATACGGAACTTTATGAACTGTCCATCCGGTCACTGAAATGTTTGTTCTCTTTCTGTTGTCTTGGCAGGTGTCATACTATACACTGGTAATAGAATATGAATTATGTGGTAGGAATACGTTACTGTCGCAAGTAAAAGTGAGGACAGGCAACATACTACACAACGTCTCACAGAAATGAAAAAACAACAGACAAACGGGTGTGCACTGTGTTACAACAAATGAAATCAGGAGTCAAAATTTCCAAAACGGAACGCAGCTTCAAAAACGTTAAAAACTTATGTTTTGACAGAGCACACAGAAACTGCGTGATTGTGAAACTGTTGCGCTCATTTGTTGCAGCTTATGTGACAAACTATTATATTTTCATCATTTCCTTTGGAGTGATCACATTTACATTCGTACGAACACTTAAATCGGGCAAGGCGGCATATCTGACTTACCAGGCGTACGAAATAGGTGCGTCGATAAGAGATTCCTATCAGATGACACACGTACTGTCACTAAAGTCGTATATGACACCAGACGTGTTTTCCGGCGGAGGATTCGGTTGACTTGTCGCCTTTCCCGTTAGAAAACCACTTGTTTTCAACTGTCATTATAGGTCCCTGCCTTACATATCGCTGTTGCAAACGTACGTTACATCAAGACAAAGACATAAATTTGAATACGAGGAACAGCGGAAAAAAATGGAGCGGCGAAGGTTCGGACACGGCTCGCCCGCTTGGTAGTCCAACACTGTGACCACTTGACCACGACGGCGCTGCAGTTTCACGCTGCTGTATACTGCACTTCTTGTCCTTGGACTATTCATTGTTCCTATTTTGCTTTTTCTCAGTTCAGTACACCTTCTTTCTGTTTTCATGCTTGTTCTGTGTTCAATTTTTGACGGGTTGTCCACTGGTACCTCTTAATACTAAATCTGAGGGGGGCGTGATGGCAACTTTCCCTTGTGAGTACAAATGAAAGCACCGCCAATGCACTGCTATTTTATACCGTGTGTACGCGATATTACTGCCTTCTGTCTATGTGCATATCGTTATCCCGTGACTTGTCACCTCACAGTATCTTGGCTCCTCTGCGATCGATGAAAGTTTGCTGACTTCGTGCCGCTCCAGAATGTTTACTATCGTTGACAACCTTAGCTACGTAACAGTATTGATAAGCAGCCGTTGTGAATGAAGTGGTGATTCATTTGTGGTCTCCTGCGTAGTGACTTAATACTACTTTCAGAAATGAGTGAAAGGATCAAATGGTTCAAATGGCTCTGAGCACTATGGGACTCAACATCTGAGGTCTCAGACCCCTAGAACTTAGAACTACTTCAACCTAACTAACCTAAGGACATCACACACATCCATGTCCGAGGCAGAATTCGAACCTGCGACCGTAGCAGCCGCGCAGTTCCGGACTGAAGCGCCTAGAACCGCTCGGCCACCAGGGCCGGCTGTCAAAGGATCCTTATAGCGACTCATCATCAACTTTCATACCACTTCTGTGACTTATTAATCCATTAGCAGTTCAATTCTTCATACGCTATAAGCTGGCTGTTCTGGAAGAAGGAGTCGTGGTTTGTCTCAGTAGCCAATGTGCTACGAGCCGATTGCAACCTCCAGCATCCTCCGCTCAGGGACCAAGTAAAAGTGTGCGATCAATACATCACTATGTCTTGTGGTGCTAATTAAAAGTTTATGTCTAGCCTTTGTACTCTCACAACACCAGCGATGTCTACCCGGACGTGCCGTACGGCGACCTTAAATCGTTTTCCGGGCCTGAATTAGTAGTGTTACGACAACCACACCATTCCGTTAGCCCCGTGGCGCACGGTAAATTGTGTGCTGACAATTTCTGCACCCTGTAGCGAAAGAGTTTTTTTGCATGGTGTTGTTTCTATGGTTCTTGTTGTCCTACACTGAACTGCCTAGTGGCTTACGGCACTGTGGTCCATTTATTCCCAGTTATAACCCATGGCAGGCGACGGCAGCCTCTGTCACCAACGCTTTGTTGCCCACAGCAGTTGATGATGGTAGCGGCTGTTTTCCCAATCGAGGTACTCGTGTTGCAGCCCTGACGCAGTGGCCCGCACCACGATGCGTTGATGTCGCCTGCTTTGCCTATTCTGTGCTCGGCAGTCGGTACTACCCGACTACGATATTACTGCAGTTGGCCTCCCACGGTCGTTGTGGGAAACAAGCGGTACCGTTGCAGTACACAGGTACAGTGGTGACTAAGGAAAACGCATCGCACTGTGAATGATTTCAGGACAGCTGTGCATATACTGTCAAGTGGTTCAGCGTGTCCTTGTGACATATCACGATAAAAACTCACGATAAGCCGACCGAAGCACCCTCAGTCCAAGGTGCCATGATACTGTGATTGACTAAGACAAAGCATGGCATGACATGGCGGCATCCCAGTTACGTTACCCGCCTCGCCACGGCGGCAGCAGCGTTCTCACGCCAACACAGGAGATGTCCTTAATTCAAGAGATCGTTGATGTATTTCTCACACAGATTTATTTTCAGAACAGATCACCGATGTCGGTAACACACCTTCAATGTAAACAAAGGATCGCACAGTTCGGTTAACCCTGTGTGTGAACCATTACAGAGCGTTTCGGCAGTTCTGCTACTAGAAATGCAATACACTGCAACTAGATATTCTCTGCACACTGTTTACCTGTAAGAGTTAAGACATCAAGCTGAGGGTTATTCATCGGATGCTATGACGACAGTTACCCTTCTACAAATAGTTCCCAAAGAATTTACAGCATCTCTCTGCAGGCATCTTGGGCCATTCTTCCTGCATCTGTAGATCTACCATCGGCAGGGGACTTCAGCTGGTCAAGTAATTATCAATGAAATTCGCCAACAGCCGTGTAATGGAAATGTTATTTACTTTGATTACCAGTTTCGGCATTACACTATGCCATCTTCAGGCCCCATATGCATCTCTAAAAAATAAACGATATTATCATAAAGAGCCACATATTCCTGGATGTCGTGAATTCAAAACTGTATCCTAAGTGCTTTATTCGAAGACTTAATTGCAACTTATGCAATTTATGTAGCCGTTTTCTGTTGATTACGTTTGGATTGTGGGGCGCTCAACTGCGCCGTCATCAGCGCCCGTACAAAGTCCCAATTGTTTCTCAGTCCAATTTTTTTCATAGTCCAGTCTAGCCACTGTCACGAATGATGAGGATGATGATTACGAAATCACGAGGACAACACAAACACCCAGTCCCCGAAGAGAGAAAAATCCCCAACCCGGCCGGGAATCGAACCCTGGTTGCCAAATGTAACGCACGTGAGAGACGTTCAGCTATACAGAGTAAAGTCTTTGGTTGGTCACATAAAAAGTCATACCGTAGCATCAACGACTGCTCTTCTGACACTTCTACACGGAAGTCACAGGATCTTATAAGAAAAAAATGTATATTTAAAAAATGAAACTTTTACGCATTAAAAAAAGATATAAGTAGGCAAACAGAAATAGTAATTACGCCATTAGGGAAAACTTTCAAATATGTATTGACAGTTAGAATAACGTAGTAGGCAACTAAGAAGAAGAAGAAAGGAAGAAAGAAAGCAATATTAGGGTTCAACATTCCGTCGACGACATCTTTTTTTAATTACTTTTTATTGGCTTCCGGTGCGTGCCCATGCAGCCATCTCAACAATGGGACGATGATACGACGGTGTGTTTCGACACTTCACAATAGGGTCGAGCCATACCCCAGTACAAAGTTACATAGACTTAGACTTGTCATGTGACGCCGTGCAGGCGATTATCGTGTCAGTTATGACAGTACGAAGATAAGGATAACAACACACAGTACCCGAGCGGAGAAAATCTCCGACCTTGGCAGGAAGAGATAATTTCAAACGGAGCACTATCTCGCATTGGAAAATGATGCATCAGGAAATAGAACGCATCTTTTTCATAGGTGCCAGGGAACTACGGCAACATTTGCCTTAATTGTTGTGGGTTGGCAGGAGAGCCAACACCGTATTATTAGAGGAAGCCGAAAGGCACGCGTTTTAGCTCACGCAGGCTGGCGTGAGGTATGGAACAGGACAAGTAAATTAAGACTTTAGAAAAACGGATGTAGCTGGTGGAATACTTAACTTTAATCCATTAATGATGAGCGTCGCGCTTGACTGTACATGACTCAGTATCAATGGCGCCTTGCTAGGTCGTAGTAACTGACGTAGCTGAAGGCTATGGTAACTATCGTCTCGGCAAATGAGAGCGTATTTTGTCAGTGAACCATCGCTAGCAAAGTCGGTTGTACAACGGGGGCGAGTGCTAGGAAGTCTCTCTAGACCTGCCGTGTGGCGGCGCTCGGTCTGCAACACGCGGGTCCGACGTATACTAACGGACCGCGGCCGATTTAAAGGCTACCACCTAGCAATGTGGTGTCTGGCGGTGACACCACATTAATAATATAGGGAAATCACGGAAAACCTATATCTGGATAGCCGGATGGAGGTATGAATCAGCAATCAAGTCCATTGTCTTAATATCGAGTCACTAAGCTACGTAATATCACAATGAACAAGTAGAGTAAGTGTTTCCAGAAAGGCTATCAATAAAGTTTAAAACATTTCAAGTAAAAAGTGAAGAGATATTAGCACAGTCTAATATGTAAAGAATATTATAAATTTCGAGGGAATTCATGAATACAGAATGTAAGTAATAGGATTTAATTAGTCAATAAAAATACTACTGTTTAACCAGTTACTCTTGCTCTTTACTCGGCTGAAACTTGTCTTGGGCTTTCGAGAAGATTGGTGAGTAAACATAAATTCTAACCGCCGGCCATTGTGGCCGTGCGGTTCTAGGCGCTTCAGTCTGGAACCGCGTGACCGCTACGGTCGCAGGTCGAATCCTGCCTCGGGCATAGATGTGTGTGATGTCCTTAGGTTAGCTAGGTTTAATTAGTTCTAAGTTCGAGGCGACTGATGACCTCGGAAGTTGAGTCGCATAGTGCTCAGAGCCATTTGAGCCATAAATCCTAACCGCAATAGGAAACAGTTTGGCACAGAAGGCTGTGGACAATGGACGAGAGAACCAAACGAAATAACGAAACGTAAAAGAAGCAGTAATTTGTGTGTAAGTTAGCTCCACCAACTCTTGCGACCATGGGTAAAGCGAACACTTCTAGTGGACCGCTGCGAGTAGACTTCCACTGGCGGGCCAGATGACGTCAGCGTTGGGTTTACGCTTCCACATTCTCATGTAAATTTCTGGTCCCCCCACGCTATTCACCAATGCATGAGATAAGATTAACGTTTCAACAGAGCCGATACTTAAGACAGAGTCGTCATACCGAAAACCCATCGTCTGTGACGTCCGCGACGCACTACAGCGCCCGCTTTACATACATTAGAAATACGCAGGAGGATGTGCCCTTGTCAGATGAAACCTACTGTCTTTTGAAGTCTTCAGAGTCAAACATGGATTAGCAACAAGACCGAAATACTTTATTTAAAAGCCTCTAACTTGAAGAAGAAACACCATCCCTGACTTCTGAGCCTGACTCATCTATCGCGGCAGTTGGAAATCGGATATCCTGCTGCGAGTAGCTATCTTAACCAATGAGACCAACAAAATACGCCGCCAAGTCTCAATCGTCAATGAACTGATTTCGTGGTGTTTTTGGAATTCAATGTTCATATAAATATGATCATCATTGGATCTGTGGAAGAACGTAACCCCTTCTGCAAACCCTGCCCTTTAGCTGTGGAAGAACTGGCCGTGGTGTTCGAAATAACAGGATGGAAACATCTGTCACTGAAAATTTCGGTCGATCCCGGAAGCTTGAACGCGTGGCCTAATGAGCATAAATGGTTGGGCAGCTGACAGTTCGCCTTAAGCACGAGATACGAATCCGAACTAAAACTGACACGAATTTTAACCTGTTCCGATAGATAAATAATATCACGTGTTGACTGCGTTACTGAACACATTTCAAGTTTACAATGAATATTCTGGCTCTGAAGTGACGACTAATAAAATGTGTGTTGGGCAGATAACATCTTTCGATAACTCATGTCAACAGCATGGAGAAATAAATCCTGCGCGCACGCACGCACGCACACACACACACACACACACACACACACACGCGCGACAATACCTTTCCATGGCTGCACTCCGAATAACCGAAGGAATGACATCATCGAAACACCCTAAGCTGCCACGAGCACAAATTATTTATCTGATGTTAGTTTTTTTCTATCCGAGCATCATGCCAAATAGAAGTTTAATTCATATATATGGAAGTATGCCACTGGAGTTTGTCGAGCATCTCTGTAGTCCTCTCGAGCCGCTCTATGTTTTCGTTGGTCATTCATTCATTTATTTTCTCTCTCTCTCTCTCTCTCTAACCTCGCAATGATTACAAACTGATGAGCAATACTCAGAATGGGCCGAAGAAGTGTCTCGTGAGAAATTTATTTTGTGGATGAATGACATTTCTTGAAGATTCTTCCAATGACTCTCGACCTGGCATCTGTTTTTCCCATAATTCGTTTATTTCGCGAAAAGAATATGGTTAAAATAGAGCAATCCGAGCTTGTTCGGGGACTTACCAGCAGTTGTTCTTCGCGCACCCTATTCGCGACTGGAACAGGAAAGAAAACATGGGAGAAAGGAGTAACTGGTGCACATAGTACCTCCCATCGCAGTCCCTTAGTTGTAAGGACGGGCTACACTCTGACTTCCAAAATCAGTCATTTCTGTGAATGCTACTTTTCCGTGACTGTTTTTGTTGGTTGCGATTAGTGCCAGTTTAAAACAACATTTTACGAATTCACTATTTATATCCCACCGCACTCCACCAGCATTAAAATGTGATTTCTGCGATTTATCACCATAGATGTTACACTGTGACTGATCAGAAGCACCAACTAACAGACACAGGCAGGTATATCTGCTAACTGGTATTTCTGGAAAGGTGAAATGCGTCAATGCAACGGAACGGATATATTCTCGCCTGTAAAGTTTGCAAAGCGAATATTTCAACAGTGTGTCACTGAAATAATTACACACACTTCACAAAAAGTTTTGCATCACCTCGGTTCCGAGCGTTCCGGAACCTGTACAGAAAACTGGAATAGAGATCAACATCATTTCCGACCTTTTTATTGCTCATAAAAACCAAACAGTGCATATTGTACCAACACACGACGAGACCTTCAGAGGTGGTGGTCCAGATTGCTGTATACACCGGTACCTCTAATGCCCAGTAGCACGTCCTCTTGCACTGATGCATGCCTGTATTCGTCGTGGCATACTATCCACAAGTTCATCAAGGCACTGTTGGTCCAGATTGTCCCACTCCTCGACGGCGTTTCGGTGCAGATCCCTCAGAGTGGTTGGTCGGTCACGTCGTCCATAAACAGCCCTTTTCAATCTATCCTAGGCATGTTGATAGGGTTCATGTCTGGAGAACATGCTGGCCACTAGTCGAGTGGTGTCATTATTCTGAAGGAAGTCATTCACAAGATGTGCACGATGTGGGCCCGAATTGTCGTCCATGAAGACGAATGCCTCGCCAATATGGTGCCGATATGGCTGCACTATCGGTTGGAGGATGGCATCCACGTATCCAAACACGTCTCCGACGATCGTCTGGTTGAAGGTATATGCGACACTCTTTGGTGAAGAGAACGTGATGCCAATACTGAGCGGTCCATTCGGCATGTTGTTGGGCCCATCTGTACCGCGCTGCACGGTGTCGTCATTGCAAAGATGGATCTCGCCACGGACGTCGGGAGTGAAGTTGTACATCATGCAGCCTATTGTGCACAGTTTGAGTAGTAACACAACGTCCTGTGGCTGAGCGAAAAGCATTATTCAACATGGTGGCGATGCTGTCAGGGTTCCTCCGAGCCATAATCCGTAGCTATCGAGCCGTGTACATCCTTCCTGGTAGAATGATTGGAACTGATCGGCTGTCGGACCCTCTCCGTCTAATAAGCGTTACTCATGCATGGTTGTTTACATCTTTGGGCGGGTTTAGCGACATCTCTGAACAGTCAAAGGGCCTGTGTCTGTGATACAATATCCACAGTCTACGTCTATCTCCAGGGGTTCTGGGAACCGGGCTGATGCAAAGCTTTTTTTGATGTGGGTACGATTTGAAAGAGATGATACATGTGAAATACATTCTGAGTGAATAATGAAAATTCCATTCCCTCCTTGTTAAAGCCGTACCAACCCCTAAATTTTCTGCCAAGTATTTGGTGAAAAAGACTTGATTACGAAATTTAAGGTTGATGATATATAAGGGAAAAGAGTGCAAAGTACGGGTCCTCCAGTTAAAAGTTGTAATCGAGAATAGTTCAAGAGGAATAGTTGAAGATATTGACAAAACTTTAGTTGTGAAATGTAGTACTGAAAAAATATCGCCCTTGTGAATCCGCTGAAAACTTGGTGAAAGTTATGTAGTACGCATCCCCCCCTCCCCCTCAACGTTTTCCTATTTCGTATTTTTAATATGATATATGTGTATTATAAGCATCAAAATACTCGTCCGAGGCTTGTCCATTACGTAATAACAGTATTCTGAATTTATCTTGCAATTATGGTTTTACTCGCATAGTTAAAAGTGCCGTAGGTATGCTTAAATACGACGGGAACGCTACAGGTCAATCTGTGACCACGTAGTCTATTTGTCACTCACGATCGTTGGCTTCAATTCTCAGCCGTACTGTAAACTTTCAACCAAACCTAGACCAGCAATGTCCAATGTCGCACTGTAACTTCACAGCTGGTGTCAGGTAAAACACCAAGTGTACCACAGGTAATGTTATACAACCATACCGAGCCACGAGGTTCTTGGAACGTTGTTAACATGTGGCACATGGCGTTGAATGTTAAATGCAATGTGAGACCTCGGTTACATTCAGCATTTCGTTTCTACCTGCTACTTTTCGTTGTGACCCTTGGTGTCCGCATAAATTTATCTAAGAGGGGGCAAGGTTCTGAAACAGCCATTTTTGTATAAGTGACTCTGCGAGTTTGAGAACGTGGCCGGCCGGGGTGGCCGAGCGGTTCTAGGCGCTACAGTCTGGAACCGTACGCCGGCCGCGGTGGTCTCGCGGTTCTAGGCGCGCAGTCCGGAACCGTGCCACTGCTACGGTCGCAGGTTCGAATCCTGCCTCGGGCATGGATGTGTGTGATGTCCTTAGGTTAGTTAGGTTTAAGTAGTTCTAAGTTCTAGGGGACTGATGACCACAGCTGTGAAGTCCCATAGCGCTCAGAGCCATTTGAACCATTTTTTGGAACCTCACGACCGCTACGGTCGCAGGTTCGAATCCTGCCTCGGGCATGGATGTGTGTTATGTCCTTAGGTTAGTTAGGTTTAAGTAGTTCTAAGTTCTAGGGGACTGATGACCTTAGAAGTTAAGTCCCACAGTGCCATTTGAACCATTTGAGAACGTGTTGTTCCCTGACACCTTAATATGACAGGAAGTAACAAAACATCTTGCATCTCAGAAGTTTGACAGTAGCCATTTAATGTATTTTTGAAAACATGATTACTTTCATACGTAAACGTCAACCATATTATTTCAGTAGCATCTGAGAAGAACATTTTTTTAACATTACGAAATACAGCGAGTTATGAAATACTACTCGAAAATATTTGCAAAATTTTGTTCATAAGTCGATAATGGTAGGCTGGCACTGAAAATAAAAAATCTAAAGTAAAAAACAGGTCCTCTGAAGAAATCCTATTGGATATCAGCAAAAATAAGCAGCAAAGGATGCCTCTGTTTCATATTCCTCTAACAGACAGAAGAAATAAAATTTAAAAAAGCTTATTATACTTTTTTGCTTACAAAACTTCACTTCTGATCATGATATTGGATTTATTTCGTTACTTTTATTGCTTTATTTTTTTATGTTGATTGACGTAATTAAAATTCAACAAAATGTGTTTCGGGTTGTTTGAGTAAAATATAACCCAAGGCCAGCATTCGACAGATAACGTGAGAAACCCGAAACAATTCTCAAACTGACCGGTAGAGCTAACAACCTGGACTGAACCAATACAACTGTCGTCTGCTCAGTTTCATACGTTATCGTGCAACCACATCGAATTTACTGCACAGTTGGTAACACGATGCCTGCATGTTGCACTGTGTAGAGAAGACTGGGGTATCATATTTCGGAAACGTTCACTTTAGGTAAGCATCCGCCATCACTGAAAGTAGCGCCGAAATCGCTGCCGCCGCACCGAGGAAACGCTATGTTTTTTCGTGAACGTCCTGACAAGCAAAGTTAAGCCCCTTTCGAATGATAGCCTTTCTTGTCTCCACTCGCTACTCGAAACACATGAGTCTACTGCAGCGCCCCTGGCGTTTACTCCTGTGCTGAGTCGTCCCTTTCGAGTAGTCGTTTTCGTTTACAAATGAGCGCCAAAATTGCGTGTGTTGTGAAAGCCGTCTGCTGTGCGGTGGAAGCGAGGTTATGAGGGACTACCCTTTTTACGAAAAAGTCGAGATATAGTACGGAAATATTGGAACAAGCAGTGATAATACAGTTCATCAACGTCCACAGCAAAAACCATAGTGGAAATTCTTGTCGAAGGTCGGGTGATAAATTCTTTATGCTCCTGAGAACTGAAAGAATAGGAAAAGTGACATCCAAACATTTCAGAACACACCGGTATACATTTATTTGCAAGAGAAAATATATACTTCCAAAGTGCACACATATGAAACGATATCCAGAAAGCTGTAAATGGCATCTTGTTTTCTTGCTAAGTGCCAAGTAACATCGAGAATTCTTTTTCTCGTCAGAGAACTGACCTTTTTCCGGTTGGAATAATTTTCATTAAAAGACTTTACGTATTTTCGCTTTTATTTCTGCATAGTATAGGCTATTCCTCTTAATACTTCCATTACGACTATCTTTTAAGAGAACATTAGTAGGAGGAAGTATCAAGACCTAGTGGAACTTTTCAAAATTCCACGAAGACGAAACAAACAGTAATATAATGAAAAGAGTAAGGTCGGCTAGAATATTTAATTTCAGATTTTAGCAGACGCCGCCAATGTTCCTTGATTCTACACATGCGCAGAGTGCAGCATATTCGTAAATTTAGAACTCCACACTCTGCACAATCTACCGAACACTGACATTTATTTATTTAGCTTATGGCATGACAAACTATATTGGAAACAGCATAAAAAAGAATATACATTGTTAAAATATAGGATACAAACATAATAAAACAATGTAAACTGAACATTGGCACATTACAATAGATATATAACTACATTACAAAACAATAAGATTCCTTATAGTTCAGATTCCAGTATTTTTAGCAATCACAATTCCACACTTCGATTCTGCAGCCACTCCACAGCTTGTGGTGTTGCCCTCAGAAAGTAGTCATCAGTGGACACTCGCTGACGATGTGGTGGATGGTTTCTTCTTTGGCACCACAGTTGCACACATGGTCAGGCCTCAAGTTCCATCCGTTCATCGAGGATCCTCAGCGGCCATGACCTGTGCGTATTCTGTTCAGTGTTGCCCAGGATTTCCTTGGGAGGTGAAAGCCCGCTGGATGGTTGGGAGTCTCAATGTATGCTGTCTTGGACTGGCTCTGTTTCTCCAGTCCGTTCGCCAGATTTCAACGCCATTGGAGTTTTGGCTCAGAAGTTGCTGTGCAGTCTTCACAGGGGGATTTATGGATTTGAGTCGTCTAAATACAGTAAGATCCTGGTGGATTGGCATGGCTGTATTACTTGAGATCTTTTTAAACTCTCTTATGAGTATTACGCATCGTCGTATATAAGGCGGGTCGATGCTACTGAGGACTGGTAGCCAGTAGAGTGGAGTGGTTTTAATAGCTCTAGCTATTATTCACATCATCTGATTTAGCACCACATCTACTTTTCCCACGTGCGAGCTGCTTAGCGACACCGATGCGCAGTATTCAGCTGCTGACTGGCGTCCTAGACACGCACACGTTTGGTTGGTTGCTGATTTACATGCAGACACAAAGGGCGCACGCAGTTTGAGTAGTCTCTTTTAACCAGAAAGTCGCTGGTGTAAAACGGGCATTATGTAGCACCTGCTTCAGCCACGGTGTTTACAATCGCACTCGGCGTTGCTAAAACCTGGGGTGTAGTCGCATCACAGAATCATTTTTTGAAAGTGGTACAGAGCCTACGGTTGTGACACAAACCGCGGCTAGATAAAGGCTTTATCGTGGAAACTTCGACTTCTCAGTCACTGTGATTTGTAAGAGATGCCTGATATCTTGCCTACTCCTAATAAGATGGCTTACGGAGTACATAGGCAGGCGCTGACGAAGAACGTTTCTTCTTGCCTAATCCTAATAAGATGGCTTACGGTACATTGGCAGGCGCTGACGAAGAACTTTTCTTCTTGAAGGCAAGTTTCTCTCCGTAGCTGACCCGAGCGCACCATCGTTGTGCCGTCAGACTGCATACCTCTGCGCATCTGTGGGTCTTCTTCGTCCGTATCTACTGTGGGTCTTCACGGCGGGCCCGGCATTCCCGCAGTATACGTTACGGGTTACGCCGTCGAATCGGCGCACTCGAACGCGCCCCGGGCCGGAGGCGCAGGCAGCGACCGTCACGGCAGGCTGGCTGGGGCGATGTCAACAGCGGGCGACGCGACGCCGGCCCAACAAAAGGCGAGGAAGGGGGGAGCCCTTGGCCCTGTCGGCCGGATGTGTAAGTCTAGCCACGCTCCTCCCCTTCCATTCCCTCACAACTGGGAACTGGGGACACCTGGCCGCGCCGGAAGCCGCCCAAGTGAGCGGCCCGCGCACCCGCTCGATAATAATTAATAAGTATCTCCACACCGGCGCTGCTGCTGCTGCCACGCCGGGAGGCGCAAAAAATAACGCACTCCTTAATCTCTCACGGCACGGGCTTCTATCGCACTGGTTCCCAACCTCTCTGAGACCATTAGTTCTTGGCCCAAGCAACTACAGAGGGGTTCAGAAAAACGTAGACACTCTTTGATAACCAGTATTAATGGAACAAAATGATACAGTCACAATTCTTGCATGGAGGGAGGGTTATTTCGTGTATTCAATGTGATCCCCACTGCCAGCCAAACAACGTCGATGCCGCTGAACTGTTGACCGAACTACGGCTGTCACTGTTGCTGAGGTGATAACCTCACAGATCGCCTCGGTGGTTTCTAGTACCTCATTCTGTATAGCTGGCTTCTGTTGATGAAATTAATTTTTCGTGGTACTCGCATAGGTAGAAGTCAAGACGAGTACGCTCTGCAGCATATGAAAATACATCTCACCAGTTACGCTACCTTCACCAAAGAATGGGTCAATCAAACTGCACGATGGCAGACCATAGCACACATTAACAGCAGGTAGATTAACATGTTTGTCCAGAAGAACGTGAGGATTTTCAGCAGCTCAGTACATACAGTTGTGTCGGTTTACAGTACCGTTCAGTTTGAACTGCGCCTCGTTAGACCACACAACCATCCATGAAAACCGTTCATTTTCGCGAAGCATGCCTTCAAATCACTCGCAATACTCCATCCTCCGATCGGGGTCCTCCTCGTTCATAGTGTGCAGAGATCTTGAAACGTACACTTTCGACTTTGCAGCCTTCAGAATTCGTCGTACGCTTGATCGGCTAACCCCGTTTTCACGTGCACCCTGCTTCACAGATTTTTGAGGCGACCTAGTAAAATGTTGCAACACAGCAGCGCTGGAAGTTGAACTTTTTGATCAACTACATCTTTTCTTGGGCACATGCTGAACATGAACAGTACCATCCGTTTCAAAATTTATCCCGAAAATGATAAATTGTTGTATGTGTTGGTGGCTGAGTTCCGTACACATTACGCCACTGCCGTTGTGCCTCCACGTTTTCGTACTTCCAGTACCATTCAATAGGGTCTTGCGTTGCTCGAACGACAATCTTCCTTCATTCATTGCTGCTCTGTCGTCTACTGCGCGCGGCCAAGAGATGTTTTGACGAAACTGTGGATTACGCTACCGCGCAAAATCGCAACGAAGGTATTAACTATCAAAGAGGGTTTACACTTTTCTGGATCCCTCTGTATTACCTAGACAATATGGGATTGCAGTCCAACTTGATGAAAACTTTTTTAAATTTTAATTTATTTTTTCCCAAACTAGATTCTCAACAACTAATAAATAAAAGCCACCACCCCACTAATAGCGAAACTGATCTACACATTCTGAAAAATAACAGTTTATGCCATGAACTAACGACAGAAGAAAATTATTGCATACAAAAGACTGTGATGGAAGGGGAAAACGTAATAAATGAAAACAACATTGGTAACAAAAATACACACTTTACCGCTCTGAGGCAGTCATAAATAAGGAACATAAATCGTCAGAACTCACACTACAATGTTCAATGCGATATAATCTCGCGACATGTGCTAACAGCAAGATAACGCAATTTTTTGGATTACGACCACGGTGCAAAGGCTTTTTTTAATACATATTTAAAAGCAACTGAAAGCCGACCAACGAACGTGAGTAAATGAGAAACTATGTAACAAACTAGCGCACATCAAAACTGAATCCACACTACCGCAATCCCAATAGTATAACGCTGCTGTATGTGCGTTCACTTTTTCATATTTCTTTACTAATAGCCACTCATGATGTGCTGTACGCCGAAGAAACGGCAACGAAGGAACAAAAAATATGACGAAATAACGGTAACAAACTTAGAAACCATACAGTGACAAAGTAAACGAGGTATTATGAAACTATTCACAGAACACAATGTTTGGAATAAAACGGTACAAATGTAAAAATGTTTTGTAATGTTTATAATTAAGTCATTTTTTGTATGTTTTAGAATTACTGAACTCACAGACGATAGCGATATTGTCGCTGAAACTACTTTAGGTATAAGTAATTAAAAACAAAAGTGTTTTGCAAAAAGATGGACCCACAGTTCCATATTATTGTTTCGATGCAAACAAGGAACAGTGGAAGAGTTTCAAGATAAAATGATTATTACCTAGTAACCCAACACTCACTCACTCCCCCCTCCCCCCCCCCCCCAAATCATCAACATTAGCACATGAATACAATTTAGAATGAAACAGAATTGTCTTTGAAGCCTTTTATTTTTAAAATGACAAAAGGTAAACGATATTTTATGTAGGTGTTTTATTGAACTAGGACCCAATAAGCCACTGAGACAATGGTTCTACCTATTCAAGTAACACTTTTTATAGAATGATGAAACACTTCTCAGCGCATCGCAAGTGTTACCTACAACTCCTACTCAGAAAAGAAAGCTAACTATCCACACAGAGTACACACTATACAAAATGTAATTCTGCATCACTTCTCTCCCTAGCGACACTTGCTTCTTCTATAACCTGTACAGTCATTGAAAATCAACAGAGTTAAAATGTATGCACTATAGTTTGCTATCACTTGACTACTGGACACAGTACTTCTGGACTGTCACAAATGGGAACACACCAGACTGCCAACGTTTTGTATATGACCAATGGCGCAAACAATACGAAGTTATCCAGTAAGTAATGCAACACACTTCTTTCTGAAAGTGGGTTGGTTTTTTCCAGGATTCCAACACACCACACTATTCTCCACTCTCTTCACCATAAAATCCTATTTTTCAATACGATCTCCGTTCAATGCGAAGGTCTTAAGCCACCTTGCTGGGAGGGCCTGCATGTCGGCATGGTACCACTCTACTGGTCGACGTCGAAGGCAATGTCCTTCTGTATCAATAACCTCCCCATCATCCACGTACTGCTTCCTGTGGAGTGAACCCTTCATTGCGCCAAACAGATGGAAGTCGGAAGCTGCGAGATTCGGGCTGTAGGATGAATGATTTGTGAGCTAATGTGTCAGCACTACCAACAGAGACGTCCAGTTCTGCTGCGAGGTGTTTGATCAGTCGATCACCTCGAATGAGAGTGTCCGCACGTTCCAACATTTCGGGAGTCAGCAGCTGTGTGCGGCCAGCACGCGGGAGCTCGTGATCTTGTTACAATGACTACAGACGCCTCACCTAACGACTCACCGTGCTCTTGTTCACCGCCAAGTCTCCGTAGACGTTCTGCAAGCGCCTACGACTATCTGCGATGCACTCGTTTTCTGCCAAAGGAAACTCAGTGACAGCTCTCTGATTAAAACGCCCTTCCGTTACAGACCCCATTTTGCAGGCTATGTACAGCGCCGCCACCTATCGGAACGTCAAGAAACTATGGTGTCTGAAACTGGGTATTCCACGACGACTCACAACAAATTCCGCATTTTTTCAACCGAAATTAGCCGAGAAATAATGTGTTGCATTGCTTAGTGAACGCGCCACGTGATGATGATGATACTCGTACAGAAATATACAGTAAGACTTACTCTTATGTTTGGCTATCACTTACCTCGTTTATCTGTTGCGAAAAGAATAATGAAGCGATTACTGGTCCAGTTTTGGAACCACCAACCACTCTGAGAAGGCATTTTCATGAGATACTTCAGCGTATGTGAAGTACATGTCTTAATGTTGCTGTCATATATGCATGGAACAAAGCACAAAATACGTGTGGAGTGGGTGGACCATGTAAGAAGATCATGTTCATGCATTCGTTTCACAAGCTATATCCTCCACCACATCGTGTCACGCGTTAATAAGTAATTTAGTTTCGTGTCCGACACGAGCTCTAACCCCTTTTTTTTATCCCTCAGAAAATTTTATTTTATCTCGCAGGAAGTAATTATCCTAAGGTTGGGGGCCACTGCTCTATCAGATCACAATATTATGTCAGAATACGTCACCAGTTTACTGTGTAGTCAATGAGATTTCCGTAACTTTTATATTTTGGGCCCCACAGTGCAAAATATATCTTAATTATATGATTATTATGAATGATAGCCAGCTACACTGCCATGTAAATTGTTTATATTTTATCTCATTCACGATGAGCCCATTTCGGAAAATAATGAGGTTTCGCTTACTGGAGTCTCACTACAACTTCGTCTAAATGTGTAACAAATGCTGTAAACGTGAGTTTGCCCTTCTTCAACTTATAGGATAAATTGTAGGGTACCCTCCGCCACACACCGCCAGGTGGCTTGCGGAGTATGGATGTAGATGTAGTATTGTCTCGCATTTTCCTTTATTTCTCCAGACACTTCCCCTGATCATCTTGTATTAGATTTTCCCATTTTTCTGTAAATAATTCCCGTCAATGTATTCCAGCCATGGATTATTAAACGACAACTTCGTCACAAATAATAGTTTATGAACTGCACATTAAAAATGAAAAATCTCCAAAACCTGATAAACCTTGATAAATTGAAAGAACCATAAATTGTAGTGTGTTTCAAAGGGACCATTAGGCAACAATTGCTTCAAACAGTGCAAAGAACCAAACAGAAGACGAGTGGGTAGCTTCAACAGATGATGTACTGAAAACAGCTAAGAATCAAATAGGCAAAAAGGCAAGGCCCAGTAGAAATCCCCAAGGGAAAAACAAGATCTTGAAGTTAACTGACTAAAGGAGAAAATAAAAAAAATGCAGCAAATGAAGCACGCACAAGGCAAAGACATACACGCCGCCTGTAGGAAAATTCAGCAACTGGCGGGTGTCATCTTTCCCACTAGCAGAAACCTGGTAAGGGAGTGACACAAGGGACCCCTTCCTGTCGAGAGGAGCCAAAGAAGACTTACGCTTCTCTGGCTTAGAAGTGGGGACTGAAATTCCCAATGGGACGATCATCGTGGCGCACAACAATTAGCCTGCAGACTTCAACGTGTAAGAAGCATGGAACCATTGAAGGCAGAAGCAATTTTCCATGAACCATCACTGATTAATCAAAACTCCCTTGGAACGACCAGCAAGTTTTCACCTACCTCGTCGACACTGCTGCATACTCAATCGGATGAGAACTGGCCACGGCAGATGGGGAGCTTTGCTGCACCAATGGGAACAGAAGTCCTCCCCTCAATGTGACTGCAGTGGAGAGCAGCAAACAGTACATCACGCAACATTTGAATGTTTTCTCTGAGCATTCAAAGGGACAATGGAAGACATTCATGACTTGTCTGCAGAAGCTTCTGACTGGATTTCTAGAGCTACGAACCCATTACAAACTTGACAGTGTGGACAGCTACATAGAAATGTGTATATTTGTTGCAAATAGTTTATATTTCTCTGTCATCATACGATAATAAAATATTCGTGTGTCCGGGAAAGCCAACCATGACAAAACTTACACATGATACGTAACATGTATGTGGTAGGCGAAATACCATAAAACTTTAAGAAGAATGTAGGTAGTAATTCCTATTCCAAAGAATGCAGGTGCAGACAGGTGTGATATCACCGAACCGTCGTTTAATAATCCATGGCTGGAATAAACTGACGGGAATTATTTACAGAAAAATGGGAAAATCTAATACAAGATGATCAGGGGAAATGTCTGGAGAAATGCAGGAAAATGCGAGACAATGCTACCCTACAATTTGTCCTATAAGATAAGTTGAAGAAGTGCAAACCCACGTGTATATCATTTATTACACAATTAGAGATCACTTTTGAGATTATATATTAGTACGGGTTTTTCATGGTAGGGATCCCATCTCTCGCCACAGAGGCCCAGGACTAGGGTCATGATTGCAATTCGCTTACAGTGTCCCTGCTCCTAAAACATTCCCCCACTGTCATATCTTGTCAGAAAGCGATCATTTATGCTCCCATGGCGTGCACCATGTCTCTGCATGTCTCGATACATCTTTGGCCCAAAAGACTGTTGATTCCATGGTTTTTCGTCACCTGCTCTTGGCTGTCCTTGATGCATTTGCGGGTTCGAAAGTGGTACACACTGATGGCTCGATGGTCGACTGATGCACTAGTTTTGCCTACAAGCTATGTGGCGGCCATCACTCAAGCCCTCAGTCACATTCGTTCTTGGACTAGTGAGATGTTCTTAATCGGCAGTGACTCTTCATCTGGAACCTCTCTGTCTGAACCGCTGGTCCCTTTGCGATCCCAGGGTACAAACAGGATGACCAGTTGGGCAAGTTGGCTATCAGGGGGTGGGGTTACCGGATCCGGACCTTCAGCTGACTGCACTGTCGGTTGTTGGAAGTTCGGAACACAAAATGATATGCCCTGGCTTCTCCGAACAAACTGTCGGCAATAAAGAGAACATGACCATGTGGCAGTCTTCCCCTCGTGCTTCTCACAGGGAATCCACTATTCTGCCGGCTTCGCACTGGAAACACTCTGATAACCTATGGTCACACCCTACAGGACTGCACGCTGTTGCTGTGCTGGCGGTGTTGCCTGACTGACTGTGGCCAACGTCCTAGTGGATTGCCCTAGTTGGCTGCCTTACGACAAAATTTTAAACCTACTGATAGGCTGTCTCCGGCGCTAGCAGACGACACCAAAGTGACTGACCTGATTTTACGTTTGTCACTCATGAATGTCTTTTTTTTCCTTTCTGTGAAGTACGGCAATTTGGTCTCGTCGTCCGTTTTATGGACTAGAGGAGAGCCCCGTCGTCTGTTCTGACCCAGAAGGCCCATGACTCCTCTTGCTTTTCGGTCCTGCATGGCTCCTGCCCTAACTCTTTTAAATTTGTCGTTTTAATGTCTCGTCTTCATTGTTACTTTCCTGAGATTTTATCAAATTGTCCGCATTACTATTTTTCTTGTGGAAATGGAAGTTGAGGAAACAAGGGTCAGATGCAGACTGCGTCTCACACTGCACATGTCCCGGGAGCCTCCAGGTACTTTCTGGGTGGAGCAATTCCCCACCTTAGTCCTCCTCACCCCTCTCTCATCCATACTTGCTTCTGTCTCTTGATTTTATTGATATTCAGTTGTAATCGGATTCATCTGCATTTGTCTTCTGTGTCCTCTCTCCCTGTGGACTGTCCCCAGCTTGTTGCGTATAGGACTGAGGAACCGAAGGCGTCATAGTTTGGTCTCTTTAATTCCATCAATCACATCCACTAACAACTCGACTGAAATGACGCGAACCATCTACTTTTACATGATTACTCAGCAATTCACAATAAAGTGCGTGGCAGAGGGTTCAAACCATCTACAGCCTATTTCTCTACCGTTCCAATTTCGAACAGCGCACGGGAAAAACGAACACTTAAACATTTCCAAGCGAGTTCTGATTTCTCGTCTTTTATTACTATGATCATTTCGTCCCGTGTAGGTGGACGCCAAAAATATTCTCGCGTTCGGAGGAGAAAATTAGTGATTGAAATTTCGTGAAAAAGATCTTGCCGCGAAGAAAAACGCATTCGTTCTAAAGATTGCCCACTCAACTCGCGTATCATATCCGTGGTATTCTTTACCCCGTTTCGCAATACTACAATACGACCTGCCCTTCTCTGAACTTTTTCGATGCTTCCTCAATTCTATCTGATGCGGGTCTCATACAGCGTAGCATTACTCCAGAAGAGGACAGAGAAGGGTAATGTAGGCAGTCCCTTTAGAACACCTATTGAATCTTCTAGGTGTTCTGCCAATAAAATGAAGTCTTTGTTCGCTTTCCCCACAACATTAGCTGTGTGATCGTTCCAATATAAGTTGTTCGTAATTGTTATCCCTAGGTATTTAGTTGAACTGACAGCTGTAGATTTGTGTGATTTATCTTTTAACAGAAATTTGGCGGATTCCTTTTAGCACTCATGTGGATGATTTCACACTTTCCATTACTTACAGTCAACTGTCACTCTTCGCCTTGTCTAAATCATCTTGCAATCGGCTTTGATCCTCTGATGACTTTACTAAACGGTAAATGACAGCATCATCTGAAAACAGATTAAGAGGGCTGCCCAGATGGTCTCCTAAATCGTTTATATAGATTAGGAACAGCAGAAGGCCTGTAA
The DNA here is from genome assembly GCF_021461395.2 of Schistocerca americana. Classification (NCBI taxonomy): domain Eukaryota; kingdom Metazoa; phylum Arthropoda; class Insecta; order Orthoptera; family Acrididae; genus Schistocerca; species Schistocerca americana. The sequence goes on from NC_060121.1 coordinate 570,468,616, forward strand.
CACTTCGTTATCACTTTTGTTTTACTCGATGACTTTCCGTCATTTACTACGAACCGTGACCTGCCTGACAGGAAATCACGAATCTAGTCGCATAACGAAATTTGTTGAGAAATCGCTTGTGACAAAAGCTTTCTGGAAACCAAAAAATATGGAATCAATCTGACGTCCCCTGCCGATAGCACTCATTACTTCGTGAAAATAAAGAGCTTGTTGTGTTTCACAACAATGATATTTTGCGAATCCGTACTGACTGCTTGTCAAATAATCGTTTTCATCGAGATAATTCATAATGTTCGAACACAGTATATGTTCCAAAATCCTACTGCAAATTGACGTTAGTGATATGGGCTGTAATCGAGCGGATTAATCTGATCTACTTACTTGAGTATTGTTTTGACCTGTGCAACTTTCCAATCTTCACATACGGATCTTTCGACTACAGCGCGGTTGTATACTATTGCTAAGTGTGGAGTTAATGTATCAGCATTCTCTGAAAGGAACCTAAATTGTATACAATCTGGACTAGGGACCTTGCCTTTACTAAGTTATTTTAGTTGCTTCACTACGTCGATGATACTACTACTGAGGTACTGCTGTTGGCAGCTGTTGTTAATTCATATTATGGAACACCATCTTTTTTGGTGAAGGGATTTCGGAAACTCAGCGTTGATTCAGAAAGTGTCAGTTTTTTCGACGTGTCATAGTGGCGACAGTTGTGGAACAGACATCCACACGACACTTAAAAGAAAGTTGAGGCCAACTGCCGCGGCAAAACGCTGATCTGAGGACTTCACCAAGGGACTCCGATTGCTGTGGACTGGTTGTTACAAAGCGACCTCTAAATCTGTAAATGCTATAAACATAAGTTTGCCTTTTTCAACTTATTTTCTACGATAAATCGTAGGGTAGTACTGTCTCGCGTGTTCCTGCGTTTCTCCGAAGTCAAACTTGTCTTCCAGTCTGGATGCTCAGGAACGCCGTGAATGTGCACCGCATAACGGAGCAACAGTTATTGGTGCCTGGTCCATAGAAGATAGACTCCACCTTACGCGAGTAGTTTGGTCACAGGGTTAGTCCAAAACGTGCATGTAGCAAGTCAGACCCCACTTTGGTGTATAGGGTCCAGTACTCGCAACGTCAAAGGCGATGCCAAGCCATATGCCAGACTCTCATAATCAAGAGCGACACGATCAGACCTTATAAAGCCACAGAAGAGTGGAGCGATCTGCGCCCCAGCTGGTGTCACTGAGGCAACGAAGTGTATTGATTTGTGACCAGGACTTTTCGCGTAAGTTGGCAAAGGCGGGGAAGCCACATCAGCCGGGCATCGAATAACAAAAAGCGGAAAGACTCTACCACAATGACCATCTGATCGTCGAAGTAGAGTTCCGGTTGTGAATGGACAGTAATACTGTGAGTTGCACACGCCAACAATTGTGCTAATGTCACCCTAAGAATCACCTATTCTCTCTACATTTACGACTATCGTGTGGAGAAATTACGCTTATTTAGGCAACACACCGTAGAAAAATTTGCGAAACCGATCCTCCCTGAGCAGTGTGATCACCTTGAAGCCTTACTAAATCTCATGGAGTTCTCCTTATACATGCGCAAGGTTCTACGTGGATTCCGAAACCACAAATGGCACAAGCCACCATTTACAATTTCTATAAATAATTAGTCAGTAATTTAAATTAGTTTCTTTTTCTTGTCCCTTTCTTCCCCCCCCCCCTTTCTTTCTTTCTTTCTCTCTCTCTCTCTCTCTCTCTCTCTCTCTCTCTCTCTCTCTCTCTCTCTCTCTCTCCCAAAACGACGCCTTCTTATTCACCAATACCCATTTTTATGTTCAGGTACTAAAATACTTATCCTTATGCAACAAAAAGTTCGATGTAAGGAAAGTGTGGCAAGTAAAGCTTAGCACTTTAATATATTAAACACTTTATTTCGGCCCCTGTAGGTTTGATTCTTACATTACATCTCTTGCTCCTGTACGTGATGGAACTGTAGAATTGTGGGTTTTTAGTGCGAGAAGTTTACGTATTATATTTGGAAAATAGCGAATCAAAGAACACGTAAAAAAATTGGGGAAAAGATCTCGCTGCAACGAAAAACGCCTTTGTTTTAAAGATTGCCTCCCCACCCAGCGTATCATATCCGTGACACTCTCTCCGCTATTTCGCGACACTGCAATTTGGGGACTAGTGCAGCAGGGGATACAACCCGTCGGCTTTGGACAATGACGTCACAAGTGGCCAATCGAGAAGCGATTCTTCTTAGTGTTGTAGCTCCCTTCAGTGGCTGATAAGTGTTTTTTGGCTTTTTAAAAAAAATCTCACGAGATAGAATAAACAGATCCACTTTATTAAGCAATCAGTAAAAAAACGAAACTGAAACATAAGAGTAAAAGCGAAAATGGTAAACTGCCCTCTGGCGACTTGTGACGTCATTGTCCAAAGCCGACGGGTTGTATCCCCTGCTACACTAGACCCGCAATTTGATATACCTTCTTATCTGATGTTAAAGAATATGTGGACATAAGGGATTGGACAAAAATGTGGAAACACGGCGGGAAATGGGTGCTTGAACATAAATGCAGATGCTACTCAAACCTCCAAGTTACGCTGCTCTATCTGACAATGAAAGGCGCCCGTGCAGTGTCCTCAAGACGTTATGAGTGCCCGTTGTGGTCAGAACAGCATTCCGCACAGTTGTGAGCGCATTATGCCGGAGCTGGGTGAATTAAAATGTGAGTAGATTGTTTGTGCTCGCATGATGGGTCCTTCCGTATCAAAGATAGGCGAAGTGTTCAGTGGGAAGAACATGATCCATTTAAGTCACAAAGCGCACGAAAGTGCGTGCTCAGTGATCGTGACGAACGGTCACTGACGAGGGCCGTGACGAAAAGTAAAGGAACGACAGCTGCAAAAGCCACTGCAGAACTGAGTGTCGCAAGCGCGAACCCTGTCAGCGCCAAAACAACACGGAAGGAGCTCCAGAAGTAAGGAATTACAGGGCGAGATGGAATTCCGAAACCACTAACCAGACTGCTCACCAGTGACACAAATGCCCGTAACAGGAAAACCTGGTGCCAACAAGCCACAGAACCTGGTGTCTGGTGCAATGGAAGGAACTCATTTGGTTGTTTTGTTTCTCACTGTATCCAACTTCTGGCAACGTATACGTCCACCGTACGCCGTTCCAAACCTACGGTGCATACTGCTTGCTGTCAAGAGTGAAACATGATTTGCGCAGACATATCGTAGTATTAAATCAGCCCCGTGGTTAATCTGTAAGGTCGCATCACTGTCAAGCACTGTGAGACCATTTTGACTGACCAGGTTCTTCTAGCGGTACAATGTTTGTTCTCCAATAGCGATAGCTGAGTTCCAAGATGACAGTGCCAATGTTCACAGAGCTCGCATCGTCCAGGGCTCGTTTTTTGAGCACGAGGATGAATTGTCGCATCTCCCCTGGTCGCCAGTCACCAGATCTCAATGCCTTTGTGCTCTGCTTTGATTGCTATCCACCGCCATCACAATTACCTGAACTTGCCACTATTTTTCAGGAAAACCAAGATAAGATTCCCTTGAAAACCATATAGGTTCTGTATTTATCAATTCCGAGGCGACTCGAAGCTATTTTGAATGCCTATGGGTTTCCTACATATCGTAATGTGTTGTGTTTTTGGTGTTTCCGTATTTTTGTCCAACCCCTGTGTGTATCCCACTTACATTATATTTTTAAATGCACAGCTACATCTTTAGAATTACTAAAATATCCGTGGCTAACGAAATCTACTTCTTCATTTAGCAGCATTTCAGACGCTGGATTTTTTTATTTTTTTTTTAAATCTTAAATTCTTAGCACTGGGACTGCAACGGTAGTACGGTAATGTTTTCTTGTACATCGTTAACAGCGACTTCAGTAGAGACCATGTGCTGCGCTATAGCTAATTTTTGGAAGCTATTTAATCTGGAGGCCTTCGTATGCTCTTGCAACAAGGTCTTTAAGTTTCTGCATGCTTTTCCGACATGGTAGGCAGATCAGCTGTTGCTGTCATCAGTCCGATGGCTTGACTGATGCTGTTCTCCCTGCCCGTCTATCTAACTTATCTATTTTCTTGTAACTACTGCACTCTTCATCCATTCGAACGTGCTTCTTGTATTGAAGTCTCGTGTTCTGCGGGACAACTCGGATGAAGAACTTACACTCAACAGACTTGGTTTTATGTTTTGGTGTCTGGTTTTACGTTTCGATCTAATAAAGCTTATCAGAGGAGTTTATTAATGGAGAAAAAAAACTGTAAACATTTTTCAACAGTTAACGATATTTTGTGAAAAAGAGCTAGATACGAGATCCTAGCACATATTTACCAGTCGTTATCTGTATCATTATTTGCTTGTTGCAGCTGTTATTTTTACATAGGTTGCTTAATGATGTATTAACAAGCCTCCACGAGCCATTAATGTTTCCATATACGTTCCACAACCGAAGGAAATTGAGACCTTCCGTAACATGATATCGGTTACAGGCTGAATCGTGGAAACTGCAACACACAGAAGCTTATCAGTGTTTTCTTATATCCTGCAAATAATGTGTTGGTTTGTGTGTAGCAAACATAAAACAAAAAAATTATACTAATTATATCACTTTGGTCTATCTGGGCAAACTAAATATGACATTTCCGGGGAAAAAATGGCTATTTGTTTAAGATTTGAGTACAGCTGGAAGTAAGATGGAACACTAACAAGAAAATTTTGATGTTCTTTACAAGACTGTGGCTTGGTGGTCCAGTGGTAAAGTGAGATGGTATTGATCGAGGGGGGGGGGGGGGGGGATGTATCGGGTTCGATCTCCGAGCTGCCACTTATTATTTCTTTCAACTCTGACAATATTTTTTAATGTGAAAAATTCCGAGCTGCAACCAGTGCCGTATGACATGGGTGGGCAGTGGTACACGTATAGCACAGTGGGTACGTGTGTGTCTCAGTGAAGTGGTGAACGATCACATGGTTGTGCAGCAGTTGGGGAGCAGTTACTTTGCTACACTGTGGGCCGCTGATCAGTTGCAATTTGCAACGATCTAAGCTAGCCGCCGGCGATCGCTGTAACCAACACGATGCTGGTTGCCAGCGGCTGCTGATTCAGGAGGCAATGGATTTCTGGCCCTTAACATGGTTGCACGTAGAAAGCACTTATGAAACCGACTGTTTGATGCCTTAGGTATCCACGATCTCGTCGCAAAAATACCCTGATATTGCATAATTGTAATCACAACAGAAGTTCAAAGTATGGGCAAGAGCGTACCCGGGGGGTGAGAGAGGTGGGGGGTGAGGAAGTAAGGCTGGACTAAAGTCAATTTCTCTTTGAGTGACGAAACAGTTTTGAGATTTCACCGAAAATAGCTCTGCGTACATTTAAATGGTTCAAATGGCTCCGAGCACTATGGGACTTAACATCTATGGTCATCAGTCCCCTAGAACTTAGAACTACTTAAACCTAACTAACCTAAGGCCATCACACAACACCCAGGCATCACGAGGCAGAGAAAATCCCTGACCCCGCCGGGAATCGAACCCGGGCGCGGGAAGCGGTAACGCTACCGCACGACCACGAGCTGCGGCCTGCGTACATCTACTACTAGTCAATATCCATGACGTGGTCTGGCGTTCTTCAAACTGATACTGAAATGATACGCTGTTTGGCCGGCGGGGCACGATACTAGTTCTGTTTGCGATGACTTTGGTGGTGGAAGGGAGGTAGGTAGGTAGCTGACCTACCCTGCTCATCGTTGGGTACGCCGCGAGTCTGTCGGCATTATGCCGAATTATTCCACTCGCCGTGGAGGAAAGGACACTCTTTAACATTGGACCTACGTCTAATTCAATAGATCACGAATGTAAGTTACAAAACTGCGGTGTCGTTTGCCGTGTAACATTACGGAAGATTTAAAAAAAAAGTGAAAATTATGTCTAATACATGACCAATGCCACAGGAACTTATCGAAATTGATTAATACGGTACAGTAGACTAGCAACAAAATTCTGACTTCAGTAGGGGACGAGATATTTCTAACAGTAATGGATTATGAACGAGGATGGATGTAACAAATTTTGGTGCATTGTGAAGGGCGCCCACATAGCAAATTAAGTGCCATTAGAATTCTTGAACGTATTCTCTCAGTTCGATTATAATAAACTGCCTTGAGACATAAAAGCTTCTTTCCACATATCAGCATTGTGTCAGAAAGCATTTGTTCGTGTGAAACTCCCTTTGGCCTTTTCTCACAATATATCTTGGAAACTATGTATGAAAGGCAACAGGCAGATTCCATATTCCCAGATTTTCGAAAAGCATCTGACACAGTGCCCCAAAACCGACTTAACAAAGGTACTAGCGTACAGAATAAATTCCCAGGTATGTGAGTGACTAACACTTTCGAAGTAATAGGACACAGTACACTGTCCTCGACCGAGAGTGTTCATCAGAGACAGGGTATCGCCAAGAGTGCCCGAGGGCAGGACCGCTGTTATGTATCACCCAGCAGAAAGGGCGAGCAGCAATCTGCGGCTATTGGCTGATAATGGTGTGGTGTACGGCAAGGCGTCATCATTGAATGACTGTACGTGGATACAAGATAACGGACAAAATTTCTAGTTGATGTGATGAATGCCAGCTGGCTCTAAATGTAGAAAAATGTAATTTAATGCAGATGAGTGTGTCACACTTTGTATCTTCACTTGTAATGTTGATAACAGCAGTAAAATAGAATATTAATCTACAGACTCAAATATCCCCTAGTGCTAAAAAGAAATCTTTGTCCAGTGCAGTTGCAGTAATTTCAAACAAAATAACTGGTTTTGGCTGGCACTGGGCATCCTCACATCATAAAACACAAGATGTGTTTCAATCTCTGTTGGCCTATTATGGACAGGGGACATCGACTGGTTAAGTAATTGTCAATGTCAATTAAATTTACAAACAGCCGTGTAACTTAAGATGTTATTTTATTTAATTTGAAGGCTATCAGTTTCTGCATTTCATTATGCCATCTCCAGGCCCCATATGAATCTCTATAAATAAATGAAGATATCATATACAGCCATAAATCACTGGATGGCATGAATTCTGAATTCAATTGTTACAGTTATGCTTCATTCAAAGACTTGGTGCTATCAAGTCTTCGAATGAAGCACTAGTGTAACAATTAAATTCATGACATCCAGTGATTTATGGTTGTATATGACTTCTTTGTTTGGAGAGATGCATAAGGGCCCTGAAGATGGCATAATTAATTGCTGATACTGGTAGCCTATACAATAACATCTTAAGTTACATGGCTGTTGGTGAATTTCATTGACACTGGAAATTAAGATGTGGTTCAGTCCCACCGCAGCGGAAACCATATTGAGGATGGCCGATGCTGGCCAGAACTGTTCTTTCATTTGAAATTAGTGTGATTGCATTGGAAAATATATTACTTTTAAAACACTAAAGCACTGCTGATCTTCAGCGTGACTGAAATGAAGGTCTTTCAAAAACTTCTAGTACTGATTTATGCTAATTTTGATTAAGAATGTCTCTCGTCAAACTACGGCCTGCTGTATCAACAGGAAACATAATGCATTTGTCAGTGTAGTGTACTGGTATTGTGCATTGCATACTAGTAAGTTTCCTAATTACAGATGACAGTTGAAGATTATTTTAACCCACTTGTCATGTCAGAAGGATGTGAATCACCAGTCACAACTTTGTGTTACTTATCTCCTGACTCTTCATCTTTTGCTAACACTGCCAGAGAGACACTGCTGAGTTGTGGAAACTGCTTTGGCTGTTCTATCAGCTGGCTTATTTCCTTTGATATGCATGTTTATTTTTCCTATTTCCTTATCTGTAATTACCAGTTTAAGCAGAATTAGGTCACTGGCAGATCTTAAATACAAGAAGATGGTTCCTACCACCAGCATCATCTGGTGCATGTCATCACAATGGTGATAGTAATGGTATTCCTATATTTTAGATCTGAAGATGGCCCTGTTCGAATGAAACAGATAATTACAGTTAAATACAGACTATCATATGGTAATCTCAACTCAGTTCTGTTCTTGGAGATTAGTTCTCCATACCTAAGATTCACAAAGATTTTACTGACATTCACATGCCAGTCACACTACACAAGAACAACAAAGGTTGGTTGGTTGATTTGGGGGGAGGAGACCAAACAGCGAGGTCATCGGTCCCATCGGATCAGGGATGGATGGGAAAGGAAGTCGGCGTGCCCTATCAAAGAAATAATCCCAGCATTTGCCTGAAGTGATTTAGGGAAATCACGGGAAACCTAAATGAAGGTGGCCGGACACAGGTTTGAACAGTCATCCTCCCACATATGAGTCCAGTGTGCTAACAATTATGACACCTTGCTTGGTAAGATAAACGAAAATATGTTCTGCACACAAGAACAAACCTGTCACAGCTCAGGACTAGGCAGATACTAAAATGGTAAGACCAAAAATGTGCATATGCCATGACTCTTCCATAAACATACATTTACAGCTTTGATTACAAACAAAAATTCAATGCAGACAATATTCTAAAATCCCCTCATGTTTGCAGGTGACATGGTGTACTAAATTTATATCTGTGGCTTACTTGGATTGGCAAGTACAGGCCGCACACAATTTAAAACAAAAAGGTGAAGTGCATTTATAAACCAACAAAATCTGATGCAACGTATTTCCTATCCTAAACATAATCTGTCCGTATGTATTTTAGAAACAAAAAAAGAAAGAAACACTGTACAGGCCACAACTGTTGTGAAATATTTTTGGGTGTTAAAGCAAAACAATAACTTGTACACTTGCAAAAAGGCAGACCCCCTCCTTAACTCGTTGTTGAACAAAGAATCAAGATTTAGACTATTTTGTCCATAAAATTTTAAAACAATTCAACTGTTTCACCTGTGACATAATGCTGTTTTTCTGTACAATTATTTGAGACAGTTCAAAATAAGTTGCAGTTAAATGAATCTGACAGAGGACGAGAGATCTGTTAATAATGTTCAACATTTCAATGACCAAAGATCCACATGTAATACACACAACAAAAAAATTGATAACACAGACTTGTAATTTTGCTAAAATCATGGCTTGCTTTATGGGTGCATGAGGAGTCAACTACGCATGAAAAAAAACCACTCAGACTAGAGCTCACGTAATATAAAAGAAAGAACAAAGCTGGTCAGGCCCATTCTACATGACCCATGCTATTAAGGGAAATACGGAAGCGTCCGATCCCACCCGTCTGCTTTGACCCATGACGTCACAAATATGGCGGAAACAAAAACAAACACACACACTTTCCACAAGAAGCCTAATGACACTAACGGGACAAGCGCGGGAAATGGTGTGTTTTGGGTGGGGGGCAAACTAGATATAAACAAATTTAGACGCCTTGAGTAGCTACAACGTGTAAGTGAAGACAGCCATGCATGAATACCCACCCACCTCCCCAGGGGTCGTAACCCCTGCAACCCATAGAAGATAAAGATGCTTCAGTAGCTGATTAGTGTTTTTTGTCTTTTAAAAAAAAAAATCTCACGGGATAGAACGAACAGATCAGAAAGATAAATATAATAATCTAAAACAGAAATTCGAGGAAACAGATAATTAAAATAAGTAATAAGTGTCTTTAAATTAAAAAAAAAATCTCACGAGATAGAACGAACAGATCAGAAAAGTAAATAAAATAAGATAAAACAGAACTGGAGACAGCCACACTCAAACCAAACTCTGTGCCGTCATGACGTCACACACGACAACACCCTTACGTCACGGGTCAAAGCCGACGCGTTGGATCGGAAGCTTCTGTCGACCCCTATTAAGGACAAAATGAACCATTTCTCAAACTGAAGATTAGTCTGGAAAGCATGATTTGCTATTGGTCATATTTAAGGGTGTACCTTTACTACATTACAAAGAATAATTCAGTTTTCAAATTGCATTTTAATAGAAGCACCACTCACTATTTACTCAAACACGATGTTACACACTTCATACCAGATGGAAAAGAAAGCAGAACTTACTGATGTAACGGTGGGAAGGAAACACACCAAGCGCTTACAATTCCATTTAATAAACAATTTTTCTGTAACTAGCTCCAAACTTCAGATTAACCTCACATGATAGCATAGACTTCTTATGCTAATTTTGTGTGTTTCACATGACAAGGAATGTTCCTAGAAGGAGATTTTCAGTGTGCAGCGGCAGATTAAAATTGTGTGCCAGATCGAGACTCAAACTCGGGACCTTTGGCTTTCGTGGGCAGGTGTTCTCATGGTAGGCCACTTACCCGCTAAAGTCAAATGTCCCAATTTGAGTCTTGGTCCACCACACAGCTTTCATCTGCCAGGAAGTTTCATATCACGTCACACTCCGCTGCACAGTGAAAATCTCATTCTGGAAACACTGCCCAGGCTGTAGCTAAGCCATGTCCCCGCAATATCCTTTCTTCCAGGAGTGCTAGTTCTGCAAAGTTCGCAGAAGAGCTTCGAAGTTTGGAAGGTAGGAGACAATGTACCGGTGGAATTAAAGCTGTGAGGAAGGGTCGTGAGTCGTGCTTGGGTAGCTCACTCGATAGAGCACTAGTCCGCGAAAGGCATAGGTCCCGAGTTGGAGCCTCCATCCAGTGAACAGTTTTAACCTGCCAGGAAGTTTCACAAGGCATGTTCTTTATCTAAAATAGCACAGAGTATAAATTATTAAACAAGTACCTGTTCTCTTTTGTGAAGCAGATGAAATTAAAAAAAGAAATGTAAACTGTTATCTTAAGATGAGATTCGCACAAAAATAGATACAGAAAAAAAAAACTGCCTCAATACTCTCTTTGCCTTCTTTCCCTCTCTCACTGCAACATTCCTCAACAGCTGCAAAGTTTTCGAGCCATTGTAAGTAAAACAGTTTTGCTGAGTTTTATAATTATGTGGATACAGAAGTGAAGAGAATAACCAACTAAATGGATTCAAACTTCTGTTTGTGTACCCAGCATCTGTTCTCAACATATACCTAATAGCAGGTATCTCTCTATTAATTTGAAAGATAAGAAATGGATTAACAAAATTACAAGTCATAGAAATGTACTAACATTCTGTTGTAATAATTTTGTGAAAGATTCACTATGTGTTGTTGCAAAAGATGACCGATGGGTGCCTTTCTGTTCTGACAGCACGAGGAACTGCTGGACAGAAGAGTTCAATGAACAATGAAAAATGGAGAATACTTTGCATTTGCCACAAATACACTGAGCTTTATTGTATGTGCGATTTTAACACAGCTTCAAGAAAATATCCAGCAACCAACTCAGCATCTGATCCCAGCTTCCTAGGTTCCACGTAACTAAATGCCCAAAGATACACTAGTACCACTGTACGATTCTTTACAAAATACATAAAATTAAAACATACGTAGATTATATGAGTGGTGACAGTAAACACACATTAAAAATCAATGTTATTCATTTACAGCATAATATTTGTGTGTGGAAAATTTTATATTCAAGTGAGCAGTCAGTTACCAGATCTTGCAGAACTATGCAAATCTACACAGTAGCTAAGTAAGATGAACAAGGTTCTTCCAGTAACAATGAATCCCACACACTGCATGCAATATGGCAAAGCAACAAACAGTGAAAATTATGATTTGATAGAACTGATTAAGAGCAAACCAAGATCAAAACAATAACAGATAACAACTAAATTTCATCATTTCCCTTTTTTGCATCTGAAACTGCTTATGACCTGGAGAGAGATGTCTGTCTCATATTTTCATCAATATCCACTAAGGAATTCAGCTTTTCCAACACTACATCATCCTGCAGCTGACGGTGTTTTCTACTACAATGCTCCATATTACATTTTCTTGCAATAACTGACTAGAGTGAATTAATCTTTTTCGCCACTTTACCTTCTTCAAGTGAAAGTTTTCATGCAATAAGGTCTACCAATATTGGGAACCAAAATAGGAGTAAGAAATTTAAAAGAAGAAAGTCAGATCCAGTGGAAAAAAATGTATTACAAATTGGAACTAAATTATAAATTAATCAGGCTAAAATAAGAGAAACTGTCCAAACCCTAACAACTACCTACAGTAATAATAAAAACACACTTTTACCAAGTTTCTTCTTCAAAGAAATCAGTAAAAATGTATAGTCACTTCATTTTAAATGCAGATGAAGCATCAAATGTCATGCCCAAGCTCATCAACAACAGAAATAACTAACAGTATCTAGCCTTCCTTCTAATATTTGCACAGAATAGTGCAGAAATTAAAAATATGCACTGCTGCTCCTACTGCATGGTGAAAGTTGTTTTGTGGGTAACACGGGGACAGCGATTTGAAAAGAAAAACCTACTAGGCTAGAAATGCTAACATTAAAATTTAAAGCCAACAAAACTCAGATAGTTTTAGATTAATGGTGTCTTACTTCAGTCATGCACTCCATCATAAACAGCATTCCATTACTTTTTCCACTTTAAGCTAAGCACAGTAGGCTACATCTTGCACTATCAGCAATTGGGTTAATAGGTAGAAATCACATAGTAACCCCCTTCCAAGTATTTTTCATAGTTGATGAAGGATATATGTACATAACGCACACCAAAATACCAGTAGCAACTTTTTCTATAATACAATATAGCTTTTCAGAATTAACCTCACAGTTTACTTAATTTTAAACAATAGTGTGTTAAACATAGAATGGATGTAGATTTCAGGCTGAGCTCAGATCAATATCTAACCACAACCTTTACTGCATATTTACATTTGTTAGCTTCCCCAAATTACAATCATACAGAGGAATATTTGATACAAGTTGTTGTCTTTGACCAGTGATGTAGGAAATGTTCAACAAATGCCTTGAACAACATTGTGACTATAAAGTTATATCAGTGGAGACTTTCAAATGATCTAAGCTGCAAATCAATCTGTCACCACAACCAGAATTTTACAGTTCCATGTTTGTTGCATTCTCCCAATCACAAACTGTCACTTTCCAAGATACCTAGTTCTCAGTCAGAGCTACAGTACATTCTGCCACCACATTCATGGTTTTCTTTCACATTCATTGACTTTGCCAACTAACAAGAAAACTGCGAATGTAAGCACCAAAAGGTGACGTCAGAGCAACAATTCATATCAAATATTTCTCTTGGCCCCAAACTGTCACCTACCTATCTAGTTCAGAGCAACGACTATGTTACCACAGTCAAGATTTCTAGGGCAGGCATTATGCCATTGCAATCAGTCAATTAGATAGTGGTAAAATTTGAGATGTACTGTGCTCTAACTACATAAAGCGTACTGTGGAGAAAGAAATGATGCAGCTATGAGCTTTACCGACATGGAAGAAGAAAAAAAAAAAAAAAAACACAGAGCATAAAGAGGTGTATTTAAATGATACTGTATCTCATGAATGTTAACACAAAGGAGTAAATTACATTTAGTGATGTGTGTTTAATACTTTAGCAAAAGCAATTTTTGAATTTAAAATGAATTTTTAGTGTGTTAACCTCATTAAGTTACCTGTTTATTGTCAAGCACACCTATGTGTCAATTTGTTCTACAGTATCAACTTTCAAAGAACTACAACCAAGTGAAAGAATGAGAGGCATTCCACCTGCTCAATTGCTCTCCTCAAAATACAGTAATCAATGGCAATCTGGCTTTTTCGTAAAATTTACTGTTTAGTTAGATCAAACAACACCACTGTTATTTCAGACTACAGTCTTGCATTAATGTCAATAGTGTGCTCTGTTCTTATTAGTCACTCAGCAGCTATTAAAAAAAAAATCAACAAGACTGAAAATGATTGTAATCACAATAATTAGAAAACAAATAATATAAATATATCATTCTTACTTATAACTAAACGAAATTGTTGTTCCAAATTTATGTGCAAGATTAAAATTTGTCAAGTAAACATGTCTTTGCTGACATGTGGAAGACTGCACCAGAACTGAACAGACACTGATGAGAAGGAGATGTCAGGCCCAACAGATCTGTGCTAAACTGAAATCTAATTAGAAACATTAGAAAGCCATTCTCTACATCGTGTATTACAAGAAAGAGTGGAGTGAAAGAATCAAAGTAATGTTGTAATCTGCTGGATAAGTTTGATAATCAAAATTTATAAACATATAGGAAATAAGTGTAGAATGGTTGACCAATTAGATGTACTTTCTACATTCCTTCAAATACAATTCTACAACTTCACTTAGAAATATTCCATTTAAGGAGAGTGGGCCATACACAGTATTACCCCAATCACTAACTAAGATGTAGAACTTTCATAATACTTCATAAATGTCACCAGACTAAATGTGGGTATTATGCACAAAAATCTAACAGTAATCCCTTTTTTTCCAAAAACCTTGTTGAAAATCAGCAGTTTGTTCTTTCATTGTTAATCATGATTTGGTTTTACCACACGGATTAGTTGTGATAAATGCTCCCTATCTAGTACATAGTTCCCAATGTGTATCTTTTCATAGTGGTTTGTATAAGCTATTGGGTAGCTGTTGAGAGACTTAATGTGAAGCTCAATAAATACTCAGTACAATAAACCTCAAGTAACAACCATGATCTGTCAAAATATTCAAAATAATGATAACCAAAATACTGCCCTACAGCATAGGAACATTGGTAGAAAAAAGAACAAATCACAGGTAAAGCTGTACCATAAGCAGACAGTAGGAATGTGTGCAGAAGAGCACATTAGATGTGTTTATAAAAGATGGATGTAGGCAGAGGAAGACTTTATCACTGAATCGCGACGATATGTGTACTCTAACTGCCGAGTGTTGTCCGAAAAAAAAACATAACTATTACTGTATTTAGCTACCATACTGGTTTCGTTCAAGTTTTTAAAATTCTTGGAGGTTCATTACAACAGACATTCCGTTTTGGACTTAAAGGTATGCCACGAAAAATATAAAAAATAAAAGATCTCTTACTTGTGTGCTACAAGAGCGGGCAACAGATCGTAAACCTCAGCATACAACTTGACGAAAGGAACGTACGTAGTCAGTCTGGAAGTAGTGATCCACAAAAAGAAAGTGCGACAGTCAATTTGTCATAATATATTAATGAAGAACTGTCAGCTTTCGACTTCTATCACCAAACATGCTAAATACGTTGAGGATCAGATATAAGTTCATGACTGCAAACGTACTGCAACAACATAAAATATTTTGTCTGTCGGAGAAGGCCTATGTAACAAATCTCTGATAGGTCTGACACTTCTGTTTCAACTAACTAAAGAATAAATGCGGTCAAACACATCTAAACGTGAAGATTAACATTACTGTGGCATCTAATATGCTGTCACAGATAGAAAAGGTGTTTCTATCAACAATGTTCTCTCTATGAAGTGTTATCTTCTGAGAGTGACACATCACAGCGAACACAACTCTACAGGGAGAAGTTGCCGCAGCGTCCTTAACCTCGACCTGACACTGTCATCGTATGAAGCACAAACTCTTATAAATAATAGTCTGTTAATAAAGAACAGCTTAAGTCATACCTTCGGTTTGTAGAACCACTTCCTTATGGATTCCATCTTCTAAATATTTCAGATGCGCCAGGGGCAGTGAAACGTCTATCTATTGTAAAATGAAATATTGAAAGGCATTCTCCACACTAACACCTCCCGCTCACTTCACATCACATGAACAAAACACTCGACTGACCCATATACCATTGTAAAACCTGAAAACTTCCGCGAATGAAAACTGTCACGGAGCGAAATTAACAAACAAATGACACTCTGCCGCTGTGCGCATGCGCTGCCTGGTGCGACTTTCCATGGTACTCCGCACTGCCAGATGGTCGCAGCAACTTAGCGCTTTGAGTACCATGCCCAAAGATGAAAAATTAGCTTCGAACTTAGTGAATTTACGTTCATAAAAAATATCCTGATTACTTCTAGTGCCTAGAAATAGTTATCTCCCTCATAAAAAATGTGCCTGTAAGTGCGTGGTATCTTGAGGACTTTCAAAGAAAACCATTGCTGATTATTTCATTTTGCGGGGGCGGAGTTGCAAAGGGTTGCTGGCCGAGTGGTGGGGGATGAAAGGGTGGGCGAAGCAGTCTTTAACATGCGCGGTATGCACGAAACGGGGGTATAAAATGCCGCAGTTTGCAGCTGCCGCATCAGATATCCGAAAAACACTGCTGGGGGATCATCATCTACTGGGCAACACCCCTAGTTTTGCGGTTCTTTCACGAGCGCCATAGATAATGTGAGCACTTAAAAATTTATACTTATTTCAACGCATTTTAATTTTGTTTGTTTCAGACCAAAATCCTGCATTGCGACTTGAAAATCCTGCATTGCGACTTGCCTGCTGTGTTGTACATAAATGTGTGTTTCAATATTTATCACTATTTACATCTTTGCACACTCTTTTCATTTTAATACTTTAAATCGTTTTTAATTTTCAAAAGAATATAGAGTATCTGCGTTGGTTCTACTTTGTCTATGTATTTTATCTTTTTATTTTGCTACCAATCTTGAATGACAATTTTCAATCAAGGTTCATGTTACATTACAAATTTTGATTACCTTTTAATTTTTCTTTTAAATTACTATCGTCCAATTTTTTAATTCATGAATGTCTACCTACCTATTTAGATTCGTCTAGTATGAAATCTATAGAAATAAATTTAACTGAGCACTGTAAATTCTATTTTAATTTTGCTTCACATGTCTGTGTATTGCACATTATATTTAAGATATGTGTGCTGCTCATTGTACAGTAACACAGTTATGTTTTTAGATCAAAGAGGCATTGAAAGTTCGAGTTGGAAGCTACTGGGTTACCAGTATATAATTCGCTTCTTAACGACTTTACTTCGGCAATTTTATTTCAATGTGACTTTACAGGGGCTAATCAAACAGTACTGAGTACAAAATTCTGTTACTCCAAATTCTTCTTCCTATTGTTCACTTATTGATAAGTATATTGTCTGACCCATCTTTAATCCATCTACCTCTCTGTAAACATTGTCTTTCTTTTAACTCGGTACTGTAACAGCACCTGCGGCAACATGAACTTTGTCAATCTTTGTGTGAGTTTACTTATTTCTAGAAAAAGTATTAAGTAAGGAACTTGGGAATATACTAGAAGTCCTTAAGTATCGTATGCTAACTATTTAAAGTGCACTGTGGGTAAAGAAATGATCCAACTACGAGTTTAACTAACATGAACTGCAAAAAGATACAGAGCAAATACAGTATCTAGTGATATCTAGTTTCACACATCTGTCTGACCAGATTTTTCAGCATTTCAGTGATATCCTGGCGCAATGAAAATAAATAAAAGCATGTGGCTCTTCGTACTACTTAATATTTGTTCAATATCACCTGTTACCTTTCATATTCCTATTATTCATATACCTTCAACGACATCTTTTGTTCATGTATGGTATATGTCCCATACACTTGAGGAATATTCTAGGACTGATGCACAGAGGTATCCAGTCTTCTTTGTAGACAGACTGTATTTTTCTGGTGTTCTACCAATGGACTGAATGAGCTCTGCCAAATGCCTTACCCATGACTGAACCTATGGAATCGTTTTGCTTCGCATTTCTACAAATTGTAACGTAGAGGTATTTGTGTGAGTGGAGTGATTCTAGTTGTGACTAACTGATATTATAGCCACAGGATTTTATGTTCCTACCCTTTGTTAAGTGTATAATTACGTATTTCGGAACATTTAAGGCGAGTTGCCCATCCTTGTAGCCTTTTTAAACCTTTCAAGATCTGACAATATTTTTGCAACTTTTTTTTGGATAGTACCACATAATCGGCGAAAAATTTAAGGTTCTTAGTACTATTGGTTCTTAGTAACATTGCCTGCTAGGTCATTACTATACGACATAAACAACTAGGTTCCTTACGAGCTTCCATGGGGCACTGCTGAGGTTACTTCTACGTCTATCGACGACTCTTCATCCACGATAACATGCTGAGTCCTCCGTACCAGTAAATTCGCATTCCAATCACAAAATTTCATTAGATTATTTAGACGATCATAATTACGCTAGTAAGCGTTGATGTGCTACTGAACCAAATCGTTTTCGGAAGTCCAGAACTACTGCATCTACTTGAGTTTCTTGTTCCGCACTTTGCATAACGTGATGAGATAAAAAGGAGAGTAGGGTTTCATATGAGCTATGGTTTCGAAGGCCATGTGCCTCATTTGAGCTCAAAATATGTTTTAAGATTCTCCAATAGAGGGGTGTTGAAGATACTGGAGAGTAGTTCAGTTGGCCACTTTCACTTATATTCTTATACACAGGCTTCTTTCTAACTGCTGGGAACAGTTTTTCGTTCTAGATGTGTATGGTATACTGTGATCAACGTAGGAGTTAACTCAGCAGCAATTTCTTACAGAACATGCTACGGATTCCATAGGGCTGAAGAACCTTGTTCAATTTTAGCGGTTTTAATCGTTTCTCGACCACACTTACCCTGCTATATCGGTCGCCTTTGCTGCAATGGTGCGAGAATTAAAATTGGGGTAGTAATCATGGATCATCGTTTGTAATGGAGCATTTGAAAACGGTGATCAGTACTTCTGCTTTTACTTTGCTACTCTCAGTTACAATTCCTGTCATCCGTAAGTGTATGTACACTTACTCTGACGTCAAATCCAGCATTTAAATGCAATCAGAATTTCTTTGAGTTTTCTGAGAGTTCTTGCCTGCGGCAGTTGTTGAAGGCTTATCGCACTGCACTTACGACAGCCAAATACCTTGCATTTAGGGTATCTCTGTCTATAACTGTGTGATTTTTTTCATAGTTATTGTGCAGTAGTCACTGTTACAATAGCAGTTCCCTTACAGACACTGTATACAATGGTGGGTCTGCGGCAGAACGAACTGTTCTGTTAGATACATATCAGTCCAGTGCTTAGTCAGTTACTTTTCTGAACTTCAGCCTAGTTCGTCTACATGCACCTGCACAGAGCTAAATATTTCGAGCTCCTCTTTGTCTAATTTACTAAATATACTCATACGATGAAATCAGTGTTGTTACAACTGGTTCAGGGAAACTGATACGAGTTACAATGTGAACGTTATCAAAGAGGTCAGATTTGTTTGTTGCCGTTAGATGAAGTACCCGTATATTTTCGTCATGACTTGCCTTACGGACTATTTGTTCTCAATCATTTTAGTATGTTGTCATAGGATGACTTACAGACCGCTTGTTGGATGACTGAAGTCACCTTCAAAAATGGTTCAAATGGCTCTGAGCACTATGGAACTTAACTTCTGAGGTAATCAGTCCCCTAGAACTTAGAACTACTTAAACCTAACTAACCTAAGGACAACACACACATCCATGCCCGAGGCAGGATTCGAACCTGCGACCGCAGCAGTCGCGTTGTTCCAGACTGTAGCGCCTAGAACCGCTCGGCCACCCAGGCCGGCGAAGTCACCTTCACTGACGACAGTATGGATGAAAAATATTCTCGAGAGCTGAAGTTATCTTTCTTAAGTTATCGGTTATCCCTGGGGTTGAGCCTGGTTGTCAATAGAATGACTCAATTAGACTACCTTTATAGTGTCTTTTGCCCAGACATGCTTCCACATGGCCTCAATTTCTATCTAGATGAATTTGAGTTTCTTGTCTGCTGTGACAAGCACACCATCGCCATCCCCTGCTAGCCCGTCCCTTCAATATACACCCATACACCCAGATAGACCCGATAAATATCAATGACATAAATTTCGGGTTTGATCCAACTGTCTTTCATTCAAGAATGCACCACAGAATAACTGACTCGACACACTTATACTTACCGCAAACTTTTGAGCTTTATCTCATTGGCTTATGTGAGTAGGAAGGAGCACCAGATTTTCAAAAAAACCATATGATGATTTGTCCATGGAATTTTAAAAGAACCCCTGCTAGTGCGGTCGTTTCAGATTGTTAGGCGTTACACTACGGTAACATTTACATCTGTATTAACAGTTATACTTTGCCAATCACGACAAAGCATACAGCAGAAAATGATTTCTGTTCTAACGTATATTAACAGTTCTGTCTTCACAACTGATGAGTGGAGGTTTGGAAAATATCCACGTTGTATACAGTGTATCCCAAATGTTCTGGGCTAAAAATATGGAGTAAATTTCCTTTACTTTACGTCTATGGTCACAAACTTTTTGTCAACAGATTACCAGTTTCGGTCTATAATCACCATCTTCAGATCTGTTTTATAAAAACAATGTCCTAGTGTTCTGCAGCCATAGTGGCATCGTCAAATGAAAAATGCAAATTAACAAAAAGTCCGTGACCATAGATGTAAGGTAAAGGCAATTTATTCTACATTCGGGTCACTGTTGTATTCGCGACAATGACGCAACTTGTGAAAATTATGAAAAATTAGAGCATCCTAAAAGTAATACTTTAAGGTCAACTAATGGTCGGAAATAATTATTCAGCGTTTTTATTAGCATAAACAGCGCCTTAGTAATATTACAGCACTCACAGAGCAGATTCCACTAAACAGCAACGCCAAGACGTCGTACTAGCTTTCTTGTATCCAAATCGACACCAGCACAACACCAGTCCCAGACGTTCAGAACTTGATACTGCTTCACTTTGAGATACAGGTCTGGTTGTCGTTAGAGAAGGAAGAAAGATTAAGGATTAACGTCCCATTAATGGTGTGGTCATCAAAGATTGGGTGCAAGATCGGATTGGGAAGGAAATCGGCCCTGAACAATCTCGGCACTTAACTAAAGCGATACAGGGATTTTTTCCTTTTGTCATCAGTCTTCTGGCTGGTTTGATACGGCTTGTCACGAATTCATTTCCTGTGCCAGTGCATCATCTCAGATACATATTACACCCAACATCCTTATTTTATTGTTGGATTTATTCCAGAATCTCTTCCGCTGCCGTTTTTATTCTCTGCAGCTCCCTCAGATAACATGGGACTGAAATCTTGGGTTTCATAACACATGTCATAATATACTGTCCCTCTTTCTTGTCAGTGTTTTACGCAGGTTCCTCTCCTCTCCGCCTTCTGCAGAGAACCTCCTCCGTTTTTCCAACGTCTTTCTACAGTACCACGTCCCAAAAGCTTCGCTTCTCTTTTTTATGGGTTTTTCTATGGCCCATAATTAACTATAATACTCGTACGATGCTGTGCTCCAAACGCACAGGACACGGCGTTTAAATCCGGATAAATTTCAATTTGAATTTCCCCCTATGTCGTAGTTCCGCCGGAGTCGCGATTGGTGATCTTGAAAGCCATAGGCATCTAGTAAACAGTCATTTGTTACGGACAAGTGCGAAGTACAACCGAAGAGCCGCGATTATTGGTCATCGCACTGGGCGTTCGCCCACTGAAATATTTCGATTCTTCGGGTTCCCGAGATCGACTGTTTAAGATATTGTGGCCAAGTACAACGTTTCGAATAAGTCTGTGGGATGGTCCGCTAACCCGGCGAGGAAACCTTATTCGAGGAAACGTGTGTCACGAACTGCGGCAGTCATAGAAAAGGCTCAGGCACTGATTTCAGAGGACCCGGGGAAATCGCTGAGGAATTTGGCGTCAGTATTGAATGTCAGCTAGCGAACAATGCGTCGGATGGCAGAGGAGGACCTCGTACGAGCCATTTAGTCAAAAACTGACATATTCTGGTCAAAGGAAGAATGGTTCAAATGGCTCTGAGCACTATAGGGCTTAACTTCTGATGTCATCAGTCCCCTAGAATTTAGAACTACTTAAACCTAACTAACCTTAGGACATCACACACATCCATGCCCGAGGCAGGATTCGAACCTGCGAGGGTACCGGTCGCGCGGTTCCAGATTGTAGGGCCTAGAACCGCTCGGCCATTCCTGCCGGCTCTGGTCAAAGGAGCTCTGGCTCCCGAATAGCCTGGATTTGAACCCCCTCGACTACTACGTTAGGAGCGTAGTCGAAAGAGTTTCCAATTAAGACTAGGCGCTGTAATGTCGCATCTCTACGCACCGCGATTGAAGCAGCATTCGCGAATATGGACAGCGCTATTTTAAAGAGTGCGTGCGATCGCTTCAGGACAAGATTGAAGGCGGTCATTGTGGCTGAAGGGGGTAGGGGGTTATCGAGTAATGTTACTCTTGAAAGATAACACTACTTACATGTAAAAGGATTTTGTTGTAATAAATTTGCTTTTAAAAAAAGTTTCATTTGTCCGCATTTAAGAGCAGCACCGTGTACATTGTGATAAATTTTTTCCTCAAATTATGGCCAACGTTGGATACTACCGGACTTCTCTTGGCCAGGTTTGTACTCTTTGCCTATAATATTCTGCTTTGTCTATAATATTCTGCATTTTATGCCCTCCTTGCTTCGTCCATCATGAATTATTTCTCATCCGAAGTAGAGTTCCTTAAATTCTTCTACTACGTGGTCACCAATTTTGGTGTTAGACTTATCGCTAATCTCATATTTGCGACTGCTTTCTACTTTACTCTTTCTTCGGAGCACTCTCAGTGTTCTGATTAGACTGTTCATTCCAGTCAGCAGGTCCTGCAGTTTCCTCACTTTCGCTAAGGATAGCAATGTCATCAGCGGATAAAGGCCGAGCGCAGAATTGTGGTTTGGGGTGGTCTTGGTGTCCGGTCCCTATTTGAGCTAGGAACATGGAGTGAAATCTTTTGGTTATCCCGGACCAGAGGCCATTTCTGTAGCCATTCGAAGGTCTTGCTGTAGCTATGTTAAGGTACATTAAGCAACGTTTCAACGACGAACTGGAGCTGGCGTCCAGGCAAATCGAGTCGATTAATTCCTCTTTCAAAAGATTTTAATTGAGTTGAAATTACTATTCAGCTGTTGGCACCATTTGTATGTGCGCCGTTCGGATTTTACGTGTAAAAAAACAGTCACCCTTAAATAACTCCGACCGGAGCGAGACTGATGGTTCAAATTTGGTCCATCGGTGTATCGGGCCTTGTTGTAAGATAACTTTTAACCGTTTGAAAAAAATCTTGCTTAGTTTGGATTATAGGCGCAAAAAAACGCGTTTCTTCTGGGAGTTTCTTGAAGCATGCCATTTCTGTGCTTTAAACTTATACGAATCGGTTCAAACTTTGCACGAAGTTAGATAAATGGATGAAGTCAAAACGATTTTATATCCACTTATTTTTGTCCGTTGTCGACGTACGACGCCTAAATATTTTCCTGGGAGGTTTTTGAAGAGCACCACTCCTATGCTTTAAATTTGTACGAATCGGTTCAAACTTTGCACAAAAGTAGATAAATGGATAAAGTCAAAATGAAATGTTTTCGTCCTATAAACTTTATCCATTCTCGAGATACTATGGTTTGAAGTCGAGCTGAATGTTACACCTAAAATTCGTTCTTACGTGAATTGAAAGCGAGGAAACTTTAAAGTGAATCAAATAAATAAAAATGCATTTGTACGACAACTGAAAATTCGCTTTCAAAAATCTAGTTCCATTCGGATTTTACATGCAAAAAACACGTTTTCTGTGGGTTTTTCTTATGCCTACCAATTCTATGTTTCAAAATTGTGCGAATCAGTTACAATTTTGTAAGATGGTAGAAAAATACATGTCATTATTGGCTGTCCCCTTGTGTTTTGAAAGCTTTATCCTTTGCCACAGTATAAGCAACGTGGTTCAAAAGACAACAAAGAAACCTGTACCGGATCAGTCGTCGCCCGAGTCAAAAATCTACATGGGTTGCCAAGTTATGGCGGTCTAATGCCAAAGTTATGGCAGAGTAAAGTTAGGAACCAGACCAAAAATACTCCTATCGTAGCATAAAGAAAGGCGAATATGTCTTGGGCAGAGTTAGGGATGCAAAAGAAGAAAACTAGCTTTTCGACTGTCTGGCAACTTTAAAGACACCTTGACATATTCGCGTTTTTTTTTTACGAGTTAACCTTACTTTCCCGCAAAGTGAACTCCCTTAGACCAATCCTATTACATGTATGGTGGGGGGTGTAAGGACAATCAGACACAAATTTATGTTCTTCTAGAGAATGGGGTGCATGTACAACAGGACGTATCCGAGATTGGGGTGTATCTATAACAGGAAGCATTTCAGTGTGGGAATGCATGCATCCTAAACTTTAATGACACCTTGTGTCATATTGTACGACATGATTAGTGCCATGTTGGATGACATGATGGCGCGTATCGTGTTGTACGACATAACATCATGTATTATGTTACTTCACTTGGCACGATGCTTTATATTACGTGATATGGGTGCCAATACTGACAAGTAAAAAATTCCGGATATGTCAGGCTGTTTCGATTTAATGTCTCTGAAGCAGCCAGAAGTCGAAAAGCTAGTTCCCTTCTTTTGTTTTCGTAAGCCTGCCCAGGATATGTTCGCCTTGTTTTGGTGCTAAGAGAGGAGCATTTTTCTTTCTGGTTATCGCTGTTATCTTTTCAGGCTGAACTTTTATACACTCCTGCACTTTTTTTTACATTTTCGTTATTGCTTCTTCGATGCAGAGATTGAAGTGTAGAGGCGGACTGTATCACTTCCCTATGCCCTTTCCAATACGTGCACCTCTCTTGGTTGTTGCATGCATTATATATTATCAAGTCTCCCTATAGCATACTCTCTATTTTCTTGAGAATTTAGAACTTCTTTATGCACTCGTTTTCGTCTTCGAACGCGCCTTATTTTTCCTATGAATGTATTACGACTTTTCTTGCCTCTTCTTCTGTCTATTAGCATGCTCAACATCAAAACTGTCTCTCTGCTGCCTTCATCTTTCCTAAAGTCAAGCTAATCATTATTTAGCATATTCTCAATTTTCTTAGGGAAATTCGCCGAAAATTAAATCTAGATTGCCTGAGACGGTTTTGAATCATCGCCATCCCGTATTCGAGTCCAATGTCTTACCACTGATTTACCCTGCCCGCTGACTACCATTCCACATGTGCGGAATGGGCAAGCCTTCGATTCCTCTCTCGGGCATGGCTGTGTGCGTTGTTCTTAGCATAAGTTAGTTTAAGTACTGTGTAAGTTTAGGGACAGAGAAACTAAGCAGTTTGGTCCCTTAGGAATTCACACTCACTTGAACATGTTTTTGTAATGGACAACTTCCCCTTTCTGTAGTGATACTGAGCGGTTGTATCCCAGGCTGTCTCACATTCAACGTTGTCCCCAGGATTTCTGACAGTATCTCGACCATTCCCTAATAATTTTGACTGATACGTGAGTCATTATTGATATCTAATAAAAATCTTGCGTTGTAATAATTTTCTAAAAAACATAAAGATCACAAATTACTGTGGAAGTCAAAGGTAATTTCCACTTGGTTTCTTCTGCAAAACGCAATAGTTCCCCTTTTTAGTACTTTGCTCATACATGTTTCGACACCTGTCTATCAGTAGGTCTCGTTTTATTCCTGAAACTGCTTTAATTTTAAAAAATGAGACAGTAACATAACATCTCCCGTTAAGCGTGGAGACACATATTCTCCTAAATTTTCGTTTTGTGCGCGAGAACTCGCAGTACCAGGAGACAGCGAAGTAAAAAAATGTGTTAAAATGTATTTACAGCCCACAAAGAAATGTTCCAAGGACATACAGTAAAACGGAAACCGCGACACGCTGTTTCAAAAATAAAACAATACCCACTGAAACTGACGCGTAGGTGCCGATACACGTTTGAGCAAAGAATAAAAAGGGAAAACATTGGGCTTTTCGGAACAGTGTCAATATGAGCTTCCAATCCCAGCAAGATGGGTGATTTCTCAATTTTCGTCTTTTTCCTGAAGCTGAAAATAGTGAAGCAATTCTGTGGAGTGTGGAGATCTTTTCGTTTTCACTATGTCTGACTGCATTGTAAGGACTGTTTGGAAGCAACAACGGACGGACGTTCTCATAATAGTGTAAATCTCACACCTGCCTGAACACTCATTAGTGGCAATAATATTACTGAAATAATTATTTCCTTCGATCAGAATTTTTTCATACCCCGTCAGTCCAGTAAGTTTCACTACTGGATAAATAAAAAGTATAGAAAAATTAAGATGGTGTTTACGCTTCAGGTGTCCTGCATAGTCCCCCCCCTCCCCCCAACTTGAGTACAACGCATAGAACAATTGTACAATTATGTGAAACTGTGAGCGAAGTCCTTTGGGATGTGTTCAGTTCGCTCGTCTCATTGTACTGAATGTCGATTATGCCGTTACGTGGATTTATGTACTTCGTGGTTTTGTGGTATGTCCGTAGTAATAACACTGAGCCTTGTTTTTCCAGAAAAGAATTGCGCGTGTCTTGCATTTCAATGAGTTCGCGGCACGTGTCAGCGCGTTGTAGTTTTTGGTCGGCAGTCAAAGTGTGCAGGACAAATTCTGTACACACTTCTTCAAAACATTCCGTGGAATGTCTGGAACATTTGATTAAGAGATACATGAGATGTACTCGCAACTGCGGATATGGACAACCATCAGCTGTATAATGGAATGACGACAGTGAAAAGTTGTGCCGGACTGGGACTCGAAGCCGGACTTGCCGCTTATCGCGAGCGGTCTCCTTACCATTTGGTTATCCCTGCATGACTCACAGCCAGACGCAGCCTCATGCATGTGGTCAACTTCGACATGTTTTTCGGACACGGATGCTTGTCCGAAGGAACATTGTGACGTAACCCGGAGTAACACAGGCACTGCAATATGGTGATTAAGAGATGTCACTCCATAACGACATAACACTGGAACACGACGGCCGCTGCTTAACACTGCCCGCTCACAACTGACTGGTCGAATCCACGCCCGTAATTTATAGTTGCTACTTCAATCTGCCCCTGTAGTTACTGCGCTAAGTGGCTTTCACGTCGGGAATGAAATCAGTTTCGGAACTGTTTGGGTGTACGGACGGACGGTGCCTGTGGGGACAACAAAACTACTTTTGCTGTTTATTGATAGCACCTACAGTGCACCAGTAGAACTCAGAGTGAAGTTCAGAGGTGTGCGCGAGCTATAAAATCTGCCTCCGTGAATAGTTCAAATCGTGCTGACTTTTGACCTGAACGTAGCCAGTTCAAACACTGGTGGGGAAAGATAGTTTCAGCACTAGAATTTGACTGCCCTGGCATGGACGTCCAGAGAAATTTACCCAAGACGGCGCAAGATTCTAAAATTATCATTTTCCTTATAACTTATTTGGTGAATTTTATATAATCCCTTTTCACCTCCACCCTCAGCCACATGAGTGCTATAGTTGTCTTACTGTCGCAGTATTTTTTCCATGCAGCAAGTCATGCGTGCTCCGAGCTCGTTGAAATTCCTTCAGGCGTTACAGAGAATTGCCGTGTTGTCACTGGCACTGTGCCCTACACCGACCCAGCTCCCCCCCCCCCCCCTCCCCCGCCACCCCTCCCTCAATCTTAGTGGTGAAACGTCATGGCTACTGTCACCAATAAAACTAGCCACACCGAAAACTTGGGATTTGATAATACCAGTCGTTACTGAAAATTTTTACATTTCACGGCTTTTCATACTATCCCTGAATATAGTAGAGGTATAGAACCCCACAATATTCTTATACAATTAATAAGTCGTGTATACAAAAAAAAGTTGTTGAAATTTCCCTGGACGTTCCCCAGATGCTTCTAAGTCACTTGCTTATCACGCCCAGTGCCACCCATAGAGGTAGGTTTTTCTTACCTCAACATTGCTTGTTTCCAGATAGTAGTTTCGATCCAGTAGTTCAGGAGGAGATGTGGAACATAAGTGCATTAATAATTATTTTTTTACAAACACACTATCTGAGCAAAAGTATCTGGAACCTATCAGTAAACATTACTGTGTGATGTGTCCATCTTTTGCCTTTATAACAGCTTTAACTCTGCCGGGGGACAAATTCATTGAGATGTCTCGATATCTGTGGAGGAATGACAGCCGGAGAATGTGTTGATGTTGAACGCCAGGATCTGAAGAGAAGTCGTCGTTCTAACCATCGCAAAGGTATTGCATTGGGTTCGGGTCGGGACTGTGCACATGTCAGTCCATTTCAGGAATGTTACTGTCCACAAATCTGCGGCTCACAGATGCTGCTTTATGAATGAGTGTACTGTGATGCCGACACAAACATTCGTCGTCTCCGTGTTCCTCTACTGAACGCAGTGTTGGAGAACGTGTTCCGCATTGACCGCTTTCTTAAGCGCAATAAAGGGAACCACAGACCCAACCACGAAAAACGTCTCCACACCGTAACATCACCTGTACCATGCTTCACCTTTAGCGCTGCACATGATGGCAGGTAAAGTTTCCAGGCATTCTCCACACCTGAACCCTACCATCGGATCGTCACAGGGTAGACCACCTGAGGCGCAAAGTAATATTGACTACAGAAATCTGTTCGTCATGAGCAGCTGCTCGACCACTGCACCCTACTCTTTTTAAATTCCTGCGCTCTGTCACAGTGCTAGCTGGATTGCTCGTAGCACTCACGAGGCGATTTTATACGACTCTTCACAGTGCTTGAAGGTACCTGTTCGCCAGATCTTAGTGTAGCAGTCATTCTTCTTTCGACTTTCCACTTCACAACCACATCACCAACGGTCAACTTGGGCAGCTTTAGAAGTGGGTGGTTTTGTTATTAAGGTGACGTCCAATGACTAGTCCATATCCGGAGTCACTGTGTGCTCCTAGCCAACCAATTCTGCTTTTACTGCTGCTCTACTAACAATATAATGCTTCCCGCCTCCTTTTATGCTGTCGGATCCGCCTCTCATGACATCTAGTGATCAATTCGGCAATACATGACGGTGTCCTGATATTACTGATTAAGTAGAGTACTAGAATGAGTTGTTGCTGTTCAGCAGAATAAGAGAGTCCGAAGATGGCTGTTGCATAGGCGAAACCGGCAATTCAAATCAAAAAAACTGTGCGATCGAGAAAATTAAATAAAAATTACATACACATCACTTCACCGCCACAACATTTGTCGGTCTTGGAGGGTGATGTGACCTTCTGTTACCACATGCACTCCATCTACTCCGCTACTCAACAACCAATGTGCTCTTTCATGGGCGTGAAGAACTGACTAGTGACATAATCTCCTATAAATAAGTGCTACCCTTTTTTAAAAAAACATCCTGGGGTATGTTGGAAAGTCGCGTTGTCAAAGGAACTTGCACTGATGAGCCAAAAAATTATGACCATCTGCTTAAAGTAATATAGCAGCGATACCTCGTGACACCGATTTGGTAAGTCCTTGATAGGTTTCCAGAGGTATGTGGCATCAGATATCTAAGCACAGGTCAGGCCATTTGGTGCTAACCCCCCCCCCCCCCTACCCCCCGAATACTATCTCAGACGTTTTCCATTGGGTTTAGAACAGGTGAATTTCGTCGCGAAGATATCACTGAGTTCATCGTCATGCCCCTAGGACTACTGACGCACAATTCTACTCTTTTAACAGAGGCAATTATCCTTGTGGAAGATGTCACCGAAGTTGGGACGACAAGCATGAACGGATGCTGGAGGTCTACTACAACATTAACTCGGTTCACACCAGTCATGATGCCTTCGCTTAGTACCACAAGTCCTGTGGAAACCCAGGCGATTGTTCCGCATAACCGCATGGAGTGGCCGCGCGGTAGGAGGAGCCATGTCACTGACGGCGCTGCCCCTCCCGCCGCAGGTTCGAGTCCTCCCTCGGGCATGGGTGCGCATGTTGTCCCTAGCGTAAGTTAGTTTAAGTAGTATGTAAGTCTAGGGATCGATGACCTCTTCAGTTTGGTCCCTTAAGAACTCACACACATTTGAACATTTTTTTTGTCCCCCATAGCATAATACTGTCCCCACCAGGCTGCGTCTGTAGTGTGGTCCTCGTACCGAGCAGTCGTTCGTATGCATGACAGCGGTGAAATATTTGCCCTATGCATTGAGGTGTGTGAGAGTTTGACGTGCTGGGTCTCGACAGTAGAGTGTGCAAACAACCTATCACATTTAAGTACTCAACACAGAAACGTTATACAAGCTACTGCGTGCCTTGTGCAACATTAAACCAACAAACTGCTAGTTGCAGTAGATGAATTTCTCTGTGATTTCAACACTGTGGTAAACACAAATGAGAGAAATTATCATTAATTAGTAGTAACTTGAATGAAGTAAATTTGTTACCACATATATTACATGTTCCAAGTAGGAGCGCCTGTTTTGCAATGGAATACCATCACGGTGAGAGCAGAATTTAGTTATGCAAAAAGAAATCGGTCATATCCATATTTTTATGAGGGTCGCCTGACCTGAGCTGTTGTAGGACCAAAAAAGAAAAAAAAGGAGTACAATCCTAAGCTTTAAGGTCAGTTTATTTCCTCAGATTAGTATCACAACTGGGTAGTGTGCAATTGTCTTTGTGCAAAAGAAGTGAATATGTATTCACGCATTTGCATCTCAAATTATTGTTTATTTTAAGCATAAAGAAATTAATGTGCTTTCAAAAATAAATCGAGTTTGAAATGCTAAGTCCACAACGGATGCATATTAATGTGCGCAAAATCAGAATAAATGACAAATGTGCGGAAAATTAGAATATATGACTGTTTGAGTCAAGCTCATGCAGCTGCAGAATGTACTGTTAATAGCTCGTTGATACCTCAAATGCTATGGGAAATTGAGGTGTTGAGATCAAAAGGGAGACATCTCACTCAACTGTAGTTTTGAGATATGTTGAACAAACCATATAATCTTGAACAGTGTTATTCCCAAACCTTGTGCTTATTTCTACATACTCACCAGGGAGAATAAAATCGTACACCAAAATCTGTTATCATAGAACAAAGGCAAATATAGACAATGGTAACAGATAATGACTGAGATATCTCCCTTCTGATTTAAACAACATTAATTTTATCACAAATATCATCTAACTACGAAAAATAGTATATATTCAAGCAAAATATTATTTTTAATAATTTCAACATGTTTATAAACATTCCTTTTATTTGTACATACATTCATAACTAAACAACACATTATAATGGAAATCAGTATCGTTTTTAATGCCTTGACTTGTAACATGGGACAGCTAATTCCAATTTTGTTACGTATGAAATAGCCCTATTTATTTTGAGAGACACATATGTTCATAAACTTGTCACTGTTGATCACTGTCCTAAACTTCACTTTCGGATTCGCTGACTTCCTCTCCAGCAGTCACTTTATTAATGGCACATTTCTTTAGAATATGATCAAATATTCACGAAACTACGAAGGGATAGAGTAAATCATGCTTGAAACATCCTGTAGTTTCTCAGGTTTCAGGGGTATGATGTCAATGTATGATCTCGACAAATTATGAAGATGAGGAACTATCCCAGTCTTAACCAGAGGAAATCAATTTCTTCACCATTTCACTGCTACTCGACATAACAGAGACATATTTTGAGTGAAAAGTGTGCTCAAATATTTTATATTATGAAACAGCCCATTTTTCTTCTTTCACAGTTACAGATTTCTTATAAAAAGAGTTTAGACGTTTCTAAAGGTAAAGAAATGTGTCTTCTGTGGACAGTTCAAAATGTGTTTCCTAGCTTTCTGTAGTACTGTGAACTATCGGTGGGGAGGTTACACTGTGTCATGTTTCCTTTTTGGTAATTCCAAACTTGTAAATCCCGATCACAAGCACGTATGTATGTATGCATTAAACCGGGGACCTTGAGACTTCGACCCGCCATAGCCCTCAGTGGTTCACAACTCCACAACAGGCCACAGCAGTCCACCCACCCCACCGCCGCCCCACACCGGACCCAAGGTTATTGTGCAGTTCAACCCCCAGTGGAACACAGGGGAAGCCTGCCAAAACTTGTCCATTATAACTTACCCGTAAGTCCAGTAGCTGACAACAGAACGGCAAGATTCCGACCTCGGTACGCAGTGATGAGTGAGGCATGGACGTACGACGTGCCTGATCGTGATTCGGCCGTCCTTCAAGCACTGTCTATATATGTCCACGACAGTAAAACACAAATAACTGATCAGCTTCGCTGTTTCCGAGATGATCTTTCCCAGTCCCGAAACTATGACAATCTGCCCTTTGTCAAAGTCGTTTAAGTCAGTAGATATCCTTATTTTCTGACTGTATCGTCGCTAGAATGATTGCTCATTCGTCTTTGCTGCGCTTATACGGTATCACTCAAAAGTATTTTGCAGATATAATACATTCGGAAAACAAATTATTTAGGAGAAAATTTAAGTGAAAGAACTTAATTACAAAATCTTTATAATGTGTACTTTATTTTCTTACACATATTACACAAGTCTAATTTTTGCATCAACGATAAAACGCGAATGAAAGAAATTACATAGGCTCAAACGTAATTTATTAAAAGTAAACAGAGTAAAAAACAATAATGAAATCTTCACCCATGGTGTTCTTGGCTTAATACTTGTTTGCATAGCCCTTTGCATGTATTAATGCGAAGCACCTGGATGGCATAGAATCCACAAGTCTAGCCTGAGGAATCTTCTTCCACTGACACGGGAAATTAGGGCCCGTACGGAGGCACACAGATAGTCGTTTTTCCGTCGTTCAATTTTTTCGAGTGGAACAGGAAAGGAAATGACCAGTAGTGGTACAGGGTACGCTCCTCCAACCACCGTGCGGTGGCTTGCGAAATATCTATTTAGATGTAGATGGAGCTCAAGTACTGAATACTTCCGGACAATATTGTAGCGCGTCACGCGACTACAACACTGGCTGTGGGCAGTGATCATAATGTTTTCGCTCATCAGTGTAAATCCAAATGAAACTCGCCGTCTAATGCCAGAGACCCGCCATTAAGACTGATGGGCGATATCACGAGAATCAGGGCGGAAATGCAAAGCCACGCAGTAAAGGTAAAAGTCGTTTCGACGAGAATACTGTGTGTGTGTGCTCAACCTAGAGAATTCTATATTCCTAAGGGCCAGGCCAATGGCATTGCAAGGAGTACTGGTGGGGAGAAACAACACTTTAAAACAAAAGATGTTTCAAAAAGAATGAGCTGATTTTGAACCGTATGAATGGCGAAATATGGGACGTGCCGGCAAGGAAATGTGTCTTGTTTGAATGGGCGTGGCCTCGAGTTTCAGAAAATCTCCTTTAGATGTCAGTCAATGCGTTTCCTCAGTTTGAAGTCAGTCAAGAGTAAGATGGATTACACTCAACGGAAGGACGGAAGGCGTTTTGTGTGCCGCAGTTCGCAAAGAGTGAGTCCGTGATTTCAGTACAGCGTGCTTTTCGTATGCATTTGGGCCTCCAGAACCCTCATGAAACTATTGAGCACGAAAGAGACTCACCTAAAGTGAAAGTTTTTTGTGCCATTTCTCTTGAAAAATTGTAGGGTCCCTCGTTTTTTTTAGGGAAACATCGTGACTGGAATGAGCTATCTTCAAATTCTCCAGGACTGGCTTTTTCTACAACTTCAGGAGGATTCCGATGACATTTTCCAACAGGATGGAGCTCCACCACACTGGCACAACAACATACGTCAGTTTGTCAATGACACTGTGCCTCAACGCTGGATAGGATGCGTGGGAACCTGAGACCCTGCTCTGTGTTCTTAGCTCCCAAGATTGCCAAACATGACTCCATGCGGTTGTTTCTTGTGGGGATATGTAAAGGAAAGTGTGTTCATCTCCTCTTTACCTCGTGATATAGAAAAAGCGATGAACAGAATAACAGCTGCCATAACTTCTGTAAAAGGAGATATATTGTATAAATTTTATGACGAATTAGCTATCGTCTAGATGTTGTTCGTGCTGCTGCCGGTGGACATGTAGAGCGTTTGTAATAACTTTAAGATTTTAAGAGTATTTTGCAACGTACCCTATGTTTGTAGTATGTTTCTTTTTTCCATGAACCATGGACCTTGCCGTTGGTGGGGAGGCTTGGGTGCCCCAGCAATACAGATGGCCGTACCGTAGGTGCAACCACAACGGAGGGGTATCTGTTGAGAGGCCAGACAAACATGTGGTTCCTGAAGAGGGGCAGCAGCCTTTTCAGTAGTTGCAGGGGCAACAGTCTGGATGATTGACTGATCTGTAACAATAACCAAAACAGCCTTGCTGTGCTGGTACTGCGAACGGCTGAAAGCAAGGGGAAACTACGGCCGTAATTTTTCCCGAGGGTATGCAGCTTTACTGTATGATTAAATGATGATGGCGTCCTCTTGGGTAAAATATTACGGAGGTAAAATAGTCCCCCATTCGGATCTCCGGGCGGGGACTACTCAAGAGGACATCGTTATCAGGAGAAAGAAAACTGGCATTCTACGGATCGGAGCGTGGAATGTCAGATCCCTTAATCGGGCAGGTAGGTTAGAAAATTTAAAAAGGGAAATGGATAGGTTAAAGTTAGATATAGTGGGTATTAGTGAAGTTCGGTGGCAGGAGGAACAAGACTTTTGGTCAGGTGATTACAGAGTTATAAATACAAAATCAAATAGGGGTAATGCAGGAGTAGGTTCAATAATGAATAAAAAATAGGAGTGCGGGTTAGCTACTACAAACAGCATAGTGAACGCATTATTGTGGCCAAGGTAGACACAAAGCCCATGCCTACTACAGTATTACAAGTTTATATGCCAACTAGCTCTGCAGATGATGAAGAAATTGATGAAATGTATGACGAGATAAAAGAAATTATTCAGGTAGTGAAGGGAGACGAAAATTTAATAGTCATGGGTGACTGGAATTCGTCAGTAGGAAAAGAGAGAGAAGGAAACATAGTAGGTGAATATGGATTGGGGGGAAGAAATGAAAGAGGAAGCCGCCTTGTAGAATTTTGCACAGAGCGTAACTTAATCATAGCTAACACTTGGTTCAAGAATCATGAAAGAAGGTTGTATACCTGGAAGAATCCTGGAGATACTAAAAGGTATCAGATAGATTACATAATGGTAAGACAGAGATTTAGGAACCAGGTTTTAAATTGTAAGACATTTCCAGGGGCAGATGAGGATTCTGACCACAATATATTGGTTATGAACTGCAGATTGAAACTGAAGAAACTGCAAAAAGGAGGGAATTTAAGGAGATGGCACCTGGATAAACTGAAAGAACCAGAGGTTGTAGAGAGTTTCTGGGAGAGCATAAGGGAGCAATTGACAGGAATGGGGGAAAGAAATACAGTAGAAGAAGAATGGGTAGCTCTGAGGGATGAAGTAGTGAAGGCAGCAGAGGATAAAATAGGTAAAAAGACGAGGGCTAATATAAATCCTTGGGTAACAGAAGAAATATTCAATTTAATTGATGGAAGGAGAAAATATAAAAATGCAGTAAATGAAGCAGGCAAAAAGGAATACAAACGTCTCAAAAATGAGATCGACAGGAAGTGCAAAATGGCTAAGCAGGGATGGCTAGAGGACAAATGTAAGGATGTAGAGGCTCGTCTCACTAGGGGTAAGATAGATACTGCCTACAGGAAAATTAAAGAGACCTTTGGAGAGAAGAGAACCACTTGTATGAATATCAAGAGCTCAGATGGCAACCCAGTTCTAAGCAAAGAAGGGAAGGCAGAAAGGTGGAAGGAGTATATAGAGGGTTTATACAAGGGCGATGTACTTGAGGACAATATTATGGAAATGGAAGAGGATGTAGATGGAGATGAAATGGGAGATAAGATACTGCGTGAAGAGTTTGACAGAGCACTGAAAGACCTGAGTCGAAACAAGGCCCCGGGAGTAGACAACATTCCATTAGAACTACTGATGGCCTTGGGAGAGCCAGTCATGACAAAACTCTACCATCTGGTGAACAAGTTGTATGAGACAGGCGAAATACCCACAGACTTCAAGAAGAATATAATAATTCCAATCCCAAAGAAAGCAGGTGTTGACAGATCTGAAAATTACCGAACTGTCAGTTTAATAAGTCACAGCTGCAAAATACTAACGCAAATTCTTTACAGACGAATGGAAAAACTGGTAGAAGCGGACCTCGGGGAAGATTAGTTTGGATTCCGTAGAAATGTTGGAACACGTGAGGCAATACTAACCTTACGACTTATCTTAGAAGAAAGATTAAGAAAAGGCAAACCTACGTTTCTAGCATTTGTAGACTTAGAGAAAGCTTTTGACAACGTTAACTGGAATACTCTCTTTCAAATTCTGTAGGTGGCAGGGGTAAAATACAGGGAGCGAAAGGCTATTTACAATTTGTACAGAAAGCAGATGGCAGTTATAAGAGCCGAGGGGCATGAAAGGGAAGCAGTGGTTGGGAAACGAGTGAGACAGGGTTGTAGCCTCTCCCCGATGTTATTCAATCTGTATATTGAGCAAGCAGTAAAGGAAACAAAAGAAAAGTTCGGAGTAGGTATTAAAATCCATGGAGAAGAAATAAAAACTTTGAGGTTTGCTGATGTCATTGTAATTCTGTCAGAAACAGCAAAGGACTTGGTAGAGCAGTTGAACGGAATGGACAGTGTCTTGAAAGGAGGATATAAGATGAACATCAACAAAAGCAAAACAAGGATAATGGAATGTAGTAGAATTAAATCGGGTGATGTTGAGGGTATTAGATTAGGAAATGAGACACTTAAAGTAGTAAAGGAGTTTTGCTATTTGGGGAGCAAAATAACTGATGATGGTCGAAGTAGAGAGGATATAAAATGCAGACTGGCAATGGGAAGGAAATCGTTTCTGAAGAAGAGAAATTTGTTAACATCGAGTATAGATTTAAGTGTCAGGAAGTCGTTTCTGAAAGTATTTGTATGGAGTGTAGCCATGTATGGAAGTGAAACATGGACGATAACAAGTTTGGACAAGAAGAGAATAGAAGCTTTCGAAATGTGGTGCTACAGAAGAGTGCTGAAGATAAGGTGGGTAGATCACATAACTAATGTGGAGGTATTGAATAGGATTGGGGAGAAGAGAAGTTTGTGGCACAACTTAACTAGAAGAAGGGATCGGTTGGTAGGACATGTTTTGAGGCATCAAGGGATCACAAATTTAGCATTGGAGGGCAGCGTGGAGGGTAAAAATCGTAGAGGGAGACCAAGAGATCAATACACTAAGCAGATTCAGAAGGATGTAGGTTGCAGTAGGTACTGGAAGATGAAGAAGCTTGCACAGGATAGAGTGGCATGGAGAGCTGCATAAAACCAGTCTCAGGACTGAAGACCACAACAACAACAACGGAATTTTGAAATCAGGTCATTCTTTTTGAAACATCGTGTCTAGTGTTTGCCACACGTACTGGCCATCGAGGTGGCACGTTATCGTCGGTGCTGGTGTACAGACTCCAGTGTGAGTAAACCACTCCGGCCCTGCGAGGTGTTGAGAGAATCAGCAGCAGGCGCCAGCCTTCCCCATCCCCTCCCCGTGTTAATATTCGGGCCTCCTCGCGCGCTCTCCGCCGCCGAATCTCTTTCGCAAACACGCCGGTGGGGATAATGCGCGCCCGAGGCGGCTGCCCCTTGTTTCCATCAGCTCCTCCACCTCGCACAGCCCGTACTCATCGAATTAGCTGCAGCGCCAAAGTGTTCGCAGCGCTCGCCTCTTTTTAGTTGATCGCGCGGATTGTGTGGAATGCTAAAAGCTCGCCCTTTGCAATGAACGTGGCCGTCTCCATTGGGCAGCTTTTGGTTTCATGTTATCTCGCTCTAAAGCGATGCGTAACTGCGCCTGACCTTCCCTTCATCTCCGTGAGTGTAAATGCTAATAAAAGTGGCTTTCTGAAGTACTCTGATATGCAAAAATTAAGGGTGAAACTAACTTTCGCACGGTATGTCGCTGCCAAGTAACATAGCTCTATTTAACTTGGACCACACGTGTAGAAAGAACTGCTGCACTGTAGTACGGAAGGCAACAGAAAGACATATGCGTTGGGACGAACACAAATAAGACTTTTATTCAAAAACAATAATTACATTCACTTTATCGCGATTCATAGTGGTCCTTTGGACATTACAAATAGCGGAACAAGGTTCTTAATAGAGTGTGTGATCACCACAGACGGCAATGCATGCTCTGCAACGCCCTCCCATGCTGGCCACAAGGTTGGTGAGGAGTTCTCGTGGTAGGGCGTTTCGTTCCTCGGCCGGAGTGACCGAGTGGTTCTAGGCGCTACAGTCCGGAAATGCGTGACCGCTACGGTCGCAGGTTCGAATCCTGCCTCGGGCATGGATGTGTGTGATGTCCTTAGGTTAGTTAGGTTTAAGTAGCTCTAAGTTGCAGGGGGCTGATGACCTCAGAAGTTAAGTCCCTTAGTGCTCAGAGCCATTAGTTCCGTTCCTCACCGGTGCAGTTCACAACTACTGTACGGTCTTTGGTGCATGTGGACGTACTGCAATTTGCCTCCGTAGTGCATCCCACACGTCATCGATAGGGGAATGGGCACTGCTGTCCATTCGCCGAATATCTTCGAGTTCCGAGAGCACCTCCACCAGCGCTCTTCGATGCTGTCACACATTGTCATCCATAACAATGGAATCAAGGTCAAATGCTCCCCTGAAAAATCATTCCTGGGGAAGGAGTACAACGTCACAACAGCGCGTGTACCGTGTTCAAAGATGCAGAGATCAGTTCGTTCATTTACCAGTTTGCCTCCCCACACCACAACAATTGGACCACCCAAACGATCATGCCCGACAATGTTCCTGGATACTTTACATGTTCCCACATCTCGTCATATGAGGGTACCTCCAGAATCACTACTCAAACTGAATCTGGCCTCATCCGAACTGAGCACGTGACCCCAAGCCTCACTGATCCAGTTCCTACACTTTTGGTTCCAATGCAAACGATGCCACTGATGGGCATGCGTTAATGGAACACAACGCACTCGTCATCGGGCAGTGGGACCCCCACCCATCCAGTGATCGTGGCACTGTGGAGCATGAGACTGGGACCCTTACAGCCTGTTAAATGTGGTTTTAATTGCACTCTCTGTTTGGTGTGGATCCGTTCTTGCTTGTTGCACAATGTAGTGGTCACCTGTTCGTGTTGTTGACTGCAGTCGACCACCTCCTCTCCTTCGGGCAGCAGTGTCTGTGGTTTGGAATGCTTTCTGTGCACATGAGCAATGCTTCGGGCAATACCAAACTCATGGACTAATCTCGTCACGCTTCGTCCTTCTTCCAGATTCTAAATGATTCTTTCTCCTGTGAAGTGATACAGCTATCTCCAGGTCATGTTGTAATGAAGAACACCATCACAGTGCTCACTGACGGACACATACACACACACACACACACACACACACACACACACACACACACATTCTGTCTTTTCCCGTTCCTTCAACTGCCTCGCTTTGAGGGGCCAGGCCCATTTTGAGCTGTAGTCACGCTGAACTTACGCCATGTGACGTCCAGATTTCTGTGCATGACTGAGAGATATCAGGCAAAATGCTGTCGCACTTTTATTTATTCCCACTGAGTTGTTAATGTATTGTGTTATTTTATCTGTCTCGTCCTCAAGTTTTGCAGAGCAGCGTACTTGCGGCAGTGGAACTGCCAAATTTTTGTTCTTTTACCAAATAGTTATCTTCTATAGCTACTGGCAGAGGTTAGGTACGATTCTACGATGCGAAGACATCCCTTAAAGATACTGCGGTGGTAAGCGTGTTGCGGCCGTCGGCACAGAGAACACAGCTGGCTCGGGAGTCGGGCGGCCTGCGGCTTTCCTCGCCTGCTCGCCTAAGAACGCCCCCGCATCGGCTCCACGCCTTTGAAGGGGCGACACGTTCAACGCCTCACAAAGCCCTTCATCGTGTTTCGTTGTTACAGGCAAATTTTTTTCCTAACCGCTGCTCAGTTTTTTCCAATAACCGTTCCCCCTCTCAAAATAAAACCCTTGTTTGTTGTCCTTTCCCCCGTCACCCTCTTCCGTCACTTCCTGCAGTTATTTTAAGAGATAAAAAGTCTTGCTTAAAAAAAAAGAAAAAAGGTTGATATTCTCCATTCCAGGCTTTCACCGTTGATCTGCTGCGGAAACCATGTCAATACGGTATATTATGACTAGTTAGGACCAGCTACGCGGCTAATTCTTAGTGGTTATTGAGCTATATCCACAATCCATACTTCACTGACTATTTCTTTTGAAATTGTATAGAGAGAGTCAGTTAAGAACCTAAGTGTACATTATTTTTACGTATAGCTACGTGCTGACCATTTACAGATAACCATGTAGGACAGTGACTTAAATATAAAAAAATGAGCGTATTAAAAAGTGAAATACACAGTGTTGATGTACCACAATAATATTTTAGAGTTCACTGTCAAACATCTTTCGGCTTTTTAGGTCATCTTCAGACAACTTAAGGCTAAACAGATAGTCCCCACAACATCTGCGAGAGTTTATAGCTGTACAAAGATTGTTTCCCAATGATACGTAACCTTTTACGACCATCTATATGAAAAATACAAACATATTGAAAAACACAAGGAAGTTATGAAGAAATTAACCATTCTTTGTGTCGTTTCAAGAGCTGGAAACAAGTCTGTGGCAGTTTCTATAGCCCATAGTCATGCTAATGCGTCTTGGAAGTGTGTGTTATACAATATCTTTGAACGAACTAATGTAGGAACATTGACTGTAGTTGTAGCTAAGACTGGACTCATGTGTTTTATCGTTCATTCGGTTTATGGTTTCTAGGTGTCAAGTAGTATTGCTTGGAAGTTTTTTTTAACTGCTAAAATTCACCATCATCATCTTCCTTTCAAGGATTAGGCTATTGTCAGTTCGAAACTCACTGCTAAAGTCATTTGCGTCTTCTCCCTGGTCTTCCAAGATCGCTTTCCCAGTCCGCTTGTATTTTAAGATCTCATTTGGAACTCTGTGAACAGGCATTCTCATGAGGTGTTTTCTCCAGTCTTCATGATACTTTTGAATTTTTTCATTTACGTTGAAAATATTTAATTCTGTTCTAATATCTTCGTCTCTTCTTGTGGAGCCCTTCGTCCTCCTTACGAACCTCATCTCTGCCGTTTGAATTTTATTTTATTTTATTTATTTGTTCTGTAATAGGATAGCACAGGAATCGGCATCAGTGTATAGAATGCCATGATGATCTCTTTGTTTTGCTAATGGTACCACAGGCAGCTAGGAATCGTGTATTTTATTTTCAATATGAGAGTAAAATCAAAACTTATATCACAGCACAAATAAAACGGAAATATCTAAAACAATTTTTAATCTCACTGGATATTTTCCTCGGAATAACGTTATTTTCGCTTTAATACCAGAATCTTTTAAGTTCTATTTTTTGTGTATT
This sequence comes from Schistocerca americana, assembly GCF_021461395.2. NCBI lineage: Eukaryota > Metazoa > Arthropoda > Insecta > Orthoptera > Acrididae > Schistocerca > Schistocerca americana. Next base: position 570,509,871 of record NC_060121.1, read on the forward strand.
ACTTTCAACTGGTATATTGATCTTTAGAGGTCATCTTCATTCCTCTCGTTAATGACAATATCATCTGCAAACAGAAGCACATTAGGTATTCCTCTGTCATCTTAATTCCATTGCCTGCTCTACATTTCCATTTTCGTGCAGAAGGTTGTGGGTTCCAATCTTCTCAAGCGCTTTGAAATTGCTGGAAATGGTACTTCGAATTACGTAAGTTAACACGTCTGTAAACGATGTGTAGTAGAACATGGAGAGCTAAGAAGCGAATCAGATCTCAAATTAATTCAAGAAGTATCCACTAGATGGAATTCAGCAGTTAAAAGTTATTTGGAACTACGTGCAGTTGTTAATAATTTCAATAGTCTTTTGTGTATATCGGACCACAACCGCTGTCAGTTTCATGAGGGAAGCTACTGTCCAGCCTAGATTGCTTTTATTTTTGAAATGAACACTTCATTTCACGCTTTTGCGCCATTAGTTAGGGATTCGAGGAGAACGAACGTTGCTAGACCATTCGTCATCGTCGTGTGGGCGCAGCACCTAGTGTTATGGAAGGGGAATGTTACTGGCTACACAGGATGACCTCCTCTGGTTCACTTGGCTGTAATTTAGACAACAGCCGTTAGATTTATGACACGTTAAGACTGGTGTCTGTGCCCTGTATTTCAGTAAGATAATACGAAACCATGTTATATGGCCCATGCGGTCCTGACTTACCTAAATATGGAGGATATACGAATTTTGTCTTGGCCATCATGGTCTCTATAGATCCCTCACCCACTGAAAACATCTGGTCATGAGTTGCCGAGAAGTTGGCGCACACCATTCGCCAGCCACCGTAATTGATGTACTCTGACATAGAGCTGAAATAGCTTGGGATGATGTTCCCAGCATGTCAACCGAGTTCAGTTCGACTCAACACCCAAGGTCATTAGAGCCAGTGTTGCTGCCAGAAGGGCGCTTAATCTGGTACCCGCGTGTTTCTCTAAACCATCTAAACATTTGATCGCTATTGTAGTTTATTCGCACAAGAAGCAAAATTTCGTTATTTGGTATCTTTCCTGGTTCTACGTGAGGAATGAAATGAAAACCTTAAAAATGTAATAAAAATGTAATTTCGCACCATTGTTCGGCCTAAGTTGGCAGTACTGTTACCAACGACGTAAGGAATGCCCTATACACTACGTTTACATACAACACATCTTCCGAAAGACGAGAACAGAATTTAGGAAACCGTTTTTCGCTGTCATGTTTACATGTTAAGGTCTGAAGCGGATTTTCTAGCCCAGTTAAATACGGCGCCTGGAAAACACTCTATACAATCGCTATTTCTTTTCAGTTAGACTAGATGTAAACAGCTTCAATCTAATATTTCTACTTGTCCTTTACTATACTAAAAGCCACTCCTTCCACATTAGCCGAAAATTTTTAAAAACAAGACGAAACCAGACCGCCCAAACACATTTCAAAACCGGTTGCGTTTACATGATAGCGAAAATCGATGCGGATTTGGAAAACCGGCAATCAGAAGCGGATTTCCAGAATCGATTTTGAAGTGATTACATGACCACCCAGAGCGGAATTGGGAAATCGGTTTACGAAATCCGGTTTTGGGAGCCCCCATGTAAACGTAGTGACATACAAGCGTAACGCGGACACTATAGCAGTTCAAAATGGCTGCCCCTCTAACGATATGTACCATGAAAGAACAGCGTCTGTCACACGTTTTCTGAGCAATGAAGGTACGAAATCTATTGAAACCTATCGGCGAATGGAGGTCCAGTATGGTGATGCATGTCTATCACTGTAGCAAGTGTATGAGTGGAGTAGAAAATTCGGAAATGGCGTGACTTCTGTGACAGACGCTCAGCGCCCGGCTCGGGCTAACTGCGTTGTGGCACCGTAGTCTATTGCAGCAGTTGAAACCATAGTGCTGGAGAATCGCAGTCTAGCGGTGGATGAAACAGCCGCTGATCCGAACACTTAATCATGACTCAGCACTTCACATGATTCATGAAGTGCTTAAGTTCTGCGAAGTGTCTGCAAGACGTGTGCCACGTCAGTTCCCTTCAGAACTGAAAGAGCGCCGTATTGAAGTCTGTGGGCTTTAGCGGCGATTTTAAGCAGAAGCTTCTTCGCGGAAGTCTTTACAGAAGACGAAAACTGGGTGCACCACCACCAGCCCGAAACAAAGAGAGCAAACAAGGAAAGGCGCCATATTTGATCACCAAGGGCCAAGAAGTTCTGGATGCAGCCATCTGCAGGGAAGAACAGCGTCTGTCACACGTTTTCTGAGCAATTGAGGTACGAAACCAATGGAAATACATCGTCGAATGTAGGTCCAGTATGGGATGCATGTGTATCACTGCAGCAGGTGTATGAGTGGAGTAAAATTGTTTGTTTCGTAAACAACTTCCATTGCTTCTCAACACATTCTTCTTTGAGGGAAATACTCTTGGTCCAGTGATCCTCCAGCATTTTCATCCCATCGGAGAAAATCGGTTTTGTCAAACTCTGCAAAATACTCGTTGACTGCAACTATCACTTCCTTATTCGATGAAAATTTTTTCCCAGCTACGCAAAGTTTCTAGTTGGTGGACAGGAAGAAGTCACTTGAGGCTATGTTTTGTGAACAGGATGGATGAAGAACCAATTCATAGCCCAGTTCATGCACTTTCGCCATTGTTATCGTTGATGTGTGGGATGGTGCATTATCCTGGTGAAAGAGTACTTTTTTGCGTGCCAACCTTGCGCTTTTTTCACCAACGCAAGTTTCAGATGATCCAGTAATGAAGCATAATAGGGGCCAGTTATAGTTCTGCTTTCATCCAAGTAATATATGAGGATTATTCCGTGGCAATTAAAAAAATTAAACAAGTCACTTTACCAGCTGACAAAGTGGTGTCTGGCTTCTTCGGTGGACTTTCACCAGCCTTTGGCATTTGTTTTGACTGACGCCTTGACTCTGGTGTGCAATGATAGCTCCAGGTTTCATCAATGGTCATAAATCGGCGCAAAAAGCCTTGTGGATTGCGATCAAACATCGCCAGACACTGTGTTGAAATGTTTTGCCGGATGCGCATTTCGTTAACTGTGAGAAATCGCGCCATCCACCACGCACACAGCTTCTTCATAGTCAATTCTCCGTGCAGGATATAATGCACTCGCTCAGTTGGGGTGCCTATAGTCTCAGCAGTCTCATACTAGTTTACTTGGCTGTCTTGCAATACCGTATCATGGATTTCGTCACTGGTTTTCTTTGTGATGACATCAATTCGACGGCCGGAGCTCTTTTCGTCTTTGGTGCTTGTCTAGCCACGTTTAAATTCATTCATACCAATGTAAAAGGTCTTCAATGATGGTGCAGAGTCCATGTGAACTTCTTCCACTTCTGTTCTAATTTTTATGGTAGTCAAAGAATTAAAATGAAAATGTTTAGTAACAGACAGAAACTCAGTTTTCACCATTTTCGATCGCAGTCGACACATTGATCAATTTAGGCGACTATCAACAATGAACTGTGTGCTGTAAATGGTTGAAATTCTTTATACGATCCTTGGAATAATGAAGCTTACCAACCATGAAGGAGCAACAAAAATGCTCCATTCTTTTATGGAATGTTACCAGACTTATCAACCATTCTCGTATTAAAAAAGTCAGCTTAGCTGCAATAAGATCAAAGTGACGTGGACTTCTGACTCCAGGTGTCATTTTGCAACACGACAATTCTTGGCCTCCTACTGCCCATCGATGACCTTCCCCCTACTTATACCTCCCGAGGAGATCACGAATGTAAAATTAGAGAGATTCGAGCGCGCACGAAGGCTTTCCGCCAGTCGCTCTTCCCGCGAACCATACGCGACTGGAACAGGAAAGGGAGGTAATGACAGTGGCACGTAAAGTGCACTCCGCCACACACCGTTGGGTGGCTTGCGGAGTATAAATGTAAATGTAAATGTAGATGTAGATGATACTCTGCCACATTCACCATACTCGCCAGACATCGCACCGAGTGATAACCACATGTTTTGAAACGTCCCCTTAGAAAAATTGTACAAGACTGTGCTTAAACTGACACACAATATTTTTAGCGCAACGGAATCTGTCTTTCAATATTCCCTACAAAAGAATGGCCCTGAGTAACATTAAACTATACCTTTCATAAATCACTTACCTCACAAAAATCTTCGTTACTCAAGCTACTGCAATACAGCGAGCGCCACTACTGCCAGCTAAAAAAAAGATTCAAACTACTGAAGACACTAACTACTGATAGGCATAGTTAGCAAATGAAAGATTTTGATAGAGAACAAACAATGTATTTACCTTAATAGTGTTCAAAAGTCATAATATATACAGCAGTTCATGACATCCAGTCTTACAAATTTCAAAACTCCGCCATTTCTCTCCCCACATCCACCACTGCTGGCGGCTCACCTCCAACTGCGCAACGCTACGCGCTATTAACGACCAGCTGCCCAACACTACAATGGCCAAGAACAGTGCATACCAGCCACAGACTGCACACAGCACAGCCAGTGATTTTCAGAGCGCTACGTGGCGTTACCAATATAAAAACCTAAACAGCCTACTTACAGTTTGAACACTTAAAAGGGCGATGGGAGGAAAGAAATTTCGTTCCAATGAAGAGGTGAAGCAGGCTGTGAACGAGTAGGTCTGCAGACGCCCAAAAGTTTTTTTTTTGTTTTTTTTTGTTTTCGGGGAAATCCGTGCGCTTCTTCGCGCTGGAGGAAGTGTCTTGAAGGACAGGGAGATTACGACGAAGGTGTCGAAGGATGATACACTTATGGTCCACTTTTGTTCAACAAAAAAAAAAAGAATAAAAAATTTGAGATTTCATTTGACAATCCCTCGTAAAATTTTAATGGTTAGTGGTTTAATTGCACCTCATCTTTAGTACTGTGCTGCAAATACTGTGCTACAAGCGTCATAATGTTTTTGATGTCAATGGCTTCTCGCCCGCGTTAGAATTCTTCGTCTTCATTGTCTTTCGTGCTTTAGTTACGAACCGTTCGCAGTGTTGACAGTCGGCTGGTAGGTGCCTGGTTTCGCCTTACCTTCTTCCTTTCTCTTTCTATGCGGCCAGTAACGGCGTGTGCTCGCGTCCGTTCGTGCATGTGACCAGCGCTTCCACAAGCGTCAAGCTCACCCCCGGGCCGCGCCGTTTCGCAGTATCCTTGGGGTCGCCGGTGCGTTCGCTGACAGCGACGCGTGATCCTCCGTTCACAGTTCCGCTTCACTGGCGCCAGTAATAGGGAGACGCAGTAGCTGCCTCGCTCCACTGCGAGGTGGCGTACCTCTTCTCAGAAGCAAACGGGCCAGACATCGCTTCGTGTCAAAAGAGTTCAGCGAACCAAAGAACGAAGTTTAGCGTCTCGTTGACATTCAGAACACCAGAGACAGGGCCACTATCTCACCTGGACAACGACAGGAAAGAAAACGAGCTGAGGGACTGCTTTAGAAGCCATACCATAACTGTGCAGGGAACCCACAGCTGGCCAGAGGGAGATCTGAATCCTTCTCCTCCGGAATACCAGTCTGACACCTTCACTAATGACACCTTCACTATTAATCGAGATGATATAATGACAAAAGCACTAGACGATTTGATACATTGCTACAATATTTAAACTCACAACACAAAATTAACTTGTAATTGTGACGCAAGAAGAGTGCGACAATATTGCAAATTACTGCACAATCGCTGTTTTCATCACTAAATAAGAAGCCACCAGTTCATAAACCAGTGACTTTATTCGGGAAGAATCCGTAATCAAATTGCCATGAAGATCTTGGTGATCGGATGTATAAGGACAGTATGTAACAAACAAAGCTGTCATGGCAGCTTTAGAAGGTTTGAAACATTCACGATGGATTTGTTACTCAGGTGGCATCCAGTGACTAGTCCACGTTCGAAGTCACTGAGCTCTGCTGACCGACCCAAGTTGCCGTTACAGCTTCTCTATTGAAAACACAATACTTCCTGCCCTCGCCTTACACAAGGATGTAAGGAGAGTTTTCTCAGATAGCGTATCTATAAATTTTGTCCGTCGTAGGCGGAGCACAAACAAAGATAGAGGAAGGTTTGGGAAGAAAATTGGTCAGATCCTTTTCAAGAAATCAACCTGGGGTTTGCCTTAAGTGGACGACTGAGATCTGAACCATCGCCATAACGAATGCGACCCATTGTGGTTGAAGGGCGCAAGGCTTAAAAGAGAATGCTGTGTTCACTCCAGATGATACAACGTAGTGGGAAAGCCGGAGAGTTGTGCACCTACCATTTTGTGGCTGTATTAGTTGCCTGTATGTGTAGTATGCTCTGCATGATTTGGAACGACGTAGTGTAGTCACGTCATAAAATCCCTTCTATTAATAGAAATGCTACTACTGTTTGAAGACTTAGTAGACAGGAAACCAAATAAGCTGTATGAGAAATTGGGAAAACCACATGTGGTAAAGGACTCTGCTTGCTACTGGACGGTGTACTTTTGGAAGGTGCAGATGTGACGCTTTCTGTAAAATGATTCCGTATGACACTACTGACAGGTACATGAGAATGTGGCTGCTTGCAACAGTTTTACAGTTCACGTGGTCTGTCGGCAAGTTGGCATACGCAGTGCAGGATAGTAATTTGCAGACACCTCGATTCTTCATACAATGCCCCTTGTCATGTTATACAACCCGTGGTCAGCGGATCATTGATCGCTCATCTTTGACGCTACACTGGTTGCTTCAAAGAAGTGCGCTAGATTGCAGTCGGAAATGATCTTTTAACTAACGATTTAGACTTCCAATGTATATTGTTGAGTAGAACGACAGCCCATACAGCTACTCTGGGAATAAAACCATTCCATTCTGACTCATTTCAGATGGCTAACTGACAAGTTCCCCGAAAATGATACAGTAGCCTTACTCAAGATACGAATATTCCTCTGAACAATAATCTTCAATGTTCACAGGTGCGCGATCACACCTAGTACACTGCCTGACCAAAGAACAAAAAGCAAAAAACGCCCAGCAGGGAAGGAAGAAACAAAGTGAAACATTACAGTTTGATATGGTTTGTGACGTTGTTTCAGTGATCGCAATAACTAGTCAAATTTTCGAGAAACTTGGTTGTACGATTCCACTGTTCAGTATGACGTCACACCACCTCTGGCCTAGGTGCGTACACTGATTCGGTTGGAAAGGGTGTCATAAAGCCATTGCATCCTCTCCGGAGGCAAGCTGACACATAACTGTTGTAACTGGCCCTTGATATCTTCGGCACTGGTACGGAGACGGAGCTGATGTCCCAGTTGGCTCCACTAAAGTTCTTTCAGACTTTAGATCTGGGGATCATGCTGGCAACGCGATCATCTCAACATCACGCAGTCAGGTCATAGAGACACGTGTCTTCCTACACCATGACGACTGGAGTAACACCACTGTGCTTTTCCAAAACACTGGAAGAACGCAAACTCTCCCCAGGTAGCCGCCATCTGGGTTAGCGCAGGAAGGCGATTCATCGTTCGACACAATGCGATGTCAGCCATCAGCAGTCCATGCTTCCCGGCCACGTCACCGCTCCAACAGAAGCTGATTGTGAAGACGAGTATGCCTGCTCCTCACGTTCCTATGCAATCCGACTTTGGACTCAACCAGCCGGACAATTTGAGACCTACAATGAATTCCCTTTCGAACTCTGTTTACGCTGTCTCACGGGAGTACGCAGCATCTCCGCGTCCTTCACAGCGATCACTCGACATATGGTCGTTGTTCACGTCCCTTATACACACTACTAGGTCTGATCAGAACACTAAACACGAGCGACGGTAATACACTCTGGTGGCCGTTCTACCTGTCACAGAGAACTGTAAATCATTTACAAATCCACTGTTTGTGTGTACCTGTATGAAGTAACATTGACATAAGACCATATCTTCTAGGTATTTAATTTTTTCGTCAGCATTGTAAGTTCGCACCCCACGAGCGCCAAAGTTAATGTAGTCTCTGTCTTTCGTGAACTTAGCAGGAGCCTCTGCTCCTTCTTCGTCAGACCGTTGCAAGTCTGGAAAAGCAATCCTTTCTTGCAAGGTAATGTGATGTGTCTGTTCCTATGGCCTCATATTATTTTCACCCACCAAGGGAAAGCGTTATTAACTTATAAAGTAAGAGCACGTGTCTCATCACGCTGCAAATGCGTGACTCCTGCCCAAGATATTACATCTCAATGAAGCATACTCTGAAACAGCATAATACGTCATGAACGTCGCAGAGAGGGTATCAGAATAATTTTATCCCATTCCAATTCTACAGGGATATGGTGTGCGGTAAGCCTACATTTTCAGTACCATATTATATGCCGGAGTTATTCTTCGTCGTCATTACGCGAGATATATCTTTCTCTAACCGTCGTGGAATAACAGTTTTTCAGAATTTCGCAGGTAGGGCTTTTAGCGGAGCATAGTGCCTCTCGTTCGCAGTTTGTTGAGCAGTTATTGCGCTCTTGCATTGACAAAGCTTTCCTTTGGACGTTCCCTGCCCTCTTCCGTTAATTCAACATGGTGTCTCATCTAAATTGAAGCTATCTTAAATCAATTTCAATAGCATAATCAGTAACGAGAGCAATTCCAGACCAACATGCTGCACTCAAGAATTGGTCGAACGATTGTTTTTCAAGTGGTGTGGATCCTTAGAATTCACCTACAAATATATGTTTGGCGTCCTTCACGAATAGATTTATATGGTTATTATACAAAAACGTCCTTCACGAATAGATTGATATGGTTATTATACAAAAAACCGCTACGGAGGATCACGACTGCAGCAAAAGCCGGAAGGAGCTTTATAATGATAGGGGTAATAGCTAAATTCAGGATTGTGGCCAATAACACATCTTTTATATGTGTATGTGTGAACAGTGATCGTTATGTTTAGTTTTTACGATACAAGTCGGCACGAAAAACGGTGAGCTGCTGGAAGTGAGTTGTGCTTGCCACCAAGCGCACTCAAGCTATATGTAATTCCCTGAATGTAAGGTGCCCGCATAGCTGCAGTGGAAAACAAGTTGCCTACAATGAAGGCGGCGGCTAATGGAGGAGCAAGCGGAGTGGCACTTACTCCCAACGTCCACAATTATTTATTGGATATATTAATCTCTATCTTCACCTACTGTTTGAGCCCTCTATCAATTCCTTTAGTACCATGGAAGCTATTATCCCTATGCCTAAACACATCTCCTATCATCCTACACCTTCTTCTGTAATTACTTTTCCTCGGCGATTCTTTGGAATTATTCTTCATTTCTTATCTTACCGTTGTAAAGCTCTTCGATTCTCTTCTTTTCAGACGTTCCCTCAGTCTCTGATTCACTTATACGCAGGCACACATTATCAGAAGTATCTTTAAGGTCGACATTCGGTGGTAGATACCTCCTTTTGCAAGGACTGTCCTCTTTACCTCTTCTACTGCTTTCCTTCATCTGTCATATCTTATTTTGCTTCCGTGGTAGCAGAGTTCCTTCACTTCGTCCACTACATGGTCCCTAATTTCGACGTTAAGTTTATGCTAATCGCATTTCTGCTGCTCCTTAATACTTCCATCTATCTTTGGTTTGCTCTCAATCGTTATTCTGTACCCACTACTATGTTCAACGTGTTCAACAGGTTTCGCTCGCTTTCACAGAGAACAGCAATTTGAACAGTGGATCTTACCATCGATATTCTTTCACACTCAATTTAATCTAACTACTGAATCTTTCTTTCACTTCCTTCAATGCTCTTCAGTACACAGAATGAACAGTAGAAGACAAAGACCTTGTCTTACACCTATTCTAATCTGAGTTCTTGTCCTTTGCTCTACTATTCCTATTTTTCCTTTTGATTCTTCTATGTGTCGTACATTACCAGTATTTCTCACTGGTGTTCGCAAGTTCGCCTAAGGATTTCAAACATCTTGGTCCCCGTACGTTCAAAGACTTCCTCCACCAGGATCAATTAACATGAATGTTTTCTGGATATGGTAACGCGTCATCTTTTATTGTGACAGTTGTTTTATAATATGACGCGGTATCACATTTATAAAATTTTTACCTTACGTTACACTCTTTTTATATTGTCAAATGCTTTTTCTAGAACTGCAGATACTACGCAGGTGTCATTATATTTCATCAGTCTTGCTTCCATTATCAAGCGTAACATGACGTTATTACCCCTAGAGCTAAACTAATCGTTTTTAACAGACTTTCAGTATTTGTATTTCTTATTAGTTATTCTGGTAGAAAACTTGGATGGATGAGCTATTAATCTGAATCGTCTGAATTATGTTCTTCTGAATTTCCAGTGGCATGTGTCCCGTCTCATAAACTGTACACATTAACTTGAATAATCCTTTAGTTGTCATTGTCCCAACGATTTTAGAAATTCTGGTGGTGTGCCATCTTTCCCTTCTGCCATGTTTGGTCATAAGTTTTCTAAACCTCTGTCAAATTCTGATTCTAACTCTGGATCACCTATGTCCTTCAAAAATACAAGCACTTTGTGTTTGTCGTATTAGTAGGCAACGAAAATTAATGTCTGCTAACATGAGCGACGATTAGATAAGGTTAGCGAAGTAGTTAGCAACAACTTCATCTGTGACGTTGTGTCACTCTTGCATTACTGACTCGAAAGTTTTTACCATGGCAGTCTCGTATAAAATTTTCTTAGACTTCAAACCGCATCACATTCGAGTAGAAAAGCGAGCTTTAGTATCTTTTATTTCCGTTGGCGACAACAGATGGCAGTGATTGAACACTTACCAGGAAGTTTCATGAGGAGGACGACGCTTCAAATCACCCCCCGGGCGTCCCTATTTAGGATTTCCGTGTCTTCCTTAAATCACTTAAGGCGAACGTGGGAATGGTGCCTTTGAAGGGGCTAGGCCTATTTCCTTTATCATTCTTCCTCAATATGAGCTTGATCCTCGTCTATTATGACCTAGTTGCCAACGGCAAACATTAATTTTCCTTCCTCCCTTCCTTCCCTCGTTATCTATGCCATGTAAAAAATGTGTGTGGTCATAAATAATAATAACAGTAATCAGTATAGCGAGCCAGTTATTACGCACTCTTAGGTATAGGCTCACTGTTGAATATAGGCCTGTTCCAGACTTCTCCATTCATTGCAACCTTCAGCTTTTCGGATCCAAGTTTTTCCTGCTTGTTTTCCGTGCCATAAATCCATTTTCAGCTATGTCGTCTTCTAGATTTTTTTATCATGAGGAACCTAACGTTTTGTCTGGCTACATACACGACCCACGCTAGTTTCAGTCTCGTAATAGTCGCTATCACGTCCTCCCTTTCTTTTCATGTACCTATTTCTTTGCTTTTGTGTTCCTTCTTGTTATGCCGAACAGGCATCTTTCCTTTTGTCTTTGGGAAACTTCAATTTCTAATAGTTTGAGCATTTAACGTCCGTGTTTCATTTCCTGGAGGGCACATTGGGAATTTACTTCGGAACGCAGCATTCAGTTTCCCACGTAAACTCCAAGCCATCTTCACCTTTCTGTTCACTTCATTTAATATCTATGCGCTTGTTGTTTTCATTTAAATACACAGATTCGCGAAGTGTTTCTATACTTTCTATAACTTTATCTACTCCATAATTTCGTCATTAATCTTTACTTTCCTAACACGGTACTGATTGTACGTAATAGTATTAATTTAATTAATCCACAGGTCTATTGTGTTACTGTGTTCATTTCCTCCATCTATGATATTCGTTTACGCAGATTCCTTCTTCATCGCAGTTTAATGATTAAAGACATCTTTTTAGGCTGTAGAAAATGGTTTTGGTGAAATGGAGTCCCCTTGCCTAACTCCTCTTTCAATTATGAACTCTTGATGTAATCAAATGAAAGCTATATTTTTGTTGCGTACATTCCTCAACGAATTGATGTAAGTAATCACAATAACAATAATAACGATAAAAGATCATGATCATTGTGTCGGCGCATTTCTGCAAGTCACTGTCGGAAGTGCTTCCACATAAAAGTTATAGTGTGCAAGAAGTTCAGCCGTACATTTTCTGGTGATAAGAATACCCTTCACTCTGTTTGTAATGCTGCTTATGATGTAGATAAGGCCCTCAACAGGATGGTTGTTGGCGCTCTTACTGTAGATCGATAGGCATATATCGTGATTTGAATAACGTCTGTTCTCACAAGCGACACTGCTGCGACGATTTCCGGAAATACGCATTAGCAGCTTTGTCCAAAATGTTTAGCTGCGTCTATACGAACACATGGTTTTCACTGATAAAATCAATTTATCGGTTATCCTGTCACGTATTAAAATCCAGCAACCGTTTGGAAAAATCTCCCTATGCCATACTAAACTATGACACTTAAAACATTCAGTTCATTGTTTCCAGGATGGATGGTTAATTAATGCCTCCAATCGGACTGACGCCTTTATGGTTGAACACGACTGTACTGACACTGGATTGAGATGAGACGAATGAACTGATCGTATGGCATTACTGGCCGGGAGTTGTTCGGCCGCCTGCTGTAAGGCTTCTAGTTTGATGCCACTTCAGCGACTTGCATATCGATGAGATGAGATGAAATGAAATGATTAGGACCACACAAGCACCCGAGCGAAAAAATCTCCGACCCAGCCAGGAATCGAACCAGCGACTCCGCGATCTAGAGGCAGCGACGCTAACCACCTTTTTTTCCCTTCATTGTTCTCGGCGTTTGATCTGGGCGGACGTCACGTGAAACCCCTTTCAAGTTGATCTTTGAGTACTTTACTCAGTTTTTTTGTGACGGAGGATAGCCAACACACTGACTGTGGACTCCACTAGACCATGAGCTGCGACGCCACTTGAGGTGTTACTTAATGGAATGAAAATCAGTTGAATAAAAGAGCTAATACTTTCTGTTAAATATAGGTGGCTGAACAGTTAATAATAATAATAAAATGTAATTAATAATAATAATAATAATAATAAATACATCGGCTACACCACTGCAATTTCATAACCACTTCTACAACCTTTTAGATCACATAACATCAACATATACGAAGAAAGTAAATTGGAAAAAGAAAACACTACATGGCAAGCACCCGTATCATCTAACACAGCCACACATCGATCAAGACGCATCCAACACATTGCTAAGAAAAGGCAATATATACAGTGAGACGGAAGGATTCATGATTGCAATACAGGATAAAACAGTAAGCACCAGATATTACAGCAAGCATATTATTAAAGATCCCAATACCACAAGAGATAAATGCAGACTTTGCAAACAACAAATAGAAACAGTAGATCACATGACAAGCGGATGTACAGTACTAACAAATACAGAATACCCCAGAAGACATGACAATGTAGCAAAAATAATACATTAACAGCTTGCCTTACAACATAAACTTATAAAACAACACGCCCCCACATACAAGTATGCACCACAAAATGTACTGGAGAAAGATGAATACAAATTATACTGGAACAGAACCATTATAACAGATAAAACAACACCACATAACAAACCTGACATCATATTCACCAATAAAAAAAAGAAATTAATACAACTAATCGAAATATCCATACCCAATACAACAAATATACAAAAGAAAACAGGAGAAAAAATTGAAAAATACATTCAACTGGCTGAGGAAGTCAAGGACATGTGGCATCAGGATAAAGTTGACATTATACCAATTATACTATCAACTACAGGAGTCATACCACACAATATCTACCAGCACATCAATACAATACAGCTACATCCAAACTTATATATACAACTACAGAAATCCGTAATTATTGATACATGTTCAATTACCCGAAAGTTCCTAAATGCAATATAACATATACTGTACAGTTAAAAGGAAGTGACGCTTGATCAAGGTCCGCGTCACTTTCCATTTTTAACCAGACTTAACGTCTGAGAAAGTAAAGAAATAATAATAATAATAATAATAAGACAAAAATACAGGGACCAAGCCATCTACCCAGTGCTGACTGACTTCCTCCCTCCCAACACCGTACGTATGAGGTGTGAAAATTCACAAAATTTTAAAATGCGTGTCACACAGTTGTTGTATGCCTGGAAGGTGACCAGGCCTCCAGCCAAGCTGCGGATTCCCCTTACGTCAATATAGACTGTTTAATCACATTAATGTGACCACCTGTCGAATGCGTTATTAACCGCCTCTCTCGGCGGTCCCCGCTGCGAGACGTGCAGGAGGAGTGTTGCTGAGGTTCTGGAGGGTGCCGATGTGCCAAGTCCAATGCCGCGGCCACCTGCGCTGGGTTCCTGTGTCGAGGATCCACGGTGCAAACAGCTCCATCCATGTGTTCCCTCAGGTTCTCGATTGGGTTTAAACAGGAGGGTGTCTGGTGGCCAGAATATGACGATAAACTCATCCTGATGCTCTTCGAACCACGCACTTACACTGCGAGCTGTGACACGTTGCAGTGTACTTCTGGTAGATGTCATCATGCTGAGGAAAAAGAGACTTCATGGGTATGTGTGTGTGTAGGGGGGAGGGGGGGAGGGGGAGGGGAACATGGTCACCAAGAACAGACGCATACTTGTGTTAATTTCAGAATGATGAGATCACCCAGCGAATGCCACGAAAACATTCGACAGACCACAATGCTCTCTCCTGGTTTCAGGATATTTGCTTTCAGACGTTTCACGCCGTACATGCCACCGGCCGTCTGATGGAACATAAAACGTGATTCGGCTGGAAAGGTCAGCTGTCCGCACTCAGTGGACTTCCAGTTGCTGTATTGGGGTGCAAATTCCAGCCTTCGTCGCCGTTGAACAGCAATGAGCAAGGTTGCACCAACCAGGCGTCTGCTGTGGAGGCCCAGGTGCAGCAACTTTCTCTGAACGGATGTCGAGGGGTCGCTGTTACTGACGTCTTGGTTCATCTGGGCGTTCAGTGGCTCAACAGTTGAAAATATATTTGTCCTTACAAATCTCCACAGCCGTCTTTCAGCCCCGTCACCTATGGCCAGTGGTGCACCACAAGTGCCTCAGTGCCAGTTTTTGATAGCGCGATTTTTCCATATGTGATGTACTGTAACCACGACGCCCCGCAAACAGTTTACACACCCAGCTGTTTCGGAAATGCTTCCGCCCTTGATCCAAAAGCCAATGATCATGAGCTGCGCGGAGTGGCCGCGCTTAGAGGCTCCATGTCACGGATTGCACGGCCCCTCCCGCCGGAGGCTCGAGTCCTCCGTTGGGCATGGATGTGTGTGTTGTCCTTAGCGTAAGTTAGTTTAAGTTAGATTAAGTAGTGTGTAGGTCTAGGGACCAATGACCTCATCAGTTTCGTCCCTTAGCAATTCACACACTCACACACACACACACACACACACACACACACACACACACACACACAATGATCATGCCCTTTGGGACGTCAGATAAATCTCTCCGTTTCCGCATTACAACAAGGACTGCAGTGTTTTCCGCTTCCCTTCTTCCCCGACACGCTTTATATACCCTTCATTGTTAGTGCTATCACCTATCATCTATGAGTCGTTGCACGTCAACGTTGAACATAGGCAGTGGTCGCAATGTAACTGGACCGTCTGTGAGACGTATGGCACACCGGTGGAAGACAGTGAAGTCAACAAGTTAAGAATGAAAAACACTCTCTACTGACACACAACTTCCTCTTCCAATCGGATGATCCACCAATATGCAAGCCATGAGATGGTATGGACCCTGACGATGACCCCCATGTCTTGAAATCATGCTGTGGAAGCAGTGTATGCGCTCAGCATATTAAAATTTTGCTCAGACAGATGCAGAAAGAGGCAAATTTTGCTCCCTAGCGCGATGAGAAAAGTAGTAATTTGACTTGTGTACAGCGATAATCTGAACGCCAGCTACAAAATTTCGGGCATTGGCTAGGAATATTTTCTGAGTATTTTGGTGTGAGGAACCCATGTTCAGCGTTGGCTCGTTCCAGAGTAATTGCATTTAGTTTGGTTTCTCACCCCCCCCTTTTCTTTGTACCTGCTTTGTACTGTAAACATCTGCACAGGTGTTGAGGAGGGGCGCTGTGTGTCTTGTGGGGAAACAAACTTTCTCCATCTATTTCACGGTACTCTCTGTTGACAACAGTGAAACCTAGTTTACCCTACGCCCTCAATCTTGCATTCTGTGCTACTCGGTTCTTTCTGGAGCTTTTCTGTAGGTGATACACATCATTAGGGGTAGATTTATTGATAAAGAATTTGCCTATATGTATCCCGTGATTGGGTTGCTGAACACAATGGAAGAGGGGAACAACTGCGCCGAGTTTAGGTGTTTCTGCAGCGACTGCAACCACATCACAGTACTTCTCCATCTAAGGCTTGTTGCATTACTCTTCTTTTTATGGTGAAGGTGTGATGATTGCGCATTACGTGCTTTTTAATTGTTCGAGAGGCGTTTTCACAGATACAAAAGTGAGTGGGGTAACAAATCGATTAATCATAGTTTCGTGTTTCCGTGTAACGAGCCGCTGGAGATCACGGGTCCCTTATATAAAAGTACAATGCGTGGGAAGAAAAGTGAAGCACTCAGATAACGCGGCCAAATGCGAACGTAGCTTCGTACACGTACACACCATCGGCAGGTACATACATCATTAGAACTGCAATTCCCTGTGACAGAACAGCCACCAGAGTGCATTTGCGTTGTTCGTGTTTAGCGTTGTTACCAGGCGTGACGGGGTATACAGGGTGGTCCATCGATAGTGACGAGGCCAAATATCTCACGAAATAAGCATCAAACGAAACTCGTCTAGCTTAAAGGGGGAAACCAGATTGCTTTATGGTTGGCCCGCTAGATGGCGCTGCCATAGGTCAAACGGACATCAACTGCGCTTTTTTAAATAGGAACCCCCATTTTTTTATTACATATTTGTGTAGTGCGTAAAGAAATATGAATATTTTAGTTGGACCACTTTTTTCGCTTCGTGATACATGGCACTGTAATAGTCACAATCGTATAAGTACGTGGTATCGCGTAACATTCCGCCAGTGCAGACGGTATTTGCTTTGTGATACATTACCCGTGTTAAAATGGACCGTTTACCAATTGCGGAAAAGGTCGATATCGTGTTGATGTATGGCTATTGTGATCAAAATGCCCAACGGGCGTGTGCTATGTATGCTGCTCGGTATCCTGGACAACATCATCCAAGTGTCGGGACCGTTCACCGGATAGTTAGGTTATTCAAGGAAACAGGAAGTGTTCAGTCAAATGTGAAACGTCAACCACGACCTGCAACGAATGATGATGACCAAGTAGGTGTTTTAGCTGCTGTCGCGGCTAATCCGCACATCAGTAGCAGACAAACTGCGCGAGAATCAGGACTCTCAAAAACGTCGGTGTTGAGAATGCTACATCAACATCTGTTGCACCCGTACCGTATTTCAATGCACCAGGAATTGCGTGGAGACAACTTTGAACGTCGTGTACAGTTCTACCACTGGGCACAAGAGAAATTACGGAACGATGACAGATTTTTTCCACTCGTTCTATTTAGCGACGAAGCGTCATTCACTAACAGCGGTAACGTAAACCGGCATAATATGCACAACTGGGCAACGGAAAATCCACGACGACTGCGACAAATGGTACATCAGCGACCTTGGCGAGTTAATATACGGTGCGGCATTATGGGAGGAAGGATAATTGGCCCCCATTTTATCGTTGGCAATCTAAATGGTGCAATGTATGATGATTTCCTATGTAATGTTCTACCGATGTTACTACAAGATGTTTCACTGCATGACAGAATGGCGATGTACTTCTAACATGGTGGATGTCCGGCACATAGCTCGCGTGCGGTTGAAGCGGTATTGAATAGCATATTTCATGACAGGTGGATCGGTCGTCGAAGCACCATACCATGGCCCGCACGTTCACCGGATCTGACATCCCCGGATTTCTTTCTGTGGGTAAAGTTGAAGGATATTTGCTATCGTGATCCACCGACAACGCCTAACAACATGCGTCAGCGCATTGTCAATGCGTGTGCCAACATCACGGAAGCCGAACTACTCGCTGTCGAGAGGAATGTCGTTACACGTATTGCCAAATGCATGGAGGTTGACGGACATCATTTTGAGCATTTATTCCATTAATGTGGTATTTACAGGTAATCACGCTGTAAGAACATGCGTTCTCAGAAATGATAAGTTCACAAAGGTACATGTATCACATAGGAACAACCGAAATAAAATGTTCAAACGTACCTACGTTCTGTATTTTAATTTAAAAAACCTATCTGTTACCAACTGATCGTCTAAAATTGTGAGCCATATGTTTGTGACTATTACAGCGCCATCTATCACAAAGCTAAAAACTGGTCCAACTAAAACATTGATATTTCTTTACGTGCTACACGAATATGTAATAAAAATGGGGGTTCTTATTTTAAAAAAAAACGCAGTTTATATCCGTTTGACCTATGGCAGCGCCATCTAGCGGGCCAACCGTAGCGCCATCTGTTTTCCCCTTCAAGCTAGACAAGTTTCGTTCTTTGTAGTTTTTTCGTTTGACGCTTATTTCGTGATATATTTGGCCCGGTCACGATCAATGGACCACCCTGCATTAGGGGCGTGAACAGTGTCAGATATTGATTGATCACTATGAAGGACACAGAAATGCCGCGTAGTCGTGTGAGACAGTGGTATCACTAGTGACATAGTTTGAAAACCGTCTCATTTTGAGTAACCATTTGGCTGACTCGTCGAATCGTGCAATATATCAATCTGTGGGGCATTCGGATGTGACAGTGCCCTGATGTTGGACTGCATGGGAACGTGAGGTAGGCAAACTCGTCGTAAGGCTTTGCTCGATCACGTCTCACCATTACAAGGAAGGATCGTTATTGCGCCCGAAGCAGATCGTAAACTCTTTACATCTCAGACCGGCGACCGCGAACAAGTACACTACAACAATCTACGTCATCCTGCATCATTGGTCGAAGACTAGCAACAGACGACCTAGGGACGTTGTGATCACAACCGAGGTAGACTCTTCCTACACGTCGGTCAGGGGCCTGAAGGTGGCGTAGTAAACCACTGAAACTGATTGTCAACAAAAAATAAGGTTGGAAACTTGACGGCTGAAAGGTGATTAGTTTGACATCCTCTAGGGATTTACTCTCCCACTCGTAAACTACCATTAAAAACAACAACATAAACGGCTACGTTTGGAGTGGTGCTTCGCGTTCAGTGACGAATCGCAGATCTGCACTACCATGAATGAACATCGTCTGCGAGTATGGCGACGACCTGGAGAGCTCCGATTCTTTGAATGTTTTGGAGAGGCACAGCTGTGTTACTCCTGGCGTAATTGCGTGGGGGTCCGTTGGGTATGACTTCAGTTCACGGCTGGCAGGATTGGTGGAATTCTGTCAGCATAATAGTATCTCACATTCAACAGTATCATGGTGCCATTTTTCAATAGGACAATGTCGGCTGACCTTCAGGTGTGGCCAGCAAGAACCCCAGACCTGCCCCCGAGCCGGCCGCGGTGGTCTAGCGGTTCTAGGCGCGCAGTCCGGAACCGCGTGACTGCTACGGTCGCAGGTTCGAATCCTGCCTCGGGCATGGATGTGTGTGATGTCCTTAGGTTAGTTAGGTTTAAGTAGTTCTAACTTCTAGGGGACTGATGACCACAGATGTTAAGTCCCATAGTGCTCAGAACCATTTGAACCATTTTGAACCTGCCCCCGAAATAAAATGTTTGAGACCAACTCGGACGTCAACTCCATCCCGGCGGCAGTACCCAGGATATCAAGGACCATTTACAATAGTTGTGGGCCATCTTACCTCAGGAGCGGCTGTAACAGCTTCATGGCGTACTCCCCAACGTTATATTGGTAACTGGGCTGATAATGCTTTTGCAGTCTCTCAAATAACATCACATACCCCTCAACATGTGAAGTTTCATTTAGTTTCCTCCTACTCTTCTGAGGTTTAAGTTTTTTTGTTAGGTAGTGTATTCAGAAAATATGCTTGAATATCCTCCGAAATTTTATCGACGGAATTCGGGTTCGCTATATACAGAAGGACCCAGTTTTAAATTTTGGTGCTCCGTTGTTCGCCTTCAAGCGAATGTTGGCACAAGTACTTTGGAAAAACCTCTCCTAGTTCCTTCAAGTACCCTCGTTCAATTCGTCCCTACCGTAACTACCTCCAAGTCGACCGAAAGTGAATACCTTTGCCTCGCCTGCCCTCCAACTACGCAAGACCTCTCTAATAGCCTCGGCGTCCGCCAGCGGTCCTGCTGAAGTGAAGGTGGCGTTGCAGGATGCGTCCGTGGGTGAGCGTGGTGCTGCTGCTGGTGGCGTGCTGGTGCCTGGGTGCGCTGGTGCACGGCCAGACCTTCCAGTACTCGCACGGCTGGACCAACGGCCGCAAGAGAGCCGGCTCCAGCTCCGCCCCCGGCGCCCTGCTGCCCCCCGGCCGCCTCCCGCCTCCAGCTGCCGCCTCCGACATGGACGCACAGCCGTGTCGCGTGCGATGCCTGCGCCTGCTGCTTCAGGGAGGCGCAGTCCCTCAGGTAGCTAGCCACACACAAGCGCACACATTCATACGTACACGCTGAAGTTCACGGTATTGCTTACACTTTCTTGGGGAGAGTCAGATGTTACATCTGTCCTACTCGATTATTTTCTGTCAATTGATAAGGACTCATACTCTTCTGACAGGAAAGTCACAAATATAGCCGCACAACTGAGACGATACACCCGTAGGCACGTAATTTGATTAGATGTCGATTCTGAAGAATGGCGTCAAAAGCCTTCTGGAATCTTAAAATAAGGGCTTTATTTGCTATCCCCTATGGATAGCACACATTACTTAGTGAGCATAATGAGCTAGTCCTTTTTCACAAGATAGACTGCAGACAGAACTCAACACGTCACTCTTAACGGAACTAAATCGACAGATGTAAATATCCGGAGTACCACAGGAAAGTGTGATAGGGCCGTTGCTGTTTACAATATATATATAAATAATCTAGTAGAAAGCATCAGATGCTCTTTAAGGCTATTTGCAGATGATACAGTTGTCTTTACCAAAGTAGCAACGCCAGAAGACAGTAAGAATTTGCAGAACGACCTGCATCATGAATGGTGCAAACTCTGGCAGTTGACCCTGAATATAAATAAATGCAAAATATTGAGCATACATTGGAAAAGAAATCCACTACTGTACAGTTACACTGTTGATGACAAACAGCTGGATACAGCGTCTGCCGTAATATATTTGGGCGTAACTATCCAGAGCGATGTTAAGTACATTGACCACATAAAACAGATAGTAGGAAAAGTAGACACCGAACTGAGATTCATCGGAAGAATCTTAAGGAAATATAACTCATCCACGAAAGAAGTGGCTTACAAGGCGCATGTTCGCACGATTCTTGAGTATTGTTCATCCATCTGGGATCCCTATCAGGTAGGACTGATAGAGAAGATCCAACGAAGAGCGGCGCGTTTCGTCACGGGATCGTTTAGCTGGCGAGAGAACGTTACAGAGATGCTAAACAAACTCCACTGGCAGACGTTACAAGAGAGGCGTTGTGCATCACCGAGAGATTTACTACTGAAGTTCTGGGACAGCACTTTTCAGGAGGAGTCGGACAACGTATTAACTCCCACCACATACATCTCGCGTATTGATCACGAGAAGAAAATTCGAGAAATTAGAGCCAATACAGAGGCTTACCGACAATCATACTTCCCACACACTATTCGCGAATGGAACAGTGTTGGAGGGATCAGATAGTGATACCGAAAGTACCCTCCGCCACACACTATTAGGTGGCTTGTGAAGTATGATGTAGGTGTGATGTAGAACGATATTTTCTGAATCCGTGTTGGCCATTAATAAATCTTTTTTTTGAGGTTATTCATAATGTTCAAACATAGTATATGTTCAAAAATTCTACTGCAGCGCGGAGGACCCAGGGGCTCCATTACCGATACTGCCAAGGATTTTTTTCTTGGTGGAAGGACTGGTGCACTAAGGAAACTACACTGTTGGGTATTGAGGGGGATGCAACAAACGGCAAAGTGGTACGATAAGTACAACATTCTTGGATGTGCAAAAGATTAGCTTTTTGGTGCAAGGGCACAAAGGTAGTAGGAGTAACGCCATATTCAGTCTGCATATGAGGAACGATAACGCGCAGGTTCCTCATTCAGAAACCGCATTTGACCATTTGTTGTTTATAACGAGATCGTGTTATGAGTATGCCTCGTGTGAGAAGGAGAAACATGTGTCGGAGTTCGACAGCAGCATCGAGACTGCGGTTTATCATCCCGCGACACTACTCAGAAATACAAGTATAGAAACCTCTCTGGTGGGCTAATCGGAACCAGCAGACCACCAGCAGACCCACGGCATCATTTGGATGCGGTATGGAGGGTCACTTGGTCAGCACACTGCTCTCCCGGTCGATGTCGGATTTCTTGACCCTGGATCCGCTACTTCTCAGTCAAGCAGCTTCTCAATTGGCCTCACGAAGCTGAATGCACCCAGTTCAAGTACTGTCACCAAGGAAAAGTCCCTGCTAGTGCCAGTAATCGAAGCCAGGTCCTCTGTGTAGCAGCCTGGCACGCTGATCCTTGAGCTACGGAGGCGGACAAGCGTATTCCAAACAAAGCTGAAACAGTCCTTTGCACTGTCTACAGGAACAGGTGCGGTCGAAGAAGCTCTATGATGATGTCAGACACAGGAGCAGCACCACGGTCTTTTCAGCCGAGTTCCAGTTGGGCGTGTAGCATCACGATGGGTGTATGCAAGAGCTCTACGGGAAGCACAAACGCTTTCAGATTGCATTTATCATCATAGTAAGAGCCCAGCATGTAGCGTAATTACATGGTGTGCTATTGGGAATTTGACAACCTCAGGTTCGCATAGCCAGTAATGAGATACTCGTATCTCTCAGCCCGATCGACTTAGTGCCAGCCATTGCTGCTGCTAGAGGTGGCAACTGCCTGTACTACAATTTTGCACCCTGCATTACCCCCCCCCCCCGACCCGCCCAGTTAGCTGAGTGGTCTAATGCACGGATTTCCGGAGTGGGAAGGAGCGCCTGGTCCCCGGCACGAATCCGCCCAGCGGAGGTCCGGTGAACCGGCCAGTCTGTGGATAGTTTTTAGGCGGTTTTCCATCTACCTCAGCGAATGCGGACTGGTTTCCCTTATTCCGCCACAGCTACACTATGTTGGCGATTACTCCGCATATGCGTACACCACCATTACTTTAACACGCAAGCCGGCCGGTGTGGCCGAGCGGTTCTAGGCGCTACAGTCTGGAGCCGCGCGATCGCTACGGTCGCAGGTTCGAATCCTGCCTCGGGCACGGATGTGTGTGATGTCCTTAGGTTAGTTAGGTTTAAGTAGTTCTAAGTTCTAGGGGACTGATGACCTCGGCAGTTAAGTCCCATAGTGCTCAGAGCCATTTGAACCATTTTAACACGCAAACATAGGGGTTACACTCGACTGGTGTGAGACGTTCCCGGAGGGGGGCGAGGGGCACCGGGGGCCGAACTGCACAATAACCCTGGGTTCGATGTGGGGTGGCAGAGGGGTGGACTGCGGTAGTCGTCGTGGGGTTGTGGACCACTGGGGCTGCAGCGGGGACGGAGTCTCTCCGTCGTTTCTAGGTCCGCGGTGAACACACAACATCAACCCCCCCCCCCTACCGCAAATTTTATTCATCCACCTTGTATAAATGCAAGATCACATGAGAAAATCGTGAAGTGTAATTTCCTACCATACACAGATGAGTGCTATGTGGGCTCACACTCCGGTCACGGTTCAGTAAACAATGGGAGTGTTGTGGGCTGACACACTGGTGGTGTTGCAGCTGTACGTGCCGCCCGAGCTGTGGCAGCAGGTGGACGAGGAGGGCGACAACATGGCGGCGCGCCAGCGCGGGGGCGGCGCCCGCCTCCGGCATGCACTTCCACCCCCAGGGGCGGCTGCCGCCGTCGACTCTGACGAGGACATGTGATGCCGCGCAAGTACGCCCGCCTCCACGCTACAGCAGCAGTACCACCGTTCAGCTACACGCTTCACTTCTCGACTGACACGCTGATCTCTATTTCTGTCCAGTATGTGTTCTCATGTATCGATTTTTAATGAAAATAAAGGCCCTTTCTTTACACAACTATTTTTTAAGTTTCATTAATTACGTAATATAGCGAAATTCCCAGAACGGTATACTGGAGTATATTCGGTAATCAAATTTCCTTTTAATTAGTCTTTGACTGTGTGATCGCAGTCAGCGCATCGATGTTTGAGTCTCAGCTTGTGCGGACAAGAGGAGAACTTCTGTGACGTTACTGTAGAATGCTGAACATTAGATAGGTAGACAGCGTAAATAATGAAGAGATACTGAGTGGAACTGACGATAAAAGGGGCTTATATCAGGACCAAAAGAAGAGATAGTTTGCTGAGGTATCAGCGGAGTACTTAATTTGGTAGTGGAGTAAAGTGTGCGGGGTAAAAATTGTAGAGGGTATACGGTAATCAGTTTCAAATTGATGTTTTGGAACTTCGTAGAAAAGAAGGTACACTGGCGCAAAAAATATCACAACAGAAAAAAAATAACTAAAATAGAGAAATGAAATTTCGGGAATACATTTGTCTAGGTAACACATATAAGTGATTAACATTGCGAGATCACAGGTTAATGTAAGCGCGAGATAAGCCATTGCAAATGTGAAATGCTGGTACATTAATGACCGGTGTAAAAGCCAGAACGTTGAATACAAGCATGCAATTGTGTATGCATTGTGTTGTACAGGTGCCGGTTGTCAGTTTGTGGGCTGGAGTTCCATACCTGTTGCACTCGGTATCTCAATAAAGCTAGTTAGGGAAGACGCTGTAGCTGTCGTCCGACGATGTCCCACATCTGCTTGACTGGAGACAGATCTGGTGATCGAGCAGGTCGAGGCCACATGTCGACACCCTGTAGAGCATGTTCGGTTACAATAGAGGAATGTGGACGAGCGTTATCCTGCGGGAGAACACCCCCTGGAATGTTCATGAATGGCAGTACAACAGGTCGGATCACCACACTGACGCAAAAATTTCCAGTCAGGATGCATAGGGTAGCCACAAGAGTGCTCCAGCTATCATTCGAAATTCCATCTCAGACCATAGCTACAGGTCTAGGTCCAGTGTGTCTAGCACACAGACAAGTTGGCTGCAGGCCTCATCCTGACCAATACACTGTCATCGCTGGCACCGATGGAGAACCAGTTTTCATCAGAAAATACAGTAGACTTTCACCCTGCCCTCCAATTAGCTCTCGCTTGACACTACTGAAGTCGCAAATGGTAGTGGTTTGGGGTCAGTGGAATGCGCGCTCCAGGGCGTCTGGCCCGGATCTGTCCTTGAAGTAATCGGTTTGTAACAATTCGTTGTGTGACCGTGGTGCCAAATGGTGCTCAAATTACTGCTGCAGATGCAGTACGATGCGCCACAGCCGTACACCGAACACACCGCTGTCAGCAATCATGTATAGAGGCAACATTCCAGCCAAATCTTACATATTGTTGTGAAACACCGCCTCCACTTAAATACGCTGATTAACCAGAACATCTTGACCAGCAGCGGCGATTTGGGAGAGGAAGGACGGATAGAGCAGAGGCGCTTTGGGAGGTTTAGGGGTGGAGGGAGAACCCGTCACTACAGCCTCTCCGCCCACAGTGAATGTATTTTTTTCTTTTCCTGCTCTCTTCTCCGCCCGTCACCTCACTTAAAACAATGAGAAAGGCGAAAAACCGCGCGGGATTAGCGGAGCGGTCTCAGGCGCTGCAGTCATGGACTGTGCGGCTGGTCCCGGTGGAGGTTCGAGTCCTCCCTCGAGCATGGGTGTGTGTGTTTGTCCTTAGGATAATTTAGGTTAAGTAGTGAGTAAGCTTAGGGACTGATGACCTTAGCAGTTAAGTCCCATAAGATTTCACACACATTTGAACATTTGAAAGGCGGAAAGTTGCCGTCCTGTGTATATTGCCATTGTCCTTTTTTCTGGTCAACGCTCTTTCTCTAATGTTATCCGATTTTCTACATCACGGAAAGCAATATATATCGATTCGATGTCAGTCGCATAACGACAGGCACGCACAAATTGAAGCAACCAGACATGGCGCACCATAAAGTTCGATTTAGGGTCATCTACTGCCTTTGACATCATAAATATTCACTTGCTGTTTCAGAAGTTGCAAATTTTGCACTTTTTGGATACGAGAAGGGTATAGTAAGAAAAAATACTACCAGTCCCTTACCGCTACCAATATCAGTGCGTTACTGACAAAGGAAGTAGGAAGAACAAACCTGTAATGTTCGGTTACAGTGTTACTAGTGAAACGTGGTAGTCACTGGAATTAAGGAAAAAGTGGATGGGAAGACCCACCAGTATAACTTTCTTTCCACACAACCTGTTGATTTAACAATATACAGGGTGATTCAAAAAGAATACCACAACTTTAGGAATTTGAAACTCTGCAACGACAAAAGGCAGAGCTAAGCACTATCTGTCGGCGAATTAAGGGAGCTATAAAGTTTCATTTAGTTGTACATTTGTTCGCTTGAGGCGCTGTTGACTAGGCGTCAGCGTCAGTTGATGCTAAGATGGCGACCGCTCAACAGAAAGCTTTTTGTGTTATTGAGTATGGCAGAAGTGAATCGACGACAGTTGTTCAGCGTGCATTTCGAACGAAGTATGGTGTTAAACCTCCTGATAGGTGGTGTATTAAACGTTGGTATAAACAGTTTACAGAGAATCGGTGTTTGTGCAAAGGGAAAAGTTCTGGACGGCCGAGAACGAGTGATGAAAATGTAGCACGCATCCAGCAAGCATTTGTTCGCAGCCCAGGAAAATTGGCTGTTCCCTCAGCTCGAACAAGAAGCACAACAATTCATATTTCAGTAGGATGGAGCGCCACCACATTGGCACTTATCTGTCCGTAACTACCTGAACGTCAACTACCCGAGGTGGTGGATCGGCCGCCAGGCAGCCCGTGACAGAGCACTTCATCACTGGCCTCCAAGAAGCCCTGATCTTACCCCCTGCGATTTTTTCTTATGGGGGTATGTTAAGGATATGGTGTTTCGGCCACCCCTCCCAGCCACCATTGATGATTTGAAACGAGAAATAACAGCAGCTATCCAAACTGTTACGCCTGATATGCTACAGAGAGTGTGGAACGAGGTGGAGTATCGGGTTGATATTGCTCGTGTGTCTGGAGGGGGCCATATTGAACATCTCTGAACTTGTTTTTGAGTGAAAAAAAACCTTTTTAAATACTCTTTGTAATGATGTATAACAGAAGGTTATATTATGTTTCTTTCATTAAATACACATTTTTAAAGTTGTGGTATTCTTTTTGAATCACCCTGTATAACTATAAATTTTGTTTTTCCTACAAAATATTCACTTGCTGTTTCAGAAGTTGCAAATGAATAAGCTTTTGCAAGAGAAATCAGAACGGCACACAATATGACAATAATTACCTGCAGCCCGCCCGTTATCGGCTGAAACAGGGGTGTTTACTACGACGATGGACACAGTTTTCTTACTAAATCCCCTTCTGCAGCACATGAAAACTATATAAGCACCATTGATGACAAGAGTGATTCAATTACTCAAAACAGATGACGTAACTTTTAATTTGAAAGCTGTATGTCGAAAGGTTTGGGGTTAAGATGTGCACCTGTGCTTTAAGAATAAACAGATTAGAAAACAATATGACAATGATAAGACTTACTTCAAAGCAATAAACCTCTTAATTTCAATCGGTAACCAAAGTACGAGTGGATCTCAACCCGTCCCTTTTGACAATCTTATTTTGACTAAATCCCTGATAACAGTTATCTGTTAATATTTTCAAAGTTAAACTGAATGTCAGTTACTAAGATAGCGCTGAAGAAACGTCTTAAAACATTACTTTTGAACACTTATTACAAGAGAACTCGCTCGGTGGAACCACAAGATCCAGCTAAAAATACATCAACAATGACCCGCTCTTTCAAAGACAGCAACGCACTGCTAAGTACAACAGGTAGTTCAGATTATTACCAATGCAATTACAATCAAAGAATTGAACCTGTTAACATCTAAATCTAACCACAAGACTCCTGTTTTGTTTAACGGAATCCTGTGCCTTAGTACAATTGTTCCGGCTGTATTTACGACCAGGAGCTGATTCATTAGAACATTAATGATCGGTATAAACCAGAGAGGAAAGACAATATAAAAGCAGGACAAATTTTTAAACAACTAGAGTCTTAGTACAATACCACGGCCTGTATTTACCACCAAAGAGCCGACCGAGTAAAACTCTGAGGGTCGGGTACAAACCAGAAAATAATTAGGAGGGCAGGTAGACAATGACACAAATCACCACGAGGATTACAGAATGTTACTACCCTTTATCAGCAAGCAGTTCCATGGATCCACGGTGCGTCGCGGCGGTTACTGAGTGGTGCCGATGAAAGCCAGGTAGAAGAGGACAGCCAGGCCACGAGCGGTCGTGCGACACGAATGTTGCCAAGCGACCGACGGGATGTCGTCCTGCTGCTTGTAGTGAAGTACTTCGGTATCTGCACTCTGCGCAGGCCCTCCTTGGAATGCACGATAACTTAATCATGCTAAAGGACTCTTCCGTCATTACTTAGTAGAATAATTTCATATGTATCAACACGAACTTCGGTGTTCTGCAGGATTAACGTATTTTGCGACATATACCTATGTGGACTACCTGCATCCGCGAATGACGTTGCCTTAATAATAGACAAACCAGAAAATGCCGAAATCAAGATAGAAAACCTAACTGCACAAGCCGGAAAAATTCGCTTACGATTATCTTTCCCAAAGACAAAATGCAACAACAGTTATCTAAACGCAATTGTAGTAAAATAATTAGTCACAATCGCAATCTAGGATATGTTTTATTGACGGTGATTGGTTTCAGTGTAAATAGATCATCTTCAGACTATAAGACATCTCCTTCAGTGATCTGCGGAGGCACTGAGCGCAGCCGAAATGTAAGCCAGAAGGAGAAAGTCGGCTCATTCAGATATCTAGGTAAATGGTCAAGCATAAACAACAATGAGAAGGACAGTAGAGATAAGAGCCAACACCAGAAACATATACGGCAAGGGAGTTTTATCGTGGGACACCAAAATTAAATATTGTAATATAGTTGTGAGGTCCGAGGCAACATAAACTCAATACAATGCCACGACCAAAGACAGAAATATGTGTACATGTTGAGAAGGTACTACACACACTGCGCAAACGAAGAACGTCGCTCTTAGGACATTTGGCTGAAATTGGTGATGACTATGGAGTTGAAAGGACAGCCAGCGTGGTTTCCAAAGGCACTAAATGACAAACATCAACATAACATACACACGTAACAGGAATTGATTTAGGAGCAAAATTCAGAAAGTGGGCTTCAGGGACGACTAAGAAAGAAAATTAAAACAGCCTCGTAACACCGCACAGCACCTTAAGTAGAAATCACAATATATAAAACGAAGGTGAACTTAGAGGAATACAACTGCATGCAGCAAAAATTGAATTATTCATGTAACGTCCTCTGTGAGAACGGTTGGGTTGGGTTGTTTGGGGAAGGAGACCAGACAGCGAGGTGATCGGTCTCATTGGATTAGGGAAGGATGGGGAAGGAAGTCGGCCGTGCCCTTTCAAAGGAACCATCTGTGAGAAGGCTATTCGGATAAATGAATAAATAAAACAAACTCTTTGGCATAATCCGGCAGCTGTTAAGTTTAAAAATTATTTGCATACGTCAGAAAATTCGCCATATTTTTCATTACAGCTCAGCGAAAACCACATCCCGATCATTTACTCGTTCTAGATGTATCTGTAGTATGCGCTTTTTAGCTGCCTCACCATTATAGATTAAACATAGACTTCATAACTTTTAATTTTTTGTAGGATACTGCCTATCGCTGATGCCCAGCACTTAAATGTCCAGTTATGTCCATCATCATGAGCCGAAAAACTTAGTTAACAAAATGGCTCTGAGCACTATGGGACTTAACTGCTGTGGTCATCAGTCCCCTACAACTTAGAACTACTTAAACCTAACTAACCTAAGGACATCACACACATCCATGCCCGAGGCAGGATTCGAACCTGCGACCGTAGCGGTCACGCGGTTCCAGACTGAAGCGCCTAGAACCGCACGGCTACACCGGCCGGCAGTTGTTTTAACACATGAACCTGCCAGTATACAGAGTATGGTCGACTATACAGCCTGCATTAAACTGAGGTGACAAAAGTCAAGCGATAGCGACGTGCACATATACAGACGGCGGTAGTATCGCGTACACAATGTGTAAAAGGGCAGTGCATTAGAGGAGCTGTCATTCCTATCCAGGTGATTCATGTGAAAGGGTTTCCGACGTGATTACGGCCGTACGACAGGAATTAATAGATTTCGAACGCTGAATGGCAGTTGGAGTTAGACGTGTGGGACATTCCCTTCGGAAATCGTTAGGGAATTCAATATTCTGAGATCCATAGTGTCAAGGGTGTGCCGAGGATACCAAATTTCAGGCCTTATCTCTCGCTACGAACAGTGCAATGGTCGACGGCCTTCGCTAAACGACTGAGAGCATCGGAGTTTGTGTGGAGTTGTCAGTGCTAACAGACAAGCAATACTGCTTGAAATAACCGCAAAAATCAATGTGGGACGTACGATGAACGTATCCGTTAGGACAGTGCGGCGAAATGTGGCGTTAACAGGCGGTGGCAGCAGACGGCCGACATGAGTGCTCTTGCTGACTTCGCCCACAACACCTCTCCTGGGTTCGTGACCATATCGGTTGGAGCCTAGGCGACTGGAAAAGCGTGGCCTGGTCAGATG
Source organism: Schistocerca americana (assembly GCF_021461395.2). Lineage (NCBI taxonomy): Eukaryota > Metazoa > Arthropoda > Insecta > Orthoptera > Acrididae > Schistocerca > Schistocerca americana. Next base: position 570,540,804 of record NC_060121.1, read on the forward strand.
AGTCCAGATTAGTAAGAGCTGGTGGTAGGATTCGAACGTGACGCAGACCCGCACTAACCCATGGATCCAAGTTGTCAACAAGGCACTGTGCAAGCTGGTGGTGGCTAGATAATGGTGTGGGTTGTCTTTACAGAGGATTAACTGGGTCCTCTGGTCCAATTGAACCGATCATTGACTGGAAATAGTTACGTTCAGCTACTTGGAGACTAAATGCAGCCTTTCATGGACTGCGCTTTCCCAAACAACGACAGAATTTTTATGGATCACAAACCGCGATGTCAGATCATTCTGGACAGGTCGAGATAATAGTAATGTCCACCCAGATCGACAGACATGAATCACATTGAACATTTGTGGGACATAATCGAGAGTTCAGTTCGCGCACAAAATCCCGCAATGGTAACACCTCCACAATAATGGAAGTGTACAGAGACAATATAGCTCAGTATTTCTGCAGGGGAGTTCCAACGACTTGTTGAGTCCAAGCCACGTCGAGCTGCTGCACTACGCTGGGTAAAAGTTGGTCCTGTTTATACAGACTGAAGCGGCGAGTGAAAATTTGTACCAAGGCTGGGAATCGAATCAAGGTCTATTGCTTACTGGAGAGGTGCGTTAGCCACCAAGCCACCTTCGCACAGAGGCACACGCAATTTGCAGTAGACTGGGATGGCAATGAGAATTTTGATAGAGGACGGAGGCGTGCCAGGGTAATCTGTGCAGTGGTGTGAACCGCTGCGTCAAGATGGCTCAGTGACTAACGCACACACCTCAGTAAGCAGGAGACTCGGATTCGATTTCCTCCCTTGGTACAAATTTTCACTCGCCGCTTCGGTCTACATACATAAAGTCATATCTGTATGAGTCCAGTAAAGTCTCGGAAGTTGTATCATTTCACTTGCAAAAGTTGATCCATCATGGTCCGTCACGATGTTAGTAGGTATCCCATGACTTTTGACACCTCAGTGTGTCTCGGTACAGCCGATTACTCCCAGGTCCAAAATTTTTGCGAGGCCCACCAAGTGAAGGTATTGCAGCAAGCTGCATGTTATCACTAAAACTGGCCTGCAGCGCGTAAACGATACATTTCTAGACATGTGCTCACTACACCTGAAGGTTCCTTTTCCACTCAAAGATAATCGGTTGCACTTTGTTCCCGTAGTTGAAAATCATCTTGCTACATACTCAGTTATGTCATTTCTAATTTTTCGCTTGTCAGGAAACATACCGACACACAATAACAGGTAGTTTAAAACACGTGTCTATGCTCGAGGGGGAGGAAGGCAGGGAATACTCAATGGCACAAACTCCGCATTTATAGGGAGCGGTGTTCCCTGACAATACGAAGACTGGCCTAACGAGACTTCTTGAGAGTTAGAAGGTTGCTCCAGACAGAACGTCGAACAGGAATTTTCAGCTTTCGCGTACATCGCATTACTATCTAACCCGTGCAATAATACCACACGACCCTATTCAAATCTCTTTCTCCACTTTTTTTCTTTTCTTCCGGGGGTACTGGATCGTTAGGTACACCACCGAACTGCTACAAGTATAGGAAAGCAGAAGAGAGATTTTGTTCTGGCAGAAGGAGAGGCGTCCGCCTTCGAAGCTGAGTAGTCAATGCGCCTGACTTCCTTTCATAGGATCAGGGCTCAGCTCTGGTCATTGCCGGTGTTTTTCTTTGGTGGCAGGAATGGTGCGCCGTCCCCTTACCCTCGTCATGCAAGTTGAGAAACTATCTGAGTGAAAAGTAATGGCTGTAAGGTCTGGAAAGCGACAATGGGCAGGAGAGCGGTGTGCTGAGCCCATGCCGCATCGTACCGCATGCGAATGGAAAGTCACCGCATGGCGGCCAGTCAGCATCGCGCAGTTCTCTGAGCCTGATCGCAAGATATTAAAAAAAAAAAAAGGTTCAAATGGCTCTGAGCACTATGGGACTTAACATCTGAGGTCATCAGTCCCCTAGAACTTAGAACCACTTAAACCTAACTAACCTAAGGACATCACACACATCCATGCCCGATGCAGGATTCGAACCTGCGACCGTAACGGTTGCGCGGTTCCAGACAAGCGCCTAGACCCTCTCGGCCACACCGGACGGCGATATTTTTTAAGCGCGAAGGAAAGTGTCGAGCTGAGAAATTCAACTGTAAAAGCCAAAAGAAAGGCAAAAGCCGGATCTCGTATATCACATTCCTAAACAAATTCAATTCTTCAAGAAGAGTCTTGATGAAATTTTATTTTTGAGCTTCTTCTTCACGTAGTTTTTTTATTTTCTTTTTTTTTAGTAGCTGTTTTAGTTCTGGATATTGCAAGTTATAACCCAGTACCGATCGAAATTCAAATGTTTCAGATGGACATCACACACATCCATGACCGATTAGATTAGATTAGATTAGTACTTGTTCCATAGATCATAATGCGACACTTCGTAATGATGTGGAACGTGTCAGGTTAATAAAAGGTGTCTATACAAGATATTATATTACACAAAATATTACATGATATTCAATATTTTTTGTGGGGGTTGGGGAAATTACCCACTTACTATATTCCAAAATTCATCTAATGAGTAGAAGGAGTTGCCATTAAGAAATTCTTTTATTTCCTTTTAAATGCTATATGGCTATCTGTCAGACTTGTGATGCTATTAGGTAAGTGATCAAAGACTTTTGTGAAGCATAATTTATCCCCTTCTGAGCTAAAGTTAGATTTAACCTTGAGTAGTGAAGATCATCCTTTCTCCTAGTGTTGTAGCCATGTACACTGCTATTACTTTTGAATTCGTTCGGATTGTTAACAACAAATTATATATATGGCTCTGAGCATATTGTGAGGCTACAGTGAAGATTTCTAGCTCTTTAAATAAGTGTTTGCAGGATGATCTTGGATGAGCTCCAGCAATTATTCTGATTACACGCTTTTGTGCAATGAACACTCTTTTACTCAATGATGAGTTACCCCAGAATATGATGCCATACGAAAGCAGAGAATGAAAATAGGCGTGGTAAGCTAATTTACTCAGATGTATATGGCCAAAATTTGCAATGACCCTAATAGCATAAGTAGTTGAACTCAAATGTTTCAGCAGATCCTCAGTGTGTTTTTTTCCAGTTCAACCCCTCATCAATGCATACACCTAGAAATTTTGAATATTCTACCTTAGCTACCGATTTCTGATCAAAGTCTATATTTATTAATGGTGTCATTCCATTTACTGTGTGGAACTGTGTATATTGTGTTTTATCAAAGTTTAATGAGAGCCCATTTGCAGAGAACCACTTATTGATTTTCTGAAAAACATGATTTACAATTTCACCAGTTAATTCTTGACTGTTGGGTGTGATAGCTATACTTGTATCATCGGCAAAAAGTACCAGGATTCGAACATGCGACCGTAGCGGCCTCGCCGTTCCAGACTGAAGCGCCTAGAACCGCTCGGCCACAACGGCTGGCAGTACCGATCGATATCTGTCAGTTCATTTTATCACGAATTGCTATGATGGTGTACACTTCCTGCTCCAGCTGCATAGCTGTGTGGTCAACGCGTCAGACTGCGACTAGCGAGATTCGCGGTCGAATTCATGCATACTGGCAAAAAGAGTTCCGTTATTGAGAGGCTGGTGTGGACACAGACTCTGAAGGGAGACTGGGGAGCTATATGAATACAAGTAGGACGTGTTCAGAAAAACACGTTAACGATCGGGAGAGCGATGTGGTAACCGCTTCTCTCTCCCTTCTGACGTCACACTCACGCCGCTGGTAAACAAATGGAACCAGTCGAGCGCCGTCGCAAGGTTTCCTGTGCCTGTATCGGAAACTGTGTGTCTGGCAGATATTTTACTTGTTCACTCTTTGAAACTAACGTCATTGCATTTGGTTTTGGGAGACACGGTTTGACAATTGGGACTCGTAAGTTTTTATCGTGACGGAGGTCACGTGGTCCTACTTGGTTCGTAGGTCACGTCACTGTGACGCTAGACTGCGGTTTGCAGTAAAGCTCCAATTGGCCGTGTATTGTTAATGGAAGTTTATAAGGAAAACACGTTGACTAACTGAAGCGTAATCATTACTGAAAGATATAGCAATGTGGAGTAAGTCACACGGCTTCCTTGATAATATCTTGGTACAGACGGTTTGCCCAAACCTTCCTTTGATTTGCGTATATGCTAGATGTACATTTGCGGGCAAATAAATTATAAACATCTGCTAAGTAATCCCCCACCCCAGCCTCCAATGATTCATGGACCTTGTCGAGATGGGGTGAATGGCGTTCCTTCAGTGCAGCCACAACGGAGGAGTACATGTGGAGAGGCCATACAGATGTGTCGTTTCTGAAGAGCGGCAGCAGGCTTTTCAGTAGTTGCAGGGGCTACAGTCTCGATGATTGACTTATCTGGCCTTGTAACGTTAGCCAGCATTACTGTGCCGGCATTTGCGAATGGCGTAAAGCCGTAATTTTTCCTTTCGGCATGAAGCTCTACTGCACGGTTAAATGATGATGTCATCCTCTCTTGGGAAATATATTGTGGAAGTAAAATAATCCCCGATTCGGATCTCTAGGAGAGGACTACCCAGAAGTGTGTCGTCACTGGAAAAACGAAAATGGCTGCGTGGAATGTGAGATTCCTATATCGGGTATATACCTTAGAGAACTTAAAAAGGGAAATTGATAGGCTGAAGTTAGATGTAGTGTGAATTAATAAGTGCGGTGGCAGAAAGAATAGTTTATTTAGCTGCGTACGGGGTTAATAAAAACAAAATCTAAGAGTGGCAATGAAGAAGTAGGCTAACAATAGATAAGAAAATAATGCGGGTAAGCGACTGTGAACAGCATAGTGAACGTATTCTCGTAACCAAGATGGCCATGAAACCAACACGCACCACCGTAGTGTGTTTACATGTCAGCTAGCTCCACAGATGACGAAAAGATTGAAATAATATATTATGAGATAAAAGAAATTATGCAGATAGTTAAGGGACGGGAAAATTTGTGTTGGAGAAAGGAAAGACACGAAAAAGAGTATGAAAACAAAGACTGGAGGGAAAGACTGAAAGAGCAAAATTTTGCACAGAGAATAATTCAATCAACGCAAACACTTGTGTTAGAAATCGTGTAAGAAGGTTGTGTACGTGGAAAAGACCTGGAGACACTAGCACGTTCCATATTTATTTTATAATGAATCGTTGTTACTTTTGTGGGTTTCAGTCCGGAGATAGGTTTGATGCAGCTTCTCATGCTGCTCTATCCGGTGCAGCCTCTTCATCTTCGAATTAATATTGCAACGTACATGCTTTTGAACCAGCTTGCTGTATTCATCTCTTGGTTTCTCTCCAGAATTTTTACCCCCCCCCCCCCCTTATCACAATTCTCACACTTTCCGTCAGCACTAAATTGGCGATGAGAAAAATGGTTCAAATGGCTCTGAGCACTATGGGACTTAACATCTGAGGTCATCAGTCCCCTAGAACTTAGAACTACTTAAACCTAACTAACCTAAGGACATCACACACATCCATGCCCGAGGCAGGATTCGAACCTGCGACCGTAGCGGTCACGCAGTTCCAAAATTGGCGATCCCCTGATGTCTCAGAACGTGTCCCGTCAACCGATCCCTTTTTTACTCTAGTTGTGCCAAAAATTTCTCTTCTTCTCAGTTATATTCAGTACTTCCTCATTAGTTACAGAGATTTCTAAACCAGATGTTAATCTGTATGTTATTTCCACGGGCAGACGTGTACTCCGACCATAATATTGTTAGCTATGAACTGCACATTTAAACTGAAGAAATTAGTAAAAAGGGTAGAAATTTAAGAGAATGAGACCTGGGTGAATTGAAACATCCAGAGATTGTTGTGAGTTTCAGAGGGAGCATTAAATAACGATTGACTGAAACAGGGAGAGGAATACAATAGAAGACACATGGGTAGATTTGAGAGATGAAATAGCGAAGCCAGCTGAGGATCAAACAGGTAAAAAGATAAAGCCTAGTACAAGTCTTTGGATAACACAGGTGATACAGAATTCATTTGACGGACGGAAAAAATATAAAAACTGACCAAGCGTGGGTACGACTCTCAGGGTTTCGTACAAAGTTAATTATGTATATAGACAGTTCATCGAAAATCATGTATATGGATACTTCATTGAGAATCTCGACGATTTTTGCCTTTTACCAATATCCATATCTAACAAACGCACGAATTAAAATCTGATACCAAATGACAAAAAAAATTTTTCCTGTGATATAGTTACAAATTAATAATTTTCGGATTTTTTTTTTTTTTTTTACTTCACTGTAAAATCTTGCTTCTTGCTAAACTTCGTAATTCTAGGTCAACGGAAAGTACCCTGAAAGGTTTGATGGATGAGTTTGCGAGAGTCAAAACATGTGACACAAAGCCCCGTACCTTTCGACAGCATTGACTTAGAAGCTTAAACGTTTTATACCGCCAAGATACAATAGATCTTAGTATCTGACGCAAATTTATAAACTTCATACCCTTGAGAAAAAGGGTAAGTCGGACGGAGAGACAGACAACGAAGTGATTCTATAAGGGTTCCGTTTTTATCGAGCGAGGTACGAAACCATAAAAATGCAGCAAATGAAGAAGGTGAACAGAGAATACAGGTTGTAGAAGCACACAGAATTCGAGGGAAGGTGGATATTCGTTTAGAGGAAAATTAGTTAGACCTTTAGAGATGAAGAAGGATGTGTGTGAATACCAAGAGCTTAGGTGGCAAGGAATGAGGGGAAAGCTGAAAGGTAAAAGAAATATACAGGAGGGTCGTGCAAGGGAAGTGGAGGTAGTATCATATAACGAGAAGTGGAAGTAAACGAAAATGAGATGGTTAGAACATATGCTACAAGCAGAACTTGACAGAGCACTAAAATGGTTAGGGCCCTAGAGTAGACAACATTCCCTCAGATTTACTGAGATCCTTCGAAGAGCCCACCTTGGCAAAACCATCCACATAGTGTGCAAGATGAAAGTTTAATAATTCTAATTTCAAAGAAGACAGTTGGTGACGTGTGTGAATACTACTGAAAGATCACTTTAATAAGTCATGGTTACAAAACGTTAACACAAATTGTTTATAGGAGAATGGAAAAACTGGTAGAAACCGGCCTCGGGGAAGATCATTTTGTGTTTCGGAGAAATGTAGAATCACTAGATGCAATACTGACAACGACATATCTTAGATTAAAGAAAGGCAAGCCTATGTTTATAATACTAGATGATTTAGGGAAATCTTTTAACGATTTTGACTGCACTACGCTCTTTGAAAGTCTTTAAGTAGCAAGCACCGAGCGGGATGGCGCTGTGGTTAGCACACTGGACTCGCATTGGGAGGACTACTGTTCAAACCAGCGTCCGGTCATCCTGATTTAGGTTTTCCGTTATTTCCCTAAATCGCTTAAGGCAAATGCCGGAAAGATTCCTTCTAAAGGACACAGGCGCTTTCCTTCTGCATCCTTCCCTAATACGAGCTTGTGCTCCGTCTCCGATGACTTCGTTGTCGACGAACTTTAGAGGCTGCGCGGAGTGCCCGCGTGGTTAGAGGCGCAATGTCACTGACTGCAAGGTCCCTCCCGCCGGAGGTTCGAGTCCTCCCTCGGGCGTGGGTGTGTGTGTTGTTCTTAGCATAAGTTAGTTTAAGTAGTGTGTAAATCTAGGGCCGATGACCTAAGCAGTTTGGTCCCATAGAAATTCACACACATTGGAACATTTGTACTTTAAACACTAATCTTCGCTTCCTTTAACTGTAGGCATAACATACAGGGAGCGAAAAGTTATTTAGCGCTTTTACAGAAATCGTAATGCAGTTCAAGGGGTTGAATGCCATGGAAGGGAAACAATAATTCAGAAGGGACTGAGACAGAATTCTATCTCCAATGTTACGGTGCTGCAGGAGGATGCTGAAGATTAGAAATGCATGTATAGGAAGGGGGGGGGGGGAAGTAAATAGCAGAGTGAGTCCGAGGCATGAATACCGTATGAAGGTTCAAATGGATGTAGGTTGCACCAGTTATTTAGAGGTGAAGAGACTTTCATAGGAGAGACCAGCATGGCATGTTGCACCAAAGACTGACTAACACAATAACAACTACAACGACAAGAACAACAGGAAAATGGATAGCAACAGCTATCTAGTAACGTTTAGCAGCCCATTTCGAACTGACGACGGTGAAAACTCCTCATAGCAAGGACTGCACGAGAGACCAAAAGCATTTTTTTTTTTTTTTTTTTTTTTTTTTTTTTTTTTTGAGATCCCATGGGGCCAAACTGCTGAGGTCATCGTCCCTACTTAATGTAACTTAACGCTAAGGGCAAACACACGCATGCCCGAGGGAGGACTCGAACCTCCGACGGGGGGATCCGCGCGGACCGTGACAAGGCGCCTCACACCGCACGGATACCCCGCACGGCCCAAAAGCATTGTGGCGTCAGTCTGATCCATGAACAGTCAACTGCTGGAACCAAATGGCTCGTGTATCAATGGATGGCATCCTACAGATACTCAGTAGGAGATGTGTTATTACGATTTATCCACCGGGTCGTGTTCCACAACGTAAAATGGTGTAATATATTTGAAATCCACAGAAAAAATGGGTATTCGCTATAGCGAAAATGTGGGTGATACACAACATGTACAATAACTAAGAGGGAGCGATGTGCTAGAATACGGCAAAAACTAATGTACCTCCTGTTTATGGGGAAGTTGATGATGATGATGTTTGGTTTGTGGGGCGCTCAACTGCGCGGTTATCAGCGCCCGTACAAATTCCCAAACTGTGCTCAGTCCAATGTCGCCACATTCGAGAATGATAAGGACAACACAAACATCCAATCATCTCGAGGCAGGTGAAAATCTTATGAGAAGTGCATGCTCTCATTTAGAGTCCAGCTTTGGGCTAAATATAGGAAATTTAATAATTCCTTGTGGCTCAGTGCCTTGGTTAAAGTCTTTCAGCTGGACGCCAATTCGGCGACTTGTGTGTCCCCGACCTACCCCAGCGATCCTACCGTTCAGAGAAGTCCTTATTAACGTGGAAGACGAAGCGCGTGCCGTTCCTGACGAATCTTCATATCGCTGAGAGGTGAAGGCAGTACTCCATGGACCTACCGGGATTCGATCCTGTGAGATTTCGGTTTCCAGGGACGCGCTTTCCCACTAGACTACCAGGTTCATTACGTACAGGCGATGATAATTTCGTCCACCACTAAGATTCCAACTGTCTACGAAATTTGCGCCTTTGTTGTGTCGCCCGCAAGTGCCTGTGGCTACACAGGCAACTAGTACAGTAAACAGTCAGTCTTAAACGAAAATGCAGATTTCCGTTTGAAATTTAGATCCCTGTTTTGCTCTAAATTGCTGCCATACTACCCACGTCATAACTACCGTCAGTTCGGCGTTATTCATCCGACTCTTGTCCGAGTTGACGCAACGTTGACGACGGTGTAAGGAGTTTACTAACAAGGGAACCTCCCCATCGCACCCCCTCAGATTTAGTTATAAGTTGGCACAGTGGATAGGCCTTGAAAAACTGAACACAGATCAATCGAGAAAACAGGAAGGAGTTGTGTGGAACTATGAAAAAAATAAGCAAAATATACAAACTGAGTAGTCCATGCGCAATATAAGCAACATCAAGGATAATGTGAGCTCAGGAGCGCCGTGGTCCCGTGGTTAGCGTGCGCAGCTGCGGAACGAGTGGTCCTTGGTTCAAGTCTTCCCTCGAGTGTAAAGTTTAATTTTTTATTTTCAGTTTATGTGACAAACCCTTATGTTTGCATTACTTTTTTGGGAGTGATTACCACATCCACATGAAAACCTAAATCAGGCAAGGTAGAAGAATCTTTTTACCATTCACCAAGTGTACAAGTTAGGTGGGTCGACAACATATTCCTGTCATGTGACGCACATGCCGTCACCAGTGTCGTATAGAAAATATCAGACGTGCTTTCCTGTGGAGCAATCGGTTGACCTGTGACTTTCCGATCAAATGTTTTCGGTTCCCATTGGAGAGGCACGTCCTTTCGTCTACTAATCGCACGGTTTTACGGTGCGGTCGCAAAACACAAACACTAAACTTATTACAGTGAACAGAGGCGTCAATGAACGAACGGACAGATCATAACTTTGCGAAAATAAAGTAAGCAGACTTTTTACTCTAGGGAAGACTTGAATCAAGGACCTCTCGTTCCGCAGCTGCTCACGCTAACCGCGGGACCACGGCGCTCCTCAGCTCACACTGTCCTTGATGATGGCTATCTTGCGCATGGACTACTCAGTTTGTATATTTTGCTTATTTTTTTCATAGTTCCACACAACTTCTTCCTGTTTCCTCGATTGATCTGTGTTCAGTTTTTCAAGGCCTATCCACTGTACCAGCTTATAACTAAATCTGAGGGGGGTGCGATGGGGAGGTTCCCTTGTAAGACTCTGTTTGCACGAGCGTCAAAGCATACGGTGTCTTTATATCTGGTGACGTAGGTCGCCGTACATCTTTGCACAACGGCTCACAACAAGGGTCAAAGTGACACTGAGTCCTCTTATTATGTATGGATGATACACTGTTAATGGAAATCTTTTGTATACACTGCCTATCAAAAATATTTGCTACAGACAAATAAGCAGCTTTAGGAATACCCATCTGTTCTAAATGCCTCCCCAAGGCTGTCTTCACGACAGTGTTCATAAAGGTAGTAGAAAAACTATGTGTCTACTCATATAATGAGTTTTCACTCAATTAACAAACTGACATAACGACTTCTACACAATTTACTCGCCCTAGAGGTGAATATTAAATTGTTTCGGATACATATTCCTTAACATTTTTGCGGCCGAGACCAAATCCGTGACTGTCCTGCGCGTTACTCTACAAAATTTATCCTGGCGGTCAACAGTCAGTTTAACTACCAAGATATGATTATTACAAATAATTCTGTAGCAACATGGCCTTTCTGCTCACATCTATGAGGGATCGCAGAGGCCATATATAAACTGACGCGAATGAAGGTGTTACGCCGCGAACCACCAGTCAAACATTTATTGATCTTTCTGTAGATGTCTTAAAATATTGGGTACTAAGTGATTGAACTTACATTCCATTAGGAACTGATGTCCATCGTCAACATCGACATGACGTGTGACCATGCCAGCAAACCGCCTCACATTGTCATCTTGAGAAATTTCTTGTCATTCCCTAAACAAACGGTGTCAATTGATGAAGGTTGCTAGCTGTGGCCGGCCGGAGTGGCCGAGTGGTTCTAGGCGCTACAGTCTGGAGCCGCGCGACCGCTACGGTCGCAGGTTCGAATCCTTCCTCGGGCATGGATGTGTGTTATGTCCTTAGGTTAGTTAGGTTTAAGTAGTTCTAAATTCTAGGGGACTGATGACCTCAGCAGTTAAGTCCCATAGTGCTCAGAGCAATCTGAACCATTTTTTTTTTTTTTGCTAGCAGTGGGCTGTTATGAAATTCTGCGTCTTCTCATCACATTACGCATATGCTCTGGGTGAAAATCAGGAAAACTGACAGGATAGTCAACGATTCTTACCTCACTCAAGTTTACAGAGTGAACTGCAGACTGTCTTGCCACATCCTGTTGGAATATGCCATTTGTACTCTAGTGATGAAGGCTATGACAACAGGTTTTACGGTTCTTGCCCCATACCGGCAAACATCCAGCCTCCCTTCAACAATAACCGAATAAGTCGCGTTGTCACACACACCCTAAAACAAAACAACGACGCGCTAAGAATCCGAATAGGAGGAAAATCGGTAGTTGTGATTTACTTGCACAGACAAACAAATGATTACAATTTCAGAAAAAGAGAAAGAGCTTCACTAACTTAGCAATTCAATAACGCGTTGGCCTACTTCTGGCCCTTATACAAGCAGTTATTCGGCTTGACATTGACTAACAGAGTTGTTGCATGTCCTCCTGACGGAAATCGTGCCATATTCTGCCCAACTGGAGCGTTAGATTGTCAGTGTATTATGGTATATCCCTTATTGTGTTTGTGTGTATTGTTTTATGTATGTGCGGCTATATTGTGTGGAAGGTTCAGTTAATCGTGAAAAGAAAACAATTAAGACTGAAGTAATTATAACTTGAAGCTAATAGAGATGCACCAATTCTGAATCTGTGTCTAGTGCTCTACGCTGAGAAAGTTTGTGTCGTAAGTAAGGAAAATTTCTCTTGCTTATGATTTAAACTCTCAATTACTAGAACGGGAATTACTGTTGTTATTGTACCTCCACAGTTTTACAGAACATGAACATATATCATTCAGCCTTCGTCAAAAAACGTCCGGCGATAACATTTTAACCTAGAAACAATATTAATCTCTAGTGGCGAAATCTCATTAATCTTATAGAGCAGAAGCGACTGCTTATATCGTCTGATGGACTGTAAAACTTTTACTGTACAGGATCCTTGGATACCGATTCTGTACGACTCAGTCCACATTTGGTTATACGATGCGTAGCCGTCAGCAGGTTTCCAAGAGAAAACACTTCTAAATTCCCATGGCTGTGCGTACAGATCCACCAGAAAATTTCATCAACTAAACATGCGAAGTTCCTATAGAAGCTTGGCACAATTTACTTCCTCAAAATTCACTTCTGGAAATAAATGAGATCGATTGAATTACCTTCTATAGAATTTCCATATATTCTCGCACAGTTTTACAATGAGAAAGTCTCAGATCTCTCTCTCTCTCTCCTTCTTTATACAACTTCTTTTACGAGATGGTGCTCAATAATCGACAATTATGCGTCTCTGAGTCCTATAGGTCTATTAATTAACACATCTCTACAGCGACTCGTTTTTCGATCTCAAAATTTTAATTACAGCCGACCGCGCGCCAAGGAGAAACTTCATTTCTCGGGGTAAACGTATCCCTCCCGCAGGCGAATTGACTCCACGTATTTTACCAGTTTTAGCGTTAACAATAGAAGGTTCATTGACCCATCAACTGATCGGGTCAGCTTGAAAATGACAAACGAATAAAATATCTCAGACCAACAGAGATTTTCTCGGGATATTATAATATCGAGCTCTTTGGAGGGACCTGCCCGTAATTCTCCAAACGTATTCAACTGGGGAGAGATACAGTGACTTTGCTGACCAAGGTACGGTTTGCCAGGCACGAAGATAAGCAGTAGAACTCTCGCCGTGTCCTGGAGGGCATTAACTTGCTGAAATGTAGGCCCAGGGAGGCTTCCACAGAGGGCAACAAAACGCGGCGTAGAATATCGTCCACGTACCGCTAAACTATCAGGGTGCCGCGGATGGCAACCAAAGCCGTCCCGCTATGAAATGAAATCCCTCCTGGCTGTCGGGCCGTGTGACAGACGCCAGTGAGGTTGATATTCCACCGCTATCCGGGGCGTCTCTAGACACGTCCTCGCCGGTCATCGGGGCTCGGTTCGAAGGGGGACTTATCGCTGAAGACGGTTCAACTCAAGTCAGTGAGATTCCAGGCCGAATGTGCTCGACACCACTGTAAACAGTCCTGTTGGTGTTCAGAGGTCAATGGTAATAGCCGCATGGGGTGCCGTAAACTCAGCCCCCCTCTTCCGCGAGCCGCCTGCTAATAATCCTTTTGCTCCCTGAAGCACCAGTTGCACGTCGGATCGATGATAATGATGAACCCTAGGCTCTGAGTGCCTCTCTGACTATTGCTCGGTCCTCAAACTGTGTGGTCTCTCTAGGTCGACCTCTTCCTTTTTGACGCAATGTTCGGCCATGGTTCACCCATTCCTCGAAACATCACGGAATAGTGGCGTCGCTCCTATTAAAATGTCGAGCAATTCTCTGATTTACCCAAACGGCTTCATTGAGCTCAGCTACACGTCCTTTCTTAAATGCTGACATCTGATTATATTTTTCGTGAGCCTGTTAGCAAGGTACGTTGTTGTTGTGGTCTTCAGTCCAGAGACTGTTTTGATGGAGCTCTCCATGTTACTCTATCCTGTGCAAGATTCTTCACCTCCCAGTACCTACCGCAACGTACATCCTTCTGAATCTGTTTAGTGTATTCATTTCTTGGTCTCCCTCTACGATCTTTGCCCTCTACGCTGCCCTCCAATACTAAATTGGTGATCTCCTGATGCCTCAGAATATGCACTACCAACCGATCCCTTCTTCTAGTCAAGTTGTGCCACGAATTTCTCTTCTCTCCAATTCTGTTCAGTACCTCCTCATTAGTTACGTGATCTACCCATCTAATCTTCAGCATTCTTCTGTAGCACCACATTTCGAAAGTTTCTATTCTCTTCTTGTCTAAACTATTTATCGTCCACGTTTCACTCCCATACATGCCTACACTCCACACAAATACTTTCAGAAATGACTTCCTGACACTTAAATCTATACTCGATGTTAACAAATTTTTCTTCTTCAGAAATGCTTTCCTTGCCATTGCCAGTCTACATTATATATCCTCTCTACTTCGACAATCATCAGTTATTTTGCTCCCCAAATAGCAAAACTCCTTTACTACTTTAAGCGTCTCATTTCCTAATTTAATTCCTGTAGCATCACCCAATTTAATTCGACTACATTCCATTATTCTCATTTTGCTTTTGCTGATGTTCATATTATATCCTCCTTTCAAGACCCTGTCCATTCCGTTCAGCTGCTTTTCCAAGTCCTTTGCTGTCTCTGACAGAATTACAATGTCATCACCGAACCTCAAAGGTTTTATTTCTTCTCCATGGATTTTAATTCCTACTCTGAATTTTTCTTTTGTTTCCTTTACTACTTGCTCAATATACAGATTGAATAACATCGGGGAGAGGCTTCAACCCTGTCTCACTCCCTTCCCAACCACTGCTCCCCTTTCATGCTCCTCGACTCTTATAACTGCCATCTGATTTCTGTACAAATTGTAAATAGCCTTTCGCTCCCTGTATTTTATCCCTGCCACCTTCAGAATTTGAGAGTATTCCAGTCAACATTGTCAAAAGCTTTCTTTAAGTCTACAAATGCTAGAAACGTACGTTTGCCTTTTCTTAATCTATTTTCTAAGATAAGTCGTTCACATGTTCCAACATTTATACGGAATCCAAACTGATCTTCCCCGAGGTCGGCTTCGACCAGTTTTTCCATTCTTCTGTAAAGAATTCGTGTTAGTATTTTGCGGCAGTGGCTTATTAAACTGATAGTTCGGTAATTTCCACATCTGTCATCACCTGCTTTCTTTGGGATTGGAATTATTATATTCTTCTTGAAGTCTGAGGGTATTTCGCCTGCCTCGTACATCTTGCTCACCAGATGGTAGAGTTTTGTTAGGTCTGGCTCTCCTAAGGCTGTCAGTAGTTCTAATGGAATGTTGTCTACTCCCGGGGCCTTGTTTCGACTCAGGTCTCTCATTGCTCTGTCAAACTCTTCACGTAGTATCATATCTCCTATTTCATCTTCATCTACATTCTCTTCCATTTCTATGATGTTGTCCTTGTATAGACCCTCTATATACTCCTTTCTGCTTTCCCTTCTTTGCTTGGAGGTGGTTTTCCATCTGAGCTCTTGACATTCATGCAAGTGGTTCTCTTTTCTCCAAAGGTCTCTTTAATTTTCCTGTAGGCAGTATCTATCTTACCCCTAGTGATACGTGCCTCTACGTCCTTACATTTGTCCTCTAGCCATCCCTGATTAGCCATTTTGCACTTCCTGTCGATCTCATTTTTGAGACGTTTGTATTCCTTTTTGCCTGCTTCATTTACTGCATTTTTATATTTTCTCCTTTCATCAATTAAATTGAATATTTCTTCTGTTACCCAAGGATTTATATTAGCCCTCGTCTTTTTACCTACTTGATCCTCTGCTACCTTCACTATTTCTTCTCTCAAAGCTACCCATTCTTCTTCCACTTTATTTCTTTCCCCCATTCCTGTCAATCGTTCCCTAACGCTCTCCCTGAAGCTCTCTACAACCTCTGGTTCTTTCAGTTTATTCAGGTCCCATCTCCTCAATTCCCCAGTTTTTTGCAGTTTCGTCAGTTTTAATCTACAGTTCATAACCAATAGATTGTGGTCAGAGTCCAGATCTGCCCCTGGAAATGTCTTACAGCTTAAAATCTGGTTCCTAAATCTCTGTCCTACCATTATATAATCTATCTGATACCTTTTAGCATCTACAGGGTTCTTCCATGTATGCAACCTTCTGTCATGATTCTTAAACCAAGTGTTAGCTATGATTAAGTTGTGCTCTGTGCAAAATTCTATCAGGCGTCTTCCTCTTTCATTTCTTCCTCCCAATCCATATTCACCTACTACATTTCCTTCTCTCCCTTTTCCTACTATCGAATTCCAGTCACCCAAGACTTTTAAATTTTCGTCTCCCCTCACTATCTGAATCATTTCTTTTATCTCATCATACATTTCATCAATCTTTTCGTCATTTGGGTAGCTAGTTGGCATGTAAACTTGTACCACTGTGGTAGGCGTGGGCTTCGTATCTATCTTGGCCACAATAATGCGTTCACTATGCTGTTTGTAGTAGCTTACCCACATTCCTATTTTCCTGTTCATCATTAAACCTACTCCCGCGTTACCCCTATTTGATTTTGTATTTTAACCCTGTATTCACCTGACCAGAAGTCTTGTTCCTCCTGCCACCTAACTTCACTAATTCCCACTATATATAACTTTAACCTGTCCATTTCCCTTTTAAAATTTTCTAACCTACCTGCCCGATTAAGGGATCTGACATTCCACGCTCCAATCCGTAGAACGCCAGTTTTCTTTCTCCTGATAACAACGTCCTCTTGAGTAGTCCCCTTCCGGAGATCCGAATGGGAGATTATTTTACCTGCGGAATATTTTACCCAAGAGGACACCATTATCATTTAACCATACAGTAAAGCCGCATGCCCTCGGGAAAAATTACGGCTGTAGTTTCCCCTTGCTTTCAGCCGTTCGCAGTACCAGAACAGCAAGGCCGTTTTGGTTAGTGTTACAAGTCCAGATCAGTCAATCATCCAGACTGTTGCCGCTGCAATTACTGAAAGGGCTGCTGCCCCTCTTCAGGAACCACACGTTTGTCTGGCCTCTCAACAGATTCCCCTCCGTTGTGGTTGTACCTACGGTACGGCTATCTGTATCGCTGAGGCACACAAGCCTCCCCACCAACGGCATGGTCCATGGTTCATGAGGGGGGGGGGGGGGGTATAGTTATTGTCCAAATGAGTCCACAGAATGAAATTCGCAAAAAAATTATAGCCTGGTATCGACACGTCCCCTGTTTATTATCTTTGCCAGCTGCGCAGTGAAACTGCGCTGCAGCGTCACACATTCATCCATCGGTCGCCAAAGTTTACAGTTTTCCGTGGCTCCTGTACGAATATCAGTTTGTGACCTATTTGCATAACTCCTTCTTGGTGCGACTATTTTGTGTTAGAGTGTAGAAAAGCCAGCCATACCATGATTCTAGTAGCTGGAGACATTTAGCTCTCGAAATCGCTGCATTCTGTGATCTTTCACCATATCGCTTAGGTACACGTTGGCGCCAATGTGGCCGCCATAAGCAAAGGAGAACTCTCCGTTGAACACTGTAGATTGCCACTCAGCGACCCATTAGACCTTGGCACTTCATCATGAAAGTCTCTGTTGCCCGAAGTGTAAGCGATAAAAGAGGCATGGCAACTCGAGACCTCAACCACAGCGTCCAGTAATCTGCTCCCAAAAGGTTCGTGGTGACATTGCCTGTAGTCTCTGCCGGGATTTGAGCTTTTGTCATTCGTCTATTCGGAAGATGTAGTCGAACAGTCCTACGCCCTTTTCAAGGTGTGGTATTTGCGGAACTGACAGTGCCTGCTTTTCGTGACACCTCATTGTCCATACCAACACCATCCATTCTGCAGTCATGTGCGATTTATCAGTATGATGATCGCATGTCTCTCATGTCAGTGGTTTCACCTATCTCAGAGTCCGAAAGCTGGCGATAAGGTGCATGTGCACGTCGTCTGGACATGCTGTGTCTCGATCTCCACCTGAAAAGTGCCAGTAATGTTACACTCAATACTGATCATGGGCCCACACCATCCTTCACCTGTAGGAATGACTGTTTTCTGCACTGAAATAACCTCACACCAGGAGGAAATTTTAATCCACGTTTTCCACAAGCACGAAAATACTCAGGTATCCGTTTGGTAGGATTCGGTCAAAGTGTTCATTGTGTAACACTTGCCATTTCCGCAAGTGTCACGGTTCGCTGTGTTACACTGTCCAGTCACATGAACGTGTCCACTTGTCAAAAGCCTGAATAACTACCTTCCGCAGTGCGGACTGCTGCGATACGTGAAGGAAGAGAGTCAATGAGGTTCTCGAAAGTAGCTACAAGAATTTGGAGTCATACCGACTCCAGTGCCGCGGCCTGCTGGGCTCGGTTTCTGAGACAAAGATCCATGGTGCGAACAGCCCCATCGATGTAGTCCCACAGATTCTCGATTAAGTTGAAAATCCAGGAAGTTTTGTGGCCAGGGCAGTAATTTAAGCTAATCCTTGTGCTCTCTGAACCACACCCATAGATTGAGAGCTGCATGTCACGTTGCACTACTCTGCTGGTAGATGTCATCGTGCCGAGGAAAAAAAAAAAAAAAACTGCATCTAGGGTTTGACATGGTGCCCAAGGAAAGATGCATTGCGGCTTCCAGAATTACGAGATCACTGAATGAATTCCACGAAAACAGCCCCAGGCTATAACGCACCTCTGACGATTGTTGCTCGGTGTTCGCTTTCAGGCGTTTCACGCCGTACTCGCTATCGGCCATCTATCCAATAAAACGCGATTCACCTGTGAAGGTCACCTGTCGCCACACAGCGGACATCCAGTTGCGGTACTGGCTTGCAAATACCGGTCTTCGACGCCAATAAATAGCAGTCGACATGGGTACATGAACCAGGCACCTGCTGCAGAGGCCCTGGACGGTTGTCGAGAAGACACTGTTGGTAACCACTTGGTTCATCGTTCACCCCTGTCATCTGTGGCCCATGTTGCACCGCAGCTGCCTCGGAAACATTGTGGATAGCACCATTTTACCACGCGGGGAATACGTTAATCAGTGCAGCACGAGAATAGTTTACAAACTTAGCCGTTTCGGAAATGCTTCGACCTTTGGCCTGAAAGCCAATGATCATGCCTTTTCGTACGTCAGATACATCACTCTGTTTCCGCATTACGACAGTAACTGCACAGCACAGTAATAATAATATCGGGAACTAAATTAACGACCCATAAATGATATAGGCCACACAGTTGCGATTTGGTTAGAATAGTGTCTATTCAGAAAGAAAACTAGTAGCGAAAGTGGCCTTATTTAGGATTACTATTACACTCGATCGCATATCCATTTGACAGAATTCGATCATTCACAATCTCGTTGCGAAACGAAAGTCCAATACACCACCTCGATATTTACACGAAAAGTAAGAGTTCACACCAGGCGCGCGGTTGCTCATCTCTCAGAGACTAAGCCCCACGTTACCACACAACGCGAAGTTTTCTAAGACTTTTCACTTCCTAGCTGCCTATAGACCGACTGTCCGCTTTCGCGTTTCGATCCGAACTGCTTCCTTTGGTGTCTCCAGCCGAACTTTCCGCTTTCGCGTCTGCAACAGCACTGTCCCTCTGCCCGTCCCCGGCTGCGTTTCCCAGAGCGCTTAATATCCTCGCTCAACTGACTGGCGCAGTGCCCATTCCTGAAGCCGTTCATCTGATTGACTACAGCTTATTCTATACTATTTTACATTTTAATATATTTAAATAATCAGAGCTTGACCACTTTCGCAGTAGCAATAATATCCACTACACAATAACGTTAAATTCTTTTACATGAAACCAATACAATTTTCTTCTTAGTTTTGAATGCCACGGTCAGTAGCTTTGCACTAATGTGCTTTCTGATAAAAAATAAAGAACGAAAGTCACTATTGTGCACTAAACTTTACAAAAAATATACTATTACCTAAAGACTCAATAAGGTGTCATGCTGTCATAGTTCAATGTCTTTTGTGTGGAGGAAATGATGATCTGATGCTTAACTGAAAATACTGATAATTTAAATTTACTGTGTATTTTAAACAAATAAAGTTACAAAGTTGATATTTATAACGTTTGTCATTTTAATGTCGCGCTTCTATATGAAAAGTCAATCGGGGAATCGACCAAAGCGTTCAGATTTTAGCATTCAGGTCTTTGTTACGAAACTTGTTAATTTCACTTTAACAGTAAATCCTAAACTATTATCGATATGATCAATATTGAAGTTTCATTGGGATCACCATGAAAATTTATACAAGACGGCAGATTAAAATTACTGTGGCTTTATTCCCTGCACTACTACAGAATTAAATAGTTTTCATAAATGATTCTCTTTATGGCCGATCTTAGGTCCGCCATTTTTAACACTGCTACGTCTCCCTGGCCACAAACGCCTTCTACTGGGTTTCCCTATGACGTATGTTCTCGTCTGTCTCACTAGCACGCTACAGCGCTTAGGCTTCAATAGACATCTGTGAGTTTTCCCATCTCGTGGTGAATCTGCGCCCTTTGTGGCACATGGTCTTGGACAACAGGGTTCGTTTCGCCGCAGTTCCTGTAGGCTGACTCTTTCGGCCATATATTTAAATGAGAGCGCAATGCTCGTTAACTCACAACCTGTATATCCCCAGTACAATGCACAGTGTGGGAGCAGCAGCCCACTATGTTGGGAAAAAGCAGAAGTTCCTCCGGGACTTACAGTTGCCGGAAATCTATTTTGAACGCCAGCGGGTTTCCTACACTGTATTAGGCACGGTAATGTGTTGTATTTATAGTGTTTCCATTTTGTGTTCGGCCTCTATATATAAATCAGATTTTCGATGATGTTAGGTGTAATGAAATGAAGTACAAAAGAAAAGCACAAGATACTGAGAGATGGAAGTCAGCTGTTCGGTGTAATGATGTGCTGAGTTGAAAAGAAAAATACAAGATTCTGAGAGATGGCAAAACAGTAAAAGACAAAACATATAAAGAAGAAAGGAGGACGATGAGAAAGTGACAGCGCATAGAATGCGTGCGCGCGACAGAAAATACGTCGGTGACTTGCAGATTCCTCATAACTGGACCACAGTTCTAACCTCTCAGAAAGTTTTGTTTCGAAATAATAGCACGACGGTGGGATTTGGACAAACGGGGAAGTCAGTACAGAACTTAAAGGCACGCCAAAAATGTTGCACTGCTATGCTATGAATCAGCGATGTGCACCAACGCGTTTATCATATTTATATACCTCTGTTAGCTGTAAATATACTCCTCCTCTTTCTACAGGGCCTGAAATGCATCTATAGCAACTAGTTTAAAAATGTGCGAGCCACTTCGCCGCAGAAGATGGTCGTTTCTGCTGTGCTGCTGCTGCTGCCTTCATGTCGCATCTACCAAGTCTCGATGCGAACAAGTGTACTTTGCACTAGGAATGTTTGTTTGTTGTGAGATGCAGATCAGATTAACTTGAGTGATAGTCTAACACACGTACTTCTGACAACAAAAACGCAAACTCACAGTGATAGCACTCTTTCCAGTAGGTTGCCTCAGTCGAAAGATAAAAGCAGTCCGTAAATGCAAATCGAATTTTTGGAAATTTGTCAGCACAACTCACGTAAGTTTCATCGCCTATGACGTGCAAAATTTTACGTCACTCGGAAATCGTGAGGTCTTTTTATAATCGATGGACGACAAAAGATAGAATTCAGCGGAGCAAAGCGTTGTAAAAGTAGCGAAACGAGACTCGGCCGAACGGTAAATAAATATAGTTACAAAGTAGTATACGACATAGTGAGCCAAAGTTTGAGAAAATTGTTTTTTCTCAGACAGAACTTTGTTATAATTAATATTTGTTATAATTAATATTCACTGTTCTGCTGCCCAACATGGAGATGTCTCCTAGAGCTGACTATCCCTAAAGCGTCTGGAGAATAATAAGTCAGTACTTGTAAGCATCAAAATTCACCATACAGTGCTAACCAGCATATATATAATAGTATCATTTATTGATTTCAAGAAAACATTTGATTTTGTAGACACAAAAAAACTGAGAAAATCATCTGCCAAGTAGATCTTTATGATCGACCCTAACAGCTTTTATTTAATATTTCATAATAATAATTTAAGAATGTGGCACCCTAACCAAACGGTTCGCTCTTAGATAACAGTTATCTGAAATTGTGTAGAAAGAGGTGCACTACTCTTCCAGGTTTCATTTCCAGCAGATTTCCAGTAAAACTGAAATATTTGAAAGATCTATCTTGAAGGATTACCTTATAAAACACTCTTCGCTGTAATGTGTTACCAACTTGTTTCTGTTATCTTGTGCTGGAATTTTCTTAATTTTTCTAAACCTTTTTATAATATTTCTTTCAACGAGTTTCTGAATTATTTCATTGTTGAATTGTGTTGACTCTCATGACCCCATGGAGACCCAGGGAAAAAATAAGATTCCAGAAAGGTGTCAAACAACTTTACTTCACCCACTATATAAAACAGGAGATAAACAAGATGTCAACAGTTATAGAGGATTGTTACTGCTGCCAGTGGCATGCAAATTGCTACCAAAAATTCTTCTGGACAGGGTTGAAGACATTTTGACAAATAACTGGCGAGTATCGGTATGATTTTTGAAATACAAACTCCTACACAGGAAAGATTTTTAACGTAATATCAATAATTCATCACGTAATGCTAAGTAGCAGAAGTATAATAGTATCATTTACTGATTTCAAGAAAACATTTGATTTTGCAGGCAGAGAAAAACAGAAAATCTTCAGCACACGTATTTTCGTGAAACTGTAATAATTACAATATTTAAAGTGAAATTTATGGGAGAAATATCTCAGCCCTCCGAGACAAATTGGTCTTAGACAAGGAGACGATTTTCATCTTTACTGTTTAACTGTGTTTTGTAAAACATTAAATATAAATATAATTAAATATAAAAATTTAAGGTTTTGGAATTTGGAGCTAAAATATCACAAACTAGAACCAATACTTCTGGGAAGGAAATCAAATGGAATTAACGTTAATGGTCTAACTCTTGCAGATTACTTTGCAATATAATTACGTAGGCTTTCAGAAAGTCTGACAGAAGTAGTTGCTCAAATAAACCTTGTGCGAATAATAGAAAATATATTTGGCATTAGAATTGTAACTGAAAAAACAAAATTAATGACAAAACAAGAAATGTACCAAAATACACTGTAAGACCAATAGTAAGACAGAGCAAGTTAATGACTTTTAATATCTTGGAGAAACCAAGCATCATAATACACTAGAAAAATTTGCAGTAGTTGTAATTGTTAATAAAATGGAAAAAGCGCACGGTTTGACAAATAATATCTACAACAATAAATGCATATCTACTGAGTTGGTGCATAAGTTCGCAGCGTTTTTCCATAAGTTTAAAAACAAACACAACAGATACACATAATAGAGACTTTAGTCAACGATAATGTGTTCTCCTTCACTATTTACTACATTCTGTCAATGATGGGATAACTTTTAGACTCCGTGAATCACGTAGTTTTTGGCGAAGACCTCGTCGAGCCATGTTCGGAGCGCATTTTCATCGGAAAGTAAGTTCCATGAAGATGAAAATCTGAGGACCAGGTGAATAAGATGGGTTCAAATGGCTCTGAGCACTATGGGACTTAACATCTGTGGGCATCAGTCCCCTAGAACTTAGAACTACTTAAACCTAACTAACCTAAGGACATCACACACATCCACCTGCGACCGTAGCAGTCGCGCGGTTCCGGACTGAGCGCCTAGAACCGCTAGACCACCGCGGCCGGCATAAGATGGGTGCGGATGACTTCCCACCCCAACTCCTGTATAGTGTTTTTTGTCAGTACAGAATGTGGGCGGTCGTTATCGTGGAGCAGCATCATTTCACGCAGTCTGCCTGGTCGTTGTTCTTGGATTGCGAATGCAAGACGTCTCAGTTGTTGACAATAAATGTCAGCGTTGATGGTTATACCTTCGTAGTACACCACATCTTCGCTGTTCCACCAGATGCTTTTTTGTGGATGTGCGCAGGTCTTTGCACGGGGGAGCTGCTGTTTTGGTTGAACTCAACCATTCCTTTCTTTTCCTTATATTAGCATACAGACATCATTTCTCGTTACCAGTAACGGTACGGGATAGGAAAGGTCGGTGTTGTTCAGAAGTCAGTTGATGATGAACAAGCAGAGATGCACATCTGGCCAACCGCTGAATTTTGTGATCTTGGCTGAGAGTATGCTATACCCATACATCCGATTTTTGAATCTTCCCCATTGCATGCAAATGTCGCACGATGGTGAAATGATCACAGTTCATCACACTTGACAGTTCAAGAATACACTGACGTGAATCATTTGAATTTATGTGTTTCAACGATCTTCATCAAATCCCGAAGGTCTTCCTGAACGTGGAGAGTCACTAATGTCAACAAAAAAAAGATCCTTCTTAAGAAGAGAAAACCATTTTCTTACCGTCCCCTGTCCAGTGACATTGTCCCCATACACGCCGCAAATGTTTCTGGATGCCTCCTTTGCTGTTACCCCTCTATTTAACTTAAATAGAAGAATGTGTTGGAAATGTTCCGATTTCTCCACTTGGCATTTCATTTTATAGCGTCCACAACTCCACTCACTACCTATAAATGACAAAATGACAACATGTAACTCAAATAACAACAGTGAACTACAAACAAAAAATTACAATCGATAATAAACGCATAGCAACCTGAATACCAACATCCAAAATAAAAACGCTACGAACTTACGCATCAACCTAATAGAAATATGAAACTAAAACACTATACTACAGCAGTAAATCCAGAATTTTATGTGCTAGGTGGTTATAACTAAACTCTCCCTGTTTGAAATGTTATAAAATGAAACTAATTACCGTACGAGGTGCAAACTTGGTAACATAATGTCTAGGGGAAGAGAAATAATGCAGAATCAATTGAATTGAAACACTTTTAATGTACTGCTACGGTACATCATACCATTACATACCGGTACCATTACTGCTACAAAAGGGGCTCAGTATGGTACCCATCAGTGTCCAGAACAATCCGAAATCGCAGCAGTGCATTCTGCACATCAGAACGAAGCATTTCCGTAGGTATGCTGGCTACCTCTCTTGATATGCTGCGCTTCAGACCAGCATATGTGTGAATGTTCCCCTGGTAAACCCTGTTCTTCAGGTAGCCCCACAACCAAAAATCACAGAGGGTGAGATCAGGTGATCGTGCCGGCCAAGTATTTGGAAACGATCGTTTCCAAATGTGTTTCGCAGAAGCAGGTGAACTTCACGAGTAATGTGCGGTGGGGCGCCATCTTGCATGAAAAATTGTTGAGTTCAACGCGTCCCTCTCCTGTAGGGCGGATATGACAAGCTGGCCAAGCACATCGCAGTAGCGCTGGCCAGTTACACTGCACGTCTTTGGTCCTTGGCCGCCAACCTGGTCAAAAAAGGATGAACCAATGATTAACGTAGCCGTGAATACACACTAGAAGGTGACACACTCACCATACAGAGGAACCATGCACAGTGACTGGAGGTGAATTTTGTGTGTTCATCTCACCCGTCAGAGAAAAATGAGCTGCGTCTGTCCATAGGTCGGTCCAGGGCCAGCCCTCGTCAACTTCAATCCTTGCGAGAAAGTGGAGAGCGAAGTCAACACGTCGTTGTGCGTCCTGTGATGCAAGTCGCTGTACGATATGGATCTTGTTCGGATTCCATTCCAGAATGGTTCGAAGCACCTCCTGTACAGTGGAGCACGGGATATTCAACTGTTGTGACACAGTACGCGCACTGCTTGACGATCGGGAATTGTGTGTAGCGTTGTCTGCCATAGCAACAGCGATTTCATCAACCACCAGTGGTGCAACCGGTCGTAGGCCTCTTCCTGGGTTGACGCCCAGTTCTACAGTTGAATCGTTCATCATCCGGTGGAGGAAAAGGACCCGTACGTAATCCTTTCATCCAGCTATATTCTCGAAGTGCAGCTGCAGCATTATTGTTGTTTTGATCATAGAGCTTCACCAATAATGCCCTGCTCCTTTTGTCCAAGCTCATGTTGACAGGTCAACAAGTGCACTGCGATTATCTGTGAGACTATGAATCGCGCTGACTGATCACGGCACCTGGTGGCCGTAGTCGGAACTGGACGGTGGCACTGTGACGCATGGAAATCATGCACCTCTACTCTGTGCATTAATGCTGCCAAGCTCGGTACTCGCATGGTAATTAGTTTCCGTGTTATAACGTGTTAAATAGAGGAAGTTTAATTATAACCACCCCGTACTTGTGAATACTTATCGATGAGCTATAAGTTGTCCAGAATAGACATACCTGAGAGAAGAATCCTTACAAAAATAATGGGTGCAGTACGAGTTACAGATGGTTGGAAAACGAGAAGTAAATACGAGATCTATTATAAATATACAGAACACATCAGAAGTAATGGCAAAGCGTTCGAAATCTCTACCGAATAAATGGAAACAGCTTAACGAAACAAATATTTCTGTATTTATAGGGAAAGAAATGAACAGCGGTACGCATTAAAGAAATAAAAAAAATAGAAAGAAACAACAACAAAGAATCGAAATTAACATAAAGAAATATTTTTATGAGAAAGATACTAAACGTAGAAGTCTTTCAAGGCGAAAGAAATTAGAAATCGGGAACAACATGGACAGAAGAAACGAAAAGTGAAAACACAACATGGGTAGGTGGTGAAGGATTACCGGAAAAATATGAAACAACATCAAAGAAAGAATAGGAATTGGCATTGTTACGTAGTCCTAGTTGCTCAATAGGAAGAAAAAACAAGATAAACAACAGATCTTTCGTGATTAATGAACATCAGTGCTAGATCGGAACTCGAACACAGCCTTCCGTGATTAATGAAGATCACTGGCACATCGGGACTCGAACGTGGATTTTTGTACAGGGTATCTGGGCTTGTACAAATGCTCATTGATCAGGATGTGTTCATCACAATTCGGTTTTGGACTTTTAAGCCTTGTTCACGTCGTTACGTCACACTCAGTTCATTTTCATCTGCCTCTTTCACCTCTCATCAGCGAATTCAAACTGTAAAATAACCAACACTAAAGCAAGAACTTATCACAGTGACGTACATGAAACTTTACACAGTACGCTCGTCATCGATTTTTCGGCAAGTCCAACGAAATCTCACGAAAGTGGTAAAAGTTACTGGATTCTTGTAAATAATCCTTTATTAGTCAAGATCTCAAAAATTGTTTATAATTACTGATAATTAGTTTCGGTTAGCCATCTTCCGATCAAATAAGACAAACATTGCTGTGACTAATCACCAGGCCGACTGGAGATTCACTGACCTCAGTAAAATACATAGTTGTGCGTAGCAGCATTCATAGCCCATATTTTGTAGTTGTACAGCTCTATGAACGTATATAGACGTATCGTTGAAATATACGACATTATCGTAAACATTGTATGACAGCATTGTATCATTTGATATCCACATATAAAGAGCACTTATCACAATTAGCAGAAAAATTTTCCCCTGTCACGTAGCACTGGTAAGCAGAGTAATTTGCCCATGTCAGAGCAGGCAGAACAGGAAAATGGATCGCAATATTCAGACTGAAAGTAGTGAACGGGAAGTTAAGATTTAGTGCTGAGGAGTACTGGCTAGTGCGTAGCATAGCGTTATCTCTTACTATCACGCTCCAAGAGCTGTACAAATAACACGTTGCATGTCTTCCCGGCTATCGAAAGGTGTGTCTTACAGTCCGTGTAACAAACAAAGTTTCGCTTTGTAAGCTGCTTGTGGCATCTTCAGACAGAGCGTCAGTGACGTTTCAGGTGCAAAGTTTTGCGTGCTGTGTCGCGTTTTCCCAGATTTTTTTCCGATCTGAGCAAGTGCGTGGCCTTTGCCACCTCCTCATTCCGCAGGAGGTGTTTACAGATAGGAATTTGCCCTTTGTATAGCATTATCAGTGCGTCAGATGTTTCTCAAGTCGTTTCTATTCTGATTACGTTGCCCAATGATATCTGGTGAATTTTGCTACTTGTCTATCTTTCAGGAGGCTACAGAGCATAATAAATGTTGAGATACGCGTTCTTTCTCATTAATATCAGCTTTTCTGCACTAATTCTGGCATGTTAGCTACACAAGTTCTGAACGAAAGACGAATAGAGACAGCCTCTTTCAATATCTGGATCTATACTTGGCAAGCCGCCTTAAATGAGAGAGGGTACCTACGAGCTATTACGATTTATCCCCTTTCCAGTTCCAATCGCAAACTGTGCATGGAAAGAATGATGCCTCCCTATGACATTGAAGTCGAATGATTTTTTAACTGTGATCAGTTGTTAAGATATACGTGAGAAGAAGTAACATATGGCCTCACTCTTCTAGCAACGTACGGTTCTAGAGTTTCATTACTAAACCTCTAGGTGAGGCAACACACTCAAATTGACAAGTAATACTCTAGAACCGGTCGAACAGGGATTTTTGTAAGAAATCTTTTCGTCGTTGAATTACACGTCCTTAGTTTCTTACAACGAGTCTCAGTTTCGTATCTGCTTTTCCCGCAACAAGTTTCAAGTCTCTCTGGACGTCTGATCCGAGTACTAGGTAATTACATATTTCATAGATCATTTGAACGTTTCTTTTATCGAAATGATGTGGAACAAGTCCGTTTACAGGATACTTGTGTATATATATGTTTAGTGTTAACATTAAAGATACATTATTTTTCAGTACTACCAAGTTTTTAATAGAAACTCGTCCATGGAATAGAAGGAGTTGTCCAATGATTTTTGATCAGATTTAAAACTTGCTTAGATTTCTTCCACAGATTTCATTCCTCGCTTGCACTTCTTAGTATTTCTTTATATAGCAATTTAGGTCCGCTCTGTTTTTAAGCATACCTCGACAGCATCACACTTCAATCGATTATAGTTTTTTTCCTAATTTCCGATGGTCTGCGTGTCACTTACATTCAGTGCTGTGCACCAGATGCACACTTTCAGTAAGTTTTGTCTCACAACTGACGGCAGTTCTCGAGAACTTTGATCTCAGATGTCGCAGTAAATAAATAAAGACCTTCTGGATAATAATATCACTTATTAACGACTACCAGTCTCGATCTACGATAGATCTGGAAAAGGAAAAAGTTACAAAAAATTATAGAAGTGTAACATTACAAACAATATCATAAAAAGTAGCACAAACACCATGAAACCATGAAACCCGCACATATCTGGTGTCACAAGGTACAGTTTGTCAACAGTGGTATGAAAGACAGAAAACTAACATAAAATACAAAGGATGTAGGGGGAAAAAGTTACATAGTTACATGTTTCATTATAAGGTCTCAACAGCGAGAGAATAAGTATTTACATTTCGGTGTTAAAAGATGACACACGATGACCGTTAAAAGAACTATGCTGGAGAGACGGATCGAACATTAAGAACTCGTTTCAATTAACACACTCGTACATATAGTAAAACTGCACTAGATGCACATTTATTAACACATTACGATAAAATCACTGGTATCTGCAATAACATGAAGATTTTGGATGAAGCAAACAAAAGATGGTATATTGACGTGCTTGAGATTTATGCTGCCAAAATAAAAGAACCATACACGAATCTTAACCCTTTCGGTCATGGCGTCCTCGTATAAGGACATACTAAATAAATGCTTAGTATATTAAAATTCATCAAATTTTACCATTTGTGATTGTTTTCCTCATATTGTCACTAGCGGAGAGTTTATTTGAGAACAGTGTCGACATCTCCTGTTAATTTGGGGTACCACAAAACAAAACAAAACTGAATGGGCACAGTCACATGGGCGCTTCCCAGTAATCTTTGAACCTTCCATCAGCCGGTTGATATCTTCTGAGTTTAGGTAAAAAAATTTATTTGTGCGTGGAAATGTGCATTCTTGAAGGTGAAAACTAAAGATGTCATTCAGAACGAAAGGTAAGTGACGTATTTACAACTTTATACATGTCTCCAAATGAGGACATTGTGATTGAAAGGTTGTAATAGGACATTATTTCGCTGTCTTTTTAGCCATCTAGGTGATTTCACAATGCCCCGACTCCAAGGTAGACGAAGGCCACTTACAGAAGAAGAAGTTATAGAGCTCCTTAATTCATCTGAAATTGACGATCTATCCGATGATCAAATGGTTCAAATGGCTCTGAGCACTATGGGACTCAACTGCTGAGGTCATTAGTCCCCTAGAACTTAGAACTAGTTAAACCTAACTAACCTAAGGACATCACAAACATCCATGTTCGAGGCAGGATTCGAACCTGCGACCGTAGCGGTCTTGCGGTTCCAGACTGCAGCGCCTTTAACCGCACGGCCACTTCGGCCGGCTATCCGATGATCCTGGGGATAATTTTGAACAAGAGGACAATGATGGAGGTAATGTAAGACGTTTTATACCATACAGTATACTGTAAGCTGAGTAGCCTCGACGCAAAGCCCGCTAACTGCATGATAAGTTACACTGAGATAATCACAGAACACTTGTCTCATCCAAACGACTATGCACTGGCAGCGAGAGTGTTATTGTTGCGTGCGAATTTGTTACAGCGTAGCCAACCTAAAGCTGAATAAGAGAAATATCTATTCTAATCGTGACAGACTGAAAGGTAACTTTGAATGTCCAAATTGGTAAGTCTGTCTGTTCACTACACGTGCTTTGCGTCCGGACATGGCAGGGCGACAGGCACGCCTATTGGGCATTTAGCGGGCTTTGCACCCGAAGACAGCAGTTAGCTGCTTTTGAAACCGAACGCGATTTTCGACAGCCATTTTTCAGGTTTTGCAGCCTGAAACATATTCCATCACTTAGGCGCTGAAAAAATCTATACGGCCGTGTGCCCACCTCAAAATCGACATACAAATAATTTAGCAGCGTTTTCACCTGGGTTACTCAGATATACTTTTTTATGTGTTTTTATTTTCGCAATAGTATTTTTTATTATAGGTTCTGGAGAAATATGTTGAAATCTACCGGCCAGAAGTTATTCAAGTTTACAACCAACATATGGGAGGGGTCAACAACATGGATTTTCTGATCACAATTTATCGCACATTCATCAGGTCGCGAAAGTGGACGCTTCGCATGATCACTCATGCAGTTGATATTGGATGTGTAAATTCATGGATTGAGTACAAGAAAAACGCATCAGGTTTAGGTCTTCCCTTGATTTGCTTCATTTTAGGGCATGTGTGGCCAAAGTACTGACAAAAATAGATAAGCCAGCAGCCAGGAAAAGGGGGCGTCCCACTTGTGAGAGTCCAATGCCATCTCCAAGAACTTCGAAACGAGCCAATGCGGAAGTTCGTCCAGAAGCTGATGTTCATTTGGACAACAAGGCATCTTCCAGTGGTCAGAGGCAAAAAATCATTTGGGGGTGCAAGAAACTGGGTTGCAAAGGCAAAACCACATTTTATTGTGTAAAATGTAACATTCAATTATGTCTGGATAGAAAAAAATTGTTTCTTTGATTATCATTCTTCACACGTTTAATATCAGTTTATGTATATAATCATTAAGTAAGTATCGCGTAATTTATGCATTTTGGTGAAATAAATTCAAATAAAACACTTTGACTTTTCGACTGCACCCACTTGAACACAGTGTCCTCATTTGGGGACGCGTTCTATCCCCCCTTGGGGGCCACGTCGGAGTAGTTTATACACCTGAAAAATCATAATTTAATTTGAAGAACTGGATAGCAAAGCCATGATTCTTTTTCAGGAGAAAAATAATTCATGACCGAAAGGGTTAATGAACAGGATGAATTTTCGTGTAGTGCTTATTATAATATTTACGATGACGTACTTCTGTAAACGTACAATGCCTGATGTTATCCCTCGTTCTACCAACAGGAACGTGTTGATCGTGTTGTCAGTAGGTAGAAGGTGGTCAACATAAGCTGCATCCTGTGACACGCATAAACACACTAGTGCGTCGCTCGTCACTTGACTTGTTATGGAAGGTGGTGCATTCTAGCAGGCACTCGGGTTCTCCACACTACTATCATGCAACACCTATATTTATATGTCGTAATACTGTTTGCTAAAAAAAAGGAGTAGTTAAAATCGAAGCGGTTTATAGCGAATAGTCTAGGGGTAAAGCTTTTCAATAGTAATCAAAGCATCCTGAGTCCTAGGTCCGAACCTAGTCACTACTTAAATTTTCAATAAAAATCGTCCAGCATGTTACCCTCATTCTCCCAGCGGCCTTGTCAAACGGGTGGAGGAGCGGACAGATGTTCAGGAAACTCTCTTGCCCTTAGGCGGGAACTGCACCTAAAATGCACAAGAATCAACAGTTATCTACGACATGAGGATGCAGAAGGCAATGGAAACCATTGCATTAAAGACACATAATGTGTATCCACCTGACATGCGGCCTGTAATTGAGAAAGTATCTTGATAATCTGTTTATTGGCAAAAGATTCCGGATTAGTCCCCCACTCCGATTTCTGGGAGGGGACTACCAAAGGAGAGGTGACCATGAGAAAAAGATGGGTAATAACCAACGAAGGGAATGGAATATCGGAAGTTTGAACGTAGTAGGAAAGCTAGAAAATCTGAAAAGGGAAATGCAGAGGCTCAGCCTAGATATAGTGGGAGTCAGTGAAGTGAAACGGAAAGAAGATAAGCATTTCTGGTAAGACGAATGTAGGGTAATATCAACAACAACAGAAAATGATATAACGGGAGTGGGATCCGTTCTGAACAGGAAAGTAGGGCAGAGAGGGAGTTCATTGATAGGGTTCTTCTCATCAGATTCTACAGCGAACCAACGCTATCGATAGTCCAGATATACTTACGGACGTCGCAAGCAGAAGAGAAAGTATATGAGGACATCGGAAGGATAATTGAGTACGTAAAGGGAGATGTAGAACTGATACTCATGGACGACTGAAATGCAGTTGTAAGGTAAGGAATTGGAAAGAAAAACATAGGAATAAAGAAGGCAACTCCCAGAAGAACTGTGGATGATAGCAGAAGTACTTCGATTCCTCAGCGAAAGGAGGAAGTAAAAAATCTGTAGCAACAAAACAAATAGGTATTGCGATGCAGCCAATGCGAAGAAAACGCAAAAGAAATTATCGTCGGAATAACTTTCATAGCATATAGAAAAGTCAAAGCAACCTTCGGCGAAATTAAAAACAAGGGTGGTAAAATGAAGACTGCAATGGGAATTCCACTGTTAAACGCAGAGGAGAGCGGACAGGTAGAAAGAGTCCACTGAAGACCTCAGTGAGGGGAAGGAGCTGTCTGATGACTTGGTAGAAGAAGAAACTGGAGTCGATAAGGAAAACAAAGGGAATACATTATTAGAGACAGAATTTAATAGAGCGCTGAAAGACCTAGGATCAAATAAAGCAGAAGGGATAGGTAACATTCCGTCGGAAATCGAAAATCGTTGTGGATCAAAGCTGCCTACAAAAGTAAAATACAGGAGAATGCAAAAGAAAGCTGAAGATCTGTTAGATGACGATCAACTGGGCTTTACAAAAGGTAAATGCACAAAAGAGACAGTTCCGACTTCGCGTTTGATAATGGAAGCAAGACTGAGGAAAAATCAAGATACGCTCACGTGACTTGTCGAGCAAGAAAAAGCGTTGGACATTGTAAATTGGTGCAAGATGTTCGAAATTCTGAGGAAAATAGGCCAAAGCTATAGGGGAAGACGGTCACAATATGCACAAGAACCAGGAGGAAAAAATAAGACTGGAACACCAAGAACGATGTGGTCGGATTAAAAGAGGGTCTTAACATGGATGCAGTCTCTCGCCCCTACTGTTGAATCTGTACATCGAAGATGCAATAACGGAAATAAAAGAAAGGCCCGAGAGTGCAATTAAAATTCAGAGTGAAATGATATCAATGATAAGATTCGCTGAGGAAATCGCTATCCTAATTGAAAGTGAACAAGAACTGCAGAATCTGCTGAATGAGTAAAGAACATCGAAAGAGTGTAAACGAGAAAAAGACAAAAATAATGAGAAGCAGAAGAAATGAGAACAGCGGGAAACTTAACGACAAAAATTGGTCGTCACGAAGTAGACGGAGTTAGGAATTCTGCCACCTTGGAAGCAAACTAACCCATGACGGACGAAGCAAGGAGGGCATAAGAAACAGATTAGCACAGGCAAAGAGGAAATTCCTGTCCATTGGTCTCAAACATAGGTCTTAATTTGAGGAAGGAATTTCTGAGCATGTACATTTGGAGCACAGAATCGTATGGTGCTATATCGTTGAAAGTGGGAAGAACGGAACAGAAGAGAATCGAAGCATTTGAGATATGATGCTACAGAAGAATGCAGAAAATCAGATGTACTAATAGAGAATGAGGCGGTTCTCCGCAGATCGCCGAATAAAGGAATATATGGAAAATAACGACAAGAAGAAGGGACGGAATGATAGGACATGTGTTAAGGCATTAGCGAATAACCTCCATGCTACTAGAAGGAACTGTACAGGGGAAAAATTGTGGGAGGAGACAGAGACTGGAATACATCCAGCAAGTAACTGAGCTCGTGGTGTGCAAGTGCTTCTCTGAAATGATGCAGATTAGACGTGTTTGTTAATTTCTATCTGTCTTACGCAATGTATAAACAAGAACGAAAATATGCGATTTACAGTTTACTGTGAAGTTATTTCTTGTATTTGTATCTTATATTTTACTTCATAACGCATCACACACACAAAAACGTGTTAGGCTAACGCGTTTTTAAACATTTAATTTTATTTATTATATCATTTTATGACGGAAGAATCTGCGTTACGCTCTATCAGTGAGCTAGCCAATATCTTGTGCATATGTCACGCTACTGACTATACATGTTTTTCCCCACTACATCTTCTGTATATTTGCATTTGTTTTACGTTATTCATACCTCTGTTGACAAAATGCATCTTGCGGCACCGGGCATACACGGTTTTCGTGATGTTATTTGTGCTATATTTGATGGTATTGTTTGTTACGGTACGCTCTGTACTTTTTGTCTCCTCTTTTTCCTTTTCCAACTTAGACTTGCACATGATCTGCAAGGTACATCGAAACCAGTAGCCGTTAATGAAAGAAACCGTGACCCAGACAACGTTTATTAAGTTATTGATTCTTCCTCAGTTGCAGGGTATTGTACTTACGAGATCTCCGCCACTTACGCAAGCGAGAAAAGAAAAGAAAGAAAACAAATTGAATTTGGGTGCGTGACCCTAGTGATATCGTCGAACGAACGGTGCGGAACGTGGTAGCCAAAACAAGATAACAGAATTTAACCAGACATTCAAATAACAGCGAACTACTCGCCCAACTAATATGAGTTTAGTACTGAAAACATCCATCGAGGATCTCA
The DNA here is from genome assembly GCF_021461395.2 of Schistocerca americana. Lineage (NCBI taxonomy): Eukaryota > Metazoa > Arthropoda > Insecta > Orthoptera > Acrididae > Schistocerca > Schistocerca americana. The sequence continues at coordinate 570,576,249 of NC_060121.1, forward strand.
AGCAAAACAGCGTCAATATAGGTTTCTACCAACAACTACACGTGAGTACTTGTGCAAGTAAGGCGGGAGCAACGGTTGACCGCTGCCAGACAGACAGAGCGACAAGGAAAAAAATTAGCATATTGTTAATCTACAATACCTGTCAAAACAAGGGGAAAAATAAGCTGTAAGCTAACAACCCGAGATAATTGCGTATTACAATACGGACGATTTTATTTGTGTCTAGAAGGGTTGTTACTCAGAGATGCAGGACGTCTTCCTGTTGAAGCCCCATGCTCGTTTCTTGTTGGGTGACTTTGTCTCCGTGCATAGTTGAATAATTGTGCTGTTAATGTCAATTGTAGCAGGTACAACAGGCTCCCAAATCAGCAGTTCCGTACCTCACGTATTATACGCTGCCCAGTCATATTAATGTGTCTGTCTGTCAAAAAGCCTGAATAACCACATTTTCCAGCTCGGACAGCTCCGAGACGTGCAGGAAGAGAGTCAACGAGGTTCTGGAAGGTATCGTCAGGGATGAGGAGTCCTGGCGACTCCAGTGACATGGTCAGCTGCGCTAGGTTTCTCAGTTGAGGCTCCATTTCGCGAACAGCCTGATCGAGGTGGTCCCGCAGATTCTTCATTGGGTTTAAACCCAGGGAGTTTGGGGGGAAGGAAAGTACGGTAAACTCACCCTGGCGCTTTTCGACCCACACACGTACACTGTGAGCTGCGTGACACGCTGCATTGTCCTGCTGGTAGGTGCAACTGTGCCGGGGAAAAAAGACTGCATGTAGGGGTGAACATGATCCCCTAGGATAGATGCTTACTTGTGTTGATCCACTGTACCTTCCAGAATGACAACATCACACAGGGAACACCTCGAAAACGTTCGTCAGGCCTTAACGCATGTCTGAGCGTTTGCTTTCAGACGTTTCACGTCGAACATGCCAGCGACCATCTGTCCGATGGAGCATTAAACGCGATTCCTCTGAAACAGCCACCCGTCGCCACTCAGTGGGCATTCAGTTGTGTTTCTTATTGGCGTGCAATTTCCAGCCTTCGTCGCTGATGAACAGCAGTCAGCGTGGATGCTTCAACCAGGCGCCTGCTGTGCAATCCCACGTGCAGCAATGTCCGCTGAACGGTCGTTGAGCAGACTCTGTTGGTAGCCCCTTGGTTTTCTGGGCCGTCAGCAGCTCAACAGTTGCATGTCTATTCGTCCGTACACATCTCCGCAGCCGTTTTTCAACACCCGCCATTTTTGGCTCGTCGTGCACCTCAGTTGCCTCACCGCCGGTTTTGGATAGCACCAGTTTGCCATACAATGTATACTTTAACCACGGCGTCACGCAAACTCTACAAAGTTAGCCGTCTTGGAAACGCTTCCATCCTTTGCCCGAGCCGGCCGCGGTGGTCTCGCGGTTAAGGCGTTCAGTCCGGAACCGCGCGACTGCTACGGTCGCAGGTTCGATTCCTGCCTCGGGCACGGATGTGTGTGATGTCCTTAGGTTAGTTAGGTTTAAGTAGTTCTAAGTTCTAGGGGACTGATGACGACAAATGTTAAGTCCCATAGTGCTCAGAGCCACTTGAACCTTTGCCCGAAAGCCAATGATCATGGCCTTTTGTAGTCGGATACATCACTTCGTTTCTGCTTTATGACAACGACTACACAGTTGACCGCGCTCCCCAGACACACTTTATATACTCTCCACTGCTTGCGCTGACACCTGCCGTCTGGGAGTGGTTATTATATGTTGATGTCGAACACAGACGATGATTGTATTAATGCGACTGTACCGTGTTGTTGCGATGGTATCAAAACAAGATGAATTCATGTAGTGCGAACAACGCAAGCCAACCGGTGTGGCGGAGCGGTTCTAGGCGCTTCAGTCTGGAACCTCGCGACCGCAACGGTCGCAGGTTCGAATCCTGCCTCGGGCATGGATATTTGTGATGTCCTTAGGTTAGTTTTGTTTAAGTAGTACTAAGTTCTAGGGGACTGATGATCTCAGATCTAAAGTCCCATAGTGCTCTGAGCCATTTGAACCATTTTTTTGAACAACGCAAACATTGTTGCAGGCCAGTAATGTTAGACATGGTATCAAGTAGTGGTTTGGCCAATGATGCTCATCGATAGACCCTTGTCACGCCGAAAGACATCCACAACACCGTATTTCACGTGACGAAATGTTCAGCGGGTCATTACTGCACTTTACATCACGGAGTAATTCTGAGCAAGGACGAGGCGATCTTGTTAGACTTCGAAACAACCCACGAGATGTGAATAGTAAGTCGGAATTATTTTCGGTGCTATGAAACTAGATAAACTACCACTGAATCCAACAGCTACAACCAAACTAGAGGTAACAACGTTCCTCGTAAGAAAGAGTTTCAAAACGGTTCAAATGGCTCTAAGCAGTATGGGACTTGACATCTGAGGTCATCAGTCCCCTGGACTTAGAACTACTTACAACTAACTAACTTAAGGGCATCACACACGTCCATGCCCGAAGCAGGATTCGAACCTGCGATCGTAGCAGCAGCGCGGTTCCTGACTGAAACGCCTAGAACCGCTCGGCCACACCGGCCGGCAGAAAGAGTTTCATGTGATATGCTGTTCCTTTTGTCTTTGCCACTTCCATGAAAAGGAAACCAATTTGATCTAATGTTTCTAGACTTTCAAAAGATTTTGAAGTACTATCACACTGACGCCTTTTGAAAGAGAATTCATTCCCACATGGTATCTAACCAGGCTTACGACTGGATGGAAAATTTCGTGTCAGGCGGGACGCAGCACGTTATCATGTATGGAAGACACCTACAGATACAGAAGTACTATGTGTTGTGTCATGACAGATATTAACCGATTTGGAAATACTATTAGTTGCAATTTCACGCATTTCGTACATGATATAGTGATTTATGGGCAAATTTCATCTTGTAAAAATACTAATGCCCTGTTAGGTCTCGGAAAAAATTCAACGTGGTGTAAAAATGCAATTATAGAAGCTATTATGTACGGAAATGAAAACTTGTGCATTTCACAAAATCTAAAAGCGGGGTTTCCTTTGTGTATGGGATCAATAAGTTAAACCTATGGTCAGTCACGTCATACGAATATTTTGGACTCACAATATCTGGAAATATAAATTGGAACGACATCATAGGCTCAGTTGTAGACAAAGAAAAGGCAATTCGCTGGTCAGATACTGGGAAAATGTACTATGTCTACAAAACAGATTCCAGACGAAACACTAGTACAGCTCGAGTTTGAATTCTGCTTAAGTGTATCTGACTCAAGTCGGATTGACAGCGGATATTGAAACTAGGCAAAGACGTACAGACCTACGAAAGGCTTGCGAAAGTGTGCCACGCCAGAAATCTGGAGGTGTACGAGAGGGGCGAGAGTGCCAGAAAAATATGTACGTCTAATACAGGACATATATAGCGATGCCACAAAGCGGGTAAGAAGGGGTGTAGCTCTAACAGGCTGGATACCACCTAAGATTGAGTCGCATGAAGGGTTGAGCCCATATATTTTCAATCTGGTCATCGATGTACAATCAGAAGTTAGAGAGCAAGCTCCTTGGTGTATGATGTTCGCAGACGCTATGGTGCTACGAAGCACCAACAAGGCTGAGTTGGAAACAGATCAGAAAGTTGAAGAACAGCATTGGAAGACACAGGTATGAAAATCAGCAGGATGAAAACGGAGTACATATGCCTAGGACAATAGAGAGAGAGAGGGGGGGGGGAGGAGAAATATCCAGGTGGATAGACAACACTAGAAGAAAGTCGATAGCTTTAAGTACCTAGGACCAACAATGTCTAGGGATGGTAATGCAGATATGGTACCACCCGTAGAAAGCAGATAGGTTGGATGAACTGGGAAAGATCGTCAGATGTATTGTGCGATCGAGGAATAAATCTAAAGGTCAGTAGAGAGATCTGCAATGTTGTATGGAGCAGAGAAATGGACGCCAATTAAGTGACATTGACGAAAGTAGATGTGGCTGAACTGAGAATGTCAAGAAAGATTTGAGACGTTGTTAGATCCGACAGAACCGGAAACGAGAGAATAAGACGCAGCTTTAAAGTGACAGAGATATAAAGGAAGGTTCAAGAGAGAAGACTAGAACAGTAGGGACACTTCATGAGACGGGACGACACATACGTTAGCAAGAGAATGGTAGAAATGATAGTGGAATGTGATGGAGCAAAAATGATTAGCATAGTGTAGATGCGGACGCAGATATAGAAAACGAGCTCTAACATTGTTATGAAATGTTTCCTGGCCCAGGTCCAAAACAGATATTATCGTTTGAGGAATGTCTCCTCAAAGTTTAGCCTAACTATTTTGTACGTCTTGTATAGCGTCAATGTGTCTGATCTGTTGAGTTATTGTGTACCTATACTCTGATTTTGATACTGGATTACTGTTGCTGAATCTAGCGCCCGTGTGGTTCCTTACAACAAGAAAGTTGTTAAATACACGGTCCAATCACATTAATGTGACCACAGGCCATGTTCGACGTCAACGTGCAATAACAACTCACAAACGGCAGGTGGCAGCAGTAGCAGTAGCGTGTCGGCGTGGGGGGGGGGGGGGGGGAAGAGCAGAGGAAGGGCGGGTGCGGGAAACAGTGCAGTCGTTGTCTTAATGCAGAAATGGAGTTATGTATCTCACTTTCAAAAGGGCATGGTCATTGGCTTCGGGACCAAGGTGGAAGTATTTCCGAAAACTGTTCGTGTGCCACCGTGGCTAAAATGTAACATGCGTGGCAGAATGGCATATTCGTGCACCGATGCTGACTGCTGTTCATCGTCGACGAAGGCTGAAATTTGCACGCCAGTATCGCAACTGGACGACCGGGCAGCCTTTTCACATCAATCACATTCTGTGCTCCATCGTACAGAGGGCCGTTGGCGTCTATGGCCCCGCAACAATCGTTGGAAGGGTCTAGGCCGGAGGAAGCAGCATTTTCGTGGCATTCCGTGTGTGACCTCGTCATTCTGGAAGGCACAACGGATCATATGAATATGCATCTATCCTTGGGAATCATGTCCAACACTGCACTCAGTTTGGTTTTTCCTTGGCACGATGGCATCTACCAGTAGAACAACGCTACAGACAGTATAAGCACGTGGCTCGAAGAGCATCAGGATGAATTTACTGTACTGTCCTGGCCACCAAACTCGCCGGATTTAAACGCAATCGAGAATCTGTGTGAGCATCTCGATCGAGCTGTTTGCGCCATGGAGCCTCAACTGATAAGCATGGCGCTCGAGTCGGCATGGCTCCACGTCGCTATCGGCACCTTCCAGAACCTCACTGACAGTCATCTTGCGCGCCTCGCAGCGGTCTGCGCTGCGAAATGTGCTTACTCAGACTTCTGACAAGCGATCTCACTAATGTGACAGGATGGTGTACAATACGAACAGCAAGGCTCCCAACATATGTTCGTGGATCACGCCTGAAGTTACTAGGGGCAAACCGAGTGAGGTAATATTGATTTAAACAGATTAGCCTTCTATTCTGGAGGGTGGAGGATCCAGTCTCCATCGGGCCATCCTGATTTAGGTTTTCGGTGGTTTCCATAAATTACTTCAAGCAAATATCTGGATCGTTCCTACTATAACACTACTGCCGGCTATCTGCCCCATGCCTGTCAAACTAGACATGTAAGTACGAAATGCCTGTATATATGAATTATTTTATTACTGATGCCTTTACATTGTAATGTCACGACACATACAATTTCCCTTGTAAAACTTATGTATGGACAAATGAAAATACTACTACTATTACTATTCCTGCCGATGACTCTCCAACCATGATAACATACTACGTCGTCTCTGCCAAGAAATCTCTAATACAGTCTCAAATTTCGAGTGAAAATCTTACCAAAGTACAATCCGTCAAATCCGTAATTGCAACGAAGCATTGAGGAACCTGAAGGACTCTGTATCGGAGCGTTGGAGAAAGTCTGGTGGAGGCAATATTAGATGAATATGGGGTGATTATAATTAAAGTTTAACTTTCAAACCGCTGTAGAAATAACACCACTCGTCAGAATGACGTCAAATTGCAACGGAATGCTATCAGAGAAGGGGGAAAACGTATGGCAGAAGAAAAATAAATATTTACTAAATGTAGCAGTAGATGCCGCTCTAAGCATCATAATTTAATATTGGTCGACTGCAAATGACAAATGAATCACTCAACAATGCCTAAGGTGTACGTTTGACGTTAAACAAACTGTACTATTCAGTGTACAGGTGTGATACTGTTAGTTATTAAGCCCATCCACCACAGCAAGGTCATACCACATCGAATGGGAAAAACTGGTGTTTAATTGTCCTGAGGCCAGAAACCGCATAAAAGCATCAATGAAATCCTGTTATTAATTTCCGTATGACTGGCGCAAAACATGTTCAATATGCTGTCCACCGTTTTCTGCAAGTTGAAATCGAGAAACAGCATGTTTCACACTCTTCGGAGTGTTTCCAGGGTCAGGTTCAGAATGTGTTGCACAATGCGTGCCTTCAATCCAGCTAAGTTTGCAATGGGAACACTGAACACAACATCTTTCAGATAGCCCCACAGCAGAAGTCACACGAATTAAGGTCAGGTGATCGGGACAGTCAGGCTGTAGGGAAATGGCAGCTGATAATTCTAGCATTTCCGAAATGGCGCTTCAGCAGCTGCCTAACTGGATTTGCAATGTGCGGAGGAGCGCCATCTTGCATAAAAATGATCCCATCCACACATCCACGCTGTTGGAGAGCTGGAATGACGTGGTTGCGCAAAAGGAACTCATAGCGCTAACCAGTGATGGTATAGGTAACAAGACCGAAAACACCTGTCTCTTCGAAGACATGTGGCCCTATGATAAATGATGCCTTAAGCCCGCACCGCACAGTGACCTTTTCAGGATTAGGTGGTACTGGTTGATCTGCGTGTGGATTTTTCGTTTGCCCATATTCAACAATTCTGTGTATTGACATATCCTATCAGATAGAAGTGGGCTTCGTCTGTCCACAAAACCTTCCACGGCCAATCATTGTCCACTTCCATGCGAGCAAGAAATTCTAAAGCAAAGGTCCGTCTTGCTGGCAGGCCAACAGGAAGCAACTCTTTCACATGGGTAATTTTGAACGGATAGCAAAGATGGATGTTTCGTACGATTTTACGCACCGTGCTGACGGGTATGTCCAATGTTCGGGCAATTCTCCGAGCACTACACATTTGCACACCACCACTCGTCTCCTCCTGCTTTGCTGTGGCCACTGCTTCCACTGACGTCGAATCAATTCGTTTCCTCCCGCTACCATGTTGGAAACCAAAAGAATCCGTCTTTTCGAGTATCCGAATCATTTTCTCCAGACCCAGGGCAGTCATCGGAACAACGCCTTTTTCCAAACCCTTCAGTGCACGGAACTTCTGCAGAGCGACGTGTGCACAGTCATCATTCTTGTAACAGATTTACGAGCAGAGCGCGATCCAGCATGGTGAACGTCGCAAACACGAAAGGAGGAAAAGGCGATCCTGCATGGTGAACGTCGCAAACGCGAAAGGAGGAAAAGCCGTGTACCCAGAGTGTTTATACCAACTTCATTGGGTCGTGCGCATGACAGGTGTTTTCATTTACGTATTCTGCTACATACAGCGCCATCTATTGATCAAATTTCGCACTATTTTTTTTCTTCTGCCATACGTTTTCCCCCCTCTCCGAATATATTCCGTTGCAATTTGACGTCATTCTGAGAGTGGTGTTATTTCTAGAGCGTTTTGGAAATTTAAATATAATTATAATCACACTGTACTTCCGGCATCTAATTCGCGGAACGAAGCCGACGGGTCCAGGGGTTCGGACGGGCCGTGCAACGGGCGTGATTGATGCCACCACAACTCCCCGCGCTGTGCTCTCTGCGTCCATTCAGCGTCACGCAACAACCGGAGAATGCGGCAGCCTCCGGGCTCTTGTTTCCGCGATTACCGCCTCCGTGGCTACAAAACACACCGTCAGTCCTCTTCTCCCAGATATAATTTATGTGCTGCTGAAACTGAAATCCCCGCCTTTGTGTTCTCTCCAGCCGCAGTTCCAGAAGCACTAATCCATCAACTCAACCTCCTTCAACGGTGTAATTGGCGAAAACAGAAACCTGGGAAATGGAAACAGATACCTTGCTTTCATAACCACACTGGAAAGGTAAAGAGCGAGCAGTTGGAAGTGGTAAACTCATCTAACCAAAAAACCGGAATTATTTCAGGGCACTCAGAACCGTAAGGGTCCAAATCACAGACCCAAAATTTAAGAAAAACAGATCTTTGTGAAAATCAAATTTATAGACAAAACAACAGTCTGACTTGTTTTTTAACGGGGTCCCAATATCCTATTATTTCCTACTACCTTCACGCCCGCTGCTTCGATTGCTTAAGCTATGTGGGCTGTAGAGATTGTTTCTGTTTTTATTTAACCAAATTTTTAAGTTGTTCACAAATTGCAAAACCTGCTAAACTTTTCACTCTAATTAAGGCCATCTAAGTTTGGTCTTTTCCAAATGTACATCTGGCCAAAAAGCTATTCTGGTTGCTGGAGTCCAAAGTTTTTGTTAATCACGCTTTTTGCGTTCTTGTGTATATACTTCCATAGCAACTTTCATCACCTAACAAATATTCTTTTAAATATTTAACCGAGAAGTGAGATACCAATTTTCATAATTAGCTTCAATTTTTTTTTAATATAACTAAATATTGCCTTAAAAATTTTCATGCCCCGTTGTACTCCCTTAGGGGTTGAATTTCCAGAGACACTGAAACATGCATTTTTTTTTAAATTTCTAACCAAAAAGTTAAATACCAGTTATCATAGATGTAGTCTTAAAATATTGTAGTAATTCTCTAGTAATTATTTATTTTCAAAAACCACTTTCACCCACTACTTTACCCCCTTAGTTCTAGCTTCAAAATTCCCTTAATAGCGACAGGCTTTCAAAAAGCTTTTCATCCCCTATTTGATCCCCTTAGGAGTCGAACTTCGGACAACCTCCTTCTTAAACGATGACCACAGTATAAGATCCACAGCCTCTCAAAACTTCAAGATTCTATACTTAGCGGTTTGGGCTGGCGATGATGAATCAGTGAATCATTGTGACCCTATTTCACCTCCGTAGGGATGAACTTCCAAAAATAATGAAACACGTATTTTTGCATCTCTAACCGAGAAGCCAAACACCAATTTTCAAAGACTTAACTTTAAAAATGTTTTCGCGATAAAATATTTTTGTAATACATTTCACCCTCTATTTCACCCGCTTAGGGGTTGAATTTCCAAAACAGTGACTTGCATAGTTCTAACAGAGAAGTAAAATACAAATGTTCGTAGATTTAGCTTCAAAAATGCTTGCACAACGAAATATTCCCATAATAACTTTCATCCCCCGTTTCACCGCCATAGGGGTTGAATTTCCAAAAACAGTGAAACATGTAATTTTTTATTACTAGCTGAGAAGCCAAATTTAAATTTTCATAGCTTTAGCTTTTAAAAATGATTTCGTAATAAAATATTTTCATAAGAAACCTCATCTCCTATTTCACCCTCTTTGTCGTTGACTTTCCAAAAACACTGAAACACGTATTTTTATGTGAAACTGAGAAATACCAATGTTCGTAGATGTATCTTTAAAAATACTTTAGTAGTTCTTTAATAATGATATGTCTCCAAAAAAGCTTTCACCGAAACCACTACTTCTGTATTTCTGACAGGAATCTAAATACCAATTTTCGTAGATCTAGCTTCAGAATTGCCTTAAAAGCGGCATTAAAAAAAAAAAAAAAACTGCATTCCCTATTCGCCTCCTTAGGGTTGAAATTTCGAAAAATCCCTCTTAAACGACGCGAATAGTATACGGTGCACACCTTCTCCAAGTTTCAAGTTTCTATTTGTAACGGTTTGGGCTGGGCAATGAAAAGTCAGTCAGTAAGTCAGCGCGTTGCCTTTTATATATACAGAGGGAAAAAATAATGCATTCTTTACATTATGAATTTTGATTAATATTTAGGGTTATACTTATTATTAACGTTAATTCACAATATTTCCATATACAGGCTAGTGACAGTTGTGTGTTTTGGCAATTGTAAAATTTGTAATTAATGTGAAACTAGAATCAGAACTTAAAGAACAGATGCTAAATTCACCACGCACACAATTATGACGCATTCCAACACTTCATGTTCCTCGTTATCATCATTTTCATTAACAGTCTTCTGTGGTTTGAGGTTCAGATAAAAATGCCGATATACCTCCAGTTACGAAGTACGGCTACTAAGTAAATGGTGCAGATACAAAATTATGTTCGCAATCCTGTATGACAACTCAGCTGTGCAGGGCAACAATATTATGCTTTGTGCTTTGGGACCATATGGAAACGAAAGTCAGAGAAATCGTTGACACAAATTTTCGTGACTGTTCATATGCTCTTGTGTGCCAGCAGTACAGACAAAACTTGTTTACCTCAAGATCCACAGATGTCAGGAACGTGCATACATACTGCGATCTCAAAATCGACGGCGGTGTGCTTCAGGCCTCCACGATTCTCAGCGCCTGATTTTGTTTGACACGATGTCAGTGCTGCTCTTTGCAAAAACAATAAAATTTGCATAAGGTTATTGGCGTCAGGCTTAACATAGGATCATAAGAATTAGTATAATGTACTCCACAAGCTCTAAAGGAATTTATAAAACGTGCGTCAATGCACACTGTTTGCAATAAGCAGCTAGCTTCTGTCAGGACCAGTCTTGACCTGTACACCGCCTCGTAAGATGATGCAATTTTACACTTTTCCAAGGCATTAAATGTCCATACATAGCAATTCAAACATTCGAAAACCTCTCATAAAACATGGAAGCAAATAAAACATATAAGAAATATGAAAGCAGAGAATTCCAAGCTAACAACGGAACATGCTTATAACAGAACTTAATCTCAAATACTACTGGAAATAATAGAATACTAGAAATAATAGAAATAAAGCTTACTGAATTTACACGCACAAAGGCCTGATTGGCTAACTTCAATGTTAATCAACTCGGAAACCGCGAACGTATCGAATTTTTTCTCTCAATTATTTCTCAGCACAACCTACCCTGCAATGCCCTTACTAGCTTTTCGGATGTTAGCGACCACTCCGATGACAGCGGATATTCAGAGCTTAGGACACGTGATGTAGTCAGCCAACAGCAACATCAATGTTAAGTAGCGCGAACACACAAACAGGAAAAGTTAATGGTTTAAATTAATATACATAGAGTTGCTACAAGAAAAGCAAAGCTTTCACATATAATATTGGTCTCTAAGGTTAATAGGCTGCAAGAGAAGCTAAGCTTTCACATATAATGTTGGTCTTTTATGTGCGTATTACACTTTAAGATATATCACACAAATGCGCCAGTAAAATTTCAATAACGACATAAATGTCTGATCTTCTGGGCTCGAAATTCATCTAAATGACTCGTCATCAAAGAGTTTTTGGGATGTAAATTTTCTTGGAGTGCCAGTACTTTGTTATCTCATGTTTAGTTCTTTATTGTGGCATAATGCCATACGTGCTATAAGATGAAAACGTGCACTTGAAATGCAGCGAACAGTTGAAACTAACCAATAGAGTGGAATTAAACACTTCGTTTCAAATATATTGACTGCCTCAGCGGAAAAGATTAATAAAAGAAAATTTCTTTCAAACTGATGAAAATAACTTCACTGTTCTGCAAAGGAATTAATGCTTGACTGTCAGAAAGATGGAAATAAAATAAAATCTGAAACTAATAACATATTTTAGCCTTCCGTAATTATGTGAATGTATTCACTTGATAGCTCCCGACCACAGAAAACCGCTTCGTTTTCATTTGGCGTGAGAGCTTAAGCGAAGAGGAAACAGCGAAACCACTAAATGTAAACACGGGTCACGTGGAGACTACCCATTTCCCCACTATAACTCAGACTGCTCTGCGCAACAGCCCCGAATCTACTATTACTCTGAACCGGGGAGATAGTAGATAGTGTGCCAGACTGTAGCGCCTAGAACCGCTCGGCTACTCAAGCCGGCTTTGATATTGGTACTTGGTGAATTATATTCTGTCGTTTTATAAAAATGACCATTTTGCCAAAAGAGCCTCATTTATTTGGTGTTACAATAGCTGCAGTATTAGAAAGGCCTATTTTGTTTTATACAGCAGACAGTGACAAAATACATGTAATCAGATCGAGAACCCACACCACTCTTGGGTCCTATTTGTATTAACAGCTTTCTCAGTATTAGACACTGATATTTCGATGTTTCATGTAGCAAAACGTTTAACGAACTTCGATGAAGCAACAGATTCTTTCGCAGAAAGGAAAGCACGCTATGTAAAGCTGTAGCAAGATTAGAAAAAAAAATTCGAGGAGCTAAGGATTGAAGAAATGTGTGCTGTCTAGCTTGTCTTTACTTGTTTTTGTGTATCCTATATTTAATTTTATGTCACACAAAGTAGCTAGTTGTTAGCTAATAGGGAATAAAGGGTGCAAATTTTCTGAAGAGTTCTTATTAAAAAAAAAAAAAATAAAAGAAGAAGAACAACGGCAGGATGTCAAACCGGCCGACTGGAAGCAGGAGAGGCACCACAGTACAATTTAATTTCCACTGTCTTGAATATAGTTTGATGGCATCCATTACAAAATACACACGTTTCAGTTCCACAGAGCGAAATACTGTGACGTGCAATAGAAGAATTCTGTGTGAAGGGGCATGGCACTGCACGTTGGCACACTTAAGACCAAACAACATGTCTTACATTTCGTCGCCGGCCGCGGTAGCCGAGCGGTTCTAGGCGCTCAGTCCGGAACTGCGCGACTGCTACGGTCGCAGGTTAGAATCCTGCCTCGGGCATGGATGTGTGTGATGTCCTTAGGTTAGTTAGGTTTAAGTAGTTCTAAGTTCTAAGGGACTGATGACCTCCGCAGTTGTCCCATAGTGCTCAGAGCCATTTGAACCATTTTTGAACCAATATCAAATGCCTATTAGGCCTTGACGTTAGGAATAGTTTCAAACTTCATTCATACGCTCCAGTTTCTCAAGCATGAGGTCGAAAAGCAGTAGTACAAAATTTTTATACAAATTTGAAATCGTCATATTCTTCCATAATTTGTGTGATGTTCCCGTTTCCTCTCCTTCCTCGTTCTAACAAACGGTCTTGTCGTCACTAATTCTGTAACTATTCCTGCCAATGTCAAAGCTTATTCGTCGGTTAACTTCACTAACTCTGCCAGAATAATCGATTTAGTTATCCCGCGATTATTCTCCGGTAACGGGATACAGTAATATCCTTTGTTAGCGTATTGGTTCTTACTAGTCAAAATTATAAAAATTTAACTGAAAATAAAAACAATGAAAAATTCCCGGGTTTTTCCCGGTTTTCTACCGGACGAAATAATTCCCAGGTTTTTCCCTGATCTCCCGGCTGTCTCGGGTCGTATACACCCTGCACTTCGCTCGACTGTGACAGACAGGAATCTCACCGGATATCATTTACTTCGGTCCTCTGGTGCAATAAACGAAGTACATAATTGCTAGCGATCAAGCGCCGCCGCCATAGGTTTCCCACTAGCCGGATCATTTCTTTTTCAGTGTTATGTTGCACAGTTGGTTTCTTCTCGCAAGAAAACAAAATCAACCCATTCTACAATGATGAACAGTAGAAATAAACCGCTCGCCTTGCGTAAGAAACAAAAAGGCCGCACACCCGCGGCTGTATGTTGATGGTTACAAGTTGATCCCCTTGTCCTGCAAACAAGGTCCGGGAACGACGTCTCGAATAGTGCCGTAGGTCCCTCTCACTTTTCATGTGCTGAGAATTAGACATTCACTACGCACTCACCTCCTTATGCAAGGCACACCCCCAGCCGCGGGGAGGGTTGTGTAGGTATATGATGAAAGGCCCTGGGATGCCGCAGAATTAAGATTTCTTAAAAAAAAAAAAAAGAAAAGTAAGTTGAAACACCGAGCGACCAGAGAGTTGGCAAAGACATTAATTATGAGTGCTCGATAAGGCGCAGACAAATGAAAGAAAAAACATTCAATTTTTGTACAATTTTTTGTGTTTTACTCATACACTCTCTCGTAGGTAGAAGGACGATGAAGATGTGCGATTTTAGATACGAAGTATTGCGAGCTCTACGTATCATGTGTGTACGTGAATAATATTGTATTGAACAACAATATCAAGTATTTTTTTATTTATTGAAGTAGATGAAGAAACATATAAGGAGGATTTTATTGATTACGACAAGCGCCAGTGTTTCCGGAGTCCGCCGCATAATTAAAATGTAAGCGAAGTCCGATAGCCAAAAGATACAAATAGACACAGAACATTTTTTAACAACGCAATCGTATTATACCCTACAAAACTGTGTCTTCATACGCTTAGTCAATAACATTTAGTAATATTTAACTAATTTATTTATTCCTTTTTTTTTATTACAGGCTCCAAGAACACATTGCCAAAAAATTGAGGCAGTACTGCCTATAGCGCGGGTGTTGCTGAAGACGGGTAAAACGCTCCTCTAGAGAATCCTAAAAATCAAGAATGCTCTTGTCACTGTTATGGAACAGATAAGATACTGACATTCCTTTGATCCATGTTACTGCATTAGTCATATTCGAGGGGAAAACGCCTCACCCAGGAACAAAATGGACTGTCGGTCCACTGTGAGTGGGATCGTGTGAAGAAGAAGACAAGCATTTTTCTTATCAACTGCCACACCTCTACACGGGATCCGCATTCCATGCGATGACCAACCACGTCTGGCAAACGATACTGTCGGCAAAGTGGAGAGTTGGCCATAGTAATGGCATGGAGCCATTGCCTTGTTACATGTTTTTGGCTGACCACCAGATACCAGGTTGTCCGGTCTTCAAGTCGAGAAGCGGATGGTGTACTGCACGCACAACTCGGGCCAAGGTATCGTAGGTTGACGTCGTTCCATCACATTCCAGTTATATCCTTTCGTCATCAGATGGTAAACGTCATGCACCATAGGCGCCCTGGTGTATGGGAGAGTGACGTAAATGTAACTGTAGTCAACAGAAAAAGTCCGCCCCCCGTAGCTGAGTGGTCAGCGCGACAGACTGTCAATCCTAAGGGCCCGGGTTCGATTCCCGGCTTGGTCGGAGATTTTCTCCGCTCAGGGACTGGGTGTTGTGTTGTCCTAATCATCATCATTTCATCCCCATCGACGCGCAGGTCGCCGAAGTGGCGTCAAATCGAAAGACCTGCACCAGGCGAACGGTCTACCCGACGGGAGCCCCTAGCCACACGACATTTCAAGGTCGTAATGTGAGAAACTGATGAGTATATATGCGCCACTGCAATGGGCGGTAATTGGGAGGTGGGAGCCAGCTCTTTTGCCAGGGTGCCCGTTAAGCTGTGCTGACATCGGGTCAACATCATTATCATCATATTGAAATAGAGGGCCGCCGCTCATACTTGGATCTGACGCGAACTATGCTGAAGTCGCTGGTAGGTAGGATAAGTGTATCGGAACCAAAGACCGCCATCAACCTGTGTGCCATCATCTTCGGCATCGGTATAATGGTAGCCAAGTGGGGTATTCTGGACGTCAGATGACTATTGACATAAGCAACCCTTTGAATCATGTCTGTCGTCTGCAGTAGATTGCCTCGAATGCTCGTGAGTATCCCTTGAATAAGTCGGGTTTAATCAATGACCATCATCCTCCTGACGTGACGTGTAAAGCCAGACCCAAAATTCAAGTGTAATTAGTAATCAGAACAGGGCCACACTTCCTTCTGGGAGACCACTGCAAATTACCATTGCTCTGGACTTTGTTAAACTCATACAGCAGCCCGCAGCAGTCCCATATCTGGAAATTCACTTCATCAGTCGATCGTGCCTAAAGCACCACATCATCTGCACGCTCGGCAGATGAAAGCATGCCTCTGCCGCGTGAAGGCTTGGCAACCGGGAGAACGAGGTCTTCAACGAATTCAGGTGGTAGGGGGACGTCCGGGGTCATCAATTTCTGGTACATCGTTACCCAGCGAGGAGTCATAAGATCATTAAAAGCGTTGTAGAACTTATAAAATAAATAAAATAAATAAAAAAATATATATATTGTTATTTTAAATATGTTAATTCTTCTATCTGTATGATGGCGATTGTGATTGCAATTGTATTTGCTTATCTGGAACGTGGACGTTTAATTATTCGGTATCAGACGCTTGACAATGGCTTTTTCGTAAAGGCAATGTTACTCGTAGTTGACCGTGAAATAAAACTGAATAATCGGACTTCGTAATTAAATCGTTTCCAAAGACTGCTGCGGTAGGTGCGGACTCTTAATCTAAATCTCAATATTACAATAATTTGCCAGCCATGCCAATACGTCGTACAGAGGTGATTGTCTACTAAACATAAAAAAGTTACACAGTTAGTTAAATCAGATATATTCAATGAATAAGCTTACAGTTCATAATCCTACTTACTTTTATAAATATAAATTCTTTACAGAATCGAGTGCCTAGTGTGGTTGCAACTCGCAGTGTTCTTCTATAACATGAAATATGGCGGTGTGCCAGACAATAAAATAAAATACGTGCTTCTCGCACCACTTCACCCAGAGCTCTCCCTTTCTTAAACAAACATAAGAGTAACGTAATTGTGCTTTTGTTTTATCAGCGACACAGCACTGCAGTTGTGTGCCATAGGCTTTATTTATTTGTCACTGATTATTTATTTAATTAATATTTCGCGTTTCCGAGGAAACTCACGCTCGGCATGCAAATGTGCCTTTATATTGCCCCCTGAATTGCGAGGCGAAAGGACACACCTGCAGGCGAGCAATTCACCTAAAGGCACAAGAAAATCTAAGTTATCTACAACTATTTACATGACTTACATTACACATTATATACAAAATTTGAATGACGCGGGTGCGCCGTAAAAGTTCTAATGTTGGCAGATAGAGTGCGCGCATGCGCAGAAGCGTCTCTGTAACTGCGGCACTGCCGTTATATCGTACAGTTAGATCACGCGGCACAGTATTGCAGATCATATTGTTCGTGTGCGCGCGTTTTTCAGTCGTTGCACAAAGAAAATATTCAACCAAGATTACATATGAAGACTACATTCTATGACAGGTAACTTAGTTTTAAATTTACAATATTTGTTATAACACAATACAACTTAGATTGTTGAATGTTCTTAGTTACATAGTATTGTTTTGAAATACTTCAAAGAAAAATGTCCGTATTTTTCAGGTGCGTTGACCTATACACATCGCGTCGTTATTACAGTTCATATTCATCCGCTGCACAATAATTTTTTACAGGTTAGTATCGTCGTGGTAAAGTTTTTTGATCACAGTAACATCGTTGTATAACAACGTGATTAATACATAAGCGTGTCCATTTCTCATTTCCATTATAGTCGTAGTGATGCAGTTCGTTGTGACTAAAAGCATTGCTTATTACAGATCAGACGTGACCCGTCGAGTAATTGGTCCACGTGCAGTTCGTTTTTTACATTCCGTGGAAGCTTGGCTGCAGAACCTCGGACGGCACATAGCTGGCGTCGATCCTTGGACAGTCCAGGTAAGAGTGTCCGTCACATTTCGAGAACATTTCATTCCCTGAAGTTCCAACCAAAATTCTTCCACCCGTCGTGTTGTTTTCTGGACAGGCACTTTGTGTCCATTTAATCCAGTTAACATCTTGAAGTTGGGTACTGTAGTAATATCACTAGACGATGCACGAATTATGCACTTCACATTTTCAGTTTTTTTTTTGCTGAATATAGCTCACCTAAATGTTCGTAGTTATTAATCAAGGAAATCGTTCATCGCGTTTACATAGATACGCTGCATAATGAATGGCATTAACAGTTTCTTTCACATAGGTTTCCGCGTAGTTGCAGAGTTAGTAATGTTCGTTAATGTCCGTGAACAGTGGTTCACTATGCAATGTCTTTTTGGCACTCGTTTTGTTCAAATTTTTACATAGTAACAGTTGCACTATACATCAGTTAAAAAAATAAGTAATTATACATACACACATCACATATTTTCTTAGCATAAACATAATATAGTTGCACATAAACATGTTTACATCATCATTACATCGCTATAGGTTATTACATTGTGTCACATTTGATTACATGAATTGTCGATATTTACATCCTCTTTAGCGGTTTTGCTGGGATATTATCGATGTTTTTTGTGATGTCATCTGAAATTAAGATAGGTTAGACACAACATTCATTACATCAGTAGGCAAGACCAGGCGTTTTCACTACTCAATAAATATTCAAAATAGTAAGAGAGAGAAAATGTTCGATTCCTCGCGTTTTGTGCGTGTGTGTAGAGTGTCTGTGTGGCCTTGACTACTGATAGATGCTTTTCGTGTTGAGAGATGTGCGTCTAATCTATTTCTCAAAGTAAAAGATCGCTTCACAGATGACGTCTGTCAGTTCGTCAGGTGTCACACCAAGTCAGTGGTACCTTCAGTAACAAATGTTCCGTGAAAAATTAATATGTCATCCACTGCTACGTAATCATAAATTTTACTTTAATATTCCGTCTTTCAGGTGGAGGCGCGCGCTGAAAGAAGAGTTCTTCTGTCTTCAACTGCGTCACTGGAACCGCTGAAATGAAAATTTCTATACTACTTATTATCTGTGTTGTGACAACAGAGTTTTTCGAGTTGCTTAGCAATATTTTGATGGGTATGACTTTGACATTATTCAGCATGAAATGCTCTAAGATCTCGGTGTGCGTATAGCCCAATAATTTTGTTAGTTCTAGGATGTTGTAACAGATACGCACCAGGATGCGGTATGTTAACAATTATATACGGTCCTTCATATAGCAGACGCCACTTAGCGTTGCGTCGTTTGAGTGCTACAGATTTATGATGAGTACGAAGTAGTACAAGCATTCCTACCTCGAATTTTTGTTTTCTTTTTATTATGTTTCTGTGATGCTTGTTTCGTATTTGTGCGTGATGTGTCAACGTAGTCAATACTTCTTTTATTTTCTGTTCAGGTGTGATTTCCTTGTCTGAGAACTTAGCTAATGGTTCTATCCACTGATCGTTCTGTTTGCAATTGAACATGATCTCGTTAGGTGTGTAATTCGTATCGTAAATATTTAAGTTATTGTGTACGTCTTCGAAAAGACTTAGGTAGGACACCCAATTAGTATGTTTTGATGAAATATAGGTCCTCATGAATCGATTTAATTCTCGGAAAAGTCTCTCAGTCGCGTTACATTGTGGACTAAACCTCGAAATAAATATACTTTTGATGTTATTGTCCTTCAAGAAATTTCTCCATTTGTACCCAGAGTAGTATGCTGCATTATCTGATAGAATTGCTTTAGGTTTTCCCACGTGCGTCAGGTAATCACTTGAGAATCTTCGTATTATAGCATTTGCAGTGGCGGATTTTAAAGCATAAAGTTTTACATGTTTAGAAAATATATCGTAAAAAGCTAAGATATATTTGACGCCTCCAGAGCTTGCTGGATGCGGTCCACTGATGTCAGTACACAGAATTTCCAGGGGTTTACTTGGTAAAATAGAATGTAAATCTGTTTTTGTGGATAAATTCTGAGGTTTTGATTTTTGACATATGACACATGTTTTTAGTTCCCTGTAAATTTTTCTTCTCATATTGCTAAAATAACAGTATGTACTGAGCTTTGCCAAACACTTTTTCGTCCCATAATGACCCCAAACTAAGTGTGTGTGCCAAATTGAATTACGTTCAGACTCTTTGGGAATGCATACACACCAGTTAGTAGCATTTGGATGTCGGCGGTAAAATAACACATCATTGTGTAACTTGTAATACTTAGTCAAAGGATGATTGTGTTTTTCTACCAGTAATGTTATTATCTTATACCAGTGAGGATCAGATTTTTGTAATTCAGCCATGTTTCTGCACATATCAATATAATATTGGTGATACTGCTTGTCTTGCATTAAGAGAATCCTGTAGTCATTTATATTTTCTAAGTCACTGTTGGTATCATTCATACCTTGTGGAAGTCTAGACAAAGTGTCTTCAATGGTGTTGTCCTTACCTCTTATGTACTTAATTTCAAAAGAGTAGTTCTGAAGTGTAACTGCCCATCGTGATAGTCTAGGATGTACAAGTTTACAAGTTAACAAAAATGTCAGGGCCTGGTGATCGGTGTAAATTACCGTATGTTTTCCAAATAAATAATAATTGAATTTCTTGAATGCCCATACTATGGAAAGTGTTTCTAACTCAGTAGTGGAGTATGTACGCTCACATTCAGTTAGAGTGCGACTCGCAAACCCAATAATTCTTATCTGTTCCTCCTCTTTATTCTTTACAACTTGAAATAAGCAACAGCCCAAGCCAGTACGTGAAGCGTCACAAGTCATACAAAAATCTAAATTGAAATCTGGATGGCTCAATATGTTAGCATTCACTAAAGCATGTTTAATTGTATTAAAGTCATTCTGGCACTGTTCCGACCAGATCCAAACTTGATTCTTTCTGAGTAGATTTAGCAGATGTTTACTGTTCAAAAGTGGTTGTGGCAAAAAACGTCTGAAAAATGAACATAGCCCAAGGAATGATTTTAACTGCTTTTTAGTTCGAGGGCTAGGAAAGTTTCTGATAGCATCTAATTTACTGGGATCCGGACGTATGCCCTGTGAATTAATGATATGTCCTAAATACTTTATCTCACTGCAACCAAATTTTGATTTTCTTAGGTTGGCTGTGACTCCAGCTTGTGCAAATTTTTCTAAAATTCTTTGAAGAGTGTCAACGTGTTCATTCCAAGATTGTGTAGCTATCAGTATATCATCTACATAGTGTGTGACTGTCTCAACTAAATCGTCGCCAAGCACGGTATCCAGGGCTGTAATGAATACCCCAGAGCTGACATTCAGTCCGAAGGGTAGAACACAAAACTGATAGGTTCGCCCCCCGAACATAAATGCAGTATATTTCCGAGAATCAGGAGTGATACCCACCTGCCAAAACGAATTAGCGAGATCTATTGTGGAAAAATATTTTGCATCTAGAAATTTCTGTAATTGCTCTTCTAAATTTTCAGGTTTTGTGTGAACCGGTAAAATTATTTCATTAATAGCTCGTGCGTCTAACACTAACCTAATGCTTCCATTTGATTTTTTGACAACAAGTAGAGGGCTACAATAAGGTGAGGTGGATGGTTCAATGACCTTCCAGTCTAACATTTGTTTTAATTCTTGCCACACAGCGGGTCGTTGAGATAACGGTACGTTATATGTCTTATGGTAGAAGATCTTGTGAGGCTTAACTTCAATCTTGTACACATACGTGTTGATAACACCTAATCGTTTGGTAAAAACTTGTAAATATTTGGATAACACTTCCTGTAGTTTTATACGTTCATGTACACTGAGAGCTGTAGCTTCACTTATCTTATGATCAAGCAATGTTTTCAAGTCCATTAGCTCTGTGTCAGATGAGTGTGTTTGCATGTCTTGAATGTCATTGTCAAGTACTAACTGAACTCTGTACCCTGTACAGTGTTTGTCATGCTTTAGAGTTCTCCTGTCCAAATCAATAATAATTACACTGCCTTTATCATTTAAAATACATTTACCTTTGGAGAAGTCTATAATGCAGTCCTTCTCGCTCATAATATCTATTCCTAATATGCAATTTGTCACAAGGTTTTGTACAACCAGGAATGGCCATTGTACGGTTCCATTACCTATTTTAATGTTTACAAAAACTTGCTTCGTAACCCTACATGACTTATTACCTAGTGCAGTAGTTACTTTACAGTTTTGGGCAGGAAACTCAGGCACAGGTTCCAATTCACACATCTTTTTATAGAAATTAAAAGACAAAACGCTCACAGCTGCACCTGTATCTAGGATAATAGTAGTTGGAATCCCACCTACTACACCAGTAGTAGATGCTAAAACAATTTCGTTTGTGTTTAAACGACATTGTGTACTGTCTTGTAAAAGTTCATCTGATATATTGTTATTGTGGTTGTATCTTATAAATAAAACAGGTAGTTTTTGTTTAGAATTACTCGGCATATCATTATTCTGTTGTTCAAGTGTGGTGTCAAATAACTGATTAACATTGAAGTCGCCCCCCAAGAATTCTTCAGCCACGACCTGGGGCAAAGTAGTGACTGTTTCTAGTTTGTTGGATTATCATTTGTACTAGGTACTGACACAGATTGAGGTTGTGCATCAGGTGTCATTTCTATTATATTCACATTCGGATATTGCCTATTATGATCTCCAAGCTTTTGCGGTTGTTGTTGCTGTTGCGCATTATAACTTACCTGTCGGTCGTAAGGTATGCTCCAATTTTGTCCTGGTGGCTGCTGTGGTAAAGCAGAGTTTGAATGAAAGTACTGATCGTTACGAGTCCGACCTTGATGCTGTCTTGGCTCGTAGTTACTATTATTTCTATTTCTGTTTGTGTTTTTGTTATTATCTTTGTATCCGTTGTTACCGTTGTAGTTATTACCGCGGTGCCTTTTGTATGGATTGCCGCATGAAATGTTATTACTGTTGTAACTATTGTTTGTATTGGAATACGCGTGTTGATTTTGATTTCCGTACTGAGACGGCATGTGAGTTTGCTGTTTTTGTTGTACCGCGTATCCAACTGTGGGCGCGCCAGAATTGTGTTGGCAAGCCTGCATGTTTTGCATACCACTAGTGTAAACATTGTGGCTGCTGTTTTGCCGCGCGAAGCGCTGATCTTCAAGTAACATGTCAACCGAATCTAAAGCTGTTAAAAAATAATCTGAATCGTCATCCGGGATATGTAGGAGTTTTTCTTTAATGTTGAAAGGCAATTTGGCCTTCAACGCACGGAGTATATCACGCGTTGCGACTGGTTCGTCTAAAAAGTGTCCCATGTTCAAGTATTTTTCAAAATATCTGCGTAAGTTACCATTTTTACTGTTAAAAGTTTCAGGTTCTAAAATTTGTCTTCTGAGTCGCTCCTGGGCGGATTGCGACCAGAATTTGTTCAGAAAAGCACGCTCAAACTCACTGTACGTGGTACATACGTCAGCTTGACTGTATGCCCAGACAGCTGCATCGCCTTGGATGTAACCGACAATATATGAAATCTTTTTCCGGTCACTCCAAGTGCGTGGAAATGCGTTACTAAAAGATTTAAGAAAAATCACCGGATGAATGGTTCGTTTTTCTGGGATAAAAATCTGAAATTGCCTGTGTTTCATTAAGCTTTCATCTTCCTTCGCATTGTGATATGGATTTATTCCACTGTAATTACTGATATGTTCAGCTGGCGAGTAATTACGATAATGTTGCTGTGGTTTACCATGATAATAGCTTGTGTTTGTGTTTCCACATCGTGGTATGTGTTGTAGTCGTGGTGTGTTTTGTTCTTGTGTATTTGTCGTGTGCGGAATGTGTGTATCATACTCGAATGTATATTGGTTTCTGAACTGTACATTTTGACTGATATTTTCGTTACATTCAGACTGTAGTTGATCGGTGAATTGTCTCATGGGTGCAGTGACGGATTGTACTGCGTCACTGATCAGCTGTTTGTTATTAGTAATGTATTGCGCTACGGAGTCGTGCACAATTGTTGGTAAATTTTCACGTAAGCATCTATCAAAATGTTTGTCTTTGTTCTCAACCCAATCATGAAATTCTTTATTAATATTTTGAAAATGAGCTGTGGCATCTGATTGTAAGATGTCAGTCAGGTGTTGTTCAACATTGTCAAATTTATTCTGTACGTCAGTAATTCGTTTTTCAAGATTGTCATGTACTGAAGGATATGTTTGAATTTGTTCAGTAAGAACTTCACACGTGACATTAAGGTTTTTTACTTGTGTCTGTAAAAGTGCTACGTCAGTTGTAGTCTTTTCTTGTCTCGTATTGAGCTGGGAAAATTTAGTACTGAGTTCGGTCATCTGTTTGGTCAGTGTGGCGTCTATAAGTTCCACACGTTTACACAAAGTGTCATTACTTATCTTGATTGCTATGAGATCAGATTTGATTTCGTCATTTTGTGTTTTTAACTGTTCATTTTGTGTCTCTAATTGTGCCTTTAAGGTTGCCATGTTTTCGGCGTTTTGTTTCATTAGCATTTGTAACATGTCGGCAATGTTTACCGTTTGCAAGGTCTCTGCCCCCGCCGCGCCATTAGACGTGACGTCATGCATTAACATGGGCTCTGATTGAGATTTTGAAATTTTTGTAGTGGACGGCCTATTGTCAAAATTTTCGTCAACACTTGCGTCAATGTTTGATGAATCGTCACTACCGGTTGCTGTCGTAAAGTCATTTTCTAACACTTGTCTCACGTCCGAGTCGGATTGCGTCTGAATAGTACGTTCTTGCTGTTCCATTTTTGCGTATTGTTTTCTAGTTATTACCATGCCACACGTGATATATGTTTCAAGAAAATTTTTGACACTGATTTTAAAATAAAGTGTAGTTGAGCATGAATCGCTCGTAGCAACAATGGCTGTCTGTTAATTTAAAAATATAAACTGAATTTGAGATTATTGGTAATGGCTGCTGGCCATGTTACATGATATCGTACAGAAGTCGGCCATATTGTACACTCGTGTATTGGTATTGTTGCATACGTTATTGTTTAGGGAAAAGTACTGAGAATGAAATTTATCACTGAAACTGTTATGCAGAAAAGAAACACTACAGAATTTACTGAAAAGCTAATACACTGAATTATACGTCTGGTCAAGCCTACCAATGCAAAGATGCTGCGTCTTACCTTATTTTGCTGGAAGTTTCATTGCGTCTTCCCGCAAAATTTCAGAATTGGAAAATATCTTCAGATTTTGTTATCTCTCATACATTGACGTCCAGGTCCAGAAAGTTGATTTTTTACATGAAACAAAGAGAACAATGTAACAAATGACAAAATAACAAGTCCGACACGCAGTCGCCAATATAAAATAAATAAAATAAATAAAAAAATATATATTGTTATTTTAAATATGTTAATTCTTCTATCTGTATGATGGCGATTGTGATTGCAATTGTATTTGCTTATCTGGAACGTGGACGTTTAATTATTCGGTATCAGACGCTTGACAATGGCTTTTTCGTAAAGGCAATGTTACTCGTAGTTGACCGTGAAATAAAACTGAATAATCGGACTTCGTAATTAAATCGTTTCCAAAGACTGCTGCGGTAGGTGCGGACTCATAATCTAAATCTCAATATTACAATAATTTGCCAGCCATGCCAATACGTCGTACAGAGGTGATTGTCTACTAAACATAAAAAAGTTACACAGTTAGTTAAATCAGATATATTCAATGAATAAGCTTACAGTTCATAATCCTACTTACTTTTATAAATATAAATTCTTTACAGAATCGAGTGCCTAGTGTGGTTGCAACTCGCAGTATTCTTCTATAACACGAAATATGGCGGTGTGCCAGACAATAAAATAAAATACGTGCTTCTCGCACCACTTCACCCAGAGCTCTCCCTTTCTTAAACAAACATAAGAGTAACGTAATTGTGCTTTTGTTTTATCAGCGACACAGCGCTGCAGTTGTGTGCCATAGGCTTTATTTATTTGTCACTGATTATTTATTTAATTAATATTTCGCGTTTCCGAGGAAACTCACGCTCGGCATGCAAATGTGCCTTTATAAACTCTAGCGGGAAACCATCCAGGTACAGTGATTTGTTGGTAGTCCCTTTGAGAAGTACATCTTCAATGTCATCAGTCGCGATCGGATCTGTTAACGTCGCTGTAGCCACTTCATCGAGAACGCTAGTCAGAGAATGAAGAACGTCGTTCTTTGCAGATGCGTCATGATACTCTGATTCATAGAACCGCCGGTAGCGTTCCACTAATGCATCTGCAAAATCCTTTTGGGCCGTCAGGTGTCACCCGTCTGGCATGTCAAGGGCTTGTGACAATGGTCTCCAGTATCTGTTTCTTGCTGTTGATATGTGCATTTATGGGGTTTTGCCTCCGACCCATTCCTTACAATGTGCCCAACTGAGTGTGCCCTCCAGTTGGTGTCATGTGAGCGTGATGATCTTCGCCTTTATCCACCGTAATTCCACCTGACATGCATCAGATGGTGCTTGGGTGGAGATCTCACATGGCAGCATGAAATAATACTCCAGCATTGTATTGTTTCACGGCTGTGTTGGGTCAGTGTTGGCGGTGCATTCGAGCCAATAAGCGTGGACAGATATGACGGTAGGCGCCTCTCACATTCCCATAATTTTACAGTTATCAACTGCTAGGACTCTGGTTCCTTGAGGGACGCAACATTCAGTTTCCATAAGCCCGGACCGAGCGAGGTGGCGCAGTGGTTAGCACACTGGACTCGCATTCGGGAGGACGACGGTTCAATCCCGTCTCCGGCCATCCTGATTTAGGTTTTCCGTGATTTCCCTAAATCGTTTCAGGCAAATGCCGGGATGGTTCCCTTGAAAGGGCACGGCCGAATTCCTTCCCAATCCTTCCCTAACCCGAGCTTGCGCTCCGTCTCTAATGACCTCGTTGTCGACGGGACGTTAAACACTAACCACCACCACCACCACCATAAGCCCGGTTCACGCCAAAACTCCTGCAGGGTTAAGGCAATGCACAGACTTAAGCAACATGGTCGGAGAATGCCCTCGGCCATAGCTCCATATCAAGCATCGATGCTGTAAGTCCTGGGGAGATGTAGACATGATCCAGGTGGCTCTCCATGTGGATGCTGACATAAGCGAATCCTTGCCTGTCACTGTGCATCGCACGTATCTATGAGATGCAGTTCATGTACCATCTAGTTCAATACTGAATATGTGGTGAAGTGTGGCATTTAGTCATAATGCTCCCCAAGTAATAGCAATACCTTTTCCATATAACATTGGGTCTTTTCTCTTCGTTTATCAGTACCAGACAGCGCATATAAACTGATAGTACTGACGCTCCAAGTGGTGATGGAGAGGCCCTGAGCTGATGGGAGGTAGATCTCGCTGTCCACCTCGATACCTTACTTCAAAAAGATGGCTGTTCCACAGCCGTTATCCATGCACAATGAATAGTAGAGGTTGTAAATAGTTGAGAGCAGATCAATGCGAGCTTCCTGCAGGAGGGACATATCGAGGTCCGCTGCCCTCGACGTGTCACAGAACATCTGGATCTTGACCCATGTACTGATGATGTGAGATTAATGGTGCCTATCCGATAAACTTGCATCTGAATGGCGATGTTAGAAGCGCTCATGAGAGTAAGAAGAGCCACAGAGTTCTGAAATAGCTCCACCACTTTCATCAGTTAGAATTTGCAGAATGACATGGTTGCAGCTGCCACAGCCACCCCGTCATCTGCGCCTTCATCGACTTCATCGGACCACACCATCACGCTGGATTCATGGTCATGCCGTTGAAGCACTCTACCTGTAGCGGTCAGTGTTTCATTCGCCATGGCGTTGTGAGTTGGCTCTCACTGCTATTCTACATCCACAGGTTTTTTGCTGTTCATATGCATTGCCATTGATGTCCCCTTCACAGGGCGAACTGAAAGTTTCGTGACTGTTTCATCCTGTGGGTAAGGATAGTCGCCATTGGGATCATCTTTCTCCTGAAAAAGTGTCTGGCAGGAATCCGACTGGGTCAGCTGGCGTTTCTTCCTCCGCTTCAGAACCCTTTGTTTGCACACTTGGGTGTCAGTGTCCAAAGACGCCTAAGGGTCCTAATCGCAAGGGGCGAAAGCTTCAGTTGGCACAGCGATGGAGGCGACTTAGATCACCATTTCCTGTGTCACCTCACTGTCTCCTGGTAAAGGCATAGCTGGAGGGAAGTCAGTCGACGTCTCCATTCCTTCTGCATCGTTCCGCTGCTGATCCAGAGATAGTGACGGTCCTGTCAAAGACGACGCCGCAGTCAATAGGTGGTGGTCGACTTGAAGAGCCTGGATCTACTTCAATGGGAACGTGATGGTGTAGTCATTACCTGTTCCTCATCTGGAAGTAACTCGGTAATACGACGTTGCAGACTGCTGGAACATATGTGACTTTCTTGTCCGCATCCCAAGCATATCTTTGGCTGACCGTCATCGATGATGATGGTGATGATGATGATGATGATGACAGTGGAGCCGATGTACAATTAGGACGGGACATGTTTGGAGAGTTCAATACAAATCTTTCGCACACTGTTAAGAATGGGGTATCTGATAAAGTGCGCCCATTTTTGCCCATACGGCTAATCACTTTTCCATAGGCGTTCAGTGCAGTAACCACCGTCTTGGCAGGAGCTTCAAACGGTAATTCGAAGGCCCAAATAGTCCTCTATCTGAACTCCTTATGTTCCACCTGCACATTACTTATACATCCGTCCAAATGTCGAAATTTAAGACCATCTTGCGTCGCATTAAAACCGTGTTATTGACCATCTTCATGTACACCACAGAGCTCATGATTGAGAGACGGATGCTGACAAGATCATTACATCTACATCTACATCCATACTCCGCAAGCCACCTGACGGTGTGTGGCGGAGGGTACCCTTAGTACCTCTATCGGTTCTCCCTCCTATTCCAGTCTCATATTGTTCGTGGGAAGGATTGTCGGTATGCTTCTGTGTGGTCTCTAATCTCTCTGATTTTATCCTCATGGTCTCTTCGCGGGTATATGCGTAGGAGGGAGCAATATACTGCTTGACTCTTCGGTGAAGGCATGTTTTCGAAACTTTAACAAAAGCCCGTACCGATCTACTGAGCGTCTCTCCTGCAGAGTCTTCCACTGGAGTTTACCTATCATCTCCGTAACGCTTTCGCGTCTAGTAAATGATCCTGTAACGAAGCGCGCTGCTCTCCATTGGATCTTCTCTATCTCTTCTATCAACCCTATCTGGTACGGATCCCACACTGCTGAGCAGTATTCAAGCAGTGGGCGAACAAGCGTACTGTAACCTACAATCAATCCGGACTTGATCTCATGGGAATTGTTCTACTTCTAGTGCCTTCGGCCTTGCATCTCGTTAGAGAAACTGAACTTAGTGGCTCTTTGTGGTGTAAATAGTTCATTATTCTTCTATGTAAATTTAGCGCAGAACGACGGCTGAGGTACACAACAACACTGCGGACACGATACCGAGGCAGGGACGTAAACAAGACGTCTGAGTTGCTTCCCTGCCGAAGGCAGACTGACCCTTCAGACTATAGCATGTTCATACCAAGATGCAATAAATCGAGTGCGTCTACTCCAGCGGATCGGAAAGCGGAAGCATCGAATCCGTGTGCCTCATGTTCACAGCAGAGGGTGTCAGCGTTTACATACAATACAAACAAAAACATTGCAGTGTCTCCATCGAAGCGCTTGTATCGCATTTGCCAACAGTTTCGCGGCTAGCTACACTCAAAGGCGCTAAGTGAGGAATACACAGTGACAAGGGGACCGCGCCTACTCGTATTCGCCGATTTCGTCCAGATTTATGCTGTATAAAGGGCTTGACCAGAAATGAAAGTAACAGATGACCAAGCGTTAAAAAAATAGCATTTTTGGCGCAGGTCGGGTGAGGCGTTAGTCCTTATGTTACCGTAGTTACTGTGTACTGGTTGGCGCAGCGGAAAGAGTACACGATGGTACTACGAAAGCTGAGACGTCGAGATCCTCTGGGGAAAGCAATTTTTTATTTTCAGTTTTTACGTTGCTTGCACTGTAAATAAACCTAAATGATGATTAAGACATTGTATTAATTAATAGGTTCATTAAAAGCATGGGAAGGAAAGGAAAAGGAAAATTGGGATCATAAATAAAATTCCAGGAAGGGATTTTATGTCGTACATGAGAACTTAGTGTATAAAATTAGATCCTTTTACTATTTTACAGTTGGTTTACACTGCTGGGGTAATGTTCATCGTAAAACAGGGAAAGCAGCAATTGTCTTGGAATCTTCCACACTTTATAAACACCACATTTTTAATATTACGTGGTTGTTTGAAAGTTTCTATAGAAAAACAGACTTGATTCACATTCATAAAAGGTTTTCTCTCATCGCGTAGTTTGGCAGCATACTATGCCTTACACCTCGTTTCGCCAAATATTGCCGAGGACAGTTGGTGATGTACAGTTGAATGTATTTTGATGCAGTGTTCCAGGGATGTAATTTCCTTTTCTCATTCGATGGGCCGATTTTACCTGCATTTGGAACCCGTTGTTCGTCTGTAGCTGTTGAGGGCTGCTCGAAGATAAAAATGAAACTATATCACTAATTAGATACTTTTCTTAGAAAGTTATTTACAGAGTCCTTGTGGACGCCGTAAGTACAATGCTTTCTTGGAAATTTATTTGCAATCCCAGATTTGCCTTTGGCTTTCCTTTTTCTTGTCTTTTATGCTAATGTTTCAAAAAATATTTTAAAAATATTAAAAATATTGTAAAAGTACACTACATTGGGCATTATTTCGGTTTATTTGCAGTCTAAGTAACATAAAAATTAAGAATAAAAGAAAGATTCCATCAGAGCGTTTTGAGCCCATCACTTTCACCGTTCTATACTCTTCCCGCTGCGCCATGTGCTGCTTGGCAAGTACACTAATCTAAAAAAACCATGCCTCGCCCAACCCGCGTTTTTTTCCGTTTTTTCTAGACGTCTTACCATCTGGAGCTCCCACTTCTGTCACTTCCAATTCTGGCCAAGCCCTACAGATACCGAAAATTTGGACAAAATCGGTGATAATGAGTAGGTGCTGTCCCATTGTGAGCCGAGAATGCGGATGCAAAGCTCTTAAATTGGGAAGGAGTGGCATGCTGCGCGCTGTAGTGTCACATGGTTGTACTCGTTGCTCGGTTACAGTTTGCAAAGAGACAGAAGAGTGATGACTTCTATCGACAGTAGGTTCATGAACCGATAAACATCTCGTGCACTTTAATGCAGGCTTCTTCCTTTAAATTTCCCTATTAATTGTATTCATCTTTCCCTATGGCGTGCCGGCCGGTGTGGCCGTGCGGTTCTAGGCACTTCAGTCTGGAACCACGTGACCGCTACGGTCGCAGGTTCGAATCCTGCCTTGTGCATGGATGTGTGTGATATCCTTAAGTTAGTTAGGTTTAGGTAGTTCTAAGTTCTAGGGGACTGATGACCTCAGATGTTAAGTCCCATAGTGCTCAGAGCCATTTGAACCATTTTGAACCCAATGGCGTGAGATACCTTGCAACATTCTCTATGTTTATTCTCGTTACAAAAATGGCATAGGTGTGGTCACTTTTTTTTGGTTACGGATCCAAGAGGGAGGTCTCAGTGATCATAATGATCATAAACCCCCCCTCAAGAAAATTTCACACGAAGTTCATATCTTTACACATATAAGTTTCCAAATTTCTTAACTAACTTTCCGAGAATAGCCTTTATTCAGTAAAATGCCAAGGATTCTGTAAAATTACAAGCTATGTTTGACAAAGAGTTCTTTTCAGTTAATTACCTGAGGGCTAGCCCACGTGAGTGGGTCTTTGTGTTGATATGCTGCATACAGGTGCAGCATTCCAGCCAAGAAATGGCACACAATCAGCTTGAGAGGTCACCATTCACAGCCTGAGTGGTCCGCCAAACCCCTTGCTGACCTGTCCGATTGTGTGTGTGGATACTGGTGACTGCTTTGATGAGTGCTGTCTGCCCACACTCAGGAAGTGTGGGTTGGCAGGTGGCGGTCAGGCTAAGCAGGTAGATATCCAGACCACGGACTTGACCACATACCCAATGTCCACACACAAGAGAATGTGTCGTTCACCTGTGCACTGGGGCCTTCGCAGGATGACTGTACCTGCTGTCAACTACAAGTCCAGCCCAGTACTTTAGTCCACAAGCAGAACTAAGAACTAGTTGTCTACAGGAATCCAAGGCCCCCATTCAGAGGTGGACAAGTCCACCAACTCATCTGCTGAGTGGGTCTGCCGCGCCTGTTCACCTGTATTAGGGTGATGGGCACCCTATCAGAACCACAGTGTGTGTACATCAGATCGACTTGCAAACCTCCACCTGTTTGCCTGACTGCTGCCTACCAGGTCATACTCCATCAGTGCAGGAAGGTATGATCTGCCAAGCAGTCACCAATCCACCCACAGTCGGATAGGTTAGTGAGTGGGTTGGCAGATGGTTGGGCGTACTAGCTGGGCTGTGAATGGAAGCCTTAAGGTAAGACAGAAGTGGACGGCTCCTCCATCAAGGGGGAAAGAAGAAAGACCAACTTTCCTCAACAGATGGAAACGACTAAAAGAAATAGCATTTTCCACCATCTATGTGCTCACACAGCCGTAGCCTACAGACTTGTATTTACAATCCTAGTGCTAAGTGAAGTACTTATAATGCTGGGTGAACACTGATGTTTATTGTGTAAATTATGGCACTGTCAAAGTTGTGAGAGTTTGTTTCTATAACAGCGCATATCAATCTAAAATTTTCAGAAGAATACTTTCCAAATTATTTATTTATTTTTGTTGTAATTTCTTGCAAATTATATTAATGTGATCTATTGAGCATCTAATGTTAACAGATTATTACCGGTGTTATTACATTAAAACGTAAATATTATTAGCCTTATTATTGAAATCCTAGTCGTCTGTACAACATAAGGTGTGGTGGTAGCCATACATCGCCTGCCAAAAATGTGAAGCACGCAGAAGACAGGGTCAGATGTTAATGTAACTTCCTACATACATAAACCATCAGTGGGTACGTAATTGGGTGTTATGGAGTATCCACCCATAGGCTTTGCAATCCCGTCACGTTTCTTTAAACCTATGTTATAGACTGACAGATCATTATAAATGCGTAATTCATAGTAGTCCACAGTTCGTGGTCTCGTAGTTGTGTTCTCGCTTCCCGGGCACGGGGTGCCGGGTTCGATTCCAGGCGGAGTCAGGGACTTTCTCCTGTACCAAGATGACTGGGTATTGCTGTGTCGTCTTTATCCCCATTACCGTCAGAGGAAGGCAACGGCAAACCACTCCATTAGGACCTTGCCTAGTACAGCAGTGCGGGTCTTCCGCATCGTTCCCCTACGCTCTGTCATTCCGTTTCCAATTCATAATAAAATATTCAAATGCCAGTCCGCCTTGTTGGGTGCACTGAAGTAAGCGCCTCTCGGTATTGGCGTGGAGAGATGTTAATATTTCTGCAGATACTGAAGCACAAGCATGATGTATTCGTTCTTTTAACACATCTGGATTTTCCGGTTCCGTTTCGTAAACCCTAGCTTTGTTATAACCTCATAAGAAAAAATCCAAGGGCGTTAAATCATGCGATCTCACTGGCCATAGAATGCAACCACCGTGATCTATCCACCGTTCAGGGTACACACAGTTGAGACATTCCCTAACCCTTCTACAATAATGGAGTGGTGAACCGTCCTGCTAAAACCAGTGCCCCAGACTCAACTAGTGGGATGTCTTCTAGGAGATGCCCAAGATTTAGATCATTCTGTAGGAATTGCAGATACATCCGACCAGTTAGTTTGGGAGTGAAATAAACTGGTCCAGTGATGTTGTCCCCTAAAATGCCGCACCATTCGGTAACGCCCCAGTGTGCTTGCATGCGAGGTGATCGTAGCAAGCGAGGATTTGCAGGAGCCAAATAATGTAGATTGTGTCTATTGACAGTGTCATTGTTGGCGGAGTAGCACTCATCTCCCCATAAAATCCTCCTCATGAGGTTCGGATTTACGGCTACTTTATTTACGAGAGTCAGCAGAACGACACCCGATTTTGCAAGTCGTTTCCATGTAGCTGTTGATGTAGGTTCAGCTTAAAGGGATCCCTTTTTTTGTTCCTCCTGAATTGTTTGTATCGAAGACTTCGATATCCCCAGTTCCGATGCAGCTCTTCTTTGTCCTAATTACTGAGAAATAGGTATGTATGGGGGAGGTCAAGTGACTTTCATAATGTTAATAATAATAACTATAACAGCATTATTATTACTATTGTTATTATTATAGCTACAAATAACCTAAATGCAACAGCACGATAAGACTTTCGTTTATACTACTTTGTACGAATGCGTTATTTTTCTTTAAACCATGCTTGGGATATGCTGCAAAATACTCAGCAGCGTTCCGTGCAACATCAGGTGCGTCGCAGACTGGTCTTTCCATGACACGTTGTTTCAGGAAAGCTCCGCCTCGGTCCTTAAACGCATCGCTGTACGTCTAAAAACATGTGCAGAAGGTAGACGTCGCTTTACATTATGGATACAGCCTTCGCGCCTCAGGTGCATTTGCGGTGCGTCTCCCCATAGATCGGTACCAAATCAGTGTAGTCTTTGCTGAAGTACATTGCGGTTGTTACCTGTTTCACTGACACGAACTGTAAATAGACGGCCACGCGACCTTATCAGAGCGGAACCAGGAGGAAAACACACGCAGATGGCGGCACAGCTCGGTGGAGTTTCGCCTGTACGTGCACTTTCCCTTTGTACAGCTGTGACGAGGCAATCCTTGTTGCACTGTCGTAGGCGGAGAACACAAAACTACAGAGGACGGCTTGCGTGGACCAGCTGCTACATCCTTATAATTTCTTTTAACCCTTTGTCAAGATCTACGTATCTTTTCCTTATTTTCTGAAGAGGAACGCCAGTCTAATTGTTTTTCATTTCAAATATGTAAGAGGCGATCAAAATATTTCCATTTGAGGGCGTTCCTGCAGCGTATATGCAATGTGGAACTACTCTGATGCAAATATAGGCACCGACGTCTGGGCAAGGGGTCAGTGTGGTAGACGTGTCCTTCCGACATGCATGCGGTAAATGAGGGAACGTTACCTATGGAGTTATAATTACCAAATGCGACCAAACAGGACCAACGTGTATTTTCTCGATTCCAGAAGAACGAATACTAGTAGAATGAAGATTGTTTATAGGCAGCATGTCTGCCGAAAACTACAATTGTGGAATGGTGCGCCAACGGGTGCTACTGCTTTTCGATAATGCTATCCCCAATCGCAAATGTCGCAATGTTGAATTACGCCAACTCAAATGAGAGAACTCGAGCACCTACCCCATAGTCCTGATCTCTCTCTATGTGGTTATCACGCCTTCGATCCCTTCAAAAAGGCCTCGAGGGTCGGCGATTCCTGTCGGACGAGTGTGTGCAGTAGGCTGTCACGTACTTCATCACGCAGCAGGACACAGTGTTTTGCCAAACGGCTGTGCCTCAACCTGGTGTGTGGGTGGGAAGAATCCTCAGTGTACACGGTGATTTTGCCTCATTGGCACACCGATTTTGGACTGTACGACCTTCGAAAGGATACTTTTTGATCACCCCTTATAGCTTTTACTGCTTCCTCCTTCAGCTTATTTATCAGAAAGTTTATCTTTGGATGTTTCTGATTTATTGAGGAGTTTTGTTTCCTATGCCAGCCTTTGGCAGCATTCGTAGTCCTGTGGCGCTGGTTAAAACATTTCACATTTCAATTGGTATAATACGATTTTCCGTCCACTGACTGACCGTACAGTCTGTGAATTTCATGCTCCACTGGGCATTTCCTCCATTGTTACCATCCACGTCTCATCGGCACTGTTCGGTGAAAGATGCGCCACTGCACCACACATGGCGCAAAACAGTCGGGCTTCTTTCCTATCCCCGTATTCATCAGTTATTCTCAGTTTTATATTTTCTTCCGCAGAAGTTGGTTGAAACGAAAATTTGTACCGGAAATGGATGTCTCAGAGAACACTGCTTTTACAGTTTTAATTATAGTCATTTCAAACTCTAGCGCTGGAGTTTTCGGTGACCATCCAGACATATAATTTTTGAATCCAGAAAATAGTGTTTCATGTGTATTTGGACTTTTATCTGGGAGAAGAACAAATAAAACAGGAAATACCTTTGTCTATGCTTCAGATGTCAAGATGTACAGTGTGCAGCTGCTTAAGTTATCTCAAACAACTGTCAAAGGCCCTGTCCGCAAGAACAGTTCCATTTTCACACAGGATTTTTTCGGATACTTCAAAACTGGACCCAAGGATTCTTTTGCCAGGAACAGGAACATCGTCAGTTTTCAGAAGGCTATTAGCTTCTGTTACTTTCAAAATGCCTTCGGGGAGCTGAATCTCTGAACCAGTGCGAGGGTTCTGGGTCGTCCCAGTAGCTTCTCTTCTCTCTTTACACAGTGCAGGTTCGATTCCCGGTCGGGTTGGAGATTTCCTCCGCTCGTGGACTGGGTGTTGAGTTGTCCTCATCATCATTTCATCCTCATCACCAGCACGCAAGTCGCCAAATGTGGTGTCGACTGAAAAGACTTGCACTCGGCGGCC
This sequence comes from Schistocerca americana, assembly GCF_021461395.2. Lineage (NCBI taxonomy): Eukaryota > Metazoa > Arthropoda > Insecta > Orthoptera > Acrididae > Schistocerca > Schistocerca americana. Next base: position 570,612,564 of record NC_060121.1, read on the forward strand.
GAACTTGCCCGCATGGGGCCTCCCGGCCAACAATGCCATACGCTCATTTTCAGTCTTGGAGATCTCAAAATTTGGCATATTTGCTAGTAAATCTAAACCTTTATATTTCAAATCTTGGGTTCCTCTTTAAAAATTTGGAAAATAGGCTCTGTCTGTTCTTCGCAGACTGTTTTTCCTACAGTATGTACTCCGTTCGGAATTCAAGCACAACCAGTCCGTATGCTCATCACACTTTTTGTGTACCTGGTAGCGATATCCATTCTTGAGAAGACACGGTTTTCCTTTCGTTATTGTAATTATTTCCATTACTCACAGCGTATAGATTTCGTGTAGCTTAGGTCCACTAAACTATACATAAACGGAGGCTTTCGGTGGGGACACTACCTGACCACAAGTCTGCTGCTGGGAAACGACTGGCGTAAATTAGCAGTGGGGGAGGTTCTGTTCGGAAAACTGCTTGAACGGAAGTCCCACGGCACCTGTGGCACCTGCAAAAGGACTGGGGACACCACGGGCGGAAGCCTACATTGCCTGTAAATAATTAGAGAAGCAATCCTCTGTGACAGGGAGAGCAGCCACCAGAGTATATTAGTGTCCTTCATCTTTAGTACTATTATTGGGCCTGGCAGGGTATACAAGGGGCGTGAACAGCACCAGATGTTGAGTGATCACTGAAGACAGCATTATGAGTGCCTGACGGAGAGCGAAAGGGATCTCATTGTCGGTCTCCATTTGGCTGGCTGATCGAGTCGTTCAGTAACCAGGTTTGTGGGGGCATGCAGGTGCAACAGTGTACTGATATTGGACTGTACAGGAATCTGAGGTCAGCCGTACTCTTTGTCAAGGTTCCAGCCATATTGTGTACCGAGCACATAGTAACACATTCACATCTGTGCCTGCCATCCAAAGACACGTATTGGAATCCGTGCAACATTCTGTGTTATCCCACGCCACTGGTCGGAGACTAACAGCAGTCAGACTAGGGACTTACCATCCCATGCGTAGGCTACAGTCAACACGACGACACAGGCTGTTTCAAGTGGTGCTGCGACTGAGAAACATGGAGCATTGTGTTGTGCTCAGCGATGAATCGTGGTTCTGCACTACTGCAGATAAGCATCGTCAGTGAGTATGGCAACGATCTGGGGAGAATCCCATTCTCCCTATTTTTTGGAAAGACATAACAGTGTTGCTCATGGAGTCGTGGTGAGGTGAGCCATCGGGTGTGACTTCATGCCACAGCTGGTAGTGATTGAGGGAACTCTTTTTTACCAGGACAATGCTCATCAACATGTGGCGTGTGTCTCCATGAAGTGTCTGTGTGATGTTGAGGTACTACCGTGGCCAGTAAGAGCCCCAAATCTATCCCTGTTAGACGCACGGGTTTAGTTCAAACGTGGGCCTTCGCGGTGGCTACAGGGAACCGTTCCCAATCAACTTAGCACATGTATCCAGGCCAGAAGGGGTGCAATGTCATACTGATAAGTGGGTTCATACCGCCATGTTATTTGTAAAGTTGACTCGATTTTTTGATCACCAAGAAAACATCACGTATCCTCTCAGCCCATGAAGTTCCAGTATGTCTCCCCATCCCCCTCAGGGTCAGGTATTGTATTTAGCGAGGGGTAAAAGGAGAGTCAGTGCACTACCCCAGAACCGAGGCTCCTTCTAATCAGTATAAAAGGCAGTACATAGGCAATTTACTACAATATTTACAGTGCAGTAAGCGTCAGGGAAAAAAATAAAATAAAGAAATAAAAAACAGCCTCAGACACACACACACACACACACACATACACACACACACACACACACACACACACACAGAGAGAGAGAGAGCGAGAGAGAGAGAGAAAATTAAGCAATGTCTTTGGCGCCAAGTAAAACCATACTGCTTCACAGCTTACATGTTTGTATCACCCACCGAATTAACCGAGTTTCAAACTTTGATTCTTAATCGACTCCTATTTATTTTACTGCAGTAGCTTCTCTGTATCTAAATTCTATTTCTGTCTTATGGAGTGAATTTTCTGGTGATTTGCATCTGCAGGTGTGGATTGAGGATCCATGGACTGGCTCCCAAACAGAAAAGCACTTTGATTTTTGCGTATGTCGGTTTACACATTTCTTGCCTATCTTTCGGCTAATAAACTAGCATGAAACAGGCATATAAGTAAGTCTGAATTTTGAGGCAGGGATCACTCCTCATCACCAGAAACCAGCAGCGCCACCACAACGCCAGAGCTGCGCTGAACAGCGAGATGACTAAGCTCTGTCAGCAGCAGCCATGGGTTCGAGACCAGGCTGCACTTGCTGCCAGCACTAAGTACTTCACGGGACTAGCTGCCGTAGCCCTGCTAACCTGCCGATCATGCCTGCTGAGTTTCTAAGCAGGACTTGGCGCCATCTGATCCTGCCAGAGGGCAGCGAGTCGCAACCCGCACACAACCGTCTTTACATGTAGTCATAGTGATGTGATGGGGCGAAGGGCTATTGTTCCTCCACAATCCCAATGCAAATAGCGCGCCACTGACGTCAATGGCCGTGGCCTCTAAATGTTGCTGGCCTGCCACAGCCTGTAGTCAGGCAGGACAGATGCTACCACCCAGGCACTAGCACTGGCCAAAGACAACAGGGAGAGGCATTGTTGCCTCACTACATCATGTGTTGAAGTTGATAAAATCATTTCCACAAAAGACTTCTGCCCCACCACTTATCCTGCACCCTTCATATCATTAGTGAGGTTAAGAACCACACTTCCAGGTAGTTTTCAGAGAAGGCATTCAGTAATGTTTCCAGAATGTCTTGTCATGCCCACCACTAACAAGACTGTAATTATCCCATCTGCTTTTTGGATGATTTAAGTCTCCTCCGACGACTGCTGTATTATTGGAGGGAGCTTACCTATAAGCAAACTAAATTTTTCGGTTACATTACGAGAGAACTGAGGTGATTGATAAAAGTATAAATAATATAGACTTGGAAATACTGGAAGTCGCACCCTATACATGTTGTTGATAAATAATTCAGATCTTTCAGATACTTTTGAACATGACACAGAATTCAGATCACGGCTGGTAGCACAAGTGGGTTACTGCTGCCATCTTGTATTTTTTTGTATATCCCACTAGCACACCTTGGCTAGTTGCCCCATCCTTCATTATTTGAATTATACTCAACTGCCATCTTGCCCCTTTTTGGATTTCTTGCCAACGTTATCTCGCATCATTTAGTTTCCTGCCGAATCCATCTTTGTTTTTGAATTTTGCACCATCACCATCTTGTACTTTTAGACTAATGCAACACCAACTAGTGGCAGCAGCTTGAACTGTTCCTCATATTCAACATAGCGATTCTGCTAGTAACCATAAACGTGAGACTTCTCGCAGTTTTGCAGTTACGTATCTACATCTACATTTATACTCCGCAAGCCACCCAACGGTGTGTGGCGGAGGGCACTTTACGTGCCACTATCATTACTTCCCTTTTCTTTTCCAGTCGCGTATGGTTCGCGGGAAGAACGATTGCCGGAAAGCATCCGTGCGCGCTCGAATCTCTCTAATTTTACATTCGTGATCTCCTCGGGAGGTATAAGTAGGGGCAAGCAATATATTCTATACCTCATCCAGAAACGCACCCTCTCGAAACCTGGACAGCAAGCTACACCGCGATGCAGAGCGCCTCTCTTGCAGAGTCTGCCACTTGAGTTTGCTAAACATCTCCGTAACGCTATCACGCTTACCAAATAACCCTGTGACAAAACACGCCGCTCTTCTTTGGATCTTCTCTATCTCCTCTGTCAACCCGACCTGGTAAGGATCCCACACTGTTGAGCAATACTCAAGTATAGGTCGAACGAGTGTTTTGTAAGCCACCTCCTTTGTTGATGGACTACATTTTCTAAGGATTCTCCGAATGAATCTCAACCTGGCACCCGCCTTACCAACAATTAATTTTATATGGTCATTCCACTTCAAATCGTTACGTGCACATACTCCCAGATATTTTACAGAAGTACCTGCTACCAGTGTTTGTTCCGCTATCATATAATCATACAATAAAGGATCCTTCTTTCTATGTATTCGCAATGCATTACATTTGTCCATGTTAAGGGTCATTTGCCACTCGTGCACCAAGTGCCTATCCGCTGCAGATCTCCCTGCATTTCGCTGCAATTTTCTAAAGCTGCAACTTCTCTGTATACTACAGCATCATTCGTGAAAAGCAGCATGGAACTTCCGACACTATCTACTAGGTCATTTATATATATTGTGAAAAGCAATGGTCCCATAACACTCCCCTAATGTACTGTCTGAAAAAGTTGCACAGATATTCAGTCACGTCTCGATATGTTTCCAATGAAGTGCAAACGAATCGCTCTATGCATGCTTCAGTCACAAAATTGTGAAAATGAGATTATGATGGAACTCGTATCTTTATGGCTGGTCCCATCATTCTGAGCAAAAATGTATTCCGTCCAGTGCTTGGAAATACACAAACTGAGGCTTCTTGTTTTGAGTTACATGCAGAAAGGAATACAGTCCAGCACTGAAGCCCTTCTAGCTAAGCAACTGCATTTCAGCCACGAAGTTGAACACTTCACACAGAAATGTTAACTTCAATGTGCACAGCATGTTGGCTAACCTGCACAACTTATTCAGTTGAGGGGAACAGCTGAAAGTGTACGTTGTTAACCTAAACATTCGTTTGTTGACAATATTTCCAGTTTTATTTCCAAAAGCGATGGAAGGCGCCACTGTATCACGAGAAGAAGGAAGTACACAAGGGAAGAAAAGAAAAAGGAATCCTTCAACATGGAAGACGAATATTTCAAAAACAGCAAAGCTAAAAGGCCAAGAATATATTAACTATAAAGGACAACGTATATCAGCTAAAATTACAGGATGTGACTGAAGGTAATTTTTAATTATATTGGATGTTACTGACAGTTTTTTGAACACTGTAACTAGTATTTTGGCTAAACTTTATTATGGATCGTCCATGACGCTGCTCTAGTTGACCACGCACATTTTGGCATCGCCTCTGCTAGTATGGCAGTCAATTAGAATATGTTTCTAAATAGGATTCTTTTATGTTTTCAGGTGCAAGAGGATCAAGTGCTTTCAAGACATCAGTGCAGATGAAATGGAATCTATTTTAGTATGGCTTCACAACTTGCATTCAGTCTCTTATAGACAACATAACGTCCAGCGATGTCGACCTAGAAAAGACGATTCAATTCGACAAGTCGACAAAGTATTTACTTACCATCTAATTGTGGGTAACACCAAAAGGAATGTATGTTACAAAGCATTTTTGGCTCTTCTAGCGTTAAGTGACAAGAGAGTGAAACGACCGAGAAAGCTGTCTGTATCAGATCAGAGTCCACATGATAAAAGAGGGAGAAGTCCCAGGATAAACGCTTTGTCAGCCAACAGTAATGAAGATGGCGTCGCATATCGAAGTGTGTATAAACAGTTCCACGGTAAATGGCTACATATCGAGTATAAATTGTATAAAGTGCAATAACTACATCGCGAAAGGTATCAAGTTATGTGCAGTGTCGCAAAAATGGATTCATACAAAGTGTTTCGCGGGAACGGAAGAATGGGACGCGAAATGTGACTGTGGCATGGAATGCTGCGATCTACTAACGGTAGCTTTGTCAAGATACGATAACTGCATAGAAGAAAGTGTTACTACATCACTTCAGCAAGACCTTGTGCTTGCAAATCGTTACGTAAGTAAGTTAGAGGAACTGATAAAGCAGCGGAATTATGACGATTTAAAAAACGAGTGTAATGAAAACATACCGGCAATTTTCGTTTCAAACAAAACTTCTGCTAGTAGTAAACGAAATCTTTTAGGCGGTTTGACATCGTCAGTAAATAGAGTGCAAAGAAAAACGGGTAATAAAGACACGACAGGACGAAATGTGAACTCAAAAAATAAGACATATGAAAGTGAATCTAGATCATCTGTGTGTTCTAACGAGAGAAATGTTTCTCCAAAGTGTACTATAAAAACGACAGAACGAGGGCTCCTGGAGAACAACAAATATCAAGTCTGTGTATTAGGTGATAGTCATGCAAAGGGTGTGGCACAAATAATAAATGATCGGCACTCGCAATTCAGAGTAACAGCCATTGTCAAACCTGTTGCTCCCCTTAATGAAATAGTAAATAATTGTGAAAACTTAGTTAAGACTGGAACATGCTGTGTACTAATAGGTGGAGCAAATGACATATACAAAAATGAAAGCCAACTAGCGACAAGGGCACTTCAAACAACTCTAAAAAAGCTGTCAGATCTAAATTTAAAGGTTCTCGTTGTAAGTGTGCCACATAGACATGATCTAATCGAGGAATCATGTGTAAACAAAGAAATAAAGTCAACAAATAATAAATTCAGGAAGATCTGCTGTGCTTTTAAGTGTGCAACTTTTGTGGATGCAAACAGCTCAGTGAGAAATCATTTCACGAGGCATGGACAGCACAGGAACTATTATGGAAAAAAGATGATGGGTGAAAAGATACTAGAAGAAATAAGCTGCATAACAGTAGAAAAGTTCCCTAAAATCCCACTCCAAATGAGGGCAGAAGCAGAAGAAATGAAAACCTTAACAAGAGCAACATTTGCTGAAGCACTAAAAACATCATCATCTGCTATTGTAAATATTAAAATGTCATCAGCTGCCACAGCTAGTATAAACAATCAATCAGCATCATCCACTTCAAGTAGGAAAAGCAACAGAAACAAGAAACCTGTGGTACAACAGGATTTTTGGTATCCAGCCATAATGAAATCTCCAAGATAACAGTGTTAAACGAAAGGAGAAATACCACCAGTGCTCACTCCCCTGTTCTAAAGATTATGACTCTAAATGTGCAGTGCCTCAAGAACAAATATTGTGAACTTGAAATAGCAGTAAGTAACACCCAACCTGATGTCTTGTGTATTACTGAACATTGGTGTAAGGACCAAGAAATTAGTAGTATTCATATTAATCCATTTAAACTGGCAAATAATTATAGTAGGAAAATTGCAAAAGGTGGTGGAGTTGGTATTTACCTTAGACAAGAGTTAGAATTTAAGAAGAGATGTGAAGCAGAGAACTTAAGTAGTGAAAAGTGTTTTGAAGCAGGTGCCGTCCAGCTATATGGCCTGATGAAAAAAGTCATAGTCATAACAGTGTATAGATCACCATGTGGAAACATAGAAGTCTTTTTTGATAAATTAGAATTGTTGCTAAATACTATTTACAAAAAAGAAACTGTGATTATTCTTTGTGGTGATTTTAATATTAATCTTCTAGTTGAAAGTCAACAAAAAAGGCAATTTTTGGACATATTAAAGAGTTTCAACATGTCACCACACATAAACAATTCAACTAGAATAACGAACACCTCCAATAGCCTCATAAATAACATTTTCTCAAATATGTCAGAAACTGACATAGAGGTAACAAACATAGATTTAGAATTGTCTGACCACAATGCTCTCACCATTGAAATCCCTTTAAGGTCGAAGGAAGATAAAGGTGTAAATAACATTTACAAAAGAAACTTCTCTGTGGACAGTGGTAATCAGTTCATAAGTATCTTAGAAAATGAAAATTGGTTAGATGTTATGAAACAGTCAAGTACAGATGAGGCATATAGTGTATTTGCATCGATTTATATGATGAACTTTAAGATATGTTTTCCAAAGAAACTGACCAGAATCAAGTCTACTGGATACGTAAAATCAAGTTCTTGGATGACTCTTGGAATTAAGAAATCATGTGAAAACATGAAAAAACTAAATTCAGAGTTGAGGGAGTGTACAAATATTGATTTTATAGAATATGTAAAGAGGTATAGGAAAATATACCGCAGAGTAATTGCAAATGCAAAGTTATTAAGTAATAATATGGAAATAAAACAGTCCAGAAATAAAACTAAAATAGCATGGGAAATTGTGAGAAAAGAAACCAGGGTACCTACCAAAGACAAGGAAATTATTCTAAAAGATGAGGAGAATAAAATGGTGGATAAATATGCCATGCCTAATTATATAAACAATTACTTTTTAAATGTACCCCAGACATTAAGCAGGAATCTTGGGGAGCAGATTAAGATTGAAGCACCCAAGGCAGCCAGCAGTATGATGGCAGTTCCAACAAAAACTGAAAATTTCTAAAGTCATTCCCCTGTTAAAAAAGGGTGATAAACTTAAAATAGAAAACTACAGACCTGTCTCACTCCTCTCAACTTTCTCTAAAGTTTTAGAGATACTAATGAAATATAGAGTCACACATTATCTTAATATGCACAACCTGATAAATGGTAATCAGCATGGATTTCAAGCTGGGAGAAGTACCGAAACAGCTGTACTAGAATACACAAAAGAAATAATCACTAAATTGGAAGAGGGAAATAGTGTAGTTGGGATAAATCTAGATTTGTCAAAAGCCTTTGACACTGTTGACCACAGCATACTTTTGAAAAAGCTTGAAGCTATAGGTATCAGAGAACCGGTAGAAAAGTGGTTTGAGTCTTATCTGGAAAAGAGGATGCATGTGGTTGAAATTCCAGCACCAAATATTAATCAAAAAATTAAACTAACATCAGATCCAAGGGAGGTCACAGTACGAGTACCCCAAGGAAGTGTATTAGGCCCCTTGCTGTTCCTCATTTACATTAATGATATTCAGGTGTCAGAGAGAAAAGCTAGAATCATGTTATTTGCTGATGATACTAGTTTAATAGTTAGTGATACGAAGCAGTCATTGCACAGTACTGTGAACCATGTCCTACAAGATATACAAAAATGGTTTAGTGCTAACAAGCTAACACTGAATGCAAAAAAAAACTAATTTTGTGCAATATGGAAAAATAAGTGAACAGGACGACCTGAATCCCACCATGGAGGGCAAACAACTTGAAAGAGTACAGTGTGCAAAATTCCTGGGTATGCACATTGATGAGAAGATTAATTGGAAGGACCATGTGATGAACTTAGCACTAAAACTAAATTCAGCATGTTTTGTGCTTAGAATAATTTCAAGAGTTTGTAGTAATGACTGTACCAGATTAGTATATTTTGGCTATTTTCAGTCCATTGCATCCTATGGGATAGTATTCTGGGGAAAAACAAATTGTCGTCTAAATGAGATTTTCAAGTTACAAAAACATGCTATTCGGATAATGACCCACAGCCCACCTCAAACACATTGTAGGCCCCTTTTTAAAGCATTGAAAATTTTAACAATTCCATCATTATACATTCTGAAATGTCTGTTGGTGATCAAAAGAAATCAGGACAAAATGAAAGCCAATACAGACTTCCATAATTACGATACACGGCAATGTAAAGATCTCCACATACAAGCTGTAACAAGGACCCGAAGCCAGAAACATGCATGTAATCAAGGCATCAAACTTTTTAATGCACTACCAAAACATATCAAAGAGCTGGAAAATGAGGATAAATTTAAAACTGTTCTAAAGAACCACATGCTTGACAAATGCTATTACAGCATAAGCGAAAATCTCTGCGCAACTGTATAAAATATATGTTTAAGTTAATGTGACAAATGAAATTACATCAGTGCATAATAAAATATGTTATAAAAACACTTATTAGTTGTATATTGTATTAAACATAACATAAATTAATATGAATTCAGCACAGATACAAATTTTGTAAAGTTATTATATAGTTGTTAAAATGTACCCTGACAAATCCTATATCACAAATATGATTATTGGGATGATAATAAATAAATAAATAAATAAACTCATGAGAGAGCACATTAATAGCTACCCAGTAAGAGACAGCTGCTACAGTAGGAGAACAACTAAGTATTTAGATGCAAGTCTCAATATTAAGTTGATATATAAAATGTTCAAGGAGAAACATACTGACGTTAAATGTAGCTACCAGACATTTGCTTTGTTTTTCAATGAAAACTACTCCTTGTCATTTGGGCGACCTCAGGTAGATGCATGCTGCTTGCGTGAAGAATTAAAAGTTAAGATTCGAAATCCCCACTTAATGATACGGCTAAATGGTGTGCAGTAGCTGAGTTGATGGTGCACAGGAGACAGGCTAAAAAATTCTATAATAAACTTGAAGCGGAAACTGAAATTAAAGATAAACACCGTGTATTATCTCTGGTAATAGATTTTATGCAGAACATTCAGTTACCAGTGATCCCTGTCCAGGAAACTTTTTACATGCGCCAGCAGACTACTAATGTGTTTTGCATTCATGATATCGAGAAAAATAAAGCTAAAATATACATTTATCTCGAGGGAATTGTCAGGAAAGGATGTAATGAGGTATGTCCTTTCTTGTATAATTACCTGCAGGACATTCCTGCTGAAATTACAGAGCTACATTTGTATTCCGATAACTGTGCAGGGCAGAATAAGAACCATACTTTAGTAAGGCAGCTTCTATTTTTAAGAAACCCTGGCCGATTTAAACAAATCGAGCAATTCTTTCCAGTCAGAGGTCATTCTTTTCTGCTCTGTGACAGGGATTTTACTACAATCAAATGCACCCTTAGAAGACATGATCGATTATGTTGTGTGCATGAAATAACAAAACTGATCATAGAAAGTAGTGCATCTGTGAAATTTGAAGTATGTGAATTTAAAACAGAGGATATCTTGGATTTCGAGAACTGGTGGCCAATTTTTTATAAAAGAAACTGCGTATCAGAAGAAACTATACCGAAGTCAATACCACGAGACCAGAAAGTACATTTTGAAATCAGTACAATAATGCACTTTTCATACAGTAGCCAAATCTATGGATGTATAATAACATCCCACTGTATTTATGGTATTGTGAAACACACATTCAGTCTATCTCAACCTGGCCATATGTCACATTCTACTTTTCTACCCAACTGTGCATATCCCATGGGGAAAGTTCCAATAAAAGGAGCAAAAATAAAGGACATTACTAGATTACTACCTTATACACTGAATGAGCATGAAGAATTCTACCACAAACTGACACATTGGCCCACAAGTGACGTTGTTAACAGTGAAGAGCAAGTTGACTAAAAAAACTTAAAATGATGTATTGAATTGTTTTTCTTCTCAGTCATTTTCTTACTAAATATTGATTGAAAACCAGTTGTTTTGCGTTATCTAATGCTTATGATCCTTTCACATTGCTAAACTATAAGCATATCCTCAAAGTAATATAGGAATCATTATATTTTCCTCAATAAACTACTAAAAGCTTGAAAATCTATTTTGGTCAATGCAGAAAGGACTTCATACCATCACCAAAAACATTTTTTCCTAAATTAAAACCCTTTAAATGCCTGTAAACTCTGTAAGGACCTTTATACTCGGTCGATAAACAACATATATTTTTTTCTCTTAGCTTTGATCTCATACTCTAGTGCCTAAATTGTTTTTTTTTAGTTTTCTTGAAACTAGGTATAATGGACTGAGGCCCCTTCTGCATGGAGCAATTCAAATATTTGCAACTTGTTTCAAGTGAGCATGAAGTAAACTTGTATACTGGGCAAAACGAGAAAACATAGTGTTCTATGACTAAAATATCAATGAGTCACATTTGGAACTGTTCAAATCGTACAAATACGTGGGTGTGACAATTTGTAAGTTTATTAAATGAAGTTATCACATAGGCACAGTCATAGGTAAAGCAAGTGGCAGCAGGGGAGAATTTAGCTTTTTGCTGCCCTTAGATAAAGAAAAATACTTCCACCCCTCACCTGACATAACGCACAACTAACTAACTTACATCTGTAGGTAACTGAATACTATGATGGCTGATGATAACAACAATAATAAAATAACAAGAATAATAAAATAACAGTAATAAATACACAAATATTGAACTCACCACACTCAAATCAGGCAAAGATGTTCATGGCATACTTCCTTTGTATCAAATTCATCTACCACATCTCCATAGTCTAGTTGCTGTGTCATGTCAGAATTCGTGGAGAAGATGGCGAGACTGTTAACTTGATCCTGCGACATGCATGATCGCAAGTAATTCTTGCATCTTTTGAAGAATGAGGAAGAGCGCTTGACTAAAGACTAATTGAGTTGCAGCAGTTGACAAAGATACTCATAGTGCAATCTCCAAATCACATAATGCTCTAATGAATAATCTCATCACTCAAAAATTCGTCCAACTCATCTTTGTAATGCTGTTGCAGTTTTCTAGCACACTACAGTTGTTCAGTGTTGTCTCATCCAGGAAAATTACTTAGGAATTCAAAATTGCTATAAAGCTCTTCCAACAGTTTTTTTCTCCTATTCAGATATCAACATGTCTGTAATAACGAGAAATGTGTTCGGTCCAAAATCTTCCTTTCCTCAACAGAAATATTATGTTGGGCTGTTTTGTCACTTTTAATTTTCTTGACTTTTTCCTTTTTGTGTCTTTTTGTGCTTATTTATCTTCCTCTTTTCGACGCCAGAGTTCTATATGTGTCACACATAGAACGATTCTCTGGAATGTATTCAACTGGAGAATCATACAACTTTACTACAGTCCCAATACCAGCATCAACACTTTGCAGCAATTTATTTTTAGCATTAAAGCTCTTCAATATCGGTGACGAAGATGTTGACATTATTACAGTTTCCAGACGGTGCAGACTGCTCACCCTTCCAGTTATCTCGCATCCTAGTGAAGGCTTTTGAGTTTCAGGATCCCGAATAGCTTCCTTCCAGAGTTGATATTATTCCTACCCATTAACATTGAGGCGATAGCAGGCATCATGACTCCCAGACCATCATGTTCCTCTAAGGTCATTATACAGAAACGGAACTATTAAATTTTGACTGCAAATATTTAAATGGCTCGTCGAAGCAGAGAAGGAAGTGTAAATTTGTCGCAGTAAATGAAGAAATAAAGCCTGGCAAGAGGATAGATTTTTTTAAATTTCTAGCTTGGAGACCAGAGTAAGTCATCATCATCATCATCTTTCTTTCAGGGATTAGGCTGCTGCCTATTCTGAACTCACAAACAAAATCATTCCCATCTTTTTTTAGGTCTTTCAATATCTCTTTTCCCACTTGAGTTGTAGTTCAGGATGTTCTGGGGAATTCCATGATCTGGCATCCTCATGAGGTGTTCTCTCCAATATTTCACGATATTTTTGTAGTTTTGAATTTTTTCATTGATGTTGATAATATTTAATTGTGTTATAATATCTTCATTTATAATCATGTCTCTTCTTGTGCAGCCCTTCTTCTTTCTCAGGAAGCTCAGCTCCACTGTTTGAATTTTATTTCCTTGTTTTCCTGTGGTAACCCAGATTTTGCTTCCGTAGAATAATGTCGGAACTGATAATACTTTATACAATTTCATGTCGATCTCTTTTTGTACTTTATGGCCCTATGTTTAGCAGAACCAAATATCAGCTTTATTGCTTGTGCTTCATATGACTGACCCCTGCTTAAGTGAATGTCCAAATCAAATGTACTTAATAAATTTATTAATGAACAGCTAATTCTTCTGATTTGAGCCTTGAATTTGAGGTAAAACACATAAATTTTTGAACAGGAATCTGTCTTTTGATAAATACCCTGGAATAAAAGGGAGCTCATTCACATGTGTAATATCGAGGGTGGAGTCTAATACGGTGGAAAAATACTTAGTTTCTTTCACTTCATCTACAGCATACTACTTCACCACACCTCTTGCCATGATTGATATAGAGTCTTCATGCATTTAAAAAGAAAGATATGATGTGCTCCCTTTTCCATTGTTTCCATGAAATTCTATATGTTTAGCTACAAAAGAATAGAATTCTCCTGTCAGCTGTAGTTCAATCTAGAAAGTTCTGCAATGTGTTTATCCAAACCCATAGTTGTAGCCCCTAAAAATAGGCCCTGTGTTGAGAAGTTTTTGAGAATGGCAACAATCCATTTCAACAAGACCCTCCAATATTTTTACTTAGTCATAAGCTGTGACATTAATTCCTTATCTATTCTCCCTGTGATTTGTCCCCCAGCTTTAAGAGTTCACTCACATTTCCTGTGATCAGCAGATGTTTCGTAGGCAGTCCTTTGGGAATGACTATTTTTCTAGTCATTAAATCATCCATAGGTTTTTCAAACTGTGATGTTCCATTAGATAATAAACATGGGATACAAAATACACCACCCTTGCTTTGAGAGTATTCTAAAAATACTATTTGTTGTTTCTCGCCATTCCTCAAGGTTCTGAAGAACAAATCTTTATTTTAGTACTTGGCGAAGTCAGCTTGAATTACTGAAATCACAACCCCTACTCTGTGCCACATGACTTTGTTTAGCAATATGACTGCGAAGGAATTAATTTATTATCCAGTTCGCAGGATCGTCAGAAACAGAATCACTATCATCACTTGCTTTATATGCGTCATTTGAGTCAACTGAATTGATTGTTTCTGTGTCACTATTACTGTTTCTAATATCGGATATGTTTGACTGTGATAAACCACATGCTGCACTATTTTCGTTGTTGTTCAGCACATTATTGTACTGCACACTCCGATGTTTGTAGACTCGAGCTGTAACTAGCTGGCTGTGTATAATGTTTAAATAATGATTTTTGCGCTCTTTCTCGTAATTTCCTCTTTCTTCACTGGCTTATCTTTCGGGGCTTTTTGGTACCAAGAAACAGTTTCTCTTCTCTGTCTGTCACCTAAAGTAATTAAATAATTTATACTAAAATATAAATTACAAACTAAACACTAAACAACTGCACTCTTTACAGTTTTGAATTAAACTGAACTGCCAATCAAGCGGCCCACTGTTAGATTGACTGGCGGTATTTTCTTTGAAATCGGAAGTTCGAATGGGCACGACTGAGTGTCGACACCAGCTATTCCTATGATAGCGTTTGCGGCGTCTCCCATCACAAAGTGTAACTGCGAGCAAAGAGAATACCGTTCCAAACATATACTACACGAGAAAGCACAACACTGAATAAAGTGCATAATGGAATTGTTGCCAATGTTATTAATATCCAATCCATTGTGAGATAAGCTTCCATTCTTTTTTCAAGAGTTGTGAGTAAAATGTTTTGTAGAAACAGTAACAGCTTATGTGACTCCCATTAAAATCGGCCGCCACTTAAAATCCGTCGCCCTAGGCAGCTGCCTAGTCTGTGTAGGCCTAAATAATCCTATGGGTGGCAGACTGCAGTTCGTTAGTACAATACTGGGGAAATGCAATCACTCTGCAAAAGGATATTGCATGCAAAACATCCGCATGACCCATCCTAGAATAATGCTCAAATGTTTAGGACTTTTACCCTACAGGACTAACAGGGGATATGGAGCTTATACAAAGAAGGCCTGCACTAATAGTCACAGATTTGTTTGACCAATGGGAGAGTGTCACAGAGATGACGAAAGAACTAGACTGGCAGACACTTGAAGATAGACATAAACTATCTTGTGAAAGCCTAGTTAGAAAATTTGTAGGACCAGGGGCGGTGGCAATGGGAGGGGGGGGGGCAATGGGGGCTATAGCCCGCCCCCCCCCCCCCCCCACCAAATGGAGTTTCATATTACACTGGATGAAATGACTTCAGAAATCAGGGAATATATTACTTCAACAGATTCAATCATTTTTTAATAATTATGTAGCAATATAGGTTGCAATGTATTTCAAATACATGTTAATAAAAGAATAAGAGTGGCATTGAATGTATATTAATGTACGATTACCACTTACAAAAATCAAGAAAGCTGAATATGCTGGGTATGTGTACCAACACTTAAATTGCTGACTCCAGACAAAAACTTTGAAATCACTGACATCTGGGTCAAATTGTATTATTTTCCCAAGCACACACATTCTGTAGACACGTTTTTACCCTGAACTCGAAAACAGTTACCGAAAACTACTTTAAGCAACACCAAATTTTTCCAATTTGTCTGTGGGGGACCCCAACTCTCCTTTTGTTAAGCGATATTTCATTCCCCTCAACCCTCCCCCCCTTGCCATTAGCCCCCCCCCCCCCACATTGATCAACTTCTAGAATCGTTCCTGTGTAGGACCAATTATAAGGGATGAATTTAGGCATATACTACAACCTGCTATGTATCAATCACATAGTCATCATGAAGATAAGATTAGACTAATTACATCAAGCAGAGGCATTTCAGCAATCAATCTTCCCTTGCTTCATTTGTGAACAGAATGGAAAAGAGCCCTAATAACTGACAGAGTGTGAAATACCCTCTGCTATGCATTATAGAGTGGTTTTGTAGAGTGTAGATGTAGACATAATAATTACATAAAGCCTATGGATCCATCCCACCTCAAACCACTTACACAGGTATGGCGACCATAGGCATCCATGAAGGGGATAGATCTGTGCCGGGCAAGAGGTGGCACTTTCCCCCTCCTGGAATCTCCACTTCTCATTCATTTAATATTTCTGATGTATTTCTAGAAACTATTGTGATTCTACATAACCACAGATTTGTCATTAAAAACACACAGGGAAATCTGTAGATTTAGCAGTCACTAAGCAGCTTAAATTTATTTGGTTGTCACTCTGTTCATAGGAAAATATGCCGTTCCCTTGGAGCAGTTGCACTTCTAGCGTGCCCTACAACCAATGAGATTGTAAATCTTTTCAGAACATCGTTACAGAGCCCCCAACCTTTCATCCCTCTCCTGATCATACAGCCCGTATTGGACTGTAGAAAAGTACTAGATAGAAAGTCGGTGCAGAGTCCAGTGGAAATTAGCAGGACACCCAACCCTTTCCTCAATAGTGGTATGGTACATACACAAGGCTGTAATATATCTGTCGGATATCCATCCTCAAATCCCACAAGAACACCTCCTCTCCAAGTTAATCATCACAGGAGTTTATCTTTTTGTCCATGGACAAACTAGACTCGTGACAGCTTTTTGAGACTATATTCATGCATTTTTGTGGACGAAAAATTATAGTAGACTCTGAAAAAATTGTCATGTCGTTCTGTAGTCCTACTAAAACTAAAAAACAAACTAAAATTTCAGGGTAGAAAAGATGTCCTCTCCAGATGTTGAATACTTTTTCATCTTGAAAGGTTGCAACAAAGCTCTACATGCAATGACACAGTTATGAATATAGCCTAGCCCTATAATGTGTCTGGCTGGAAAGTCAAAGAGAGTCTTGATCCAGTTAGTTCAATCCTATGCAGTGGAAAATACAACAGCTGAGATAGGTATGTGAAAAACATCTTGTGTGTCATATCTCTTTGAAAGTGTAATGAGCTTGGATTACCTTAGGGTGACATGCTCTGGACTGTTCCAGTCAGACACGTCATATTGTCTGATTGTATGGGGACACTCCCCTCACATCAAAAATATTTTAAAAATAGAGACAGGAGGCTTACACATAATGTGTAAAACAGTTCTTATGGAGCACTGTCGTCCTCCGTCCGCCCCGGTAGCTGAGTGGCAGTTGCGTTTCTGCCGCGCTCGCGAGTGGCCGCTGTTAACTGTTGCGCTGCACTTCAATGTTCACATCGCTGTACTTGTGCTTCGCCGAGTGCCGTCTGTCCGTTAATCTCCGTGTTCGTTCCTGTTCCTTGTGATCTGATCGCTCTTTCTGGTCTTGCTGCTGCTACTTGGAATTTCAGTTGTTTAAACGAAATTGCTTCGCTGGATTAACCATGACTACAAACCTAAGGAAGAATACTCTGGTATTTGCTTTTGACAAGGAATCCCGTCCTGTTCAGCCGACGTCCCTGGAAATAAATGCCTGGATTACACATGTAATTGGTCTAAATTCTGAAACTGTTCGTACCTGGCAACTGGATCAGGAAAAATACTGTGTTTTTGTGAAGTTAATCAGTGCTTCGACTGTTGATGAAGTGTTACGAAAGTGGAGCTATGAAGTAGAGTTTGTGCATAGAAATGGTTATAAAAGTAAGGTTTCGATCTGTAGAGTGGACATTCATTACAAAACCGTTCGTGTCTTGAATCTTCCCACTGAAATTGAAATTGATAAGATTAAGGAAGCTCTTTCAAACTACGGAGACGTTAAATCAATTGCAAATGAAAGATGGTCACCTCGCTTTAAACTGCAGTGTTTTAACGGGGTCCGCTGTGTAGAGATGGACGTTAAGACGAATATTCCGTCTCACATAACTGTTTGTGGGTATCTGTAGAGCGGACATTCATTACAAAACCATTCGTGTCTTGAATCTTCCCACTGAAATTGAAAATGATAAGATTAAGGAAGCTCTTTCAAACTACGGAGACGTTAAATCAATTGCAAATGAAAGATGGTCACCTCGCTTTAAACTGCAGTGTTTTAACGGGGTCCGCTGTGTAGAGATGGACGTTAAGACGAATATTCCGTCTCACATAACTGTTTGTGGGTATCTGTAGAGCGGACATTCATTACAAAACCGTTCGTGTCTTGAATCTTCCCACTGAAATTGAAATTGATAAGATTAAGGAAGCTCTTTCAAACTACGGAGACGTTAAATCAATTGCAAATGAAAGATGGTCACCTCGCTTTAAACTGCAGTGTTTTAACGGGGTCCGCTGTGTAGAGATGGACGTTAAGACGAATATTCCGTCTCACATAACTGTTTGTGGGTATCTGTAGAGCGGACATTCATTACAAAACCATTCGTGTCTTGAATCTTCCCACTGAAATTGAAAATGATAAGATTAAGGAAGCTCTTTCAAACTACGGAGACGTTAAATCAATTGCAAATGAAAGATGGTCACCTCGCTTTAAACTGCAGTGTTTTAACGGGGTCCGCTGTGTAGAGATGGACGTTAAGACGAATATTCCGTCTCACATAACTGTTTGTGGGTATCTGTAGAGCGGACATTCATTACAAAACCATTCGTGTCTTGAATCTTCCCACTGAAATTGAAAATGATAAGATTAAGGAAGCTCTTTCAAACTACGGAGACGTTAAATCAATTGCAAATGAAAGATGGTCACCTCGCTTTAAACTGCAGTGTTTTAACGGGGTCCGCTGTGTAGAGATGGACGTTAAGACGAATATTCCGTCTCACATAACTGTTTGTGGGTATAAGGCACAAATTGTTTATACAGGTCAGAAAGCTACATGTCATATATGTAACGAAACCGGCCACTTCAGACAGGAATGTCCGCGGCGAACTGTTGTTCTTAAAAGTAATTTGATACAGCGTCAGAAGCTTACCTTACATGATCTGTTACCAAAGAATAGCCCAGAACAACTGGTGGAGGATGTTAACGCAGCGGGCCAAGCTGATGTCTCCCTTCACGATAACAGTCAATTTCCCCCGTTAACAACAAAAGGAAACCCTGTTGCCACTACTCGTGAAACTGAAATGCAACCGAGAAAACGACCTCTGGAGGTAACTGATAGTTGTTCAGAGGACGAGCTGTCTTGTCCCTCACTTCGCAAGTAAAACAGTGCGATGAGGATGCAGAGGAACCTGAAGGCAAAATGCGAATGGAAAATAATGAACAGAAAGATAGGGAAGGGATTACAGTAAGCGAGGTGGAACGACTGGAATCCGGAAGGGGAATAGGACTAAATATCTATGATGTGACTATCATCAACTTGTATGCCCCTTCAGGAAGTTCTCATCGAGCTGACAGGGCACGTTTCTTCAAAGACGAGCTGATACACTTGTTAAGGAAATCGCCAAGACAGTTATTACTTGGAGGTGATTTTAATTGTGTTTTAAATCGAAAAGATCAGTTACCTAATTTTAATTTCTCAAGTGAACTAAAACAACTAGTTACTGGTTTAGAATTAAAGGATATATGGGAAATCAAATACCCCTCCACTGTTGAGTTCACTTACGTCATGGCAACATCACGTAGCAGGATTGATAGACTATATATTTCTAAAAATCTTGAAACTTCTGTGACCAAAGTAGAAACCATTCCTACGTACTTTTCAGACCATTCAAGTGTCTTAGCTTGCATAAATCTAACAAGGCAGTTCGCCGATTCAAGAATCAGTGGAATTTGAACACTTCCTTGTTAGTAAATCATGGTTTAGAAGATCTGATTAAAGAAACATGGGCAATATGCCTGCGAGCCCGTAGTAGATATGCCATTGCTATTGACTGGTGGGTTAAAATGGCAAAGCCAAAGTTGAGGAAAGCTGTTATTCAATACAGTGCCCAGAGCGCAAGGGAAATGAAATGCACTATAGAGTATTACTATTCCGTTTTGAGAGATCTATATGATCAAGTCTCAGCAGGTTCCTCACTTCGGATAGCAGACATCAAAAAAGTCCAAGCCAAGTTACTTAATATCAAGAGAAGTCAAATGGAAGAGTTGAAAATAAAATCGAAGGCAAATTCGGTGTCAGAAGATGAAACTACTTCCCTATATCATTTAGTGAAGCATACGAAAAACGGGAGAAGGACTTTTATTGATGAAATTCGAACAAAACACAGTACGATTCTCAGAACCCAGCAGGATATCATGGATGAGATTTATCGCTATTATTGCGAGCTATATTCTGTACATCAAAGTAGAGATGCTTCCTCGGAAGAATTCCTTGACTTCCTAGCCCCACAGCTGACAGAAGATGACAACGAACATTTTCTTGAGGTTGTCAGTGAAGAAGATGTGTATGAGACTCTGTGCACCTCACCACCAAAAAAATCCTCAGGACTGGATGGTCTGCCAGCAGAGTTTTACATCCGTTACTGGCCAACAGTAGGTGCGAAAATCACATACATTGTAAATGAGGTTATTCAGGGTAAAATGATTCCTGCTGAGTTTAAGGAGAGTAAAATTGTTCTGGTGCCAAAAAATAATGGAAAGAAAGATTTAAATAATTTTCGTCCAATTTCACTGCTAAATTCTGATTATAAATTAATAGCTAGGATAATAAACAAGAGAATTTTATGCCTTACAGATAAAATTATTAGTCAACATCAGAACTGCACACAAGGCAGAAACATTTTTCAAAATCTAGCAGAATTCAGGGATATCATTGCAATAACTTCTGTAACAAACATAAAGTGTGCTTTATTGTTTTTAGATTTTTATAAAGCGTTCAATGTAGTAAATCATGAATATCTTCTACAGACATTGAAGAAAATAGGTTTCAACGATAGAGTCATAAAGTTGATTAAGAACATAGCAGCTGGAATAAATGCTAAAATAGCGGAGAATTGTCAACAATCCAGGCCGATGCAAATACAACGAGGTGTTCCTCAAGGAAGTCCTCTGTCCATGTCGCTCTTCGCCATTTCACTGGAACCTTTCCTCCGACATGTCCATGATAGATTAAAAGGCTTAACATATCAGGAAATAAAACAGTTATAAGAGCCTATGCTGACGATATAGGGGTCATTATAAGGAATAATGACAAGGTAACCATGCTAGCAACTGTGATTGATTCGTACTGTAGAGCATCTGGAGCCAATGCAAATGAAAAAAAAGTAAGATATTAAATCTCAGAGGTTTTGATAATATCAACGTCGAGTGGGCAAAATTAGTCTGACGACATAAAACACTTGGGATCACTCTGACAGCATGCCCTATGAAAATGACGGCTTTAAATTGGAAAGCTGCACCAGATAAAGTGCAAGGAGCCATTGTAGAGAATTTAACTCGATATATGAACCAAGTTCAAAGATCACAGTATATCAACTTATGCATCCTTACTAAGGCTTATTATACTGCCCAGCTGTTTACAATAGCAAGAATGATAGCGAGGAGAATAATGTCCAAAATCACCAATTTTTTGTGGAGAGGTGAAGTGTTCAGAGTACCTGCTAAAGTAGCCACTTTAGATCCTAAAAATGGTGGACTAGGATTAACTGATATAACAGATAAAGCCTCTGCCCGTTTTATCAAAAGGCAAGTTAATTTAATAAGAGACTCATGAGAAAGTGTAACCAGCCAACTTTTCGAGATCATTAAACCTCCGAGCCTGCTTCCTCAGATTGACGTGCAGAATATCAACAGTCGCTTACAGCATGTGAGGATTTTCTATGTTGATTTTAGTTATGTCAGTGTCGAACTCAGGCAGTCCCGACACTTAACATCGAGAGCCATAATGCGGGAATGAAAGAAAAGCGAAGGAAGAAACAAAATAGAACGACAGTTTCCAAACATTGAGTGGACTGAGATTTGGAAAAAACATTAGTTCTAATGTGCTCACGTCTAATATAAAAACGTCATGGTAGAAGACAGTTAACAACATAGTTAGCACCAATGAAAGACTGCATGCAATCGGACTCTGTGAAACAAATTGATGTCAACAATGCCATCTAGTTGACACAGTAATTCATATATATATACTTGCAGTGGTCACATGAATCGTTGGAAGTGGATCCGGGGGGAAATAGCTCTTATTACAAGAACATCCCCTGAGTATATATCGCTGTCATTGATACACAGGCCTGAAGCACGCTATTTCCCAGAAGCAAAAAATAACGCTATGTACTGGTTGCTGGGAAATTTTAACTACGTCCTTAACAAATTAGGATCCAATAGCATCATAGAGCTTAAGGTACACATGCTGTGTGAGTTCCACAAAATTAGAAGCTATTCGAATCACAAGAAATAGTTCGGTAATATGTTAAAAATTGTTTTTGAAAGAATGGGCATTGGTTAATATAAAAAGGAAGACTGTGTTGACAGTGATGTATTGTAGTTACCTTAAGGATACTATTTAAGATTTTACAGTATATTTATGATGTGTGCTTTTTCTACTTCAGAGAGTAGTTTGATATTTATAAGCTAATGCACAGAACTTATGTGACATTGAGATTGTGTGTCTAATAGTGTCAAAACACAAACCATTAAAGGTGCATTATTGGCTTATACTAGAAATTTGGAAATAGACAGTTTTTATAGAAATGTCCTTATCGATTGGTTAAAACCATAAGATTCTATCTGATAAATGTAATATTCAATGGCTGGCACATTGCCCTGTTCATTTTTGCACTGTGATGCGTAAGTCAGTTTCGCAGTGAAAGACTGATTATATAGATCTGATCACTTCAGATACTTAAGATTCAATTAATGTCCAGAAAGTGTAGTTGGAAGGCTAGTCAACTTTATTATATATCTCCTTTCCGCCATTCTCAAGTATTTCAGAAATAGTCTAATATGATTATTAAATTGTTTTATATTTAAAATTATCCCACCAACTTGCTGATATCCATCATAAAGAAATTATACTTATGTGAAGATTGCAGCTCATGTAATTCAAAGTGCAGATTTTACTTCTTCAGGTTGATGTTTGAATGTCTTAAATTTTTTTTTTCTTGATGTTTAACTTAATTCTTTCTGGTAATTAGTCAGTAGCACAATCTTCTGCTGTCTTTCCTTAACGTCAGCGTAATTGAAATGATCAAACCGTTTTGTTTAAATAACTTCATAGATGTATAGCTTAGTATGTATTTGGAATGTGTAACATTGTTTTTTTTTTAATAAATGTTTTTATAAAAAAAAGTTGTCAGCACGATGGAATGTCAATCCAAAGGGCCCGGGTTCGATTCCCGGTTGGGTTGGAGATTTTCTCCGCTCACGGACTGGGTGTTGTGTTGTCCCAATCATCATCCTTTCATCCCCATCGACGCGCAAGTCTCCGAAGTGGCGTCAAATCGAAAGACTTGCACCAGGCGAACGGTCTACCCGACGGGAGGCCGTCGTCACACACCATTTCATTTCATTTCAATGTTGTCCTCTTTTTTTTCAGGCTCAGAATACTCAAAATTATAAATTTATATAAAATAATTTTCCAAAATTTGCTGCTGGAGGGGGGGGGGGGGGATGGGGAAATTTGTAAACACAACACCAGAGCTAAGGCTGATTTGGATATACCAAGGCACCAATTAGCAAGAACTGGAAATTCTCACTAAGTGAACCCACACAAAATTTTCAACAAATTACCAATTTCTGTTAGATCTATGGATCTAAATTTTCTTAAAAATTATGGGGTACAGCTGGCTATCAGATCACTCATTTTACCATATTAAAGACTTCTTTGAGATGCCTGAGGAGGATATTAGCATTTAACAAATTCTCCTACAGTTTGTTGTATTATTATGTGCTATGGTTGTTTGTATAGTTATGTGATGTTTTGTATAATTACGTCATGTATATGTACTGTACCCCTTTATTATGCAAAGGCTTTATACCATACTATTTTATAGCATAACTTATTGATGCAAATTCTTAAATATTATCCTGTAGTGTGTTTTATTACTGCTGTGCTTAATATGTATAGGCTACTATAGTTAACTGGCATTATTTTATTATCTTCTTCTATGCGTTACTAAAGCCTGTATTGTACTAAAACGCCGAAGCCAATTTCATGGTAAAATGATCAATGGTGAATAAAAATTCTTGATTCTGTCCAAAGTATACAGCTTGGCAGTCTGTGTGTTTTAGAAACTTAAATTGTCTGACCGTCTTCACAAGAAACTCTTCCATGATCGTTCTGTTGTGTGATTATTTAAATTGATTGTTGCGTTGTCCCTATTCCTTGATCCGCGACAGTTCGGATCAGACCGATAACTCTTAAATCACTGTTTCCTCTCACAAGCAATGTGAAAATACTAGCACTGTACAATGAATAGAATAGAATATTTATTCTGTGAAAAATATTCACATTATTGGAAACAGAAAGGAGCACTGTTAAGTTGCGGGTTCCTATGTTCTGACGACGATTCCCTGCAAGTCTGTAGAAATGATTGTTTTGACAGGAATCTTGTTTACATAGTCGCGACAGAACATGTTTTCTTCGTCTCAAATGCTTTGGTTGGAGGTCGTAGTAAGGTCAGTCAAGCAAAAAGTGTGGAAGGTGGGGTACTGTGGTCTATCGGCTGGCAGCAGCAGAATGTCATCCAGATTTTCTGGCGTAAAGCTTGGACCTCCCATTGAAGTTTTTCAATTAAATAAAGCATATTTAGATGATTCTCATCCTAATAAAGCTAATTTAACTATAGGAGGTAAGTGTCGTTGTGTATTTCCGTGTGGCATGAAAAACGTCAGATACACCAGTTTGTGCGTGTCTATCTTTCTAGACGAACGTGTGTGACAGAAATATTTTTCAGCAGTGAGGCGTAATAAACTTGTGAGCCAGTTATAGAAATGATTGAGATTGTAACCTGCACTTTTGTTAAATATGAAAAAATTAATTCGTTGAAGTTTCGAAGGTAGCAGTAATGAATTTGTGTTAGTTGCTATTACTAGTTTGATACGGGCTTTTCCTACTGAGAACAACCGTATGCACAACAAGAGTTTACTGTTGCAGTTGTTATAATTGTGCCTACTCGAGGCAAGGGTGCCTGTATCGTCAGGGAATACCGTGCAAATAAACCGACGGAAAACTACGTTTCTTCACCACTACAGCATAGGGGAAAGATTTCCAATGACATAATGCTTGTTAAAGTACATATCACAGAGATAACACTTCTAAAATTTCCAGAGTTCATCATAATATGTCTTCGACTACCCAGAGTTGAAAAAGTGCTATTTTGTGATGCATTATCATCATATATTATACATGAGTGGTTATAATTCTAGTTTACTCTGTAAGACTAGTTTCTGTTTCTGGTGTCTCTTAATGTGATGAATAAAACTTGCCACTTACAGGGTGAACTTCTGCCCACTGTCAACACATGTACTCAGCCTTACTATAGAATTCTTCTTAGATTAGAAATTTTTTTTAGGGGGGGGGGGGGGTCTCAGTTTTGAGATTTTGTAATTCTCTTGATAGAGGGTGTGTTAACTTGATACCAGAGTATTTACATGTTTGTGTGAAATGCACTGCAGTTGTTTGCCGTTTCTTGGGTTAATGGGGAGGAACAGTACCCTGTTCTCTAGTTTCGTGGGGTTTCATTATGCAGTCACAATGGTCTTCTCTATATGCAGTGGTGGAAGTGTCTAAATATTAAGGTCTTGATACAATTTCTTCAAAGTTATTCTTGCTTCTTTTTCAGTATAATTTGAATGGCTTTCTTCTGTAATATGAATATTTTGGGTTTCTAACAGAGGATGGCAGGTCATTTCATTTCCTTTATTTATTCATGCAGTAATCATTTTACAATGTTATTGGGTTTGTCCTGATAATAAAATGAAATAAGTGGCTCAATTGTACATACAGATAAAATAGAGATGTCAGTGTTATGGGAATAGTCAGGTGGTCAGCCATGACCTTGATGAAGGCCCCATCCCAGCAGTGGCCTGAAATAAAAGGAAAACCACGGAAAAACTGAATCAGGGTAGCCAAACAGTTAAAAACCTCCATCCTCCTTAACAGCTGCACTCCCTCATTCAGTTGGTCCCATATGTATGATGATCTTGTATGAAAACAGTTCTACACTGTTCCTTTGCATCTCTCTACACTGACTTCCCACACCACGACACCTTCTGGTGACTCAAGGACCATGAACATGCTGCTATGCCACTTGGGTTGCCTTTGTCTATCCGGAAAACTGACTCTGGGCTCAAAACGTGCTGCCGCATGTTATGCGCATATCCATATGCTCTCTCCAGTCTACCTGGATGTACAGAACTATTAATGAAATACTTAGTAATGTTTTCCCTGAAATGTACAACAGATTGGAACATTAAGGATGCAGATTTTTTAACAGTTTTTCACGTTGGGCCTGACCACTGCTTGCAGTTTTATTCTTATGGCCCTTTCCTCCTTTTAAAAGTTATGTCTTTGTTTTGTGCCTTCAATCCCCATAAAAGATTCCCATAGCTAAGAAATAAGTGCAGGTAGGAACAGTACAGCATCATTATAAATGATTGAAATTATTTCGCAGATTTGCTGTAGCTATATTAGCCCTTTGACATATTGTCACAGGGGTTTGCATGCACACACGTAGAAAAACCCAATAAAGTTTTTGGACATATTGTAAATGCTCCACATGTGCCCCCCCCCCCCCCCCCCCCCCCCCCCCCCTCCTGCATCACCCTTACCATGTCTGCATGTCCCCATTCAGCACGGCATGCCTCTTTCAATCTTTTCAAAAGCACTGTTGACGTGAGTGCGCAGTTCTGGTAGGTAAACATTGAATCTTTTACGTAATCCCACACAAAAAAAGACATTGGATTATATCAGGAGCATTTAAAGCACAACATAAACTTTCTTGGTGCCCTTGCTGCCATCTTGCCTAACTGTTCACTGCTAAGCTCTTGTGGCAGAAACCTGAAGTGTGGCTACAACATTACAAAACTTTCAGAGTTGTTCTATATGATTGGTGAGTTTTATGACAATGTCAATGTAGCTGCAGTGAATTTATGAAGTCACTGCAATCATTTATAATAACATTGTATCTCACAACAAGGCATTGGCTGTTACAAACTGATGCCAGAACCTTAAGACCAAAATGTACTGGTGAGATGTTTTACCAGTGACTATGATGTTGCTGTCATCAGCAAAGACAACTTCTTTCTATGTCTTCTACTGTCTGGGAAGTATAAGAAAGGCATTGCCACATAAGTGGTATTACCGGTCATCAGACCTAACCATGCTGGATGCCTCTGTGAGTGTGTGTTATGTGATTAAAGCTTGATCCCATATTAGAGTGCTGATAGTTTTAACCTGTCCTTTTTAGCCTGGTATGTAGGGTATAGGCCACTGCACAATGAAAAACCACGAGGTCTTTGAACTGTTCATCCTCGCTAGTTGCGATTCTAATGATGACAGCACTCTGCCTGTGAAAGGTTTCTTGGCTGTAATGCTCTTTGAGAGTTTATCTTTGTTGGAAGATAATAAAAGTTTCATCTTGGGTTGTAGCTCACTCTTATGTGAAACTAAAAATTGTCTTAACTGTACTGTGTTGCAGGAACTGAGTGTACTGTGTGTGGTACTAGAGGAGCATTGTTCCAAGGAACCTTACATTTTGTATTACATCCCCAAGCTGCAATATTGCAGTCTGTCTGAAAGGATGAAAAAAGTGGGGCATATAATTAATCAGCAGTCTATCCATCCTGATATTTGGTATAAAGACTGCTTCTGTGTTCACGGGAATTTTTGTTTAGGGTGTTTTCCTGTTGGAATGGGAAGAAAAAAATTTGATTAGACATCTTATCACTGGTGGAATCATGAGAGACAGGGTGTAAGCTTATATGGAGGAGAAACGAGGGTAAACAGTTAGGCATAGCATCACTGAAGAAATCATCTTATCATTAGCATCAGGTAATTTGCCTAAAATGAGTTTGCAAGGGAGACATTTGAACTGTGAGCCTTCTCACATTATTTTGAGTAAATATGACTTTCTAACTCGATATGCATATGTTATTCCTGTAAAAGTTTGTTCTTAGTAATGGCCTAAATTGGTAATATTCAGATGTGCTCAGTTTTCTCGGGAAGTGTACTGGTAATAACTGATTGAATAACATGGCTGAGGGCAACATGTAAATCACTGCAGCCTTTGTAAAATGGTGATGATAATCATCAGTGTTACATGTTGCCACAAAATGGAAGGTTTGAACTCGAAAGCGTACTTCTTGGAAAAGGTAAACAGTGAATACAGCGTCCAAAGCTGTCAATGTTACCAGCTTATTGGAGATAGGAGCCTCAAAAAATGAGCAGTGCGTGGTATCACAAAATGAAAACATTGTCAGAATAAAGATCGGCAAATTGCTAGGAGATCCACAGGAATAGATTTTGGGTGGCAAAACAAAATAACTTACATTTAGCACATTGTAAAAAAAGTTACACATACATCCACTGACAATCAAATGAAAAATGAGAATAAATAAAAATGAATAAAATCAATTAAAAAAAACATGAGGTAGTTTTTGTATTGTAATGTAGTGTCAAGGAAGCAGACCAATCACAGTGTACCTAGTCATCGCTTGGGACCCGGAGTACCTGATATGTGGTAAAGGCAGAGGGGAAACATAAAAAACGGGCATAAAATATGATGAATATATGCAGGTAACTGGAAAAGGGAGGCAGATTTCTAAATTGTAAGAGTGGCCAACAGATGGACAACATACATTCCAAAAGTTTGCTAAGAAGTCCCTGTCGTTCTCCTCTAGCTTTGAGTAATCAGTAGAAAATCTGATCAATGATCTATATTTTGGTGCGCACATTGCTTTCTTGTGATTGTTAGGTTTCCAATATTGTTGCAAAAATTGTGACTAACTCGCATAAGGGGTGAATGGTGTTCCTAAGAAATCCATAGACATAACTGGAAATCATGCATAGTGATTAGGGTGTGACAGTCATTCAGACCTTCAGATTCACATGGGCTTCCTAAACTTACGTAAATTAATTGAAGATGAGTTAAAATACCCTGTTTTTGTTGATGTTGTCTTGGGGGTGGTTGTTGTTGTTGTTGTTGTTGTTTCAATATTGAGCTGTGTACAGTCATTGTTTGAAGAAGATTATTCTTTTGATGTTTGCTTTATTTGCCATTGTCAAAGAATACAGCTCCGTGCATAAGAGGGTGTAGTACATAACACTCCTTCAGAAACATCCGAGAAAAATTAATAAAACTAATGTAGCACAGAATACTCAAGCTCAGTTCACATTGTACCATAAACACTTTCCAAGGCTTATCCAGGTTGGTTATTTGTTTTGATGCAAGGAACAATTTGTCGTGACTGACATGTTGAGTAATTCATTTGGTTTCTTAACTCATACTTGAGCACTAAAAATATATGTACATCAATGTAAACATTAGTGAACCTGAATGTATGCTATTTTTATACAGAAAAGTTTTTGTTTCATGGTGGCAATTTGTTTACTCTTTCTAAATCTAGTAATGTTCCCATTTATATTATGATAATGCACCACTGAATGTCAAATAAGTATCACAAAAACCTTTTAAAAAGTATGTGTTATTACTAGTGTATTTATGGATTATATTTTCTCCACTGAAGATTATTTGCTTTTATCAGCATACCGCACAAATGAAGGGAAGCCATGGGTGCTGCCAGTTGTCAGAAAAACAGAGAAACATATGGCAGAGGACAACACAAGCAACCATGAGTACTTGCCAGTGCTGGGAATGGAATCTTTCACATCTGCGGCAACAAAGATGTTACTTGGGCATGACTCGAGTGCTGTAGTTCAAGGACGGGTAAGTAAAGCTCGTACCAGATGTTGTTCCTGATGATAACTTTCAAATTTTTAACTTATTCAGAGTCCTGTATCTTAGTGTTGTGTGCTCTCAGGCTTTTGGCGTCCAGACATTGAGTGGTACAGGCGCATTGAGAGTCGGTGCTGAGTTCCTAAACAGGCACCTACACTACACCACATTCTATTACTCAAAACCAACATGGGGTAATGTAAATTTAGAAAAATTCTATGCATTATAGAGAGACTTAGTACTACATTTGAAATATAAATTGTGCTCTTACTGACTGAATCCTGCTGTGGTTTTCCATTTAAAAGAACATTGACTGAAATTAATATAATGTAACTTTCTCTCTGATGTGAAGAAATGTTGTTGGTCCTCAATAGAAATAACTCATAATGGTAACTCATGGTCACAACAGCCAGCCACAACAATACAGTGTTCTCCCCTCCTGAATTATCTATATTATCCAAGGGTTTCACTTTCACCTCTGGATCTGCATTTAATCATGCTGCTTTGGTAAAGGACCTACTTTCCTTCACGTGTAATGTCAACTGGAAATATCACTTTGCAACCCCAAAACCTTTCAAACAGGAAACCAGATATTGATGTCTGCCTTGAACATTTCCAGTCACGATCCCAACTTGATCCACCATCACTATTACTACTTCAGGATCACCCCTTGCGAGCCTTATGAGAATTCATAACATCCAGCATTGCTTCACAACCCTTTCTCAGGTCCTTACAAGAGAACCCTAACCAGTCCTCATAAGAACTCCAGTCTTTTTGTTCCATAAAAAACTTATGACTCCATCATTATCTTCCAGTGGACGAGGGATCTATCATTTTGGTACTTGACCAAAGGGAGTAAGTGAGGGTCTATGCCAGCTTTCTGCATACAGCATCTGCCATCAAGATACCACCCCTGTGATACAAACTGATCCACAGATCCTCCTTAAAATCTCATTCCCCTCATACGGACTAACACCTCAGTCCATAGAACATCTTATTCCCCTCCCCCCCTTTTTTCCTTCTTTTTACCTTCTTCCAAAGACCGACAAATCCAGTTGCCTTGGGTGTCCCATCCCATAGTTGCTGGCTTCAAAGCACCTACTGAATGTATATCTGCCTTAGTTTGTAACATCTGCAGTCGATAGTACAGAGCCTCTCAGGGGCTCATCATTCATTTTCTGAGTATGGTTTGGTGATCCAGGGGTTGCTGAGTTGGGGATTGGTAAGTGCCATCAGTCTTCTATCACCATAAGCTCGGGGCACGCTTCATTGACCAATGTGTGGCACAGTGGTGGAGTATTGTGTCGGAGGGAACGGGGATCTTGGCTTGCCGCCCAGACCGCGGGAACGGTAAGAACCTCAACTTAAAAACCCTCATTCACAAGGAGTGCCACATGTTGATGAGATGTGTGGCTGTAGAGGTGTAATAGTTGTCAGAAGGCAACCTCTGGGGAACCTGCTGCATCTCAGTTGTACGAGGTTTACCTAGGCAAGCAGGGCTATGTCTAGGAAGACTTCTGTTTCCCTAGCTGCTCGAGGGCCAGTGTGGATCCTTCAAAATCTTCTCTTCCTCCTCTCAGTGGAAAGGATGGTTGCTGGTATGTTACAAAACACAAACAAGAGGGCTTGTGCAGGCAGGCCTTTAGACCTGCTGATTACACAGACGTTTCCAGTATCGAGTAACAGAACACATGCTGGTGGCCAAAATGTGTTTCTTATAATTAAATGGAAAGAGGGAACTCTGAGAAAGTTTCACCTTTCTATATACAAAGAGGTTTAGAGGAAATCACTGGAAGTTTAAAATCTATTAAGTGCTTGTGAAACAGGATCCTGTTGCTAGAAACATCAGATTCCCAACAAGTGAAGAACATCCAGAAAACTCAGTGGCTCAGGGAGTATGCAATAGAAAGTGAACTGCACAACACCTTGAACTATAGCAAAGATATTGACTTGCTGGGATCTGTTTGACATTCCTGAAAAGAACTGAAAGCTGAGTGGTTTCAGGAAGGTGTCATGATGCACAGAACCTAATGAAATGGGTGGATGGCGACCTTGTGAAATTGGACTCTCTTGTACTAACTTTCACCAGCATGAAACTTTCAGAGCACATTAAGTCCTGTTGCCTCTGCCTCAGCATGTGGCCTTATTTTCCTAACCCAATGCGTGAGTTTTCAGTTTTCTGCAGTGTGTGTGTTCATGGCTCTCGATCTTCCACCATAATTGAGTCCATCAACATGAGGTGGCAAATATGAGGTAGCCAAGGAGGTGGAAACGTGGTTTCTACGATGCCAAGAGTGCTTGGTAGCTACAACAGGGAAACAGTTAATTAGCAGGAGTACAAAATAAGAAAGTATTTATTACTTTGCTATAGTCCATGATCAGTAGGTTGACAATTATAGAAGATGCGACTAGACTAAGTGTCTGTAGAATGACATAATTTACAAGTCACAAATCTTGCAGTGACGAATTAATCTCTCGTAATCTTGAATGTCGAATCCGGTGAATTTGAAGACTAACTTGGAACGGAGCTACAAAGACTTGATGGCAGCAGTGACTGAGCTGCAGACGATAACATCGGCGCTGGCTGACCACTGAGCGCGGCTATGAACTGTAGACTGGCACAACTGCACTACTCTCCTGCTGCACATGAAGTGGCCTAGTGGCGCCTCACAGTGAGCGTAAGTACTGCAACTGGCTGTGTACTCTTTGGCTAACACAGCTGTTCTTCCGTTCCATTTATCGAGAGAATCACATCCGGTGGATTGATCTCTCAGGCGGCGGTATGGTCGTATGACTTTTTTGACGACATCACGTGTGTGTGTGTGTGTGTGTGTGTGTGTGTGTGTGTGTGTGTGTGTGTTTCTCTCCTCATATTTTTTAATTTACCTGACTTGAATATGAGGGACATGATCCTATAATTGAGAGGCTCAGTGAAGTTTCTGGGTCTCATTTCTGACTCCAAATTGTCATGGTTGACCTGAAAGCCAGAACTCTTTGGTGCATCAGGTGTGTAAGTTCCTTGCAGCTATGACTTCACCTGGATATTGTACTGTTGCTCTTTCACCTCTGGAACACCTTTCGCAAACCGTCCACGAGCCACAATGCCATTTGGGATCCATGTGCAGCCTGTGCTGCATTCATTTGGTGTGGACCATGTACAACCCCAGATGCTTGGTTTTAGCTGTCTGTCGTCCCGGTGACTACAGAGGCCTAGCATAATTTTAGATTTTGTGCAGAATAGGAAAGACTGCACTTCTGCTTCCGTTTTTCATGCGACATTCTCTGTCATTTTGTATGAGCCACTAATATGTAGCTGTCTTTATGGATGGGTCTAGTGAGGGGACATCAATTGGTTGCTCTGTTACCCAGAATTGTGTCCTTAAGGTCTGACTGCCTCAAGACAATACTGTCTTAGACGCAGAATTACACTATATGATCAAAAGTATCCGGGCTCCCCAAAAACATGTTTCTTGTATTCGGTGCATTGTGCTGCCACCTTTCAGTAGTCATTAGAAATCGTGAGAGAGCAGAGTGGGGCACTCTGCAGAACTCGTGGACTTTGAATGTGGTTCTGTGATTGGGTGTCACTTGGGTCATACATCTGTAAGCGAGATTTCCATACTCCTAAATATCCCCAGATCCACTGTTTCTGTTGTGATAGTGAAGTGGAAACGTGAAGTGATACGTACAGCACAAAAGCGTACAGGCCAACATCATCATCTGTTGACTGACAGAGATTGCTGACAGTTGAATAGGGTCATAATGTGTAATAGGCAGACATCTATCCAGACCATCACACAGGAATTCCAAACCGCATCAGGATCCACTGCAAGTACTGTGACAGTTAGGTGGGAGGTGAGAAAACTTGGATCACATGGTTGAGTGGCTGCTCATAAGCCACACATAATGCTGGTAAATTCCAAACGACGCTTCACTTGGTGTAAGGAACGTAAACATTGGACGATTGAATAGTAGAAAAACATTGTGTGGAGTGATGAATCACGGTACACAAAGTGGCGATCCAGTGGCAGGGTGTGCGTATGGCGAATGTCATCTGCCAGCGTGTGTAGTGCCAGCAGCAAAATTTGGAGGCAGTGGTGTTATAGTGTGATCGTGTTTTTTATGGAGGGCTTGCACCCCCTTGTTTTGCATAGCATTATCACAGCACAGACCTACATTGATGTTTTAAGCACCTTCTTGCTTCCCACTGTTGAAGAGCAGTTCGTGGATGGTGATTGCATCTTTCAACATGATTCAGTACCTGTTCATAATGCACGGTCTGTGGCGGAGTGGTTACACGACAATAACATACCTGTAATGGACTGGCCTGCATAGAGTCTTGACCTGAATCCTATAGAACATCTTTGGAATGTTTTGGAATGGCAACTTTGTGCCAGGCCTCACCGACCGACATCGATACCTCTGCTCAGTGCAGCACTCCATGAAGAAATAGCTGCCATTCCCCAAATAACTTTCCAGCACCTGATTGAACTTATGCGTGCGAGAATGGAAGCTGTCATCAAGGCTAAGCCCCCCAGGAGGCTTGCCACTTTTTGGCCGGTTTGTGCATGTTTACCATGGGGCGCCAGCCTTTGCAGCATTTTTTCCCTTCTGTGCTGCATGTCTATCCTCTTGCTATTCTTTTTCCCCTCCCTTGGGGTTGCCTGAGCTGTAACTTTCCCAAATTGCCAATTGTTCCACCTGTCAGGTTGTTCGGGAGGCGTGAACTGACGTGTGAACAATCACCTAAGGTGTGTGCACCCCTGTGTGAAGGGGTCCCACAGTTGGAAGGAGTGCGCCATTGGAGATGCTGGCAATCGTGAGGGATTTCCTCACGATGAGTCAATCCACTTCACCCTCAGTATCTACAAAACATAAACGTAATGAGGCTAATGATTCAAACATCCTTCCTGCTGCACCACAATTCCTCGTGGTCTCACATACTGCAGACGGTCAGTCCTTTGCCACGGTAAATGCGTTTATTATTCAGAAAGGTGTAGATGCAGTTGTGGGCACTGAAGTCCTGCTCTCGTTTACAGAATGGCATTTTACTTTCGCAGACCACTTCTGATTCTCAAGCACAACAACTGCTTGCTGCCTTGATTCTCCGTGGTTACCCTGTTCGTGTTGGGGCGCATATAACTTTGAATTCTTCCCGTGGTGTAATTTACACCATGCTGCTCAATAGTCTAACCGAGGCCGAAATTCAATCATATCTCTCTGAACAGGGCGTCACTGCTGTCCATCGTCTAATGAAAAAGCTCAAAGCAGGCTATGAAATTATCACCGTCCACCTGAACATTCCAAACCCGATGCGCTGCTACCGGTGTCATCGTCTTGTGGACACCCAGGTATCCTCTGTACTCTTTACACGTGGGGCTTCTGTGAGCACCTGCCCTGTTTTCTTCGGGCATTTTTACAAGACCGAGTTTTCAAGGTGCGCGTGGGTTCTGCCTTGTCGTTCATCCAGGAAAATATTGTGCCTCAGAGTTCTGTCCGGAGCATTGTCCTCTTCGCTATTGCCTTTAACCCTATAATGGCCTGTCTCCCATCTGGCATCCCCGGCTGCCTTTTTGTAGATGATTTTGCTATCAATTGCAGTTCTCCATGGACATATCACACTGAATGGCATCTTCAGTGCTGTCGTGATCGTCTTCTCTCCTGGAGCATCAACAATGGCTTTCGCTTTTCCTCTGACAAAACCGTCTGTGTGAATTTCTGGTGGCGCAAATGGTTTCTCCCACCATCTTTACATTTTGGGCCTGTTACCCTTCCTTTCATTGAAACCACGAAATTTCTGGGGCTCATGCTCGATAGGAAACACTCCTGGTCCTTGCATGTATCTTACCTGTCAGCCTGCTGTACACAGTTCTCCAATGTCCTGTGTGTTTGATGGTACTTCCTTGGGTGCTGCTTGAAATACCCTCCTCCATTTGTACCGATCCCTTGTCCGTTCGAAACTTGACTATGGGTGCTTTGTTTATGCGTCCGCACACCCATCCCTCTTACGCCGCCTCAGCACTATCCACCATTGTGGCATCCGTTTGGCCACGGGTGCCTTTTACACTAGCCTGGTAGAGTGTCTGTATGCTGAAGCTGCTGAGTTACCATTGTCCTACTGCCCTGACTTTCTACTCAGCAGCTGTTTGCCTGCCTTGCGTGGCCACTCCTCGTATGCCGCCTTCTTTGATGATTCCTTTGATCATCAGTATGGGTCTCGTCCCTCTTCTCTGGTACCTCCTGGAGTCCACTTTTGGCACTTGCTAAGGTGGCTTAACTTCACACTACCTGCAACTTCCCAGTGGGTGTGAACCCTTCACCATGTTGGCTTCGTGAAGCAGCCCATTTTAACCTTGGCCTTAGTTTGCTTCCTAAGGACGCTACTCTAGCCTTGGTATATCGCCTTCAGTTTCACAACCTTTGCATGGAACTTCGCAATAGTACCTTTGTATACCCTGGTGGCTCTCGAACTGACTTTGGGGTTGGGTGTGCCTTCGTTATTGGCACCCCTGTCTTTTGATGTCGGCTTCCGGCACACTCCTCCGTATTTACAACTGAGCTCTTTGCCCTGTATCAGGTTACGGAGTGCATCTGGTGACACAGGCTTTTCAATGGTGTCCTCTGCTCAGACTCACTCAGTGCCCTTCAAAGTCTACACATGCTGTACACTGCTCATCCATTAGTGCAGCAGGTGCAGGAAGACTGTCACTTGCTCACTCTTGGTGGAGCTAGTGTGATGTTTCTGTGGGTTTCTGGGCATGTCGGTCTGCCAGGAAACAAGGCTGCTGACACTGCTGCCAAGGCTGCAGTCCTCGTACCTCTGATTATTTCTGCATTGCTGCCTGTCAGGAGGTGGTGTCCCCTTGGCATCGCCAATGGTCCTACCTTCACGGGAATAAGCTTTGGCTTATAAGGCCTCTCCCAGTGCCTTGGACGACCTCCTTGTTGCGTATTGGGCATTGGCTTTTTAGCCATTGTCATTTGCTAAGTGGTGCCACCCCACCACTTTGTACACATTGTGCTCAAATTTTGTCTGGCACCTCCTCATGAAATGCCCTTCTTCCTACCATTTATGTTCCAGCTTGGGTTTGCTGTCTGATTTATCAGCTGTTTTAGCGAATGACGTGCAGACTGTCGACTGCATTTTACTTTTTATCCGACGAAGCAACATGGCGAAGGCCATTTAATTTTTAGTTTTGGCCCTCTGTTTCTGTATGGTGTCTCTTTCAGTTCTTTTTCCACATGCCTATTTTTAGCTATCTTCTCTTCTGTCAAATGGGACTGACGTATAGTAGTTGAACTCCTTTCAGTGTTTGTGTTCTATAGTTTTAACTTGGGCATGTATGACCCGATTTATTTTTTGCGCCCTAAAGAAAAACAAAACAATCAAGGCTAAAGGTGGGCCAACACCATATTGAATTCCAACATTACCGGTGGAGGGCACCCTGAACTTGTAATTTATTTTCAGCCAGGTGTACGGATACTTTTGATGACACAGTGTATACGCAATCTTGCGGGCATTGGAGCATATTAGACATTCATTCGGTGGTGATTTTCTAGTCTGTTCTTATTCTCAGTGTGTCCTTCACTCTCTCCATCACTTGTACCTAGCAGATGTAGTAGTCCAAAATATCCAGGATGCCCTCTTCCAACTAAAATGACTGGGGAAGGAGTTGTCTTTTTGTTGGGTTCCAAGGCTTACAGGTATTGCAGGGAACAAAATGGTGGATTTAGCAGTCAAGGAGGCATGTCGTGATCCTCAGCTGTTTCAGTATGCCATCCCCCTACATGCTATAGCCTCGCTGTTGAGCTCAAGAGTCTTGCTTCAGGGGGAGGATGACTGGCTGGAAGTGACAGACAATAATCTCCATCTAGTAAACCCCACAACGCAACCGTGGCATACCTCCTTCCAGCTGTGCTGATGGGACTTGGTCCTCCTCACTCATCTTCACATAGGCTACAGCCCTATGATGCATGGTTTCTTGTTCCAGAGAGAGGGCCCTCCAATGTGTGGTGCTTCTGGCGTACAGATAACTGTGTGCCATGCTTTACTGGACTGTGTTTTATTTTGTGACCGACGGGCTGCGGCAGGTTTGCTGACAGATCTGCCCTGTATTGTAGGTAATGTTCGAATGAATGTGGTTAGTTTTTAGTTTACTCACACTGAATATGAGGGGCAATCTGTATTTATTTTCTCAATAGAAGAAAAACTTCTTAGCCCAGATCGCAATATAACACTGTATTTGGGATAGCTGGTTTTGGTAAACTATGTTACCACCATCAGATCTGTAATAACATTACAAAAGGTGCTACAAACTGTTTAACAAATAATGCCAGACTAACCCATAGAGGAATTGGTGACAACATACCCTCATACAGGTTGTTATAAAAATCTTGTGCCAGACACACAATCTTTCCATTAAATCCCCAGATGCACAGCATATGAATGAATGATATGCTGGAACGTCAAAAGTAAAAGCTAAAATTGCCTACTAGGGTGCCACAAGACTGACTGTCAACAGTCAATGCATGATATGAACTGACAAGTACGACAGGCATCGCTGCAGTGCATAGTTTCTGCCATTAAAAGTTAAATACGTAATTTAAAACCAACCATGACCCGAAATATAAAAACCGGCCGGTGTGGCCGAGCGGTTCTAGGCGTTTCAGTCTGGAACCGCGTGACCGCTATGGTCGCAGGCTCAAATGCTGCCTCGGGCATGGATGTGTGTGATGTCCTTAGGTTAGTTAGGTTTAAGTAGTTCTAAGTTCTAGGGGACTGATGACCTCAGATGTTAAGTCCCATAGTGCTCAGAGCCATTTGAGCCAAATATAAAAGTTCTGAAAGAAAACCTTATTAATGATTTTTTCGTGACAAAACATAGTTCAGACATGCTATACATCATATTTACGATAAACACATTCTATCATCACAAAACTGCAAGTACCTTTATGAGAGCGCAGCTAAGAAAGCACCAGCATAAATACTAAAGAAAATTAATTATTTTAAACATTATAAAAGGAAGGTAAACTGAATGATAAAAAAAACTTTTAGGAAATTATTAACATGCAGTGGTGTTCAGTCCAAAGTCTAGAGCTAGCGCAACTAATCTTAATATTATACTATTATAGTGCAACACATCATGTTTACAGAACGGAAAGATTAGGCAATGTGATTGTGTATATTGGCCATAATTACTACCTGGCATGCCAACAGAAAGCGGACAAACATGGTTACAGCCTGTTCTTAGATTGAGACTATGGATGTCTGTAACCAAATAATACTGAATAAAATAGAAAATGTGAGGAATCACAATGCTACGAAAGCTCACTCATTTCATTACACAGATATAAATTATGAACTTTTTTAGCATTTATTTTTGGCGTGCCAGCGCATTACTCTTGTCATATGGTGTGCATATGGGAGTTTAATGGAAAGATTTTGTGTGCATCTGGCACAAGGTTTTTATAATAACCTGTACAAAAGTATGTTGTCATCAATTCTACTATAGGTTAATAGTTTCCTCGATTGTGTGAAATCTGCGCCTGTTGCTCTCGTATCACACTCCTCGCTTGTCACCATGAATGCCACCTCCCATTATACCAAATACCCCTATGTATGTGGTCTGTCTGCTGCTGAACATTTCCTCAATCACTGCCCTCCTCATTCCAATCTTATGACATGCTTCTTGCTCACTTTAATCAGCTTTATACTTCCCAACAATTACTTTACCATTGAGGGGCAGACATGCAAACAGATCAGGGGCACGGCCATGGGAACCAGGATAGCTCCTTCCTACTGTATGCCAACCATTTCATTGACATTAGACTTCAGCACCTGCTTTTATTTAGATACATTGATGACATCTTTTTCATATGGAGTCACGGTGAGGCTAACCTGTTAAAATTTTTGGAAACTCGTAATACTTTCTCCCAATTAAATTTCACATGATCCTATTCTGAATCCCATGCCACTTTCCTTGATACTGACTTCATTCTCACTGAGGGGCAGCTACAGGCTGCTGTTTACATTAAACCTACTACCAAACAACATTCCTTGCATTTCAACAGTTACCGTCCTGTTCATGTCAGAAGTTCCCTCCCATACAGCTGTGGCATTTAAGGCAAACATATTTGTTCAGATGCAGACTTTTTACAGCAACACACCACCAGTCTCACCTCAACCTTCGCTGGACATAATTACTCCACGAACCTAGTTCAGAAGCAGATTTCCCTCGCTGTAACATCTAATCCAGGTATTGTTTATCGCTTCAAAAAACAGCTTAGGAGTACAACTCTCGTCTCTCAGTATTAGTCAGATCTCAAATGTATTAATCAGCTACTTTGACAAGGCTGTGACTTCATAAAACTTTGTCCTAAAGTGAGTCCCAGTCTCTGACATTTGGCCCACCATACCTAGAACAGCTTTTTGCTGCTCCCTCAGTCTCCACAATATCCTGGTCAGATCCTGTGCTGGTTCTGCACCAATTTCTCTACCCTATGATTCCTGTCCCTGTAAACGTCCCTGCTGTAAGGCATGGCCTGTGCACACTTCTACCACCACCTATACCATCCCTGTAACCAGCATAACATACACTGTCAGAGGGAGAACAACCTATGAAATGAAATGACATGTCATGTACCAGCTATTATGGAAATACTGTTCGGCCTTCTAGATTAATATAACTATCATCAGGTTACCAGTTAGGATGAATGGGCATAGATGAAGGGTGTATATTGTCAACACTCACTATCTTGTTACAGAGCATGCTCCACAATGTGACAGTTGTGACCGCAACATGACAGTCGTGACCTGTTTCACCTCACCTGATATCAGAATTTTTCCCTAGGCACTACTTTCACAGAACTGTACAGGTGGAAACTGATATTAAAACATGGTCTTGTCTTTTGCCACCCACCTGGCCTTAATTTACATCAATTACTTTCTTTAATTTCCTTTGT
Source organism: Schistocerca americana (assembly GCF_021461395.2). Classification (NCBI taxonomy): domain Eukaryota; kingdom Metazoa; phylum Arthropoda; class Insecta; order Orthoptera; family Acrididae; genus Schistocerca; species Schistocerca americana. The sequence continues at coordinate 570,653,558 of NC_060121.1, forward strand.
ATTAGCATTTCTTCTCAGTAACTATTTATTTATTCATTCCCTTTTAGTTTTCTTTACCTTTTTTTTCTGACCTGTCTGATACACCACCCCCTCCCTCCCCACCACTATTACCACATGTAATATACTCATTTGGTGCAGTCCCCAATAGCCAATCTTTCTTTCTGATCCTGTCTGGTAAATCTCTCCCCTGATCCAGGGTCATGGGCAACATTGCCAAACTCTCCCCATTTCCTAAAGCTTGCCAGTCCTTTCCCTTCATACCTCTTCCTTCTCCTTCAGCCTTTCTGCTGGAAGAAGGAGCCACTGGCTCTAAAAGCTTGCACATTTCTTTAACCTTTGTATGTGTTTTCTCTTGCCACTGCTTGATGAACCAATTTTTTTTATCGGTCCAATTATATTTTCAGAAATTATTTTTGTTGATCTGTTAGCTATCAAAGAGCTGGATGTGTAATGGAATGTACACAGGTATTTGGCAGATCCTATGTAAAATCACTAACAGGTTTTTAAGGCTTTAATTCAGTCACTCATTGACCTGGCTGGTTTGGCAGTAGAAGATAGCTAAAGGAAGGAAGTGGAAAGTTTTAAATTCCACATGTAAGAAATTGTTCACACAGGAGAATCGTACAAACGTATTGTCATTTGACCATCTTGCTTGGATGACGTGGTCATAAAGATCCCTGGTGTAGAGAAACAACTGAAAGAGTTGAAAACAAATAAGTCGCCAGGTCCAGATGGAATCACAATTCGGTTTTACAAAGAGTACTCTAAATCATTGGCTTTTTACTTAGTTTGTACAATGTGCCAAGTGATGAAAAAAAGTGCAGATGACTTCTATATATAAGAAGGGTAAAAGAACAGACCCACAGAATTACAGACCGAAATCCTTAACATTCGTTTCCTGCAGAATCCTAGAGCATATTTTGAGTTAGAATATAATAAATTTCCTAGAGATCGAAAAGCCTTTGTCCACGAATCAGCACAGCTTTAGAGAGCATCGCTTGTGCGAAACCCAGCATGCTCGTTTCTCAGAAGATGTACTGTGAACTGTGGATATAGGGCAACAGGTTGTTCTATATTTCTAGATTTCTGAACAGGATTTGATACAGTACCCTGCAGACTGTTAACGAAGGTCCGTGCATACAGGCTAGGCTCCCAGATACGACTGGCTCAAAGACCTCCTAAGTAATAGAGCCTGGTATGTTCTCCTCGCTGGTGAGTGTTCATCAGCGACAGGGGTGAAACCAGGAGCGTGCCAGGGAAATGAGATAGGACCATTGCTATTTTCTATATACATAAATGATCTGGCAGACTGGATGGACAGCAATCTGCAGTTGTTCGCTGATGATGCTATGGTGTGCTGAAAGATGTAAAAGATAAATGTCTGTAGGTTGGTACAAGATGACCTAGATAAAATTTATAGCTGGTGTAATGAATGGCAGCTAGCTCTAAATGTAGAAAAATGTAATTTAGCGTGGATGAGTAGGAAAAACACTCTAATGTTCAGATCTAGCATTAGTAGTCTCCTGCTTGACGCAGTCACGTTGTTTAAATACCTGGGCATAACGTTGTGAAGGGATATGAAATGGAGTGAGCATGTGAGGAGTGTGGTAGGGAAGGCAAATGGTTGATTTTGGTTTATTGAGAGAATTTTAAGAAAGTGTGGTTCACCTGTAATGGAGACTGCATGTAGGGTGCTAGTGTGACCTATTCTTCAGTGCTGCTTGAGTGTTTGGGATCCATACCAGAGCAGATTGAAGGAAGATTGAAGCAGTTTAGGGGCAAGCTGCTAGATTTGTTACTGGTAAGCTCAGTCAGCATGTGAATGTTACAGATATGCTTGAGGAGCTGAGGGGGGGAGTCCCTGGATGGAAGAAGACATTCATTTTGAAGCACACTACTGAGAAAGTTTAGAGAATCGGCATTTGAAGCTGACTGCATAACTGTCCTACTGCTGTCAACATACATTTTGCGTAGGGGCCACAAAGATAAGATACAAGAAATTGGGGCTCATGCAGAGGCATAGAGATACTCACTTTTCCCTTGCTGTATCTGCAAATAAAATAGGAAAGGAAACAACTGTTTGTGGTACAGTGTACCCTCTGCCATGTGCCATATGGTGGCTTGTGGAGCAAGAATGTAGATGTAGATATAATCACTCAAACAAATATATACTAAATGAATTAAAAATTACTACAACTTTGTAAGCTATAATACTAAACAGGTGCTGTTAATAATAGTGTGGAAAGGATCACAATCAGAATAGTGTGGAGTATTCCAAATAGAGAACATCTGCTGGTGAGGTATGCTGAACTTCCTTGTTTGGATGACTCTTAAAAATTTTTATGCATGTGCTGCATACATACTTCATTGCTGTGGAAAAAAAGTATTTTGTGCTGACATGAAAGAGCTGGATGAAATTAAGGCACCTGAAAAAAAAGTTTGTTTTGATAACATGCAGCTTCTTCTGAGAATCGCCATTACTATCATGAAGTAGGATCACACTGTTTCATGTATGTAAATCAAACTTGATTTTTCAACTTATTTAAATAAGTGCTTCAGTGCAAAATCTGATAGTGTGAGTAAGCTAAGTGAATTTTGGCTTTCCATTAGTGTCTGTATATGTATTGAAGAGAAGTTTAGTAAAAATGTTTCTCAAACTTGGATGAAAGTTTTGTAACAGTCAGCATGTTAAACTGATATTATGATAGAAGTTCGTAGGCTTCCATGGTCAGTGTCATTTTTAATAAAATAACTTTGGGTTTTGGGCTGCTTCATTGTAAATTACTAAAGCAATTAAATTGGTGTTGTTTCGGTTGACTTTGCGTGGTCCTCTTCAGGGCAATTCACTGCTATATACTGGTGAATATCTTCCTTTATATGCTAATGAAAATAATCAATATTGATGATATAATGTGAATGAATAGGTAAAAAATCTACTCACCAAGTGGTGGGAGGGGATCACACACACAAAAGGATTTAACTTTTACAAGCTTTTGGAGCCAATGGCTCCTTCTTCTGGCAGAAGAGTTAAGGGGAAGGAAGAGGGGTAAAGGGAAAATACTGCAGAGGTTTGAGGAAATGGGTAAAGTTTAGAAAAGTCACAGAGAACCTCAGCTCAGGGAAGACTTACTGGACAGGATGAGAAAGAAAGACTAAAGGGACTTCAGAGGTTTAGTGAAAGGGGTACAGTTTAGAAAAGTCGCCCAGAACCCTGGGTCAGGGAGACTTACCAGACGGGATGAGAAGGAAAGACTAAGTCTTCCCTGGCCAGAGGTTCTGGGTGACTTAAAGCTGTACCCCTTTCCCTAAACCTCTCCAATCCTTTTCCTTTACATCTCTTCCTTCCCCTTCAACTCTTCTGCCTGAAGGAACCACTGGATCCAAAAACTTGTAAAAGTTAAATCCTTTTGTATGTGTGTTCTCCTGCCACCGCTTGGTGAGTAGATTTTTTATCTATTCCTTTATATAGTGTCATTTTCAGTTATCTGGTGGCTACTGACATCACATATCTGAGGTGTCATTGGACAGTTTGAAGAGACAGTTATTGAGGGGCTGACAGTACTGTGCCATCCAACAGATACAAATACCACCAGACATCTGTGACCGAGTGCAATTGTGCTTGTCATCGACATATTTTACTTAGCGGGGCAAATTATATGAGCAAACAAATTGAGTGACTAACCCCCCCCCCCCCCCCCCTCTCACCTGCAACAGCTGATATATTCATGGAAGCCAAACAGTGCTAATTTACATGCCATTGCATTCACACTGCATGCTAAAGTATGTGGGAAACACGTTTGTCACCTGGCAGAAAGAGAAAGTAGCAGGACTACGCATATTTTTTGAGCACCTCAAAGGCTTACATAAGAATGTACAGTTCTCACTAAAAATGGAAAACAGAGTATTTCCTTTTCTGGATGTGGAGGTCTAAAGAACATCTAGTGGCAAACAAGGCCATAAAGTCTACAGGAAGACAACGCACACCAACAGGTACCTACATGCGGATTTGGACCGTCATCCAGCACAAGAAAGGTTTTTCAACAGAAAATGCCATATATGCTTTCACCAGTCAAATTTTGAATGATCTGAATAACCGAACACCACCCATTGGGATTTTTTGTGATCTCTCAAAGGCTTTTGATTGTGTAAATCATGAAATTCTGCTAGACAAGCTCAAGTATTGTGGCATGAGTGGGACAGTGCACAAATGGTTTAATTCGTACCTAACTGGAAGAGTGCAGAAAGTTGAAATAAGTAGTTCTCATAACACGCAAAGATAAGCACATTCCTCAAACTGGGGGACTATCAAGAATGGGGTTCCACAAGGGTCAGTCTTGGGTCCTTTGTTGTTCTTATTATATATTAATGACTTGCCATTCTATATTCATGAAGAGGCAAAGTTAGTTCTCTTCGCTGATGATACAAGTATAGTAATCACACCTGAGAAACAAGAATTAACTGATGAAATTGCCAATACTGTCTTTCAGAAAATTACTAAGTGGTTCCTTGTAAACGGACTCTCTCTGAATTTTGATAAGACACAGTACATACAGTTCCGTACAGTGAATGGTATGACGCCATTAATAAATATAGACCTTAATCAGAAGCATATAGCTAAGGTAGAATATTCCAAATTTTTAGGTATGTCCATTGATGAGAGATTAAATTGGAAGAAACACATTGATGATCTGCTGAAACGTTTGAGTTCAGCTACTTATGCAATAAGGGTCATTGCAAATTTTGGTGATAAACATCTTAGTAAATTAGCTTACTACGCCTATTTTCACTCATTGCTTTCATATGGCATAATATTTTGGGGTAATTCATCACTGAGGAATAAAGTATTTATTGCACAAAAGCGTGTAATCAGAATAATAGCTGGAGTCCACCCAAGATCTTCCTGCAGACATTTATTTAAGGATCTAGGGATATTCACAGTAGCTTCTCAGTATATATACTCTCTTATGAAATTTGTTATTAACAACCAACCCCAATTCAAAAGTAATAGCAGTGTGCATAACTACAATACTAGGAGAAAGGACGATCTTCACTATTCAAGATTAAATCTAACTTTGGCACAGAAAGGGGTGAATTATACTGGCACTAAAGTCTTTGGTCACTTACCAAATAGTATCAAAAGTCTGACAGATAACCAACAAGTATTTAAGAAGAAATTAAAAGAATTTCTGAATGACAACTCCTTCTACTCCATAGAGGAATTTTTAGATATAAATTAAGAAAAAAAAGAAAAAAAAAAACAAAAATATTAAAAAAATAAAAAAAATAAAATAAAAAAATAAAAATAAAAAAATAAAGAAAAACAAAAAAACACAAAAAAATAAAGTTGTTATATTAACTTAAGTATGTTGTTAAATTAACCTAATTATGTCATGCATTGGAAAATTCGACTCGTTCCACATCATTACGAAATATCGTATTCATGATCCATGGAACTAGTATTAATTTAATCTAATCTAATCTAATCTAACCTAGTGCTGTGCTATGTATGCTGACAGCCAAAGCTTATTGAACTAGTGATGCCATCCACATAAAGCAGACACTGAATGAGCTCAAGACAACATTCTATGCAAATGGATACAATTGAGACATACAACAAGCTGTGAGGTGCAGCTAAGACAAAGCAAAGATACTCTTCATGTTGCTCACATTCCTTACACAAGTGGTGTCAGTGATCATGTAGGCAAGTTTCTGCATTGCACAGGTATCAGATTTACATTCAAGAGTGCTTGCAAGATGAGAGATTTGTTGCCATTCACTAAGGATCCTGTGAAACTTCTCCACACTGCAGTTGTTTAAACAGTTACAGCTAGTGTAATTGCTGTTGTAAACAGCATCTCATATGAGCAAACCAGTTGCTTCTTTACCTGCAGTTACTTGTCCTTTAGGTACTTGGGCTATGCATGACTCTGCTTAAAGACAAGAGCTTGATGTAATCTTAGGGTCAATCTGTGCACATCTGCTTTCATTCCCTGCAGATGATTCACTGAAAATTACAACCTGTAGCTGTGATCCTGCAGTCAGTCTATACATTGGCTAGAATTGTGAGTTAATAAAACGCACAGAAATACAAAATAAAAGTTAAATGAATAATTTAATAACATGGGTTCTATTGTAATGCCTGTAATGGATGTAGAAAACAGAGACTTATGCTGAATAATGTTTGTTCAAGAAAGGACATCTCAAACAAACAGGAAATCGTCCTGCAATATTCCATTAAATATAGACAGAAAATGTTCATATCAAATGTAGTAAAGTTGTGTTGAGAGCCTTACAAGAATCTTCATCTACATCTACAAGAATACTCTGCAAATCACACGGAAGTGCCTTTCTTGGAGTTCAATGAACCACCTTCACACTAATTCTTTATTCTTCCAATCTTGAACAGTGTGTGGAAAAAGCAAATGCCTATCCTTTCCATGTGAGTTCTGATTTCCCTTATTTTATTATGATCAATATATCTTCCAAAATCCTACTGTGTATCTACATTAATTATATGGGCCTGTAATTTAGTGGATTACTCCTATTGCCTTTCTCAAATATTGGTGTGACATGTGTAACTTTGCAGTATTTGGGTACAGATCTTTTGTTCAGTGAACGGTTGTATATGGTTGTTAAGTATGGAGCTATTGCGTCGGCATACTCTGAATGGAAGCTAATTGGTAAACAGTTTGGATTGGAAGACTTGCTTTTATTAAATGATTCAAATTGATTCACTACTCTGAGGACATCTACTTCCAAGTTACTAGTGTATCAAAATCCCCAAACTAAATGGTCATCAAATACACAAAAACTAAGTCCATTTTGTAATCACAATATACAAAATATTTGTCAACATTTCAGGGTTCAACATTATGATTTACAAATTATCAAAGGTAATAAATAGTAGTAACTCATACTCCATCACTTCTCAGTTCTTAATACAAGCGGAAAAAATTGAGAGCACTACTCTGGGACACATACAGATCTCTAGTGACCTAGAATCGCTTCAAAGGTTTAAGTATTGTAGCAGCCATTCTCCACCCGGAATCGATCACCTCCATTGGCTGAAGGCCATCCCCACCAAAAATCATTTTTCTTAAGCTCCATGGACATGACATGACATGACATGACATGACATGACTCATCTTGGCCACCTGCAGGACTGAACTCATATATTGAACAATTCTTAAATAAAGAAGTGTCATAAACATTTCATTGCACTCAGATCATTTGCAATAAATATGAGGTATAGTTGTTTCACAAATAAATAAGCCACCATTTTGATGTAAGTGTGTTCTCAATAAATAACAGATTGTCCTTAAATATTGCTTACAGAATTATTTATGGCTTCTTGACTTGCAGTTGTGGTGCTCACTAACACAGGCGATTAACCACTTTTAAATTAGCACAGTTTTTTAATAGCACTTGCAGTCAACATTTAAAAAATGTTACAGGCAAAATAGTAAACTATTCATTAAATAAAAACACAAGATATAAAAGATGTAATAAATCAAGAAATAAAATAGATACAGGTAAGAAGCTTTCACAGATAACAATACTGCAATATTATCATCTGAGATATTGTATGTTGAAATCACATGAAGCGTTTAAAAGTTGTTAATTCGGAGGTTCATTATGAAAATGTTTGTTTGCTGTAAAATATTAACTTCTGTAGTTTTACAGATAGTAAAATATTGTTGTCATGGGATGCACATTGTTTTTCTGGGGTCACTGAAGCATTCAGATTTGCATTAATATTAGATTGTAAATTTTTGTAGACCCTCAAAGAGCTGTAAGAAGCAGTCTTTCAGCTTGCCAGATACTCCGTTATTTCATGCAGCATTGTTAGACCTCTTTAAGTGTCAAAATTCCCTGTACCTGGATTTTCCCATTACCGGCCACATGCTGCTTGTCTCTGCATCTGCACCTAGCCAGACCTGCCGCATTGTGCCCTGAGCCCTCAGGCCCGCTTGAGCTCTTGGGCCTACTAGCATTCAGCTGTACAACAGTTTCATCTTATCTCGTACCACTACTTTGCCACCGATTAACTCACCTAAATACACATAACGTTACAGTATCTATGAACTTCGATGTGCATGTGGTGAAATCTTAGTTGGTGAAACCGGGAGACCCATTAGCATTAGCATTAGCATTTTTGAGTGTGAACATTATGTACTGGGATGAAAAAAGTTAGACATAGCAGAATACCACCAGAAATGTGGCCATCATATGAGTTTTCAAAAACTTTGTGTACTTGCTTGGTAGCCAGGGAATGCAGCAACAGAAAATGAGATAGGCTATTGAAGTAATTGGATGCCCAACAGTATGAACAGGGAGTATGGCAACATGTTACCTATGACCTGGACTCGAGCTATTCCAGCCCGGTGGACCATGTGTGTTTGCCAGCCAGCAGCACCACCTGATCAAGGTTTGACAGTACAAACAAGACTCTGAGAGAACTCCTATGCATCCTTACTGTTTTGCTGTAGGAAAACAATACCCCCTGGATACAAGCTGCTGATTTGCTATTGTCTTCCAGTCACTGTGAGATTGGCTACTAATCACTCATCAGAATGGCAAAGGCAGCAGACAGCTGATACAACACCTTCTACCAAACACCTATCTGAGTTGCCTTTCAATCAGCCACCAGGGTAGCACAGGTAGTAGCGTACCGTAGAGCCACCTTCTTCATAACAACCTCTTCAGATTGTCTGACGGCATCTCAGATATGTGATGTTGGTAATCAAAGATAACTGAAAATGACAGTATATAAAGGAAGACATTCACCACTGTACAGCAGTGAACTGTCCTGAAGAGGACGGCAGCAATTCGGTTGAAATGTTGGCAGTTTAGTTATTTTAACTGTTTACAATGATGCGGCCCAAAACCCAAAATTATTTGATCCAAAATGATGTCATGATGCTCTTTAACAATAAATGTTTTGTTGCATTACAACTACTGGATGTGAATTCTGAAGCCAACCCAGTTTTTCACCTCATTTTATTTTGTGGTTTAAGTGGAGCTTGTCAAATTTCTATATTGTTAGGCTATGCTTCTTTACAAGCATAACAAACTAGTGGTCTTATCTCTTTAACAAAATTACCATAGTTTTGCACATGGGAAAGTCACTTGTACAGTCTTTTGCCAACTTTTTATTCTCCCATTTCACACTCCCACATTACTTCGTTTTAATGTTTACAGTGTGTAAAGCCATCAGTGAAACAACCACTTCTTGTTCATATGTAATAGTCAGAGTGCTTCACTGTGACATGCAAGTGGCCAGTACGTAAAGTTTGCAGTATAGCTGATGTCATATGCACGATTTCTTCTGGTCCGTTAAATGACATTTAAGTCATCTTCCACCAGGTTTTTAATTTGAGGAATCTTTTACCCATTGCTGTGGAGTGAAGGTACTTAGATGTGGTTTTCTTCAAACTTCATGCCGAATAATATAATCTTTTATTTCATATAAGCAGTTGTACACACAGTGAAAATGGTATCACAATGATGATGAATTTCTTTCAGATTAAATCATGTTTAAAGTATTTGTGTTATCTCTTGTAAACAGGAGACTTTGAGTCTACAATAATTTTTGTACTCTTAAGTTACCCTCAGAGCAACATGCGAGCTGTAACTACTGGCATAATAATATATGACTAACATAATAATGTCACAATAATTATGATGGAATTATCGGTTCCAGTCCTATAACTTACATCAGTAATTTCTCGACTCATCAGTTTCTCAGTGTGCAGCTGCAAAGAATGTCTCTTGAGATAAGTTTTATGTGTAATTCCCTCAACCAAGGACACTTTTTCCAGTGTTAGTAAGCTGATTTACCTTTTGTTACTTGTTACAGTCTTTGAGTTGCAGAATGGATTGTTATTTCTCTTGTTGTTGATTAGTCCATAAACTGTTGACTTCATAATGGATTTTATTCAAACTGTAATATTTTTACAGAAAATCATCGCTTGGTTTTTACAAATGCTGGCTTCACTGATCCAAGGGAATATCGGTACTGGGATCCACATAAGAGGGCAATAGACTTCGACGGATTGATTGCTGACCTGCGGGACGCACCTGAAAATTCTGTTATTATATTACATGCTTGTGCCCATAATCCTACAGGGAGTGACCCAACACAAGAGCAATGGATAAAAATTGCAGATGTAATGAAGGTATGCTAACATATATACCGTAATCTAGCATCAGAATTTGTTGTAGACCAGTTGATTAAATTACCCTCTTTCGCTGGTCCCATTTGAAGGTATGCTAATATACATACTGGGATTTAAAGGTAACTGAAAATTAGTGTATGATGATTTCATAATTAACGTTTATTGGCAAACATTTTGTTTATCATTGTGTGGCGTAACACTGAATTGATGGTTGGCATACAAGCACTCTTGAAAAGAACTCCCGATGAAACTGTAATTATTTTCTTTCTCTTCAGTGTCTGTAGTTTTCTCTTCCTCCTACTGAATTTTTAAAACTTCAAAAGTTGCAGATGGAACTACACGTATAAAATCATTTGTCTGTGAGTCTTCAGATTTTTATTCCAACAACTGACCAGTTCCTAGAACGAGATTTTCATTCCACAGTAGAGTGTGCGCTGATATGAGGCTTCTTGACAGATAAAACTGTGTGCTAGACCGTCACTCGAACTTGCAATCTTTGCCTTCTGTGGACAAGTGCCCTACCAACTGAGTTACCCAAGCACGACTCATGACCTGTTCTCACCACTTTATTTCTGCCAGTACCTCATCTCCTACCTTCCAAACTTCACAGAAGTTCTCCAGTGAACCTTGCAATACTAGCACACTTCTTCCTTCCAGATTTGTATTTGCAGGGTTGAGCTCTTGTGCACCTTCATAATGAGGTGTTGCAAGCACGGTAGTGCACAGAGCACACAAAATCTCAAACTGTAACAGCCTAGCAGGCGAAATGCAGCTCTTACAGGCCATGTTCCAGACGAACAGTTACAACAAATGCTAGAATGAAATAAATAGTAAGTGCAGGAAAGTTAAAGGTGAAATGGCTACAGGGAAAAAAAGAAAGATTGTCAGAAGGATTGACTCAGCAAAATTAAAAGTAATGGTGGTAACATTGTGTCATGGGAATTCCACTGTTAAATGCACAGGATAGAGCAGATAGTTGGAAAGAGTACATTGAAGTCCTCTGTTACGGAGAAGACTGGTCTGATGGCGTGATGGAAGATGAAACAGAAGTCGATAGGGAAAAACTAAGGAATACAGTATTGCAATCTGAATTTAAAATACCTTTGGAAGACTTAGATCAAATAAGGCAGAAGGGATAGGTACAATGCCATCAGAATATCTGAAATCATTGGGGGAAATAGCAACAAAACAGCTATTCTCATTGATGTATGGCATGTGTGAGACTGGTGATGCACTATCAGATTTTTAGTGAAACATCATCCACAGTATTCCAAAGAGATCAAGAGCCAACAAGTGCAAAAATTGCTGCACAATCAAATTAGCATCTTATGCATCCAAGTTGTTGACAAGAAAAATATGCAGAAGAATGGAAAAGAAAATTGAGGCTCTGGTGTATGACGATTAGTTTGGCTTTAGGAAAGGTAGAGGCACCAGAGACACTGTTCTGATGTTGCAGTTGATAATGAAAGCAAGACTGTTGGAAAGCAAGACATGTTCATAGGATTTGTCAACCTGAAAAAAGGCGTTTGACAATAAAATGGTGCAAAATGTTAGAAATTGCATATTTGTGAGAACCAAGAAGGAACAATAAGAGTGGAAATAAGTGCTTGGATTAAAAATGGTTGTAAGACAAGGACATAGTCTTTCACCCCTACTGTTCAATCTGTACATTGAAGAAGCAGTGGCGGAAATAAAAGAAAGGTGAAAGGATGTAAATAAGATTCACTGATGACATTGCTATCCTCAGTGAAAGTGAAGGCGAATTAGAAGATATGTTGAACTGAATGAACAGTCTAATGAGGAGTACAGAATATGGATTGAGAGTAAATTGAAGAAAAATGAAATTTATGAGAAGTAGCAGACATGAGAAGAGCAAAAAACATAACATCAGAATTGAAGATAATGAAGTAGATGAAGTTAAGGAGTTCTGCTACGAGGGTTACCCACAAAGTACATTAAGTTTTGGAATTAAAAATAAATAAAGTATTGGAATTTTTTTTAATTATATACAGATGAAAGCCACACTTAAATACTACTTTTCTACATAGTAGACATTTAAATTAAGGCACTTATCGTAGCGTTGGACGAGTTTGGAAATTCCTTAGTCATAAAATTCGGCCGCCTGCGCCTTCAACCACATGGTTACCTCTTCTTGAAGCTGTGCGTCGTCATCAAAACGCTGCATAGTCAACCACTTCTTTATTCTACATCTACATTGATACTCCGCAAGCCACCCAACGGTGTGTGGCGGAGGGCACTTTACGTGCCACTGTCATTACCTCCCTTTACTGTTCCAGTCGCGTATGGTTCGCGGGAAGAACGACTGTCTGAAAGCCTCTGTGCGCGCTCTAATCTCTCTAATTTTACATTCGTGATCTCCTCGGGAGGTATAAGTAGGGGGAAGCAATATATTCGATACCTCATCCAGAAACGCACCCTCTCGAAACCTGGCGAGCAAGCTACACCGCGATGCAGAGCGCCTCTCTTGCAGAGTCTGCCACTTGAGTTTATTAAACATCTCCGTAACGCTATCACGGTTACCAAATAACCCTGTGACGAAACGCGCCGCTCTTCTTTGGATCTTCTCTATCTCCTCCGTCAGACCGATCTGGTACGGATCCCACACTGATGAGCAATACTCAAGTATAGGTCGAACGAGTGTTTTGTAAGCCACCTCCTTTGTTGATGGACTACATTTTCTAAGCACTCTCCCAATGAATCTCAACCTGGTAACCGCCTTACCAACAATTAATTTTATATGATCATTCCACTTCAAATCGTTCCGCACGCATACTTCCAGATATTTTACAGAAGTAACTGCTACCAGTGTTTGTTCCGCTATCATATAATCATACAATAAAGGATCCTTCTTTCTATGTAGTCGCAATACATTACATTTGTCTATGTTAAGGGTCAGTTGCCACTCCCTGCACCAAGTGCCTAACCGCTGCAGATCTTCCTGCATTTCGCTACAATTTTCTAATGCTGCAACTTCTCTGTATACTACAGCATCATCCACGAAAAGCCGCATGGAACTTCCGACACTATCTACTAAGTCATTTATATATATTGTGAAAAGCAATGGTCCCATAACACTCCCCTGTGGCACGCCAGAGGTTACTTTAACGTCTGTAGACGTCTCTCCATTGATAACATTGCTGGGAATAAGTGGAAGTCGCTCGGTGCCAGGTCGGGACTGTACGGCGGATGAGGAAACAGGTCCCACTTAAAAGATTCGAGAACTTAACGAGTGGCATTTGCCATGTGGGCCCGGGCGTTGTCGTGAATCAGCAAGATCTTTGAGCCCAACTTTCCCCAGCGCTTGTTTTGTATTGCTCTTCTGAGGTTGAGCAGAGTTTGGCAATACCTTTGAGAGTTTATTGTAGTGCCTCTTTCCAGGAAATCCACAAAAATCACACCTTTTCTGTCCCAAAAGAAAAGGTAACCACATGGTTGAAGGCGCAGGCAGCAGAATTTTACGATGAAGGAATTTCGAAGCTCGTCCATCGCTACAAAAAGTGCCTTAATTTAAATGGCAACTATGTAGAAAAGTAGTATTTAAGTGTGGCTTTCATCTGTATATAATAAAAAAAAAAATTCCAATACTTTATTTATTTTTAATTCCAAAACTTAATGTACTTTGTGGATAGCCCTCGTACCTAGGCAGCAAAAGAACTCGTGATGGACAGACCAAGGAGGACATGAAAAGCAGATGAGCACTGGCAAAAAGGACATTCCTGGCCAAGAGAAGTCTATTAGTATCGAACATAGGCCTTAATTTGAGGAAGAAATTTCTGAGAACGTATGTTTGGATTGCAGCATTGTATGGTGGTGAGACATAGACTGTGGGGAAACTGGAACAGGAGATAATAAAACCATTTTTAATGTGGTGCTACAGATGAATGTTGAAAATTAAGTGGACTTACAAGCAAGCAGTGAGATGGTTCTCTCCAAAATCATTGAGGAAAGGAATATATGAAAAAGCTGACTACAAGAAAGGACATCTGTTAATACATCAGAGAATAACTTCCATGGTACTAGTGGGAGCTGTAGAGTGTAAAAACTCTAGATGAAGACAGAGATTGGAATACATTGAGCAAATAATGGAAGATGTTGATTGCAGTAGCTACTCCGAGACGAAAAGGTTGGCACAGGAGACGAATTCGTGGTAGCCCACATAAAACAGTCAGAAGACTGATGACTTAAAATCATATCAAGGCTCAAGCTTGCAGCAAACAGAAAATGGTTAATGACCAGAATTTCACAATGAGAAATGAGGCTACTCACAGGAGAGTAAATGAAGTTGACAACAAATTACTCAACTTATGTAGATGGTGTCGTATTCAGCCATTAATAGTGCGAAAGTCACCCTCTGTTAGAGTGGACACTTTCATTCGAGTCTGCCATTTCCTGCATCTCAGGCAGAATTTGCAGGATTTTGAACGGAGCAAAACAAGTATACAATATAAAGTGTTTACTACAAGCAACTAAAAAATGACTAGATTAGATTTTGCTAATTCACATGGATTGTATTTTACAACAATGATCTCATTCACAAAATATTTAGAGGTGTAAGAAAATACGAAAAACCAAGGAACCAGGTTATGTATCTACTTTGGGAATAACTCATTTACAAGAACAGATGCCTTATTTAGATTTATAAGTATTTATACAAATTTTAGCCAATTCTTAATTAATGGCCTAATTACTTAGTGAAGCATGTACTGTAATAGAATTTTTTTAAATCCCATCAAATATTTATGGGACGTAATTGAGAGGTCAGTTCATGCACAAAATCCTGCATTGCCAACACATAAGCAATTATGGATGGCTTTAAAGGCAGCATGACTCAATATTTCTGCAGGGGACTTCCAATGACATGTTAAATCTTGCCACATTGAGTTGCTGCACTCCACAGGCCAAAAGGATTTTCGACACGATATTAGGAGGTAACTCATGACTTTTGTAGCCTCAGTATATATAAAGGGCAATGTACTGACAGAGTGAGTCATAGCTGCCCAGCCGAAGCTGCTAAGGATAGAAACTTGAAATTTGAAGAGGGTGTTGACCTTACCCTACCGGCATCAGTTTCAAAATTCCACCCCTAAGGGGGTGAAATAAGGGATGAAAGGCTTTTTGAAAATATGTCATTATTAAAGCAATTTTGAAGCTAGTCCAACAAAAATTGTTTTTAGGTCAGAAATAAAGAAATATGTGACTCAGCAGTTTTGGAAATTTAATCCCTTTGGGGGTGAAATAGTGGATAAAAAAATTATTTTGAGAATAATTATTTATTTAAGAACCATCAAAGTATTTTTAAAGTTACACATATGAAAATTGGTATTTGCTTTCTTGGTTAGAAATAAAAAAAAATGTTTTTGTTTTTGGAAATTCTATACCAAAAGTTGTGTGAAGTTATTTAATTATGAAAGCATATATGAAAATTTTATTTGGTTTCTGTGTTAGAAATTAAAGAAATGTTTCGCTGTTTTTGGAATTCATCCAGAAACGATGTGAAATAGGGGATTTTCCAACTGGAAAATGATTCAAATCCAAATAGAGGTGTTTTGCAGGATATGCTTCCTGCAGCCACCCTAGAAGGAAAACAAAGACAGAGGATGAGATGGTCAGATGAAGTTAATAGACACCTCATGTTCTGTTATTACCAAGCAACAAACCTAGGAACCAACACAACTGGATACAGATCACAAGTATACACAACATTTATTACCAGATACCCAGACTTAAAATTTTTAACAGAACGACGACTAGCTGATCAGATCCGTGTAATAATCAAAGATAACGGGATACCCCAGTCAGAATTAGAAAACATCAAACAACAAGTACAACAAATACTGGAACAAAATAATGTGCAATCAGAAAAAGAAGAAAATACAGTAATGGACTCAAACATCCCAGAGCAAACAAACAAAGAACAACATGCATCGATTAAACAGTCAGAGGAAAACGAAATCTTAAGACAGCCACCAGAACAAGCACAAATAGAACACGAAGTGACACACATGTTAGATATAGAAGAAAAATTTCAGCTGACATATATAGAATACAAAGACACAAATACAGACATTAGACCATTCTTGCATAGACCGCCAAATAACCCACAAGTCGAAACAACAATAAAAATTATCAACACAATCATACACAACAAAATAAATGAAAACACAACTATGGAAGAGTTAAAACTACTGGTTTATATAGGAGCACTCACTACACTAAATATACACACTAGGCAGAGATCAGAACCAACCAACACACGGAAGAAACCCACAAAACTAGCATGGCAACACAGGCTACAGATCAGAATAGAAAAACTGAGAAAAGACATCGGACAGCTAACGCAGTTTATAAGAAATGAAATGTCAGAAAAAAAACGAAGAAGGTTAGGTAAAATTTCACAACAAGAAGCGATAGAGCAACTAGATGAAAAGAAGCGGAAATTACAAGCATTGGCCAAACGACTTAGAAGATACAAAAAAAGTGAAAATAGGAGGAAACAAAACCAAACATTCAACACAAACCAAAAGAAATTTTACCAGACAATAGATAACACACACATTAAAATAGACAATCCACCAAACATAACAGACATAGAACACGGCTGGAGCAACATATGGTCAAACCCGGTACAACATAACAGGCATGCACGGTCGATACAAGCAGAAACATATACATACAAGATGATACCACAAATGCCTGAAGTGATAATTTTGCAACATGAAGTCACCCAAGCAATTAATTCTACTCACAATTGGAAAGCCCCTGGAAAAGATAAAATAGCAAATTTCTGGCTAAAGAAATTCATCTCAACACATTCACATCTAACTAAATTATTTAACAGTTTTATTGCAGACCCATACACATTTCCTGATACACTTACACATGGAATAACTTATCTGAAACCTAAAGATCAAGCAGACTCAGCAAACCCAGCTAAATATTGCCCCATAACATGCCTACCAACAATATACAAAATATTAACTTCAGTCATTACACAGAAACTAATGACACATACAACACAGAACAAAATTATAAATGCAGAACAAAAAGGCTGTTGCAAAGGAGCACGAGGATGTAAAGAGCAACTGATAATAGATGCAGAGGTGACATATCAAGCTAAAACTAAATAAAGGTCGCTACACTATGCATACATTGATTACCAAAAAGCTTTTGATAGTGTACCCCACTCATGGTTACTACAAATATTGGAAATATACAAAGTAGATCCTAAATTGATACAGTTCCTAAACATAGTAATGAAAAATTGGAAAACCACACTTAATATCCAAACAAATTCAAATAATATCACATCACAGCCAATACAGTTTAAGTGTGGAATATACCAAGGAGACTCATTAAGTCCTTTCTGGTTCTGCCTTGCTCTGAACCCACTATCCAACATGCTAAATAATACAAATTATGGATACAATATTACTGGAACATACCCACACAAAATCACACATTTGCTATACATGGATGATCTAAAACTACTGGTAGCAACAAATCAACAACTCAACCAATTACTAAAGATAACAGACGTATTCAGCAATGATATAAATATGGCTTTTGGAACAGACAAATGTAAGAAAAATAGCATAGTCAAGGGAAAACAGACTAAACAAGAAGATTACATATTGGATAACCACAGCGACTGCATAGAAGCGATGGAAGAAACAGATGCCTATAAATATCTAGGATACAGACAAAAAATAGGAATAGATAATACAAATATTAAAGAAGAACTAAAAGAAAAATATAGATGAAGACTAACAAAAATACTGAAAACAGAATTGACAGCAAGAAAAAAGACAAAAGCTATAAATACTTATGCTATACCAATATTGACCTACTCATTTGGAGTAGTGAAATGGAGTAACACAGATCTAGAAGCACTCAATACACTTACACGATCACAATGCCACAAATATAGAATACATCACATACATTCAGCAACTGAAAAATTCACATTAAGCAGAAAGGAAGGAGGAAGGGGATTTATCGACATAAAAAACCTACATTATGGACAGGTAGACAATTTAAGAAAATTCTTTATAGAACGAGCAGAAACTAGCAAAATATACAAAGCAATCACTCATATGAATACATCGGCTACACCACTGCAATTTCATAACCACTTCTACAACCCTTTAGATCACATAACATCAACAGATACGAAGAAAGTATATTGGAAAAAGAAAACACTACATGGCAAGCACCCGTATCATCTAACACAGCCACACATCGATCAAGACGCATCCAACACATTGCTAAGAAAAGGCAATATATACAGTGAGACAGAAGGATTCATGATTGCAATACAGGATCAAACAATAAACACCAGATATTACAGCAAGCATATTATTAAAGATCCCAATACCACAAAAGATAAATGCAGACTTTGCAAACAACAAATAGAAACAGTAGATCACATCACAAGTGGATGTACAATACTAGCAAATACAGAATACCCCAGAAGACATGACAATGCAGCAAAAATAATACAATAACAACTTGCCATACAACATAAACTAATAAAACAAAATGTTCCCACATACAAGTACGCACCACAAAATGTACTGGAGAATGATGAATACAAATTATACTGGAACAGAACCATTATAACAGATAAAACAACATCACATAACAAACCTGACATCATACTCACCAATAAAAAGAAGAAATTAACACAACGAATCGAAATATCCATACCCAATACAACAAATATACAGAAGAAAACAGGAGAAAAAATTGAAAAATACATCCAACTGGCTGAGGAAGTCAAGGGCATGTGGCATCAGGATAAAGTTGACATTACACCAATTATACTATCAACTACAGGAGTCATACAACACAATATCCACCAGTACATAAACGCAATACAGCTACATCCAAACTTATATGTACAACTACAGAAATCTGTAATTATTGATACATGTTCAATTACCCGAAAGTTCCTAAATGCAATGTAACATATACCGTACAGTTAAAAGGAAGTCATGCGTGATCAAGGTCCACGTCACTTTCCATTTTTAACCAGACATAACATCTGAGACAGGAAAGAGAAATGATGATGATGATGATGATGATGATGATGATGATGATGATGATGATGATGATGATCTGTGGAGACCGTGCAAGCAGGACAGTGGGTGCTAAGCTATGGAAAATCAGAATTGAATAGCAATCATCAGCAGAGCTAAAAGTGTGTGTTCTATGTATATTAATGCAAAAACAGTAAGCTGCCAGTTACAGAATAAAAGGCAGTTGCAGCATACAAATTGTATTCAACATAAACTTAGAATTAGCCAATTGAAGAAGGCTGAAAATCCATAACACAACCAATAAAACAGTACTACTATTATTATGAGGGCAGAATACACTTCTTCTTCTTCTTCATCATCATAATCATCATCATCATGAACTATGCAGCGTCTTAGATGAGCATTTGTGTGATTAACTTACCTTTGAGGAGGATGAAGTACTTCAATTATTCATGTGTAAGTGGGGTATGCACTTAGCTTTGATTAAAATTTCTTTTTAGAACACAGCATACTCAGTTTCTCCAATCAGAGCTCTCACTGTCACCCACCACTGTTGCTAACTTGCCTTAACAGAGCACCAGCTGACTTGAAGTATTAAAGCTGTGTGATTTACATGTGTATTCAATGTTGGACAGTGAGCAAGAATGAACTCTGCTCACATTGGCAGTCCACTCTCCATTTTACGAGCTTTAACCAATATACTATGAGAAATGCATGGTAAACACTGTGCTGTCTTACAGTATATTTACTCATAACCAGTTTCGATCATTGATGATCTCCACAGTGCTGGCACAAAAATGGGCACAAAGTGAAAATTGTGAATATCAACAAAAATTACATTTTCATGAGAATTGTTAGTCAGAAAAATTATGTGTACTTACGAAATGTATTGTGACAACTTCACACGTCATATGTGCTATTTAACCAGGAAAGATGCCTTTGCAAACATCAGAAAACATTACTCCATGCCATAATATTGTCTCAAGCAAACAGAAAACATTGAAAAATGAAACCATGTCTCAACAGTAAATGCAAAGCACCAGTGCTCAGGCACAACAATATCCAAGAGGTTAACACACAAGTGTCGATCAAAGAAGCTACAAGCCAGAGTCGGAGAAAAAGGTCAAAGAACAAGTACCAAAACATGGGTATACTATAGTACAGTCACAGAAAAATACACATGCACTACAATCACAACAAAGGAATACAATAAAAACAGATATAAATGTATTTGTATTCCTATTTTTCTTTTTCACTTTATTTCAATAAAGTATAGTAAGTATTACAATAGCCACATGATGCTAACCATTTGGTGAAAACCATCGCAGCAAAAATATACTTAGTCATCTACAATAATATGCAATAAAACACACATGTGGTGCTATTGCAATGTCTCAAGATAAAAGCTAACTCACCATTAAGTAAGACCTACATCATAGGAAACTGTACATAGGTATGCAATGCTGAAAAAAATATATTAGGCAATCCAGCTACCATAAATCATTCAAACTGGCAGCAGCCAGAGGTTTGAGGATACAAATAGTGTAACAAAATGAGGAGCTGCATACAGTATTATGTCATATAATAATCACATGATACTGTTAAAAAATTGAAGCCAAAGATTTGGTGAGAACACCACCATAATAAAAAATGTGCATAGATAAGTAATGTTAAAACACTATGAGAAACAATAACCACTAAAATCAGAGAGCATGAAAACCAATCAGTAACCAAAATAATTCCAATGTCAAGTCCATATCAGAAGTTCAGGATTAAAAGTAGTGTAACCAATTGAGATATCAAGACTAAAATCAGTTACAATAGTGTCATACAGAAACTGTAATTATTCATGTATTACATGTGTGCAGTTCAGAAACCATTAAGTAAAAGTGTGAGGTCACTCAACCTGGTATCTATAGAGCTTTTCAGAGAAAGCTTAAGAAATGTTAATTGGGGAGATGTATATAATGAGCCAAAATGCTAATGATGAATGCAACATATTTCTTGATAAATTTATATCCCTTTTTGAACATTGTTTCCCAAAGAAAATTACTAAATGCAACACCACACACTTTTCAAAGAAACTTTGGATTACTACAGGCATTAAAGTGTCTTCAGAAAGGAAAAGAAAACTCTGAGACAGCAAGAACTAGTAAAGAGCCAGAAGTAGTTTTACACTATAAAAATTATTGTAACATACTGAGAAAAGTTGTAAGGAAATCTAGAAAGATGTATGTTAGAGAAGAAATAAACAACTCCAGCAATAAAATAAAATCAGTATGGAATGTTGTTAGGAGGGATACAGGAAAAGTAACCATTGGGGTAGGTAGTATTACTATTAAAGAGAACAAGACCATTCTAACGAACAGTACACAAGTAGCTAATGTATTCAACAACCATTTCTTAAGTGTAGGAGAAGAAATTGGTGAGCACAGTTCAAAAGAAAAAGCCAGGCAGTACATGGAAGAGTCTGTTTTGAAAAAATTTAGTCAGACTAACTTTCACCTAACAACCTCCTGTGAAATAAGTAAAATTATTACATCTTTGAAAAATAAATGTTCTGTTGGAGTAGGCGACATCTCTAATAAATTATTAAAATGATGTGGAGCAATTACAGCTGATGTTCTGAGTCACATATGTAATGCATCACTAACTCAAGATATTTTCCCAGACAGGTTAAAATATGCCATTGTTGGGCCCCTCTGCAAAATGGGGGACACCACAGATGTCAATAATTATCAGCCAGAATGCTTGCTTACAGCATTTTCAAATATCTTCGAGAGAGTAATGTACTCAAGAATGGTTAACCATCTCAACAGTAATGGGATACTTAGTAACTCACAGTTCGGATTTCAAAAATGCTGTTCTACAGAGAGAGCAATATACAGGGCTATTACAAATGATTGAAGCGATTTCATAAATTCACTGTAGCTCCATTCATAGACATGTGGTCACGACACACTACAGATACGTAGAAAAACTCATAAAGTTTTGTTCGGCTGAAGCCGCACTTCAGGTTTCTGCCGCCAGAGCGCTCGAGAGCGCAGTGAGACAAAATGACGACAGGAACCGAGAAAGCGTATGTCGTGCTTGAAATGCACTCACATCAGTCAGTCATAACAGTGCAACGACACTTCAGGACGAAGTTCAACAAAGATCAACCAACTGCTAACTCCATTCGGCGATGGTACGCGCAGTTTAAAGCTTCTAGATGCCTCTGTAAGGGGAAATCAACGGGTCGGCCTGCAGTGAGCGAAGAAACGGTTGAACGTGTGCGGGCAAGTTTCACGCGTAGCCCGCGGAAGTCGACGAATAAAGCAAGCAGGGAGCTATTTTCATCTTTCAACAGGATGGTGCTCCACCGCACTTCCATCATGATGTTAGGCATTTCTTAAACAGGAGATTGGAAAACCGATGGATCGGTCGTGGTGGAGATCATGATCAGCAATTCATGTCATGGCCTCCACGCTCTCCCGACTTAACCCCATGCGATTTCTTTCTGTGGGGTTATGTGAAAGATTCAGTGTTTAAACCTCCTCTACCAAGAAACGTGCCAGAACTGCGAGCTCGCATCGACGATGCCTTTGAACTCATTGATGGGGACATGCTGCGCCGAGTGTGGGAGGAACTTGATTATCGGCTTGATGTCTGCCAAATCACTAAAGGGGCAAATATCGAACATTTGTGAATGCCTAAAAAAAACTTTGAGTTTTTGTATGTGTGTGCAAAGCATTGTGAAAATATCTCAAATAATAAAGTTATTGTAGAGCTGTGAAATCGCTTCAATCATTTGTAATAACCCTGTACAATTTCACTGTCCACGTAATACTCTTTAGATAGTAAAATGTTACCAATAGGAATTTTCTGTGACTTGTCCAAAGCATTTGTTTGTGTGAACCATGACATTGTTACAGAAATTTCAATTCCATGGTATCAATGGAATAGCATATGAATGGTTTGTCATACCTACAGAACAGGAAGCAAAAAGTTTCCTTATATGGGTCAAGTGAGTTAAATAAGTTTGCCACTTCATCTACCTGGGGTGAAATGACATTAGGTGTTCCACAGGTTTCAATCATGTGTCCCCTTCTGTTCTTGATATATGTGAACGGCCTCCCTTCCTATCTGAAACAGGAAGCTGAACTGACACTGTTTGCTGATGATACAAGCATATTTATTAATCCAGTAAAAGAAACTCTAATTGAAAATGATACAAATAAGGTCTTTGGATAAGTCATTAATTGATTTTGTGCAAATGGGCTTGCTCTAAACTGTGAAAAACCACAGTACATCCAATTTTCTGCTGTAAAAAGTACAGTTCCTTCAATAAATATAATACATCAACAGAAGTAAGTGGACGGGGTAGAGCATATTAAGTTTTTGGGTGTACATATAGATGAGAATCTTAATTGGAAAATTCATATTTTGGATCTTCTGAAGGGACTAGGTTCAGCAACTTTTGCAATCAGAATTATTGCCAATTTTGAGGATATAGAAATTAGTATGCTAACATACTTTGCATACTTGCACTCTCTGGTGTCAAACAGAACAATATTTTGGGGTAACTTGACATTTAAACAAAAAGTATTCACTGCTCAAAAGAAAGTCGTTAGAATAATGTTTGGGGTTCATAGTTGCACATCTTGTAGGCGCGCGCACACACGCACGTGAGCGCACGCGCATGCGTGCGCCATATGATAGGTCATGGAGACATAGAGCAAATTTTACTCAGATTTCTCTACACTCCCCCCTCCCTTTTCTTTCTTTTTAAACTCTGACTTTTACTTCACAGCTGGCTTATTGGTATATGATGAGAGATGGGTGTGTTTTGTGATAGTTAAAGTCATTGTCAGATTCCATGTTCAGATGACTGGTAAATTAGTTTAATAAAGTTGTTTAGGGATGGACAGTAGTGTCACACATGTTGTAATATATGAATAATTAAAGTTTCTGTAGGACACTCCGAGAAGCGATTTTAGCCTTAGTGTTTCAGTTCCCCATTCGGATCTCCGGATGGGGACTACTCAAGAGGACGTCGTTATCAGGAGAAAGAAAACTGGCGTTCTACAGATCGGAGCGTGGAATGTCAGATCCCTTAATCGGGCAGGTAGGTTAGAAAATTTAAAAAGGGAAATGGATAGGTTAAAGTTAGATATAGTGGGAATTAGTGAAGTTCGGTGGCAGGAGGAACAAGACTTTCGGTCAGGTGAATACAGGGTTATAAATACAAAATCAAATAGGGGTAATGCAGGAGTAGGTTTAATAATGAATAAAAAAATATGGTTATATACATGGAAGAATCCTGGAGATATGAAAAGGTATCAGATAGATTATATAATGGTAAGACAGAGATTTAGGAACCAGGTTTTAAATTGTAAGACATTTCCAGGGGCAGATGTGGACTCTGACCACAATCTATTGGTTATGAAGTGTAGATTAAAAATGAAGAAATTGCAAAAAGGTG
This sequence comes from Schistocerca americana, assembly GCF_021461395.2. Classification (NCBI taxonomy): domain Eukaryota; kingdom Metazoa; phylum Arthropoda; class Insecta; order Orthoptera; family Acrididae; genus Schistocerca; species Schistocerca americana. The sequence continues at coordinate 570,678,259 of NC_060121.1, forward strand.
GAAATTTAAGGAGATGGGACCTGGATAAACTGACTAAACCAGAGGTTGTACAGAGTTTCAGGGAGAGCATAAGGGAACAAGTGACAGGAATGGGGGAAAGAAATACAGTAGAAGAAGAATGGGTAGCTCTGAGGGATGAAGTAGTGAAGGCAGCAGAGGATCAAGTAGGTAAAAAGATGAGTGCTAATAGAAATCCTTGGGTAACAGAAGAAATATTGAATTTAATTGATGGAAGGAGAAAATATAAAAATGCAGTTAATGAAGCAGGCAAAAAGGAATACAAACGTCTCAAAAATGAGATCGACAAGAAGTGCAAAATGGCTAAGCAGGGATAGCTAGAGGACAAATGTAAGGATGTAGAGGCTTATCTCACTAGGGGTAAGATAGATACTGCCTACAGGAGACCTTTGGAGAGAAGAGAACTACTTGTATGAACATAAAGAGCTCAGATGGAAACCCAGCTCTAAGCAAAGAAGGGAAGGCAGAAAGGTGGAAGGAGTATATAGAGGGTTTATACAAGGGCGATGTACTTGAGGACAATATTATGGAAATGGAAGAGGATGTAGATGAAGACGAAATGGGAGATACGATACTGCGTGAAGAGTTTGACAGAGCACTGAAAGACCTGAGTCAAAACAAGCCCCCGGAAGTAGACAACATTCCATTAGAACTACTGACGGGCTTGGGAGAGCCAGTCCTGACAAAACTCTACCATCTGGTGAGCAAGATGTATGAGACAGGTGAAATACCCTCAGACTTCAAGAAGAATATAATAATTCCAGTCCCAAAGAAAGCAGGTGTTGACAGATGTGAAAATTACTGAAATATCAGTTTAATAAGTCACAGCTGCAAAATACTAACACGAATTCTTTACAGACGAATGGAAAAACTGGTAGATGCGGACCTCGGGGAAGATCAGTTTGGATTCCGTAGAAATGTTGGAACATGTGAGGCAATCCTGACCCTACGACTTATCTTAGAAAATAGATTAAGGAAAGGCAAACCTACATTTCTAGCATTTGTGGACCTAGAGAAAGCTTTTGACAATGTTAACTGCAATACTCTCTTTCAAATTCTGAGGGTGGCAGAGGTAAAATACAGGGAGCGAAAGACTATTTACAATTTGTACAGAAACCGGATGGCAGTTATAAGAGTCGAGGGACATGAAAGGGAAGCAGTGGTTGGGAAGGGAGTGAGACAGGGTTGTAGCCTCTCCCCGATGTTATTCAATCTGTGTATTGAGCAAGCAGTAAAGGAAACAAAAGAAAAATTCAGAGTAGGTATTAAAATTCATGGAGAAGAAATAAAAACTTTGAAGTTCACCGATGACATAGTAATTCTGTCAGAGGCAGTAAAGGACTTGGAAGAGCAGTTGAATGGAATGGACAGTGTCTTAAAAGGAGGGTATAAGATGAACATCAACAAAAGCAAAACGAGGATAATGGAATGTAGTCAAATTAAATCGGGTGATGCTGAGGGAATTAGATTAGGAAATGAGACACTTAAAGTAGTAAAGGAGTTTTGCTATTTGGGGAGCAAAATAACTGATGATTGTCGAAGTAGAGAGGATATAAAATGTAGACTGGCAATGGCAAGGAAAGCGTTTCTGAAGAAGAGAAATTTAACATCGAGTATAGATCTAAGTATCATGAAGTTGTTTCTGAAAGTATTTGAATGGAGTGTAGCTATGTATGGAAGTGAAACATGGATGATAAATAGTTTGGACAAGAAGAGAATAGAAGCTTTCAAAATGTGGTGCTATAGAAGAATGCTGAAGATTAGATGGGTAGATCACATAACTAACGAGGAGGTATTGAATAGAATTGGGGAGAATAGGAGTTTGTGGCACTACTTGACAAAAAGAAGGGACCGGTTGGTAGGACATGTTTTGAGGCATCATCAAGGGATCACAAATTTAGCATTGGAGGGCAGCGTGGAGAGTAAAAATCGTAGAGGGAGACGAAGAGATGAATACACTAAGCAGATTCAGAAGGATGTAGGTTGCAGTAGGTACTGGGAGATGAAGCAGCTTGCACAGGATAGAGTAGTATGGAGAGCTGCATCAAACCAGTCTCAGGTCTGAAGACCACAACAACAACAAACACTATGTTTAATCCTCGACTTCTGATATGGACTTGACACTGGAATTGTTTTATTTGCTGTTTGGTTTTTATGCTCTCTGCTTTTAGTGGTTACTGATTCTCATTGTGTTTAACATTATATATCTATGCAAATTTTGTGCAGTATGCAGCTCCTCATTTTGTTAACACTATTTGTATCCTCAGACCTCTGGCTGCTGCCAGTTTGAATGATTTGTGGTAGTTGTATTGCCTGATATAATTTTTTGCAACATTGTATACGTATGTAGAATTTTGCATGGTATAGGTCTTACTTAATGGTCAGTTAGTTTTTAACCATGTGTGGCATTGCAATAGCATCACGTGTCTGTTTTATTGCATATTATTGTATGCAACTATGTATAATTACCTGCTATTGTTTTGAAATAAAGTGAAAAAAGAAAAATAGGATTAAAAATACATTTATATCTGTTTTTATTGTTTTCCTTTTATTATAATTGTAGTGCATGTATATTTTTCTGTGACTATAGTGTAGGGTACACGTTTTGGTACTTGTTCTTAGACTCTGGCTTGTAGCTTCTTTGATCAACACTTGTGTGTTGACCTACTGCATATTGTGCCTGAGCACTGGTGCTTTGCACTTACTGCTGACACATGGTTTCATTTTTCAATGTTTTCTGTTTGCTTGAGCCGGTATTATGGCATGAAGTGTCGTTTTCTGATGTTTTCAAGTCAGCTATGGCACCTTACCTGGATAAATAGCATGTGTGACATGGAAGTTGTCACATTATTTTTTATTAGTGCACATCATGTTCATAAGTAATTTTTCTGACTAATAATTCTCATGAAAATGTAATTGGTGTTGATATTCACAGTTCTCACTTTGTTCCCATTTTCGTGCCAGCACTGTGAAGATGATCGATTGAAACTGGTTGTGAATAAATGTATTGTAAGGCAGCACAGTGTTTACCATGCGTTTCTCAGAGTATATCAATGCTGATGACAGTTGCCTGAAAATTTTTTTTAACAGATACACGGCTAACAACCAGTGGAACAGCACTGTAGCAGTACATGACAAATGTCAAATAAGTTGCTTTAATGAGCATGTTGCAGATAAATGGTAGCAGAACTATGTAATTGGCTAACGACCCTCCCCCCCTCCACTCCACCCCCCCCCCCCCAAAAAATAAATTCATTGCCTCTAACATCATGTAAATAATGTTTCAATTTAGTTTATAATGTGGCATGTAAAAGTAGTTTTCCTAAACCTGTTTCTTTGTTTTGTGTTCTTTGGTTCATACCATGAAGGTTTTGTCACACAATAGTGTAGGGAAAGTGATGAGATGCAAGAATGTTGTGGCATATCCAGTTGCACTCTACTATCAAGGTTCTTTGCACGCAACAGGCACATGTAACGTTCAGTGCTAGAAAGATTTGTGCAAGAGTTTAATAGTCAAGGAGCACTTAAATCATACACATCACAAAAAACATGAAAAACTTGGCAGCAATGTGCAGTTATGCATCTTACTGTTAATCCACCCCCTACTGGCCACTATCGCCATCTTTTCTCTCTCCCAGCCACACAAAGAGCAACCATGCAATGTCTTTGAAGTAGGCTTCTTCGACAATTTTTTATTTAATTCCCAAATTGTCCTCTTTCTTAAAACCATTTGTTATCTTTCCAGATTAAGTAAGTATCTACTAGTTATGAAAACTGTCATTTGTGCCTCCTTACGTTCTGTGTCTGTTGGTTAATGCCCCCAAGTATCTGTTCTATCTTCATTTGGTTTTAATTGCATTTAGTGTGCCTCTATATCAAATAGCTTCTGTTTTAAATTCTTACCCACTGTTTTGAATTATATTTTATAAATCTATGCTCTTCCCTTCACTTACTTTCCTTTACTACTCTACTAGTTCTGCCATCGATAATTTCACATTCTCCATTGCATATCACTAGCAATATAGTTTTTATGACTTTTTCTGAAATGACAGATAAATCTTAATCCTACTGCCTTTTCTGCCAGTCTTTCATTTATATTTCATTTTTATTTGTTTGTGTAGCTCCGTGTTCACTATTCAGATGTTCAAAATGCAGTCTTTCAAAAAATTAGTTGCATTATTAATTCTGTACAGTTTTTGTCAGCTGTAATTTTTTAACAAACAACTTAAAAACTCTTCCTCTCTAAGTAATTTATAAAGATGATGATCTTTTTTTGTTATTGCAGGAAAAGAAACTTTTTCCATTTTTTGACTCTGCGTACCAAGGCTTTGCTTCTGGAGATCCTGATAAAGATGCATGGGCTGTTCGTTACTTTGCTCAGCAAGGCTTTGAATTTGTGTGTGCCCAGTCATTTGCCAAAAACTTTGGCCTGTATAGTGAGTATAAAGTATACTTTATTTAATGTTTGTTTTTAATTCACATTGAATGGTATTGCTTGTATTTAAAATTGTGAACTTTTAAATTAAAAATCAGTTTTTGTCATGTACTTCTTCTTGATTATTGTGACTAAGTTCCTTTTAGTTCATTTGTTTGCCATGCATCTGCTTATTTTTTCATTTTGTATCTTGATCTGTGGTTATTTGTCACGTCAGTGTGTGCACACATTATTTACTAAGTATGGTAGATTTTTTTTTCGTTTGAAGTGTTGCATGTGTATGTATCTTTGAAGTATGTGTTGCTTATTGATTGAGCTACCATCATTGAGAACAAGAGAAGCATTTAACCTAAATGTCAATAGCAAGACTGTTGTTGTTGTTGTTGTTGTTCATCACACATTTTTGGCATTTTCTGTATTTGTCGTCAGTTTTGAACTATGAGTTTCCCTTTGTTTCTCAACACCCTGTTTTCCCTAGTCTATATCTTTTTGCCTAGTTCTCCTTTTGTGCATTACTTATCTTAAATATTCCAGTCATGATTTTGTTACTACGTCCTGCATCTTGTGTTGGTGTGTTGTTTGCGAGATGCATTGCCGTTTGTCCACATGAAACCACTTCATTGTACTGTTGTTTTTCCTTCAAATTGTGTGTTGTTGTGGATTATTTATTGATTTTTCACCGATTTTGTTTTGCCATTAGTTTTCTTTGGGAAGTGCAGTTTCTCAAATTTACCATTTGAACTGTGCACAGAAATTAATTAGGCTGTGCTTTTGTCTGACTTCATCATATTTCTTTCTGACTTAGTCATAGGACTAGAGTGTTTGTCAAGTACATGCTGCAGGAAAGTGTTGTCTCCAGTGATGTGAAGTTTTGTAATTGATATCTGGCCTAGATACAGTTGACTTCAAATGGCAGATTCTTTCACTGCTTTCAGTCTCTCTCCAAATCCAACCATCATTTTTACTTTTGACAAGTTGTTGGATTTAATTCAATTCTATAAAGGAGATTAAAAAAGCTATGGTTTTGGCCCTTAATTAAATCACTGTTCTCTCTTCTCATCTGAGTGTCATTAGATGGAGCAACTGGCATTTAATCGAATGGGCATTGTTTCACTAGATCACTTTTACAAATTTTATTTCTCTAAACAATGTTGTGAACTTTCATGATATCTAAAATAGTGAAACATTGCTTTTCTTGTGCTCATTTTACTTCCCTACTGTCATCTTCATCATGAAAGTGAAATTCTGTGATAGTGAAGCATGTCACTTCCTTATGCTGGCTGAATCAACCAACCTCTCTCTGAAACTGCATGTGGTAAAGAAAGAGCACATGTTGTGTAGGTTTTGGAAGTTGTGTAAACTTAGCAGTTTACTTAGGCCCAAGGGTACGTATTCAGCTTAAAGAATTTTTAAACATTTTATCATGATAAAGGTAAATGGAGAACAGGTAAATAATTATGAATAATATAAGCTTCACTCCTCTATTCGTCACATATTACATGAACAGCATTCGGTAATTTAATTCAGGCATTTGGAATTCATTTGAAAGGTAGAGCTCTCAAACAGGCAAAAAACCAGAGTTGCAAGTTTTGACTGTGAATGTTGGATCCCTTCTTTTTCCCTGTTTTTGTTTTGTTGTAACTTCCTTTCCATGCTTAATGGTTCTTTAGCAAATACAGGAGTGAGGAACAGATGCAGTTCGTTGGCAGAGAATTCAGATATTAATTTATTTACATCTAATATCAAATAGTAAAAATAATACAGTAGTTGCAACATCAGTTGCTAACATTAGGTTTGAATGTTGATATATATACGGATATAAAGATTTGCAGTTTGATGACTACTCCGTAGATGACACGCCCTGTCTGTAAATGTTACTAAGTGGCAGAAACTCAAAATGAGGGCTCTGTGCATTGATATTTGAGCTTAAATAGACCTGCCACTGGAGCTCCAGATAGGGGATGCTTACAATCTTCGTTAGTAGCTCAGTCATTTCCGGCAGGTAGTGCCGTCATACCGCCATGGCTGCTGCAGGAATTGCAGCGGCATGACTTGCGGTGTGCATGTTTTAAAGTGTGACACTCCGAATGGCGGATGTTACCGCACCCTCCCTGCCTAACTTTGTGGGTATGGTATGGGGGGAGGCCAGTGCCATGGAAAATCATGAGGCTGGTTGCTTGGCTGGCTGCAGAGAGATCAACCTGCGTCCCAGTATCGTGCCTTGTGAGTGCCAGGGAAACTGCCCCAGAAAACCAGGCACAAGATACATCTGAAGGCACAGGTGGGATCGTAGAGGGTGCTGGTGATTGGCTGATGGCAACGACGTCGATGTCCAAGGGAGAGGTGACCTGGGGTGTCGATGGCAACTGTATCGCAGGTGGGCCGGCATCAACACCCATTGGTGAGATGGCTCGGTAAGCTGTCTAGGAAGCTGTGTTGTGACAACCAAACATGGCTGCATTGTGACGGCCAGACATGGCTGCGTCACGGCAGCCGAACATTGTGCAATGAAGAAATCTGAAACAGTTTGACCTATGGCAGGATCACTGAATTCATGGAGCCATAGCTGATTTTAGTGGTGTTGGTGCATGCCTGCACTGCTGTGAATAGTATACTGCACTCTACCAGCTCATCTAAAAACAGCACCTGATTCCCATAATGTGGCTTCTTGTCACATGATATTGAACTCCGACGTTTGGGTGAAACTTCATAGTGAGGCTGGAAGCTGGACGAGAGTGGTAAGTATGAAGCAAATGCAGCAAAACCAGTGGCATCTCCCATGCAAACGTACTGCCAGCGAATGTCAGGAGTAGGCAAAGTTTGATATGAACTCAAAAACATCAGTGAGCCATTTTAAAGTGAATGTGAAGCTTGAAGTTTCGACATTTGTGGCTTGAATGTTCGACAAAAACTTTCCATTAGACTATGATGAGAATGGTGTTGTGCAGACATGCTGTATTCCATTTTGTTTGAAAAATTGTGTGAATTCCTTTGAAGAAAATTGAGGTCCATTGTCAGAAACAATTCTTTGTGTCAAGCCTTGGAGAGAAAATACAGAAGCAAGTACCTTCATGGTGCTGGCAGCATTCATCGAATATATTGGAATAACAAAAGGGTATTTGCTATAGGCATCACAAACCAAAGAGGCAGCAAAGTCTATATTCCGTGACAGCAACCGAAATCTAAGAACTAGTAATAGGAAAACTATCCATGTTGTTTTGGGCTTCGATCTCTAAATGGAAACACAACAGTTCATCCTGATCAAATACTGGATCGGGGCCATTTGAGAATTGAGAAAGAGCATCCACATTAGTATATTGTGCTTTGGTTTGGAATGTATCTCACAGTTATAACATGACAAAAACAGAGTCCAGCATTGCAGGCGATGTTTCACATTATCCACTAAAGATGCTGAAGAACTGAGAGGAGAAACCAGAAGTTTGATAAGCAATCAATCAAACCTTGGAACCATATAAAACATGAAATTTTTGAGTGCGTACCCAATAGCAACGGCTTCTTTTCCTATCTGTGGGTACTGCTGTTACATTTGATCAGAGTTTTGGAAGCACAAGCAATAGTGTGTTCAGAACCGTCTGCACACTTTTGCATGAGAACAGGCTGTCTGGAAGGCAACCAAGCAAGGTGCTCAGTATAATTTTGATCTTAAGAGGGGAAAGGCTTACTTGCAGGTGGGCGACGTGTGAAAACAAACATCTTTATGTAAGACTGTATGAAGTGGCTGGGCCATTGCTGCTGTACCAGTAAGAAATTTATTGTAGTTCATAGTCTTCCTGAGAAATGCTCACAAATCTTTGATGTTGTTGGACACTACAAAGCTGTAATGGTCTCAACGTGCTGGCATAAAGGCTTGAGCCCAGCACATGATACTTCAAAACCGAAATAGATGATAAAGGGCTGAAAAAAATTGTGATTTGTGCAAGTTACATTTCAAACTGGTGACCTGTAGCACTGTGAACAAGGCGCAAAGGTTTTGCAAATGTTCATCTGTTGGAGAACTTGAGACAACAGAATCATCCAGGTAGTTGACACACCCTGACATGGACGCCCTCAGTTGCTCCAAAAATCATTGTAAAATGGTAGGATTGCTAGCCACATCAAATGGCAGCTGCTGGTATTGATATAACCTGACGGGGGTATTCACTACGAGGACATGTTTGAGATCACCTCCCAGAGGCAATTGTAAGCAGGCTTCTGACAAGTCTATTTTGGAAAATATTAGCCCCAGAAAGCTGTGCTAAGAGTCCTTTTAGATTGGGTAAAGGATAGGTATCAATAATAGGCTATGAGACTTCAAAATCACCACAGAGCCAAAGACTACCATTAGGTTTTTTTGACACTTACCCATGGAGTAGGTGATCCACTAGAGGAGACAGGCATGATAATGCCCAAAGATGTAAGTCGATGTAGTTCAAATCTGACTTGGTTCCTGTAAATCTACTGGGACTGGGCGAGGATGAAAGAAACGGGACTTGCTGTCAGTTTCAGTGTGTTGTGAGTGTTGAAATTGGCAGCACACTGAAAACTTTTCGAAAACAGGGAGGAATATTCCAAGCAGAGCACGTCCAGTTATTGGCATGAAGCTTGATCTGACACCCGATGCACTTTGTCAAAAATACAGAAGCCAAAATTTTTGAAGGTATCTAACCCAAATATGTCTTCAGTGTTGACATCATCCACGAATAGAAAGGTTAAAGGCTGAAGAACTGCTTTTTACACTAAGTAAGTCTAAAACTACCCCAGTATAGATATTTGTAGTTTGTTGTAACTCCCCAACCGATAAGAACAGGGACAATGTGTGTGATCCATATTCACATAGCTTTGAGAATTTAGCAAAGTCACTGCTGCACCCATGTGCACTTGAATTTTTAACATCTTGTCCATCACATGTACTTTAATGTAGAGTTTGTTAGGGGCTACCTTTACTTGGGAAACATGATTCACAGCCATGTTCATATCTGGTGAAGGACTTTGAATGTTGCACACAGTGTCTCCCCCACCCCCCCCCCCCACCCCCACCCACTTTTACAATAGCAGTATGTTGCCTAATGTTTTGGGCACCTGACCCACTCATGTTGATTGAAATAATAAGGGCACAATGGAAGAAGAGCACATGACCACTGTTGTGATTTGTCTGCTGCTGCTTAGCATGGGGCTGCCCCATGTGCTGTAGAGGCCGCTGTTGCATGACCGCAACGTCTTCTTCCCCCATGAGCTAACTGATGGCGGCTGAGTAAGAGAAGCAGCTACTTCACACCATGCTTCTATCTGATTTCCTGCTGCCCTAGATACTTCAAAAGACTGAGCACTGTTCAGAACATCTGCAAGGGAGGGATTTTCACATTGTAAAGCACATTCACCAAAACTTCCCTATCAGGCCAGGTATATTACAGCATCATGAAGCTGTGAGCCTCAGTAATGAACTGGCAACGATGCAGAAGTTCAAGAAATTTTGCTACCTAAGCTCTGTGAGACTGTTGCGGCTGCTTGTGACAACAGTAGAATTCAGTGCGAGTAGCAATGACATAACTACATTTGCAGTGATGATAATAGAGCAACTGACACACTTCATCAAAAAAGACTGGCACATTGCTGAAGAAGAGATAGCTGACTCAAAAGGTGATAAACATGAGGAGAAATCTGTGAATGAAATAAAGCCCTATACGAGTTGGGGTCTGCAGCACAAAGAGCTTGAAAATGTTGCTGAAGGAATTTTTCATGTGTGTCCCAATCTTCTGCAGAATCATGATATGGAGGAAACAGTGTGTGTCGCGTCAATGGTGGTGGGACATGGTACGTCAGCAAGGCTGCTAAATTGTTTGGTGCCATAGTGAGAGCCTGCTGCTGGTCGGTGAGGGTTCACTGTTGTTCAACAAGAGATTGAAGAACTTCTTCTACTGACATGTTCGCTGTATATCGAACCAAGGAAACGAAACACGCAGAGTGGAATATCGCACTCATTGCCAAGTATGTTGTACAGACACAATACCAGAAGTAACACCAATCAAGTTCTATTCTGCTTTCACACGAAGAGATCCACAATAACACTGAATGAAGTATAGAATAGTACAAAGTATCCTAGCTGTAGAACACATCAGTATATAGTCTTGTAGGTAGCATATGATAAGCAAGTAAATAAAAGTGATGCCGAAGACTCAGCACACTGGGCTTACATTGGTCTGTTGAGCAAACGGCACAGAGCTTGCTGTGTCGTGTGTCCAGGTAGTGAGGTGACTTCTCTAGGCTGGCCTTGGAGGCATTTGTTTCATGCACTGTTTGATTGTCTGTGCTCACACTATAGCGTTACAACAGGAAGAACTTCTAATTTGACATGATGGGTAAGTTTTAAAGGGATATTTTTATTTTTTCTGCCTGGCTAATGATACTAAATAAACATACTCTTGCTGCCTTAATTATCTTAGGTATTTTGCACTGCATCTGTAATTCTGATTACTTTCTAATTTAAAATGCACCATGTTATTTCAGAAAATTGGTTGTGCAATGTTATTTACCATTCCACATGTCGTGCAAAGTTTCCACTTTTTTGAGAAATACACTAAAAAACAGAAAGAGAAAAAACTTGAATCCACATTGTGGAGCTATACAGTAGTTTTTTCAACAATTAGTTGTTACATGCTGGTTCACATTCAACATGGAAGCATTCATTTGAGAATATCAGTCCAATGCTTCACATTATTTCCATTGCAACTTTAAGCACTGCTGTGGATTTTGAAAAATGCAAAAGAATTGCTGTTAAGCCATGAAATCTAAATCTGCAGCTACGTCAATACTCTGCAAACCACTGTGGTGCATGGCAGAGTCCCATTGTACCAGTTTTTGAAGTGTCTTCCTGTTCCATTCACATATAAAGTGTGAGAAGAATGATTGTTAGAATGCCTCTGTGCATGCAGTAATTATTGTAATCCTAATGATCCCTATGTGAGTGATAGAGGGTTGTAGAATATTCCTAGAATCATAGTTTAAAGGAAATTCTTAAAACTTTGTTAATGGACTTTCTTGGGATAGCTTAAGTCTGTCTTAGAATCTTGCTGTTCATTTTCTTGAGTATCTCTGTGACACTTTCCTATGGATCAAACAAACATGTGACCATTTGTGCTGCCCTTCTCTGTATATGTTCAATATCCCCTGTTAGTTCTATTTGATATGAGTTCCACACACTTCAGCAATATTCTAGAACCAGTCCCATGAGTAATTTGTAAGCAATGTTCTTTGCAGACTAACTGCACTTTCCCAGTATTCTATCAATAAACTGAAGTCGTCCACCTGCTTCAGCCATAATTGAGTCTGTATGATCATACCGTTCCCACAGGTATTTGTGAGAGATGGCTGATTCCAACAGTAACTCATTCCTATTATAATCATAGGGTACTATGCTTTTTTGTTTTGAGAAATGCACAGTTCGATGTTTTTGAACATTTAAAGCAAGTTGCCAATCTTTGCACCACTTTGAAATCTTATCAAGATCTGACTGAATATTTATGCAGTTTCTTTCAGACAGTCTTTCATCATAGATAACTGCATCACCTGCAGAAAGTCTGACGTTACTGCTAATATTGTCTGCAAGGTCATTGATACACAGCATGAACAGCAAGTGTCCCAGCAAATGTCCCTGGGGCACCCCTGAAGTTACTTCTGTTCCATCCAGGATAACATGCTGTGTCCTCCCTTCCAAAAAGTCCTCAATTCAGTCACAAATTTCCCTTGATAGCCAATATGATTGTACTTTTGACAATAAGTTTATGGAATGTTAAATATTGCTGCTTCAGTAACACAGAAGATATTGAAAATTCCAGTAATATACTTCTCGCAATGCTCATTTCCTTTGGATTTCGTATTTGCAGGAATTGAACCTACATAAAAACATTAAGACAACAGAATTGCTTCAGTTCCTGTAAGAATGCAGAGGATCTCTTCAAAAAGTTGTTCTTTGTGAAAATATTCCCCCAGTATCCAAATATCTAAGTTGACAATAGCTGTAAGTACTCTTTAGCCAGCTGAGATTGAAGCTGAAATGGATAAATTTCTTTAAACATTTCTGGAAAACAGTTGACTTGGAAAGAAGTAGCTGACAGTTATTAGACAAACTCATACATAGTGTCCAAGAAGAAGTGATCCAGTTGCGTAGGAAAAACTGTTCAGTCATTTGTGGAGAGACGTTATGGCGAAACCAGTTGTTAGATACATATTTATATGGATGTACATCTTCTCCTACAGTAGTGTGAATGTGGTTCAAGTGTGTGCTTGAGGGTGTGAAAGAGAAATTAGTCATTGCATATCACCAAGTTCTTCTAATTTCAAAGTAGTAAGAGTCTGATAGCTTCATATACAATGTCATCCTCATGTTACTATTCATCATTGAATATTTCATTTAAAAGTGGAAATGGTTCTAAAATAGTTGATTTATGCCAAAGCCAGGCTGCTGATACATCTCAGTATATCCTTCTTTCTGTATTGCACATACAGATTCTTATGTATAACCCAAAAACTGGTGGTGAGAGCTGGGAAGGTAAGCAGAGAGTTGCTAAATATCCCATCAGGAGATTATAAAGTATTGTTAGTGTGCATCAACTACATTTCAACTGGCCTGTCATAATGCCATGTGTCGTACAGACTGCTTTAAAGAATAAAATACAAAATTGTAAAATTGAGTGTGTAGTTCACTTAACCTCATTAAAACCACATGTTTGGGGGCATTTTGTTGACCATAATGTGTGCTTTACATTTATTACTTCGCTACCATTTGTTTTGTATTTTATGCTGTCTGCGGAAGATTTCTAAAAGATAATATTTCTTCCCATTGGTGCATTGTAACATCTTTTGAAAGATGTGAGATAAAGGATGCAATAGCCTAGTCAGTAGTTATGTACTATTGGCACTTACGTTACAGATATATATATATATTTTATTCTTTTTCAGATGAACGAGTAGGAAATCTGACAGTGGTACTCAACAGCAACGATGAGATTATAAATGTTAAATCACAGCTTACTCTTACTGTGAGAGGAATGTACTCTAATCCACCTAATCATGGAGCAAAGATTGTCAGCACTGTTCTCAATAATGAACATTTGTGCCAAGAATGGTAGGTTTGCACTGTAAAAAATTCTGACTTAAGTTTTCTCTTAAACCAATGAAGATTGATCTAAAACTTTTTTATGCTTGAAAGCCTGAGCACATTGTGGGCAAATGATCATTTGCCATTAATTTATAGTACTAAGCACACTCCCACATATGTTACATTTAAAAAAATATTGTCAAGTTGTAAATGAAGTTCGATTCAATACTGAAACTTCAAACTCAAAGAAACTTGTTAGCTGTAATTGACATAATTTTATCATGTGCTCTCACCATGTATATGTATAAGGGTCATCTAGGAAGTAATGACATTTTGCATATTCCCTCTGCGCAGATTAATTAAAGGCTTCTATGCAAGGTTGAGGTTTCATCATCTTGTCTGTGCTCTGAGTACCATTTGAAATTAGCTGCCATTGTTCTCCATTTTGTGATTCATTAAAATGAACTGAATGACAAAGCCCTGTGAAGTGTGAGCCCAGCGAATTTGTTTAATTTTTTGAATGCTTGGAAACTGAAACTGGCAGAAAGTGTCAAGTGGTACCAGTGAACAAATGACATGTGGGAGTGTTGTACGAAATGTTCAGCAATGAGGGAATAACTGTGCATGACTAAACTTGATCTGAACAACTGTTACTCATTAGACATTTTGTAGAATGAAATGAGGAATGAAATCATGTAGCACAGACACGGAACACAAGACGAGTTACATATGCCTTTTTCAAATATTTCTCATTCTTTTTGTGGTGAAATTGTGTTCAAACATGTTGGGTATAGCAAAATTTGTGTCTAATGGGTTCCCTGGCAACTGAGTGGCCAACACAAAACACAGTAAATTGCCACAGTACTGCCATTACCGACACAGTGCAATGAAGATGTAATACCTCTCTGGATTAAGATGTTTACTGGCAGTGAGACAAGTATTTTACTTCCCCCACATGCCAGTCACTTAAATGATGTCGTCCCTTTTTACCCAAAATCCATGAAAATTCAGACTAACTCTGTTGATGTGGAAGTTTAGTGATTTTTATTTTTAATTCTTTTTTTTTAATTGTAAAGGTGTTTTTTTGTTGCAAAATATTTGATCAGGTGAACATCCATGACAGCAGATGTTGTCCAGGCACAGGCAGACACTGCGATTGCTGCACCTGCGCTCCAATGCATTTGTTTGACACGGGTGGGATCACCAATGGCTGATTGACCTGACTGCCACACATTCTTGTTTTCATAATTATTTTGTTGCACCTGAAGATGAACTTTAAGCTTCAAAACCAGTTGTAGAATAAATTAAGAAAATTACTAGCAGCTGAAGTGGATTTTTATTTATATCTGTTGGTAGTCCTTATCGACAGTGTGACATCACCTGAAAACTATAATAAGCAATCCAAAATGCTTCAACATGGTATTCTGCTCGTTCATGAAAGTGTGTGCTCTTACAATGTTGCTGCAACCAGAGGCTTATTTGGATGAGAAAATTTTAAACATCTACATTACATTTCATATCTTTCTCTTAACAGTTTTCAGTTTCACAAAGCTCTGACAGTTGATAAGTGGGAAATATTTCAAAAATGATGATGAGGCTAAGAATGCAGTGAATAACTGACAGTGGCCATGTACTACATGGAAATTATTAAGCTTGTAGACAAGTATGAAAATACTTAAACAGGCTTGATTATGAGCAGAACTGAAGTAGGATTAAATTTCAGTAAATGATAAGCTTTTTGTTAATAAAACATGTTGCTTGGCATAAAGGAGGCCACTCGCCAAATAATAGAAGTTTGGAATTATTGATAGGAACACAAAAAAGAGTGAAAACTTTGTAGTTTGTGGAATATCCTTTAATGAGCTTGAGTGTGTGCATGTGTGTGTGTGTGCCCCCCCCCCCCCCCCCCCCCCCACACACACACATATATTGTGAAATAGTTGGGAGTGTGCCTGGTGTTGCTCCCTAAGAACTGAATGGGAAAATGAGTTTACAGAATAGACTAGTAATGCAGTGATGTACTATAGATGACCTAATCAATAATTGATATCATTATCTCTCTCTCTCTCTCTCTCTCTCTCTCTCAGCTGTTGTTATGAGTACAAACTTTTTGTTTTGATTTCACTTCACTCTTCCCACTGAGGTGTTATGTACTTTTGGCATTGTGTTTGAATTCTAGGAAAGATTGCATTGTTACCATGTCATCTCGTATCAAGGAAATGAGGCAAGGTTTACAGGAGCGACTTCAACGACTGGGTACTCCTGGTACATGGGACCACATCACACAACAGATTGGAATGTTCTCTTACACAGGGCTATCACGTGAGTATCCTCTTAAAACTTTTTTCTTGTTAAAGCATGAAAACACATTTTACAGCCTCTGACAAAGTTCGGTGAATGAAGTCAGAACAGTCGATCGGGCAGGCAACACTGGTGTCTCACAATGCTGCACCTGTGTAGCTGCTGGTGTTGACAATCTGTCCCCACCGTAGTTCAGTTGAGCGTCGTGTGTGTTACACCTGTTGGACAAAGTGCATGTGTAGTGTGTTGGTTCTGAACTGAGAACAGGACAATGAACAAGCAAAGGCTCAATTTAAAGTTTTGTTTTAAGCTTGGCAAGTCACTGAAAGAAACGCATGCAAAGCTGGTAAGTGCTTAAGAGGTTCAAGCACTGTCCATGAAGTGTGTGTACAAGTGGTACACCTGTTTCTGAGGGGGCAGGGAAAGTGTTTCTGACAATCTCCATAGTGGATGACTGGTGACTGCCATCAGTGACGAAAATGTTGAGAAAGTGAGGACATTAATCATGAGCAACCGTCGATTAATTGTGTGCATGATAGTGGATGAACTGCAGATGAACCGTGATTCTGTGCGACAAATCCTTATCCAGGAGTTATGGAAGAGGAAAAGGTGTTGTCATCTTGTGCCACATCGCTTGACTGATGATCAGAAGCAGGCACATTTTGAGGCTCTACAGGATTTTGTGAAAACAGTGGATGTGACACCCAATTTCTGGAACCATATTGTCACAGAGGATGAAAACTGATGTCTCTGGTATGATCCTGAAACGAAATGGCAAAGCATGGAATGGTGATCTGACATCATTGGGAAAAGGTCAGAGCTGAAAAATTACGCATCAAAATGATGTTTCACCTTTTTCGATAGTCAAGGCATTATCCACAAGGCATTTCTACCTGAGGGAACGACGTTGAATGCTGCACGGTATGTTCAAATTTTGACCTGTTTGATGCAATGTCTATGCAGGGTATGACCCCAGTACGCACAACGAGGTTTGTGGTTTTTTCTTCGCGACAACTCTCAACCTCACACAGCCAATATCATCAAAAATTTCCTGGCAAATAAAGGGTGTTGAAACTTGAACATCCACCATACTCACTGGAACTCAAACCTCCAGACTACTTCTTATTCCCTTGACTCAAACTCACTTTGGCAGAAAAGAGATTTGACGATACTCCTGACATCCAATGAAATGTGATGCGGCTTTTGAATACCATCCCGAAGGAAGACTTCGCGCAAAGTTTCCAGGACATGTATCACGGAGCTCAGTGGTGCTTAGTTATGGGAGGTGACAGTTTCGAAGGACAGCAAGGTAACTGTAGTTCGCAGTTCATCTACATTAATGTTACAGTGTTATTCACAGGAATTTGTCAGAGGATGTATATGGGCATTTGACTTAGTTTTGCTTGCATGTTGCTAGTATGTAGTAGGAAGGAGATCCTAAACATAGTGCAATCACATGCTTGTGTTTAATATCAGTATTCAACCATTGGAATTAACCATGAGTCCTTTTTCATACATGAGCATGTGAAATCTCTCATTTCTGCATTTTGATAGAAATAACTGTTTTGTAAGCCATGTACCAGAGACCAACGCTATAAAACAGCTATCTTTCATCTCATGCAAAAGTTGTCACTTAGTTGTACTACCAAGAAAAAAGTTGGGATTTTGGTGAAAATTAGGAACGAGGTTCAAGTAGAACTTATTCCACCCTATATGCTTAAAAGGGTAGATTCCTTACTATCTATAACAAGTTTTTGTGTGTACTACACTTGAGTGAAATATATATACCTTCTAAAGAATAAAATGAGCTTAAAAATTAGCTTCAAAGTAACATTAATAGTCTAACCAAAATTACTTGGTAGTTGACTCCCCACCTTGAAACTTTTCCTACAATCAGTGCTTTGAGTGTCATACATTCTGGTATTGCAATGCACCACAACAAAACATAAGTTCACAGGCAATTTTCAGGGCATGCACCATATGTGCATAATTATTGGGCACTGCTGGTAGTTCATTTAACTGCAACACTTTCTACTGATTTTAGCAGCCCGATTCCTGTTAAGCCTTAACAATATAGTGGACGGTCAGTGTGACAGCTTTGTATTAGGGGCCAACAATTTTGAATGTAAGCATTCGTGACTACTTGGGCTGTTACATGCAACAGGGTGTATACGACCCAGGACAACTGGGAAATCTGGGAAAAACCTGGGAATTTTTTCGTCTGGGAGAAAACAGGGAAAAACCCAGGAATTTTTCGCAATTCTGGGAATTTTTCATTGTTATAGCATTCAGTTAAATTTTTGTAATTTTGACTGGTAAGAATTGATTCTCTAGCAAATAATGTTACTGTATCCTGCTACTGGAGAATGATACTGCAGCAATAAAATATAAATGAGACAAAAAATAAAAATGCGCCATTTACAACAACAAAGCACCATGCATGCACAAGCGTTTGCAAACAGCAAAAATATGTCAAAAGCCTTAGGGTGTAGACTTTGCAATACTTTGTAACAATAAACTGCTTTCTATAAATGTGACGTCACGAATGTTTACATTAGGTTCGTTTGACCAGTTGCCAGCGGGCTAATGCGCAGTTGATTCGCGTATGAACAGTACCCTCTCCCACTTCCCGCTACTTGAAGTGTGGGTGTTCGCTGTATAGGCAGTAGCAGCAAGCAGCCAGATGCTAACAAGAGAAATTTTTCTCGCGTACCCTAGCTGCCAGATTCGCACATGCATAGAGTTGACTGAGGTGTAGTGGGGAGGGGGTTAGTCTCCATGTGACCCGTGTTTGCGTTAAGTGATTTTACTGTTTCGTTTACAGCTCCCATGTCAAATGAAAACAAAACGGATGTCTGTGCCCGGGACTATCAAGTGAATTAAAGTAGTCACATAATTACAGAGGACAAAAATGTATTATTAGTTTCAGTTTTCTGATTTTATTTTATTTCTAAGTTATAAGCAGTCGAGCATTAATCGCCTTGCAGAACAATGAAGTTACTTTTGTCAGTTACTCCATTGTGAATCTGGAGAAAGCCGATGTGTACTTCAAGCCAAATTATGCATTTTAGTATGGTTTACAAAATTTCGATGCTCTTGGAGTATCCTCTGACGTCCTGTTTCTTTTATGGTGTAATGTAAGCTCTCTTGGTGCTTTATACATATGAACATGCGGGCTTCCTACACCACTACAGCTGCACACACACACAATAATGCCTGTTTTCTGGCGCTTTCTGGCAAATGCTAAATTGAACCTATTTATAATAGTCTTGGAATAGTATTGTGAACGGTGGTTCGAAAAGTGTTATTCGCAAAGTAAATTTCTTTTTACGCAAGATGAATTGTTACATGTGAGAAAGTGGGATGAATTTCTTAAATCACAGAGCATTTAAAACTGAGCACTGTGAGGACCAGCCTGTACAAGAATTTCAAGCCTAGAAGACCAAACATTTGTCATTATTTTAAATTTACTGTCACATTCGCGTGGTGTATCTTAAAGTATAACACACGCAAAAAAGATCAATATTACATGTGAAAGCTTAGCTTCCCTTGTAGCTATATTATGTATATTAATGTAAACCATTAACTTCTCCTCTTTGTGTGATTGCACTATGTAACAGTGATCTTGCTATTGGCTGACTGTAACATGTGTCCTGTGCTCTGAATATCTGCTGTTATCGGCTGGTGAAATCATGTGGCATAAGATATGACTGGCTTACAAAAGGACATCACAATCACAATCTCAATTTCAAATCTCCGGAAACTTACGTGCTGTGCTTGGTGCAATTCGAATTTATACTTTTGTAATATGAAAATATGCAGCATATATGTTGCTGCACATCAGAGGTCTTTCCAAAACTTCTATCC
Organism: Schistocerca americana; assembly: GCF_021461395.2. Lineage (NCBI taxonomy): Eukaryota > Metazoa > Arthropoda > Insecta > Orthoptera > Acrididae > Schistocerca > Schistocerca americana. The sequence goes on from NC_060121.1 coordinate 570,697,974, forward strand.
TTTTTTATCATCAAAAGTCTTTCCAAAACTTCTCTCTCACGTTTTTTTTTCCGGGAAGTTTTACGCCAGTGTATAAAAGTTAACCATTCAAAAGGATTTATAAGTTTTACAGTTCTGAGGGAAAAATCTACAGAAAACCTACTGTCACTTAGTATGGAATAAGTGTATTTTCGCCCAGGAAAAAGTATATTTTTTAAACGGAATATCCGGGAATATTTTTTCCTTGTCCGCATATACACACTGTACAAACATAGTGTGGCTGCGGGGTGGGGACACAAGTGCGTGCGCGCGCACAAGGGAAGCACCAGCTGTGAAATGGGGAAGGGTCAGTTTTGACAGTGAGCAGTGCCAGATAACAGCAGTAGTTGACTTGAAAAAAGAGACAGCATTGGTCGTATATTTTTTACTATTGCAAAATCGATTTTCTGTCACTGAGTGACCATCTTCAGTGCTATGCCGTAAGCTTAGTGACAACAGTGCATCCCAATTTAAGTTATACAATATAGCACTGAAGATGGTCACTCAGTGACAGAAAATCGATTTTGCAATGGTAAAAAATATACGACCAATGCTGTCTCTTTTTTCAAGTATACCTGTTACCTGGTCGTAGTGCACAAGACAACATGGAGTCGCCAATCAAGCAGTAGTTGAGTCAGCATTGTGTAACACTGACAATTTTTTTGCATTTCAGTCCGCAGTATGAGGAATTGTAGCTTGTCACTTGGAAAGATTGGCTCTCAAAAAATGTTCAGTGTTTCTTAAGAAATTGAATATGTTCAGGAATTAAAGTTACCAAGACTCTCTACTTACCTTATAGTGATAAAGTATACAAAAATGGAAAATGTGGATGACCTGAGCACATAGCAGAGGTTTTTAAACTTAAAAGGAAGCTCTCTGAAGAGGGAGTGAGCCTGCAGTTTGGGTGAGCTACAAAGTTGTGCAACTTTCAGTAAAGTGCTGTGTCATACTTGGTAGTTGCAACTGTCTACTGTACTCCACAAACCACCCTAAGATGCATGGCAGAGGTTACGTCCCACTGTACCACTTATTAGGGTTTTTTCCTGTTCCATTCATGTATGGAGCACAGGGAGAATGATTGTTTGAATGCCTCTGTGCATGAAGTAATTCTAATCTTACCGTCAATATCTCCATGTGAGTGATATTTAGGGGATTTGCAGTATATTTCTAGAGTAATCATTTAAAACCCTTTCTTGAAACTTGGTTATAGACTTTCTTGGGCTAGTTTACCTTCATCTTCAAGAGTATTCCAGTTCAGTTCCTTCAGTATCTCTGTGACACTCTCCCAAGGATCAGTCAAACACGTGAACATTTGTGCTGCCCTTTTCTGTACATGTTCAGTATCCCCTGTTGGTCCTGTTTGGCATGGATCCCTTTCACTTGAGCAATGTTCTAGAACTGGTCGCACAAGTGATTTATAAGCGATCTCCTTGCACTGGTTGCACTTCCCGAGTATTGTACCAATAATCTGAAGTCTACCTCCTGCTTTACCCATGACTGCCAATGTGATCATTCCACTTCATATCCCTAAAAAGTGTTACAAGCAGGTAATCATTTGAGTTGGCCAATTCCAAGAGTGACTCATTGATATTACAGTTGTAGGCTAACACATTTTTTCGTTTTGTGAAGTGCACAATTTTACATTTCTGAACATTTAAAGCACGTTGCCAATCTTTGCACCACTTTGAAATCTTACCAAGACCTGTCTGAATATTTATGCAGCTTTCTTCAAATAATACTTCATTAGAGGTAGCTGCATCATCTGAAAAAGTTTGAGGTTACTGTTAGTATTGTCCGCAAGGTTGTAAATGTACAACATGAACAGCAAGGATCACAATACAATTCCCTGGGGCACACCCGAAGTTACTTGTACATCTGATACTCTGTCCATCCAAGATAACATGTTCCATCATCCCTACCAAAAAGTCCTCAATTCAGTCACAAATTTCACGTAATAACCCGTGTGATTGTACTTTTCATAGTAAGCATAGGTGTGGCACAGTCAAATGCTTTTCAGAAATAAAAAAATACTGCATCTACCTGGTTGCCTTGGTCCAAAGCTTTCAGCACATTATGTCCATGTAGAGCAGTTTGGTGTGGTGCTGCTACCAAACATTATATTCAGTACGTCCCACGTAGGTTATGGCATACAACACAGGCATACAGCTGGAGGTGACATTCTTAGCAGTGCGAAAGAAGTTGTAGAAGATGTAGGTTTATTACAGAATTTATTAGTTTGTGTGTTTACGGATGAAGCATGAGTCACGTTTGGAAATAATCGGGATTCATAGTGCAACTGAAATTCAAAAGCTTCCAGTATCCAGTTTATGCTTATCTGTAGCTTGAAGTAATTGATTTGAAGTTTGATAGGGAATATAGAGATATTGGGTCATTTCACGTCAAATTACATAAGTTTCAAACAATTTAATGCTTGAACATCATGGATTTTGACAATTTTATGTCAACATTCACCCATGTGCCCAATGAACATTGGTAAAATTTAACATTTGTTACAACAATACTGGCCGAGATATAGTCACTGTGGTTGCTTTGAACTGTTATATTTCGGGCAATATTTTGTTGGAGGAAATGACCGAGCGAGGTGGCGCAGTGGTTAGCACACTGGACTCGCATTCGGGAGGATGACGGTTCAATCCCGTCTCCGGCCATCCTGATTTAGGTTTTCCGTGATTTCCCTAAATCGCTTCAGGCAAATGCCGGGATGGTTCCTTTGAAAGGGCACGGCCGATTTCCTTCCCCATCCTTCCCTCACCCGAGCTTGCGCTTCGTCTCTAATGACCTCGTTGTCGACGGAACGTTAAACACTAATCTCCTCCTCCTCCTCCTCCTCCTCCTCCTCCTTCTTGGAGGAAATGAAATTGGCCATCTTGTACAACTTTGTGCATTTTCTGAAGAATAATAAGGAAATGAGTTGTACGAGCTATATTCAGCCAGAAAATTTTAGACAAAGTTGCCTGAAAAAATTAGCACTCAAAAACATTTCGTAGTTTGGCTTCTTACTTCCTGTGGACTAAATGCATTATGAACATGAAAGTTGGGATGTAGTAATCTAATGACTCAAAGTTGTGAGATATAAAGTTTCATTTATGTACCACTTTCTAATACTGAATGAATGAAGTGTAAAATTGCAATAAAAAAGGGTATTTTCAACCTGATTTTGCAAAAATTGTGTTCTGTAAAATTATCCAAACTGGGCTGATTACAAAGATTCTGGTTTTAGCCAGTAAACAAAGTGTATTGGGGCTAGCAATGCTAGACGATTTAAATGCTACATGATTTCAGTCAGTCAGGCGCAAACATTTTGGCACGAAAGAAATGTAGACTTCAGATTCTTATGTCATGTTCCTGGTTTTGAAACTTTAATAAAAAATGGCATTTGTAAAAAGTGTCTAATATACCCTATTTTCACTTTCCCAAAAAATCATCATAATTTGTAGATTATTGCAAAATAGTAATTGAACGAAATTTTGTATTCCAGTCCTTGTGCTACCAACATAATGCATGTTAAGTTTCGTGTTCAGCAGGCATTTATTCTATGACATATAAGAATCTGAAGTTAACGTTTCTTTCATGATGTGATCATTGCGCCTCACTTGATTCAAATTGTCTAGCATTGTCAGCCCGCATTGGATAATGAAGAAGAAAAAACAAAAATTAACAGTTAAAACCATGGTCTTGCTAATGACCCCAGTTTGGAAAATTTTATAGAATATAATTTAGGCTGAAAATACCACATTGTTCCTTATTTACAAAATCTTCAATTTTATACATCATTCATTCAGTACTGGAAAAAATGAAACTTTGTATCTGAGAACTATGTGTCGTTAGGTTACCACATGCCAACTTTCATGTTAGTCATGTGTTCAGTCCCCAAATTATAAGAAGCCAAACTTTGAAATTTTTTCGGGCCATTGTGTCTAAAATTTTCTGACTAAATGTGGCTCATAAAATTCTTTTGATTATAATTCTTAAGGGAATGCATGGAATTGTACAAGATGGCCAAATTTCATTTCTTTCAACAAAATATTGCCTGAGACATAACAGCTCAATGTAACTGTAAATTCACATTCACTCTCTGGAATTTCATGCATGGAGTCAAACAAGTAACTGTATCTAAACAGGTATTGTCTTGACAGACATTAAACTTTACCAGCATTCACTGGGAAGTAGTCAAATGTTCACATAAAATTTCATCGAAATCTGTGATGGTTGAGCAGGAGGCCTGGATGAGTTGATGTGGAATGACTCTATTCTAGATTTTTCAAAGGATTTTCGTCAGGATGGATTTTCTTGTTTCCAAAATCTGTAAACGGTTCCCCACCGTATCCCCTGAAGTGATGAAAGGGATACGGTATTCACTGCTTGCAGGCATGTGCTCACTTTGTACTCGTGGAATGTGTTTGCTGTAAAGCCCTCCTGTAATACCATCTGACAAATGTCAAAAGATAAATAATTTCAGTGAAGGTATAGCAGTGGTCATTAGTACTTTGCTACGCTGAAATCAATACTATGTTGATAGACATCATGCACAATAACATGTGTATTGCTACTATGGTTGTCGTCGTTATTATTGTTGTTGTTATTGTTGTTTGTGGCAGCAGCAGCAGCAGCCATACTTGTATTAAAAGTACTGCCAGTATTAACTTTATTAGTTCAGAGTTAGTATTATTTACTCATGTTGCCAATGAAGGCATTCGTATCCTTTTAATATTTATTATTAAAATTATTTTGTAGATAAATAAAATGTAAAAAAAAGGTACTGTACTTGTGAAACCATGGTCTGATGGTGCTAATCAGATCAGTTGAAGTAAGTAAATGAATAAATGACCGTATCACAAGGACAAAATAAACAATGAAGAAATACTTGAAGAGAAACATAAGAGCTGTGTTCTGAATTGGGCCGTGTATGTTTTAACAGGATAGTGCAAATAACCTTCGATTTGTCACAGTAAATTAAGAAAATATTTTCTTCAATTTCATTATAGTGACATAGCTTTATAATAATACATTACGAGTACAGCATTTAATATTTTACTACCTTATGTTGATGAATACTGCTGGTCACAGAAATGACATACAAGTAAACTGGTTTTTCTTTTTCCTTCTGGGTATTCTAAGGACTTACACTTGCAGTTCATTCTTCCTTTGATGGTCCAATCTCCTGTTCTTTCCCTTGGTTCTTTCACATTCTTTCCTTGAAACCACTGGATGGTGCCTGTCTTCTGCTTTCTATCTTTGTATCCAAGCTTGCTTTCTTTCTTTTCCTTTCTCTCCTATACTCCATTGCCCCTAAGGCCTCTAATTTAATTTTCTAGAAATAATATAAACTGGTTCCCACTTCAGCCGTTTTGTATCTTATTGGCACTATATGGAATTCAAATTTTGATTCTGCACGTATAAGAACCAACATATATCGATGCATTTTGGGTAATATGGACAGTGTAAAGGTAAATATATGTAATATGTCAAAGCAAAATGTGTGCTTGTAGCACTGTGCTGTACTGTGTTTTGATGTGGTATGCTTTGGTGTGATACGAGGGAGATGCTTTTCTGCTACTAACTACAAGTAAAAGAAAAGGTAGTAACAGACAGGAAAAATTCCCTTCACAGGGAAGGAATATGGATATGTATTGAACAAAGAGGTCTTTATTACACCAGACAATGATCTATTCACAAAAATTATGCATTTTGTTCTTTGCTTCTCATTATGTTCCACATCCACAGCTATTACTGTTCAGAGAACACATTGTTTGACATTATGTTCTTTTTAGTACATGCAAGTCATTTGTGCAAACTATATTGTTTCCTGTAGAATCAAAACTGGTTGAGAGGCTGAGTGGGCACCAGTGACCTCTGTGTGGCCCAGTTTTATTTTTCCTATTCATCCACCTTAACTTACATTATTCTACATTTAGAGCAAACTTCCATTCATATCACAAATTAGAAATTTTGTCTGTCAACTTGTATCCTCCTAGTCACCCAACTTTGACACCTTGCCATACACCACACCATGATCAGCAAAGAACTGCAGATTGCTGCACACCCTGTCCGACAAATCATTTATGTATATAGAGACTAATAGCATTCCTATCACACTTCCCTGGTGCGCTTGTGACAATAACCTTGTCTGTGATAAACACTCGCCATTGATGACGACGTACTGGGTTCTATAACTTAAGAAGTGTTCAGCTATTCACATATCTGTGAATCTACTTGATATGCTCATACCTTCCAAGCACCATTCAAACGCATTCCGGAAATCTAGAAATATGGAGTCTGCCTGTTGCCCTTCATCCGTAATTTGCAATATATCATGTGAGAAAATGGCAAGTTTAGTTTTGCGTGAGCAATGCTTTGTAAAACCATGCTGATTCGTGAACATAAGCTTCTTGTTCGCAAGAAAATTTGTCATATTCAAACTGAAAATATGTTTAAGGATACTGCACCAAACTGATGTTAGGGATATTGGTCTGTAATTTTGCGAGTCTGGTCTTCTGCCTTTCTTGTAGACAGGAGTCACCTGCAAATTTTTACAGTTGCGTGGGATTTAGTGCTGGGCGAAAGATTCATGATAAATGCCACTAAATAAGGGACCAATGCCATGGAGCATTCTTTGAAAATCGAAATTGGGGTTTTGTCTGGACCTGCTGACTTACTTGTTTCCAACTCATTCAGTTGTTTCTCTACACCAGTGATGCTTACTACTATGTCATCCATACAGGAGTCTGTTCAGTGGTTAGACAGTGGTATGCTTATGTGATTCTCCTTTGTGAATGATTTCTTAAATGTGAAGTTTAAAACTTTGGCTTCTGTTTTATCATCTTCAGCTAGTACACAGATTTTAGAGGACCAGATCAGTGCTTCAAATATCTCTGATTCATCCTATCCCTGTGACATGATATTTTTCATTTTTGTTTCCCCAAGTAGTAGCTACATTTACTCTGAAGGTGATACGATATAAAAATGTTAGTTACAGAACCTAATTAATAGTACTCTGTTGGTGCAATCTTTCATTATTTATAAAATTAACAAACCTAGTGTTATTCCTACTTTGTGCAGTTGCAGCATTTTGCTCCATGTTGAACTACTGCCTTTCAGGTTAAGTTACACGTGCATGAAGTATAATCCTCATTAGGGATGGTCTCCTCTATATGGTGAGCAGCTGTCTATTCCTATCATAATGTTGTTGTTATTCCATCTTGGAATTTCCGCTGAAGAGTTTATCATACACCTGCAGCCTGGTACAGAATTTGTATGAAGGTTGCTCAAATAATACAGTAGACTTGGGGTTATCTGTTATCACTACTCAGCAAAACAAAATGGTATAGAAGGATTAGAGCCCATAGGTTTACTGACCATAGTGCCTTTATCTTAATAAATTGTGATCATAGTGCCAGTTATTAAAAAATAGTTCAATTATCTAAACAGTTTCAAGGAGTCCAGTTAATTGAATGGTAGTTTGTAAATATACGTGTGATGAAATTCATGGAGACTGACTTCATGGAATATTACTCATTGAAGATTGACCGTCAATGGCATTGGAATATTTTTTTTTTATAAAATATCAAAATACAGAGCAATTACATACTATATGACACTCTCCATAGCCGAACAGTTAGTGTCGCTGCCTTCAGTGCAAAAGGACACGGGTTCCATTCATTGGATTTTTTCTGAGGTAGGGAGGTCTGGTATGGGGTGCACTCAGCCCTTGTGATGCCAAATTAGGAGCTGATCTACTGGCAATAATGGCTTGTCGCACCATCATAGATCACTCCCTATACTGTCTTGTAGGTTCAGTTGACCAGTCAGAACAGTTGTAAGGCCTAATCTGTGATTGCTGTTCACTTTACTGGTACATATGCAATAAATAACGTAGATGGCATGAATAATAAATAACAATTATTCATATCTGCTGACAAAGTTATTTCTTTTAACTGTAAACCATGTATTCTTCCGCATTAATACTAGGTTCTATTTTGATGAGCATATTTTTAGGAGTGCACTTTTTTCTAGCAAAATTTTTTGTGTCCAAGATTTCTATAGAAATCCAAATTTCAGATTCATGAAATTTCCATCAACTAACATGTTTATCTAGCAAAAGTATGGGCTTTTGAATACAGAAAAAATAGGGCTACAGCATAGCTGGATTTTTAATATGGTTATACAATAGCAGCTTTGAATAATAATATGTCTTACATTTAGAACAAGACAAGATGTTCCTTACATAATGGGAAATGTGGCTCTCAAACAAATAGTTACTAGCAAGAAGAGATTCTAAGGTGCACTTGGTTTATCCAGATTTTAAATTTCAATTATTCCCTTCAATAAAACGTTTCTCTATGAAATATTTATGCCAAAAGGCATAGGAATAACATGTAGAAAAGATAGATTGCTACTCAGCACAACGAAGAGGTATTGAGTCGCAGGCCGGAGCAATGCCGAAGAGTGCTAAAATAATTAAGCTTTGACGCAAGCTCCTTCTTCAGAAACAGGAAGGGGAATGGAAAAAACAACAACAACAACAAAAGAAAAAGCGCACACCTGCACATGGTTGAGCGCTCAGAGGCAGTTGGTAGCAGTGTTCTTCATTGTGCCTGTGTGTGACTCAGTGTCTCTCCTATGCGATGAGAAGCAATATAAACCATTGTCATGAAAAAGTACAGACTGAACAATGAAGGTTATAAAAAACAGTTTATAACAACATTATGGTATTTTATGTAGACTGCACACAAATAATTTAAATGGAAGAGAGTGAAGAAATGAGTATTGATGTCTTTAAATATGCAGAATATGGACTTATTTCACCTTGCTATGTTTCAAACCCACAAATTCCATTTAATTATGCCCATTTAGGACTGAGAATTCGGCAGTTTTAAAAGTAATTATTTATTATATTTTGTGGCATTTGATATATTGCACTTCAACTAGGTTGTTGTATCTTTATAAGTTCCTAACTCATTTATCTAATATCACCTTTATCTTTTTTTCTCTTTGCAGCTCGTCAGTGTGAACATCTCATGAGTGAATACCACATCTATCTCCTGAAGAGTGGACGTATTAATATGTGTGGTGTCACTACGCATAACATAGATTATATTGCCAAAGCAATCCATGATACAATCCTACTGTTGCCTGAAAGCAAAATATGATAAATTTATTCAGTATTAATATGTGACATACTTTGGTTGTCTGCAGCCAACCAGATTTGTTGAGGATTTGTGGGTTTTGTAGTCTTGGCGAATGCGTGCAGTTGTACTGGATAGTTTTAACTTCTGCAGTGGCAACAGTTTTGAGTAGCCATTGCAGTACGTAGACAGCTGAGTTTCTTAAAACACCAAGTATATATAAAGTCTTACGCTGATCTTAGGGCCCAATTTTATACTTTGTGTGTGTGTGTGTGTGTGTGTGTGTGTGTGTGTGTGTGTGTGTGTGTGTGTTGGAAGGAAAAAGGAAATATTGTGTAAGTACACTAAACATTGTGGAATGTGGTTTTATGAACATTGTTTGCTCTCAGGGAAAATACATTTAATTATTTTACTGTATCAAATTTATTCTTTAATCGAGTTTATGAAATAGAAACAACTTTTAATTAGAATAATGTGGTAGATGGAATTGCACTCTAAAAAGGGGGAATTTTGGTTGTTGAAAAAGTAAATATTTTTATACTTTGAATGTAGTTCAACATTATATAGATTTATGAAATAATTGAGAAAATTGGTATTATAAGTTTATGGCTGACAAAAAAATGACATTATGCAAAAACATATTGAGACAGGTATAGAAATCAGTGTTATGTGATTTTTTTTTTGCATTTTATAATATAGAAGCTTGCTGCTGTATAGAACATTACCAGTTTATTGCAGTTCTGAAATATTTATTTGTGCTGTATTACATATATTTTCATTTGGAACGTTTTAGTGGTATTCTGCAGCAGTCATTATGATATGTTTGCATTATGCCTATAAAGTTATTTAGCACATTCAATTTTTCTTAAAGTCACACTGATGAATTTAATTATTAATTTGAGATAAGCTACGTATAAGCCTAATATTGCAATATTTGCAAAATATTGAAAAAATAACCTTGTTCACTGTGAAAATATAAGTGATAACAGCAATTAATTTTAAGATTGTAACTGAGGACTCTGCATTTGATCACAACTGCAATTTTTATGCTTTCTGTTACATGGTCTCAAATTATGTTTTGACTTTCTGCATTTTTTTTATCATTACACCATTTTTACTGCCAGCCTGTTACAGTATTTTGTACCATTTTACTATGAAGAAAGTTTTCCCATTTCACAATTAAATGTTTCTTCTGTATAGTACTATAGAAAACCTTCAAACCACCTATTAGTGTTGTTCAAATTATTGAATGACAGCAAGACTGTAAATAGTTAACCTCAGTGACAGTTATTTCCAGAACGCCCCTTGTATGTTAAAACATTAATTTCATTAGATAACTTTTATTTTTCCTGGAGAACATCTTTTAGCCGTGCCCTTGCAGAAAAACTTGTATTTACAGTAAACAAAAAATAACTCCATAGCCTTCAAAAAATTTGTTCTCTTAGAGAACAACGGTCATTAACTAATATTACTTACACAAGACCTGAGACAGCCACTAATCATTCATTGCATTATCATGTTATATGCATGATGATGATTTGGCTAGGGCCTCCCATCGAATAGACACCACTTCGGCAACTTGCATGTCAAATATTAGGTATACAAAACTGTAAAATCAGATACCTAATTATATTTTCCCCAGAGCCATATTCCACTCTTACCCCCCAAGGATATTTCAAAGCTTTCACTGATGTTGGAATCAAGAATTTTGCTATGTACCTAACTTCTCCTAACAATGCTTGCAGAGATATTTGGAGATCTATTTTCATATAATTTGGTTTTACCAAAGTTGGTAAAAAATGAATTTATTTTGCATTTAGTTGAAGGCTCCCAGACCTGCTACCCATCTTTCTGTATTATTCACATAAAATCATACTCCATGGTGTTAGTTGAATGTGTTGACTTTAAATGGCTGTAAGCTGAACATTGTTAATAAGATAGGAAAACAAAATGTATCAAGTAACATCAATACAACTGTTGTCATCTTATTGTCCTTTGGTTGCATACGAAGTTGTTTGGCATGAGATAGTAAGATACACTTACTTTGTAAGATCGTAAGGTATTGCTATAGCCAACAGCTAATGTTTAACAGCCGTTTGAAGAGTATTACTTTTGAGATTTAATCTGCATCCACTCATGCCTCCTACTAGATTTTAGGGTGTGGGCAATGTACATGGGTTCAGATGATGTTCAGTACATTTGGTCATATCGTTAAACCACTGTAATTGTATGACAAGGCAGCTATGTCATATAATTTCAAATATTTGTTCCTTTGTTCAAGTTGTGGTACTGTTGCCTTTAACACGACTAGTGAAGTCTTTCAGTAATATTTGAATGAAAACTAATTTATCAAAGTGTTTTTCCCTGTATTGGAATCATGTATTACCTATGAGAGTGATTTAGTTATGTAGTTCCTGATATAACAAATTTAGGGAAGTACAAAGTGTGATTTTGCAGTTAGCAAAATATAAACAACAATTAAAATTATAAAAAAATATTTATTCAGTGTTGATTTTTTTGTTGAGTTGTCTTTTGTTCAATAGCATGTTGACAGAAAAAAATAAAGTTGTAAGATTTATCTTGTTTTGTAATATTTTACGGCCGTATGTGACCTGACTATGTATTATTTACAAGGAAGTCATTTTTGTGAAGTATGAGTCAGCACTTCTACCTTTACAGTTAAATGCCTCAGTTAAAAAGTTTGTCTGGGTAAGTATTGTAAATTTTAGTACTAGTTTCCCTCATGTCAGATCCCGTAAACGAAAAGTTTCAGCTTCATATGGCAGTTAGACAGGGTACTGATAAAGAAGTGATTGCTAAAAATAATTTGGAAAGTATGTTATCTGATGATTTAAAAACTGCTTTCAATTCAGATAGAACATATCAAAGGAGCCTTGAATTGATGTCCAGCTTTGGTTTGGTCCTTAATATAACAATACCGATGTGAGTAGGAAGCATAGTGCAAGAACATTTGTTAGTTGATATCTAAATACAACTGTTCTCCTCTAAACAGATGTGGACCCCCATAATAAATTGTCTATGATGGTTAAACAGCAGCAGTTAGTTATCAATTTGGTTTAGCTAAGAGAGGAAAAATACTGGTTCAGCCTCACTATTCAGGAATAATTTACAGGCCAGGCAGCTGGAATCAGTTTATTAACCCATTACTGCCCAAAACTTTATCGGATCATTTTTTTGCAAACTTTTATACATAAATACGTTACACTGAGTGATTAACTGAATAAAAAGTTGTTTTGAAAATTTTCAATTTATTAGAACAAAAACTACAGACCGTCCCATTTTTGGGACATTGGCCAAATGCGCTATCCAAATTCACAACCTTATTCCCCATGCATAATATTGTAAGAAACAACACAAACCATAAATAAAGAATGTTTTAATATTATTGAATGTCTATTCAGTATGAAATGAAGCAAAACACTTGTTGTGTACGCAAAAATTGCACCTATCACAAATTTTTGTTGTTTTTTTCTTGCAGTAAGCAGATCTCTTCTGTGTTTTACTTGGCACAATGAAATGATTTCCTGGATCTAGTCGTACATCTGTGCTCACCCGTCCTCCCATCAATTTGCTTCCTTGTGGTCCTCTGCGTTTTGGTACTGATCCTGTTTTCTTTGATGTCCATCGGACATCCAAAAGTGAGAGCTTCTCATTAGAGTTAGCAATTTGGTATGCACGCCATGTGTTTACTACGCAGATATCTATCATCTGTGTGAATAATGGCCACAAACCATTTCTTTGACCTTATCCTCGTCCTACAAAGTGATTTCTGTTTGTCCAGTAGATATACGCCAGCCATATGGGCATTGTATTCTTCAATGAGGTGAGGCATTGTAACATATTTCCTTTTTCTTTGCCCGTGAGTATCTTTTAGTAGAACTCAGAGGAGTAATAGTACTGTAATTTGTCACTACACATACTGGTTTGTTGTCAGTCCACTTCACAACCGAAACTTCATTCTCTTTATCAAACATGTGGTCATAGAATACTCGTTCCTTTTCTTTTGCCATTCTTTTCGAGTCAATCAAAGGACATGCATTAGTTTGGATCTCTCTTATTGTTCCTGTAGCTTTCATTTTACTCTTTCCGAGTGTGGTCAGTGTGCCAACACTGGTGAAAAAATTGTCAAAGAAAAGCTTATAATTCGGACACTCTGATTCTAGAATCATGCTGGCTAGTCCATTACCCTTGCACCTAAAGGCTCCTTTTTATTGTCAGTCTTGCCTTAGTATGGCGAAAAATTATAAAGAAAGCCATTTTATATCCAAATTTGATAGGCTTTCCCCTCAGAAACATTTTAGCTGAATGTTTGCCATAATAACGTACCATCATTTCATCAATTGAGAGGTCTGAATGAAATACGCCAAATTTACCAAATTCGTTTTTTAGCATTTCAAAGTACAACCTCAGTTTGTACATCTTGTCGTTTCTGTCTGTTTTGGAGTTGTCATTGAGATGCATGAATCTCTTTATTTCCCAAAACCTATTTCTTGACATGGAGTTGAAGACTAAAGGAACACCGACATCGGGAGCCTGTTCCCAGTACATATTCTCATGGGGAAGCTTATGATAACCAGTCAGAAGTAGTATGCCAATAAATGATTTTAGTTCTTCTTTGGTTAGCAGAAAATTTATTTTGTTATGTTGGCAAGCATAGATTTCGCTTTGTTCAATAATAGTATCCATTAGTTTCTCAGAAAAAAATCCTCAAACACCTCGGGCACTGTCTTATTTGCTAGAAATTCCGCAACTAATGTTCGTTGCTCTTCCCTGGTTCACTAGTGTTTGTGTACGTTGGTTGACATTTATACCACTTACATTCTTTTTTTTTTTTTTTTTTTTTTTTTCTTTTTTAGATAACATACCACTTTCTGCTCCATCTCCTAACGCTTTCCTTCTTTTGGTTTCTGGAGGTGCATCTGTAGCATTAGCTTCATCTCAGTTGGTTATGAGCTCTAAAGTACTGGCTACATCTTGTACAACAGACTCATTGTTCAGTACATTTTTGTCAATGTCTTCTTCATCTGTTATTACATCTGCAGCGGGTGGAATAACCACCAATTCTACGTCATCATCTTCATCGTCACTCTCTTGATGGTTCTCTAGTTCTGCTAGAATTTTGTCAAGTGTAAGTCCACGCGGCATCTTTTTATCCTGTTGGAATCGTAAAATTCGAATAGAATATGAAAAAAAAGCAGATATAAAGAATGTCAAACGCAATTCTTCTCTGTATAATACGTGTATACAAGAATAGGGCACATCAACAATAAATGATAGTGTAACATGCCATTGTCCCGTTATTGGGACGCATAAAATACATCGATATTGCATTTACTTGAAAAAAACCTGCAGTATACTTAATCTTACACGGACATCCATATGATAATAACAAACACACCGACAACTAAATCACAGCTCATTTTCGTCCAGGAACTACCAGCAGACATACAGTGCTGCCAAGTGCGAGAACAAAAAATCGGCTAGTTTATAATTTTCCTGACGTGAAATACTAAGAAAAAAAGTTATTTATTTTACGTTTACAGGCATTATAGCAGTTAGTTGAAACTACAGGTGCAACAATAAAGGCTGAAAGCTCCATTGCTTATGTAGAAATAAGTAAAATATATGCGTCCCAAAAAGGGGCCAATGGCCAATAAGGGGTTAAGGGAACAAAGTAGGTGAAAATTCAGTTCTTTCCTAAAAATATTCTTACAACACTAGGAATCCAGCTTTCCTTTAGCTGTATGCCAAGACACAGAGTGATTAACATTTACAATAAGAGTGTCTTGTACCAGGAGGAGGGCTCCATTTAATGCAAAAGATTAACTTTGATGAAGACAGAAAGCAAAGTATAAGTAATGTTGCAAATTAACTATCATCAGAAACCAAGACTCTATACACAAAAACGAATTGCAAATCAAAGCAAAGACTGTTTAGCATTATTAAACATGAAAAGAATAAACTGTGTAAGGCAACTGATACTAATATAACTTCAAGACAAATGATGGTAGTTTAATTCATTGCTCGCTAAATTCTATGAATTTGCTTTAACAGTAGCAGAAAGGAAAGGAACAAAGTATGGAACATCAAACGCATTGCCCCAAATCCAAACAGTATTCTTCTTAACTCAATTTCTCAAACATGGTGCATTCAAACTTATTACTAACAAACTTTTGATAAGATCCATATAAGCCAAAAAATGACATTAACTGCTTTCTGTAATGTGGTGCTGGAAATGGCTTCCGTTTTCTCAGGGTCAGCAAGAAACCCATCTTTAGTAGTAACATAACATAAAAATGGAAGTTCTAGTACAGTAGATTTGCATTTCTCTAATTTAAGTGTTATTTGCCCTTGTGTAAGTTTATTGCATACTTGTTTCAAAACTTGAGTGTTCATTCCAATCATGCCCAGTTACCAAAATGTCATCTATAGATTGTCAGTTGTGGTACATTTTCTCTACCAAGTGCATGATCCAAAGTTCCAATAAATTAAGCAACAGATGAAATCAAACCAAATGGTACAGGACAGTATTGATAACCATGACCATTATATAAAAAAGCAGTATACTTTCTTGAATCTTTTGCTAAAGGTAACGTGAAATCCTTAGGTCACATCGATACTTGACACAAATTGTGTGTTCCTAAATTTTTGTAAAAGCTGATCAATATTTTCAGGATGGTGCGTTTCCCTGTTTAAAAATTTAACTCGTCAGCACCAATCTCACTCTTTCATCTTTCTCCAAAGCTACAAGGAGTTGCTTATTGCAAAGACAAGTACTTCTTTCAATAACATTACATACTTCCATTTTGTATAATTCTTTATCTTCTGCTAGTCTTCTGGCTATTGGTACACTAGGAGGTCTTGTGAGGCTTCAATTGTAAAGTACACTGGTAACCTTTTACACTTCCTGGCACATTATTGAAGACATCACTGTACTTCCAAAGTAAAGTCCTTAATTCCTGCTTTTGATGTTCACTGAGCCCACCAGCTTGTCCTACTTTAGTGTTAATAAGTTCTTCAAACTCTGCCTCAGTTATGTCTATACCAAGAGGGTCATAGTAGCTTTAACACTATCATTACAATTATTAATTTTCTCAACTATGTTTTTGGATATTTCTAAAATACTATTATGAACGTCATTCTCCTCCTTATCACCATATATCTCAACTTCTTTCTTGAAACATACAAAATACTTATATTCCTCACTTTCACCCTACAAGATGATGATGATGATGATGATGATGATGATGATGATGATGATGATGATGATGATATGATGATGATGATCATCATCATCATCACATTTGCAAACACAAACAACACTACAAGAATCATTACCTTTCAAATCACTCTTAAACACAGCCTCATTTTCATATCCAAATTCACGAGTCATTTTCACATAACACAATGTGTGCTTCCGACTTACCTGGTTTCTCCATAAATTGACATCCCAAAATCATTACAGGCTTGAGTTAACTCTTCTGACAAAGTATTGTTTTCTGCCCATTCATAAAAATCTGCTAAATTCACTTCTACATCATGTTCAATCTTATCGTGTGTTGTCTGTTGCTTCTTTGTGTTTTGGTGTGTGGCATTAATTCTTCTCTACCGTAATGGTGTGTAGTGGATAACACGCTTCCTTAAAATAATTATTATAATTATTTATTACATTAGCTGACTTTGTTTGCCATGGATAATTAGGTTGATTGGTCCATGTGCTATTACATTTCTCTGCTCCTGACTTGTGGACCGACAATAGAGTGCTACTTAGTTGCCCCACCCCTTCCCCCGCTCCTTCCTTCATGTACAGTTTCATTTTGGTATTCTTTGGAATTGTGATGATCTTGCCAATGTCTGTTTCTGTGTCCGAAATTTTTAATGTCGTTCCTTTGCCAAACTGTGGTGTGATACCTGTTCTGCTGATACTGATTATTTTCACAATGACTACTGTGATTCTGTGGTGGAAAGTTGTGGTGGTGATAGTCTGTGTTACTTTTTAGTGGTAATTACTATATCCCCAATTTTGCAAAACTGTGGTAACTATGGTGCTGTTTTTCTATTCTTTCAAAAGTGCTATCCAACTTGTCAGCAAATGTCTGAAACCATTGAAGTGTGTCATCTATCCATAAACTAGATCCCAATGAATTTCAGCTGGTAATCCATATCTTAAAGCATCAGTCATTGTGAGTTTGTCAAAAGGTTTACTGATGTGTGCTAAGTTGCATATCTGTTTTCTGTAAAATTGTTTCATACTGTCTCTCCCCTCCCTGTAACTTGCTCCATTCAAAAATTCACTTCTGACCTGTGCATGCTGTTTCCAACCACAATTTTTCTAAAAACTTCTTTTTGAAAGCTTCAGATGACATATAAGTACAAAAATTTTGGTTTGCACATGACATTGCTTCAACATCTAAAAAAATTTTAACGAACTTAATTTTCATGCAGTCTGTCATGTTTTGCGCAAAATTACCTTTACAAAGTCACATAAAATCTAACCTTCATCAGAAAAGTTTTTCTCTGGTGTATTACCATCATACCAGTATTATTAATTAGGTTTCTTTTGACAGTGTCTGTGTTGAGGTTTTTTTACTTTTTTAGCTAGGTCAGAAAAATTGTCATTTTTGCTGATTACAATGTTTAAGTTCAACTTTTCACCCTACGGATTTTACTTTCTGTTCTAGGCTACTAGTAATAGTAGCTAGCTTCACATTTATATTTTCCTCAACAATGTTAATATTTTTCTCTAGATTTTCATTAATAGTAGTGATTTTCAAGTTTACTTCATCAAAGGCACTTTCATTTTCCCCCTATATCTTGCAAGTTTGTCTGTTTATTGTT
The DNA here is from genome assembly GCF_021461395.2 of Schistocerca americana. Classification (NCBI taxonomy): domain Eukaryota; kingdom Metazoa; phylum Arthropoda; class Insecta; order Orthoptera; family Acrididae; genus Schistocerca; species Schistocerca americana. The sequence goes on from NC_060121.1 coordinate 570,715,997, forward strand.
CAATTTTATTTAAACAAGGCCCTTGTTAACTTCTCCACTCATGTCTCAAGGACACCCACCGATACCTCAACTGTGTTCAGTTTAGCAGATATTTGGTCTAACTTTTGATTTAATTGATCATTTTTATGGTCCATCTTTTAATTGTTTAGTTTTAATGACTTGCCTGTGTCTACAATTAATTGATTTAATTGGGCTATCTTACTACTACTGTCTTTCTCAGCAAAGTCAGGTTCCACAAATGATAAATATTTTTGTCCTTTGCTGTTGCATTTAGGTCCCTGTAATTAAACATTTCTCTGTTCCCATTGTTATACACATTCTGAATTTTCTTTTGGGCCTAAAATGGTCATTTTCACTTCTGTTCATCACAAAGCAAAAAAGATAAAAAAATTAAAATAAATTCACTTTCATGCTCAGCTTGCTGTTGTATTCTCTGACATTGCTGATGACTGTTAATTCTGGTTCATCCTTCTTGGTTTTTGTCCTTTAAATTAAATCTTCTTTCAAGTTGGAATAACTTACATTTTTTCTGGTATTATCCAGAAAGAACAGCAACAATCACATATCTGTGATTATTCACAGATATGTAATTTGTACTTCATCCTGGACTAATCCCCTTTTTCTAATCCCCCACCCTATAATTATTGATTCAAATTAATTATTTAAATTCTGTCTCTGCTGATTTTTCAGGACATACACTTCGTCCTTCGTAACAGCACACTGAACAAACAGGGTGGAAAGATAAAAAAAAATGTTGATTGATCAAAAAGACTGTTACGTCGCTGTTAAAATTCTTCCTTATTGTTTCTTGTGGCTGTGTGGGATTAACCTAGCGGTCTAAGGCACTGCAGTCACGGACTGTGCAGCTGGTCCTGGCGGAGGTTCAAGTCCTCCCTTGGGCATGGGTGTGTGTGTTTGTCCTTAGGATAATTTAGATTAAGTAGTGTGAAGTTAAGTCCCATAAGATTTCACATACATTTGAACATTTTGTTTCTTGTGGTTCACGTCGGGGGTCTCCTTTATCGTTTCCTTGTAAAATATTGGCAAAATATTTGGATTTGCAGGAGTTAATGGGTTTTATCTTATTGTATCAGTTGTAATCAAAACAATGAAAACATTTCAGTTTTCACGTTGTTGATATATTCTTGAAATCGTTTCACAAATTTAAATAACACTTTTCCTTGTGGTTCACAATTAGGGAAATATACTTTTGAGCATTGTTATTTAGACTTAATTGGCAACATTCATCCAACCTTGACCACCTGCTGCCATACACAAATTCTCTAGACAAATTACTCCCCAGCGACTAACTTACTGTATGCACTCATAGACCACAGATTGTTTAATAGAAAGATGACAACACATAAGGCAAAGATCATTAAATTTCTCCATGCTTACATACCTCTCTGACATTTACATACCATTACTTGCTCTTCTCCCTCTACTATGTCTGACAATTGACAATGAAAGAAAATACTGTATACAGGGACAGTATACCAGTTGCAACAAGGATAAATCTGACACTCCAAAGTTTTGCTCCTGGGAACAGTTACTGCAGTTTAAAGTTCCAGTTCCAGATATCTAATGCATAGAAATCTATTGCCCCAGACGTTTGCCAGGTTCTGACAGAGTCTCAGGAAAGTTACAGTGAAGTAAGTTCATGACCACATAACTTTTCATTATCTGGAAAATCAAACACTTATTTCATGGTTAACATTTACAGTCAATAGTCCCAGGGTATATGAATATGTGTAATTTTCTGAATATGCTCATGTATGTGTTTGATGAGCAGTGAGAAAACATTTTATCAAAAGTACGTGGATATTTTAGTTTAATTTTTGTTTGCCTTCAGTCTCTAAACTCTTGAGGAGAGTGGTTGGATGTCAGGAGAGATACTGAAGTGAGGTGGAATTTCACACAGTGTGTGGGGGTCTTCAGATGGTAGACAAATGATTCTGCATCACCTGAACAGCAGTGGAAGCAGCTGTTTCAATTAGAAGCACATTTTCAGTGTTTGTTTACTTTTGTCGATGCAAACTATGAATTGAAATGGCTAGTAAAGGAACCAGGCAGTTTAGGCATGTCCAAGGTCCCAGAATCATTCAAGACAATAATTTTGTTTCACTATGTCTTTATAACCCATTGAATTAACCAGCTAGAAAAAAGGAAGTGCTTGATAATACTGTTCAAAATCCATGTGTTTGTCATTGGACTACTCGGCCAAAGTGTTAATGCAAATGCAAATTTGAGTCCGTGCAAAAAAGCTGAATCTTTTAATAGTGAAGGTAGTAAATCAATCAATAAATGGAGAGAGCCACAGACTTGTGCATGACAGTTCTACTTATCTCCCCAAATGGGATGGAGAGATGCCTCTGCATTGTGGCCCATGAACACCATATAGCAGTTCTGCTATAAAAGCTCTGCACGGCATTTTATGTGGCCGTGACCACCAACCAACTGTCCTCCTGAATGGAAGGCCACTGCAAAACTGTGCCCAAGTGGAGAGTTCACCACCCAATGGTACAATATGCTGCTGAGCTTACCATTCTTGATTTCTGCAGTTGCTTCACAACCTGTGCCATCTAGAGCCTTCCCCCAACACCAGTTTTCCTGAATTATTTACATGTTAGTTGTCCTTGCAAAACAGCTTTCGATCCTGTAATCCTCCTGCCTCAATCTCTGCAACACATGCCTTGCCTGAACCTCCACATGTGCCTTATGACCCTAATTTCACTGCTCCTGCAGTCACACCCTCTTCTCCACAACCTCCACCTTGCTCTGTTCTGTTTCTCCCTCCCAATCTACACTATGCACCAGTGAGCACTGAGCACTGCACCAGTCTCTCTCTCTCTCTCTCTCTCTCTCTCTCTCTCTCTCTCTCTCTCTCTCTCGCTCTCCCCTCTCTCCCTCTCCCCCCCTCCCCCTTTATCCTGCTGTCTGTAGCTGTGGAGTGAGCTCATTGTGGTTACATTCCTGTTCACTGCATTTGCTGCCTCCCTCAATCAGCTGTCAGCTGTCCTTTACAAACCCACCCTCTCACTGCCTTCCTCATTAATCATGATGCCCATGCCACCTGCTGTGATGTTTCACCCCAGTTGACTGCAGTTTCGGCTTTGAAGTTTTATATTCTGGTCTAAAAAACTATACAAAGTAAATGAATACTTCCTTCATTAACTACTCCTACAACTTGCCAAAATATTTGCACTCTGATATTAAATGTTAGTGTTTACTGGAGTTTACATTCTAAGTAGGTTAAAATTTTTCCAGTTTCAAGATGCTATTTGAAACAAGTAAAATTACACAAGTGCTTAGTATGAAGCAGTGGATAAAAACAACAGCTGAGTAATGTAGGAGGAAAAGCAATAAAGGTTTTGTATAGTTGCTTTTCTCCTGTTGTTGTTGTTGTTGTTGTCGTCGTCGTCGTCGTCGTCGTCTTTAGTCCTGAGACTGGTTTGATGCAGCTCTCCATGCTACTCTATCCTGTGCAAGCTTCTTCATCTCCCAGTACCTACTGCAACCTACATCCTTCTGAATCTGTTAAGTGAATTCGTCTCTTGGTCTCCCTATACGATTTTTTACCCTCCACGCTGCCCTCCAATACTAAATTGGTGATCCCTTGATGCCTCAGAACATGTCCTACCAACCGATCCCTTCTTCTAGTCAAGTTGTGCCACAAATTCCTCTTCTCCCTAATTCTATTCAATACCTCCTCATTAGTTACGTGATCTACCCATCTAATCTTCAGCATTCTTCTGTAGCACCACATTTCGAAAGCTTCTATTCTCTTCTTGTCCAAACTAGTTATCATCCATGTTTCACTTCCATACATGGCTACACTCCATACAAATACTTTCAGAAACGACTTCCTGACACTTAAATCTATACTCGATGTTAACAAATTTCTCTTCTTCAGAAACGCTTTCCTTGCCATTGCCAGTCTACATTTTATATCCTCTCTACTTCGACCATCATGAGTTATTTTGCTCCCCAAATAACAAAACTCATTTACTGCTTTAAGCGTCTCATTTCCTAATCTAATTCCCTCAGCATCACCCGATTTAATTTGACTACATTCTATTATCCTCGTTTTGCTTTTGTTGATGTTCATCTGATATCCTCCTTTCAAGACACTGTCCATTCCGTTCAGCTGCTCTTCCAGATCCTTTGCTGTCTCTGACAGAATTACAATGTCATCGGTGAACCTCAAAGTTTTTGCTTCTTCTCCATGGATTTTATTTCCTACTCCAAATTTTCTTTTGTTTCCTTTACTGCTTGCTCAATATACAGACTGAATAACATCGAGGATAGGCTACAACCCTGTCTCACTCCCTTCCACACCACTGCTTCCCTTTCATACCCCTTGACTCTTATAACTGCCATCTGATTTCTGTACAAATTGTAAATAGCCTTTTGCTTCTTGTATTTTACCCCTGCCACCTTCAGAATTTGAAAGAGAGTATTCCAGTCAACATTGTCAAAAGCTTTCTCTAAGTCTACAAATGCTAGAAACGTAGGCTTGCCTTTCCTTAATCTATTTTCTAAGATAAGTCGTAGGGTCAGTATTGCCTCATGTGTTCCAATATTTCTACGGAATCCAAACTGATCTTCCCCGAGGTCGGCTTCTACCAGTTTTTCCATTCATCTGTACAGAATTTGTTAGTATTTTGCAGCCTTGGCTTATTAAACTGATAGTTTGGTAATTTTCACATCTGTCAACACCTGCTTTCTTTGGGATTGGAATTATTATATTCTTCTTGAAGTCTGAGGGTATTTCGCCTGTCTCGTACATCTTCCTCACCAGATGGTAGAGTTTTGTCAGGGCTGGCTCTCCCAAGGCTATCAGTAGTTCTAATGGAATGTTGTCTACTCCCGGGGCCTTGTTTCGACTTAGGTCTTTCAGTGCTCTGCCAAACTCTTCACGCAGTGTCATCTCTCCCATTTCATCTTCTTCTACCTCCTCTTGCATTTTCATAATACTGTCCTCAAGAACATCATCCTTGTATAGACCCTCTATATACTTCTTCCACCTTTCTGCTTTCCCTTTTGCTTAGAACTGGATTTCCATCTTAGCTCTTGATATTCATGCAAGTGGTTCTTATTTCTCCATATGTCTCTTTAAATTTCCTGTAGGCAGTATCTATCTTACCCCTAGTGATACATGTTTCTACATCCTTACATTTGTCCTCTAGCCAACCCTGCTTAGCCATTTTGCACTTTATGTCGATTTCATTTTTGAGACATTTGTATTCCTTTTTGCCTGTTTCATTTACTGCATTTTTGTATTTTCTCCTTTCATCAATTAAATTCAATATCTCTTCTGTTACCCAAGGATTTCTACTAGCCCTCGTCTTTTTACCTACTTGATCCTCTGCTGCATTCACTATTTCATTCCTCAAAGCTACCCATTCTTCTTCTACTGTTTTTCTTCCCACATTCCTGTCAATTGTTCCCTTATGCTCTCCATGAAACTCTGTACAACCTCTGGTTTAGTCAGTTTATCCAGGTCCCATCTCCTTAAATTCCCACCTTTTTGCAGTTTCTTCAGTTTTAATCTACAGTTCATAACCAATAGATTGTGGTCAGATTCCACATCTGCCCCTGGAAATGTCTTACAATTTAAAACCTGGTTCCTAAATCTCTGTCTTACCATTATTTACTCTGACACCATCCAGTATCTCCAAGCTTCTTCCATGTATACAACCTTCTTTTATGGTTCTTGAACCAAGTGTTAGCTATGATTAAGTTATGCTCTGTGCAAAATTCTACCAGGCGGCTTCTTCTGACATTCCTTAACCCCATTCCATATTCACCTACTACGTTTCCTTCTCTTCCTTTTCCTACTATCGAATTCCAGTCACCCAAGACTATTAAATTTTCGTCTCCCTTCACTATCTGAATAATTTCTTTTATCTCATCATACATTTCATCTATCTCTTCGTCATCTGCGGAGCTAGTTGGCATATAAACTTGTACTACTGTGGTAGGCACGGGCTTCATGTCTATCTTGGCCACATTAATGTGTTCACTAAGCTGTTTGTAGTAGCTTACCCGCATTCCTACTTTTTAATTCATTATTAAACCTACTCCTGCATTACCCCTATTTGATTTTGTATTTATAACCCTGTATTCACCTGACCAGAAAAGTCTTGTTCATCCTGCCACCGAACTTTACTAATTCTCACTATATCTAACTTTAACCTATCCATTTCCCTTTTTAAATTTTCTAACCGACCTGCCCGATTAAGGGATTTGACATTCCATGCTCCAACACGTAGAACGGCAGTTTTCTTTCTCCTGATAACAACGTCCTCCTGAGTAGTCCCCGCCCGGAGATCCAAATGGGGGACTATTTTACCTCCGGAATATTTTACCCAAGAGGACACCATCATCCTTTAACCATTCAGCTGCATGCCCTCGGGAAAAATTACGGCTGTAGTTTCAGCCGTTCGCAGTACCAGCACAGCAAGGCTGTTTCGGTTAGTGTTACAAGGTCAGATCAGTCAATTATCCAGACTGTTGCCCCTGCAACTACTGAAAAGGCTGTTGCCCCTCTTCAGAAACCACACGTTTCTGTGGCCTCTCAACAGATACCCCTCCATTCTGGTTGGACCTACGTTACAGCTATCTGTATCACTGAGGCACGCAAGCCTCCCCACCGACGGCAAGGTCCATGGTTCATGGGGGATGGAGGGGGGGGGGGGGCTTTTCTCCTTAGATGTAATATTATAAAAATAATACATCATTAATTCCCATAAAAGTATCCGAACCCCCTCACAAAACATATGTTTTTCATATTAGGTGCATTGTACTGCCACCTACTGCCAGGTACACCATATCAGCGACTTCAGTAGTCATGAGACATCGTGATATAGCAGAATGGGGTGCTCCGTGGAACTCACGGACTTTGAACATGGTCAGGTGGTTGGGTGTCAACTGTGTGGTACATCTGTACACGAGATTTCCACATTCCTAAACATCCCTAGGTCCACTGTTTCTGATGTGATAGTGAAGTTGACTGACAGAGACCACCGACAGTTGAAGGGGTTTGTAATGTGTAATAGGCAGACAATTATCCACATCATCACACAGGAATCCATGTACTATGACACTTAGGCGGAAGGTGGGAAAACTTGGATTTCATGGTCGAGCAGCTTTTCATACGCCACACATCATGCAGGTAAATGTCAAACGACGCTTCGCTTGGCATAAGCAGCGTAAATGTTGGACGATTGAACAGTGGATAAACATTGTGTGGAGTGACGAATCATGGTACACAGTGTGGCCAGCCGATGGCAGGGTATGGGTATGGCGAATGCCTGGTGAACGTCACCTGCCAATAGTAAAATTTGGAGGTGGTGGTGTTATGGTGTGGTTGTGTTTTTCATGGAGGGGGCCAGCACCGCTTGTTGTTTTGCATGACACTATCACAGCACGGCCCTACATTGATGTTTTAAGCACCTTCTTGCTTCTCACTGTTGAAGAGCAATTTGGGCATGGCGACTGCATCTTTCAACACGATCTGGCACCTGTTCCAGAGTGGTTACATGACAATCTCATCCCTGTAATGGACTGGCCTGCACAGAGTCCTGACCTGAATCGTATAGAAAATCTTTGGAATCTTTTTGAATGCCGACTTCCTGCCAGGTCTCACCGACCGACATCGATACCTCTCCTGATTCCTGCACTCTGTGAAGAATGGGCTGCCATTCCCTAAGAAACCTTCCGGGATGTGATTGAACGTGTGTGTGTGTGTGTGTGTGTGTGTGTGTGTGAGTGTGAGTGAGTGAGAGAGAGAGAGAGAGAGAGAGAGAGAGAGAGAGAGAGAGAGTGGAAGGTGTCATCAAGGCACCACAAACTTGTAAGTCATTTTCAGCCAGGTGTCTGGATACTTTTGATCACATAGTATAGGTAAATTTTCATCTGTCAGAATTTTAAACCCATTCTGTTTTTGTAAAAATGACAGTCCAGTTACCTTACTGTTTGGGAACTACTGTCTTTGACAGTGAATCACAAGTGTTTGGTTTATATAATATAAATTCACCTGCATGCCATATTTTGGATGAGAGCACCAAGTTTGTGCATAAAAAGGCAAATTTGCACTTTATTTCAGGTGGTGTCACAAAATGTGTGAAACAGATAACAAATTTGTTTTTTTTGTACCAACAATTTCTTGGGGAAAAGAGAGACTTTTTCAAGCTCATAATTTCTAGAGTCAAAAATATTATTGCTTTCCTTTGAATAGAGGTATATTTATTTAACCACTTTTTTATGCTTCCTCAAACCCTTTCTTTCAGTCTACCAATTTTAGTGGTAGTATAATTACTATTTAATTTAACTGGATTGTTGTGGCACATAACTTTGTAAGAGTGCTTAAGGACTGCACTTCTGTGTACCTCTTACATTAGGAGTTATGCAGTTGACTGAAATGAACTGTATACTCAGTTGAGATTCATGATAACACACTTATAAAAGGGCTTACTGAACAGTACATGATCTGTGACTGAGAATGCAATATCATATTATGCCCCCATTTCTTTGCAGTATAAGGCTCTAGGTAAGACCCTGGATGTGTCGTCGTGGTATATCCTTCTGAAGGTTCTTGGTGGATGACGATGAAAACGTTGCTCATCACAATATCTCCGATATCTTCTGTGGGCAGCTTGTCAGGTGAAACTGTAGCATTGGGATCAGTGGTGGAAGAAGGCTTATACATTATTTACAATATTATGAAAAGGATAGTTACTGCTCACTGTATAGTGGAGATGCTGAGTCACAGATAGACACAACAAAATGACTGTCAAACAGCTTTTGGGCAAACAGACCTTCTTCAGAATATACAGCACATGCACCCCCCTCCCCCCACAGGCCCCCCCACAGCCCCTCCCACAGCCCCACCCCCACATCCCCCCCTCCACCACAGCCCCCCCAACACAGCCCCCCCCCACACAGCCCCACCCAACACAGCCCCCCCCACACAGCCCCACCCCACACAGCCCTCCCCCCACAGCCCCTCCCACACAGCCCCCCCACACAGCCCCCCCCACAGCCCCCCCCACAGCCCCCCCACACAGACCCCCCCTCACACGCTCGCCTGCCCACCCCCCCCCCCACCCCCCCCCCACACACACACATGTGCACACACAAAAAAATGGCTCTGAGCACATGCGACTTAACTTCTGAGGTCATCAGTCGCCTAGAACTTAGAACTAAGTCGAGTTTTGGTCCGGCACACAGTTTTAATCTGCCAGGAAGTTTCATATCAGCGCACACTCCGCTGCAGAGTGAAAATCTCATTCTGGCACCAGGATGCGTTTACCATACTCCCCTGGCCACCAGATTCCCAGTCGAGAATCTGTGGGACAACATCGATTAGGCTGTTCAGACATGGATACGCAAATAAGAAACCTGTAGTCAGCATGACTCCACATCCCTGTCGGTACTTTCCGAAAGCTCACTGACTATCTTACTGCACGCATCCTGGTGCTCTTTGAACCAGGCGGATACACTGTGAGCTGTGTGACACATTGCATGGTCCTGCTGGTAGATGTCATTGTGCTGAGAAAAAACAAATTGCATGTAGGAATGTACATTCTCCTCGAGGATACATGCATACTTATCCATTGTGACTTACAGAATGACAAGATCACCCAGGGATGCCTGGAAACATTTACCAGACAATACAGCTTCCTCCTCCAACCTGGACCTTCTAAAAATTGTTGCAGGGTTTTTGCTTTCAGACTGTTCACACTGTACACACCAATGGCAATCTGTTCGATGGAACACAGGACGTAATTCATCCGAAAAGGCCACCTGTCGCCACTCGGTGGACGTCTAGTTGCGGTATTGGCATGCAAATTCCAGTCTTTGTCGCCAGTGAACAGCAGTCAGCATGAATGCATGAACCAGATGACTCCTGTGCAGGCCCATACGCAGGAACGTTCGCTGAACGGTCATTGACGAGACGCTGATGGTTGCCCCTTGGATCTTCTGGCTGGTCAGTTGCTCGACAGTTGCATGTCAGTCTGCCCGAGGACATCTCCGCAACAATCGATGACCCCTGCCATCTACCGCTCGTGGTGCACACTGTTGCCTTGGCACCAGTTTTGAGTAGTGCCATTTTGCAATGCATGGTATACTTTACCAATGGCGGCTCGTGAACAGTTTACAGACTTTGCCGTTTCGAGAATGTTTCCACCCTTGGCCCGAAAGCCAATGATCGTGTTGTTTTGGACATAAGGCAAATCGCACTACTTGTGCATTACGACAATGACTGCACTGTTTTGTAGGTCCCGTCGACACGCTTTATATACCCTCCACTTTATATACCCTTCACTCATAGTGTTTCCACCTGCTGTCTGTGAGTGGTTATTTCAAGTTGATGTCGAACATAGGAGGTGGTCACATTAATGTGATAGGACCGTGTACAATAAGAGATACACTACTAACCCCAGCAGTCGCTAAATACGGTCCAAACATTGGTGTTACGCTGCTCCTGGCTATCACTCACTTGTCAAAAGCTGGAAAACTACCGCGTATTTCTAACGCTCAGTTACTCAAAGTGAGTAACGCAACTTAGGCGCTTTGGCAGCATGGGACTACACTCACGGTGTCGACCGGAAGTGACGTCTCTTGCGTTGCAGCGAGCGCGGGGCTGCCCCTCGCTCTTGTCCGTGGTGCGGCAGCGCTCTTGTCCTTTCTGAGAAGAGAATGTTCCCGCTCGAGAACTCCAGTCGCTGACGTATTGTATACAAGTAGGGGCAACGCTTAGCCGGTAGTTACGCAATAAGCAAGGCCAACCACTGCTTTCCAGAAACGGAAGAAGTCTACGAGCTGCGGTTTAACGACTACAATGCTCTGCTGTCGTTAGCGGTCACACAAAGGCTTTCAGAGTAATGTCGTCGTAGTTCAGTTCACAGACTAGTTTCATGCAGCTCTTCATGTTAGTCTATCCTTCACGGATCTCTTCCTCTCTGTATAACTATTAAACAACCTACTTACACTTGAGTCTGCTTGCTATAGTCAACGCTGTTGGTCTGCCTTACAGTTTGTACCCCCCCCCCCCCCCTCCATTCCTCCCTTCCCTCTCCTCCCGCACACGTATTTACCTATTTTATTAAAGAAACTATTCCTTGAAGCATCAAGATGTGTCTGTCCTATCAGCCAGTTCGTTCTTTTAGTAAAACTGTGCCATAATTTTTTTTTACCAGATTCGATTCTTCATCTACGTATACGTATACTGGGTATCAGGCGGAACAAAAAATACTTTAGGTGGCGGTAGACGACAATAAAACATTCCATATAAGATGCAACATCTGTCCAGTTTTATTGGTTACAAAGATAACAGCCGTTAGAATATGATCCAAACAAATAAAGAGTATTGAAGAGAGATACAGACATCAGCCGCAATTGGGTACTGAATTAAACGATCACTATATGTTTTCGCGTATGAAAGTTGTTATAAATAATCCGTAACAATTTGAGACGAACAGTAATATGATAGACTTACAACACAAGAGAGAAAAATGACTTTTATTACCCATTGTTAAAGCTGTCAGAGGCTCAGAGAGTAGTTCGTTCTATGCAGCAATAAAAATTTCTGATGATTTGGCCAATGACATAACACGTCTGACACACAGTGAAAAATTTTGAATCTAATTTAAAATCATTTCTGCTGGACAACTTTTTCTATTCCATTGACGAATTTCTACGTAAAAACTTGTAGACAGACAAAAAGTGTAGTTGCATAAGTAGGAATAAAACGATAATGCATTCATTAATGTAACCTACTCGTTCCACATCATTTCAACAAAAGAATCGTTCAAATGGTCTATGGAACATGCAACTAACTAACCAACTAAGTAACTTCCAACCAAGATTCTCAACTTGTAGCACACTACACACGTAACATCCACAGTCCTCATTGCTCGCTGCTTTACCTGATTCCCACAAGAGTTTGGACGTAATGTGCATCTGTACAGAAGCTTTTATTACCGTCAAAACGCCTATAATAAATGTAGACGTTAAGCAAAGGCAAACGATTAAGTTGAAAGTCAATTTTCACAAATTCCACCTTCGACTTCAGTGCACTTTAGGATTCTGTTGACAACACCACATATAGCTCTTCTCAGGTCGCCTTGTCTTTTTTTTATAAGGACATTACTACTCGTAATAGAAACGACAATTTCTCTCTTGCATTTCCTTATCGTTGTAGACTTCCCTTTCAACCACCCCACACAGGCAAAATTCTAAAGGGATAAAGTCTGATCCGCCTTTCAGATATTGTTAGGCTCAGCTGGCGAGTTATCTGACGATCAGAACATATGCATTCTTGCAGCCAGAGGAACCTCGTCCAACAACACTGGAAACTCTCTATCAAGAAAGTCTTAGTTAACGGAGCTCTTTAGATCTACATCTACACTATGTGATCAAATGTATCCGGACACCTCCCAAAACATTCGTTTTTCATATTAGATGCATTGTGCTGCCACCTACTGCCAGGTACTCAGCATCAGCGACCTCAGTAATCATTAGACTTCATGAGAGAGCAGAATGGGGAGCTCCGCGGACTCACGGACTTCGAACGTGATCAGGTGATTGGATGTCACTTCTGTCATACGTCAGTACGCCAGATTTCCACACTCCTAAACATCCCCAGGTCCACTGGTGATAGTGAAGTGGAAACGTGAAGGGACACATACAACACAATAGCGTGCAAGCCCACCTCGTCTGTTGACTGACAGAGACTGCTAACAGTTGAAGAGGGTTGTAACGTGTAATAGGCAGACATCTATCCAGACCATCACACAGGAATTTCAAACTGCATCAGAATCCACTGCAAGTACCATGACAGTTAGGCGGGAGGTGAGAAAACTTGGATTTCATGGTTGAGCGGCTGCTCATAAGCCACACATCACCCCGGTAAATGCCGAACGACGCCTCACTTGGTGTAAGGAGTAAACAATAGACGATTGAACAGTGGAAAAACGTTATGTGGAGTGACGAATCACTGTACGCAATGTGGCGATCCAATGGCAGGTTGTGGGTAAGGCGAATGCCCGGTGAAAGTCATCTGCCAGCGTGTGTAGTGCCGACAGTAAAATTCGGAGGCGTTGGTGTTCGTGTTTCTCATGGAGGGGGCTTGCACCCCTTGTTTTGCGTCGCACTATCACAGCACAGGCCTACATTGATGTTTTAAGCACCTTCTTGCTTCCCACTGTTGAAGAGCAATTCGGAAATGGCGATTGCATGTTTCAACACGGCCGAGCACTTGTTCATAATGCACGGCCTGTGGCGATGTGGTTACACGACAATAACATCCCTGTAATGGACTGGCCTGCACAGAGTCTGCACCTGAATCCTATAGAACACTTTTGGGATGTTTTGGAACGCCGACTTCGCGCCAAGCGCCAACGACCGACATCGATCTCTCTCCTCAGTGCAGCACTCCGTGAAGAATGGACTGCCATGCCCCAAGAAACATTCAGCACCTGATTGAACGTATGCCTACGAGAGTGAAAGTTACCAAATCATTTATGTGTGCTGTAGCACAACCACCCCAGCCAACTGATTGCTTCTCAAGCCACATCACACATTTACAGAGAAGCGTTCTGCAAAATCCGTCGCCACAAAACAAGTGTGTTTTCGTCGGACAACTGGTGTGAATTACGAGTGTTACTGATACCGTCGCGTGTGAAAGTGCCTTCATCGCCAAATATTTTTTAATAGGTTTGTTCGGCGATTTTCAACTAGGCAACGACAAAATTCCGATTGTCTACATCATTGTCCTCCTCGAAAGTACTGAATCCGCTGTGAATGACAAGTATAGAGGCCGTACATTCGTAATATCGAACGAAACGGGTAGAAATTCTGCGTTTGCTTTTTGAAGGACTAGGCACTACCATCCGAACAATGTCTTCTAGTTCATTCACGTTCAGATAAAGTATTACTGCTGGGCACTACATTAGTCTCGCACAGTTTAGTGAGGACACGACTAGCTAAATACTGTCTAATCTGGTCCACTGTGGTTAGGAAATCACCTCCCGTACTCTTTACAGTCATTAGGAGTAGTTTTACAAAACCCGTTCATAAATAGCATACCGGCATACTCAGCATTTGTAAATACATGCGGTAGGGTCAAAAAAATCACAGGTACGACTAAAAAAATTAGTTTTGTAAACACAAGCACACTTTTAAAGTTTGAATTTCAAAACAAATATAAAAGTCGCTAAATTAACACATAGCAACTGGAATACCAACGCGGGAAATGAAAACGTATCTCCCTAAACAGTCGTATCTCTGTAACCAATAAAAACTGCACATTGGAGATAAAATCTTATAGGAAATTAGGCCCGGTCATGTTCCTCTTCAGTTTCTTCTACACGATCGACCTTTCAACCCCTCTGCTGGCTCTTTCGATGTTCACGGTTAGCTGTTCAGGAAACTGTGAGTACCAGAAGATCTTGAATAAGATCCCAGCAGAAGGGTCGAAACGTCGATTGTGTAGAAGACATTGAAGAGGAATATTATGAGGTCTAATTTCCTATAAGATTTTACCTTCAATGAAAACAGCCACGAAAGGCTGCTGACTTACATAATATTGGACACATTTTATTTATTTATTTTTTTGAGTCATCAGTCTTCTGACTTGTTTGATGCAGCCCGCCACGAATTCCTCTCCTGTGCCAGCATCTTCATCTCAAAGTAGCACTTGCAATCTACGTCCTCAAGTATTTGCTGGATGTATTCCAATCCCTGTCTTCCTCTACAGTTTTTGCCCCTCTACAGCTCCCTCTAATATCATGGAAGTCATTCCTTGATGTCTTAACAGGTGTCCTATCATCCTGTCCCTTCTCCTTGTGTTTTCCACATATTCCTTTTCTCTCCGATTGTGTGCAGAACATTCTCATTCCTTACCTTATCAGTCCACATAATTTTCAACATTTGTCTGTAACACCACATATCGAATGCTTCGACTCTCTTCTGTTCCGGTTTTCCCACAGTCCATGTTTCCCTACCATACAATGCTGTGCTCAAAACGTACATTTCTCAGAAATTTCTTCCGCAGACTAAGGCCTTTGTTTGATCCAAGTAGACTTCTGTTGGCCTGAAATGCCCTTTTTGCCAGTACTAGTGTGCTTTTGATGTCATCCTTGATCCGTCCGTCATTGGTTGTTTTGCTGCATAGGTAGCAGAATTCCTTGAATTCATCTACTTCGTGACCAACAGTCCTGAAGTTAAGTTTCTTGTTGTTCTCATTTCTGCTACTTCTCGTTACTTTCGTCTTTCTTTGATTTACTCTCGATCATATTCTGTACACATTGCACTGCTCGTTCTATTAGCAGATCACGTAATTCTTCTTCACCTTCACTCAGAATAGCAATGTCATCAGCGAATCGTATCATTGATATCCTTTCACCTTGAATTTTAATTCCGCTCCTGAATCTTTCTTTTATTTCCACCATTGCTTCTTCGATGTACAGATTGAACAGTAGGGGCGAAAGACTACATCAGGGATGTAGTCTTTCACCCCTAAATACTTACAGGACCTGACGTTCTCAATTATGTTCACCGTCAACGCTGTAATAAGATACTAATGGGACCTTTATCTGCGTTACAGACGTTATCTGATCCTTATCTACCTTTAAGGAGAAGAGGTATTCATAACCAAAATGGAAATTTTGATCAAATTCATAAGATCGTCCAAGGAAAATACGGTTTTGTACATCGTGAGTGCATAATCTTATAGTGCTGTCTAGTAAATCGCTCGTGTGTGCTAAAAACACCAGAGGTTCCAGTGCATGTCCTTGGGACACACCAGATATTACTTTCGTTTCTGTAGAACACTGGGTTCTATCAGACAAGTATTCCTCGAACCAGTCACATGTTTGTGAAAAGTAGTTTTCCTCAACTGGTTGCAATTCTTTGAGAGAATCTTGTTTTCCTCCAGGAAAGTCACAATGTTTAAGCTTAGAATATACTCTAGCATCCTGCAATAGAGCGAAGTCTGCGTTATTGATATATAATTCTATGCATCTTGTGTAAACATGAGTGATTAACACACTTTTCCCTACGAATGGGATTATGCGTTGCACAAGAGATTCTCGATGAATATGAGATGGGAAAGGAGGTAATTCTGCAGCACAGTCAACATAAAATGTAACTGCAGTTCCATCATGGCCTGGTAGCTTTTTCACTTTAAGTAGTATTAAACGGTATTCAGTAGAGAGGGTGCTCATAACAGAATCTCTTGAAAGCTGTCAAGCCCTTTTAGCCTTTCGGTTTGCCATCCTTTGACTTTCATTGCGAGTGTGATGTTTACATTGATGCGGAAAAGGTCATGAGATGCCTCCTAATATCGTACCGGACCTCCTTTTGCCCGGTTTAGTGCAGCAACTCGACGTGGCATAGACTCAACAAGTCGTTGGGAGCCCCCTGCAGAAGTACCGAGCCGTGCTGCTTCTGTATCCGTCCATAACTGCGAAGGTTTTGCCGGTGCAGGATTTTGAGTGCGAACTGACCTCTCGATTATGTCTCATACACAGGGTGATTTTTTCCACCGTAGGGATTGGTCGATGAGAGGATATAGAACAAAAAAGATCTAATGGTTGCCAGGCTAAAGATCATTTATTCAATCACACTTTGTTACCGAGACTGCGACCTACTGCGCGCTGTACCATGCATCCACAGTTACAGTACGCATGGTTTCCTCCTAGAGGGTTGTACTGTTCCTCACACGTCGTACCCTAGGGCTCTCTCCTGCCGTAGTCATTAGTAATGTTTTGTCTGATTCACTTCTCTTGCTGACTCACCTTGTAGTGCATGTGATACAGAGTTGAACACAACGGTTCTATATTCGAATCGAGAGCTTACCGACACCGTGTTCACTTACGGAAAGGCAAATGGCAACGGGTGGCGGGCAGCAAGGTTGTATCAGGAGACCTATCCCCGCCGACAACAACCACAGCGATCAATGTTAGCAACAGTTTTTCGCCGTTTGTCAGAGACAGTGTCGTTTCAGGAAGCAGGAAATCATGAAGGATGTACCAGAAATGTTCGTACACCTGACTTGGAGGAAAATGTTATCAACACTGTGAAAGGCGACCGCCGTGTTAGTATCAGGCAGTTGGCCTGCGAGTACAGGGTGATCCAGACGACCGTGTGGAACACTCTCCTTGACAATTGTTACCACCATTATCACTAGCAGCGTGTGCAGGGCTTACTAGCGACAGACTTTCCATATCGGGACCAGTTTTGTCATTGATTTCTTCACCAGGTAACAACGATTCTGGGATTTGTCATCCATCCTATTCACAGGTGACGTCACCTTTACGCGGAGTGGTACCTTCCACTTTCATAACGGTCATCTGTGGGATAGTACGCAGAACTCCCATGGTATGGTGACAGCGAATCACCAGCATCGGCGCAGCCGATTTGTGTGGGCCGGAATAATTGGCGACTCTATTTTGGGACCAGTCTTCCTTCCACGTCGCCTAATAGGCCGGAACTATCGGTGTTTCTTGTGGGTGACTTTGCCTCCCCTACTGGAAGAAGTGCCATTAATGATTCGAAGGGTTATGTGGCTGCTACACGATGGTGCTCCAGCCCACTTCGCCTTTAACGTCCGGACGCATCTCAATCGTGTCTTCCCTTGTCAATGGATCTGACGAGGGGGGTCCAGTTGTTTGGCCTGCTCATTCACCGGATCTCAATCCGTCCGATTTCTAGTTATGGATCGTATCAAAAGTATCATATATGCACAGCCCATTCCAGATGTGGAGACTCTGGAGCAGCGTATTCATGCTGCCTTTGACACTGTTCGGAATCTACCTGACCATTGTGAACGTGTGAGACAGAACGTGCTACGGCGCGTACATGCATGCGTTGAGGCACATGGAAATCATTTTCAGCACATACTGTAACTGTGGCTGCAAGGCACAGCGCGTATTAGACCGCATTCTCTGTAACAATGTATGACTGAATAAATGGTCTCCAGCATGAAAATCATGCCTTTCCGGAAATACAGGCAAGTTCATCAGCCTTCTCTTGTTCCAAATCCTCTCATCGATCTTTCCCTAGAGTTGGTACAAGGCGGAAAAAATCATGTCGGTGATTTGAGTGGCCAAATCGTTCACTCGAATTGACCACAATGTTCTTCAAACCGACCGTGAACGATCGTGAGCCGGTGACATGGAGCACTGTCATCGTAAAAATTCCATCGTTTTTTTTTTGGGAACGTTCAGTCCACGAATGGCTGCAAATGGTATCCAAGTAGACGAACAATACGAGAACCCAGTACATTTCACATAAACACAGCCCACACTATTATGAAGCCACCAATATCTTGCACAGTGCCTTGTTGACAACTTGGAGCAATGGCTTCGTGGGGTCTGCACCGGACTCGAACCCTACCGTCAGCTCTTACCAACTGAAATTTGGTATCATCTGACCAGGCCGCAGTTCTCCAGTTGTCTAGAGTCCAATCGATTTGGTCATGAGCAAAGGCACACATGTCGGTCGTTTGCTGCCATAGTGCATTAACGCCAAATTTCGCTGCACTGTCCTACCCGATACTTTCGTCGTGCGCTCCACATTGATTTCTGCTGTTATTTCGCGCAGTGTTGCGTGTCTGTTAGCACTGACAACTCTAAGAAAACGCCACTGCTCTCGGTCGTTAAGTGAAGGCAATCGACCACAGCGTTGCCCGAGGAGAGAGGTACTGCCTAAAATTCGGTATTCTCGGCACTCTCGTTATAATGTGGATCTCGTTATATTGAATTCCCTAACGATTTCCGGATTGGAATGTCCCATGCATCTAGCTCCAACTACCATTCCGGATTCAGAGTCTGTTAATTCCTTTCATGCGGCCATAATCACGTCAATCACGTCGGAAACCGTTTCACAATGAATCACGTGAGTACAAATGACAGCTCCGCCAACGCGCTGCCCCTATAAACCTTGTGTACGCGATATTACAGCCATCTGTATCTGTTGATTGTGTGCCGGTTAATATTGTGAAATGTCAGTGACGATACTGAGAGCCTCGACAACTTGTTGCTCTGGTTATACTTAACTGATGGATCGTTCCTTCATTTCTCTGTGTTTTTCTGCGGTCTCTTTATAGCCAGCTTTTGCCGAGGACGTACGTTACGGAGGGGTGTTTTCACTGGGCTGGACTGCTGGGCGAATTCTTACAGTGAGCGGGACAAGTAGGAAGCGAGGCTCTGACTTTAGTAGACTCAAAGGAAGAACACCGAGATGTCGCTGGACTGGAGTCCCCCCCCCTCCCCCCCCCCCCCCTCCTCCCGGCTAATGCCGGGCCGGCACTTTTGTTCACTGGCCACGCCATTTTTCGTACTTTAATGTCACAGTGGCCCACATCAGGGAAGCGCCTCCTGAATCGCTTTACGGCGGGGGAGTAGTGTTTTGGACGCCTGTTGGAGTTTGCTGGTTGAATGGCGGGGTACCTGTTCTTTGAGCTCCGTGTCTGTAGGCACTGAGAATGTTCCTCTTCCGAGGAAGAGCACACCTAGCGCAGCCGGGCGCCATCAAACTGAGCCCATGCAGGCAGCTTGTTTCTTCGGCGGCGGGTCTGCGCAATCCTCCGTCGAAGCGTTTGCATCCGGCACCAGCGGCTGCCGGGTGAAGCAAGCGTACAACCATCGCGCGCTGCCAGCGCCCGGGCCGGCAAATACGAGCACGTCTGGCCGCTGCCAACAGGCCCTCTTCCACTTCCATCTCCTCCGCCTTACGCAAATGTTCTCGAGTCAGACCACCTCCGTGCCAGCGTGCATTCAATTGTCAGTGATAGGAAACTGTACTTGGACTGTTAATACACTTTCTTTCTTTTGCTACTGCCTTATCCCACATTATGCGCAGCGTCGGCAGGGTTAAGGACGGACTTGTCACAGTTAAGTTCAATGGGTGGCCGGATGCCCTTTCTGCCCCAACCCATACCCCTCGGGACGGAATTACTGTACCCCAGCTGTCTGCGTCTAGTGTAAATCGCGAAATAGTGCGATTGTGTTTCAGATGTCTGCGAGTCGTGTAACTAAGGCGGGACGTGGGGACGAGCCCGGTATTCACCTATTAGGATGTGGAAAACAGCCTAAAAACCACATCCAGGCTGGCCTGCACGCCGGCCGTCGTCGTTAATCCGCCGGGCGGATTCGATTCGGGGCCGGCGCGCCTACCACAGTCCAGGAAGCAGCGCGTTAGCGCTCTCGACTATCCTGACGGGTTGGACTGTTAATACACTCATGCTCATAAATTAAGGAATGTGGTGCCACACAACTTGGCACTACACAAAACTGGCGCTAATAGCATAGGCACATAGGGAACACACAGGACACAGATCTGTAAGTCCATGGTATTGGTGAGAAGTTGAGAAAACCGTCCCGAAACACATGTGCTACAAAACGCCACTGTTTCCTGCCTATGTACCCCAACATCAATATGGGATATGATCACCGTGCACACGTACACAGACCGCACAACGGGTTGGCACACTCTGGATCAGGTCGTCGAGCAGCTGCTGGGGTATAGCCTCCCAATCTTGCACCTGTGCCTGCCGGACCTCCTGAAGTGTACTAGGGGTGTGAAGACGTGCAGCGATACGTCGACCGAGAGCACCCCGGACGTGCTCGATGGGGTTTAGGTCTGGAGAACAGGCAGGCCATTCCATTCACCTGATATCTTCTGTTTCAAGGTACTCCTCCATGATGGCAGCTCGGTGGGGCCGTGCGTTATCATCCATCAGGAGGAAGGTGGGACCCACTGCAACCCTGAAAAGGCGGACATACTGGTGCAAAATGACGTCCCGAAACACCTGACCTGTTACAGTTCCTCTGTCAAAGACATGCAGGGGTGTACGTGCACCAACCATCATCCCACCCCACACTATCAAACCACGACCTCCATACAGGTCGCGTTCAAGGATATTGAGGGATTGTTATCTGGTTCCTGGTTCACGCCACATGAAAACCCGGTGAGAATCACTGTTGTCTATACCTGGACTCGTCCGTGAACATAACCGAGGACTACTGTTCCAATGACCATGTTCTGTGTTCTTGACACCAGGCTTTACGGGTTCTCCTGTGACCAGGGGTCAGTGGAATGCAACTTGCATGTCTCCAGGCGGATAAACCATGTCTGTTCAGTCGTCTGTAGAGTGTGTGTCTGGAGACAACTGTTCCAGTGGCTGCGGTTAGGTCCCGAATAAGGCTACCTGCAGTACTCCGTGGCCGTCTGCGGGTACTGATGGTGGGATATCGGTCATCTTGTTGTGTTGTGCACTGTGGACGTCCAGTACTGTAGCGCCTGGACACGTTTCCTGTCAGCTGGAATCGTTGCCATAATCTTGAGATCACACTTTGTGGCACACGGAGGGCCCCCGCTACGACCTGCTGTGTTTGACCAGCCTCCAGTCTCCCTAGTATTCTACCCCTCGTAACGTCATCAATATGTATTCTTTGAGCCATTTTCAACAAACACCATTAGCACGTCTGAAAACGTCTGCACACTTACTCGCTGCACCGTGCTCTGACATGCACCAACGCACCTCTGCGTATGTGGACCACTGCCAGCGCCACCGTACGACGACCGCAGGTCAAATGCACCGCATGACCATACCCCGAGGTGATTTAAACCAGCAAACCGCCCACCAGAGCGTTGTTTCACCATGTATCAGCATTATCCTTAATTTATGAGCATGAGTGTAGTTGTGTTAATATTTCTGTTGTTGTGAACATTTCAGTGATAGGGTTGTTCTTATCAGACTCGACTGCAAACCAACACTGACAACGATAGTTCAGTTACACATGGCGACGTTGCAAGTTGAAGATAAAGAGATAGAGAAATTATATGAGGATATTGAAAGGGTAATGCAGTACTTAAAGGGAGACGAAAATCTAATTGTCATGGCGGACTGGAGTGCAGTCGTAGGGGAAGGAGCGGAAGAAAAGGTTACATGAGAATATGGTTTTGGGACAGGGAATGAGAGAGGAGAAAGACTAATTGAGTTCTGTTATAAATTTCAGCTAGTAATAGCAAATACTCCGTTCAAGAATCACAAGAGGAGGAGATATACTTGGGAAAGGCCGGGTGATACGCGAAGATTTCAGTTAGATTACATCATGGTCAGACAGAGATGCTTAGGCTTAAGGCTTACCCAGGAACAGATATAGACTCGGATCACAACATAGTAGTGATGAAGAGTAGGCTGAAGTTTAAGAGATCAGTCAGGAAGAATCAATACAAAAAGAAGTGGGATGTGGAAGTACTAAGGAAAGACGGGATACAATTGAAATTCTCTAAGGCTGTAGATACAGCAATAAGGAATAGCTCAGTAGGCAGCACAGTTGAAGAGGAATGGATATCTCTAAAAAGGGCACTCACAGAAGCTGGAAAGAAAAACACAGGTACAAGGAAGGTAATTCCAAAGAAATTATGGGTAATAGAAGAAATAATTCAGTTGTTCGACGAAATAAGGAAGTACAAAAATGTCCAGGGAAATTCAGGAATACCAAAATACAAAGTCGCTAAGGAATGAAATAAATAGGGATTGCAGGGAAGCTAAGATGAAATAGCTGCATGAAAAATAGGAAGAAGTCGAAAAAGAAATGATTGTCGGAAGGACTGACTCAGCATATAGGAAAGTCAAAATAACCTACGGTGAAATTAAAAGCAAAGGCGTTAACATTAAGAGTGCAGCAGGAATTCCACTGTTAAATGCAGAGGAGAGAACGGATAGGTGGAAAGAGTACATTGAAGGCCTCTATGAGGCAGAAGATTTGTCTGATTTAGAGGAGAGAAGGAATGCAGCAGTAGAATCAGAATTTAAAAGAGCATTGGAGGGCTTAAGATGCAGAAGGCATAGATAATATTCCATCAGTATTTCTAAAATCATTGGGGGAAGTGACAACAAAACGACTTTTCACGTTGGTGTGTAGAATGTATGAGTCAGACGACATACCATCTGACTTTCGGAGAAATATTATCCACACAACTCCGAAGACCCCAAGAGCTGACAACTGCGAGAATTACGGCACAATCAGCTTAACAGTTCATGCATCCAAGTGTCTGACAAGAATAATATATAGAAGAATGGAAAAGAGAATTTAGGATGTGTAAGATGACGATCAGTTTGGGTTTAGGCAATGTAAAGGCACCAGATAGGCAATTCTGACATTGGGGTTGATAATGGAAGCAAAACCAAAGAAACGTCAAGACACGTTCATAGTATTTGTCGACCTGGAAAAAGCGTTCGACAGTGTAAAATGGCGCAAGATGTTCGAAATTCTGAGAAAAATAGGGGAAAGCTAAAGCGAGATATGGGCAATATACAGTATGTTCAAGAAACAAGAGGGAATAATAAGAGTGGACGACCAAGAACTAAGCGCTCAGGTTAAAAAGGGTGTAAGACAGGGATGTAGTCTTTTGTCCCCTACTGTTCAGTCTGTACATCTGTAACCTCCCCCTCACTTATCGACCTTAATGACAGTGAAAAATTAAACCGCGTGTACCTAATGGAAATTTGGGAAAAGCAATCGTCACCGAAGTTAATCTGTCGGTAAAGAGGGAGGAAAGGGTTACATCTAATTGAAAGGAAAAATGCAAATGAAACTGGTGGAAATTAATTTTGAAAAGGGGTAAAGTTAATAAAGGAAGAAAATGTGCGGCCGTTACGTTAACAATTAACTAGCGGTAATTAGATATTTGAGATTTGGGGGAAATTACGGTCGCCAGTCCTAAGGACAATTACTATAGTAACTGAAAAAGAAAGGTTATTACACATATAATTAGCACTAGAAGCGTGGCAACTGAAGGTTGACACGTGTAGTGTGAAAACTGAAAGTTTGTCAGAAGTAATAAATCTCGCTACACTCTGACTTAATTTAGCAAAAGAATTAATACAACCGGAAAATCGAAAGTTAATTTAGTGACTGAAATTAATAAGAAGCTTTCTTTCTTAAGCACATCGAAATTCAGTAAAATACGGTTAGACTTGGACTACCTCAACAATCATTTCAAAAGCAACTTGACTCTACGCAATTTAGAAACAAGAGATTTAACTTTGAACTTGAATTAAATGATTCTGAACAATTAACAATAGTAAAATTTAGTACGTACCAAGCTGAGCTGCAGCCACAGGTAAGCTAAAATATGCTAACAAAACTCGCACTCTTAATTTGTGCTCGTGTACTCTAAATATTGTAGCCAGCTATGAATACTTGAACTGAACTTTGAAATTAAAGCAGTGAAATATAATTATATTATTTTAATGCTGGCGTTTGAATTTCAACGACACTCGGGTTCATTTCGGAAAAGGAAGGGACCCTGCTTGGTAATGCAATTGGGACAATGAGCAACAAAAGTTCATGCTAAGTTGCTGTAATTTTGCGAGGCAAATGGAACAGTTTGAAAAGCTGAGGTCTGCCATACAGTTCTGAAACTTTACGTGCTTTTAGTCTTCCTTGTTGGTTGATTGAAGGTTTGAAGTCGTCGATCGAGGAGGTGGCGACAGTCACTCATTGTCGGCCGTCGCTGTTGCAGAAGCTGGATGTTGGCGCGCCTTCTTCTCGACACGGTCACCAGACAAACGGGCTCTTGATGTGCGCCAGCTAATGCTTCCCGTCCGCGACACCATGTCAGAAACTATCATCGCAAGTCAAGCGCAATTACATGCTGCCAAATCCCGAAAGCGCGGCAACACGCGGGAGCGTCACACAACATACCTGCTCCACTCGCTACTCCAGCCAGACTCCCTCATGCTCCGCCCGCGCTCCACGCGGCAGAGTTAACACTACCAAAAATCCTACACACTTTGATTCTTCACACGACCTATCGATGTAATCGTTCGATAGCAGTTTTCCCTAGGCAAGACCCAGCGTAAAAATACAAATAATATTTACGAAACAAACCAATTCTACATCGACATAAGTGCATAAATATATATATACAAACAGTAAAACAGTTACAATATATAAAGAGACAGAAATGTCATATCTTGAGGTAACAAAACAAGGAAAAAAAAATAATAGTACAATAGATGGAAATAGGAGGATATGCATTTCCGGCGTTACACGTCGAAGAAGCAATGACAGAAATAGGTTGAGGAGTAGGATTAAAATTCAAGGTGAAACGGTATCAGTGATACGATTCGCTGATGACATTGCTATCCTGAGTGAAAGTAAAGAAGAATTACATGATCTGCTGAATGGAATGAACAGTTTATTAAGTTCAGAATATGGATTGCCAGTAAATCGTAGAAAAACTAAAGTAATGAAATGTAGCAGAAATGAGAACAGCTACAAATTTAACATCAGGATTGATGGTCACGAAGTAGATGAAGTTACGGAGTTCCACTACCTAGACAGCAGAATAACCATTGACGGATGCAGCAAGGAGAACATCAAAAGCAGACTAGCACTGGCAAAAAGGGCGTGCCTGGCCAAGATAAGTCTACTAGTATCTAACATAGGCCGTAATTTGAGTAAGAAATTTCTGAGAATGTACGTTTGGAGCACAGCATTGTATGGTAGTGAAACATGGGCTGTGGGAAAACCGGAACTGAAGAGAATCGAAGCGTTTGAGGTGTGATGCTACAGACGAATGTTGAAAATTATGTGGACTGATAAGGAGGTTCTGCGCAGAATAGGAGGGGAAAGGAATAGATGGAAACCACAGACAAGGAGAAGGGATAGGATGAGAGGACATGGGTTAAGACATCAGGGAATGACTTCCATGGTACTAGAGGGAGCTGCAGAAGGGAAAAATTGTAGAGGAAGACAGAGATTGGAATACATCAAGCAAATAATTGAGGACGCAGGTTGCAAGTGCTACTCTGAGATGAAGATGTTGGAACAGGAGAGGAATTCGTCGCGGGTTGCATCAAAATGTTCAAAGATGTGTGAATTCCTAAGGGATCAAACTTCTGAGGTCATCGATCCCTAAGCTAACACACTACTTAATCCAGCTTACACTAACATACACTAAGAACAATACACACGCCCATGCCGGAGGGAGGACTCGATCATCCGGCGGGAGGGGCAGCGCAATCGGTGACATAGCGCCTCTAACGGCGAGGGCCGCATCAAACCCGTCAGATGACTGATCACTCAGGGAAAAAAAGGAGAAAACCTTGACATTATTTGGCGTGCAGTTATTAGCCTACATAATTAGCCTACATAATGTGGGACCTGGATAAACTGACTAAACCAGAGGTTGTACAGAGTTTCAGGGAGAGCATAAGGGAAGAATTGACAAGAATGGGGGACAGAAATACAGTAGAAGAAGAATGGGTAGCTTTGAGAGATGAAGTAGTGAAGGTAGCAGAGGATCAAGTAGGTAAAAAGACGAGGGCTAGTAGAAATCCTTGGGTAACAGAAGAAATATTCAATTTAATTGATGAAAGGAGAAAAAAATAAAAATGCAGTAAATGAAGCAGGCAAAAAGGAATACAAACGTCTCAAAAATGAGATCGACAGGAAGTGCAAAATGGCTAAGCAGGGATGGCTAGAGGACAAATGTAAGGATGTAGAGGCTTATCTCACTAGGGGTAAGATAGATACAGCCAACAGGAAAATTGAAGAGACCTTTGGAGAAAAGAGAACGACTTGTATGAATATCAAGAGCTCAGATGGAAACCCAGTTCTAAGCAAAGAAGGGAAAGCAGAAAGGTGGAAGGAGTATATAGAGGGTCTATACAAGGGCGATGTACTTGAGGGCAATATTATGGAAATGGAAGAGGATGTAGATGAAGATGAAATGGAAGATACGATACTGCGTGAAGAGTTTGACAGAGCACTGAAAGACCTGAGTCGAAACAAGGCCCCCGGAGTAGACAACATTCCATTGGAACTACTGACGGCCTTGGGAGAGCCAGTCCTGACAAAACTCTACCGTCTGGTGAGGAAGATGTATGAGACAGGTGAAGTATCCTCAGACTTCAAGAAGAATATAATAGTTCCAATCCCAAAGAAAGCAGGTGTTGACAGATGTGAAAATTACAGAACAATCAGTTTAATAAGCCACAGCTGCAAAATACTAACGCGAATTCTTTACAGACGAATGGAAAAACTAGTAGAAGCCGACCTCGGGGACGATCAGTTTGGATTCCGAAGAAATATTGGAACACGTGAGGTCAGGAGTCACTACACGCAGCAAGCGGCTACACGATTAGCAGGGGTTGTGTGGCGTGGACTGGGCGGTTTTTTTAGGTTAGATGCCCTCGAGCAAGTACAGAAAGGGCAACAGCCTCAAAGGGTGAGGGGCAAAGTCAGGACATGCGGGGACCAAGCAGCAATCGGTATTGTAATTGTAAACCGTCGAAGCTGCATTGGTAAAGTACCGGAACTTCAAACGCTGATAGAAAGCACCGAAGCTGAAATCGTTATAGGTACAGAAAGCTGGCTGAAGCCAGAGATAAATTCTGCCGAAATTTTTACAAAGGCACAGACGGTGTTTAGAAAGGATAGATTGCATGCAACCGGTGGTGGCGTGTTTGTCACTGTTAGTAGTAGTTTATCCTGTAGTGAAGTAGAAGTGGATAGTTCCTGTGAATTATTGTGGGTGGAGGTTACACTCAACAACCGAGCTAGGTTAATAATTGGCTCCTTTTACCGACCTCCCGACTCAGCAGCGTTAGTGGCAGAACAACTGAGAGAAAATTTGGAATACATTTCACATAAATTTTCTCAGCATGTTATAGTCTTAGGTGGAGATTTCAATTTACCAGATGTAGACTGGGACATTCAGATGTTTAGGACGGGTGGTAGGGACAGAGCATCGAGTGACATTATGCTGAATGCACTATCCGAAAATTACCTCGAGCAATTAAACAGAGAACCGACTCGTGGAGATAACATCTTGGACCTACTGACAACAAACAGACCTGAACTTTTCGACTCTGTAAGTGCAGAACAGGGAATCAGTGATCATAAGGCCGTTGCAGCATCCCTGAATATGGAAGTTAATAGGAATATAAAAAAAGGGAGGAAGGTTTATCTGTTTAGCAAGAGTAATAGAAGGCAGATTTCAGACTATCTAACAGATCAAAACGAAGATTTCTGTTCAGACACTGACAATGTTGAGTGTTTATGGAAAAAGTTTAAGGCAATCGTAAAATGCGTTTTAGACAGGTACGTGCCGAGTAAAACTGTGAGGGACGGGAAAAACCCACCGTGGTTCAACAACAAAGTTAGGAAACTACTGCGAAAGCAAAGAGAGCTTCACTCCAAGTTTAAACGCAGCCAAAACCTCTCAGACAAACAGAAGCTAAACGATGTCAAAGTTAGCGTAAGGAGGGCTATGCGTGAAGCGTTCAGTGAATTCGAAAGTAAAATTCTATGTACTGACTTGACAGAAAATCCTAGGAAGTTCTGGTCTTACGTTAAATCAGTAAGTGGCTCGAAACAGCATATCCAGACACTCCGGGATGATGATGGCATTGAAACAGAGGATGACACGCGTAAAGCTGAAATACTAAACACCTTTTTCCAAAGCTGTTTCACAGAGGAAGACCGCACTGCAGTTCCTTCTCTAAATCCTCGCACAAACGAAAAAATGGCTGACATCGAAATAAGTGTCCAAGGAATAGAAAAGCAACTGGAATCACTCAACAGAGGAAAGTGCACTGGACATGACGGGATACCAATTCGATTCTACACAGAGTACGCAAAAGAACTTGCCCCACCCCCCACCCTTCTAACAGAGGAGCGGAAGGTTCCAAATGATTGGAAAAGAGCACAGGTAGTCCCAGTCTTCAAGAAGGGTCGTCGAGCAGATGCGCAAAACTATAGACCTATATCTCTGACGTCGATCTGTTGTAGAATTGTAGAACATGTTTTTGCTCGAGTATCATGTCGTTTTTGGAAACCCAGAATCTACTCTGAAGGGATCAACATGGATTCCGGAAACAGCGATCGTGTGAGACCCAACTCGCTTTATTTGTTCATGAGACCCAGAAAATATTAGATACAGGCTCCCAGGTAGATGCTATTTTCCTTGACTTCCGGAAGGCGTTCGATACAGTTCCGCACTGTCGCCTGATAAACAAAGTAAGAGCCTACGGAATATCAGATCAGCTGTGTGGCTGGATTGAAGAGTTTTTAGCAAACAGGACACAGCATGTTGTAATCAATGGAGAGACGTCTACAGACGTTAAAGTAGCCTCTGGTGTGCCACAGTGGAGTGTTATGGGACCATTGCTTTTCACAATATATATAAATGACCTAGTAGATAGTGTCGGAAGTTCCATGCGGCTTTTCGCGGATGATGCTGTAGTATAAAGAGAAATTGCAGCATCAGAAAATTGTAGCGAAATGCAGGAAGATCTGCAGCGGATAGGTACTTGGTGCAGGGAGTGGCAACTGACCCTTAACATAGACAAATGTAATGTATTGCGAATACATAGGAAGAAGGATCCTTTATTGTATGATTATATGATAGCGGACCAAACACTGGTAGCAGTTACTTCTGTAAAATATCTGGGAGTATGCGTGCGGAACTATTTGAAGTGGAATGATCATATAAAATTAATTGTTGGTAAGGCGGGTACCAGGTTGAGATTCATTGGGAGGGTCCTTAGAAAATGTAGTCCATCAACAAAGGAAGTGGCTTACAAAACACTCGTTCGACCTATACTTGAGTATTGCTCATCAGTGTGGGATCCGTACCAGATCGGATTGACGGAGGAGATAGAGAAGATCCAAAGAAGAGCGGCGCGTTTCGTTACAGTGTTATTTGGTAACCGTGATAGCGTTACGGAGATGTTTAGCAAACTCAAGTGGCAGACTCTGCAACAGAGGCGCTCTGCATCGCGGTGTAGCTTGCTCGCCAAGTTGCGAGAGGGTGCGTTTCTGGATGAGGTGTCGAATATATTGCTTCCCCCTACTTATACCTCCCGAGGAGATCACGAATGTAAAATTAGAGAGATTCGAGCGCTCACGGAGGCTTTCAGACAGTCGTTCTTCCCGTGAACCATATGCGACTGGAACAGGAAAGGGAGGTAATGACAGTGGCACGTAAAGTGCCCTCCGCCACACACCGTTGGGTGGCTAGGGGAGTATAAATGTAGATGTAGATGTAGATGCAATACTGACCCTACGACGTATCTTAGAAGCTAGATTAAGGAAAGGCAAACCTACGTTTCTTGCATTTGTAGACTTAGTGAAGGCTTTTGACAATGTTGACTGGAATACTCTCTTTCAAATTCTGAAGGTGGCAGGGGTAAAATACAGGGAGCGAAAGGCTATTTACAATTTGTACAGAAACCAGATGGCAGTTATAAGAGTCGAGGGACATGAAAGGGAAGCAGTGGTTGGGAAGGGAGTGAGACAGGGTTGTAGCCTTTCCCCGATGTTATTCAATCTGTATATTGAGCAAGCAGTGAAGGAAACAAAAGAAAAATTCGTAGTAGGTATTAAAATCCATGGAGAAGAAACAAAAACTTTGAGGTTTGCCGGTGACATTGTAATTCTGTCAGAGACAGCAAAGGACTTGGAAGAGCAGTTGAACGGAATGAATAGTGTCTTGAAGGGAGGATATAAGATGAACATCAACAAAAGCAAAACGAGGATTATGGAATGTAGTCGAATTAAGTCGGGTGATGCTGAGGGAATTAGATTAGGAAATGAAACACTTAAAGTAGTAAAGGAGTTTTGCTATTTGGGGAGCAAAATAACTGATGATGGTCGAAGTAGAGAGGATATAAAATGTAGACTGGCAATGGCAAGGAAAGTGTTTCTGAACGAGAGAAATTTGTTAACATCGAGTATTGATTTAAGTGTCAGGAAGTCGTTTCTGAAAGTATTTGTATGGAGTGTAGCCATGTATGGATGTGAAACATGGACGATAAATAGTTTGGACAAGAAGAGAATAGAAGCTTTCGAAATGTGGTGCTACAGAAGAATGCTGAGGATTAGATAGGTAGATCAGATAACTAATGAGGAGTACTGAATAGGATTGGGGAGAAGGGAAGTTTGTGGCACAACTTGACTAGAAAAAGGGATCTGTTGGTAGGACATGTTATGAGGCATCAAGGGATCACCCATTTAGTATTGGAGGGCAGCGTGGAGGGCAAAAATCGTAGAAGGAGACCAAGAGATGAATACACTAAGCAGATTCAGAAGGATGTAGGTTGCAGTAGGTACTAGGAGATGAAGAATCTTGCACAGGATAGAGTAGCATGGAGAGCTGCATCAAACCAGTCTCAGTACTGAAGACCACAACAACAACAACAACAACAACATCAATGTGTGTGTATGTAGTGGTTGTTAATAAAGAGTGTAGATACAGCAATTTTGGCGACGAGGTAGTTCGTGTCTATCGCGAGTGAAGTGGGTCCGGTGTTGGCTCAATTGTTACATCAGCAACAATTTGAACAACACTAGCAGAGTTATTCGCTGGGAGTACCGGTCCCACAGCCACTTCCACTTACTGAAGTATCCGCTCCCCGACCCCCCCACCCCTGCCCGCCGAAGTTCTTCCACCATTCTAAGAAGCAAGGGAAAGTTGGGACACATACGTACGACGTCTGCAGCAGCAGCATTTCAGGTAGAGGATCCACCGTCCCAAAAAGGTTTTTTTTCTTAACAAGTTTGTTTGTGTGGCCATCCTCCGCAGCAAGCATATAAATACTTATTTTGTAAATAAAACTGCCTTTTCCTGCTGCTAGTTACTTTATTTATCCCATACGCGTTTCGCCTTCTCCCGTTCTAAGGCATCATCAGTAGGATCTACAATGACACAGTTTTGTTGTACAAATTACTTACGGATTGCTGATCTGCGTTTTCTCACATCTCGTCTGGAGGTCGCACTACCACTTATAGCGTCCCCACTGAAATAATACGAAAAGACTTAGAAAACAGTATTTATAAAGAAGAGACATTTAAAAATTGAATAATATATATTTTTATCATGTACCCGCAAGATAGTAATTTCCTTGTGTAAGTTTCGAGTGCAAAGAAATATAACAAAATGATCTAAAGAGAAGACAAAATACGCTCTTTTGTTAATTTTTTAGTCGTCTTCACTTCTTCTCTTGTCTTGGTTGTGTGTAGACGGACATCTTGCGAGTGCTGGCAAATGTAAGCATATTTGTACTAATTAAGCAGATAATATATTGATTTAATATCATTGTTCACTTTTAATTTGTAAGAGGTGATCCCGATTTCATGTCCGCCTTCCTTGAACTAACCCGCGTTCGAGTAATTTACAGTTCAACAATCGCAGCGGCCGATGCAGCCAACAACGCCATTATGTGGCGATATTAACTTATAAAAAATTAGCGCAAAGCGAAAAACTCGCCCGCTATTAACATAATATACATTTTTCTCCACAGCCGCCCGACGTTACAGAAAATACGTAGCTTTAAGATTCTTATTATCAGTACAACAGCCGAGAGCCAGAGACAGGACTCCGACTACAATGCAATGGTTAACGAAGGTAAGAAGAAATACTCTCGCGCGTGTGTGGTCGCAATTGTAATTAATAACTAAAGATTTTTTGCTTTAAAGTGTGCTGACTAGCCGAGGAAATTAATATGAAAAGTTTATTCCATTATCGAACTTACATGTTCATGCTTTAAGATTCAGTGAGCCTAACGTTCATTAACGTAAAAAAAAAAAAAAATTATACTGAAGATTAAATTGTTAAAGAAAGAGAACTTCACAAAAGCATTTAATTGTAAATCAAAATAAAATGAAATATTATTTTTATTAAGGCCCACCACGTAAGTCGGCAACAATCAACATAATAATAATAATATATTAAATTACGACGACCGACGGACGCGAAACACTTTTATCACTGCCATATAACCACATCTTTGTGTTCCCGCCTTCCACACACTGTTCACCATGTTTCTCACTCTTTTTTGTAGTTGTAGTGGACTATTGTTCTTTTGTCACTCGATACAACTATTTCGTCGTACACTGCATGAATATTGCGACTGCATTACGTGTTTGATCTTCTTTGGTATGTTTATCTATTTGTTGCCAATCTGTGCAGGGGTTCATGGATGAGTGAGTGTAAAGATGTTGTGTTCTATTATTATTATATTGGATAGTATTATTATATTAACACTTTTTGCGAACGTTATTCTATTATTTTATCTATTAGTGTAAATAATGAATTGCTTGGCATGTTCAATTGGTCATTCAACAGGTTTTTTCTTGCCGTGGATTGCGGCTGAAACATCTCATTTGCATGGAAAACTTACCCTATTGAAAGAGCCATCAGCGTTGTCATTTTCTGAAATGTGTGACTTGCTTAGTGCTTACTATCTTAAATAAACTCACGTTATTGTTGCCCATAGCCGCGCGTTGTAGCCGTGCGGCCTTGGGCGTCTTGTCACGGTTTCGCGCCCTCCCTCGGGCATGGGTGTTTGTGTTGTCCTTAGCGTAAATTAGTTTATGTTAGATTAAGTAGTGCGTAAGCCAAGAGACCGATGACCTCAGCAGTTTGGTCCCATAGTGCTTACCACAAATTTCCATTTGTTTCC
Source organism: Schistocerca americana (assembly GCF_021461395.2). Lineage (NCBI taxonomy): Eukaryota > Metazoa > Arthropoda > Insecta > Orthoptera > Acrididae > Schistocerca > Schistocerca americana. The sequence goes on from NC_060121.1 coordinate 570,749,496, forward strand.
CATATGGAATTCCACCAGCAGCAACAGGAAATAGGCCGGTCCTATCAAGCGTGGGTAGCTGACTTCCGTGGGCTAAGTAGGAAGTGTCAATTTGTCTGTGTTCACTGCCGACATTCCTATACCGATTGTCTGATTTGTGACTACGTTGTTCGTTCTATCCCGGACGGAGAGGTCCGTCGGGAGGCGTTATCTTTAGCCGATCCAACGGTTCACGAGGTTTTGGCTGTCGCCAAGGCTTTCGAAGTGGCACAAGCTCCAGCTGAACACTTTATGGAGGTCATGGACGTTGAGTCAGTGCCTTTGTTGGCTCATTTGCAGCATTCTCTGGCGACTTCCTTGATTTCCTCCTCTAATTCATTCGGGTTGAAATCGGAAATTGCTGTTTTTGCCGGCCGGAGTGGCCGAGCGGTTCTAGGCGCTACAGTCTGGAACCGTGCGACCGCTACGGTCGCAGGTTCGAATCCTGCCTCGGGCGTGGATGTGTGTGACGTCCTTAGGTTAGTTAGGTTTAAGTAGTTCTAAGTTCTAGGGGACTGATGACCGCAGAAGTTAAGTCCCATAGTGCTCAGAGCCATTTTTTTTGCTGTTTTCCACCGCTGTTTTCGGTCATGTCCCGACTGTTTCCGTGTACACTCTCGGCTTCGCAGTCCACATAAGCGAGCGGTGTGTGCCGTGTGCCGTAAACAAGGCCATGCGACCGCGGTCTGTTGTAACTCCCAGCACAGCCGAGCCTCGGAAGCGGATGTGGAGTTCACGGAAGTGCATGGTGCTTCGCCAGTCCTTGGCCGCGAGCAAGATTTACATCATGCTGTTGATTCAGCAACGACCGTTCCGTTTCCAGGTCGACACCGTGTCTTCTGTGTCTATATCATCGTCAGGGTCGGTCTGCTCTCTTCTCCACAAATCGTCGTTTGCTTGTTTATAGAAATCAGCCCATTCTTGTTAATTGAAGGTCCACGATTGACGTCGAGTGTCAGCTCGTCACGATGGCGATTACGTTTTTGACAGTAGACAGTGCGATGTCGGAGGACGTTGCAGAACATTTTTGGTCTCGGTGCATTTATTGTCTTTGAGTTTCAGATTCGAGACACTGTATATGTATTCCGTTCCAGAAACTGGGCGACCTCTCCCATGACTTTCTTCTCCTGTTTTCGACAGGTTTGGTGGTCTCAAAGGATTTCGAGGCATATATCACGCCCAAACCAATGGCTATCTCTAAATTTTGTCGTGTTCGGCCTCTCCACTTCGCCCTGAGACCGGCAGTCAAGGAGGAACTTGATAAGTTGCAGGGCGTGGTTATCATTGAACTGGTCACCTATAGCCAATGGACGCGACCATAGGGTGTCATTCGCAAACCTTCAGGGGCGCTTCGTTTATGTGGAGATTCCAAATACACCATTAACACTCAGCTGGCAGTGGATTCTTCCATGGACCGACGAATTTCTGGCGGCACTGGATCATGGTGAACATTTTTTCAAAAATTGATTTGGCGGTGGCGTATTTACAAGTTTGTCTGGATTCCACTTCCCAACAGGTTATGGTTATCAACATCCCGTTCAGGTCAAACCGTTTCAAGCTCTCATCTCTTGGCATTGTGAATGCCCCGCCTGCTATTTTCAGTGCGTGTTAGAGCAGTTAATACGTGATGTCCCATGCTGTGTAAACTAACTAGACGACATTATCGTCACCAGGGTCCTAATGGCAAGAACATCTTGACAACCTTCAGACTTTTTTCATTAAACTGCAAGAGGCAGGCGTTAAGTGCAACCTGCGGAAGTCAAGGTTTTTTCAGACTAAAGTAGAATATTTGGCTCATCTTCTTTTGTAGGATAAAGTCTGTCCCAGACAGCATCATCTAGTTGCTATTGTCAACCTTCTCTAGCCACGAAGCCCGAAAGAACTCAAAGCAGTCAGTAACTGTTCAAGATTTACCCTCAATCCGGTGGATGTCATTCATCCCTCAAACAACTTGTGGAAGAAAGGTGTTCTTTTGTTTGGTTCGCCCACATCAAGCCATTGCTTAAGTTTTTCCCGTGTCTCCATAACTTTACACTGGGTTAACAGCTGGTTCTTGCCACAGAAACGTCCCAGTATGGATATGGGACGGTTCTGTCTCAGAAGGAAGCTGATGGATCTGGACAACCTCTGGTATATGCCTCAAGGACAGTGAAAGCGGCCCAATTTAAATATTCAAAAATAGGAAAGGAAGTGCCGTATATCGTCTACTTGGTCTACAATTTCCACGTTTTCTTTTATGTAAACAAATTCCATCTCATCACTCACCAGAAACCACTAGTGGTGCTTTTCGGCCACCGTTCTTCCTGACAGGACTGCACAAAAACTTCAGCTGTGGGCCTGATTTCTGAGCGCGAATCAGCAAGAGGTTCATTATCGTCCCACTGCTAGTCATGCCAACAGAGATACGCTGTTGCGCTTACCCATTGCTCCTGACCCAGAATTCGAAAAACGAAAGTTGTTTTTTCCAAACCGATGATATTATGAAGCAGGAGTTGGCTAGGCTTTCAGTTACAGCAAAGTGCACAGAGAAAGCCACTCAGCAAGATCTGGTGATCCGTCAGGTGTCTCATTTTATGTTGAAAGGTTGGCCCAAATGGCTGCCACTAAGAAGTCAGTCCCACTTAGCAGTTTTTTCTTCTTTGTAATTGGCTGGCGGTGGTTGATGGAACACTCCTCCTTAGTATGAATTTGGAGGAAGTCCACATTGTCGTCTCGCTGGTCCTGGGGTTCCGGATTATTGTGCTTCTGCACTGTGGCCATCAGGCCATAACCATCATCAAACTGCTAGCGAGGCGTTTTGTTTACTTGTCTAGCATTGATTCAGCGATTGAGAACCTAGTCTGTGGGTGTAAACAGTGTGCCGAGCATCAGGCAGCCCCACCATGAACTTCAGCTCTGTGGCCGTGGGACAATGTCCACATCGATTTTGCGGGTCCTTTCTGTCATTTCATGTGGTTAGCAATGGCGGATGCACCGTCAAATTACCCACATGCCACGCACATGCGCCCCATCTTGGCATATTTTTGTGATAAAAGGGTTGCCACATACTGTCGTCTCAGGTAAAGGCCCACAGACTGCTTCTGCATTGTTTTGCAATTTCTGCATCTGGAATGGTGTTGCTTACCTCACATCCACACCAATTCGCCCCCAACTGAATGGTGATGTGCAACATATGTTGCATAGATTGAAGTGCTTGGCAGACTCGCTTGCCTGTGTTCCTAAGAATCTCCAGGATCATCCTGCTGAATGGCCACAGCCTGGCAGAGTTTCTCCATGGCTGAAAATCTCGACGCTGCTACACCTGCTCCATCCTGTGCAACACCCTTTGGCGCAGCCACATCCTTCACAATATGCTGTGGATGATCCACACAGGACGTGCAGCTTCAGTCAGCGGCCGGGATGGGCGCTGCACAAGAGATGCACGGCCGGCGAATGTTCACATTGGACGCTGGCGGGGCGTCATTCTCCCGTCATCGGTGTTATCTACGCCCTTGGTGGGGCAACGACCGACCGCAGCCACAGCAGGCATCGTTGGCGGGTCCTCCTGCAGGAGCAGCCCCCTCCCAGGGGCTAGGCGCCATGGATGCTCCTTCCCTGGATGCGCTTGTGAGTGTCGACGACATGCAGATGGAGCCACTGCCTCCCCAGACCTCAGCTAGTGTCTGACGGGGCTTATAAGATGCCGCCCACTTATCAGAACATCGGCGGACGTTCCCTTGCCTCTTGCCACCACATGTCCACAGAGTCCCCATGTGTGGGACCATCACAACGGCCAGCACACCATCGTCCGGACCACTTTCACTCATACACCCTGCTGAGCTGAAGACAGCTGAGGGCCAATCTCTGCGAGGGTGACCCCTCTTCGGATGCTGATGAACCGACGGAAGCCAACGCTGCCGCTGTGCAGCTGCCATTACGCTGCTGCTTTCACCACTGTCATGGTCGTCGGATCACCTGAGCGGATTCGGTGGCTTCCTCGCCCATTTCGACCTTCCGCAAGCAGCGATCCAGCCGGTGTAGTCCTCCTACATCGCGCACCGACACCTGTGGTGCCTGCCCTGTGGAAGAGAGGAGGGATGTAGCAGTGCGCCCACGCATGCATTCTTGTCGGAGATCAGACTGCGACGTCAGTTGACGTAGCGAGATACCACTAATTTTTGGCAACCAGCTGCCCAATTGGGGAAGTGCATTTTGCCCATCTTTTGGGAGGAGGAACTGCACGGTGGTTTGTTCATACGATTGCTGACAAAAAATCCTTCCGTCGGCTATTGATCGTTTTGAATTTTGGCTGACAGGTCGTGGTGTAAGTTTTGGATGTTGTGTTCAGAACGCGAGATTTAGTATTATAGTATTCCAGTCCAGACCACCGGACCAGTAGGTCAGAGTATTGCGATCCAGATCACTGGACAGACAACTTAGTTTATTTTTTTGAGATGAGATTCTAGTGCAGACTTCAGCCAGAGTCTGTTATTCGAGACAGGCCAGCCGATCCGACCACCAACTTCCAGATTTACTCAGCGCTATCTGTGAGGTCCACACATGACAACATCTGTATATGGTAATATACAGGAAGATCTGACGTATAGGGAACTTTGTCGAATTCGTCCTCCACCCTCAATAGTATATTCATGCGTTTGGTAAAACTGAAGTCCGTCCGAACCGGCCTTGGAAGGCTAAACGGTACCGACCAGTCGCCGTGTCATCCTTAGCCCACAGGCGTCACTGGAAGCAGATGTAGACGGGCATTTGGTCAGCACACCGCTCTCCCGGCCGTATGTCAGTTTACGAGACCGGAGCTGCTACTACTCAATCAAGTAGCTCCTCAGTTCGTCTGAGTGCAAGGACTGAGTGCGTCCCGTTATGCGCTTAGTGGCAGCAGAAGATCTTTCTTTGCATGCACCATAGTAATACGCTCTTCTCGTACTCATTCACTGTCTCGAGAAATGATAATAAAGCAGTTAGATAGTGTTAACGTCTTGTCCACAGTAGGTGGCACAGTGTAGCGTAGTCAAAAAGTAGGCCTTTAGTGCAATATTGCCAATTTACCATTCTACTGATCTTCAATTATTGATAGCCACTCATTCAATTTGTGTCTTAGTATACCTATGTTTCAACAGCAGTTCATACCAGTGTTTCTAGTTAAAGAAAACTATTTGTGATATTGAAATACTCTATTATTTCAGGACCAGCCTTACCTCATTTTACTTAGTAATTTTTTAATCAAATTATTGTGGAATATTATTGATTGTTTATTAATTTATGACAAGGTCTCAACTCTACACCAGCTGCCATGACCGATTCAGATTACTTAGCATTACATAATCCGTTGCGTGATATCAAAGCAGTGCTTCGTGAGGATAGTGCAGTATTAAGGGGGAACTCCAGTACAGAATTTAAAATCAGGCATTCCAACACTGTCATATTACTGGGCATCTTACACTCTCATTTCTAAACCTCTGCCTCGCTCTAATTAAATAAATAAATTAATATATATATATATATATATATATATATATATATATATATATATATATATATATATATATATATATATATTCCATACCAACTCTGCCACCTGATTGGCCGTTTCCAGTGCATAGTGCACACCACGACTTAACAAATCTTCGCTATATAGCGCACTTTGAGGAGTCTACGTCAATCTCGTCGCAGAGCACATGAATCTTCTGGTTTAGGCCTTCCTCTCAGCTCGAGACTGGAGGGTCCTTGTTAGTCCTGAGAACAATGCTGCAAATCGACAGCTGACAGACACCTCACGATTGAGAGTAGCTGTCTTCACCACGTCTGTCAGTCTCCAGAAAGAGCCGAGAATTGTCTCAGATCTCTGACAATAGGCTTCGTTGGTGACGACGTGGATGACGACCTGCAGCTGACTGCAACTTGTGCTGTCAATTGCTCGGGGGTGCCCTCTTCAACCTGGAGATCAATTTCTCTCCTGAGTACACATTTGGTTTGTTTCCCTCTATTGATGTTATTCGCCTCAGAGGACCCATCACGCACCTAACATTGAAAGTGACTGCCACTAACGACCTCTTGTTTCCTTTCTGTGGATACACTGACTGCAACAGAGAAGAGAACGCTGCACTAACAGGAGAGATAATGCAGGAGGGGAAGGTATGAGAGACAACGCCCACTGTCTCTACCACACTAAGAGCGGGAAGTAATGCCTCGAACCTATTCGTTAGAGGTGTGGGGTTAGACTGTCACCATTAGCCAGATACAACATCAACATCTACGTCATACTCCGCGAGGCCTCTAATGGTGCGTGGTGGAGGATACTTTTTCGTACCACTAACTGAGCCCTCCAGTCCTGTTCTATTCGCGAATAGTGCATAGAAAGAGTGATTGTCGGTCAGCCTCTTCTCGAATTTTCTCCTCATGGTCATTACATGAGACGTGTGTGGAGGAAGTAATATGTTGTCCGACTTTTCCCGGAAAGTGATCCCTCGAAATTTCAATAGTAAACCTCCCGTGATGCGCAACGTCTCTCTTGTAACGTCTGCCAACGAAGTTTGTTGGGCATATCCTCAACGCTCTCGCGCCAGCTAAACAAGCCCATGACGAGACGCGCCGATCTTCGTTGGATCTGCTCCATCTCTTCTACCAGTCCTACATGGTAGGGATCCCAGATAGATGAAAAATACTCAAGAATCGGTCGAGGGAGCGCTATATAAACCATTTCCTTCGTGGATTAGTTACATTTCCTTAAGATTCTTCCTTTGAATCTGAGTCTGGTATCTGCTTTTCCCACCATCTATTTTATGTGGTCATTCCACTTAAGGTCGTTCTGGATAGTTACTCCTAGATGTTTTGAGGCAGATACTGTTTCTAGCGATTTGTCATCAATGGTGTAGCTGTGCAGTAGTGGATTTCTTTTCCTATGCATGCACAATATGTTACATTCATTTACGTTCAGTGTCAACTGCCAGAGTCTGCACCATCATCGTTTCTCGAGGTAATTTTTCAAATAGTTGCCATCTTCTGGCGTTGCTACTTTGTTACAGACAACTGCATCATTTGCGACCAGCATTGAAAAGCATCCGACGCTTCCTACTAGATAATTTATGTATATTACAAACAGTAATGGTCCTATCACACTTCCTTGGGGTATTCCGGAAATCACCTTTACATCCGTCGATTTTGTTCCTTTAAGAGCGACATGTTGAGTTCTATCCGCGAGGAAGTCTTGAGTCCAGTCGCAAATCTGCTCCGATACTCGATAAACTCATATTTTTTTCACTAAACGGCAGTTCGGGACGGTGTCAAATGCCTTCCTGCAGTCAAGGAACGCGGTATCACTCTTCCATATGAAACGCTTTCCACCAGCCTCTATCAAGTTGCCTCTTGGTACCAGACCGAGGTTTTCTGCGAACCATTACAGCAAAAAAGAATCTGGTGTTCCCACCGCGCCTTCTCAATGTGAGGCTGCTCTGCCACTACATCACCAGCCAAATCTGTAGCAGTCAGATGGAGCTGGTGGACAATGGGCAATTCCTTCATCACATGCCCGCAATGGCCACATCCCAATGGTTGTGAACTTAAATTTTTCAACCGTCTCAGCGGTCGCAAAATTCAAAGTGATTCGGGCGACAGCAGCGCTTATAGTGACGAGAAGCTACTCATGCAAATGCTAATGCTCGAAAAAATACGCAGACGCTTATTGAAAGTTAATAACCGCAACTCAAGACACATAAATGAACAGTTACTATTTAAATCTTCACAGGAACACGTAAAATGAAGATTAGAAATAAACACTGTTTACAGACACAGGGGCTGCTACTGGAGCTGTTGTAGACTCTGTTGCAGGAGCTCTTCATAGGTTATTTGACCTACCCATCTAATCTTAAGAATTATTCTTTAGCACCACATTTGGAAAGCTCTATGATCACCAGACTTAGCGCTAATGTTCCGGATTAGCTTCTTAACCCCTCCGCAGCGCCCCATGAAGTGAAGGTCATCCGTCCGTGGGTTGGGGACGTCAAACTCGGCGGTCCCCTTGCTGCTACGCGAGAGGAGAAGGCTATGTGCCGGCAACGAGTTCCATCCTCTCTCTACTCTCATCATAATTCAACACATACATGACACCGCACTAGGCACGCACCCGTTGCGGTCACCCACACTTCACAGTTACACTTAGAAACAGAACTCGCTCACGGGTGCGGATGGTAGAAAAGATCTTTCCAATTCAGGTGGCTAAACCTGCTCTTCGTGGTCTCCCACTCACTCATGCCACATGACTTTACCTACTGTCTTCTCGTCTTCACTGTTCATCGTCCACGTTTCACTACAGAAAAATAGTCTGTTTCAAAAGATTCATTCGATTTCACAACACTATATCTTCTACATGGATGAAGATAGAAACTTGTGGCGAGTTTTAGCGTACACAAAGCATCACACAATTTTAATTCTAAAATTACCGTTACACATGTATGCACGTACAACATTGAGATACTTTTTTAAAATTACGCGTAGGACAACAATTTTAATTTATTTCCCACAAATTTCAATGTGCGCTCCATGAGACTCACGACAAACATCTCGATGATATCAAACACGTTCCATACTTTTTCGAGCATGTCCGTCTCTTTCATCATTGACATCGTCACCTGCATTCCTAAGGAAGTACGTTAGTTGTCGTTATTGTCGTAGCAGGCCTTCAGACGTCTTTCTGCCTTGCTGTAGTTACCAGGTCATACCTACCTACACGGTTACATCTAACTGCTATTACACTACTGATGTCCAACATATTTCCCTTTTAGTCTCGTGAACAGATCTTCCGAATGCCATTACTACTGCATATACTGTTCCGTCATCTGCACCCGTAATCTACACTAAGTTTAACATAACACACCGCGCGGGATTAGCCGAGCGGTCTAAGGCGCTGCAGTCGTAGACTGTGCGGCTGGTCCCGGCGGAGGTTCGGGTCCTCCCTCGGGCATGGGTGTGTGTGTTTGTCCTTAGGATAATTTAGGTTAAGTAGTGTGTAAGCTTAGGGACTGATGACCTTAGCAGTTAAGATTTCACACACATTTGAACATTTTTTGAACATAACACGCACCTTACTTTCCTCCCATAGAGGGCACCAATCCTCCTCACCTTCAAGACTTTCAGACCGGTATTACCACATACCTACTGCTGAGTTACGCTGGGATATTGTCTTAACATAAAATATTAATTTCAGGCAGCCAGTAGAAGTATTGGTCCTGTAGTAGTATAACAAACCATGTGCAGTGCATTTGTTATACCTTTATTCCGAAGCTATGTGTAAACAATGTTATAAGACTGCTTTAGGCTGGTAACCCGCAACGAATTCATTAAAAACTGTTAAGTATTCATTTCGTTCTAGCTTCAAAGAGGTAAAAATTTTCTTCGATACTGAAACATTGCACTTGCATGTCTCACAAAAATTACACTGTGGTTTCTCTCTTTCAGGGATTCTCTATAAAGCTGTGTGATACCGTTGGTAATGATAAGTACTTATCCGTCGACTATTCTTTTAAGATTAAAATTTCCAAATTAATTTAATTAATCGACCACATTCGATAGCGCGCACTTCTACAGAGTACGAAGTCATCACTATTCTAATAGGGTATGTTTTTTAGCGCTTATTGCTGGTTAAACGACGACGAACATTTTGCAGTATCTCTGCCGTTGTGTTTTCGCTTCATCATTTAAAAAATTATAGCTTCAAGATCATTGTGAATCTATATCTTGAAACAGATAAACTTCTTCTTGAAACTGTAAAGGAGAGTGTTGTACCTAGAGGATAGCGTACCTGGGAACACACGATGTTTGTTGGCCGATACTTCAGTCTAGTAACTGATTTTAGAATCACATAAAGAAATGCGGATTAGAGACTACCGTAAGTAGTTACCGTAATTTTCTACAGTATTTGTTGTTGTATTTTACACAGCATTTGTGAGTATTTCGCTTTCTAAACATTTAAGTGTTATATAATATATTAAAGCTATTTGTCATACATTGTTAATTCTTCAGGGTCAGAATTATGTGGTGAGTAAAATGTTATATGCTTTTAGAACTATTTGTATAACATGTGGACAGGTAATCAGAAACAGAAGAAAGTCTTTTACCTGGCTCGAAAATGGATCCACCATAGCTTCTGTTTCAAAATGTATTTAACTTGTGACTTGTTTTTGATGCACTTCTGCTAAATTTTAGATTAGCTTATATTCAGTTTTCGTTCCATAAACCAAAACCGAGATGGGTGTAGAAGAAGTCAGAAAGTAAAACACAAAAAACATAAAAAAATTTGAATACAATACTCACTACCCTCATCGTTTGTCTGGAGATCGTCAAAATATCTGAATACATTACAGTAAACTGGAACTGCCAATATTTACAGAATTAATACACTATCAGAATGAAACATAGTTATGAACTTTTAATAAATTTATCACGCATAAAATACGTTATCTTGACTGTTGTGACCAAGTGCTACCAAAACTGAAAATTTTTAGTGTTAAGCTGGTCTAACAGTTCCTGCAAGGCCGTTCATCTACAGAGAAGAAAGAGTTACCTATCAAAAAGTCCTTCAAACTCCGTCTAAACGGTGCTTATCTGTAACCAAGTTTTTAATGGTTGCTGACAATTTCTTGAAAACGTGTTTTCCTGAATATTGGACCCGTTTTAGGTCCCTATGTAGATTGTTTTTATTATTCCTAATATTGATATTTGTTGGAAATAGAGATATGTACTTGCAACAAATTTCATTAAGGAATAAATTTACTGAGAAGCAGTGGTTAGAATACAAAGTTTCTTGAACAGGTTTCAACATGGTGTTTTCGAATTTACACCATAAATGATTTTTATCACACGTTCTTGCACGCTAATACCTTTTGCCCGGTTTGACGAGTTACCCCAGAATATGATCCCGTATGACATAATAGGATGAATGTAACCAAAGTATGCACGTTTTTTAATATTTATATCTCCTACCTCTGACATCATTCTCACTGCAAATACAGACTTGTTTAGGCGCTTCAGCAATTCTTTGGTATGCCCTTCCCAACTGCATTTATTATCGAGTTGTAATCCCAGAGCCGGCCGAAGTGGCCGTGCGGTTAAAGGCGCTGCAGTCTGGAACCGCAAGACCGCTACGGTCGCAGGTTCGACTCCTGCCTCGGGCATGGATGTTTGTGATGTCCTTAGGTTAGTTAGGTTTAAGTAGTTCTAAGTTCTAGGGGACTAATGACCTCAGCAGTTGAGTCCCATAGTGCTCCGAGCCATTTGAATTTTTGTAATCCCAGAAATTTAACACTGTCAACCTCTTCGATCTACATGTCTTCACATGTTATACACATGCTGGAAGGAAATCTTTTACAGGTTCTGAACTGCATATAGTGAGTCTTTTCAATGTTTAACTTTAAACCATTTGTTAATGTCAGTGAAAATTTGATTAGCAGCCATTTCTAAACGTGTACTTGACTCGTTATTTATTGCAATGTTTGCTTCACATGCAAACAAAACAAACTGTGCATCCAGCAATGTAACAGACGAGAGGTCAATAACGTATACAAGAAAAAGGAACGGACACGAGATTGAACATGGGGGAGCACCACATGTAATCAGTTCCCGCCGGCCGGAGTGGCCGTGCGGTTCTGGGCGCTACAATCTGGAGCCGAGCGACCGCTACGGTCGCAGGTTCGAATCCTGCCTCGGGCATGGATGTGTGTGATGTCCTTAGGTTAGTTAGGTTTAATTAGTTCTAAGTTCTAGGCGACTGATGACCTCAGAAGTTAAGTCGCATAGTGCTCAGAGCCATTTGAACCATTTTTTTTAATCAGTTCCCAGCCAGATGAAGACTGACTGCTCACTGCACATGTATTTAGCGAAGACACCCTTTGTTTCCTTTTTCTTAGATAAGACTCAAACCATTTCGCAGCACTGCCGGTGACATCTTAATATTCTAATTCACTTAAGAGAATGCTGTGATTCACCTTTTGACAGGATACAGAAAATGCCAGTAGCCTCTAATTTCTTATCTAATGAATGAAGTACATTCTCATTGGCGGTATAAATGGCTTTCTCTATATCAGAACCCTTAATAAACCCAAACTATTACTTCTGACAGTATATTATTTGCAGTAAAGTGCTTAAGGAGACGCTTGAACACAGTCTTTCCAAATATTTTTGAGAAAGGCGGCAAAGTTGAAACTGGTCGATAGTTTGATGGCATCTCTTTATCCCTGTTCTTGTACAGAGGCTTAACTGCAGCGTATTTTAGCCAGTCTGGAAATGTTCCTCTGATATGAGATTGATTACACAAATAACTTAAGACAGACCTCAACTTGCATGAGTACTCTTTGATCAACTTCGTTGATAAGTTATCATAACAACCAGAATATTTAAATGTTACTTCTTTGGAAGACGTGAGTGTCATTTCCATTTTACTGAAGCTATTTGTAAAGACTGGTCTCAGATACTCCATTGCACTGTTTACTGAACCTGATGACCCCAAGCTGTCAGGAACAAAAACAAAGTACTTGTTTACGTGGTTTGCAACATTACGTGCACTTGTTATCAATGTCTCATTTATTTTTAGAGCTCTCTGTTCCTCTTTCTTTTTGGGCCTACCCGTCTCTGTCTTCACTATATTTTATTTCACTTACTGATCATTTGTGTATAGTAAAAGAATAATGTAATAGGTAGATTATTAAATACAATAACGACAAGATTTTCACGGCTGCAACGCTTTAAAATTTCAGTCGAATATTTATTTCTAGATACATAATCATGATGTACCTTGGAATATGATTTCAAGATTTAGAGAAACTTTAATTTTCCAGAGTAGTTTTTGTAATTTCAGGAAAAAACTGCAGCACGTAAAAAGTGAACACCATCATTTAAAAATCAAATAAGAAAATATATTAAACTTCTGTTACAGGGTTGGGTAGAGGCAAAAGTTTGAAAAGCGTACCAAGGTACAAGAGTTTCTTCTATATATACAATTTTTCAAAATATTTTATTTTGCATTCACACTTTCAATAAATAACAAATCACTTTTAATGAATAATCTTTCAGCATTGGTTATAATAGCTAAATGTAACAATCTGAAATACAACTTAACTTGCTTGTATCACTACTGAAAAGCAACTCTACCGAAAACGGTTATGAGTACAAAAGACCCACTGAATTTCATTTTCGCAACAATGAATTAATAATATCCTCTGACGACATAGTTGGCGGAAGTCGACCTTCTTGTGATTGCAAACTGCTACTGCGCCTTCATACAAAGACCAACTCCGTCCACTATCTCTTAAATACGCAGGAAGCAATCTCGTTCAGTAGACATGAAACATAAGAAAGCAAAGCAAAAAACCCGTTATTAGGCTTCATACAAATTTTTAAAACTATAAAATACGTATTATTTGTTCTCATTTCCAGGTTTGGCGAGGCGGGAAAAACATGAGTCACATAGTTAAGGTTAGATGGGAAGGTCGAATAATTAATGAGGAAGTTCTAACTCGAGCTGGAGAAAAAACGAATTTGTGGCTCAATGTGGCTAAATGAAGGGATCAGGTGATACAACGACTAACGTAAACAACATAGACTAGCCAAGGCGCCGCCATGTTTCACGCAAGGTGGAAATTGGCCGCCGGGTTTTGCAATGTCTTGTAGTAGACTGATACTGATCGTGTGGTGGCGCGGAATCATAAGGTTCTGTTTGTTCCAGAACAACATTTCTTTTGCCTTTACTCGCGATTTTTCTTTATTCATTGCCGGTACTAGTCGTTTCGGGAAATAATTCTCAATATGAAATGCGTTTTTCGTGTACTTTGGCTTCTCGAGCGTGATGTTTGCGATGTGCGAGCTGCTGCATTATTCTGGTACTGGGGAGTTTACTACAACGGAATAGTGCCCATATGTGTATTTACCGATTTATCTTCCTCGGTAGCTAATGACGAATTTGTTTATAACTTTTACTTCCAGCTATTACACCTTCGACGTGAATGACGTTTCGCATGTTTCACGCTAGGAAGTTCTATCTTACATATTTATCAAATAAGTATATTTATATGGGTCGCTGGTACTTACTGAGAATGCAAATGACGGTAGATAAAAATAAATATTGTAAAGCGTGATCAAACGCCTAATTATCGTTGCTTTTGTCTAGAATTCCAGATAAATGGCCTATTGTTTTTTGATCTAACGTAATGATTTTTGTGTGGCTTTCGACGGTTCTACTGGAATATAGGACAGTCAAATTTCATGTCAAATTACGTTAGGATATTTGTTTCTCGGAAAAATGAAAGTACCAAAACCGCCAAGACAGGAGTATGCATAATTATCCTGAGGTTGCCGCCACTTGCTCCTGACTTACAGTGGTTACCCATCTTTATAATAGCTCACTGTTTTTCAAAGGAATTCTGTACAAAAAAGCATGGATAAATGCGAATAACACTCGTGCACCGAGGGGTCCGTACAAACTTAACCATGTATACAGATAGCTCATCCACCTCGGAAATCGAGAATTTCTACAATTTATGCCTTCTATCGATATCGGTACTGGGAAGATATCAAAATATGTCACATAAACGGCCGGATCTTTTGACTGAATTGACGCAGAAGCTTAAACTTTTTGCATAGCCAAGGGACGAAGACTTTAGTATGTGACATAAATTTAAACCCCATTCGCCTGCCCGATGGCTCGAGAAAGGGGTCTTAATAGATGGACGGACGGCAGACGGATAACAAATGACAAAAATTGTTTTGTTAGTGTGGTATAGTTACAAGTTGTTAATTTTCGGATTTTTTTTCTTTATTTGTACTGTGAAACCTTGCTTCTTGCCAAGTTTCATGATTCTAGGCGAACGGGAGTGCCCTGTACGTTTTGACGAGTAAGTTTGCTAGTGTCAAAATGTATGACATAAGTGGTCACATCTTTTGACCGTATTGACTTAAAGCTTAATTTTTGTTACACCGACAATGGGCTATAAACCTCAGCGGCACAGACCTATAAGGATTCTGTTTTTACCGACTGAGATACGGTACCCTAAAAATAAAGATTAAACTCATTAGAGTATATATATATGTACATAGTCTATATGCCTATTCTAGTTATTGTTTAACATGTAATTTTACTTCGGACAAACGGATGTATTGTCGATACATTGAGGCACATTAAATGCAATAGAGATGTGCACTTTACTAAAGTCATCTGCCTGAAATCCCAAATAACCACGAGGATCCAGAAAATACGATGCAGAAATTTAGCAAATACGACAGATACGTACAAGAAATGTTAGAAGTGAAAATATACCGATACTTAGATAAAGTACAACACTGCTGCACTTCCGTTACTACGATTAATACAGTTGTACACAGAACATACAATGGTCTTGATTTGTGGTCAATATTATATTTCGATCACAAAAGCATTTGATTTTCCAGCATATGTTGGACCTGCTCAACTTAAATATTTGATGTGTCCGATGCTGAGAGAGACGTGCAATAATTAACGTAACATATTTTTTACTCTGACAATTTCGTTGGACATCGCGCAACATTCCTGCTTTAGCCTCTACAGTCTCTTGAAGTTCCGATAAGGTAGCGGTGCTAACCGTAACCTTCAAATGGCGTTTGTAACGAAGGTGCGTTCCAAGCAGAGACCTGTCGTTGAATTATTTTTGGCGGAAAACCAGAGCGTCACTAGTATTACAGGCGCTTGCAGAATGTCAACGGAGAACTGGCAGTGAACAAAAGCACGGTGAGTCGTTGGGTGAGGCGTCAGTCATCATTGCAACAAAGTTGCACAAACCTGCCCGGCCTCCCGTGTACCGGCCAGCGGAAAACGGCTAAGGATCCAGCAATGTTAGAATGTTCGTACACTCTCATTCGAGGTGATCGTCGCCAGAAAAATGCAAACAGACTTTCCTTCTCCATGACAACGCAAGGCCTCACACAAGTCTGCTCACCAGAGAAAAGCTCACGAAAAACCATTGAATCGTTCTTCTTCATCCACCCTACTCCCTGGATCTCGCATCTTCCGACTTCCATCTGCTTGGCGAAGGATGCACTTTGCGGGAAGCTGTACGCGGATGATGTTATTCAAGCAGCAAGACGTAGGTTCTGACGTCGACCAGTAGAGCATACAGGTCCTCCCAGTAAGGTGGCGCAAGGCAGCCTCATTGAACGGAGATTATGTTGAAAATAGGGTTCTGTAGGCAAAAGAGTGGGGAATAATACGATGTACTGGATCCTGAATAAAACCAACCTAGTTTCATAAAAAAGTGTTCTTACATATTGAATATCCCTCGTACAAAATACGGCGGCCAGACTTGTTTGTTGCTGCCACCCAGAGCATTGTAACTCGTAAATAGTCTATGTTGATTATATACCTTTCTGGCCTCCGAAGCGTCAGGGGATCGTTGGTAGCGGAGGGAAGTGTGGGGGGTAAAAATCACAGAGGGACATCAAGACTTGAATACTGTAGGTGCGTTCAGATAGATGTAGGAGCAGTAGTCACAAAGAGTTGAAGAGGCTTCCACAGGATAAATTATTGCGGACAGCTGCATCAGACCAATCTTTGTACTGAAGACCACAACAGTCCACATTTTGTGACAAGGTACTATCCCTCCTCCCTAAAGAGTTCATAGGGTCCCTGCTCCTCCCTGATCCACACCAACATCAGCAATATCAGTGGACTAGGAGCCATAAATGCTTCGTATGAATCCACATCCATTGCCACTACCTCGAGAAACAGCATGTGCAGCAACAGCGGTCCTGTAGGCAACTTCACCAGCCAAGAACCACCCAACTACACAGACACAGGACCAACACAGTCTCCCACCTACAGCCTCACAATCGCCATCTACTGTCAAGAATACCCAAAAACGCCTACAGCGCCAGACTGTGGACCAAATCCCAGTCTTTGAACCCAAGAAAACACAGACTGATGCCCTTAAACCCAACCAGTACCATTCTAACGTCCATCACTCCCTCACATACGCTGAGACGCCACAACTCTGCCGAGAGCTGCGGCAGGCGCGCCCCTACGTCATGCTTCCTGTGTGGCCCTTCACGTCTGACTGGCGACCTCAACATCCGGCGCGTTTGCTGCAGCTGGCTCGTCTGGGATTCGTGCTTGATTCCGTCATCTATATAACTGCCACACATTCCTCCTCTTCTGATGTTAAGCTCTTCCTGCTGTGTCCTTTCCTCTTACTGACTGGACGGCACCACTGCCTCTTCCTCAAAGCTGCACATGCAGCCAGCTGGTTCGAGGTCTTCGCTAAATTCACTAGCTTTGCATCATTCACCTTCCAGAATGCACACTTATCCTTTTGTCGATAACCCTTGATACTGAGAGTTTTGACAAATTATTTGATGTTGTTGTGGTCTTCAGCATGAAGGCTAGTGTGATATAACTCTTCACGCTAGTCTATCCCAGGGAAGTACTTTTATCTCTGCAGTACTACCACAAAAAGTTCATAGCCTCTTGATGCAGCGATAACGCCCTAACAGCTACAGTGTGTGCATTAATGTGAGCACCTGTCAAAAGCGTCAATAACCAGCTGCGCTAGGTTTGTCGATTGAGGGTCCATGGCGATAACAGCCCGATCGAGGTTGTACCACAGATTTTTGATTCGGTTAAAATCCGGGGAATTTGGTGGTCAGCGGAGTACGCTACACTCATACTGGTGCCCTTCGAACCACGCTCGTTCCCTGCGATCTGCAAGACACTTCACATTGTCCTGCTGGTAGATCCATCATGCCGAGGAAAAACAAACAGCATGTAGGGGTGGACATAGTCCCCAAGGATAGAAGTATACTTATGTTGATCCATTGTGTCTTTCGGAATGAGATCACCCAGGGAATGCCATGAAAACCTTCGCCAGACCATAACCCCCCTACTTCAACCTGGATCCTTCCAACGATTGTTGTAGGATGTTTGGTTTTAGACGTTTCACGCCGTACACGTCAACGGCCATCTCTCCGATGGAGTTTAAAATGTGATTCATCTCGAAAGGGTACATGTCGCCACCCTGTGGTCGTATAGTGTGTTACTGGAATGCAAATTCCAGCCTTCGCCGCTGCTGAACGGCAGTCAGCATGGGTGCTTGAACCAGGCGCCTGCTGCGGAGGCCCACAGACAGCAACTTTCGCTGAAGAGTCGTTGAGGAAACACTGTTGGTAGCTCCTTGGACCATCTGGGCGCTCAGTTGCTCGACAGCTGCACTTCCATTCGCCCGTACACATCCCCGCAGCCGTTGTTCACTCCAGTTATCTATGGCTCGTGGTGCACCACAGTAGCCTCGGCGCCGGTTTTGGAGAGCGCCATTTTGCCACGCACGGTATCCTTTGAACACAGCGACACGCGAACAGTTTACAAACTTTTTGAAAATGCTTCCACCCGTTACCCGAAAGCCAATGATGATACCCTTTTGGACGTCCCTCTTATCCAATCTAATCCTCAGCATTCTTCTGTGGTACCGCATATCCGTACTGTTTATCGTCCATTTTCCACTTCCTTACCTTGTTTTGTTCTTATTGTTTTTCTTTGATTTATACTCATTTTTCAAGAAACTAGCAATTCCAAGACCTTTGCCCTCTCTGACAGAAGTGCAATGTCATCGGCAAACTTTAAATTCTTATTACCCCTTCCACAACTTTAATTCCTTCCCCTTGGTTTCCTTTTCTTCTTCCATTTTTGCACAGATTGAATAACATGGAGGATATGCTCCAACCCTGTCTCACTCCGTTCCCAACTAGTGCCCCCGTGTCACTTTCGTTAATTCTTGTGACTGCATGTATGAATGGATGGTTTCGCGGCGATATGAATTAATAAAATTTTCTCGGGCTTCCAACCGCATCAGGTGGTTAAAATCCCACGCGCTTTCGACCGAGGTCTCCTCAGTCATTGTCAAGTGGTAAGCACACGAGAGGTGCTTACGCCTTCGCTATCCAGAAAAATCAACCGTGGCAGGACACGCCTTAGAAAATGGACACCGAATTCTGTTCGACGAGCCGCGCGGGATTAGCCGAGCGATCTATGGCGTTCCAGTCGTGGACTGTGCGGTTGGTCCCGGCGGAGGTTCGAGTCCTCCCTCGGGCACGGGTGTCTATGTTTGTCCTTAGGATAATTTAGGTTAAGTAGTGTGTAAGCTTAGGGACTGATGACCTTAGCAGTTAAGTCCCATGAGATTTCACACATTTTTCTATTCGACGAAACGTCTGTCGTTATGAGGACGAAGGGATTTTGGGATAGCGTCATAAAAGAAGCTATTGAAATAAAAACCTCTGAAAACACCATCAACAAGGACGACGGTTTGCAGCTCAGTACAGCCTGGGACCCGGCCATCGCGAGGTTAAAACGGGCGCGACGGACGCGGGATGAAAACATTACCATATATGGTGAGGAAGAGAGCACCAGTGACGTCACAGCCAGCAGTGGGGCTATATAAAGACGCGGCCACGGCGACACAGCAGTCAGTCTTACCAACTGACAATGACTGAGGAGAGCTCGGTCGAAAGCTCGTGAGATTTTAGCCACCTGACGCGGCTGGAAGCCCGAGAAAATTTTATTAATTCTTGTGACTGCAGTCTAGTTTCTGTATAAGTTGTAACTAGCCTGTCATTTGCTACATTTTATTTCTGATAACTTCAGAATTTCAAAGAGTGTATTCCAGTGATGAATAATTTAATTGATTTTGCAGTACTAGTTTTAGGCAAGCTGTTTGAACAGTTATGCAATCGATAGGTAGCACCACGGTCTCCGCTAGAAAATCTTTGCCTTAGGAGGGCGTGGTTCGCGAGGAGATCGGAGGCGCGAGGGCAGTGGCAGTGAGACAAGGCAGGTGAAACATTCTCTCGGGGTGAGGCGGCCGAGTTGGAACTTGGCTGCGAGGCGAGTAGCGTGCCAGCAGTTGAGGCCTAGTACAGGTTTGGCAGTTAATAGTCATCTGCTCTAAGCGTAGCTTCGATATCAGGAAGAGACACTCAGGGGGGTTCCTGGATTGCGAACCATTGTTACCTCGTTTGCCGCTGGCTGCAAATCACTGGACGTGTAGAACGTATACCGAGGGAGGGGGCGTGCTGCGTGCTTCAGCGACCGACCGGACCTGCAAGCGGACGGCGGACCGTTGCCGTGTTGATGCTGTGTGTCTGCTCCAAGCCGTCCTTCCTGGACCCTTGTACGGGAATGATTGGTGAGCTTCCGGTTAGGTTTATCGGATGCGCGTGAGCCGAGCTTCGACAGTAACCATAATTATAACTGCCTTTCCCTGTACCAGTACTGAAACTGTTAAGTGCGGAAGTTTTATGGTTGTCTATCCGAGGTTCACGTCCGGTTCCGTATCGGACTATTGGTTATTGATCCCTCTTCTGTCTCTAGGCAGGAAAGTTGCTTGTGCACTCCTATAAAACAGATGAATGTGTTTCTCTCTTTAATGCTCCAATCTGACTGTTATTTGCGAAGTTCGGTCTCAACTTCCTAGTTGGTTGGTGTAAGACGTCGGATTTGTGGCGGCCCACATTTATATATTAAGTGGGTTCATTTCATGTGCCACTCTCTGCATGTACTATTACTGTAGCGCACAAGTTCATCTGTTTTCTTACTGGTGTTTATACTACCAAGTTTGACTGCGTTTTTTTAATTGTTTTTAAGTAGGGGCCACTTAATTATTAAGTCTCTCTCTCAGTAAGGACTATATTTTTCGTTTGTTACTACTATCTCATACGCGGCTGTAATGCTATTCAATACGTTATTTTTCATCTGATGTTAGTCAGGTGTTCGTTTGCTAGCCAAAATCGTTAGATTGTGGTTTAGTGTTCTGCTCCGCGTGGCGGTTACTTGATAACCCTCGCCCACGTGGCGTAAATTTGGTATAATTTGTGGTTGTCTATCGAACTTCCCGCTCGGTAACTGTATTTGAAACTGCTTTTAGATTTAGGCTACCCTACATATTTCATTGATTTGACTCCGTTAACTCATTGAAAAATTATTTACTTGTTTTTCTTTTTGCTGTAATTTTGAGTGTCGTGCGGCGGCGTTTGGTCTATAGTAGAGGCTTGGCCCAATTCCTGTACAAAATTCTGTATTTCTCTGTTAATTTAACTACCATTTGCGTTTATTTTGGTGCAACTTCGCTGAAATCTGCCTGGCTGATAGAGCAGGGGCAGCCTCCGAAAGCGGAGCGAAGTCCGTGCTCGATCGAACGGCCAGCCAGTTGCGGGAGGTCGTGCACCATTTAATCTTTCAAAGCCCACTACGCCTTGAGAAGATAGGGCTGTGCAGCACTTCATAATGTTTGTTTGCGTCTTAATCATTGCGCGCCTACTGCAGCTCTCCTTTTCATTTTTTTTTAATTTCTAGCTCATGTAAATTGTTGAAATGTTAACCAGCTAATTTGCTGATTGAGTAATTACTAGATTTATCTACTTGAATTTGTTTATGCAAGTGTTGTTCTGCCAACTGAATGGTTACCAGTCTTACTCCTTGTATGCACTGTTGGTTTTTGAACTGGCCAAACACTGGGAGATTTAAGGTATGTTAATTTCATGAAGGCTCCCACTGACTATATGTGTCATTCTGGACGCAATATTTAACATCAATTTCGTGTGGTTATTTTTCTTGCGTGTCTTTCGCACCTCTGCTATATGGTGGTATAGTGATTTTCTTATATGGTGCTTACTTGCGGATTATACTATGTGCTGCTACAGTTTTTATTATTATATTTAACCTGACTGCTGTTAATCAGCCTGGTACAGTATTGTGATTGTAAATTATTCTGTTTCTTAGTAGTCAGTACCACCGGAGATGTTTTTCCAATAAACGTTTAATAAATCTGACTTAGTACGTTCTGTTAAAATGAAGAGAATGTTCACAACACATATGATGTTCAATCCCCCTTTGGCCCTATCCTTCCTACCACAGACAGCCTGACACGGGTATTGCGTACTCTGTTTTCAGTTGAGGAAAATGAAAAATGAACGCCTTTAAAATGCGAAGCCTCGGTCACTGGACGAGGGCCTTGAAGGAATGACTAACGATTGTATGATATAGAAGGAATAGGACTCATGTACTGAAGATGAAAGAGCTGAGACTGTAAAAATTGAAATGAATTTGCTAAAAGGACTTTCTGGTACAGTGAGATTTTCACGGCGTTGTTTGACATTTACATACGCCAGGATGGCGTGGACGACAACGCATCATGCAGTGAAGTGAATTGCAGAGAGGTTAAAGGCTGACAAGGAGACGGTTCGAAACTCTCCTCCCTGATTTGATTCATATTGACAGGTGCGTAGGGCAAGACTGGCACATCGCCATATGTAAACTGGAAGACGCAACTCTCAATAGTTTTCGGAAAATGTAGTTTGTAACTTTTAGGCGTGCTTATATACTTTGTATGGTCGCTGGTATTCAAAGAGTCCGTAGCCGTGCGAGTAAGCGCCTAGTTTCATACGCGTGAGATTCTTGATTCGAATCTCGCCGTCGGTAGTGTTTTTGCTTACCATCCCCACGTAAAGTTTTCAAGATGGAGATGGTCTTCCAACGTACAGTATGAAAGCAATTCCTCCAAAAAGTACACCTATGGTGCGGCCTTGCGACGTTAATCTTTACACGCAGGTTATCAACCTTATAAAATGACTACAAAACAAACCATTGAACAGAATAAAGAGAGAATTTGTAGTGAAGACTGCACTAATATTCACTGATACACCATCAGCTGTCTGCACTAATATTCGCTGATATGCTTCGATAGGCATGGTACGCCAAGAAACTGTGTGATGGACGAGAACGTTTTATGAATGTAAGCCAAGTTTCTTTTGCAAGAGACGCATTGAAAAGCTACGCACATGCCACAGTTCGGCGTTCATTTCATGTGCTGAAGTCGCAATAATTATTTTTTCCATGTTCTTACAACCAGTGTCCTTCTGATTCGTGCAGTACTCCGTAGACTACACATCATATTTGTCACAAACGTAGATACAATAATATAAATAAAATTACTATACCGATTTTGCTGTAAATTCTTCTGTATCATCTATTTATTTCCAGTCTCCTTACGAAATAAGATAATGAACATAATACATGATTCGTTAGACACTGATAATTTGCACAGTCATAATAAATCTCTCTTTAGACTTATGTGGTAATGAAAAACAGTACTAGCAACGAGAATCAGTCCAGAGATCTCGTGCTTATGAAACTAGGCGCTTATTCAAGCGGCTTCAGACTTCTTGAATACTAGCGATTGTTCAAGAATACAATTTTCCAACTCGATTTTCTCGAAAACGATCGAGAGCAGCGTCTTCCTGTTTACGTAATATGTAATTTGTTGAGGTCCTACTCGTGTCCTGCACACCATGTGAATAGGATTAAAATCGGCGAGAGGAAGTTCGTACAGTCTCCTTGTGAGCTCCCATTGCAGGCAACAGGCCGTCGTTGGCAGCTACACAGACGGGGACAGAAACTGTTCACTCGTGAAAACCTTGATAAAACGCCATCACAATGAAATTCCAGAATTTCCATGTCTGGAGGGTATTTTTATTAATATTTCACCGACATGCGAGCTTAGAAACGATATGTTGCACATGCTAGCGAGATATGGTGAACATGATGCATGGAAGAGTAAAATAACTTATGAATTAGAGTTAACATACAGTCTAACTTGTATCACTCATCTTACAATGACTAAAATAACTGTGGAAGGTAAAGTGTATGTCCACTGGGCAACGGAATTAAAGAATCACCTTGTTCGAAACCCCGTAATTGTCTTCTATTGAGACGCATAAGTTTCAAATTTGGTTGAAAGGTGTCTACAGCCCTCGTATGTACTGGTTCAAAAGCGTGGCGTCCAGCGACGTCAACCTCGGGCTCGGCAAGGTGTCGGCAGATGCGAAAAAAAGAAAGGCCGGAGCTCAGAAGTTCATGTGAGGTGCAAGGTGGGTTATTGATATTACACTGGCGCCAAATTTCACCAAAATTCTGCCCAATGCAACGGTGGACGTGTCAGACAATGGGAAGGTCGTTACACTTCCTCTTACCCACATTTGACTCTTTCTTTTGTTGCCTCTGGAGGTCAGAACCGTGGCATTCACTTTGAAATCAGATGGTTTTTTTATGAGTGGCACAGAAAAACATTTTAGACATACCGCCGCTCAGAATCAACACAAAAAGGTCCCAGGAGGTGGCATAAAGATCGTCAGTGAAACCACACCTTGCCTTGGTGCGTTGATTCCTACATATTTCGCAGTCGGAAACGACTGTTTGCATTGTGATGGGAAGAGGACGACGTTCTTGACAACGTTTGACAATGCTGATACGCCCCCCACCATCCCCCTCGCCCAAACCATCAATCCTTCTGTAAAGACATTGTGACACTGCAACCACATTCAGCGTAATCTGACCCCTCTGGAAATGTAAAAGACCATAGATTTTAGGCAGGTAAACAGGGTGAAACCACCAGGGACCATTCCAAACCATTCGACAAATCTAAACGAAATCCGAAGCAGCAAAGGGTGCTGATGATTTTTCAGAGCTCCTGTTTCAAGCCCTCTTGGGGCACGATAACGGTGGAGGACGGGGTGCAACATTGACACAAGTGTGAATTAAGAATTAAACGGAAAATTGTCTCACAAGACTCCCAGTCTGGTAACACCGTCGATGCCACCTGCACAGTTTAAAGCGGTACCTGTACATAGATTTTGCACTCGCTCACCTGAGGGGCACTTCGCCTGAAAGGCAGGCAACCCCTTTGATACCCCTTAGATTACGCATGGCTGCTCTCGGGCGCCAGAGCAGCACTGTAGCACCACTTACACTACATGATCAAAAGTGTCTGGACACCTGACTGAAGTTCGTGGCGCCCTCCATCGGTAATTCTGGAATTCAATATGGTGTTCCCCCCCCCCCCCCCCCTCCCATGAACCATGGACCTTGCCATTGGTGAGGAGGCTTGCGTGCCTCAGTGATACAGATGGCAGTACCGTAGGTGCAACCACAACGGAGGGGTATCTGTTGAGAGGCCAGACAAACATGTGGTTCCCGAAGAGGGGCAGCAGCCTTTTCCGTAGTTGCAGGGGCAACAGTCTGGATGATTGACTGATCTGGCCTTGTAACATTAACCAAAACGGCCTTGCTGTGCTGGTACTGCGAACGGTTGAAAGCAAGGGGAAACTACAGCCGTAATTTTTCCCAAGGGCATGCAGCTTTACTGTATGGTTAAAGGATGATGGCGTCCTCTTGGGTAAAATATTCCGGAGGTAAAATAGTCCCCCATTCGGATCTCCGGGCGGGGACTACTCAGGAGGACGTCGTTATCAGGAGAAAGAAAACTGGCATTCTACGGATCGGAGCGTGGAATGTCAGATCCCTTAATCGGGCAGGTAGGTTAGAAAATTTAAAAAGGGAAATGGATAGGTTGAAGTTAGATATAGTGGGAATTAGTGAAGTCGGTAGCAGGAGGAACAAGACTTCTGGTCAAGTGGAACACAGGGTTATAAATACAAAATCAAATAGGGCTAATGCAGGGGTAGGTTTAATAATGAATAAAAAAATAGGGGTGAGGGTAAGCGACTACAAACAGCATAGTGAACGTATTATAGTGGCCAAGATAGACACGAAGCCCATGCCTACTACAGTAGTACAAGTTTATGTGCCAACTAGCTCTGCAGATGACGAAGAAATTGAAGAAATGTATGATGAGATAAAAGAAATTATTCAGGTAGTGAAGGGAGACGAAAATTTAATAGTCATGGGTGACTGGAATTCGACAGTAGGAAAAGGGAGAGAAGGAAACATAGCAGGTGAATATGGATTGGGGCTAAGAAATAAAAGAGGAAGCCGTCTGGTAGAATTTTGCACAGAGCATAACTTAATCATAGCGAACACTTGGTTCAAGAATCATGAAAAAGGTTGTATACATGGAAGAATCCTGGAGATACTAAGAGGTATCAGACAGATTATATAATGGTAAGACAGAGATTTAGGAACCAGGTTTTAAATTGTAAGACATTTCCAGGGGTAGGTGTGGACTCTGACCACAATCTATTGGTTATGAAGTGTAGATTAAAACTGAAGAAATCGCAAAAAGGTGGAAAATTAAGGAGATGGGACCTGGATAAACTGACTAAACCAGAGGTTGTACAAAGTTTCAGGGAGAGCATAAGGGAACAATTGACAGGAATGGGCGAAAGAAATGCAGTAGAAGATGAATGGGTAGCTCTAAGGGATGAAGTAGTGAAGGCAGCAGAGGATCAAGTAGGTAAAAAGACAAGGGCTAGTAGAAATCTTTGGGTAACAGAAGAAATATTCAATTTAATTGATGAAAGGAGAAAATATAAAAATGCAGTAAATGAAGCAACCAAAGAGGAATACAAACGTCTCAAAAATGAGATCGAAAGGAAGTGCAAAATGGGTAAGCAGGCATGGCTAGAGGACAAATGTAAGGATGTAGAGGCTTATCTCACTAGGGGTAAGATAGATACAGCCTACAGGAAAATTAAAGAGACCTTTGGAGAAAAGAGAGCCACTTGTATGAATATCAAGAGCTCAGATGGAAACCCAGTTCTAAGCAAAGAGGGGAAAGCAGAAAGGTGGAAGGAGTATATAGAGAGTCTATACAAGGGCGATGTACTTGAAGGCAATATTATGGAAATGGAAGAGGATGTAGATGAAGATCAAATGGGAGATACGATACTGCGTGAAGAGTTTGACAGAGTACTGAAAGACCTGAGTCAAAACAAGGCCCCGGGAGTAGACAACACTCCATTAGAACTACTGACGGCCTTGGGAGAGCCAGTCCTGACAAAACTCTACCATCTGGTGAGCAAGATGTACGAGACAGGCGAAATACCCTTAGACTTCAAGAAGAATATAGTAATTCCAATCCCAAAGAAAGCAGGTGTTGACAGATGTGAAAATTACCGAACTATCAATTTAATGAGCCACGGCTGCAAAATACTAACGCGAATTATTTACAGACGAATGAAAAAACTGGTAGAAGCCGACCTCGGGGAAGATCAGTTTGGATTCCGTAAAAATGTTGGAACACGTGAGGCAATACTGACCTTACGACTTATCTTAGAAGGAAGATTAAGGAAAAAATTCGGAGTAGGTATTAAAATCCAGGGAGAAGAAATAAAAACTTTGAGGTTCGCCGATGACATTGTAATTCTGTCAGAGACACCAATCACTTGGAAGAGCAGTTGAACGGAATGGACAGTGTCTTGAAAGGATGATATAAGGGACAGTGTCTTGAAAGATTGATATAAGATGAACATCAACAAACTCAAAAAGAGGATAATGGAATGTAGTCGAATTAAGTCGGGTGATGCTGAGGGAATTAGATTAGGAAATGAGACACTTAAAGTAGTAAAGGAATTTTGCTATTTGGGGAGCAAAATAACTGATGATGGTCGAAGTAGAGAGGACATAAAATGTAGACTGGCAATGGCAAGGAAAGCGTTTCTGAAGAAGAGAAATTTGTTAACATCGAGTATAGATTTAAGTGTCAGGAAGTCGTTTCTGAAAGTATTTGTATGGAGTGTAGCCATGTATGGAAGTGAAACATGGGCAATAAATAGTTTGAACAAGAAGAGAATAGAAGCTTTCGAAATGTGGTGCTACAGAAGAATGTTGAAGACTAGATGGGTAGATCACGTTACTAATGTGGAGGTATTGAATAGGATTGGGGAGAAGAGAAGTTTGTGGCACATCTTGACTAGAAGAAGGGATCGGTTGGTAGGACATATCCTGAGGCATCAAGGGATCACAAATTTAGCATTGGAGGGCAGCGTGGAGGGTAAAAATCGTAGAGGGAGACCAAAGATGTAGGTTGCAGTAGGTACTGGGAGATGAAGGAGCTTGCACAGGATAGATTAGCATGGAGAGCTGCATCAAACCAGTCTCAGGACTGAAGACCACAACAACAACAACAATAACATACCGTAAAGTTTGGTAGGTAAGAGACGAGATACTGGCAGAAGTAAAGCTGTGAGGACCGGGCGTGAGTCGTGCTTCGGTAGCTCAGATGGAAGAGCACTTGCCCGCGAAAGGCAAAGGTCCCGAGTTCGAGTCTCGGTCAGGCACACACTTTTAATCTGCCAGGAAGTTTTATAACCGCGCACACTCCGCTGCAGAGTGAAAATCTCATTCTTCAACAACATATGGTGTTGGTCCACCCTTAGCCTTAATGACAGCTTTAACTCTCGCAGGCATACGTTCAATTAGGTGCTGGAAGTTTTCTTGGGGAATGGCAGTCCATTTTTCACGGAGTACTGCTCTGAGGCGAGTTATCGATGTCGGTCGATGAGACCTGGAACGAAGTCGGCGTTCCAAAACGTCCCTAAAGTGTTCTGTTGGATTCAGGTCAGGGCTCTGGCAGGCCAATCCATTACAGGAATGTTATTATCATGTAACCACTCCGCTACAGGTCGTGCATTATGAACAGGTGCTCGATCATGTTGAAAGATGCAATCGCCATCCCCGAATTGCTCTTTAACAGTGGCAAGCAAGCAGGTGCTTAAAACATCAATGTAGGCCTGTGCTGTAATAGGGCCACGCATAACAACAAAAGGTGCAAGGTCCCGAAATGAGAAACACGACCACCCCATAACACCACCGCCTCCAAATTTTACTGTTGGCGCTACACACGCTGGCAGATGACGCTCACAGGGCTTTCGCCATACCCACACCCTGCCGTCGGATCGCCATATTGTGTACTGTGAATCGTCACTCCACACAACGTTTTTCCATTGTTCGATCGTCCAATGTTTACTCTCCTTACACAAAGCGAGGCGTCGTTCGGAATTTACCGGCGTTATGTGTGGCTTATGAGCAGCCGCTCGGCCATGAAATCCAAGTTTTCTGACCTCCCGTGCCGGCCGTTGTGGCCGAGCGGTTCTAGGAGCTTCATTCTGGAATCGCACGACCGCCACGGTCGCAGGTTCTAAACCTGCCTCGGTCATGGATGTATGTGATGTCATTAGGTTAGTTACGTTTAAGTAGTTCTAAGTTCTAGGGGACTGATGACCTCAGATGTTAAGTCCCATAGTGCTCAGAGCCATTTGAACCATTTTCACCTCCCGCCTAACTGTGATTGTACTTTCAGTGGATCTTGATGCAGTTTGGAACTCTCGTGTGATGGTCTGGATAGATGTCTGCCTATTTCACATTACGACCCTCTTCAACTGTTGGCGGTCTCTGCCAGTCAACAGACGAGGTCGGTCTGTGCGCTTTTGTACTGTACGTGTCCCTTCACGTTTCCACTTCACTATCACTACGGAAACAGTGGACCAAGGGATGTGTTAGAGTGTGGAAATCTCACGTACAGACGTATGACACAAGCGACACCCAATCACCTGACCACGTTCCAAGTCCGTGAGGTCCGCGGAGCTCCCCATTCTGCTCTCTCACGATGTCTAACGACTACTGAGGTCGGTGATGTCGAGTACCTCGCAGTAGGTGGCAGCACAATGCACGTAATATAGAAACGTGTGTTTTTTGGGGTGTCCGGATACTTTTTATCACATAGTGCAGGTGAATTGGTGGCTAAGTGAGCAACAAAAGTATACAGGTGCCATTGAGGGTTGGCGGTGAGGGTGTTACCGTATTGGGCGGTTTCACTCGGACCCTTTGCCATTTTATTCACTCATGTGTCAATGTTGCCTCTTCCCACACTTGATCACGCCACAGGAGGGCGCGAAATAGGAGGGCTGGAAAAGCATAAATACCTTTCGGATCACTTTCGGATCTCGTCGAATGGTTTTGAACGGTCCGTAGTGGTTCCGCCCTGTTTGACAGACTGGCGTCCTTAATGTCAGTCTCCTGAGGCCTTTTCGTTTGGTGCTGAGCAGTGAGTCTGAAATGTTTTCCTCTTCCACTCAGTAGGAAACCGCGTGATTTCAAAGCTGGGCATCGCGTTTCGGACCTCAATTGCAGAGGCGTCAGGGTAAGGGGTGAGGTATGGGTAAAACGGGATGTGACGACCTTCCCATTATGTGGCACGTCTGTGGTGGGGTTGGGCACAACTATGGTGCAATTTGGTACCAATGTTACGTCATTAACCACATTACACCTCACGTGAACGTCTGAGCTCTGGTCTTTTTCTCGTATGTGTCGACACCTTGATGTTTGAAGCGTCGCCGAGTCTGAGGGTGACGTAACAAGGCATTACGCTTTCATACTCGGTTACAAAGGAAGGTTATGGGTAACTTTGAGCTAAATTTCAAACCTACGCGCCTCAACAGAAGATATTTTGTACACCTTCTCAGGCGAAACAAAAACCAAAGCTCACGTATTACAAACCATCGACTCTTTGCTTTATCGTGCTTAGCTTTTTGGCTGTCATTTGTTGTTTAGTTAATGGACTGTGCGAAAGGAGTAATATAATAATGAATGGGAATACTTGTTAGTAACATTTTTTTGTTGGAACTTTTCCAAGTCTGGTTAGTTTGGGATCCTAACTATAACAAGAATAATACAGCAGGTTGAATACTACGGGTTCATCATATACAACACGACTGACTGACAGCAACCCGATTCGTAGTGGTGGCTGAACAATTACGCTCAAGGAAAAAGAATCCTGTGGATTGAACGGGTACACGTCGTGTCTATGAGAGATATGTCTGATTTTTTATTTCATATTTAATTGAGAAATTTCGTGATGTGACTAATTACAGACAAAAATAGCTGTTTTAAAACTGTTTTTTTTTTTATTTGCTGAACCTGTTTTAAAAAAGTGCGTTGGCTAGTTTATTTTTTGAGAAAGATCGCGGTTGTGTGACACTGAGAGCAGCTCCCAACATACTTGCTGTGAGAACAGTTGTTTACATCTGTTGTCGATCGCTTTAGATGCTTCAGTTGATAATAAGTAGGAAGGGGATAAACGATCAATTGGAGTCAATAAAATACTTTCCAAAAACGTGTACGAAGGGTATTTTCCATTTTGGTAGGATTCTGAATGTTCTTAATACCCACACAAGTAATCAAAAGAATGAATAATCGGAATCTTTTCCTAAGTTTATATTGATGAATAGGAACATACAAACACTGCCTGTTTACCAATCATTGTAGAGATTAAGAGAAGCTGTCCAGAAAAAATGATTTAGTAACAACTATATTGCATTATCGGCCACACCTGTGAATGTATCGAAGTAAATGACAAATAAATGCGTTGCGTACGGTTATTATCTATTTGTTCCATGGCGTTTTTGAAGAGTTTTACTTTATTATGGGTGTTGCGTGTTCTGTGGAGTTTTTGCGAGAGGTCACGTAAAGTCGCTGTAGATATTACAACGAATATTTTCTGTTCTTAGCGATCAGTTTAGAGGCTACTATAATAATGAATTGAGGAGCATACTGAAAGAAGTCTAGTATACTAGTCTTCTACAGAACTGTACGAGTCACATTTTTTTCTGTCCATTATCTGTCAATAGAAACCAATATGTTATTTTAGTGTCAATTAAATTGATCTACATTTCGGTATCTTTCGTGGACCTGATTATGATACTTGCATAGTCACTATAGAGACCTGTTACTGACCCTGTAAATGTATATTCTGATGAGGCCATGCAAGCAACGAATAAACAAGCATCTGTATGAGAGTTTACAGTGATCAGACATGCAATTTCTTCTTTATTAACAAAGTATCTCCTAACGTACAGGTTCACTTTTAGCGGTAAAAATTAATTAACGTAAGTAACTGTAGACGGCATGTTGAATCTACCGTACACACGCCAATCTCTTGACATACACTGCAGAGATCAGAGGGGAGTTCTTTTCTATGAAATTTTTTCTTCCGCATTAGCCATGACGTCAGTACAGATAGTATGTGAGTTGCAGCAATCACTAAACTACAGAATGGAGGCACATCAAAGGGAAAACATGCGCGAGAGGTAGTTTTCTCCTAAATGTTTAACAATTGAGAAAATGATCACTGTTAGGCATCACAAATCACACGATACCTCTCTTACGCGATACATTTCCCATCCAACCGCGTGATACCTCTTGCGCATAAAACTATACATACATACACATATACATACATTAATCCTTGTTCCATAGATCATGAATACGACATTTCGTAATGATGTGGAACGTGTCACTTTAACATAAGTTTTCTTTACATCTGTGGCGAGGGTATTTAAAGGAAACAAGGAAGCAGAAAGACATAAATGAAGTATTATTCACTTTCGAATGTTAGTTCACCGAGTTCACTTTTTTAAAATTTCTTTATACTTAAAATCTAATTTCGAAGTTTCTATGTACCATTATGTAATTTATCTTAAACGTACCAGTGTCTCTAAATATCTTTCGCGTCTTCTTTCATGGTTCTTAAACTAAGTGTTTGAAGTGATTATATTGCACTCTGCGCAAAATTTCACTCTGTCCTTATGTTCCTTTTTCTCCATTTCATACTCTTTTCTTTTTCTTCCTTTTCCCACTTTCGAGTGTAACTCCCCAACCATAATTACGTTTTCATTTTCCTTGTTGTAGTTGTGGTCTTCAGTTCAAAGACTGGTCTGATGCAGCTCTCCATCCTGCTCTATACGGTGGAGGCCTCTTCATATCCGAATATCTACTGCAACCTATATCCTTCTGATTCTACTTACTATATTCACAAGCTGCGACATCGTCTCTTGCTCTCCCTCTACGATTTTTACCCCCCCACTTCCATCTAATATTAAACTGGCGTCCTATCAACTGATCCCTTCTTATAGTCAAGCCACAAATAACTTGCCTCCCCAATTCCTTTCAGTATCTCCTCATTAGTTTCGTGATCTACCCGTCCAGTCCTCAGCATTTTTCTGTAGCACCAGAAAGTTTCTATTCTCTTCTTGTCTAAACCGTTTATCGTCCATGTTTCACTTCCATTCATGGTTACACTCCACATTAATTCCTTAAATCAACTGTATATCCGATGTTAACAATTTCTTCAGAAACGTTTTTCTTGCCATTGCTAGTCTACAGTTTATATTTTCTCTACTTCGGCTATCATTAGTTCCTTTGCTGTCCAAATAGTAAAACTCATCTACTACTTTAAGTATCTCGTTACCCAGTCTAATTTCCCATCATAAGCTGATTTAATCGACTACATTCCATTACCGCTGTTTTTCTTTTATTGATGTTCATCTTATATCCTCCTTTCAAGACGCTGTCCATTCCGTTGAGCTACTCTTCCAAGTCCTTTGCTGTATCTGACAGAATTACAATGTCATCGGCAAACCTCAAAATTTTTATTTCTTCTCCCTGAACTTTAATTCCTACTCCAAATTTTACTTCAGTTTCTTTTACGGCGTGCTCAGTGTATAGAGCCGGCCGAAGTGGCCGTGCGGTTAAAGGCGCTGCAGTCTGGAACCGCAAGACCGCTACGGTCGCAGGTTCGAATCCTGCCTCGGGCATGGATGTTTGTGATGTCCTTAGGTTAGTTAGGTTTAACTAGTTCTAAGTTCTAGGGGACTAATGACCTCAGCAGTTGAGTCCCATAGTGCTCAGAGCCATTTGAACCATTCAGTGTATAGATTGTATAACATCGGGGATAGGCTATAATCTGTCTCACTCTCTTGTCAACCAATGCTTCCCTTCCATGTCCCGTAACGTACATGTCTTTTATTTCATCGCACACTTTCTTAAAAATCTTTTCGGCTCTGTACAACTGTGGTCGGTCGTGGCTTTGTGTCTGTTTTGGCTGCGTAATGTGTTCACTTTACTGTTCATAGTAGTTCACCTGCATTCCTGTTTTTGTATTTATTCTTATTCTATTCTTGCATTACCCCTGTACTCTGTACTCACTCGACAAAATGTAACACTGTCAATAGGAACAATTCTTTATTGTGTTTTAATCGGCCGGCCGCGGTGGTCTAGCGGTTCTAGGCGCTCAGTCCGGAACCGCGCGACTGCTACGGTCGCAGGTTCGAATCCTGCCTCGGGCATGGATGTGTGTGATGTCCTTAGGTTAGTTAGGTTTAAGTAGTTCTAAGTTCTAGGGGACTGATGACCACAGTAGTTAAGTCCCATAGTGCTCAGAGCCATTTGAACCATTTTTTTTTTGGTTTTAATCCTGATTATTTTACGCATCTGAGCAGTAAAAACAATATATGAATTATTTAATGTTATTAAGCTGAAGAGCAGCAATATGGCTGTTGCCCGCCCGCTCGCCTTCTGAGGGGAATGAAATAAACAATAAACAGCGAAAGAAATCATAACTTTTAGCTGTTTTCTTTTGTTTCTGCCATGATTCATTTCCCAGTTTCCGCAACGACTGGTCCAGTATCCCTTCAAATTTATCTGTCCATGTTTCCATATTTAGTTCTAACGATATGTAAGTTCCTTTCGAGGTTTCAATCCTTATTGCGTCCTGTTTATGCAAAGCATCATCACAGATTTCTATCTGACTACATTCAAGTCTTCGTACCTTCTCGCCGTTTTCAACTTCTTCGCGTACCTCGCAGTTGGACCTTTTTTATCCTTTCTATAACTCACGACTCTGTTACATACTACACAGCATTTCTGTCCTGTCCCGAAATTTCCCGTTCTCTTACTATTTCTACCTGTTTCATTACATCACTCATGATTCTTACTGATAAGTTGTTGTACACTTCATTCCAAAGACTGATTTGCTGAACCTCTCCTCACAAGTCATATCTCTTCATCTTTCCATAACTACTGCAACGTACACCAATTTCAACCTGCTTACTGCAGTCATGCAATGGCCTCCTCTATAACTTTTACTTCTCACACTTCCCTCATTAAATGAATCATTCCTTGATGCCTCAGAATGTTATCAATTCATCTCTTCTTGTTGAGTTATGCCATAAGAGTGTTTTCTCCCTAGCGCAATTCTATTTTCTCTTCCGTGGTAAACGAATTAACCCATCTAATCTTCAGCATTCTTCTACATAACTGCATTTCAAAAACTCCAATTCACTTCTTGTTCGTAATATTTATCGTCCACGCCTCATTACCAAATAAGGCTTCTCACCAGACAAAGACTCCCAGAAAATACTTCCTAACACTTAAGTCCATATTCAGTGTTAACACACTATCCTTTTTCAAGACTTTTTCGTTGCTGTTATCAGTCTGCATTTTAAATCCTCTTTATGTCTGCCATCAACAGTTATTACGTTGACCAGCTAATTAAACGCCTGTACAAACTTCCAGGGTCTCATTTCCTAGACTAATTTCCCCAGTATTACCTGACTTAATCGACTGCACTGCTTTACCCTTATTTTACTTCCATTGCTATTCATAGTAAAATTTCTTTTCAAGGTGCTATCCATTCCGTAGAACAGAGTATCCAAGTTCTTCACCACATGTGACAGAATTAGAATGCCTTCGGTAAACCTTAGGTTTTCTTTCTACTTTCTGAACTGTAATTAGTTTTCCAAATTTGTCTTTAATTTCCTATACTGCCTGTTTTATATGCATATTAAACAGCATCGACGATAGGCTAAAACCCATCTTACTTCCGCCTTGTCTCACTCGTTTATCAACGACTGCCTCCCGTGGTTTGACTGTAGCCCATTTTTTGCAAAATTTGTAGGTAATCCTTCATCTCCTATACGTTAACGGGTACTCCAGTCAAAATTTTAAAACATTTTTCCAAATCTTACAATGTAGGTTTGTCATTTACCATTCTGTTTTCTACGGTAAGTCATAGGTCAGAGATCTCTAATCTCGTATAGTCCGCCCTACCCACGTGGGCAGTGAATAAAAAGGAAGAAAATGAAGATTTGTGGGATTCATCATTTCGCAAAGAGGGCCATATTTCGGTGCACATTATGACTTTGTAGCTCGCGTGCCAGAAAATAGCCTTCTCTGACTTCAGTTGGCTTCCACACCATATCTTAATGCTACATGTTCTGTGTCGTTTCGAGCCTGCAGAACGAACTAACGGTCGCCTGATGCTACGTTAGTGGTATTGATAGATACCTGCACTTCTGCGCAGCCTTCGAAGTAATAGTAGATTCATGAAGTCTGGAGGAAATGTTTGAAGCCTCCATGATAAAGCGTACAACACAGTTAAACGGAAAATATCCGTAAGCTAATAAATTTACACTTTTAATAATAAAACCTGGAGATATTTTCAGATGAGGTGTATACAATCATTCGAGATATTAAGAAAGCAGAAGCACTCGTGTTCCAACAGAAATGGTCAAATCTGGAGGAAACGTAATTCAAAAGGAACTTGCAAAATTATTTACAGAACTTCTGCAGAGGACAAAAACTGTATAATGGGTAATTATTTTACCTCACATGGAAGGAGACCCGCAAATAAAACCACTGCACGCCGATCAGCTTCCATTACATAATGCACAAGATATGCACCAACCGCACAAGAAACAAAGTACTGCAATGTGGACACGAAAAGAAATCAATATGAACGAGAAAAGAAATAAATAGACAACTAAAGATGGCAGGGTGTACATTACTAAACTAAATAAAATTTTATAAACGGAAAATCGGATGTGCGTGAAAAAGATTGCTAATAGTCACTATGTATTTAGAATTACGGCACTGACAGCTAAGGTTTCAAAGTGGAAACCGTGGAAAAACTGAGAATTTTTTAACAGGAAATGGAGGTATGCAGCACCGGGAATTACTGTTAGAAGCAGGAAAACAAACAGCTCAATTACAAAACTAACTGGAATGGAAGACAATTTATTACTAATGGAAATAAAATGGAGAAAGGCAGGACATGTAGCTAGATGGATGAATGGTAGCTGGACCAGAGATGTTTGTTCGGGATATTAAGGGATAAACTGAACCGAGCAGTTACTGGAAGATGGGTGGATGTTAACAGTTGTACACCTGTAGTACCGCTACTCGGCCTAGACTATCTTGTACCAAGTAGGTCGGTCCACACTACGTCATAAGTAGATGAGAGGCTCTGTATCCACTAATCACACTTGACCTGAAGTTTCCATCCTAGTGCATTGAGTCCGAATGTTGACGTTGATTTTTTTTCCCTCAATTTTCACTAAATGAAGTAAAGGTGATTGTAGTGAGGAAATCAAAACTGTGAGTGATTTGAGTATGAAACAGTCCTGGCTTCAAGTTTCGTTTAGGGCATTTAATGTAAATTTTGATATTTTAAATACACACATCAGAAAAAGTATTGCATCACCTCAGTTTTGAGAGTTCCGGAACCTGTACAGAAAATTGGAATAGAGATCAACATAAACATCATTTCCGCCCTTTTTATTGCTCATGGAAACTTCACATTGCATGTTGTACCACCATACAGCGAGACCTTCAGAGGTGGTGCTCCAGATTGCTGTACACACAGGTACTTCTAACATCCAGTAGCACGTCCTATTGTATTGATACATGCCTGTATTCGTCGTGGCATACTATCCACAAGTTCATCAAAGAACTGTTGGTCCAGATTGTCCAACTCCTCAACGGCGGTTCGGCGTAGATCCTTCAGAGTGGTTGTTGGGTCACGTCGTCCATAAACAGCCCTTTTCAGTCTATCCCAGGCATGTTCGATAGGGTTCATGTCTGACCACTCTAGTCGAGCGATGTCGTGATCCTGAAGGATCTGCACGATGGGGTCCATGAAGACGAATGCTGCCGATGTGGTTGCACTGTCGGTTGGAGGATGGCATTCACATATCGTACAGCCGTTATGGCGCCTTCCATGATCACCAGCGATGTACGTCGCCCCCACAGAATGCCACCCCAAAACAGAGGGAAACTCCACCTTGCTGCACTGGCTAGACAGTATGTCTAAGGAGTTCAGCCTGACCGGGTGCCCTCCAAACACGTCTCCGACGATTGTCTGGTTGAAGGCTATGCGACACCCATCAGTGATGAGAACGTGATGCCAATCCTGAGCGGCCTATTCGGCATGTTCTTGGGCCCATCTGTACCGCACTGCATGGTGTCGTGGTTGCAAAGATGGACCTCGCCATGGACGTCGGGAGTGAAGTTCCGCATCATGCAGCCTATTGAGAACAGTTTGAGTCGTAACACGACGTCCTGTGGCTGCACGAAAAAGATTATTCAACATGGTGGCGTTGCTATCAGGGTTCATCCGAGCCATAATCCGTAGGCAGCGGTCATCCGCTGCAGTAGTAGTCCTTGGGCGGCCTGTACGAGGCATGTCAACGACAGTTCGTGTCGCTCTGTATCTCCTCCATGTCCGAACAACATCGCTTTGGTTCACCGAGACGCCTGGACATTTCCCTTGTTGAGAGCCCTTTCTGGCACAAAGTAACAATGCGGACGCGATCGAACCGCACGTTGACCGTCTATGCATGGTTGAAGTACAGACAACACGAGCCATATACCTCCTCCCTGGTGGAATGACTGGAACTGATCGGCTGTCGGACCCCCTCCATCTAATATGCGCTGCTCATGGATGGTTGTATACATCTTTGGGCGCGTTTAGTGA
Organism: Schistocerca americana; assembly: GCF_021461395.2. Classification (NCBI taxonomy): domain Eukaryota; kingdom Metazoa; phylum Arthropoda; class Insecta; order Orthoptera; family Acrididae; genus Schistocerca; species Schistocerca americana. The sequence goes on from NC_060121.1 coordinate 570,787,895, forward strand.
CATCTCTGAACAATCAAAGGGACTGTGTCTGTGATACAACATCCACAGTCAACGTCTATCTTCAGAAGTTCTGGGAACAGATGCCAAACGTTTTTTGATGTTTGTATTTCACGCTATTTCAACGCTTACCCAAGTGTCTTCATACTTCTATCTATCGGGATTCAAGTCTCAGAGACATTTTGGTCGACATTTTCGCACTTTGAAAGTCCTGAAAGAATTGCCCGCAGCATAGAGTCCCAAGATACAAAGATTTGTTTCAATTTCAAATATTATTATGTACTCTCTGCCCGGTTTTAAGAGGTGGCCTAGGTAAGCGTCGATGACGGACTGACGGTCCTTTCGCACTTTCTTATTTTCAGTAATGGTTCCATGAAATTTACTTTTTTTTCAGTCGCTCACCCATCAAGGCAACGTATTTTTCTTTTTAAAATGTGTGTCTCTTGGGTATGCGGTCATCGCTTCTAACTTCAATTGTCAGTACTCGTGGAAGTTTCCTTGGTTGGAAAACTGAGAAGCTAAATGAGTGAGAAGCAGTGGTTCCAAGCCGTAGAAAGCCGACAGTGGCTAGTAGAGCGGTGTACTGCGTCCACGTCCCTCGATACCACATCCAACTGACACCATGGTGACATGGCAGCTGGTTGACATTGTCTGGTTTTCTTGGTCTGGTCGCTTAGTTAGTTTTCTTCTTTTTTCTTGAAAGTACAAGTCAACTATCACTTGCTGGATTCAGTTGGTATGTCAGAAAGGAGCATCAAGGTAAGTATTAGAGGTAAGTAGTAATAGTAGAGGTAAATAGTAGTGATAGTAGTGGTAGTAGTAGTAATGGTGGTGGTGGTGATGGTGGTGGTGATGGTGGTGGTGATGGTGGTGGTGGTAGTCGTAGTAGTAGTAGTAGTAGTAGTAGTAGTAGTAATATCATGACATCTCACAATGCGTATGATAACTCACCCATTTCCTTCCGCTCTGTCCATCCATTTTCCAATCAAAATGTTATCATCCTCGAACGAGTTCAAGACCTATAGTCGAGTCAGCGTAAGAAGATCCCTGACAGTTGCAGTGGGTTGCATGCGGCAGTTTCGTGCTCCTACTTCAACCAATCACATAACCCGATTTTATGAACGTATCTATGGCAAACCCACTGTGTTGTCACAGCTCTATAGTCAGCTACAGTTTTCGCCTGCAGCCGTTTGTGCTTTTGAGTTGAAAGCATGCAACAGCGCTGCTAGCTGTCAGTCATCTTCATACTCCGACTCGATTATAGAAGCGATGTTATACTCTTCTTACGTGATGCACGGGAGCATTACGACTTCAAGTGTCAAAATTGAACAATTGCTATTCTCAGTATGCTGAAAGCTTTTTTTCACTTCATGCCGAAAACTGCACGTTTCACACCACACATTATATGTTGTATCAAGTCATACAATGCAGGTTCTATCCCAGAAGCGGCGACATTTATGCACTTTTCTTGGAACATATCACCCTAATATTGGGTGCAATCCCACCCCATCTGTCTGAACGTTGTTTTTTGTACGTACTGTTAATCTGCAGTTTGGGCACACAGTTCTTATTTCATATAATCGAGCCCATAAAACGTCAGTGAGTGTAATGAGACACATAGAAAGCGGAAAAATCGAGGGTATGGGTAGACACAGATCGCATAAGCAGAAAATGTACTTGAAGATGAAGCTAGGCCCACAAATTAAAAGTGATACGTTTAAAAATGCATAAATACCGCCTGTGGGACTCGACCTTTCATTGAACGATTCGGTAAGTGAAGTGACAACTTGATTTGAAAGACTGCTGCAATGTCTATGAAGTGCTTAAAATTATCATCTCTGAGGACTCGAAATTGTGAGGCACTTGAGCAGTACTTAGAGAGTGAAAATAATGCCTCACCGACTTAAGCATTATCTCGGATGGCATACCACTAGGCGCAGGTAATGACTTTTTGTCAAATAGCGGTAAAAAATCTGAAATAATAATAAAAAGAAAGGAGTAATGCCCCCACTGGGAGGTCAGTCCAAGCCCTCTGAGGCGGAAATCATCGTGTACAGGCTTTTGTCCACAATTTTAACTACGACAGTTGCCTTACTTCCACTATTTTTGCCCCATTAATACTTGTAATGTATAAAAAGGTGGAAAATTGAAAAAAATATTATTGTTAAAATTCCCACCAAGGATCACATGGGCGGGAACTCCAAGGCTTGACTGCGGCAATGAACTGGCGAATTTTAACCTTTTGCCAGCCGCATCAGGTTATTGGGCGAGCACCGTCACCTACTTGGCGCCAGATAGTCTTTGTCGAGTAATAGAGCCAGTACTTTGGTAACTACAACTATAGGTGACACTGTATATTTGGATACAATGCCTGACAAGAAAAGCACCCACAAGACATGGTCGGTTGTCACTGTGACTATGTACATGTACACTCCAAATGATTGGAGTTGCAATTCTCTGTGACACGTAGAACAGCCACCAGAGTGAATCAGTATTTTTCGTATTTAGTGTTGTTACCTTGCATACAAGGGTCGTGAAAGCCGCCAGATATTGTGTGATCACTGAGAAGGTCATGGAGATGCTGCATATTCATCTGAGCCTGCGTTATCAACACCTGACGAAATTTGAACGGGGCATCATTGTGGGTCCCTATGTGGCCAGCTGATCGAATATTGCGGTATCCAGATTTTTGGGGCATTCGGAAGTGTCAGTGGTCTGGTGTTGGACTGCGTGGAAATGTGACAGCAGGCATACTCGTCACCAAGGTTCCAGTCGACCACGTCTGACCACCACAAGGGAGGGTCGCCGTACTTACTATTATTATTATTAATCGTATGGCAGTTACTGATCACTCTAGAAATACAAAAACAATTAATACAATGTGCGTATAATTCACAAATTTAGAGACATATCACATCTGCTGTGTTGTCCAAGAAGTCCGAGGGGTTTCCAGAGTATTAATTCCGAGGGCACTCCCCCACAGTGTGTCTGACTGATTGGCTTGGGAAGTCAAAGAAGCATTCTGCAGTGGTAGTCTTTTCCATCTGCATAGTAGGTCTCCCATTTCCAATGGTAGGTCCCCGCCCTGTTAAATGTACTCCATGTCTCCGGGGCAGATCACGTTTTCATGGTCTGTTGTTGGCACAGAGAAAGCTCTGGAGGTGGAGTATTTCACCACTCTTGTCTCCAAGGTTCGTGGGGACTGAAGTTATGGTCCACCGGATTGCTAGCTGTCCCGAGTAAGGGATATGTGGAGTGGACTCTATTGATTTGGGGAGCAGCTGCTGGTTGTTGTAGATTTTCTTCATTCTTTCTTGTCAGGTGGAATGCGGCTCGGGGCAGGTAGTCAGAATACTGGAGTGGCTCTGACTATACCAGTAACAGGCCGCATTGTTTGATTTAGTTGCGTGTCTTCCAGCTTCGTGCGGCTGCAGTGGTCTTGTGCTGAGTAAACAAGGCCGAGGGCGGATAATCCCAAGGTCGAAGCTGCTGAACCCCATCTTGTAACACGTAGTTTTGCAGAATATTATTGCTTAACCTCAACTCTCGATAAATGGTTCAATTCTCGGTTGGATAGAATATTACTCTGATGAAAGCAAATGGATTCAGTATCGTTAGGGTTCGATTGAAGTGCCGTTTTGCGAATTTTTGCCATTTTACTTAGATCTTTCGGTAATATATCTTCGGTGACCCTGATCTGTTTATGATGTGTTGCTGTCACTCAGTCATGAGCATCATTAAACTTCCTGGACTGCGTGGCTAGTATATCTGCAATACACAAGCTAAATAGTAGCAGAGCTATAAATGAGTCTCCAGCAGTGGATGTACGAATGGGTGACCGTTATCGCGTCGTCTAGCTGCGAAACGATGTCATCAGAGCAAAATGATATCTTAATAGCGACAATAGTTACTGAAGTTAATAATAAATCAATTAAGAAGGCTAGGAGAGTATTTTTGCTAGGAAGAACAGATAAGTAGTTCTTATTATGAATTGACATATCAGGTACCGATATGATGGGCGTAGAGGAATTACAGGCAAAGGAAATCGGGCTCTGGAGAAGTACTTGCTCAGTAAGTGGATTAAGGACGGAAAAGACCCACCTTGGTTTAAAATCGAAATTCGTTAAGTGATGAGGTAACAAAGACTGTTGCACTTTCGATTTCAAAGATAACGCACAAATGACGATAGGCACAAGTTAGTAGAGATTCGTGCGTCTGTAAATAGATCGATGCGCGATACATACAAGAACTACCGCCATCTTTCCCTAGCAAAAGATCTTGTCGAGGATCGAAACAATTCTGGTGTTGCGTAAAATCGCTAAGCAGGTCGAAGCCTCCTTCTATTCAGTCACTCCTTGACGCGTCTGGTGTGGCAGTAGAAGACAGCCAAAGGGACACCTGACGTTTTAAATTTCGCGTTAAGAAATTGTTTACACGGTAGGATCGTACAAACACACCGTCGTTTAAACATCTCACAGACTGTCGTATGGAGGACATAGTAACAGGCGTCCCTGGCGTAGAGAAGCAACTGAAAGAACTGAAAACATATCAGTCCTACATAAGAACGGTAAAGACCGCAAAATCGCAGATCAATATCCTTGACATCGGTTTGCTGCACAATCCTTGAACATATATTGAGTTCAAATATAATAAATTTCCTTGAGACGGAAAAGCTTTTGTCCGCAAATAGACACCGATTTAGAAAGCATCGATCTTATGAAACTTAGCTTATCCTTTTCTCTCATGACATTCTGCGAACCATGGATAATGGGCGACAAACAGATTCCATATTCCTATACTTCCGAAAAGGGTTTGACGCGGTTTATCGCTGCAGACTGTTAACGAAGGTACGAGCATACGGAGTAGGTTTCCAGATAGGCGAGTAGCTCGAAAACTTCTGAAGTAACAGAACCCAGAACGCTGTCCTCGCCGGAGAGTGTTCATCAGAGACAATGGTATCGTCAGGAGTGCCCCAGGGAATGTGATAGGATCCCTGTTATGCTCTATACATACAAATGATCTGGTGGACAGGGTGAGCAGCAATCTGCTGCTATTTTCTGATAATGCTGTAGTGTAGGGGAGGGTGTTATCAAAAATGGCTCTGAGCACTATGGGACTTAACTTCTGAGGTCATCAGTCCCCTAGAACTTAGAACTACTTAGAACGCACACCCATGCCCGAGGCAGGATTCGAACCTGCGACCGCAGCGGTCGCGCGGTGCCACACTGTAACGCTTAGAACCGCTGAGGGTGTTGTCGTTGAGTGATTGTACAGGGGTACAATATCACTTAGACAAAATCTATAGTTGGTGTAACGAATGGCAGCTAGCTCCTAATGTACAGAAACGTAATTTAATGAAAATGAGTCGAAAAAACAAACCTGCGATATTCGAATCCAGTACGAGTAATGTGCTGCTTGATACTGTCGCGTTGATTAAATATGTAGGCGTAACGTTGCAAAGTGATATGAGTTAAATCGAGAATCTAAGTATTTTAGTAGGTAAGGTGAATGGTCGACTTTGGATTACTGGGAGAATTAAGGAAAGTGTGAGTGATCTGCAAAGAACAACACGTAGAGAACACTAGTGTAATCCTTTCTAGGGCACGGCTCGAGTGTTCGGGGCCCATATAAGGTCGGATAACAGAAAGACATTGAAGCACTTCAGAGGCGGGATGCTAGATTTGTTACTTTAATGCTTTGGGAACTCAAACGAGAATCGCTGGAGAGAAGACGACGTTCTTTTCGGGGTAGACTACTGAGAAAATTGGAGAATCGGCGTATGAAGCTGAATGCGAGTTGATTCTACTGCCGCCACGGTACATTTCGAGTAAGAACCACTCATAAACCACTGGCCATTAAAATTGCCACACCACTAAGATGACGTGCTACGGACGCGACATTTAACCGACAGGGAGAAGATGCTGTGATATGCAACTGATTAGCTTTCCGGAGCATTCACACTAGGTTGGCGCCGGTGGCAACACCTACAATGTGCTGACATGCGGAAAGTTTATAACCGATTTCTCATACACAAACGGCAGTTGACCGGCGTTGCCTGGTGAAACGTTGTTGTGATCCCTCGTGTAAAGGAGGAGAAATGCGTACCATCACGGCTGGCTCTGAGCACTATGGGACTCAACATCTTAGGTCATAAGTCCCCTAGAACTTAGAACTACTTAAACCTAACTAACCTAAGGACATCACACACATCCATACCCGAGGCAGGATTCGAACCTGCGACCGTAGCAGTCCCGCGGTTCCGGACTGCAGCGCCAGAACCGCTAGACCACCGCGGCCGGCGTACCATCACGTTTCCGACTTTGATAAAGGTCGGATTGCAGCCTATCGCGATTGCGGTTTATCGTGTCGCGACATTGCTGATCGCGTTGTTCGAGATCCAATGACTGTTAGCAGAATATGGAATCGGTGGGTTCAGGAGGGTAATACGGAACGCCGTGCTGGATCCCAACGGCCTCGTATCACTAGCAGGCGAGATGACAGGCATCTTATCCGCATGGCTGTAACGGATCGTGCAGCCACGTCTTGATCCCTGAGTCAACAGATGGGGACGTTTGCAAGAACAGTTTGACGACGTTTGCAGCAGCATAGACTATCAGCACGGAGACCATGGCTGCGGTTACCCTTGACGCTGCATCACAGACTGGAGCGCCTGCGATGGTGTACTCAACGACGAACCTGGGTGCACGAATGGCAAAACGTCATTTTTTCGGATGAATCCAGGTTCTGTTTACAGCATCATGATGGTCGCATCCGTGTTTGGCGACATCGCGGTGAACACACTTGGAAGCGTGTATTCGTCATCGCCATACTGGCTTATCACCCGACGTGATGATATGGGGTGACATTGGTTACACGTCCGGTCACCTCTCGTTCGCATTGACGGCACTTTGAACAGTGGACGTTACATTTCACATGTGTTACGACCCTTGGCTCTACCCTTCATTCGATCCCTGCGAAACCCTACATTTCAGGAGGATAACGCACAACCGCATGTTGGAGGTCCTGTACGGGCCTTTCTGGATACAGAAAATGTTCGACTGCTGCCCTGTCCAGCACATTCTCCAGATTTCTCACCAATTGAAAACGTCTGGTCTATGGTGGCCGAGCAACTGGCTCGTCACAATACGCTAGTCACTACTCTTGATGAACTGTGGTATCGTGTTGAAGCTGCATGGGCAGCTGTACCTGTACAAGCTATCCAAGCTCTGTTTGAATCAATGCCCAGGCATATCAAGGCCGTTATTACGGCCAGAGGTAGTTGTTCTGGGTACTGATTTCTCAGGATCTATGTACCCAATATGCGTGAAAATGTAATCACATGTCAGTTCTAGTATAATACACTCCTGGAAATGGAAAAAAGAACACATTGACACCGGTGCGTCAGACCCACCATACTTGCTCCGGACACTGCGAGAGGGCTGTACAAGCAATGATCACACGCACGGCACAGCGGACACACCAGGAACCGCGGTGTTGGCCGTCGAATGGCGCTAGCTGCGCAGCATTTGTGCACCGCCGCCGTCGGTGTCAGCCAGTTTGCCGTGGCATACGGAGCTCCATCGCAGTCTTTAACACCGGTAGCATGCCGCGACAGCGTGGACGTGAACCGTATGTGCAGTTGACGGACTTTGAGCGAGGGCGTATAGTGGGCATGCGGGAGGCCGGGTGGACGTACCGCCGAATTGCTCAACACGTGGGGCGTGAGGTCTCCACAGTACATCGATGTTGTCGCCAGTGGTCGGCGGAAGGTGCACGTGCCCGTCGACCTGGGACCGGACCGCAGCGACGCACGGATGCACGCCAAGACCGTAGGATCCTACGCAGTGCCGTAGGGGACCGCACCGCCACTTCCCAGCAAATTAGGGACACTGTTGCTCCTGGGGTATCGGCGAGGACCATTCGCAACCGTCTCCATGAAGCTGGGCTACGGTCCCGCACACCGTTAGGCCGTCTTCCGCTCACGCCCCAACATCGTGCAGCCCGCCTCCAGTGGTGTCGCGACAGGCGTGAATGGAGGGACGAATGGAGACGTGTCGTCTTCAGCGATGAGAGTCGCTTCTGCCTTGGTGCCAATGATGGTCGTATGCGTGTTTGGCGCCGTGCAGGTGAGCGCCACAATCAGGACCGCATACGACCGAGGCACACAGGACCAACACCCGGCATCATGGTGTGGGGAGCGATCTCCTACACTGGGCGTACACCACTGGTGATCGTCGAGGGGACACTGAATAGTGCACGGTACATCCAAACCGTCATCGAACCCATCGTTCTACCATTCCTAGACCGGCAAGGGAACTTGCTGTTCCAACAGGACAATGCACGTCCACATGTATCCCGTGCCACCCAACGTGCTCTAGAAGGTGTAAGTCAACTACCCTGGCCAGCAAGATCTCCGGATCTGTCCCCCATTGAGCATGTTTGGGACTGGATGAAGCGTCGTCTCACGCGGTCTGCACGTCCAGCACGAACGCTGGTCCAACTGAGGCGCCAGGTGGAAATGGCATGGCAAGCCGTTCCACAGGACTACATCCAGCATCTCAACGATCGTCTCCATGGGAGAATAGCAGCCTGCATTGCTGCGAAAGGTGGATATACACTGTACTAGTGCCGACATTGTGCATGCTCTGTTGCCTGTGACTATGTGCCTGTGGTTCTGTCAGTGTGATCATGTGATGTATCTGGCCCCAGGAATGTGTCGCCCGCATCTCGTGGTCGTGCGGTAGCGTTCTCGCTTCCCACGCCCGGGTTCCCGGGTTCGATTCCCGGCGGGGTCAGGGATTTTCTCTGCCTCGTGATGGCTGGGTGTTGTGTGCTGTCCTTAGGTTAGTTCGGTTTAAGTAGTTCTAAGTTCTAGGGGACTTATGACCACAGCAGTTGAGTCCCATAGTGCTCAGAGCCATTTGAACCCAGGAATGTGTCAATAAAGTTTCCCCTTCCTGGGACAATGAATTCACGGTGTTCTTATTTCAATTTCCAGGAGTGTATATTTGTCCAATGAATACCCGTTTATCATCTCCATTTCTTCTTGGTGTAGCAATTTTAATGGCCAGTAGTATATTGCAATGGGAAAATACAACAGTGTGGTGAACATGTATGCTTAATTTGTTATTATCGAAGCTTGCGCTTACCGGCTTTGCTCTCCTTGATAGCCTTGTTGTGTTATGACTATATCTGTCGGCGAAAACTGTAACAAAATATGAAATAAGTTTTTCCATTACTAAAGAAAAATTCCCTGACTTTCTGTCTATTTCTGTTAAAGGCACGCCGCGCTGGTGACAGCGCTTTTCAGGTTTAATGTTTTCATATTCTGTTACTTTGTGATCACCTGAGGTATAATAGAAAAGGAAGAGAACAACCTATTGAAGCACGAGGGCATAAATTCTGATTCATCCCCAGCTGAAAGAAGGTGGCACCATAACAAAGTGAATGTAGCTCCTTCGCATACTTTTCGTCTTTCTCTTGTTAAATAGTTATTAATCAACTATTATTTGTGACATGCAGTATCGGTTTCTCGAAAATTATGCAATTCATTCAAACAGTTACTTTAATGTCTGGAAAGAAGTGAGGTTAGTGATGAAATGACAAATGTCTCTTTATCATAATATTTCTTAAACGAATTGCACACATTCTTTATCTTACCACTAAGCAATGATAATAGAAAAATTTATGATAACTTCACATTTTCATTCATCCAGAGTACGCATCTAATTTCGACATATTGAGCTTTTATGGTTAATTCGAAGCACGTAGTCGCGTTGTCGTTCGTTTAAAGTTTTCCTCCTTCCTTGTACTGTCACGCGGACGTTAGTAATTGCTGGCTCATCTGGCCTAAGTGCCAATTTCCTTCCTCATGGCCAACAACAGATCTTGACCTTGCCCATCCCCTGGGCTCTTGCGTCACGGGTCGCTTGTCATTGGTCGTTGGGGCTGCATGTCATCCGCAGCACTCTATACGAGGTTATATTATGACGCTATATGATACATAAATGACAAACTTAGGACCCTGAAGTGTTTCTTAAACCTGGTAGCTATTTTCTGTCAGTATTTGCGTCTGGACACAACAGGGCGACAGCTTCTACAAACCGTTTCCCACATTCACATCTTACGTTCCGCAGCTACAGAAACACGAACAATTCGCCCACAACGACGGTGTAACACTACAGCGATAAATTCCGCGATCTATATATGTATTATTTATTTAAATAACTATAAACACGTTGGAAGGCACTAATCTCTCCTCTGTTATTGTGATCTTTCTGCAAGATATGCTACGACTGTGCTAAAATCGGTTCACTTTCTGTCTCGAATCTTAGTTGTTAGTACGCCAGCAGAATTATGTTGCGAAAACAACCTTCCCATTCTCTCAACGAGTCCTGTGTATCTTCACCTAACCGCGTCTATTATTTGAAACGCTAAGTTTGAAGTCCAGCAGCGAGTCTCCTAACTCTTTAGAATTCCTTTTAACTGAGCTTGTGAGGATTCTAAAACTTCTAGCAGAAGGCAAGAATAAATTATATAATTATCTTGCACGCAGTGTCTGTTACAACTGCACTATCCATTCTCGAGATTCTTACAACCGATTTCACGTGTTTGTCCCACTTGCTACCACTCTGTAACGTTAAAACTCTTGTCGGTCCTGTAAAATTCTCTTCATTTCGGTATAACTATTCCACAAAAACAGATATTTCCAAACTCAGCTCGCTTTGTCCGTCTATGAGATCCAGAGCACCGTAGACAAAGGCTCCCAGGTCGTTGTGTTCCTTGACACCGAAGAGGCAGCTGACACAATTCTGCAGTGTTTGTTGAGCAAAATACAAGCTTACGGAGTACGGGAGCCGATTTATCACTCGATTCAGGACTTCCCTGCAGAAAGAAGTCGCTGTTACCAGCACCAAATCGTCATGCAGAGTGATTCAGCTGCCCCTACCGATGTCGTTTTATGCATTCCACAGTGTTATATTTTGCCTTCAAAAACCACGAGCGAGATTTTCATATTCTATCGCTCGCTGCTCGCAAGCTGTTACTCCTGCAGAAGAAATTAACGGCACCTTTTTGTAGGCAATTTAATGAAATTAAGCTTTGTATTGAGATCCTTTTTCTCTAGAGGCCGTCGTTTTCAAGTAATTTGAGAAAAACGTACAAAAGCGGTCTTCAGAGAGACTGCCACTCCCACACTCAGCCCCCAGCTGTCAGAATTTCCAGTACGTTGTCCATGGCACTCCCTCCTACCACTGTGCAAAAATTTGCGGTTGCGATACATTCGACCTTTGTTAGTTTCCGTTGCCTGGCCTTATTACACCATCGGTTTAGTCGAGCACTTAGAAATTGTATTTATGTATCTATTTTGTGACTTTTTTTAACAGCATAAAATGAAAAATTACATCGTTGTACTCATCAGGCCTTCTATCTGCGAAACTATTGTGCTTGTAATGGTTAAGTTTGAATTGAACTGTCAACGTAATTAGTTTTAACGTAACATAAAAGTCGTTGTTCTTTCATTATCCTCAAGGGCCCGCTTAAATTAATAATTTTAACGAAATAAGCGGCTATGCCGGAGGCGTAATAGCCCAGTTAACTGACGCCAAAAATGGTCGAAAATCGGAATGGTTCGTATAATCGGCAATTTGTGTAGAGTGGTAGAAGGAAGTGCTACATGTGACATACTAGAATCCTGACTGCTGAGCGATGAGGTGCGTTTGAAGGTCACTTTTATACGTTTTCTTGAATAACTAGAAAACCGTGGCCTCCAGCGAAAACGTAACCCTGTACAAAATTTCCTGCAAAAAGATTCCGTTAAATTTTTTTTCTATTGGTATAATAGTTTGCGTGCAGCGAGCAAGAGAATATGAATATCTTGCTCGTAGGCCAGTTATAACACAGCGGGTAGCATAAAACAACATCGCTATGAGCAGGTGAGTCACCCTATATATAAAGGTAATTTCAAGAATACCCTAAGAAGGTGTGATAGGACCGTTATTATTTACAATATAACTTAAACCAGCTACTGGATAACGTCGGATGCTTCATGATGCCATTTGCAGGTGAAGCGGTGACTTAGAAGAAGGTAGCAACTCCAAAAGACGTTAGTGAATTGCAGAAGACCTGCAGAGGTAGTTGAACTACGTAGGCTTTCTCACTGCGATGTTTCCGACCCTTTCCTAGGTGCATCAGGTACCATATGTCTTCCGACCAAGCAGTTTTGCACCATGGTTTTACGGACTAGAGCCTCCCCAACTGCCGATTTACGCCAGTCTTTCACCAGCAGCCTGATGTGTTGTCACAGTCAATCAGGCAGCGCCCTCGCCGACAGCCTTAGTTTCAATAGGCCTAAGCTACTTGAGTTCTGTACAATGTAATGGAGATAATCATAACAACGAAAGGGAATCCGTGTCTTCTCAAGATGTTTATCGCTACCAGGTAAACAGAAATTGAAGAGACAACGAAATGGTTGTGCGTGAATTCCGAGCGGAATGCCGAGACCGTTTAAGAATTCCATATGGCAGACTCATGGCTAAACAGTAACATTCTTGGCCACCCGAAGAAGCATATAACTGCAGGTAAAGAGTCTATGAAGAACAGACAGTGCCTATTTTCCTAATTTTTAAAGAGGATTAAAGAACTGAAAGATGAAGGTTTAGATTTCATCGCCATTGTATTGTGTAAAGCAAGAAGGGAACCTACTGGGACGACCCAGAACGCTGGTACTAGCTCGGAGATTCATCTGAGCCAAGATAGTTTGAAATTAACTGAAGGTAACAGTTTTTTGAAAACTGACGATCCGTCTGTTTCTCACTAAAGAAGCCTGGTGTTCTGCAATGAAGCAGCGGAGAAAATCCTGTATGAAAATGGAACTGTTCTTATGGACGGGACGCTTGAGAGTTGTTCGAAACAATTCAAACAACTGTACACCACACACGTTGACATCGAAATCACAGAAGAAGAGACGAAGGTATTTCCTGTTCTAGTTGCTTTACTCGTAGACAAAGCCAAAATAACATCAAATACTTTTTTATGGACTGAAAAACAAGATGCATGGGTGTTCACCGAAAACTGCAGTGCCAGACTTTGAAACGGTTACAGTTAAAGCTCTGAAAACAGTGTTCCCAGAAACATCCGTTTTCGGTTGCAGTTTTCACTTTCACCAATGTATTTGGAAGAAAATACAAACAGTGGGATTAACGGAGGAATACAGAGATAGAGAAGAATTGTGACTGTTTTGCCGTATGTGTGCTGCAGTGGCACGTCTTCAGTCAAACAATGTTGGGGAAGCATAGATGGTGATAATGGAGGAAATGTCCAGTGGGGAAAAAGATAACGAAATTTGCAAACTATATGGTCAATCTATGGATGGAAAATCCTGGTATACCAGTTTTTTTTTTCATGGTTAGAATGTGATACCCTTTTGCGCTCTACGAAACGTTACATATGTATGGATATGAACCTATTTTATAGTAGTGTGTACTGTTTGTATTAGCATGACAGTGCACCTTGTCATAAAGCAGCATCAGTGATGCAATGGTTTATCGACAATAACATTCCTGAAATGAACTGCCCTGCCCATAGTCCCGACATGAAACCAACGGCCCTGTGGGATGAGCTACAACGTCGACTTTGCTGCAGACCCCAACGTCCAACATCACTAACTTCTCGGTTTTCGGCTGTTGAGGAAGATGGGTTGCCATCTACAGATATTCAGACTCATCATTAAAAGCATTCCCAGCATAGTTCAAGCATCATAAAGGCTTAGGTGCACACATCCCATATTAATGTCCACTAATAGGAATCCGGATACTTTCGATCAATTAGTTTGTAGATAGTGAAGGTGGAGGCCTTCGGTTCGAAAGAATTTGCAAAGCAGACGTCGGGTTTGACTTGTCGCCTAATAAAACTTCCTGGCAGATTAAAACTGTGTGCCAACCGATACTCGAACTCGGGACCTTTACCTTTCGTGGGCAAGTGCTCTACTATCTGAGCTACCCAAGCACGACTCACGCCCGGTCCTCACAGCTTTACCTCTGCCAGTATCTCGTCTCCTACCATCCAAACTTTACAGAAGCTCTCCTGCGAACCTTGCAGAACTAGCACTCCTGAAAGAAAGGATATTCCGGAGACATGGCTTAGCGACAGCCTGGGGGATGTTCCCAGAATGAGATTTCCACTCTGCAGCGGAGTGTGCGCTGATATGAAACTTCCTGGTAGATTAAAACTGTGGAAGGTAGTAGAAGAGATACTGGCAGAGGTAAAGCTGTGAGGAGGGGGGGGGGGGGGCTTGAGTCGTGCTTGGGTAGCTCATTTGGTAGAGCACTTGCCCGCGAAAGGCAAAGGTCCCGAGTTCGAGTCTCGGTCGATTATACAGTTTTAATCTGCCATGAAGTTTCATGTCAGCGCACACTCCGCTGCAGAGTGAAAATCTCATTTTGTTCCAAAAAAAAAAAAAAAAAAAAAGAAAGGTCAAATGTGTTGAAATCTTATGGATAAGCTAAGGTCATCAGTCCTTAAGCTTACACACTACTTAACCTAAATTAGCCTAAGGACAAACACAAACACCCATGCCCGAGGGAGGACTCGAACCTCCGCCGGGACCTCTCATTTTGTGGCCTAATGTTTAATGGCTGCTATGACATCACTTCTTGGCACGTAATATGAACTGATTTCTTTATAGCGTTATTTGCTGTCATATTCTCGCCTGTTTGAACAGAATTTAAAAAAAAATCTGCTGTGTGTCAGAAGCAATATATTTTCTGCATCGGTGGGAATTCTAACATTTCGTCATTTATTAGTCCCTTTAAATACGAATTAGCAAATATGGAGTCCGTCGCGGGTCCATGTACTGCACCGGATTACAAAGATGTTTTTGAAAGGAATGGGAGTGTTGAAACAAATTCCTCGGGTACTTTTCGTTTTGCTAAAATTATCTGAGTACATAATGCTATCACTACGATTAATTTAGAAAAAGTTCCATCTTATCGCAAATCCTTGCAAATTCTGTGTGCGCGATTGAGGCATGCAGTTGGCATAGGTTTCCAGTTCTGCAAGAACGGGCAAAGGCTCACAATGTTGAGGGTCCTTGGACGGGTGGCGAGGGGTGAAGGGGAGGGGACGCACTTATTTCTTGGGGTAGTACTAGCCCTGGAATGGTTTTAAAATTAGTGGAAAACAGAACAGCCATCTCAATGCTTTACTTAACGAAAAAACAGATAGTCAGTGGGTCAGTAATAATGGTAGATGCGTGGGCTAGTTTCAAAGGACCAGACAAAATTGGGTATAAATATTTAATAGTGAACTATTCCATGGAATTTAGAAACAGACATTAGAGCATGTACTACTACAATAGAGGGATATTGGGAACCAATAAAAAGTACCACTGGACGTTGGAAGCGGTGAATGTCGCAATTACAGTGCCATTTAGATGAGTGTGCTCAGCGGAAAATTTACAAGAAAATCGGTGTGTTTTGAATTTATTTTACAATGTTGAATATTTTATACTTAATATAACAAAATTTAGGGCTTCTTATTTATTTTGAAAAGAGAGTAAGTGTTCAGAGTAAAATTCTGATTTTTGTATTAGGTTTTATTTTCACTGGCTATTGATGAAGTACGTCAAACGTCGTCTAGGGGACAGTGTCATAAGGACTTGTTTCGTGGCTGAGGTTTTATTTTTTGGGTGGGAAGCTATGAGAGGGGAAATGTTGTTTCTGATTGGATGAGTAGATAATTTAAATTTATTTGTAATGTTTGTTGACTTTCTCAACCACTCTTCTTGTTCTGTTTCTTTACTGATTTGAGTTTCGTTTTGTATTTTTGGCGATATTTTTGTTTAAATAGCTTCACAGTTAGTCTTGATTTGTCGTATGTGACGCTATATGGAAACTCTCAGCCGCTGTTAGTCAGGCCTGTTGAATATCTTAAACCTTATTTTCATAGTAGTCTTTGTGTATGAGGGTTTTGAGGTATTCTGCGCAAATGCATATACCGGTAAGTTTCTTTTAGTTGAATAACGAACTATGATAGTTTACCTTACTTCCGCCCATCCTGCTTTCTGGGAATGTGATAATTTGTTATATCATTTGTGTGAAACATATTGTAAATATTCACGGTTTACCTCGACTTAGGTACTGCAATGTTCAATTGAGCTACATAGCTAAAGTGTATTTTCCGATGTTAGCCTCGATTTATTTACAATATTTTTTTTTTATTATTCGGATTGTATATGAAGCGCAATTTGATTCCTTTCTAAGAAATATTTTTCTTATTAACACGTGACTGATCAGAAGAGTTTTAATTCAAACTATACTTTTCCAATGTAGTATTTTCTCGTTATCAAAACTGTAATCAAATGACGTCATAGTCAGAGTGTGATGTTCGTCGTCTTTCGCCTGTACGCTGGTCAAAGGCAACGATTAGTAGGCTTATCAAAATTTATCCTTATATATGTGTAAGAAATATGGAGATCTTTGACGCGACAATTGTATTCAGTGTGGTTTTTTTTTTTTGATTGTTTATCACGTCTTTTCCGAAGCAGTTTGTGTCGGAAAACCAGAATGTTACAAGTCTTGTAATTACAGGAAAATGTATATACTGCAAATTATACATCCTCCCATGAAGTTTCCAAGCCAAGTACAGCTGGGCATTAGCCCTAAGAGATAATATTCAACAAGTCGAGTGTATCACCATTGTGTTTTGAAACAACCCCCTGAATAGCTCAATTTCCGTAGGACGTCTGGACTGCACAATCTTCTAGAGCATATCAACATGATTTACGCCAGAACTATTTTCAGGTTCTTATTAGCTGCTAGAAGTTATGTAACCAGAACGTTGTTCAGCACCTTTAGGCCAGTCGACATGTTTCCGCCAGTATTCATCCTTGAAACAGAAACCTTTCCGCGTAATGTGCAGTCGCATTTAATTAGAGTAAGTTAACCGAGGAGGAATCGATCCAGTGCGATTTTATGCCAAAAGTCATATTCACTAGTACACCTACTTTACAAGTGTTACTCATCGACGGAATGGAGCAGAGTTTGGCGAAATGTTCACCAAAATTTCCTGCCATCAAATGCCAAATCCACTTGGACGAATGTACTCTATGGAAAGGTTCCAACTAGAACATCACTCTAGCATCAAACCCTCTCTGCAGAAACTGTCTGTTACAGGATATCATTGTAAGCAGCTTCTTCACTTGTTCTGAAGAAAATGCAATTTGATTCTTGACGAGGAAGAAATTGACTTTTTTAATACCAGAACGAGGACTACCACTATAGATTTGAACGTCCTTTTCCAGCTAGACTCACATGTTCACTTCGACCAAACACCAGTCATATACTTGGTACGAGGCGCGTTTCTGCCACTAACCGATAACCACGACCACCCTGAACCTGTATACTGCGACAGTAAAAGTGGATCATGCAACAAAAGTACGGCAGTAAACGTTTTGAGCGGTTCCAAAAGTTTTTAACCATCTCTTTTGGTTTACATTGACGGAGAATACTAGTTGGAACGAAGACCGACAACACTCATGGAGTACTAATGGTCTAATGCCGAAAAATCTTTTTTTTTTTTTCGTTGAAGCACGAAGAATTTTAATTTCAAGAATCAAGTTTAGAACAGAAAAAGAAGAAAAGAAAGAAAGGAAAAAAAATGCCGATTATAGCGTGAGGAAAAAGTTGACGAGGTCCTTAATGCACGCCGATTCGAATTCTGATGATAGATGAAAATTTCACTGCCTGTATTTGGCAAGGAGGGGGAGGAGAGGTCGTGGCGTAAAGTTCCTGATCACCAGACTTTGCGGCGCTATTCTGGATTAAAACCTCTTTTCAGAGTCTCATGAAGTGAGCGCTTATGACACGGTTGACTGTGATCCGTCCGCTGGATGGAGACGTCAAGCTCGGTGGCCCCCTGATGCTATTCGAGAGGAGTACGTTTTGTGCCGGCACTGGGTTTCGTTTCGCTATGTCCCTTTTCTCATATCATTACACAACACAAACATAGCACTACTCTACACACTCGTCGATTACACTCTCCTATACTCGATACACACACAGACGACAAAACTCTCACGAAACCATAAGGAAAAGGGCCTAAGTGCGAAAGGGAAGTACATCCTTTCCGCTAGACGGCTCAACCCACCCCGTGGGATTTCCCCAGCCAACTAATACACTCGACATTTATATATTTTTAACTTTTTTTTCTTGAAGCACACTGTTTCCACGCATATACGACAGCAAAACATATACGAGGACGTGCTGAAAAGTAATGTCTCCGAATATACGTGAAAACTCTTATAGCTTTATAAATAAAATTCATGTCTACATATTTGGATCCCTCTGCCGCTAGAGGGCTCCGAATTGTAGTGTGTAACTTGGCGGTGTGCAATGCAACTATCTCAGTGCGTGAGAAACAGCGTGGTGTAATCGGCTTCCGAATTCGAAGGGTTCGCCCACATATGGAGCACCCTCTCTTTCAGCATGACTGCCAGACCACACAAGAGTGCTGCGACATATGGAACAATCCTTGGGTTCATTGTCACCGATCATCCTCTATACAATCCCGACTTGGCCCCATCCGATTTGTATTTGTTTCCAAAACTTAAAGAACATACTTTGATAGTGATGAAATGGAGAAAGAAGAGGTGAGGTTGTGAGTCCGTTAACGAAGTCAAACAATCTATAGTGACGGTATCAACAAACTGGTCTCTTGTTAGATGAAATGTTTTCGACGCCAGGCTGACTATGTCGAAAAAGAAAGAAAAAAAAAAAAAAAAGCAGAGGTATTATTTGTCAGCGCGCCCTGGCATTTTGAAGGAATTTATAACCCATTAAGGACAAATTTCGTGTATTGATTGTTGGAAAACTAATCTGCCGTATATATCATAAGTGTTTTAAAATGCGATCAGAAATTACTTTTGTTGCTGAAATGTGATTAAATAAAGTGGGTCGGCTTTATCGTCTTCCTGTCACTGCAGTGCGTATCCTCAGTCCGAACAAAGTGCACCCATGTTTATTTGGCTCTTGTCTCCCGAGTTCTGAATCGATAGACGTTTCCCCCCCATGAACCATGGACCTTGCCGTTGGTGGAGAGGCTTGCGTGCCTCAGCGATGCAGATAGCCGTACCGTAGGTGCAACCACAACGGAGGGGTATCTGTTGAGAGGCCAGACAAACTTGTGGTTCCTGAAGAGGGGCAGCAGCCTTTTCAGTAGTTGCAAGGGCAACAGTCTGGATGATTGACTGATCTGGCCTTGTAACAATAACCAAAACAGCCTTGCTGTGCTGGTACTGCGAACGGCTGAAAGCAAGGGGAAACTACGGCCGTAATTT
Source organism: Schistocerca americana (assembly GCF_021461395.2). NCBI lineage: Eukaryota > Metazoa > Arthropoda > Insecta > Orthoptera > Acrididae > Schistocerca > Schistocerca americana. The sequence continues at coordinate 570,807,225 of NC_060121.1, forward strand.
TTACCGAGGGCATGCAGCTTTACTGTATGATTAAATGATGATGGCGTCCTCTTGGGTAAAATATTCCGGAGGTAAAATAGTCCCCCATTCGGATCACCGGGCGGGGACTACTCAAGAGGATGTCGTTATCAGGAGAAAGAAAACTGGCTATCTACGGATCGGAGCGTGGAATGTCAGATCACTTAATCGGGCAGGTAGGTTAGAAAATTTAAAAAGGGAAATGGGTAGGTTAAAGTTAGATATAGTGGGTATTAGTGAAGTTCGGTGGCAGGATGAACAAGACTTCTGGTCAGGTGACTACAGGGTTATAAACACAAAATCAAATAGGGGTAATGAAGGAGTAGCTTTAATAATGAATAGGAAAATAGGAATGCGGGTAAGATATTACAAACAGCATAGTGAACGAATTATTGTGGCCAAGATAGATACGAAACCCACATCTACTACAGTAGTACAAGTTTATGTGCCAACTAGCTCTGCAGATGACGAAGAAATTGAAGAAATGTATGATGAGATAAAAGAAATTATTCAGGTAGTGAAGGGAGACGAAAATTTAATAGTCATGGGTGACTGGAATTCGACAGTAGGAAAAGGAAGAGAAGGAAACATAGCAGGTGAATATGGATTGGGGCTAAGAAATAAAAGAGGAAGCCGTCTGGTAGAATTTTGCACAGAGCATAACTTAATCATAGCTAACACTTGGTTCAAGAATCATAAAAAAAGGTTGTATACATGGAAGAATCCTGGAGATACTAAGAGGTATCAGATAGATTATATAATGGTAAGACAGAGATTTAGGAACCAGGTTTTAAATTGTAAGACATTTCTAGGGGCAGATGTGGCCTCTGACCACAATCTATTGGTTATGACCTGTAGATTAAAGCTGAAGAAACTGCAAAAAGGTGGGAACTTAAGGAGATGGGACCTGGATAAACTGACTAAACCAGAGGTTGTAGAGAGTTTCAGGGAGAGCATAAGGGAACAATTCACAGGAATGGGGGAAAGAAGTACAGTAGAAGAAGAATGGGTAGCTCTGAGGGAGGAAGTAGTGAAGGCAGCAGAGGATCAAGTAGGTAGAAAGACGAGGGCTAGTAGAAAGCCTTGGGTAACAGAAGAAATATTGAATTTAATTGATGGAAGGAGAAAATATAAAAATGCAGTAAATAAAGAAGGCAAAAAGGAATACAAATGTCTCAAAAATGAGATCGACAGGAAGTGCAAAATGTCTAAGCAGGAATGGCTAGAGGACAAATGTAAGGATGTAGAGGCTTATCTCACTAGGGGTAAGATAGATACTGCCTACAGGAAAATTAAAGAGACCTTTGGAGATAAGAGAACCACTTGTATGAAGATCAAAAGCTCAGATGGAAACCCAGTTCTAAGCAAAGAAGGGAAAGCAGAAAGGTGGAAGGAGTATATAGAGGGTCTATACAAGGGCGATGTACTTGAGGGCAATATTATGGAAATGGAAGAGGATGTAGATGAAGATGAAATGGGAGATACGATACTGCGTGAAGAGTTTGACAGAGCACTGAAAGACCTGAGTCGAAACAAGGCCCCCAGAGTAGACAACATTCCATTGGAACTACTGACGGCCTTGGGAGAGCCAGTCCTGACAAAACTCTACCATCTGGTGAGCAAGATGTATGAAACAGGCGAAATACCCTCAGACTTCAAGAAGAATATAATAATTCCAATCCCAAAGAAAGCAGGTGTTGACAGATGTGAAAATTACCGAACAATCAGTTTAATAAGCCACAGCTGCAAAATATTAACACGAATTCTTTACAGACGAATGGAAAAACTAGTAGAAGCCGAACTCGGGGAAGATCAGTTTGGTTTCCGTAGAAATACTGGAACAAGTGAGGCAATACTGACCTTACGACTTATCTTAGAAGAAAGATTAAGGAAAGGCAAACCTACATTTCTAGCATTTGTAGACTTAGAGGAAGCTTTTGACAATGTTGACTGGAATACTCTCTTTCAAATTCTAAAGGTGGCAGGGGTAAAATACAGAGAGCGAAAGGCTATTTACAATTTGTACAGAAACCAGATGGCAGTTATAAGAGTCGAGTGACATGAAAGGGATGCAGTGGTTGGGAAGGGAGTAAGACAGGGTTGTAGCCTCTCCCCGATGTTATTCAATCTGTATATTGAGCAAGCAGTAAAGGAAACAAAAGAAAAATTCGGATTAGGTATTAAAATCCATGGAGAGGAAGTAAAAACTTTGAGGTTCGCCGATGACATTCTAATTCTGTCAGAGACAGCAAAGGACTTGGAAGAGCAGTTGAATGGAATGGATAGCGTCTTGAAAGGAGGATATAAGATGAACATCAACAAAAGCAAAACGAGGATAATGGAATGTAGTCGAATTGAGTCGGGTGATGCTGAGGGAGTTAGATTAGGAAATGAGACACTTAAAGTAGTAAAGGAGTTTTGCTATTTGGGGAGCAAAATAACTGATGATGGTCGAAGTAGAGAGGACATAAAATGTAGACTGGCAATGGCTAGGAAAGCGTTTCTGAAGAAGAGAAATTTGTTAACATCGAGTATAGATTTAAGTGTCAGGAAGCCGTTTCTGAAAGTATTTGTATGGAGTGTAGCCATGTATGCAAGTGAAACATGGACGATAAATAGTTTGGACAAGAAGAGAATAGAAGCTTTCGAAATGTGGTGATACAGAAGAATGCTGAAGATTAGATGGGTAGATCGCGTAACTAATGAGGAAGTATTGAATAGGATTGGGGAGAAGAGAAGTTTGTGGCACATCTTGACCAGAAGAAGGAATCGGTTGGTAGGACATGTCCTGAGGCATCAAGGGATAACCAATTTAGTATTGGAGGGCAGCGTGCAGGGTAAAAATCGTAGAGGGAAACCAAGAGATGAATACACTAAGCAGATTCAGAAGGATGTAGGTTGCAGTAGGTACTGGGAGATGAAGAAGCTTGCACAGGATAGAGTAGCATGGAGAGCTGCATCTAACCAGCCTCAGGACTGAAGACCACAACAACAACAACAACAGACGTTTCTGGAATTCGAGCATTTAACACTAGTATGTTGATTCCTCTCGCCGTCAATTTTGGCGATCAAACGACATTCTGTGTAGCATGCCGGACTGTATAGTCGACTCTGCTAGAGGTTGTGCTTCGTATCGGTCATAAATAATGTGTAGCAATAAGCATCACTTATGCATGACCTCTTATGACCATGTGTTCCTCCTGGTCTGACAAATCGAGTAGTCCCGTCGAGGACGAAGCCGTTTAGATCCTTTCAAAGGAGCAATACACTGCGTTCTCAGAATTAATATCCGAGCATCTATTAGAGGAGATTAGTATGGTGTGTGTCCACCATTAGTTTTGAAAGCAGGTAACCTACATATATGTTACAGAATATAATTATTATATTTTTCATTCAAAAATGTTCAAATGTGTGTGAAATCTTAAGGGACTTAACTACCAAGGTCATCAGTCCCTAAGATTACGCACTGATTAACCTAAATTATCCTAAGGACAAACACACACACCCATGCCCGAGGGAGGACTCGAACCACCGCCAGGACCAGCCGCACAGTCGATGACTGCAGCGTCTTAGACCACTCGGCATATTTTTCATTAATGCCAACTGTATTGTGCATATCTTTCAAAGCTGTATTTCTCAAATCTATTTCGATGTCCTCGGTTCCTTTTTCATTTATTGTGACTTAACTACAAGTGTCTATACAATGGCTCTGCAGTCTTGCTATATCTACAAAAGCGTTATCAGTAAAAATTGTGCTGGTTCCCACAACTCTTGTCGTAAATTCTATGGGAGAGAGAAAGACTGTATGAAATGCCGAGGGACTTAAAAATGTCTGTAGAATAGGTATGCCCCCAAAAAATTTTAATTAAAACTTCACTTAGTATTATCTCATATTGTTTGGAAGTTAAAAAGTTTAATCATGTGTCAAGCTGGTGTATGAATAGCTTAAAACCACCAGCTGGAACCAAGGATATTGTTAAGTTGCCGTTTACTTCTAATTAGTTTATACTACGACAGCACAAGCTTCAAAATGCCGATAACAGCAAAGTCTAAGACTTTTTGAAGTAAGTGGCGAATCCTTTGCCGTCATTTCCGCGGTGATCTCTGCTCAAGGTTAGCTATACATTTTAACTTGAAGTCGACGTGGCCAAGTAAATACAGGTAGTGTTGCACAGTATCGTCTGTAACATACCTCAGTCATTAAAACCAGATGGTTGAGAGCCAGGAGAAGTGGCCAGACTAAGCTGAGTAGCAATAGAGGGAAATGCACAGAAATGAGTGATTTTAATCTGCAACTATTGAAGTATAATATCGAGTAGTTTAATCACCTTAGAATCAGATTAAGTACTGTAAACAATTCAATTTTCACGATGTGGTAAAATGGCCTCTTTGTCCGAATGAGTGAGCAAAGTGGCCACTTAGTTTTAAACTAAAAAATAATTGATAAAAAGCTGTTATAACAAATAACTAAATATATTTCATTGTAAAACATGATTCGAATTAATTTATTTACACTTTTCAGAAATAAAATCAAACTTCCTCCCCGTACAGAAATCGTGGACCCGGAGTGAGCACAATTGACAGTCAATGCATTGCTCTCCTGGCTTTGAATTTTGAAAATTTTTCTTCGCAGTTCATGCACTCACTGACTTCACTGTTGTCGACAAAAGAGCTTTTCTGGTGTTGGGTTTCCTGCTCTTTGCAATTTTCCTTTTGCTGTCTTTCTTCTCTTCGGCTGTTTTTAGTTTTCCCTATGTCTTCTCTTTCTTTATTTGCAGCTTCTAGACCACTCTTATAAGCAACTGCTCTAAGTATCGCTGCGGAGCCCTTCTTCCGACCGCTGCTCTTACGTTTTCCTCCCACACAAAGTGGTCAGAAGCCACCGCAGAGATAGCCACTTTGCCCTTATTGACGACATTACCAAAAGCGGTACACCCTTTACTAACATGACCGAATCCTCAATAAGTAAAGAAGTATTTTGGAGTCAAGATATGGTACTTTAAACACAATTTAGTTACAGAAAACGTGTCACATTTCCTCTTCACAATAAATACACAAAGTATCCAGTAACCTTACATCAGCGTAACTAAAAACCATAAAAATTATTATAACTCTCAGGAACGGCACAACAAAAAGTTAGACTTCATGGGGTGACTGGGCCTTCCAGGGAGAATCAGTTAAAGCGTTTGCCGCGCCGTGACAGCACCTTATAGCCCACAGGACCCCCATGGCCACTTTTCCCGCCATGGCCATTTTACCCGGCTCTCCCCTGATAAGTTGCTGACAAATATTATCATACATTGGGTATCATGAAATGTCATTTTACATCTAGTTAGCGGCTCTGTCAGACTCGTGTCCTCAGGAAGCTAATGTAAGTGTTTCTTTGCTGACACACTGCCTGCGGCCTTTCGTCGTTGACACGAGTAGCTGGCACTGTAAAAAATTCATCCTCCATAGCTGCTGGGAAACTGTAAGTATTTGGGGATTGTAACTACAGCACTCGAGTACATCCACCAATCCACTGTGCACATTAAGAAAAAGATCATTAATTATTAGACTAACAGTTCTATTCTTGATCGCGAGACAAGAGCCATAATTAACTTTCATGAAGCGAGAAAAATTAAATAAAAGCAGAAACAGCGTTTTCTACTAGGGAATCAACCTGTTCAAGGAAATGTAAGAGAAAATTGACAACATGATGTTCAAAAAGTCAGCTAAAGCATAGCTAGTAAATTATGTTTACTATATAGTAAAACATTCCATAAGTAACACAAAGTTGGGGTTGGTAAAAAAATTAAGAGTCAGAAAAAATAAAAAGTAAGACAGTTTACTGGAAAATTGTGTCCAAGATCACTGCTGAAAAATGCTAACCTCCTTATATCTGCCTGAGCTGAACATCTTCATTATGAATGAGGGCTGCGTCAGTTTTCAGACAGACCGATGTGAATCTACAATGAATGTAATAGGGTAGCATGGTCCTGATGTCAGCTGAGAGGAGCTGTTACTTGCGGTGTGTGCAGTGAATGCACTATGTGTAGAGACTTGAGAGAGAAGTGAATAATGTGATTAGTTTTGACATGGCTTTCAGTAATTAAATGCCAACATATCTGTTAAGTTTTAATAATGTTTAGTGTTGTACAAAACAGACATATTTTAATGTCATTGTTGACTGGTCAGTATGGGATCCTTACCAGGTAGAGCTGATAGAAGATCCAGCGAAGACCGGCACGTTTCGCCGTGGGAGTGTTTAGTCGGCGCCAGAGCGGTACCCGATGCCGAGAATACTCAACAAACTCCCTTGGTAGACGTTACAAAAGAGGCGTTATTCATCACGGAAGGGATTACTATTGAAATTTCGAGAGAGCACTTTTCGGGAAGAGTCCGGCAACATCCTGTTTCCTCCCAAATACATATCTCGTAATGAGAGCCATACAGAGGTTTACCGACAATCATGCTTCCCACGTCCCATTCGCGAGTGGAAGAAGGTAGGGGTATCAGTTAGCGGTACCACAAGTACCATTCGCCACACACTGTTAGGTGGCTTGTGGACTACGATGTAGATGTGAATAGACAAATAGCTAAACAATCATGTTCCGTGCCTTCTTGCATATTCCTAATGCCCTTTCTTTCCCTCCCCAACATGTCGAAATATCAAGTTCGTCATATGTGCAGTATAATGTCTCAAATATCAGTCCTGAGACTGGTTTCATGCAGCTCTCCATGCTACTCTATCCTGTGCAAGCTCCTTCATCTCCCAGTACCTACTGCAACCTATATCCTTCTGAATCTGCTTGGTCTCCCTCTACGATGTTTACCCTGCACGCTGCCCTCCAGTGCTAAATTTGTGATCCCTTGATGCCTCAGGACATGTCCTACCAACCGATCCCTTTTTCTAGTCAAGTTGTGCCACGAACTCCTGTTCTCCCAACTCCTATTCAATACTTCCTCATTAGTTACGCCATCTACCCACCTAATCGTCAACATTCTTCTGTAGCACCACATTTCGAAAACTATTCTCTTCTTGTCGAAACTATTTATTGCCCATGTTGCACTTCCGTACATGGCTACACTCCATACAAATACTTTCAGAAACGACTTCCTGACACTTAAATCTCTACTCGATGTTAACAAATTTCTCTTCTTCAGAAACGCTTTCCTTGCCATTGCCAGTCTACATTTTATATCCTCTCTACTTCGACCATCATCAGTTATTTTGCTCCCCATATAGCGAAACTCATTTACTACTTAAAGTGTCTCATTTCCTAATCTAATTCCCTCTGCATCACCCGACTTAATTCGACTACATTCCATTATCCTCGTTTTGCTTTTGTCGATGTTCATCTTATATCCTCCTTTCAAGACACTGTGCATTCCGTTCAACTGCTCTTCCAAGTCCTTTGCTGTCTCTGACAGAATTACAATGTCATCGGCGAACATCAAAGTTTTTATTTCTTCTCCCTGGATTTTAATAGGTACTCCAAATTTTTCTTTTGTTTCCTTTACTGCTTGCTCAATATACAGATTGAATAACATTGGGGAGAGGATACAACCCTGTCTCACTCCCTTCCCAACCATTGCCTCCCTTTGATGCCCCTCGACTCTTGTAACTGCCGCCTGGTTTCTGTACAAATTGTAAATAGCCTTTCGCTCCCTGTATTTTATCCCTGCCACCTTTAGAATTTGAAAGAGAGTATTCCAGTATGAAGATATGACGTAATAAATCAGGAGATCAAAATTGTTTTTCAGAATGCAGTCCTTTCTGAACCTAATGGAAGTCGTTTCAGCCACAAGACGTACCGTAAACTGAGTGAGGATATATGTGGGCATGTGAGTCATCAGCTGAGCAGAGCAAACATCCGAGAGCAGTTAACGCTTCAGTGACAATGGAGAACTTCCGAGAAGGACCGTAAATCTTCTCTGTGGCTAACTGCGACGGGGAAGTACCGCAGCTGTAGATAAAGAGTGATGCTGTTGAGGGCCCTGAGTGAAGTGCCCTTGGCGGTCGCAGCTGTGGGGAGCTGTGATTGGCACAATTGGCGGGCCCCTTCCCTTAATATTCGTGCGCAGTTCTAACAGCACGGTAGCCTGACCACAGCTGCGAGCGACCAACGAAGGGGTCAGCCCTGACCTACGTTCACGCTTCACGCGTCAATACCCTTCTTCTGGACGGACATGGAACGTGGACTTTCCCACAACAATCTGCGCATACTGAAAAGAAAAGGAGGGCCCTAAATTAACTAGTGGAACATACACGTAGTTCAGTAAGCAAGCTACTCTGTCTGATAAAAAAAGTGAAGCCCCAGAGGGGGATGAGGAAATAAAATGAAACCCCACGGGTTGAGAGCGTAAGTTAAAAAAAATCTTAAAGATTTTTGCGTGTTATCGACAATGATAATAGCAAGATATTAATCTACAGAATTCCAAGACTTTCGACAATATTTTAATTTTACAAGCTGAACGAAAACCGGTGCAGTTGTTGTACATTATTTATTAAAGGCACGACACGTTTGCTAACTTTAAATTACATCATCAGGTAGAACTACGAATAAAAATGAGCAGAGACCATAAACAATTTTATGCAGAGACCGGACGACAGTGACAAAAAGCGTCCGGAAGATCGAATACTTACACTATGTGGTCATGCTACTTTTACAGTCCGATCCCAGACTTTTCTTTAGATCTTGGGAAATTTCTCAAATAGCAATAGTTATGGATTAAAATTCGCGGGATGAAACTGGAACCTAAGGATAAATGGAACGAGAGAAAAGATTATAGAACGCACTGGAAAGAGGAAGGGAAACAAAGTATAACCAGTATCTCAGCTGAAGCCGTGCCATGACGAAACATTCCGACCGCCATACACGGACTGACTGGATACCAAAACATAGGCACCGAGGGAAGCGACGCATGAGCGGAAGCGTGAACAAACTCCGATACACTTTAAGGATATTGTTGGGAGCCGACCTTACAAAAATAATGTGCTGGTTGCCCTGGGGAGAGCAATGTTTATTCATATAGAATTACGAACAGTGCTATGAATTAAGAATGTACAGAAAAAACATTTATCATTCAACACAATTGTATTTAAAAACAATATCGATTTATTGTGAACATTATTCTTTGTTACATGTTAAAAATGTTAATAGCTGTGAAACCGTCGAATGATTTTATGTAATTAACTACTCTGGTCTTGATCTTGGATGAGGATAGTCGTGAGAGGCATTATAAGTGTTCTTACGATGCATTTTCGTTAAATATGTGTGTTTGTTTGCTCTTAGAACATTTATTTATGTATCTTTACCATCCTTGTAAGTTAGAAAACTAGTAACATATTTTTTCAGAGTATAAGAACGCGCAGTATAGCGCGAGACTACGATGGATTGTTGTCGGCCATCTGCACGGCAGAAACGTTTTATTTAAATATTACAGAGATTAAGCGGCACAGAACTGCAGAAATAACTTACCAAGTTTGCGTATTAATTATACAGTTTAACTTCAGTGTCATTTTAATTTATTTGCAAAGATGGATAGTAGTTTTCTTTAAATTCTTGTGGTTGTCACATAACGGCTCTTTTTTATTTCAGTTACGTAAATTCAGAGAAATTAACTTACTCCGAAATGATCAGTGATAGATATGCCACACAATAATGTTTGTTTACGCGAAACCACGAAATTAAAGCAGTATTACTTTCAATGAAACTACAATGCATAAAAGAACCAGAGATGTTTTGTTAACAGACGAGCTGGTATGCTGCTTCACACGGGTCTTTACGTGTTTCATATTGCGGGCATTAAACCTTCAAATAATATTTCCATAAAAAAGACTGTGTAATTTGCTTGTGATAGGTTGTGTTGTCACTTTAGCGTGTGTTGTGTCATTTGATGTATAACTACACTTATATGTGCTTACAAATCATACAGTTTAATGAACTGCGCATGTACACGCAATTAAAGCACACCACTTGACGTACAGAATGGAACACAACACATATATTAAAAAAACAAAACAATAAAAGTAGCAATTGTCAAGTGTATAAGGTATATCTATAAGGATAAAAGCCTAGAAGTACCTGTTGTCGACCATTTATAAGCATGACGAGTAGAACAGAAAAATACTAAAAACTGTTACAAATCCTGAAATAAAAAAAAATTTAAAAGGGAGAACAGTCCTAGTAGAGGGACCAAGGCAGGGGAGGTAATTTGAAGCCGATTAACAAATGAAAAAAGAAAAATTTTTTCGTTTGATATAATTACAAATTAACAGTTTTCTGATTTTTTCCATTACTTGTACTGTGAAACCTTGAATCTTGTCAACTTTCATTATTCTAGGTCAACGGGAAATTCTCTGCAGGTTTTTATCAGTGAGTTTGTACCAACATATGTGACATGAGGAATGAAATAAATAGGAAGTGCAGGGAAGCTAAGACGTAATGGCTGCAGGAAAAATGTGATTGTCGGAAGGACAGACTCAGCATACAGGATAGTCAAAACAACCTTTGGTGACATTAAAAGCAACGGTGGTAACATTAAGAGTGCAACGGGAATTCCACTGTTAAATGCAGGGGAGAGAGCAGATAGGTGGAAAGAATACATTGAAAGCCTCTATGAGGGTGAAGATTGTCTGATGTGATAGAAGAAGAAACAGGAGTCGATTTAGAAGAGATAGGGGATCCAGTATTAGAATCGGAATTTAAAAGAGCTTTGGAGGACTTACGGTCAAATAAGGCAGATGGGACAGATAACATTCCATCAGAATTTCTAAAATCATTGGGGGAAGTGGCAACAAAACGACCATTCACGTTGGTGTGTAGAATATATGAGTCTGGCGATGTACCATCAGACTTTCGGAAAAGCATCATCCACACAATTCCGAAGACGGCAAGGGCTGACAAATGCGAGAATTATCGCACAATCAGCTTAACAGCTCATGCATCGAAACTGCTTACAAGAATAATATACAGAAGAATGGAAAAGAAAATTGAGAATGCGCTAGGTGACGATCAGTTTGGCTTTAGGAAAAGTAAAGGGACGAGAGAGGCAATTCTGACGTTACGGCTAATAATGGAAGCAAGGCTAAAGAAAAATCAAGACACTTTCATAGGATTTGTCGACTTGGAAAAAGCGTTCGACAATATAAAATGGCGCAAGCTGTTCGAGATTCTGAAAAAAGTAGGGGTAAGCTATAGGGAGAGACGGGTCATATACAATACGTACAACAACCAAGAGGGAATAATAAGAGTGGACGATCAGGAACGAAGTGCTCGTATTAAGAAGGGTGTAGGACAAGGATGTAGCCTTTCGCCCCTACTCTTCAATCTGTACATCGAGGAAGCAATGATGGAAATAAAAGAAAGGTTCAGGAGTGGAATTAAAATACAAGGTGAAAGGATATCAATGATACGATTCGCTGATGACATTGCTATCCTGAGTGAAAGTGAAGAAGAATTAAATGATCTGCTGAACGGAATGAACAGTCTAATGAGTACACAGTAGAGTTTGAGAGTAAATCGGAGAAAGACGAAGGTAATGAGAAGTAGTAGAAATGAGAACAGCGAGAAACTTAACATCAGGATTGATGATCACGAAATCAATGAAGTTAAGGAATTCTGCTACCTAGGCAGTAAAATAACCAATGACGGACGGAGCAAGGAGGACATCAAAAGCAGACTCGCTATGGCAAGAAAGGCATTTCTGGCCAAGAGAAGTCTACTAATATCAAATACCGGCCTTAATTTGAGGAAGAAATTTCGGAGGATGTACGTCTGGAGTACAGCATTGTATGGTAGTGAAACATAGACTGTGGGAAAACCGGAACAGAAGAGAATCGAAGAATTTGAGATTTGGTGCTATAGACGAATGTTGAAAATTAGGTGGACGAATAAGGTAAGGAATGAGGAGGTTCTACGCAGAATCGGAGAGGAAAGGAATATGTGGAAAACACTGATAAGGAGAAGGGACAGGATGATAGGACATCTGCTAAGACATGAGGGAGTGACTTCCATGGTACTAGAGGGAGCTGTACAGTGCAAAAACTGTAGAGGAAGACAGAGATTGGAATACGTCAAGCAAATAATTGAGGACGTAGGTTGCAAGTGCTACTCTGAGACGAAGAGGTTAGCACAGGAAAGGAATTCGTGGCGGGCCGCATCAAACCAGTCAGTAGACAGATGACCAAAAAAAAAAAAAAAAAAAAAAAAAAAACTAACTTTATTACATCAAAAGGGACCGTAGACATAAATTTAAACTTGATACGTCCACCCATTCCCTAGGAAAAGAGTACTCAACTGTCGTGCAGATAGGCAGACGGACAGGCAAACACAACGAAGTGATCCTACAAGGGTTCCTTTTATAATTATCTTTGAGATTGGACGTGATGTGATGATGTTAGTCAAAAATGACTTTAGGACGACAAAGATGCCATTATAAACAAAAAATGGCTCAAATTGCTCTGAGCACTATGGGACTTAACATCTGAGGTCATCAGTCCCCTAGAACTTAGAACTACTTAAACCTAACTAACCTAAGGACATCACACACATCCATGCCTGAGGCAGGATTCGAACCTGCGACCGTAGCGGTCACGCGGTTCCAGACTGAAGCGACTAGAACCGCACGGCCGTCCACGGTGGTCTAGCGGTTCTAGGCGCTCAGTCCGGAACCGCGCGACTGCTACGGTCGCAGGTTCGAATCCTGCCTCGGGCATGGATGTGTGTGATGTTCTTAGGTTAGTTAGGTTTAAGTAGTTCTAAGTTCTAGGGGACTGATGACCACAGCAGTTAAGTCCCATAGTGCTCAGAGCCATTTTTAGAACCGCTCGGCCACACTGGCCAGCCATTATAAACATCTCGCTGAGTTTGGATGAGGTGGTATAAGAGGGCTTTGAGAAGCTGGAAGTTTCTTCTTCAGAAATACTTGGCAGAAATGTAGCCAGTGTACACGATTGCTGGCAGCGGTGGACACGATAATGTACGGTCGCAAGAAGACCAGGCACCGGACGGCAGCGTGACACTATAGAGAGGAAATACCATCGTGTTCGGTGTATGGCTGTGGCGTTTTGTACTGCATCTGCAGCAGCAATTTGAGCAGCAGTTGGCACCAGAGTGACACAACGAACTGTTACAGACTGGTTACGTCAAGGACACCTGCGAGTCGGATGCCCTGTAGCGTGGTATTTCACTGACACCAAACCACAGCCACTTGCGACTTCAGTGATTTCCAGCAAGAGCTCACTGGAGGGCTCACGAGCTGAGCCTATGGAACCAGTCTGTCAGCGGCCTAGACACTTGGGGTTATCGTCTGGGATGCGATTTCGGATGACATCATCCTGACAGAAAATTTGTTACGTCATTCTGGTGGTTCGACTTATTGTTCTGTCATTCATGAACAGCATTCCAAGAGGTGTTTCCCAAAAGGATAACGCTCGTCCACATACCGTTGTTGTATCCCAACATGCTCTATAGACTGTCGACATGTTGCCTTGGCCTGATCTGTCTTCAGCCGAGCACATATGGTACATCATCGCACTTCTGAATTAATCGTCCCTGTATTGGCCGAGCAAGTGCAGCAGGCATGGAACTCCACCCCACAAACTGACATTCGGCACCTGTGCAATACAATGTTTGCGCATTTGCAAGCTTGCATTCAACAATCTGGCTGATACACCGGTTATTAACGTACCAGCATTTCACATTTACACTGGCATGTCTCGCGCCTACATTAACCCGTGATCGTGCAATGTTCATCACTTAAATATGTTACCTAGACAAATTTCATTACTCTATTTTTTGTTGTTCCGATTTTTTCCGTCTGTGTGTCTTGTGAGTGTTCTGGAGTGACTTTCTGACGTCCTCAATGAGTCATGGGATTTCCGTACCCTTTCTCCGCTCCCTTACTGCTCTTGACAAGGTTAATTTCTCGATGTATAAAGTAGCGGGAAATTTAAATTTTGGTGGGAAGTTCAAATATAGCCCAATTGCGCTAGTGTGTTTCCTACGGAAGTAGGGTTGTTGTCCTAAGTATAAACTTGTGGAAAATTCATATAGGTAAAAAATGTGGTTCGCTACACTGTCAGCTACCAAATTTTAACTACTTTTGAAGGTCACCCAACTACCCACTTCCCCCATCCAAAAGACATACATGTAGGTCATCGTATACAGGAGATTTTTGGCACGTTAGCAAAGAACAATAAATATAGTCGTACAAAACCTTCTATTAATTTTACCTATACATTTACACAGAGAAAACAACTCTTTATTTAGGTTTCATGAACATCCAGCTTAATTATTAACATCCGAATCAGGTATTTCTTTCTTCAGTCAGTAATTTCACAAATACAAAGAAGGTATACTAGCGAATTCTTTTACCTATCTAATTTTTTTCCTGTAAAATAATTTCTCCCTAACACTATTGCTTAAAGCTTTCCACATCTTCCTGTGTGCATCTGGGCAACTCTTCTGTTCCACGTTCTTGCGGAGCTTCAGAGTAGAACTTTAAATTTACAAATTCTGCAAAGGAGTGTCTATTAAATGTAGTTATTCAATCACTTTTTCACTCTGCAAACGGTTTTTGTGTTACTACGTGACTAGGTGAACAATGGACAGTCCAGAACTTTTAGCTGGAATATACCCATACTTTTGACGCCAATCGAATGGAAGAAAGAACAACGACACTGTTCAGTAACGTCGTCCGGTTTACTAACGGGTCGAAAACACACATAAGTGATGGGAATACGGCATGCATCCTCGACTCAAGAGGGCACTCTCTCTTGGGAAGGTGCCTACGGTATTCCAGATAGAGATATTCGCTATCAGAGTATGTTTAGAGGGGGAATTTGCGCAGGTGTAGCGAGGATCGTAGCATCTGCATCCATTCAGAAAGGAGCTGTGGAATCTCTACTAGTTACTGCAACGAGATCAAAGATCGTTGTAGAATATCATAAAGCCGTTGTGAGGCTAGGAGAAAGGAAGAGGTTATATCTGTTGTAGATCCGTGGTGACTCAGAAATAAGTGGTGGTGAACAAGCTGATAGGCTGGTCTGGGCAGAGGCGACAGCTCCATTTGCTGGACTCGAACCCGTCTCAACCATCGCTAAGGGTAAGGTAAAATCTAAACCACGTAGCTGCATCAGGCGCCAGCACATGGAATATTGAACTGAAACACAAAAACAAATGCGTGACCGGCTAATGGTGTTCCGCAATCCTGGGCAGGAGGATGATTGAACTCATGGCAGTTCTAATGATTAGCCATGGGCCGTTCAGGTAACACCTACACTCGATGGGTACAGAGAAACAAAATACTAGCAAGGAAACATCATCAACTTGGCCTCAGGTGTGAAGGACAAGAAGTACACTTGCAAGATATCAGCTCTAACAATCGATCACGCCCGTAAATTTGAGCTATAATTCTGATAGTACGCAGTTATGACCTTTCGAAAGAACGGCTTCCAATTAGTAATTAAACAGCGCTACACTACTTATTTAATAATAGACTCATTCGCTTAATTCATTTATACTGTGTTTATGAAGTGCAACATAAAAATGTTCAAAGCAAAGAGATCTCCGGCACCAACTACAGTTTAGAGACCGCGCACATTGACGAGAAGAACAAAGCATCTTATCAATGTTAAAACAGTATTTCAGAGACCACTTAGTCACTTGACTGTACAGTACTGTGTGCTTGGACGTTATAAGTGGTTGCAGTGGGAGATAGTCTAGCAAATGGCAACTGGTGCGCCCGCATATTTGAAAGCTGTTCATTCAGAAGGTCATAGCTGCTTACTATCGGACTTATGGCCCAAATTTTCGCGCTTCAGCTATTCCTGGGCGTGATATGTCCAGGTGCTGTTAGTGATGTTTTCTTGTAAGTGTAGACTTTGTGCTACGGGGTATGAATCAGCACCACATTTAATTTTCCAGTGCGAAACAGTGGACGCCGGAAGGCACAAAATACTGGCGTCATTATTTCATGAGGAAATTATGGCTGCCAAAGATCTAGCAAAGAACTATGCGAATCTTTATGGATACTGGAAGGGCATTTTTGGAATGAGAGAGAGAGAGAGAGAGAGATAGAGAGAGAGAGAGAGAGAGAGAGAGGTGACAGAGAGGGCATGGGTCTAGGACCTCTGTCGTTTTGTCTTCCTGTTTAAATCAAATTGAATAAAAAATTTGGTTGATTCCTGCCTCCTGTAGAAAAGTGTTCACGAGGTGGACGCTTTTCCACTCTCGCATTATCGTTTTAAAAGACCAATCTATTGTCGAAATGTTGTCCGTAGGTCTGGAAAATAGGTAGCAGGATTCTTTCCAGATACTGCAGAGGCCTCAAATTACCTTCGGTAGCCATGAGAGGCGTCCAGCACCCATACATGACTGACTTACTTCCTACTGAAACCACTGGACTGCATGCCTGAGATGAGCGCTGGTGTATGACCGCCTCCACACGCTTCTACGACGTTCATCAGGCATCAAACAATCCTGCAGTCGCTGGGGAAGAGAGCCCGACGCCATCGATCTAGAGTCCATTACACGTATTGCCATGTCCAGCTTCTTCGAGCCTTAAGGAGGTAGGATGTCTGTACTGTTGTACGCAGTGGCCGCCAGGAGTCCAAACTGATCGTGTAGAGACGGTTGCGTAATGTCTACATCGGCACAGCCAGTCTTTTCCCAGGAAGGTAGCACACGGTTCTATTGATGTTGACAGTGGGCAGGTATTCGACGTTTTGCATGGCCGCAGCTCGTGTTCTAGTGACCAACGCTGCTGCCTCTGGATCACGGGGTCCCGGGTGCGACTCCCGGCCGGGTTGGGGATTATCTCAGCCCGAGGACTGGGTGTTTGTGCTGTCCTCATCATTTCATCATCATCATCATCATCATCATTCGTGATAGTGGATCGATTGAACTGTGAAAAAAATTGGTGTAAAATATTGGGCATTTGTACGGGTGCTGATGTTCACGCAGTTGAGAGCCTCACAAATCAAACAACATCATCATCATCATCGTCATCATCATCATCGTCTACGTTTTGCCTTTCACGACAGCGATTGAATGTTCGAATGACATCGCTGTGGTGTATCCCAGTGCGGCGGGCAACCTCTCGCACTGACAGTCATTCTTGCCTTAAAGTGACAAGGTGTGAACAGTTTAAGCTTGAAGTGGCCGTTCCAGGCATGTAGACAGACTAAACGGCGCATACAAACCGCATTCTACCGTCTACTGCGCGACGGGCAGAGATCCCCTGAACAGCCCTGGTAAATCCCGATTTACTTTTACTTCGATTTCACAAATGAAGTATGAAACGATTTCCCGTGCTCGACGGCATATCGATAAAGAGTTTTCCAGTTTTAAAAAAATTGCAAGTCATTAGTGCCCCATGAGTGTGCGCATATTGATGGTTATTACTTTCGCCTATCTTTGCTGAGTGAGATGTGTGACTTCTCTGGCATTCCCAGAGGGAGCATGGCGGTGAAAGCGTTTTAAGCAGCTATAAAGGAAGTCTGGGTGGAACCGCAGCGAGTATGACTAGTTTTCGTCGTGTCTGCTGGCTGGACACAACACCGGAGGAAGTCTCGGACAGTGGACGTGTTTGAGGCCGCGTGTATGCCTTGGATCCACTTTGTTTTGATAGTCAAGTTGCGCTTGTTATGCGGAATTATTTTTCAGAAAGGAAGGCAGTCTAGCTTTATTAATGTTGGTCTACAGCTGTTATGAATGCGGAATAGGTACTTGTGAGAGAAACCTGCATGGTGAGCAATTCGTGACCTTTACACCTTCTATGTTGTTGGAGGTGGCTAGTGATGCTGATTTCAAATGGTTCGTTATTACAGACATTTATACCCGCCATCACTGGAGTAGTAACTGACCGAACTTGAATACCAAATTTATAACTTTTCAAAGGAAGAAACTGCAGTTGGGCTAGTCTGATAATATTGTTATTCTCAGTATCAAGTTAATAGTATTCGACGATATTTCCCAGTTGGTTGGTTGATTTAAGAATGTTGTGTACTACACAGATGCTTTTACTTGCCTGAATTTGTCTTTTTTAAAATTTGATAGAGTATGTTTCATTAGTTGTTGTATCGGTCATTGTTCTCTGGCTTTATAATTACTGCTATTTAGATGGTCTTGCTGGCTGGTCGTGAAGTCCGAGGCCGTTTGATCTTACTAGACCAAATAAGCTCGTGAAAGGTCATGGTCTGAGATCCATGTAGTTCATTGAAGTTTTGGACTGTCTGTAACAAGGGAAAAGCATATGGAGACTGGGTTCTTCCAGTTTTAAAAAAAGAAATTGCTATTTGTCCTTACTTAGCTACGGCACTTTACATGTAACTTGTTGCAGCTTTCTCTGATATGTATTCTATATTTATTTGTTATATTTATAACATAATCTTTTAACGCAGTACGCCACCTTTAGTGCAAACCTCGGTAATAGAGCATGTAACTGAAGTTGTCTTTTAAAGCATTCTTTTTCTTTTAAATATCATTCCTTATAGACTGCCCATTCACATTAACGTGACTACTTATCAAAAGCAGAGCGGATCGTTGTGAGGCATGCTGGAAGAGTGTCATTAGGTTCTGGAAGATATCGACAGGGATGTGAAGCCACGCTAACTCCAGTGCCGTAGCCAGCAGCGCTAAGTTTCTCGGTTGAGGTTCCATGGCTTGATCGAGATTGTATCACAGATTCTCAAAATGGTCTGGATGGCTGTGAACACTATGGGACTTAACTTCTGAGGTCATCAGGCCCCTAGACTTAGAACTACGTAAACCTAACCAACCTAAGGACATCACACACATCCATGCCCGAGGCAGGATTCGAACCTGCGTAGCAGCAGCGCGGTTCCAGACTGAAGCGCCTAGAACCGCTCGGCCACCACAGATTCTCGATTGGGCTTAAATCCGGGTAGTCTGGTGGCCAGGTGAGTACGGGCAATACATCCTAATGTCTTTGGAACCGCACACGAACACTGCAAGCTGTGTGACACGTTACATTCTCCTGGTGGTAGATGCCATCGTGCCAAGTACAAAGGTGGAAATGGTCGCCAGGGATAAGTGAATGTTTGCGTTGATCCATTGTGCCTTCCAGGATGACGCCATCACCCAAGTAATGCGACGAAAACATTTCCCAGACTATAACACTCCCTCATCCGAAACGGACCCTTCCGACGATTGTTGGAGCGTGTTCGCCTTCAAAAGTTTCACGCCGTATATGCCAACAGCTACTTGTCTGATGGAGCATAAAATGTCAGTCATCTGAAAAGCCGGCTGTAGCCACTCAATGGACGTCCAGTTGCGGTATTAGCGTGCAAATTCCAGCCTTCGTCGACGATGAACAGCAGTCAGCATGGGTGCACGAACCGGGCACGTGCTGCAGAGGCTCATACGCAGCAACAGTCGCTCAAAGGTCGTCAGGCGACAATGTTGGTTGCCTCTTTGTTCATTTGGCTGGTCAGCTGCTCAATAGCTGCACGTCTGTTTGCCCGTACACATCTCCGCAGCCGTTGTTGACCCGTGTTATCTATGACACGTGGTCCGTCACAGCTGCCTTGGTGCCGCCGGTTTTGGATGGCGCCATTTTGCCAGGCACGATATACTTTAACCACTGTGGGATGCTTACAGTTCACAGACCAAGCCGTTTCGGAAATGCTTCCACCCCTGGCCCGAAAGCCAATGATCATGCCGTGTAGGACGTCAGATAAATTTCTTCGTTTCCGTATTACAACAACTGCACTATTTTCCGCGACTCTCCAAAACACTTTTATACCCTCCACCGCTAGTGTTGCCACCTGCCGTCTGTGAATAGTTATTGCACGTTGACGTCGAACATAGGCGGTGGTCACGTTAATGTGATTGCCTGAGTAAAATTGGCATTGGAATTGGAATGCGTTCATTTTATAGCCTTCGACGTAGTAAGTCGGTTTTTTATTCTCATGAGTGTTTTGAATTTTTTAATTATTGATGTCTTTTGATTAAATTGTTTGTATAAGCATTAAACAGTTATCAATAGAGTGTTGTGCGGTTTTCCTGCCAAATCAACAGTTCCATTCCAATTCTACCCCCTTCCCTCCTCATCAGTAAAGACAGGGTAAAAATTTCTTCGAGTAGTTTTGCAAGGTAATGAAAATGCAGATATGATGATATTTCGTATTATTTAGCACATTGAGCGGATCTACTCGCGGTACACATTTAAAAAAAATCAAATTTCTTTTCCCATTCACTCTGTTGTTACAACCTTCCTCATACTGTACATTTCAAGTTATACTGAGGGTGTCCTAACTAAAACTCCAATGGTTGATACGGGTTGTTTGCTGAGTATCTGTAAATAAAAATGCCTTTCTTATTTAGTCGTTCATTACAAATTAATTTGTTCGGGGTATTATCTTTGCATCGGTCTTTCCACTGATAAAACTTGTACAACTGTGCAAATGAATGCCTATGGAAGATATTAGTAAAAATTCAGTTTAGATTCTCTGTACAGTCATTTGGGTCATTGATTAAATGTGTACTTCCTACATGACTCAGCAGCCTAATAGTAGTTTAATCATTCTCCTATGAGAAGTGAGGACAGTCTTGCACTCATAAGGTCTACATCCGAAATGCCGAACATCTGCTCTACTAGTGGCAGCACTACACTCAATACGGGTCATTGTTCGTTGGATTTAACAAATGGATATGTACTGTATTGTATGGTAAGTGGGGGCCTAGAAACGATGGAGAGGCTCTGGCCCCGCCGCATCCGCAGTGGTCCACAGCCCCATGACAACTACCGCCGTCCACTTCAACCCTCCGTCGTCCCACACCAAACCAGTCTTTCAGGGTTATTGTGCAGTTCGGCAGCCGGTGGATTCCCCGCCCCCCCCCCCCCCCCTTTGGGAACGTCTCACACCAGACGAGTGTATTCCCTATGGTAGAGTGATGGTGGTGTACGCATACGTGGAGAACTTGTTTGCACAGCAATCGCCGACTAGTGTAGCTGAGGTGAATGGATGCATAGTCCCATATGAAATTCTATCAGATATCAGCGACTAAGCGAGTAAAATATGAGCTGATTGGGTCGAAGAATTCCTAGAAAACAGAACACGGCTTGTCATTCTTAATGGAGGGGAATCTTCAGATGTATAAGTAACTTCAGGTGTACTCCAAGGGAGAGTTAAACAACCATTACTTTTATTACTTTTAACAGTGTGTATAAATGTCTTAGAGCAGGGGTTCGCAGACTTTTTGTCACTGCGTATTGTAGCTTGTTCGTTTTTTAACGAACCCTGGTGTGGAGGATTGGGGGTGGGGATGTGGAAGGTTGATCGACGACTGCCGCAGGAGTGAGGAACGGTACCGGGGAATTAATTTTCGGCATATTGCTCAGTGCTATTGGGTCGTGCCGATCAGCTGCTGCATATGGCAGAAATGTGACAAGGTTTCGTGGAAGCACTTTTTTTTACAGATTCGCTTATGTCTTTTTTTTTTTTCTTTACTGTGATTTCATTCCCCTGCCCCATATGGGCAGCAGAGGGCTGGCAGCGGCACAATCTGCCGCTCTTCAGCCGAGTGACTCTAAAATTAAAAAGGTGAAATCATACACATAAAAGCGATAATCACTCACGTTTTTACATGTGGTACTTATTCACAATCCGTACTGTACAACACACACAATCGAGTTAAATTCCACATTATAATTACAGTAGACAAGAATCAGCCCATTGTAGTACGCACTCCCCGGTTCCAGATGCTTGCTTTCTTAGTATCACGATGCCATTTAACGTAGAACCCAACAAAGCGACAAACAGAATAATAAACTGTTCACTGTATAATGACTACTGCAGCGCCACACGTAAGTTGACAGCATCTGGTTGACAGCGTTTGCAAAGCAGCACCAAAAATTTCGAATGACTACCGACAAGGCCCGGTAAAAAAAATTGCCTACGTCAATACAAGACGGATCATTCTCGGCTGAGGCAACAAAGAGAAACGAAGGGAACTCCTGCGTACAGTTCGAAACACATATTCTACATTAATTCATACTTTAACATTATGCAGATGCTGTTTTTATCAATCAGTGTCTCACTGTCATTTTACTTTAAAAATAAAGTAACCAAAGAAAATAATATTACTTATATCAGTATGCGTTTTGTATACTTGTACGCTTACCACCTGAAATGTCCTTGCATACCAGCAGTGGAAGACATGCCACCGCCTGCGAAACCCTGTCCTAATGGATAACGTCGGAAGTTCTACGAAACTTTTAGCGGATGGTACCGTTATAGACAAAGAAGTCACAACGCTCCAAAAATATATCTAAATTTTAGAAGACCTGCAACAGTCTGACATTTCGTGCAGGAATTGCCAATTGATCCTCAATAAAACAAACGTAATGTACTGCAGATAACAGGCAAAAGGACCCATTACTGTATGGTTACATGATTTCAGAAAAATCACATGAAGCAGTCATCTCCATCTTGGAGGATGCATAAGATGCGAATAATCGCAGATAAGGCATATGACAGACTGAGATACTATATATTGTAAGAATCTTCAGGAAGTGTAGTCCGTCCAGGCAAGAGGTAAGTTACAAAACCCTCGTCCGACCAGTACCTGAATATTGCTCACGAATCTGGGATCCAAAACAGATAAGATTGATGGAGCAAAAGACAAGATCCAAAGAAGAGCTGCACGTATCGTTACAGGCTAATTTAGTAAGCACGAAAGCATCATGGAGATACTTAGTCAACTCCTGTGGCAGAAGCTGCAAGCAAAGCACTGTGCTTCACAGTGTGGTTCACTGTTAAAGTTCCAAGTGTGTACATTCCTAGAATAGTCAACCGCTATACTGCTTCCTTCTATGTATATCTCGTGGAAAGACGACGAAGGTAAAATTAGAGGGATTGGAGCTCACATGGAAGTTCAGCTCTTTCTTCCTGTAGATCATTCCTGACTGGAACAGAGAAAGGGGGAAAGCGACAAACGGCTCTGAGCACTATGGGACTTAACATCTGAGGTCATCAGTCCCGTAGACTTAGAACTTCTTGAACTTAACTAACCTATGGACAGCACACACATCCATGCCTGAGGCAGGATTCGAACCTGCGACCGTAGCAGCTGTGCGGGTCCGGACTGAAGCGCCTAGAACCGCTCGGCCAGGGCAGCGACAGTGGCATTCAAAGTACGATCCGCGACGTATCATGAGGTGGCTTGCGTACTGTAGATGTAGGTGTCAGAAAGAACCTTGCAGTAGAGAAGAGGTTTACCTTTATGAAAGAGAATCGAGTGAAAAGTGTGCGCCATTTCTGTGTCGCTGAAAACTTGGCAGCTTACGCATCAGTGATCGCGAGCAGAAGGTGTGGTCGACCGGCGGTATCTAGTTCCCTCACAGCAAAAAATTCTAGGGAGTGAGGCGAGCTCCTGTGTCAGAGAAACGTGGGCCTCTCGTGGTCTGCTGTCACCCGCCTGTAGAGTCAGCAAGTGCCTTCCTTCACCTCTACTTCCTCCTGCTCGGACTTGTTAAGAAAAGACTGTGATCGCACTTGCTCCACATCTTTGGTTGTTGGCCAGAAATGAGTTTTAGAACCATCCAAAAAAAGTGTTAAAGGGAATACAAAATAACAAAATGAAGAGGTCCAAGCAAAAAAGGAATAAAAGTAAGTTCAAACTGGCAACTGCCTGCAATTAACTAAGACTCTATAATGAGCCTGATCTGAGAAGCTCGCTCTATTACTTGCAGCAGAGAACAAAAATCACGGAACAGTAATGGAATTACATTTTATCTGCTGTTGTAAGATATGTTGTCAGCGTGCAGTAAACAATAACAAAAACATTCGGGTACAAGCAGACTCCTATTATATGTTTGCAGCAGGCTCTATACACACTCTAAGACAAAAAAACAAACAAAAAAAGACGCATTCCGAAGGTATTACGCGAATGAGACCGAAATCGGTAGATGTGATGTACATGTACAGGCAAAAAAAGATTACAATTTCAGAAAAAAGGGGATCATTTGTTCAAGAGAAAGAGCTCCACAAAATTAACAACAATAATGCGTTAGTCTACCTCTGGCACTGATTCAAGCAGTTATTCGGCTTGGCACTGATTGACAGAGCTGTTGGATGTCCTCCAAATTCTGTCCAACTGGTGCGTAAGATGCTCAAAGTCCCGAGCTGGTGGGAGGGCACCAGCCATAATGCCCGAAACATTCTCAATTGGAGATTGATCCGGTGACGTTTATGGTCGAGGTAGGGTTTGGCAAGTACGAAGACAAGCAGAAGAAGCTCTTACCATGTGTGGACGGACATTGTATTGCTGGAATGTAAGGTCAGCATGGCTTGCTATGATGGGCAACATAACGGGGCGTAGAATATCGTCGATGTACTGCTGTGCAGTAAGGGTGCAGCTGATGTCAACCAAACTATGAAAAGAAATGGTAATTCGGCCATCACTCGTACTCGCGTTATGCGGTAAAGTTTTGTTCGAAATTGAAAAATTCTCTTGCGGAGACCCACCAATTGACTGTGCAATCTTCCGGGGACAGAACTCTATCGTAGAACGGTGGTTGAAAGCGTTTAAGGAAGGCCACGAAGAGGTGGTCGGCGAACCCCGAGTTGGACGACCGTCAACCAGCAGAGCCGAAGACACTTTGGTCCATGTGCGCGATTTGTTGAATTCTGAATGCTAGTTGAGTGCGCGGATACTTGCAGAAACTCTCAGCATTCGCAAACCAATTGTGAACGATCTGGTGACAGATGAATTACACATGAGGAAGGTGTGTGTCAAGCTGGTTCCCAAGCTTTTGACGAACGATCAGAAGAATCACCTGGTGACTGTTGTGATTGAACTTCTCGAACGCGTGTAAAGTGATCCTTTTTTCCTTGGGCAGCAACAGGCGATGAAACAAAACGTCAAAACTTCAAATGGTACACCTTGGGATCTCCAAAACCGAAAAAAACAAGAATGAGCAATTCGAAAGTGACTGTCTTTTTTGACAATAAAGATGTGGTCCATGGAGAGTTCTTTCTGCCACGCCAAACCGTGAATGCTGCCTTCTACGTTGATGTGCTGGAACAACTGCGAAAAAGGGATGTCCGAGTGAGAAAAGAGACTGCCACTACCTGGGAGCTCCACCATGACAAAGTTCGAAGCCACACTACTCTGTGCGTCCGTGGGTACCTGTCGAAGCACAACTTGGCAACACTGCCGCAACCCTTCTACTGTCCGAACGTGGCTCCGGTCGATTTCTTTCTCTTCTCGAGGATCAAGACCGTTCTGATCCGTTTTGGGTCGACTGAAGCCATTCAAGGTACCTTGACGAGGGCCCTTGCCGAGGTCCCAACTGAAACCTTACAGGACGCGTAACATGCGTGGCAGAACCGTTGGAAAAAGATTCTAGAACTGCTTCGAAGAATATTAAACGTTTGTAATGATGGCAACAGTAGAACTATTGGTTGAAAATATTGTATTACCTTCTGGGCTCACGTCTTATATAGGGAACCGTATGTTTTGCAGATTCTTTTCCGAAATAAAGTTCTTCAGACACCAGTCCAATAACAGGTGAATATGTGAAAGAGACTTGTACCATCGGAAGATTTTAAATCGCGTGTTATTCAGGGCATTGTCGCGGGATTTCCTTTCCTTTTACATAATGTTCAGACATATATTAAGAAACCAGATCTTAAACTGTAAAACACTTTTAGTGGGAGATGTGGGCTATGATTATACTTTGTTGCTTATGAACTGCAGATTCAAATTAAATAAATTGCAAAGAGGTAGGAAACTGAGGAGATGGGATCTGGATTAATTGAAAGAATTGCAGTTTGTTAAGAGTTTCAAAGATAGCTTTAATCAACAATTAACCAAAACAGAGAAAGGAGCACAACAGAAGATGAGTGGGTGGCTTTGAAATAGTGAAGACACCAGAGGAATAGGTAAAAAGACAGAGGTCAATAGAAATGCCTAAATAAGACAAGATACTGACATTAACCGAAAAAATAAGATAAGAAAAAAATCCTGTAAATCAAGTAGACGGAAAGTAGTACAGACGACTAAAAAGGATAAAATATTGAAATGCACGACTGAAGCAGGCAAAAGAGCATATAGAGTCTGAAAGATGGGATGGACACAAAGTGCAGACCAGTTAGACAGGACTGGCTAGACGAAAAATGCAAGGCTGTAAGAATGCATGGTTAGGGGAAAGATAGGTGCCATATACAGGAAAATTAAGGAGAACTTCGGAGAAAAACTGCTGTATTAACGTCACGCCGCAGATGGCAAGCGAGTGCTAAGCAATCTGAAAGGGGGGAAGGATTATACAGAAAGACTATAAACGGGAAGTGAACACAATACAGTAGAAAGGGAAAAGGAAGTAGGGAAAGGAGGAATGAAAAATATCATATTGTAGCAATAATTGTACAAATCATTCATTGAAAGCCCAAAGTCGAAACAAGGCCACTGGAGTACGTAACTCACCCTCAGAATTATTAAGACCTTTGGGTGAGCCAGCCATGATAAAACTACTCCATACGGCGTGAAATATACGTGAACGCCCGCATCTCGTGGTCGTGCGGTAGCGTTCTCGCTTCCCACGCCCGGGTTCCCGGGTTCGATTCCCGGCGGGGTCAGGGATTTTCTCTGCCTCGTGATGGCTGGGTGTTGTGTGCTGTCCTTAGGTTAGTTAGGTTTAAGTAGTTCTAAGTTCTAGGGGACTTATGACCACAGCAGTTGAGTCCCATAGTGCTCACAGCCATTTGAACCATATACGTGAACGAGCGAAATACCCTCAGACTTCACGAAATTTGTAATGGCCTACCAAACTATCAGTTTAATAAATCATGGTTCCGAAATACTGACACGAATTATTGACAGAACAACGGGAAAATTGATAGAGGAATACAATATTTGATAAAATAGAGGGAGCAAAAGGTGGTCTATAACTTATATAAAAGCCAGACTACAATTACAAGAATCGAAAGACATGAAAGGGATGCAGTAGTTGAAAAGGGAGTGTGACTGGGTTAAAGTCTGTCCATGATGTTATTCAATTCGCACGTTGGATAACCAGTAAATGAAACCAAAGAGTAATTTGGAAAAGGGTTAAAGTTCACAGAGAAGAAATAAAAACTTCTAGGTGTGCTGACCACATTGTAATCCAGTCAGCTACAGCAAAGGCCTTGGAAGAGCAGTGGAACAGAATCGATGGTGTCTTGAATAATAGCTGTCACATGAACATCAATAAAAGTACAGCAAGACAATGGAATGTAATAGAATTACCGCAAATAATACTGAGGGAACTGGGTTAGGAAATGAGACACTGAAAGAAGTAGATGAGTTTTGGCAACTGACCAGCACAACAAATGACTGGCTGAAGCAGAGAGGCTATAAAATGTAGACTGCAATTAGCAGGAATATCATTTCCGAAAATAAGAAATTTGTTAACATCTAATATAAGTTTAAATGTTAGAAAGTCTTTGTGAAGGTCTTTTTGTCTAGATTGTAGCCTGGTACTGGAATGAAACATGAATGATAAATAGTTCAAACAAGAAGAAAGTATAAGATTTTGAAATGTGGTGAAAATGCTGAAAATTACATGGCTCAATCAAGCAACTAATGAAAGTGTACTGCTTCGAATTGGGGAGAAAATAAATTTATGGCACAACTTGACTAAAAGAATGAATTAGGTGATAAGAAATATCCTGATAAATCAACGAATCGTCAGTTTAGTATTGGAGGGATGTGTATGTGCGTGTATGTGGGGGTGGGAGGGGGAAGGAGAGAGGAACGGAGGCAGTAGTTTGCCTGAAGACCAAGCAACATCTCAACAGTAATTATTTCAATTTTTCCATGTAATGTATTTTTAAAATTTGCTGGGCAGTTTGTCAACCACATAGTCTTCACCGAGAAGAACTTAAAGTGATATTTGGTCTCAGTTTACCAAACTGAATATAAAAAGGAAAATACCGTTTCTGCCGGAAGGTAATTTACTATTCTTCCGGATCCTCATCAAAACTGAAGAGATATCTAAGCTAGAAGCATCCAGGATTATCTCTCGAACGATGTGGATAAGGAAGCCGATCAAGATAGCTTTTAATCAGTGATTTATTCTGTAGAAATCATCCCCACCTATGTCACCTCAGACGAAATTCTCCTTCTCGAAAATCAAAGTGAATCTCATTCTGCGTCCACCGTCATTGTCCTGTATCTTCTTTTCTTTTTTTCTTGTGGCGCCCTTACCTCCATCTGGTTTTCGTTTGCAACAATCCACAAGTAGAGAAACTTGGTGGTAGATTAAAACTGTGTGCCGGACTACGACTCGAATCCCGAAGATCCAAGATTGAGTCTCCGTCCGGCACACAGTTTTAATCCACAAGGAAGTTTCTGGTCAGCAGACACTCTGTTGCAGAGCTAAAAATTCATTGTAAAACCACAGTGTTACAAAACCTATCACATTAAATTAAAGTATGGTGTTAGACACACAACTTCTAAAAGTATTTTTCAAGGGATTCCACTCTCTTTCTATAACTGATGCCCCAGAGAGCAAAGAAAATCATCAACACCGAATGTTTTGTCCTAATTAAATTATAATTTATGAAATTAGTAAACGTTATCAACCTCCCTAATGCTCAGATGTGTTATGAGTTATTTGATAAAATAACAAATAATTTGGCGGCTACAAAGACCGTTTGCCTTACCTCTAATAGGTGAACAAGTCTAAATAATTTTAGTTTCCATGCACTCATGGCACATTTTATAGATTAGCAGACTAAATTAATGCCGTGCCTCTTAGAATGCTTGCAATTTAAAGAAATACACACTGCAGAAAATGTTTCAAATTGGGGAGAGACTGTTAGCACCAAATATAACATCAATTTCAAAATCACAGGTCAGTGCTTCAAACACGAAGTCACACGGCATGCATTTGAATATCCTGCATGCACAGAAAATGTTTTTCAGGAAGTGTTCGACCTGATATGGTTTGTCGAGTTTCCCTAAAGCTGGACTACTTATACCTGTTACTGTTGTAACTGGTTGGGGAGTTAGGTGTGTTAGTTCTTATTGTACAGTCAACGCTTTTATTCTTGCTTGTGATGTTTAGTAGCAGTCTTGGAATGAGATGTTGTCTGCAGATCCTCGCTGTTTGAATACGGAATCAAACCGCCCTGACAACCCTTTAAGCAAATTTTTAACTAATACATTAATTTTCTGCCAATAAGCTTTACTTTTGTTTTTAAAAGCATTTAGTTGTTGCCCAGTTAATCTCTGCGATATTTTCATTTTTACTAGTGAACTGCTTTTTCAGTGGATACCTCTTTAATTACCTCGTGGTAAATGTTTAAGAACTGTGTCGCAAGTTGTATCATTTCCGAAACTGTATCTTTTACGTTTTAAGTTACCGATTTTCCAACTACAATACAAAGCAAAGAAATCTTTGCAATATTTCGTAATTATTGCCATCTTGATGGGACATCTTTTCTCAGACTTGATTGATCGTTTTTATGTTCCTGCTTTTTAGCGAATCTGCTTAAGAAAAGGGACACGACGTGGGGTCTGCTACGATTATTGAACTAGACAAATTTTTATACGAAACATATTTATCTAGATCCAGTTATCCCTTAAGTTACTGCTCTACCCCCTTCTACACATTGTACGAGGGTTGCCCAGAAAGTAATGCACCGCGTTTTCTTCCTCAGCCGAAAACAATGCTACAAATGCGAAACGTTACGCATGTAGTATCTGAAGTCTCCTGAGTGAGCGCGCCAAGTTTCCGTCACTTTCAACAGATAGCGTAGCTGCAGGACTGTTTCAAAATGGAGTCTGTGGGTGACGTACTATGTTTCAAGCAACGTGCCGTCATGGAATTTCTCACTACTGAGAAAGAAGCTGAGGGAATTATACACAAACGCTTGTGCAAAGTCTATGGAGCATCTGTTGTCAACAGAAGTACAGTTAGTTACTGGGCACGGAGTGTGAGGTCATCAGAACCCGGTTCGACTGAGCGCCACGATTTGCAGCGGTTGGGGAGACCATCCACAGTTGTCACACCTGAAATGCTGCAGCCAGATGATGATGTCATTCGTGAGGACAGACACGTTACAACTCGCTACATCTGTCAAGCAGCAGAGGAAGTGTGGGTGCAATTACCCGCACTCTTGGATATTCAAAAGTGTGTGCAAGATGGTTCCCGCAGATTGTGACAGGTGATGAAACCTGGGTTCACCATTTTGAGCCCGAAACGAAACGACAGACGATGGAATGGCGCCATTTCCATTCCCCACAGAAGAAAAAATTCAAAGCAACTGCTTCCAGCGGTGAAGTCATTATTACCGTGTTCTGGGACCGTGAATGTGTGATTCTCATTGATGTAATGCCAAGAGGCGGTACCATTAATTCAGAAGCATATGTCAACACATTAACTAAACTCAAGACGCAGTTCCGGCGACTTCGGCACCACAGCAACCCAGGAGATGTTTCACGATAATGGTCGGCCCCACACAAGTCTGAGAACTGCGGAACACTTCGCGAAACAGGCTTGGACACTGTTACCCCATCCACCCTACAGCCCTGACTTAGCCCCTCGGACTTCCACTGGTTTGTGTCAAGGATGCCATTTGTGGAAGATATTTTGAGGACGATGAGGAGGTGATTCACACCGTGAAGCAGTGGAGGAAGGCCATGGAATGGGATAGAGATTACGTGGAAAAATAGGCTGTGTAAGTGTGTGTAAGTCTTATTATCTTCAATAAAGAATTGTTGAAGTAAAAAATGTGGTGTACTATTTCCTAGGCAACCCTCATGTATCCTAGCTTCGTTGTCACCCTGTGAGCATATATTTCCAATAACAGAACAAATATTCACCGAGAAGGAAAATGAATCTCTTCAAGTCAAAATAATTAAATTTTGTTTATAACTGATAAAATTAGTTAATTTTTCTCTATAAATAAGTATTCATTGTCACATTGATTTTAAAAGATGACTGTACATGGTTTTCAGGAAAAATAATTCATTTCAATTTTTTTCTGGTTTTTATATTGTATTTGTGGTCAGTAATATTACGAAAACATAAAAATAATGAGTTTTATTTTTATAATTTCAAAGACTGATAAAAATATTCAGCATTTTGTTGTGATATTCTTAATTCTTACAGAGGATGGAAAGTAAATGGCTCTGTGCATGTAAGTAGGCTGTTTAGGTTTTTTATTGGTAACGCCACCTCTGTATGAAAATCACTAGCTGTGCTGTGTGCAGTCTGAGGCTGCTTTGCATTGTTGTAATACTCGCCATTGTAGTGTTGAGCAGCGGCAGCTGGATGTGAACAGCGCGTAGCGTTGCGCAGTTGGAGGTGAGCCGCCAGCAGTGGTGGATGTGGGGAGAGAGATGGCGGAGTTTTGTAATTTGTCATGAACTGCTATATATATATTATGACTATTAAGGTAAATACGTTGTTTGTTCTCTATTAATATCTTTCATTTGCTAACTATCCCTATCAGTAGTTAGTGCCTTCCGTAGTTTGAATCTTTTATTTAGCTGGCAGTAGTGGCGCTGGCTGTATTGCAGTAGCTTGAGCAGTGAAGATTTTTGTGAGGTAAGTGATTTGTGAAAGGTATAGTTTAATGTTAGTCAGGACCATTCTTTTGTAGGGAATTTTGAAAGTCAGATTGCGTTGCGCTAAAAATATTGTGTGTCAGGTTAAGCACAGTCATGTATAATTGTTCAAAGGGGACGTTTCATATGTCGACCCTTAGCCGAGGATACCTCACTGGAATCTTCTGATTTTTTGTTGTAGTTTGTGTAATTAGTGTAGATTTTGTTTATTGCTAGCGCGTAATTGTAGAGAAAACCTCCTTTGTAGTTGCAGACTTTCATTGTTGTACAGTAAAACAGTTGTGGCATGCATGTAGATTTGCACCAAGTATTTCGCAGCTGCAATTAACTAGATATTATTTTCAGTGCTATGTTAATGTGTTCTCTTATTTTTGATCTTCAAATTGTGTTTTTCTGTGTTGTCGTGTGAAATACTGTGACAATAATGGCGTGTGAAAAACGTAATACTAGGCTCCAAAGTAAACTGAGAAATGACAGTGAAAATGAAAGCAGTGTGTTAGCGCCACCGAGTAATGAATTAACTGATGTTCAAAGTAGTACTTTGGTAATTGTGCATAGGGAAATGGAGCGGGCGGCAAACAATGGCGTGGACAGTGAAACAATTAGTGAAGAGGGAACCATTATCGATCGATCGGTCGGCAACAGCTCGCCTCAGGAATCCGAAATGACAGGACACAATTTCGCAAATACTGTAGATTCAGGTTTTGGGTTATCACCGTTTTCTCAAATAAGTCAAGACACATTTTCTGCTTGTCAAAATGTGAATGTTGCCGGTGCAAATGCACTGCCGAAAAGTGTAGACAAACAGATTCCAGACACTAATACATTATTATTGCAATTAATGCAACAAATGGAACTAAATCAGAGACAAATGGGACAAAATCTTAAAAAGTTAGACACAGTGGAACAAAATCTTAAAAAGTTAGACACAATGGAACAACACCAGAGACAAACACAGCAACAGTTAGACACAATGGGACAAAATCTTCAAAAGTTAGACACCACACTTGAACAAACACGTGAAGATTTAACTAGTGAGTTACATAACATTGAATCGAAATGTCAAAAAGTCTGTAATGACGTAAAAACACAAATTTGTGAGCATTTTCAACCCATTTTTTCGCGGCATGAAAATGTGTTACAGAATCACGAAGCAGTCATAAAAGAACTGCAAACCATTGTTCATGAAAATCACGACACCTTGCAAGCTAAAATTGACTCAGTTGCATCTACCGATTCGGTTACGCAACTTGCAAAAACTCAGGAAAACTTAAAGGACACAGATGATACTCTGAAACTTGGTTCAGAAAAACATACAGAGGAAATAATTTCACTATCGGATAATGTAGCCGAACTTTCAGATCAGTTCACTAACTTATCTACAAAGGTAGAGCATGATCTGAATGACACAACACCTGTAGCCTTCACTGACACTGAAGAGTATGTAGAAATTAGAAAATTCAAACAAAATCAAAATCAAATCAATACACAGTACAAAAGAGAAATCCGGGAAGTGCAAGATCAGTTGGCACAAGTAGTACAAGAATTACGTATTTCAGAGGCCACTCGCGCTCCAATACGGGAAGAGGGACTTAGAAATACGGAACAGCCACAAAATAATAACACAGCGCATTTCGGAAATTATGAAAGAAATTGGCAATGTGCACCGAATTTTGAGATTGAACAGCCAACACGACGTAACAATGACCGTAATGCGACTCGCCGACATGATGATTTTGACTATAAGCTGTTCATTACTACACGTAAATTCAAAGCATTTAAGAATTCCGGCAACGACATTCATCCACAAGCGTGGCTCCATCAATTCTCTCATTCTTTTCCTCCCAACTGGTCATTGGAGCACAGGTTAGAATTTATGTGTGGCTACTTAGAGAATGAACCAGCTGTAAGAATGCGATCGGCCATTCACGATTGCCACAGTGAAGGAGAATTTGACCATGCCTTCCTCTCAGCATATTGGTCTCAAGCTACACAAGACCGAGTAAACATAGCATCATAATGATGAAACATTTCGAACAATCTGAATTTTCCAGTCTTGTGAAATATTTTGAAGACATGTTGCACAAGAATCAGTACGTGACAAACCCATACAGCCCCTCAGAACTCATCCACATTTGCTTAATCAAATTGCCTGAACATTTACGACATATTATTTTGGCAGGACGTTGCAAAGACGACATTGAAGCTTTTCAGGGACTCCTACAAGAATTAGAAATTGATACAGACAGTCGCCGGATGCGAAAACAGGAAAAAATCACTACAGGTCACATACGTCACAATTCCGTGATGACAGAAACAATAACTGGACACGAAAAGGCTATTCTTACAACGCAAATCGTGACCAAAACAGACACCACCCATATGACAACCACTGGCAGAGTAATTATAGTTACAGAGAAAGATCGCATTTCTGTAGTAATGAATATGACAGAGACAATCATAGAAACAGACAATATGGCAACCAGAACTATTATTATCACGGGAGACAGAATAACTTCAGACGCAACAGTTCAGTGCACAGTTACGATTCAGGAAGAAATTCTCCACCACATGACCGACAAGAAAGAAATTATGAAATCTATCGACATGACGACAGACGAGATAATCATAACGACAGACCTGAATTTCATCAGAACTGGCGGGATTCTAACAAAGCTGGGCCCTCTCGGCAAGGCGAATTTGTAGAAGTTAGGTCTCCTAATCCCAATAACAACGCGCGCCAACAAAGAGACAGACAATGACTCGCACAGCAGGCAGCCGCGTGCGCCAGGTGGCTCAGAGAAAAATAACATAGACGCTAACCTTGAGAAAAATTCCAGTATTCTTTACCGACGTATACCGCCTGACAATTGCATTCAAGTTCAAACTCTGAGTACTATGAAGAGTAAAGGATTGCACCACACTTCACATGTAAAACCGCTTATTGAGAGATAATCTGCTATTTAACTTTGTCTTTGCCATAAAACTTTTCACTTCACATTTCTAGTATGCTTTGTCAGACTTAGAATCTGTTAACATACAACAATGTTTGAAGTTAAATATACAATCAAGAACCAAGAGAACTTATTTAAACAGAAATGACGAATGCACTGTTATAGTGAACAGACATCACAGCGTTATTGTGTGTGTACATTCTTGCTTGTTAGTTGCACGATTATGGAACGACTATAAGGCTCACATACTTAGAACATTTACTGGTACTGCTAATGAGATTTTAATGCAACATTTTGGTTTACTTGAAAATACATTCTGGGTTTAAAGTACTTTCTGTGAGATACCAGACGACACAGTGGTTAGTTTAAGTGACAACTACACGGTTTTATCACGACGCTACTAATGAGTGACAATTTACAATTTTGCTTTTGCGGTGTATCTGTTTTATATCTGCACAGTTTTTCTGAATTCTTCTGGAAAGTAAAACAGGTTTTAGTAGTAACTTTTGTAGTATAGCTACAATGAGACAAGGTTTTCTGTAGCACAACAATACGTTACAGTACAGTACTTTCTTCATCACAACAATAACCGTATTAACTACGATATCTATACACAAAGCATTTCACTTTTGTTTATCTTGAGGTAAGTACATTGACTTCTGCAGAACTTAGCTTTCAGAGGACAATAACTATGACACTTCCACAGAGATTATGTTGCAACAAGACGCACATTTAGCGCTACAGGACACATATTTGAGTGATTGATTTTGTACTTAAAATATTTATTTTTAAAGATATTTGGAGTACAATGATACAAAGGTTTTCCATGATACATTTCATTCCATTGCTGTAATCTGTAACAACTGAGGGTATAATTACATTAATCCTCAGGGGGGTACACGCTTACTTTGTGTACCATGTGTGTGGCAACCACAAGGAACCCTAGCTAATATGGTATTTGCTTATACAACTTTACACATCGGTACCATATTTCTCTAACACACAAATTACACAGCTATCTGATCATTTAACTGAGAGATAAACATGTTTTTTATTACGTCAGTGACACATGTTTACGTAATTACACCGTTGGATAACTTCACACTTACGAAATTGTATTTTGTCTGTACTGTGTTAACTCTTCATATTTTTTCGGAACCATTGTGATACTATGAGAGCTTTGAATGATGTATTTGGTAAGGGAGCATGATTTTAAAGTACGTTTGAGGTAGATGACACTATTGAAATGAGCAGAGAATGTTTTTTAGGTTTTGAAATTATTACAGAAAGCTACGACGTTTTTGAGATTTGACTGAGGTGTTATGATGTTATTATTACGACGACGATGTGTACTATGCTGTTGAGATATGTTTATGATCAATAAGATGATGCTACCGTATATGAGGAATAAGAAGTATGTTGGAAACCAAGAATTGTACTTTAAGAGTTATGAAATGTGCGTAAATGCGTGACTGTATCACAATGCTGATGAATATTTTATTTTGACACTTATATTTATAGGATTTTCTTTCTACAGATTTGCAACGCTAATTCTTGACCTGTGAAATATTTTTATGTGAGACTGTCACTGTAGCGGAAACTGCTGTCGTAAATGTTTCCGTAAGAAAGTTAAGTGACCACCTGCACGTAATGCGTCGCGGGCACCCACCTGGGCGACAGCCGCCCGAAAAAAAAGCCATTAGCCTTTCAGCGGCACAGGTAGAAAAAAAAAAAGGGGAGGCCATTATCCTCGCTATTGACGTTCCTTTGTAGAAAGCATCGCAAAAACGACACGGTCGAACCTGAAAACATATGATTACACTGTGGAGCTCTTAATTTATGATATTTACTGAAATGCTTATGAATTGATGGGAAATATTCTTACATCTGCAAACCTGATAATGACAAGTGTCTTTCTACGAGAGTTGAGAGCTACTGACTTACGAAATGCCACATAGCTATTGAATGATGTTTTTATGCTTTGCTTTGCGTAATTGCTTATTTCATTTGACATCTGTTTTCCAGCTGTGTTGCAGCATTGGTTTCATAAAATAAAATTAAATGCATTTGCTAATGTGAACACTTTCTGTCAACAGATCTATTAAATAATAATTTTGTTATCCACATTCTTCAAAAAAGGAGCACTTGGAAAGGAAAGAACAATAAGAAGGGACTAATAACAGTAACTGCATCTGTAATTTTCTTTTCAAGTACTTGGTAATTTCTTTTGTAGAATAATTTGTGGTGCACCACTTTAATTACATAGACATTAAGATGTGAATATACATTTCCCTTATCTGCATTGTTGTTTTTACTGTAATATTTTTTCTGCTTGAGCTATGTCATGTTTAGATATAAGCTGCTGTTTGCCAGGCATAGTGCTACTGAACTTTAATTTGTGTTACTCTGCTAAGCCAGATTTATTTTTTTGTTTGCTGTGCATTGCTTCATATTAGTTGTAATGTTGAATTGCTTGGTAATTTAGATTTACTGTAGCTTGCTTTGCGATTTTCCATTTTTTTCATTGCTGTTTATATTAATTGTTTTATGTGCTGCTGCATTGCCTCCTCCCTTAGTTTAGCATCTGAGCTCAGTAGATTTAAGTTAGCTTAAGAGGGGGTAGACTATATAAGAAACTGACTATGGAGAATAGGTAAAGAATGCATTGCGAAGTTATATGAAAAAAGATTTGGGCCCAAATGAGTATTGTACAATCAGAAATAATTATTTTGAAAGAAATATGAACAGAATACAGAAAGCAGGCTTAGATAGCACTTTTTGGGAATAATGATGAACAAAGGGAGATCTCCATGCAAAGTACTGCAGTAAAACAAACCCTGTCCTTTCCCTTTTGTGTTATCCCACTATATGTTTGTGTACCCTTGTGTATTTGTTTTCTTCCTGTCTCTGTGTACTGTTTCATAGAACTTTTTTCTCTTCTAATACTAAGTTACATTCACTATGATGAGGAATACTGTTATCCTCAAATACAATTGGCATTAATAATGTGTTATTTACTTTGTAAAGATGTTTAGACATTATTTATTCTGTTTTGTGTTAATGCTCATGTGTGAAGTTGATGTTTCGAAAGTTATTCTGATCTTTTATGTATGTACTCATGTCATAATTCCTGTAACACTGACGTATATGTCTATTTCTATTCTTTTGTAATGCCTGTTTTACTACAAATGTTATCTGTATTGTTATGTTCTTTAATGATGTATTTTGTACCTTTGTAATTGTATTCTCATGTTATAAAATTGTAATTGACACCAGTTCATCTTATTATTAACTTGTAAGTTACATTTCACTGCACACGTTTCTGTTGGTCATAGTATATGGACAATATGTGAGAAGTAGGGACTGTTAGTGTTTGCACGTGTGTTAATAATTCAGCAAGGAACTGGATAACAGCATTGTTGGGTCTAAAGACAGTTCCGAAAACTTTGTGAGTGTGCAAGTGGTGGTTTATGGACTGGCTATATTATCCGCAAGACTCTTCAATGGTGATTGTGCACCTGCACAGTCACAACAGATGGCTGCTGGCTATCTCTACAAGGACTACAGTGGGTCTACATCTTTGATGATCCATCAGTACCATTATTTATACAAGGACTGCAGTGGGTCTGCACCTCTAGTGGCCCACCAATACCACAGTCTCTACCAGGACTACAGTGGGTCTGCTCTGTGATGACCTACCCACCAATATTCTTCAAAACTTCGACTGACTCTGCTGTGGGTTTGCTCTGTTGTGGCGCATTATCTGTCAGCATGTCAAGAGTCAGCACTGTCTTTCCGTTGGAAGGACAACACTACTTCTTCAAGACTGCATGGAAATCCACTACTTCCGTGTGCATTTTGTTTTACTGCTCATACTTTGAGAAAAACACTGCTATTCTACTGTTATGTACGATTAGGACTGTCTTTATGGACTGTGAGAAAATTTTAGCTTTTGACCAACATTGTATCAATAAGTGTGTGCATTTGATTTCTTTGTTATTGTAATTATGAAATTTTTTTCAAATCTGTATTGGCCACTGCTCAAAACAATTTGTAAAATTTTTTGTGGGGAGCATGGGGGCTATGTAAGTAGGCTGTTTAGGTTTTTTATTGGTAACGCCACCTCTGTATGAAAATCACTGGCTGTGCTGTGTGCAGTCTGTGGCTGCTTTGCATTGTTGTAATACTCGCCATTGTAGTGTTGGGCAGCGGCAGCTAGATGTGAACAGCGCGTAGCGTTGCGCAGTTGGAGGTGAGCCGCCAGCAGTGGTGGATGTGGGGAGAGAGATGGCGGAGTTTTGTAATTTGTCATGAACTGCTATATATATATTATGACTATTAAGGTCACTGGCTGTGCTGTGTGCAGTCTGTGGCTGCTTTGCATTGTTGTAATACTCGTCATTGTAGTGTTGGGCAGCGGCAGCTGGATGTGAACAGCGCGTAGCGTTGCGCAGTTGGAGGTGAGCCGCCAGCAGTGGTGGATGTGGGGAGAGAGATGGCGGAGTTTTGTAATTTGTCATGAACTGCTATATATATATATTATGACTATTAAGGTAAATACGTTGTTTGTTCTCTATTAATATCTTTCATTTGCTAACTATCCCTATCAGTAGTTAGTGCCTTCCGTAGTTTGAATCTTTTATTTAGCTGGCAGTAGTGGCGCTGGCTGTATTGCAGTAGCTTGAGCAGCGAAGATTTTTGTGAGGTAAGTTATTTGTGAAAGGTATAGTTTAATGTTAGTCAGGGCCATTCTTTTGTAGGGAATTTTGAAAGTCACATTGCGTTGCGCTAAAAATATTGTGTGTCAGGTTAAGCACACTCATGTATAATTGTTCAAAGGGGACGTTTCAAGCACTATGGGACATCTGAGGTCATCAGTCCCCTAGAACTTAGAACTACTTAAACCTAACTAACCTAAGGACATCACACACATCCATGCCCGAGGCAGGATTCGAACCTGCGACCGTAGCGGTCGCGTGGTTCCAGAACCGCTAGAACCGCTCGGCCACTCCAGCCGGTATGGAATGTAAAATGTTCATTTCAAAACGTCAGGGGACGCAAATGAACATAATTAATATTCTCTCCTGATATTTCAAAACAGATGAGATCAGATGAAAAGTACAATGACCCGAATTAATAATCCAAGGCAGCTTTCGTTCACGCCTTTCATTCATTTATTTTATTTGTGAATTGTGATGGCAAAACATGAAAAAGAAGTAGGTCACTCCAGTGAGTAGGTAGGTCTAACCCATGTCTGAAGAGAATGGTTTTGTGCAGCTCCAGTTAAGACACTGGTTGAACAATTGGATGGACTTGGATTCAGTTCTCTAGCTAGTTATCCAGATTTCGGTCGTGTGGTTTGCCTAAACCACTTAAGGGAATTTGTGGGAAGGTTTCTTTGAAAAGGATATTGTGACGGACCAAAGTGGAGTAAAGGATGATGATAGTTACCAGTATACTGCTATTTCCAATCCATGGTGGCGTGATACAGCAACTAGTGGTAACAATTTGAAAGAAAAAACAATCTTGGTTACAAAACTGAATTTTTTCTTGATTTATTTATCTTCCAGTGATGCGTTTCGCATTATTGAAAACATATTTAGACTGGCCTATCAGAAAAAAACCCTCATATAACTGGCATGACCCCGATTTAGCAAAATTGGACCAGCATGAACATCAGTTGTATAAAGATGGGCAAGTCAATCACCACCCGACTTTTGTGAAACACCTAGAATCCAGTCTCATACTTTACAGAATTTAAAAATCCTCCATTACGCTCAAAAAATGAAAATGGTGAAAGTTGAGGAAGACATAGAAACGGCCAAACGTACAGAAAAAATGATCAAATGGCAGGAAAGAATCAAATATATTTTGGTACCATGAGGTGATTGTTTTAGTAAGTTATTGCACCTGTATGCCGTCAGTCATTAAATGCCGCCTCACGTTTTTGTAATTTTTGCAGCTAGAAGGTTTAAAGTATTTTTAAAATGTCCAAATTTTAACATCGTTGGTTTTTTATTTGTAGTTCTTGCGCTTCATGTATGAGCTACTGCTTTATGCAATATGGTACACGCTAATTTCGATCCTTTACACTGATGCAATTTCATATTTATTTCTACTTTAGTTTTAAATCGGTCTCCGTTCCGATGGAATATATTGTGAGTCAGTTATTAGCATTCAGATAGGATATTACTGGTTTTATCTTACTTTCTGAGGTTACTGACCATAATATGACGCTATATAGAGCGTCTGTGGCCTAATTTTGACTGAAAGGGATGAAATTGTACGAAATGATTTTTAGCCATAATACTGCTTGGCCCACTGAGAAATTAGTTCCCTTGATTTCCTCGTGCAGGTTTTATTCGTTTGGGCCACAGCAGTGACAGCAGTGCATACTTTTATACTTTTGATTTTTAAAAAATTTGTTTACTCTGTGTTTGTTATGATCCATTTGTATAAACATTCCACCTACAATTTTAAGCAAGATTTTCAAAACTTCAGGGAACATAAATAAAAATTATTAATATTCTCTCCTGTTCTTGCAAAACAGATCAGATCGGGTAAAGACACAGGTACAATTACCTGAATTAAAAATCCAAGGCGGCTTTCATTCACGTCTTTCATTCATTTATTTTATTGTGTGAATTGTGAATGACAAGTCGTTAGTATTTGTCATATTTCTCTTGTGATTGTACCTGGAAAACCAATCGCAACACATCTCCTAAATGCGCCATCTGCTGTGGGCTGTGTATACTACCCGTATACTTCTTGTGCGCTTCTAGGCCCAGTAGTACCTGCACAGCCGGGAACATGAACAACTGCGCCTCCTACGTATTTGCTGTGTGATGCATCTATGTAGACTTCATACCATACGGCAAGGTAATCTGGTGCCTGTTTTTACAGACGTACATACTTTTTGTGAGATTAAGCTAGTTATTTGGTTTAGAATACTTCTTGGTTGTTCTCGAGGTGATGTGTTTTACAGCACGACGCGCGAGGTTTTTTTAAAAAGTTTTGACAAGGGCAACTACCTGCTTGGGTTTTCATGTGATATTAGGCACGGTTTCCATTTGTACTTAAAATCTTTTATATCTGTAAGTTGTTTTTTATATATTTTTAAATTTTATTTGAGTGTGTCTTGCTCTTTTAGTGCATTAGACTGTTTACTGGCTTCTGAACATTTTATCAGCAATATCCCGATATATTTTACTCTCATCTTATAGGACACTGCACAGCGTTTTTTTTTTTTTTTCACCTTCTGAACACCGCGGTTTCGTACTGGGACATTTGTATGCCTGGCATCTTGTATGCTGCACGCCATATTTTGCCAGTAAGTTGTTTATTTATTTATTTTTGATAGCCCAATTTTGCTAAATCATGGTCATGCCCTTTATATGAAAGGTTATATTTTGTCTCGTAGGCCCATCTGAAGGCGCCTTATATAAAGTGAAACCTATCAGTGGAGGATAAATAAAATATAAAAAATCCAGTTTTGAAAGCAAGACTGGTCTTTTATCTAAGTATAATGTTATCGCATGATATTCAGTACCCTTCAAGATGAAAAAATAAATTCAAATGTCTTAGTGATAAAGTTTTAAGTATGTATATGTTTTATGTGCTCTATAAGTAAGAGGAAAGAGAACTGAAGCCAATGCAGAAGCGAGAGAGACGCAGCAGAACGAAAAATCCGTGGCTGGCTGTTAACGACGAAAAGCAAGGAAGAGCTAAGATAGGCGTCCACAAAAGCCAAAGCTATTGTTACCGTGGGGCTAAAAACGCGTACTTCTTTTACTGCGTAATGAGGTTGACGTTTTGTCTTTTTCACTGTCTCTGGACTGTAGACGCGGCATTATACACTGTTGAACCAAAACACTACGACCACTGCCCACAGCGAGGTTGAATGCCTCCTGGTGATCTGGTGGTGTTGCAGGCACGTGACGCACTAAAGACAGCATGTAAGCCGAAGAGAGACCAGTGGGCAGTCATTACAGCGAAGATACGGGCCGCAAATGTGCAAAACCACGGATATAAATGGTTTTGACAAAGGGATCATTGTTGTGGCGCTGCGGCTGGAGACGAGAATCTCTGTAACGGCGAAGCTGGTCGCCTCTTGGCGTACTACTGTCGTGAGAACCTACGGAAAGTTGTTAAAGGATGGTGAAACAACAAGTAGGTGGCATGGTATTGGACGACCACGTCTCATCACAAAACATAGAGGTTGGAGGATCCCGCACTCTGTATTCGAGGATCCCTCACTGTGTAATCCAGGATAGGCAGCCATCTGCTGCAGATCTGGCGTCAGAGTACACTGCAGCCAAAAGTGTTACCGAGCTCACCTGTCAAAGGCCATTGTTAAACATGGAGCTTCACATCACCCCTACATGTTCCTGTGTTGACCCAACGACATCGTCAGTTACAATTGTAGTGGACACAGCATCACTGAGTTTTACAGTGGATCAATAGAAACTAGTCTCCCGTCGAATGAATCGCATTTCTTGTTACGCCAGGTCGATGGTTGGGTCCGTACACGCCTTCATCCAGGCGAATGACTGCATGAAACATGCACTGCGCCACAGATGCAAGCCGGTGAGGGGAGAACTATGCTACAGGGCACATTGAGTTGGGCTTCCGTGGTATGCCAGCAGTGATCTACGTGAACATTACTGCGGACCACCTACATCACTTCATGCCTGAAGTCTCCCCCTATGGCGATGACACATTCCAGCAGGATAACTGTCCGTGTTGCAAGGTCAGAATCGTGATACAGTGGCTTCAGGGATATTACACTGAACTCACATTAATGTCTTGGCCAGCAAATGTGCCTGATCTGTACCCACCGGAACAAATATCGGGCGCCAGCTGCGTGCCCGTAAACCACCATCCCGTAATTTATGAGAATAGCGTAGAAATCTGGTGCCACATACTTCTGGAATCCTGTCAACAGAATGACAAGCAGAATCTCTGTTGCATTGTTTTTGAAAAGTGGTGCAACACCCTATTAAACATGCGGTCAT
Source organism: Schistocerca americana (assembly GCF_021461395.2). Taxonomy (NCBI): domain Eukaryota; kingdom Metazoa; phylum Arthropoda; class Insecta; order Orthoptera; family Acrididae; genus Schistocerca; species Schistocerca americana. The sequence goes on from NC_060121.1 coordinate 570,850,782, forward strand.
AATGTTTTGGTTCATCAATATATGTGAATTACTGATATGGAACGGGAACGTTTGAAATTTTGGCAATAGACCGATCTGAAGGAAGTTACTGACAACTAAACGCTGAGTCACCACTTTGAGATTTATTTGGTGACACTGTACCAGTGAAATTTAGTTATGGTGGTAATACAATCTCAATCGGTGAACGTTGAAATTTTTATTCTAGAAGGGTAAAATAACCTCTGGAATTAAATCGTTAACTGGACGAGGAAAGACTTCCCACAGAAGTTCATATGTTGAAAGTATGTAATCTCTCGAAGTAATCACTGACCAATCAGAATTAGCACTTTTAATTCATTGGTGTTTTCACTGATATCTATTTTCTGCGATATTCTATCGGAAAGTTAATGGGAGAAGTTAATTTCACAGGAGACAACGGCCGATGAGGGAGAATTTCGACCACGTAAATATATAGCAGACAGGGATAAAGTGGTGATGGCGAGTAAGGATAAATGTATATTTGTCTTCATTTTCTGATTAACCTAGATTGAGCGGTAGACTCAGATAGGACACTGTGAAAATCGCTTTCAGCCAAGTACAATGAAGATAATTACAAACGTCTGCACTGAGAAACAGAAGGCGTTAACTGTATAATTTTTAGAGTTTTCATAATTTAAAGTTGAAATAAAAATATTATTCTACTGGTACTCTCTGTTATATGTACATGCTGAAAGAGGTAGCCTAGATAGAAGATATAAATACGTATTTACTTACAAATCAATACAGCCTATGACTAAATCCTATTGTGAACAAACTGGTTGACGGAAAGTAAGGACAGAGGACGTTATATCGCTGACTACTGAGCCACGAATATCTTTGCCTTTCAGCTGCGAGCAGGTATGAACGAACTTGTCAAAATTTCGTCCAAGTCTTCTAAGTATATACACTGAGTGAAATGGTATGAACGACTCCTGATAGATGCTGTTGAAATGTAAATGTTTAAACAGTTTTCATCACAAAAAAGAGTGGGGAATTCACGTGCTTGTACACGTCATTGCTTCGAAGCTCCGAAGTAAGAAATATCACAGGGCGATCACAGGTAAACTGCCAAGATCACTGACCACTAGTCAGAGTAAAATATTTCAGCCAAATAAGAACAGTGTTGACCAGTAAGGCATTAACTCTACTACGGTGGATGCCAAGGGGAAATTTGTAACTGATCTCTCTAACACAAGAACTAAGCGCGCAGGTCATTACAAATGACTAGTAAATACAGTTTTCAACCTTCCCCAGCTGAGAATGAACTCCACCTCTAGTGATCACATGATAGACGAAGAGATGAAATACAATCTTGCTTTCCAGAATGAATTTTCACTCTGCAGGAGTATGTGCACTGATATGAAACTTCATGGCAAATTAAAGCTATGTGCTGGGTTTGAGTCCTGATCCAGCACACGGTTTTAATCCGCCAGGAGATTTCATAACCTTCTTACCGTTTGTTTTCCATTGTAGACAAACACAATCATATTGGCAAACAAGTTAAATAGATGGGAGGAGGGTAGAGAAGAAAAACTTCACACAAGTACTCATACAGAACACACCACACAAGGATATTATGGTTGTAAGGCTATGGTTAGGTGGTTTCTTATTCTATGACTGAACACAACTGTGTAAGCTGTAATGACATTGTTTAATATTGCAATCTTGTCACTGAAATACACATTTTTACACAGTTTACAATGTGACAATGTTAAGACAGTTGTCAAAATGACGCATCTCCTTCTCTGAAAGTGAACTAATCCTAAACACAAGTCTGAAATTTTAAACCTCAGAAAATTAAATACTCCTAAACACAGCAATATAAAATTTTAACTAGAAGTTTCTTTACAAAGTTATTCTTACAATTACGTTATGATGTTGGCCAGTACTACAATAAATCATTAGATTCCGGTTCTAAGTTCGGTACTATTTTTATGATGACAATCAAGTCTATGGAGGATGGTTAGTTCTGTGACAAGTTGAGCAAAAGATTACCCATGGTCACTCGAGTTTACAGTGGACACAAGCTGGTGAACCAACAAGTTTACACCTCTGCACGTGGTATTTACTTTAGCTGCTATGAGCTGTCATCTGCCTGGCTGCTCTCGCCCTCTGAAATTCCTATAAAACTAATTAAACCTTTGCTGAATTTTCCAGCAGAAACTCTCTCTATGTTTCTCGGTATGCAAGAAAACATGAACTCATCCCCAGCCTCAGAATATGGCGATATACACACCTGAGCATATTATACTGCCCTCTCTGTTCTCGCAAGAACTATTAACTAACTGGCTGGTTCGTTTCTCCACAGTTGGAGCTCAATGACGCTACAGCTAGTCTAGCTGGATGTCAGCTGCTGTGAACGCAGTGTTAACACAAATTTCTCCTCTGTGTCACACAGAGCATTTGCACTAGATGCCAGTTCAGAGAAGAGTCCCTGAAAATTTCCGCCTTGTCTTTCTCATAGCCGAACTGTATCCCTACCTGGGTTCTTTTGTTCTCCATGTCACAGCTTTTACCAACCAATAGGAGCATTCCTCTTGTTTTGTGGAAACTCTCTCTACCAATTGCAAGGGTCCTACCATTAAACTGCGTCGAAGACTCGGCATTTTACTCCTTTCCAGAGCGTTTCCACCAATCGGACGTTTTGTGGCCGCTCCAGACGCCTAAAACGTTATACACTCCTGGAAATGGAAAAAAGAACACATTGACACCGGTGTGTCAGACCCACCATACTTGCTCCGGACACTGCGAGAGGGCTGTACAAGCAATGATCACACGCACGGCACAGCGGACACACCAGGAACCGCGGTGTTGGCCGTCGAATGGCGCTAGCTGCGCAGCATTTGTGCACCGCCGCCGTCAGTGTCAGCCAGTTTGCCGTGGCATACGGAGCTCCATCGCAGTCTTTAACACTGGTAGCATGCCGCGACAGCGTGGACGTGAACCGTATGTGCAGTTGACGGACTTTGAGCGAGGGCGTATAGTGGGCATGCGGGAGGCCGGGTGGACGTACCGCCGAATTGCTCAACACGTGGGGCGTGAGGTCTCCACAGTACATCGATGTTGTCGCCAGTGGTCGGCGGAAGGTGCACGTGCCCGTCGACCTGGGACCGGACCGCAGCGACGCACGGATGCACGCCAAGACCGTAGGATCCTACGCAGTGCCGTAGGGGTCCGCACCGCCACTTCCCAGCAAATTAGGGACACTGTTGCTCCTGGGGTATCGGCGAGGACCATTCGCAACCGTCTCCATGAAGCTGGGCTACGGTCCCGCACACCGTTAGGCCGTCTTCCGCTCACGCCCCAACATCGTGCAGCCCGCCTCCAGTGGTGTAGGGACAGGCGTGAATGGAGGGACGAATGGAGACGTGTCGTCTTCAGCGATGAGAGTCGCTTCTGCTTTGGTGCCAATGATGGTCGTATGCGTGTTTGGCGCCGTGCAGGTGAGCGCCACAATCAGGACTGCATACGACCGAGGCACACAGGGCCAACACCCGGCATCATGGTGTGGGGAGCGATCTCCTACACTGGCCGTACACCACTGGTGATCGTCGAGGGGACACTGAATAGTGCACGGTACATCCAAATCGTCATCGAACCCATCGTTCTACCATTCCTAGACCGGCAAGGGAACTTGCTGTTCCAACAGGACAATGCACGTCCGCATGTATCCCGTGCCACCCAACGTGCTCTAGAAGGTGTAAGTCAACTACCCTGGCGAGCAAGATCTCTGGATCTGTCCCCCATTGAGCATGTTTGGGACTGGATGAAGCGTCGTCTCACGCGGTCTGCACGTCCAGAACGAACGCTGGTCCAACTGAGGCGCCAGGTGGAAATGGCATGGCAAGCCGTTCCACAGGACTACATCCAGCATCTCTACGATCGTCTCCATGGGAGAATAGCAGCCTGCATTGCTGCGAAAGGTGGATATACATTGTACTATTGCCGACATTGTGCATGCTCTGTTGCCTGTGTCTATGTGCCTGTGGTTCTGTCAGTGTGATCATGTGATGTATCTGACCCCAGGAATGTGTCAATAAAGTTTCCCCTTCCTGGGACAATGAATTCACGGTGTTCTTTTTTCAATTTCCAGGAGTGTATGTATCTATCACGTGTGTACCACTTGCAGTTCACATAATCGAATGCGTCACTGGTTTTGTTCATGTCCATTTGGAATTCTGAAACGCAGTTTTCTAAAGCTTTTTCTGTCCTCCTCCTGGTGGCCTGGTCCATTACTCTCTCTCCCGTCTGAGCCACCTGGTTGGTCGGTCGTTGACTCTCTCCTCAGACGCCCCTTAAGTGATTTCTGTGGTGCCCCCTGTGGCGCGGCATTTGCCTCTGCCCACCCTTGCTTCCAAACAAAACGTTTTCTCTCACTGCTTGTTCCATCATCTGCTCACAGACATGCATTATATAGGATCGGTGTGTTAGTACTGTCGATTGAGTGTCATCCCTTTATGTAATACGTACTGATAGGCAAAACTGCTCATTACCACCAAATTAATGAGATGTCATATTCACCTTCGAGTTGCGATATATAAAGTTCTTATGTAAGGTGCGAAACTGAAACTGACCTTCATTTATTCCGCCATCTTACATAGTGATTAAACGTGCTATATTGTCAGTCCATGTAATTTACTAGAGGATGATACTCTATAAATTTTATGCACAAATAATGACATTAAGATATAAAATGAGATGCAGGGAAGATGCTCTGAAGGCGAGGAAGCTTTAGTGAAACAAATTTATTTTATGTTTTGCAGACTGAGCATTTAATTTACATAGTGTAGAAAGAATACACCAACTAACTGCGAGGGGTGTGGAGGGTGTGATGAGGAATAAATTGAAGATAGGAATACATGTGTGGAAATGCACTCCAGCGACAGTACAGTGTGTCGAAGCTACAAATGGCCAACACTTGCTACTACATAGGAGTCAGTGAAAGAACTTCAGACAGCTAGCAGCGCTGTTGCCAGCTTTCATCTGAGAAGCACAAAAGGCTGCAGGCAAAAATAATAGCCTTCTAAGGAGCTGTAACAACACTGAAGCATTTCCATAGAGAAATATACGAAACCACGTTATGTGACTGTTCGGGGTAGACGTATGAAGCAGCTCCTCCAAGCCTGATGTAACATCAGTGATCATCTTTCGACAACCCACAATGGACCTAACAGCATTCACAGTGTTACTCATGGTCCCAAATGCATGCAAATCTGTCACAGTAATGCTTCATGTAATCTACCAGCTAGCAAAGGTCAGTAATACCTTCGATATCCATAGCCTGGTGCAGATTTGTAACATGGCAGGACTGACTAGTCTACAACCAAATCTTAAATATTTCTTCATAAAAAGACCGTCTCTGTTGGGTTATTCAATGCCTTTCGTTTCATAGTGACTGTTATGTGTCTCTATCACATCTGCATTAATATCCTGGGTACTCCATTCCCTGGAACATGCAACAAAACTGTTAAAGGACTTTTTCTCACCTGCTACCCTTGTCACTCAACAAGCGTTAAAGATTTATTATCTTCCTTTTGCAACTTAATTTAGTATTTATAAATAATAAGATGTATGTAACAGGATAGTTACAGTATAAAGCTGTTCTCAACCCAAGGATAGTTTGAACAGCATAGTGTTTTACAAGGTGTAGTCGTAATGGAGGTGATGTGTCATTGTCATCCTCTGACCTTTACCCAGCCACTTAAAGGGATTCTACAGTTTAAAATGAACTTCTAACCATAGTGCAACTTGGTGTATATCTCACATACAAACCATTGCTGGAGCTCAAAGAAGCGACAAGTGCCAAAAAAAAAATCCTAGGATTGATTAAGACTTTTGGATCTGCACCATTAATAAGGCCAAAATAAAATTAGGAAACGAAATCAAATGTCAGTTTTATTTACATTCATGATGCAGCTATGATCATCCATGTAAACATTATCCTCAAGTGTCGACTTGCAGTTTCCATATCTATTGGAAATTCCTAAGACACGTTCTGAAGGTTTGCTATTGACTGTGGTCGTCTAGATTCGCCGCTTGAGATGCTTCCGGTTACATACAAACGGTTTGAGTGTGCAGGCCCCAGAGTGTGTGCCAGTACAGCATCCAATCACGTGATGTAGCGTGCTGGCCGCCAAGCTGTGTGACATCAGAAGTGTCTTTATAGCTACAATCGATTCCAAGTGCCCAGCTGCTCACGAGCACGTGACATATCACATCAGTATTTCCATGTGCATACAGGGTGGAACCTGTGTAATCCTAATCTCAAACACATCTGAACCTTCCTGCTGTCTGTGGTACTAGGGGTTTCCCTGTGCTATTTATAGCAAACATACCAACCTCCCCATGCCGTTATCCTGAAGGCTAAAATCTGTACCACATTCCAAACTTAATAAAACTTAGCAGAGACACAAAGGAGATACAGATGTTGGCAGCACGTGAGAATTGACAGAAATGAATGGGGAAAGTTGAAAATTTGTGGCTGACTGGGATTCGAACCTGGGTGTTTTGCTTACTAGGAAGATAATCTGCCCACTGAGCCATCTGGACACAGTGGTCATTGCAACTGCATGGACTATCCTAGAATGCCTCCTCTTAGACCCAAATTCTCAACTTGTCCACTTGCTACAAATTTAGTGCATCTAGCCTACTGTCGTCATTAGTTGCGGCATTTCGCCAATTCCTGTAAGAGCTTGAGTCTGGTGAATATCTGCACTGAAGAGATAATTGGTTGTCTCGCCTTAATAATATGAATGTAGTGTCTGTTGTTTGAGACATGTATGAAGGAACAAGAAGGAAATGGTGTCTGTTCCTTCAGGCATGTCCAAAACAATAGACTCTACATAAATTTATAATTTAGGTGGGACAGCCAATGATTTCTTCAATTCAGATGCCTACTAGGTTCACCAAGTTTGAACTCTTACAGGAATCAGCGAAATGCCATGAGTAATGAGGGCAATGGGCCAGGTGCACAACATTGGTAGTGTGTGGATAAGTTGAGAATTTGGGTCTGATAGGACGTGTCCTAGGGTAGTCTGTGCAGATATAATGATCACTGTGTCCAGATGGCTCAGTGGTCAGAGTATCTGTGTAATATATATATATATGTTCTTTTGGACATGTCTGAAGGAACAGACGTCATTTTGATTGACATGAAGGAATTACAGACATTGGACATTGACTGCGAGTGGGCATTGATTGAAATCAATGATTGAAAGTTGAAAATTTACACCACACCGGAATTCTAACCCAGGCCTCTTTTATATATATATATATATATATATATATATATATATATATATATATATATATATATATATAGAGAGAGAGAGAGAGAGAGAGAGAGAGAAAGAGAGAGAGAGAGAGAGAGAGAGAGAAAGAGAGAGACGGAGACAGAGAGAGAGATAGAGAGGCAGACACACACATAAACTTTGTAGATTCGCTATTTACAGCGTGCAAAGATGTTATACAGTTGCCAGGAATGAGATACTCTGATATAGGTATGCACTTAGTAGTTCATGTACATCTATGCTATTAACATTCCTTTCCCTGACCTACTTCACTCAATACTGTTTCTAAATAGTATAGGAGTGAGCAAACACAAGGGATGTGAAGCTGCACTTTCAATCATCAGTATTTTCTGTGTATATTTAGTTCCAAGTCAAAAACACATAGTAGATAAGTTTGGTAGGAGTTGACACTAGATAATCCGCCAAATAACAAATGAATAAATATGCTTTGAAGGTCACAAAACTGTGGATGTGGTAACAAAGGAATTTTTTTAAGCTCATGGAACCCAATGAGTGGATAACGAAATTTGAAAATGATAATAGTACTTGTCAATCTTACTACTTTATTATCATCCACCTAAAAGTTCATAAAGACCTGTGGTCAGTGTTGTGCAGATGGTATAGTAGTTGCTGTTGTGGTGGTGGGTTCATTCTATAGATTCAAACTGCAGCTCCCCCAGCTAGCTGCACTACACTGAACACAGTTCTTTTTACAAAGTTATCCATGCTGCAATGTGTAAATAATATATAGTGTGTGTGTGTATGAACAGTAAAGTAAGATTTCAGTTAGCAATGAGCCATCTGCACCGAAACAGTTGACACATGCAAGTAGTGTCAGTGCTGTTTGTGCATATGCTTGTGTATCTACTATGTGTATAGCTAAATTTATTATTTTTAATTTTCAGGTGATGTTGTGGAGTGTCCATTGATGCAGATACCACAACAGCACACATTAATGTTCAATGCATCATTCAGTTACAACTCAGCCAAAGTAAATGTGTCACTGATGGAATGAATGGTGTCAGCTCATGAATTCAGCCAAACTGTAATTTTTGAAAACGTATCATACTATGACACTGAAGTGATAATATTTGCTACAGAGTGGTGTGGACCATACAGTAACTCAGTTGTGATTGTGGGCATGTTGACTCAAAATACTCAAACACTCACAGTGTTACCAATGAAGTAAAGTTTTCAGCGAAACAGAACCCTGTCTGCAGCTAGTAGTCTAGCTTGGGATCATGGGGTCCCGAGATCGGTTCTTGGCTGGGTCATGGATTTTCTCTGCCGAGGGACTGGGTGTTTGTGTTGTCCTCATCATATCATCATTCGGGTAGTGGTGAGATTGGAACTGGAAAGATTGGGAACAGGCGCTAATGACCTTGATGTTGAGCACCCACAAACCAACATCATCATCATCATCATCGAAACAAAATCCACCCACTTGACAGAGCAGACATTCCAGAATTTAATGTAGAATAATTATGTTATACAATATGCATTCGACCAGGGACTGAGCTGACAGCCTTGCTTTTATAGATTTTATGAAAATTTAGGGATCAGTTTAATAGAACTGCTATCGCAAACGCCAAATCCCACCGAAGAAAATGTAGCCCAATACGTTGACATGTTTTACTTATCAATATGCAGAACTATGTATGAGTTTATCACATAGAGCTGTGTTCTTATTTGAGCATGTACATATGCCTGGCTGTATGCAAAAGTTTTAAAAAAGTAAGTGAAGTGTGTGTGTGTGTGACATCTCTATTGTTCCCCCCCCCCCTGTACGAAACCGCATGTACGCTAATATATTTATAATCCCCACCATGAGTGGATAAATGGATCATCCTCTTCACATGGAGCTTATGGTAACTAATTGGTCTGGCAATACTGCAGAAAAACAGAATAAGAAGAAAAATGATTTATTACTACCAGACAAAACAGGGTTATTACAAATGATTGAAGCGATTTCACGGCTCTACAATAACTTTATTATTTGAGATATTTTCACAATGCTTTGCACACACATACAAAAACTCAAAAAGTTTTTTTAGGCATTCACAAATGTTCGATATGTGCCCCTTTAGTGATTCGGCAGACATCAAGCCGATAATCAAGTTCCTCCCACACTCGGCGCTGCATGTCCCCATCATTGAGTTCGAAAGCATCGTTGATGCGAGCTCGCAGTTCTGGCACGTTTCTTGGTAGAGGAGGTTTAAACACCGAATCTTTCACAGAAAGAAATCGCATGGGGTTAAGTCGGGAGAGCGTGGAGGCCATGACATGAACTGCTGATCATGATCTCCACCACGACCGATCCATCGGTTTTCCGATCTCCTGTTTAAGAAATGCCCAACATCATGATGGAAAGTGCGGTGGAGTACCATCCTGTTGAAAGATGAAGTCGGTGCTGTCGGTCTCCAGTTGTGGCATGAGCCAATTTTCCAGCTTGTCCAGATACACCTGTCCTGTAACGCTTTTTCCGCAGAAGAAAAAGGGGCCGTAAACTTTAAACCGTGAGATTGCACAAAACACTTTAACTTTTGGTGAATTGCGAATTTGCTGCACGAGTGCGTGAGGATTCTCTACCGCCCATATTCGCACATTGTGTCTGTTCACTTCACCATTAAGAAAAAATGTTGCTTCATCACTGAAAACAAGTTTCGCACTGAACGCATCCTCTTCCATGAGCTGTTGCATCACGCCGAAAATTCCAAGCGTTTGACTTTGTCATCGGGTGTCAGGGCTTGTAGCAATTGTAAATGGTAAGGCTTCTGCTTTAGCCTTTTCCGTAAGATTTTCCAAATCGTCGGCTGTGGTACGTTTAGCTCCTTGCTTGCTTTATTCGTCGACTTAAGCGGGCTACGCGTGAAACTTGCCCGCACGCGTTCAACCGTTTCTTCGCTCACTGCAGGCCGACCCGTTGATTTCCCCTTACAGAGGCATCCAGAAGCTTTAAACTGCGCATACCATCGCCGAATGGAGTTAGCAGTTGGTGGATCTTTGTTGAACTTCGTCCTGAAGTGTCGTTGCACTGTTATGACTGACTGATGTGAGTGCATTTCAAGCACGACATACGCTTTCTCGGCTCATGTCGCCGTTTTGTCTCACTGCGCTCTCGAGCGCTCTGGCGGCAGAAACCTGAAGTGCGGCTTCAGCCGAACAAAACTTTATGAGTTTGTCTACGTATATGTAGTGTTTCGTGACTATATGTCAATGAATGGAGCTACAGTGAATTTATGAAATCGCTTCAGTCATCTGTAATAGCCCTGTATATGCTTGATAATTGTTGGTCCATTGGATTGTTTGAATTGTTATAAGTTGGTCCACTGGACTTTGGCAGGACATATGTCCTCATGTCCCCACTAATTCATCCAGATGAAGTTCCTGTTGAACATGTATATGTATTTTCAAAAACACCATTTTAGATGACAAGGAGGATGAAAGTGAAATAGGATGCATAGTTGGTTTATGTGTGGATGACATGAGAAGCTTTCAGCTCCACAAAGAATAGAAAAGCTACAGTATAGATGGTATAAACACTGAACTGCTAATATTTGGAGACATGCTATTACAAAAGAGACGACTATAGTTATTTAATATGTGATTGAAAATGGAGCTATTCCAGAAGCATGATCAAAAGCAAAGCTAATATCACAGTTACAAAAGGAGACGATCGAAATTATGAGTATTATACAGGAATGAACTTACTGGACACAGTATTCAAAGTATATGTAGGAATAGTAAACAGGCAGTTAAAGGCTATAGTTGAGAGTTCATTAGGCAAAGAACAAATGAGATTTCTGAGGCGCAGTTCGACAACAGTTGCAGTATTGATAACTAACAGATAATCGAAAAACAGAGTGTATAATAGCTAAACCTGTCTAGGATTCTTTGATTTTCTTAAGGCATGACAGAAAGAAGCTGAAGAATTGTAATGTACAGAGGATATTCACTACACCTAATAAACATTTTAAAGGGTCTGTACAAACACACAATTGTAATATACATATAAATGTTACTCTAACACAGTCTATAGCCACAAACAAAGGAGTCAGAGAAGGGTGCGACATATCACCCACACTTTTTAACATTTATTTAGACGACCCGGTCTAGAAATGGAAGGCGATTTTTAATGGAGGAATAAAGATTAGCAGAAATGCTTACTTAAATAGCCTTTCGTTTGCAGACAGCGGAGAATGAGCACGACCTACCAAGGACAACACATTTACTAGGAAAGATTTGAGAAGAGTACCATTTGAAAATTTTAGAAAAGAAGACAAAATCAATGGCTTTTAAAGGAAAACATCTTATGCTGAGATTAACAAAAGAACAGATCAAACATTTTAACTATTCAAGTCACAGCATCACTTATGTGTATGACGAAGACAGAGAAGAAACTGAGAAAGTTTGGTAATATATGTGTAACAGTAAATATATGTCTAAAAAATTAGATGAGGAAAGAAACAAGATTGAAATTCCATAAGACAGAGTCAGTTCCAGCGCTTATTTATGGAAGTGGTTCGTAGGTTGTAAGTAAATGTCAAGAAAGTCACATACAAGGAACAGAGATGAGACTTCTAAGAGCAGTAAAGAGATGCACAATCGCTAATAGATTTCGAAATTCGGAAATTAGGGAAGAACTGAATATATTTATATTCTGAGTAAAATACAACAAAATAGAAGAAACTGGAATGAACATGTTGAAACAGTGAATGGAGAAAGGTTACTTCTCCAGATAATAGGATTTAAGCCAGTTGGGAGAAGATGTCAAGTAAGACGAAGGAAGTGATGTATGCCATAACAGGCAAATCAAAGAAAGCCTGATGCTTGAATTAATGATGATTATCATTGTTCCAGCCTAAATACCAACTATTGGAGGAGACACTTTGAGGCATTGTCGGTAGAACATACAAGACTTTCACGATAATCGGCGATGTCCAGCCACTTGAAGGTGCAAAGCCGAATACTGTGCTTATATTTGATGACGTTGCAGTGGAAAATCCACATCAAATACACAAATACTTCTGCTTAGGGTGTCGTTTGCCCGAGTCAGACAAACTCTAGGCGTCCAAAGCTACTGATAAGTGATACTGCAAAGCTTATTATCGCTTTCAAACAAGGTAATATGAACTTAAAACACATATAGCATGAAAATGTAGGTACTGACATGACATACCACGGATATACAAGTTTATACGCAGATTGCTTGGAATCATTCACAGTATAGCTTTCTGGTTACTGATAAAACAAGGCAACTAAATGAAGATCGATCCTGATGGAACGTAGAGGATTTTTATAAAAGATGATTGCATCACATACAGTGAAACAACGAGGTGATTGGCCGTTGTACATCAAGCTATGACAAATTTGCACGGATGTCTCCCAGTAATTACTCTGAGTGTGTTAGGAGGCGGAACATTCGACTGACACTGATGCAAGATTTTAGATCTCAACGTTAGTATCCAATGTAATATTATGAGAGCTGAAACACTCAACAAAAGCGTCAATTATGAGGTTAGTCAAGGAATTGAAGGCAAGGGTCGGTGATCTGAAAATAAGTAAAGCAAGTGAGAGTGTACATAAGGCGTACAAATCTCAAACACTGCTTATTGTATAACAGCAAGTCGACAAAACTGAAACAGGCAAGGCTATTTGAGAGAAACTGTGATTGCTGATGCTAGGGCATCTGAAAAGAGACCGGTAACTCAGAGAAGCGTTTAGGCACGTTACTGAGTCTATCGAATGACTCTCAAAGCAAATGAGCTTGAAGAAGATGCTACTGGCGATGTTACTAAAAATAACAGTGATAGATAGACAGAGCAGGTGGAGAAAGCAGGGAAAAACCATTTATGCTGGGTACTCAACCTATAAGTTTAACCAAGAATGCAGTACAGATCAGTGATAGAGAATTCGAAAATACGCTTAGTTTACTGAGTCGAATATTTTTAAAAATTTCAAATCTCGACAGGTATTCATCAAAAGATAGTAGAAATGTGTGGTCAAATACACTGAAGCGCCAAAGAAACTGGTATGGGGATGCGTATTCAAATACAGAGATATTTAAACAGGCAGAAGACGGCGCTGCGGTCGGCTACGCAGATATAAGTGTCTGGTGGAGTTGTTAGATCAGTTACTGCTGCTACAACGACAGCTTATCAAGATTTAAGTGAGTCTGATCGTGATGCTACAGTCGGCGCACGAGCGATGGGGCACAGCATCTCCCAGGTAGCGATGAAGTGGGGATTTTCCCGTACGACCACTGCACGAGTGAACCGTGAATGTCAGGAATCAGGTAAAAAACATCAAATCTCAAACATTGCTGCGGCCGGAAAAAGATCCTGCAAGAACGGGACCATCGACGACTGAAGAGAATCGTTCAACGTGACAGAAGTGCAACCCTTCCGCAAATTGCTGCAGATTTCAGTGCTGGGCCATCAACAAGTATCAGCGTGCGAACCATTCAACGAAACATCATCGATTTCGGCTTTCGGGGCCGAGGGCCCACTCGTGTACACTTGATGACTGCACGACACAAAGCTTTACGCCTTGCCTGAGCTAGTCAAGAGCGACATTGGGCTGTTGATGACTGGAAACATGTTGCCTGGTCTGACGAGTCTCGTTTAAATTGTACCAAGCGGATGGACGTGAATGGGTATGGAGACAACCTATTGAATCCATGGACCCTGCATAGGACTGTAGAAGCTGGTGGAGGCTCTATAATGGTGTGGGGCGTGTGCAGTTTGAGCGATACATGACACCAGATACGTCTAGATTCGACTCTGACAGGTGACACGTACGTAAGCACTCTGTCTGATCACCAGCATTCTGACGGACTTGGGCAATTCCTGCAGGACAATGCGACACCACACACGTCCAGAATTGCAACAGAGTGGCTCTAGAAACACTCTTCTGAGTTTAAACACTTCCTCCGGCCACCAGACTCCCAGACATGGACATTATTGAGCATATCTGGGATGCTCTGCAACTTGCTGTTCAGAACTCCACCCCTCGTACTTTTACGGGTTTATGGACAGCCCTGCAGGATTCAAAGTGTCAATTCCCTCCAGCACTATTTCAGACATTAGTCGAGTCCGTGCCACGTCATGTTACGGCCTTACACTATATTATGCAGATGTACCATTTTTTTCGATCTTCAATGTGTTACGTATGACTAAGTATACAAGAAAACCAATTGAACAGAAAGGAAAAGTCCCAACAATTTGAAATTTCCAATCATTATTAAATCACAGCAACAGCACTATTAATATTCAGAATAAAAATTTAACTATAGATCTCAATAATACATTACTACAATGAACTGAACAGTTACGATTGTCCACACCACTGGCTGCAGCCAGGAATACGGTTCATTTGAATGAAATCATTCCAATACTTTCAGATCTTTGAGAAAGACGTATTATTGAATAATGAAGACAGTAGTTCAAGAGTTTGACAACCATCATGCTAGGCATAACATCACAGCATGTTATAATTTGAGAAGCAGATATAAACAAAGATAGGGAAAACAGCTGCACTAGTTGTTGAACAGTTATTTCATATGGGAACCAATAACATCCCAGACAACCTTCAGGCGGTGGCAGAGAGTTTGATAAAAGGTAGCTGAAGATGGCAATGCAGCGATGTGGAATACACTACTACTCGACATTCTCCCACATGACGGTAAGTATCGTGGAATGTTTGAACTAAACAATAAAAGCTTGAATGTGGATGGGTGTTAAATTTTAAGGATCTGGCATTAACATCATTCCACAAATCATCGACTGGTATCACGAAACGATGCAAATGACACCAACTGTCATTAATGATTCGGGTGAGTTTCCAAATACTATAAAGAGTCATATCGTAATGGTAGAGCCATGCAAACAGAAATTTAGTGAAGATTTCGTAACACATATTTCAAAATATAAGACTGCATTCAAGAAATCATACCTAACTTACTCATCAACTGTTACAACCACTCGAGCTCAGGGGTTGTAATGCGTGAGAACGACCGAAAGGTACGGTTTGAGAAAGAGGGCTGACTCACCCCAAATCGTGCAAAGAAATACCAATAAGTGTGCCACTGACTTTATTGTATCGGAGGTACACGGTGGGCCTTCCGCTGATTCCAGTGACGGCGCCGCACGGCATGTGTGCGTGAGTCAACGCCAATGTCACTGCCAGAATATGCTGCGTTGGCGTCCGACCGCCCAGCCTTGCAGATGTAGTACTCCTACTCATGCCATGGCTAAGCGGCCGCCATTTGTGTTGGCTCCACCAGTAGTCCGGGACACAGTTAGCTGCTCCCTCAGGTTCAAGCCGTGGATCCCGCGTAGAACGCCGAAGGGAAACAGCTGACCGCCGTCGTTGTAGTGAGTCTTAGCAGCTCTGGCTGTCCACCCGGGGCAGCTCGGTCAGCGATCACAGACAGCTCTGCACCTGGGAGGCCGCCAGTTTGTGCCCTGGCCCATCCATGCAGACGGCTGCTGGCAGTCCACTGGACGAGTCACCCACAGAGCACAGGCTAGCAGACCCCTCGCTTCTCGTGCTGGTGTAGCTCCATAGCGTGGTCCACCCCGACACCGTTTTGGGGCGTCCATGCAGTGGAGGTAGGTGGTAGGTTCAGTGGGTCTGTTGGCCACCGATATCTGTCAACAGAAGACCGCCGTTGTTGGGCTGGAATTTAAACAATCGTCATTCTCTCTTGCTCCAGACACGGACAGAATGGTGACATGACTGCCTCCATTTGAGCCTCTGGGATCGCTTATTAATACGTCTTTTCCCTACTCTTCTGAAGCAGTTCCTCTGGAGGGGACAAGTGGAGTGCTCTTTAATAATTACAACGTCAGCTTTCCTCAACCCGGCGTTGGTCCCTACACACAGGTCATTCCGCGCTGTTGTAACTACAGTGTATGGGTTCTTCAGGTTCAGCCAGTGCCGTGTGCCAGGCCAGGCCTTCTCACCTGCAAGTGGTGTCGTAAATCTGCATTGCAGAATCATTTGCTAAACTTAATATCAAAGTTGCTCACGCCTGTCACCTGATTGTAGCAGTAGGTCCCTGAGCTACTACCTTCCAGCCATAGCTGCGCGAAATTTATAAGGATACCCCAAATCTACGCCTGTCCTTATTCGTGGTGCAGCATACTCCTTCCCTTTAGAGAAGATTCGTCCCACATCTTTATCATTGTGCTCCCACTCAACTGCTTTATCTCTAAGATTAGCATATTGAGGTCAATCTCCCGAATTCCCCACACAGGACTTCTGCACACACTTTACTACTACCATATATCTCTTATCATATCCTTATACACTAATTGTTGTTGTGGTTGTGGTCTTCAGCTCTGAGACTGGTTTGATGCAGCTCTCCATGCTACTCTATCCTGTGCAAGCTTCTTCATCTCCCAGTACCTACTGCAACCTTGAATCTGCTTAGTGTATTCATCTCTTGGTCTCCCTCTACGATTTTTACCCTCCACGCTGCCCTCCAATACTAAATTGGTGATCCCTTGATGCCTCAGGACATGTCCTACCAACCGATCCCTTTTTCTAGTCAAGTTGTGCCACAAACTCCTCCCTAATTCAATACCTCCTCATTATTTATGTGATCTACCCATCTGATCTTCAGCATTCTTCTGTGGCACCACATACACTAATTAAGATCTTAGAACTAATTATTTCCCCGATCAATTCCGATCACCCATTCTACTAGTAACTCGTGTGTTGGCACGTCCACAGCCTCTGACACAAGTCCACAGCCTGTGCGCTCTTGCGTCTTACCCAGGAATACAGTACGCGAAAGCCTGCTAGAAACACGCCACAACAACTGGTGACAGATACACTCACCACTAATACTTTGAGCTTCTGTTCCTCCCGGAAATGGTCTACATGCTGCCACATTTGTTCCATCTAAATTCCTTCTTGCTGGGACTCTATTAATCTGTCCAGGGACTGCAAAAGCTGTTGATTGAGTCTGTCATTGAAATACGTCAAATTTTGAAGGGTTATACCCTTAGAGGTCCTTCTGGCTGATGTAATGTATACTGCAACCATGTCATAACAGTTGAGTCTGTAAGCGTAGCCAGAAGACGAAAATCCGTCCCAGCTGCCTCACAAGTCATGCCATTTATTATCACTCTTCTATCCCAAAGCTCGAGTTTTTTCGACCCTACCAGTCTGCCTCCTTCGTATCAGTTCAACCATACAGTTTCCGGCGGGAAAATAGAAGATAACCAATGTGTACCCATCCTCTGGAAGGTCGTATAGGCCTGACAGAAGGTTTTTTTTTACAACTCGTCCCACTTACATCAAATAAATTTGCAATTGCGAATAAGGACTACCATCAGCTGTAGAATGGAATGACGACAATGAAAATTTGTGCCGGACCGGGACTCGAACCCGAATTTCCTGCCTATCGTTAGCGGCCGCCTTACCATTTGTCTATCCATGCACGACATAGGGGCCAGACCCAAACTTCCATATGTCATCAACCATGCATCTAAGACCTGAACTCGTACATCCATTATGTATATTTCCGTGCAGGTCATACGTTGTGATTGAAAGTCGCTTGCCCGGTATAGGCAGATAAATGCGATATTGCAGTGTCTGTGTTATCCTGATTACGATGCAAAGTTTCTTTTGACATGCATGCCTGTCCAGATGAACTTTGCGTGGTAATCACAATAACACAGGCACTGGTATACTGAGTCTCATTTACTTCCCCCAGAAACAAACTCACTTCACATGTCCGCATATCAGTCCGTACTTAGCCACCCAGACAGATCAAAATTTCCCTCGTATGCGCCTTTCCAACTCTGCCACGTGAGCCTGTCTGTCCTTTGAGACTAGCAATACTTCCTGTGTTCTCACCCGCACTCATTTCCCTAACATCCCCCATTTCGCTGGATACAGGTGAATGCTATAGCAGTGAAACTCCGCGTTTTTCCCCGCAACAGGTGCATTGATCGCTATGTTCACCCTGGCTCCATCTGTTTCCACCTCCACCCTTGCTATATGGAAGAACAGTGCCAGATTATCCTGGAACACTTTGGCTATATAATGTGATTCCACGAAAAAATGTCTTTCTGCCCACCGCAGTCCCGTCACGAATTTCCTCGTTGTAACCAATATGGGACCAAATTGCCCATTCAAGGCATGAAACATCGTCGCCTGTAATATTTCCATTTCACTCCTAGCGTCCCCAGTCGGTCTGCTACCCACATAGCAACCTCGCTTCATTCAATTCGTAGTTCAACGCACTCAGTTGCTTCTGCATTTCGTTCAAATTGCCATTCAGCACCTGTTTCCTCCAGCATTTCCGAGCCCCTCTTCTGCCGACTCCTAGCTTGAGGAACCACACTCAACAACTGTGACAACTGCACCCATAATTTACTAAATGAACTGCAACTCCTGGTACTCTCCCTTTATTTTTCTAAATAAATTATTCCCCTGTGCCTCCTTATGTAATTCCGAAAAGGCATCCTCCAAACCACACACCACATTATTAATCTCTTAGATCTCCACTGTTGTTTTTGGCGTCCATTTATGACTAGAAAGCTTCACATTTGGTTGTCTCGAGAACATCTCACTCGCTTCTAGAGGCTGAACAACCGTTACTGCGTTGCCTCACCCTAGTAGATGTACAGTAGCAACAGGAAGCTTCATATAAGCGCACACTCCGCTGAAGAGTGAAAATCTCATTCTGGAAACAGCCCCTAGGCTGTGGCTAAGCCATGTCTCCGCAATATCCTTTCTTTCAGGAGTGCTAGTTCTGCAAGGTCCGCAGGAGAGCTTCTGTAAAGTTCGGAAGGTAGGAGACGAGGTACTGTCAGAATTAAAGCTGTGAGGACGGGGCGTAAGTCGTGCTTGGGTAGCTCAGATGGTAGAGCACTTGCCCGCGAAAGGCAAAGGTCCCGAGTTCGAGTCTCGGTCCGGCACACAGTTTTAATCTGCCAGGAAGTTTCATATTAGTGCACACACCGCTGCAGAGCGAAAATCTCATTCTGGAAAGAGAACCATCCTCGTTCTCCAAGATGTCCTTACATATTCACCTAGAACAAAATTAATCTATCATCCCCCTCCCCCTCCCTCCATCCGAGAACGCACATTCCACAAAAAAACAGTATCAGTAATGACGAAAAACCAACTACTCCGCAGAAAAACAACAAACGTCCCTACAGGAAGAAAACTACATACTCCCTGATTTGCTAAAACTACATACTCCCTTATTTGCTAAACCACAAAAACCCCCGACAAATTTCAGTTACAAAACTTACTTACGCGACTTAAACTATATGGAACATCACGCACCTTACGTTGCTCACCATTTCCAGGTTCCTTCTTTTTACCCTTTGTGACTTTCACCTCCTGGTTGGTTGCCGATAGCTGTGATATCTCCTCTATTATTTCTTTAAACGGTTTTATGTGACTGAAGTGTGTAACAGAGGATTTTGGGGGGGAACTGTTTTCGCTTTGACCGGTGTGCCATTTCCACGACCTTGTGTGGTCCCTAGAATTTGGTTAAAAATTTCTTCGTTTTCCCCTTTCATGTATAGGATCAGTGACCATTACCCAATGCCCGACGCGGTATTATGGAAATTTGCCCATCCGTCAGTTCAGTTTTTCCTGGTGTTTTAGTGCCTTTGTGTTCGCCTTTTATATATTCCTCCAAACTTCCATAATTTTTCTGACTAACTTCTTTACCATCCGGTCCTAATTTATGAACCAAAACGTGAAAGAGAGATGGCATTTTCCTGCCGTACACTACCTCAAATAGCGACAAGCCCATCGCAGTATGAACCTCCGAATTATAGGGACACTGTTCATAAGGTAAGTAGGCGTCCCAATCGTAGTGCCTGTAACATACGTAATAGCTCAACATATTTGCAACTGTCTTGTGCATGTGTTCAGTCCTCTCATTGGTCTCTGGAGAACACGGACTCGTGCATAACTTCCGTATACGCAACAAGCGGCATAATTGTTTCATTAAATATGGGACAAAATTCGTACCCTAGTCCGTAATTATGGCCTCACACACCCCATACTTTAATATCCAGTTGTTTACTAACGCCTACGCTACAGTACTAGCCCGCTAGTCCTTGCTTTGGAGCCATTGCCAAAAATCGAGAAAAATGATCCATGATCGTGAGAACGAACCTATTTCATGCAGGTGTTTTGTTAAATGGCCCGAGAAGATCCAACTCTAACACAGAAAATGGACAGGACGCCTCTGATAACCTTTGTAATGAGACTTTCTGACGCGTGATGTCAGCCCTCTACGCTCATGGCACACAGTCCTTAACATACTGCTCCATGTCACGCTTCCTTTTCCTCCACCAACACGACACTGCCACAGGTCTGTCCGTTGCACGTCGCCCACCATGACCTGGCAACACGTGGTCGTGAGTTTGCCACAGAACGTCCTTCCGAAAGCCTTCTGGAGCCACGGCATCTGGTACCCATCTCATAGTTCTACACAACAAACCCTCGTGTATAGTGAAATGTGGCTGTGACTTAAATGCCTGGGACTCATTATTCCTCGCCTGTGCTGGCTGCCACTCTTCAGCGCTTTTTCCTAGCGTACTTACCATCGCTACCTCGCGGCTTAACAAATCTGCATTTGCGTGTGATCTCCCTAGCATAAGGATTACCTTGACCTCTAATTCACTGAGCTTAAGTGCCCACCAAGTTAATCTACTAGATTTATATTTCAAACCAAACAATCATTTCAATGAGGCATGGTCTGTCACGACCTTAACTTCCTACCGTACAGATAACATCGAAAATACGTTATACCATGTATTACCGCCAACATCTCTTTCTTCGTTGTTGAGTAGTTATGCTCTGTCTTGTTTAACTGCCTTGAAGCGTAAGCTACTGGATGCTCCTGAGCATTTACCATCTGCCCAAAAACACAACCGACTGCCTCATTTGAAGCATCATATGAAAGGATAAACTATTTCTCAAAATCCGGAAATACCAATACTGGATCTGAAACTAATAGTTCTTTCGATTTACAGATTTCTCCTGAAATTCCTGCAACCAATGAAATTTCGTCCCCTTCTTCAGTAGCTTGTTCAAGGGTCCGGCTGTTTTAGCAAAACCCTTCACGAACCGTTTATAATAATTACAGAGACCAATGAACGACTGCACTAGCTTAGTTGTTTGCGGTATTGGATAATTATGAGCTACGTCTGTGAGGTGAGCATCAGTCTATACGCCATGCTCAATAATCACATGCCAACATCAAACATGCTGATCGTTGTCTACTAAATACAACCTCTAACTTTCTCACATGCTCCGTTAAATCCTTTCAATAGGCAGTTATATTATCGAGATAGACCAAACGTTTTGTCTTTAATCCTCTCAGTACCCCATCTAACAACCGCTGGAAAGTTGCTGGTGCGTTGTTTTAGTCCAAATGATATGCATTTGTAATGAAAATGTCCTGCTGGGACGGTAAACGCTGTTTTCGGCCTATCTTCAGGCTCCTCTTCCAATTGATGGTATCCGCTCCTGAGGTCAATAGTTCTAAAGAACTGACAGTGACCCAGGTTATCTAAAGTTTGCATTGTTTTTTGATTTTTATAAGCATCCGAAATGGTTCGCGCGTTTACATATTTGTAGCCACAGCAAAATCTGTATTTCCGTGTCCTGGCCGCCGATTTCTTGAGCATGACGGCAATATTTGTGCTCCAGTTACTATCACTCGGGTCCATGATCCCACCTCGGAGATTCTGGTCAACAAATTTTTCTACCAATGGTTGCAGCTGGTTTACTGTACCGTACGGCTTTCTATAAACTGGTGCACTATACGCTGTCAGTATGTGATGTTGCGTCAGCGATGTTGCCGGTAACCGCCCATTCGCACAAAATAAGTCACTCAAGTTCTCCATAGTCATTTATTGCCCTTCAAATGATGTATTTTCCTTCGTACCACTTCCTTATCGACGATTTGCCTGTGGCATTCCCCTAGGCTCGACCTATCAAAGTCCTCATCTTCCAAGACTTCCCGAGTGGCTATTAATGCACCCTCTGACGGAGTAACTTCCCCTCCTCCAAAGCTATCCACACTAACCAAAATAATTTGTTCCCCATTAACGCCACTCGCGTGCGCCAAACTCCTGTGGATAAAACAATGAGAACTATCCAACACTACATTGCTCAAGAACGGTTCAACCACATATAATGCTTCCCTCGGCAAATCGGTATCCACTGAAACCCACACTATCTTTCCCGTATCCGATGGTATTTTATGCTGCTGATCGATCTTTACTGAAAACGTATGCAGTTTAGTTGGTCTCACATCCACGATAGGTGAACCTTGCGGCATTGTCTCAGTTGCAACTGTTCCCTCAGTTGAAACAAAGTCCCAAAGAGTTCCACTTTGCGTTGCAAAAGATCAATCTTAGGCTGATGTTTGTCGAGAAAGTCTAGCCCGAGAATCACTGAATAACCTTCGCCTATGCATGACAGCACCTCCGTACGTTCACTGCACTTAGTTTTCCCAACTGAAAACTCCAGTACTTGCCGTGCCCAACGATTCCATCCTACAATCGCGAATCCCACTAACCTGTACCAGTCACCTCATTCCCACGAGGCCCAGACTAATAACGGACACATTTGCACCTGTGTCCACCAGAAATATCTGTTTTCTACCACCCACTAAGCCTACTAAGCTGCATTCCGCCTGTGCACTAACTTGTGCCGTGTTACGGTCTATTGGGACTGCTGAAGCCGGCCGCTGGTGGCCGAGCGGTTCTGGCGCTACAGTCTGGAACCGCGCGACCGCTACGATCGCAGGTTCGAATCCTGGCTCGGGCATGGATGTGTGTGTTGTCCTTAGGTTAGTTAGGCTTAAGTAGTTCTAAGTTCTAGGGGACTTATGACCTCAGCAGTTGAGTCCCATAGTGCTCAGAGCCATTTGAACCAGCCATTTGACTGCTGAAGTAATCCCGTTTGCGTTTAACGGCTGCTTCCCTTGCCAGTGCTTCCATCTTTCCTAACTCTACACTCAAATGCCCGATGGCCCACTATGCCACACACATAGCACGCTGGTTGCTCACGCTGCTTCCTTAGATGCCCCTCCGGAGCACATCTACACTACTGGCCATTAAAATTGCTACACCACGAAGATGACGCGAAATTTAACCAACAGGAAGAAGATGCTGTGATATGCAAATGATTAGCTTTTCAGAGCATTCACACAAGGTTGGCGCCGGTGGGGACACCTACAACGTGCTGACATGAGGAAAGTTTCCAACCGATTTCTCATACACAAACAGCAGTTGACCGGCTTTGCCTGGTGAAACGTTGTGATGCCTCGTGTAAGGAGGAGAAATGCGTACCATCACGTACTTTGATAAAGGTCGGATTGTAGCCTATCGCAATTGCGGTTTATCGTATCACGACATTGCTGCTCGCGTTGATCGAGATCCAATGACTGTTAGCAGAATATGGAAACGGTGCATTCAGGGGGGTAATACGGAACGGCGTGCTGGATCCCAACGGCCTCGTATCACTAGGAGTAGAGATGACAGGTATCTTATCCGCATGACTGTAACGGATCGTGCAGCCACGTCTCGATCCCTGAGTCAACAGATGGGGACGTTTGCAAGACAACAACCATCTGCACGAACAGTTCGACGACGTTTGCAGCAGCATGGACTATCAGCTCGGAGACCATGGCTGCGGTTGCCCTTGACACTGCATCGCAGACAGGAGCGCCTGCGATGGTCTACGCAACGACGAACCTGGGTGCACGAATGGCAAGACGTCATTTTTTCCAATGAATCCAGGTTCTGTTTACAGCATCATGATGGTCGCATCCGTGTTTGGCGACATCGCGGTGAACGCATATTGGAAGCGTGTATTTGTCATCGCCATACTGGCGTATCACCCAACGTGATGGTATGGGGTGCCATTGGTTACGCGTCTCTGTCACCTCTCGTTCGCATTGACGGCACTTTGAACAGTGGACGCTACATTTCAGATGTGTTACGACCTGTGGCTCTATCTTTCATTCGATCCCAGCGAAACCCTACTTTTCAGAAGGATAATGCACGACCGCATGTTGCAGGTCCTGTACCGGCCTTTCTGGATACAGAAAATGTTCGACTGCTTCCCTAGGCAGCACATTCTCCAGATCCCTCACCAACTTAAAACGTCTGGTCTACGGTGGACGAGCAACTGGCTCGTCACAATACGCCAGTCACTATTCTTGATGAACTGTGGTATCGTGGTTAAGCTGTATGGGCAGCTGTACCTGTACACGTCATCCAAGCTCTGTTTGACTCAATGCCCAGGCGTATCAAGACCGTTATTACGGCCAGAGGTAATTGTTCTGGGTACTGATTTCTCAGGATCTATGCACACAAATTGCGTGAAAATGTAATCAGATGTCAGTTCTTGTACAATATATTTGTCCAACGAATACCCATTTATCATCTGCGTTTCTTCTTGGTGTGGCAATTTTAATGCCCAGTAGTGTATAACGCTTCAGTATAACACTTCAGAAGCGAACACGCGGTGGTCCACCCTTTGCTTTGTGGCCATATCTACCTCATCTAAGATCCTAAGAGCCGACTCTACGTCCTTCAGGTTCACCATCCGTACCCTCCATGACATTTCATGGGGTATACCGCGAAAGAAAACGTCCACCGCTCTATTTTCTGCCTACTGTGCTCTATTAGCTTCTGAGTTCTGGATCCGCACATTTGTCTTTGCACTTAGCTTACGGATTCTACGTGAGAATGCTTCCACGGATTAGTTGCGCTGTACGATTCCCGGCGGGGTCAGGGATATTTCCTGCCTCGAGATGACTGGGTGTTGTTGTGTCGTCTTCATCATCATCAATCATCCCCATTACGGTCGGAGGAAGGCAACGGCAAACCACCTCCATTAGGACCTTGCCTAGTAAGGCGGTGCGGGTCTCCCGCATCGTTCCCCTACGCTCTGTAAAGAAGCATGGGACTTCATTTCCATTTTCCATTTAATCGTCAACGTACTTAATTTCTCCCGAAAAAATCGCATACTGTTCTGCTTTTGGTACTCCTGGTACAATCCAGCGGCCCATTCCTGGAATGTATGTGCTTTACTCAATGTTTCATGGTAGACACTATAAGCTTTGGCGTCCCCTCCAAACGCATACTAGCAACATAAATGGTTACTTCATCTGACCACCCCTGTGTTTGTGCAGCGTTGTTAAGACCCTTAAGGAAAATTGTCACGTCCTCCGTTGCGTTGCCCAAGAAGGGATTAATCAGTGCAACCACTGGGAACACAGTGCACTCAAAATCAGACTTTCTTTCCTGTGACACTGATTGTAACTGATTATGCCTCTCTTTACGAACCCCTAACTCACGATTAAGATCGAAATTCTTCTCTTTCATGCCATCAGACTGCACTGTTAATGCTTCCATTTGCTAAGTTAAAGCAGCAACTGCAGCTGAGGTACCAGCACGCGTTTGCATCATTTTGCGTGCGCTGCTCCCATTCTAAACCAACTGATTTTTTAAAAGAAAACAGAATACATACTCCCGTTTAGCACTAGACAAAAAATGTAATCACAAATTAATTCCTCCTGTGAATCATCGCCCATATACACCCAGTACATCTACTAGACAGACGACGAGTGTGCCTACATACAGAACAAACAGCTGCTACAGCTCTGGTACACGGCAACTCTTGCCCAGACAAAGTGCCAAATGGACACATCACTGGCACTAAAATATCACGTCCACCAAGGACTTTAAACAAAGAAAGTTCATAGGTTCCTGTTGTTTCACAAAAGCAACTCTAAACATCTTCTACCTTGGCCCCCACAACAAACTCTGACAATGAGAGCAAACATAAAAAGTAATATAAATAAAACTTAGACTCAGCGCACCAGATTGTGCTGAGCTGGTACCACGAAACCTACGTCAAATGACACTGCCTCACTCACCACTCACCAAAAACAACGCTCTCACCAAAACATAGAGTTGGATGTGAACGAACACTTTCTGACACAATGTACTGCGTTGGAAAGCAAAAGGACCACTTCATGACACCAAATTGTTGCAAACACCCTAGTTCAGGGGTTGTAATATGTGAGAATGACCGAGAAGTAACTCACACCAAAGAGTGCAGAGAAACGTCAGCAAGTGTGTCATTGACTTTACTGCATTGAAATGAAATGTCGTGTGGCCAGGGCCTCCCGTCGGGTAGACCGTTCGCCTGGTGCAGGTCTTTCGAGTTGACGCCACTTCGGCGACCTTCGCGTCGATGAGGATGAAATGATGATGATTAGGACAACACAACACCCAGTCCCTGAGCGGAGAAAATCTCTGACCCAGACAGGAATCGAACCCGGGACCTTAGGATTGACATTCCGTCACGCTGACCACTGCATGGAAGGTACAAAATGGGCCTCACGCTGCTCCCGGTGATGGTGCCGCACGGCTTGTGTGCTTGGGGCAGCGCCGATGTTAACGCTGGAATCTGCTGCGTTGGCTTCCAGGCGCCCAGTCTTGCAGATGGAGCTCTCCTACTCACGCCATGGCAAAGTGACCGCCGCGCGTTTTGGTTGCTCCGGTAGCCCGGGAAATGACTGACTGATCCCTCAAGCGAAAGTTGTGGACTCCATGTAGGGCAGCAAAGGGAAACAGCCGACCACCGTCGTTGCAGTGAGCCTTAGCAGCTCTGGATGTCTGCCGAGGACAGATGGGTCAGTGACCATAGACAGCTCTGCACTCGGGAGGCCGCAAGTTCGCGTGCCGGCGCTGCCCGTACGGACGGTAGCTTGCAGTCCACAAGACGATGTCACCTGGGGAGCGGAGCCTAGCAGCCCTCTCGCTCCTCGCGCCACTGCAGGTCCACAGTACAGCCCACCCTGCTCCGTCCGTACAGCAGAGGTTGGTGACCTGTTGAATCCACAGAAGGTGATCGTTGTTTGCCTGCAACTTAAACAATCGTCATTCTCTCTAGTTCTAGACAGGACGGAATGACAACACGACTGTCGGCAATTGACCCTCCGAGGTAGCTTATTTATACGCCTCTGATTTAGTTCCTCAGGAGGGGCAAGTGGGCTGCTCTTTAATCATTACATCAGCTTTCCTCAGCTCGCTTTCGCCCCTACACACGGGTCACTAGGGACTATTGTAACTGCAGCGTGTGTGTTGTTCATAGCATGTCAGCGCTGTTTGCTGTTCTGATTATTTCACATTTGTATACCGTGCCCGCCAGGCCGTGCCTTCTCGCCTGTGAGCGGCGTCATAAACCTGCCTTGCAAAATCGTTTGCTAAATATCAACACTGCCAGCGCCTGCTATCCGATGTGACGGTGGGTTCTGTAACTGCTATCTTCTAGCTCCATCTGCGCGAAGTTTACATTTATTCCCCAAATCCACGTCGATATTTATTCATGGCGCACAACGGAGAGATTTTCAGTTTCCAAGATGCAACAGACAAACCCTAGAATAGTAATAGAAGAGTTGGTAGTTTTTGCACAGAAGAATTACAGAGAAGCAGTGAACCAAACTCATTTCTCATAGAACAAACATAAGATGTCACGAGAGTAAGGCTCTCGTTCAATGGCTTGGCTTCCCTTGATTACCCCCGTCGGAGGTTCGAGTCCTCCCTCGGGCGTGGGTGTGTTTGTTGTCCTTAGTCTAAGTTAGTTAGATTAAGTAGTGTGTAAACCTAGGGACCGATGCCCTTAGCAAATGGTTCAAATGGCTCTGAGCACTATGGGACTTAACTGCTGAGGTCATCAGTCCCCTAGAACTTGGAACGACTTAAACCTAACTAACCTAAGGACATCACACACATCCATGTCCGAGGCAGGATTCGAACCTGCGACCGTAGCGGTCGCGCGGTTCCAGACTGTAGCGCCTAGAACCGCTCGGCCACACCGGCCGGCTGATGCCCTTAGCAGTTTGGTCCCATAGGAACATACCACAAATTTTCAATTTCTTCCCTTGATTGCACAACAGTTGGATGGATCATGACAGGAAGCACATCAGCAGAGCTAGCGGTATTCTCAATAACCTATCTACATATAACTATTGCAGACCAAGAGCGAAGCTTGAGAAATGAATTGCATGTGGTGAGGAGGGAGTCAATATATTAAATGAAGCCATAAGACAATAGACAATACGATATCACATATGTGGTAGATAAAAATCCACCAGAAAGCTACGTTGCAGTGCGAATTTTAGCTGGCAGAGCTGAGAAAACAAGTGCAAGAAGGGCTATCAGTATTGGTCAGAGTACTGCTGCACTTTTAGTTGCAATAACCGCAAGCCTTAAATTGGGTTTGTGGCTAAACTCCATCCGAATAATGAATGCAGCTCATCATCAGCTGAAGAAGAGCAGAACAAGAAGAAAAGCTGATTAAAAATGCTTTCAGTTATCACAGCAGGCAGCTAAAAATGTCTCAGAGGGAAAACTGATTAAAAGGCCTCGAGATCGCTACTACCTAGACGAGCAGGTGGAATCAAATGGCTCTGAGCACTATGGGACTTAACATCTGAGGTCATCAGTCCCCTAGAACGTAGAACTACTTAAACCTAACTAACCTAAGGACATCACACACATCCATGCCCGAGGCAGGATTCGAACCTGCGACCGTAGCGGTCACGTGGGTCCCAACTGTAGCGCCTAGAACCGCACGGCCACTCCAGCCGGCAGGTGGAATCCTATTCATAATTCCAGTGCAGGGAACTCTTTCAGCAATAGGCTCTTAAGTGGGTGGCACGGCAGCTGTCATCAGAACAGTGGAAAGTGGGGAGAACGCACAACAGCAGCTTGACGAAATAAAAAAAAAAATCTTGATAGGTTTATGAAATCTGTGGCTATTGGGAAACTACAATATTTAATACAGAAAGGTTTTGGATTGTGCATAGAAAAAGTTACTAGTTATACTGTTCAAAAGGTCACTTAACAAATATCGATATGCTTAAATTTATTAAAAAGTTCTCCATTCCAGGATTTCGTGTAGTGTTCACGTCAAATATACTACCTAAAGCTACACAGAAATCTAATGATCGTGCAGTTCTAAATGTAGACGTTGTGGGGGGACCTGGAATTCACTGCGTGGTATACTTTTAGAAACTGAAATAGCATCTGCTTCTTTCATTCATTCGGCCACTAGAAAAATTATGCCACTACTTTTCCACTGACCATGAATTCTACAATTTTCGACTGTACCAAAGGTTCAGTACTTACCTGTGTAGGCATTTGTTTCTCATGTTCATCCTGACAGCTATGATCATGCACATCAGTTCATCAGTGCAGCTTCAGCAGTGAGTTAATACACTTTGACATTATAAGAGATTTCATCAGTAGCTTACTATATGCGAATTACTTTCCAGCAATCCAATTAAGCAAAAGAGATTGGAGCATTGGAATGGTATGGTTAGGAACGTACAACAGTATTCCTAATATCACACCATCAAAAGACGATCTACATCCAGGAAGTGGTAAAGTTGTGCAAGTACCCCATGGAGCAAACGACGCAGACTATTTGAATATATATTTAAAACTGGTCTCGAGTTATCTTTCAACATCAATAGGCTTCTTTAAATAAGACGATGTAAAGATTCCAGAATGCAAATCAAGAACAACTACCAAAATGAGTGATTTAGAAGCAATACCCTCGGTGTCGCGAAGCAGCTTAAGGAGCTTAACAAAGGCAAGGCTTCTGGTCCAGGCGGTATACCAGTCAGGTTCCTTTCAAAGTATGCTGATACAGTAGCTCCATACTTAGTAGGCATATACAACCACTCGCTCGTCCAAAGATCTGTACCTATGGAAAGTTGCAAAAGTCACACTAGTGCCCAAGAAAGGAAATATGGGAAGGTTGCTAAGTTATTGAACCATATCACCAACGTCGATTTGCAGCAGTATTTTGGAACATATAATGTGTTCGAAGGTTATGAGTTAGCTCGAAGAAAGTGATTTATTGACAAATAGCTAACATGGATTCGGAAAGTATTTTTCTTGTGAAGCATAACTAGCTCTTTGTTCTCAAGAAGTAATGAATGCTGTTGACAAGGGATGTCAAATAGATTCCGTATTTATGTATTTCCAAAAATCTTCTGATACTGTTCGTCAAAAGCGATTTGTAATGAAACTGAATGACTATACCATCTCAGTTAAGAGACTGGGTTTGTGACTTCCAGCCATAGATTAGAAATATCTCTGGAGTGAGCATTGCGTCCTGCGCATGTTGTCAACATTAAACTGGAATTGTCACGTGATCTAGGGACGACGTCGATTGTTTAGCGCCAATTCGCGTCCGCCATCAGGTAACGTCACGTCTCGTCACATAACACCAAAACATTCTACAATACCTTTCGAATGGAGGCATTCGCACAGGTCGTCAACGGAACGTTACGTCATTTCACTGTACGTCAAGGTTTCTCGGGAAGAAAATTTTGACGGTACCAGTCTGTTAACATAAGTTAACCTATTTATACAGCGCTCATTCTCCTTATAATAGTGGATTTTGTACTGTTGTTTCTTCATAATCTTTATTTTATAATAGCGCTTTGTTTTAGTGACAAATTGGAGATGTTCCATGACGACTGGGATATTTTTTCCACTTTCTTACACAACCGAGGTCGTATGTCTGAAGGCGAAAAGTTATTTAGGTTTTACGATAACACGTCGGCGCTGACGCCTACAATGTATATGTATAAGAACATAAGTAGACGAAGCAAATTCCCCATATGACATTTTAAGCAAAAAAGTCAGCTTTAATGAATGAGTAAAATACAGTTGTTTATGACGTTATTAATTACGTAAGAAAAAACATAATGGATAAGTTTAACAGGTTTCATTAATTCGTTTGAAGCTTTCTTTGATGTGTATGAATGTATATATTTTCGCTAGCAAATAATTGTCGATGTTTTGAAACGTTGTCTCACTTCTCAGTAATTTACCAAACATAATTGATCAAGAACATAGGTTATAAAGTTTTCTTTGGCCATTGACAAATTTTGTCGTTGTTAGCTCCTCAGTTCTGATACTATACTCTAACATTTTATGCATATTAGGGATGGTGACTCAAAACCCCAATTTCGCCGTTCAGTACTGTGTTAAGCGACTTGACGAGATGTGACATGAAAGACATTGTAAATACATGCTGACGTGAAGCTTCTGTGACGTCATGCTCGTTCATTTTGCTCTTCAAAGCTAAGAGCCCAATTTATTTCAAATATCAGACGTAAACTGCTATGGTGCCTGCAAACGTCTATACTAAATCCACAGCACTTACGAAGGGAATCTGTGTTTACTAGCGATATGACAACATTCAAAATTTATAGGACAAATGTCGGACAAATCTACGGCGTCCCGAGATCACGTGACCATTGTGGCAACGGATGTTGACAACACAAAATCAATTCTGCGCTTCTGAATGCTCACTCCAGAGATGTTTCTACTCTATGCTTCCAGCCAGAGATGCCATAGTTTGTAGTACTTGACGGAAAGTCATTGAGTAAACAGAAGTAACATCTGACGTCCGCCAAGGAAGTGTTATAGGCCCTCTGCTCTTCCTGGTGTACATACGCGATTAGTAGACAATCTGATCAGCCATCTTAGATTGTCTGCAGATGATACTGCCGTTTGTCATCTTGTAAAGTCATCAGACTATTAAAACCAATTTGCAAAATGATTTAAACAAGATATCTCTATGGTGTGAAAAATGGCAACTGACTCTAAATAATGAAATCTGTGAAGTCATCCACATGACTACTAAAAGAATCCGCTAAATTTCAGTTATACAAAAGTAACTCGTATCTAAAGGCTGCGAAATGAAATAAATACGTAAGCGTTACAATTACGAATAACTTAAACTGGAACGATAATGTGGGGAACGCAAACTAAAAATTGTGATTTATTGGCAGAAAACTTAGAAAAAGCAACAGGTCTACTAAAGTGACTACTTACATTATGCTTGTCTGCCCTGTTCTGGAGTATTGCTGTGCAGTGTAGGATACGCCTCAGATAGGATTGATGGAGGACATTTAAAAAGTTTAAAGGAGAGCAGCTTGTTTTTTAATATCGCGAAATTGGGAAGAGAGTTTCACGGATATGATACATGAATTAGGGTGGCAGTCATTAAAAGAAAGGCGTTATTTTTGGATGGGACCTTGTCATGAAATTTGAATCACAAACTTTCTCCTCAGAGTGTAAAAATTTTTTGTTGGTTCCCATCTACTTAGGGAAAAATGACTATCATAATAAAATAACAGAAATCAGAGCTCCCACGGAAAGAGTAAAGTGTTCGTTTTTCCCGCATACTGTTCGAGAGTGGAACGGTAGAGAAATATCTTGAAGGTGTTTCAGTGAACCCTCTGCCAGGAACTTAACTGTGAATTGCAGAATAGTCGTGCAGATGTAGACGCAACTGCTTAAAACGGAAGTAAGGAAGACGAAGGGTCAACAGACTTTACGCGGGGACGTTCCACATGATCACCACTGGATTCCTCAAAGGATCAAATATAGCAGAAGGATCAGAATGAATTTTATAAGTCAGCTTATTTAGTGAGTATGCTAATAGTTGGTGTAACTCAGGTCAAGTGCAATACTGTAATGAATTTGTATCGCAGTGTTAACTAATTGACGCAATCTATGCATTCGTCCCTACAATCAGCCCAGAATAAGGAATTGTAGAGACGCCAAGCAATGTCATTTACTTCCCAGTCGTCTTGTGTTGAATACTGATGACCAAGATGGGCATCTTGCCGACTTTCACAGCGAATAGGTCATAATAATGGTTACATTTGAGGCAAGGTGGTCGTATGGTATAAAACCAACATACGCATCCAGCAGCACGACACTTTATAACGAAAACACAACGTGTTAAGACCGAAGAACCATCAGTTCCTTAAACTGCTGGACTTGAAACCATGCAAGAACAATGATACTGCTCAACATAAGTGCCCCAATCCACTATGATGAAGCGAATCATTCGTCAGGAATATTTCTCGTACAGACCTTTTGCTTCAGCACTGTTCGACAACAATCATACGATCAGAATAATTGCGATCCAGCGCCAATATGCTTGAACCAATCTAAGCAGCAGTTTTCTTTATTTGAGGGGGAATTTGTGAGAAGTGGAAAATCTATAGTAACATCTCACACATAAGACATTCGCTGTCCTGTTTTAGAAACTAATAAACGAGCTGGATGGGGTTGAAATTGACTGCACTTGGAATGTAGATATTTCATTAGTCCTAAAAACATACGTTTTAGCATAAAAACCAAACCTGAACAGTTCCGAAATTCCAGGATGGTTTATGGAGAAACTTACATAAACAGAAGGATACGAACGTTTTAATGCATGCATAACGCCCAAGATTTTTGAGGACATTTTATGGATTCTAGTTACGTAAGGCAACAACTGTTTTTCGTGTGAAGCAGAGTGGGTGGTAATGCACATATCCAGGTAAGAGCTGCCCGTTATGAAGAGAATAACGCTTTCCAGTGTCAAATAAGTCGACAGCGTGTTGCACGTAGCTGGTAAAACACTGTCATTACGCGCTTATGTGCAGCATGAAACGACGTTTGGTTAAGAAGACCTTTATTTTGCGGTGTACTGGTGGTCATCAAAATATTATTAATAAACTGTTTACTTCACCGAATGAATTCCATATCATATAATTTAAAGCAGTGTAGGCATAGACAGTTGTCCGACAGCATGTATTTTACCTTTAAGAAACACACATTTGAGTATCTTAAAGTTTCATTTAGCGTAACTTACAATTAGTAATAATATATCTAATACATAAGTAGGACCTACTTCCAAGAGCGTAGCAACACCTGTGTACGTGTGCTACGGCTTCTGACCAATCATCGCATTTATGTGTGTTTACATCAAGTTTATTCTTAGGATGAACGGATTATAGTTCTTTCATCGTTTGTGAAGGTGATGAAGATGATTTATTTAAGTACAAACTGTCCACACTCTAGGACATTTCTCGAATTTTTTTACGAAGGGTTTCAACGTCTACATTAAGAAACGCTATATCACTGTAATTGTCTTCTCAAGAGCTATCGAATGCACTTCTGAAAGAATACGGTTCCACTTTTAAAAAACCGACTTGCTTCAGTATATCCATTAATACCAGCGCTAAAACAATTAACCAAACAAAAAAGAAAAAAAGTGCCCCTCGTCGCTCTAACATCGCGAAAACCGCGTTTTGATCTGTGTAACCGTTCATTAAAGGAAAGGGGTGTTATGTCTTATGTGAGTCATCCTGTATCTCTCTCTCTCTCTCTCTCTCTCTCTCTCTCTCTGTGTGTGTGTGTGTGTGTGTGTGTGTGTGTGTGTGTGGTGTGTGTATGTGTGTGTTCAAAAATGTGTGTGAAATCTTATGGGACATAACTGCTAAAGTCATTAGTCCCTAAGCTTACACACTACTTAACCTAAATTATCCTAAGGACAAACACACACACCCATGGCCGAGGGAGGACTCGTACCTCCGCCGGGATCAGCCGCACAGTCCATGACTGCAGCGCCTTAGACCACTCGGCTAATCCCGCGCGGCATGTGTGTGTGTGTGTGTGTGTGTGTGTGTGTGTGTGTGTTTTTGTACTTATCAACGGATTTCTTTCTTTTGAGCCACAAACAAGGCAGACACTACGTTATGGGCCACTATGTTTGGGTGAGCCAGCTCACACCATCACAGTAGCCTTTCGATTTTTAATGCATGTGTAAGCATCATATATGTGTATGTATATAAACTTATAGACTGCTGTTTTTTCTATTGTGCCGGTTCACTGCACTGTCAGTGTCACAGGGGTGGTGGCCCGATGTGATAAAATCAATTCAGATCCTAGACGACGATTTGCTTCAGGACTTTCAACCTGATATCACAGGTGGTGCTGACAAGGGCATGGACATGCTACAGAAAAAGCTTGAGGAGGAATGTACACACTTGACTTATTCGTTCAAGGAAGAGTTTGTAAGTATCAGACTCCCTTTCATGTGTAAGAAAAATTTCTCATGGTGTTTCAGAAATGCTGAACAATTTAAGCCTGCCACTTCCAGCTATGGCATCATGACCGTTAGCACCCGCACCCTCATCCAGACACAGAT
This sequence comes from Schistocerca americana, assembly GCF_021461395.2. Lineage (NCBI taxonomy): Eukaryota > Metazoa > Arthropoda > Insecta > Orthoptera > Acrididae > Schistocerca > Schistocerca americana. The sequence goes on from NC_060121.1 coordinate 570,886,175, forward strand.
ATCGCCAGCATCCGGGCAGTCGCATGCAGCAGCACACCTGCAGATATGCTCGCCCCTGCCTGGACCGTCCTGAGCGGCAATGATGTCACCTACACCATTGATGGCTACATCACTATCACTAGACCTGCGAGTGTCAGCATCACCAACACCTTGACTGATGAAATCTGAATGGGCCTTACTAATGCTGACAATCATCTATCGGCCAGCAGCAGCTTCTCTGCCATTTCTGTTAGTGATGACGAGGATCAGGTATGTCGCACAGCATTGCCATTTTCAGTAATTCAAGATGCACTTGCGAACAGGATATCATTTGCTTTCATCTATAATATGGTCAGGTATCATGATCCGATCTTTTCATTAAAGGAATGCCTACCCATTTTGGAAAGGACACTTTCCTAGATCATAAATGCTCCAAGGTATGCTGCCATTTAGTATACTGCTACACAGTACTGCCATTTTATTCTTTTGCTAAATCAACGTGTTTCTAAAAACTCCATAAGACATACGCTGGATGACAACGGCTTGGTATTTTAGAGCACCTCTGTTGTGAGTGGCTTGAAAAATCTGCCTTAGATTTAATAGCGGTTTTATTGAATTCCAGGAAAGAGATTCCGGGAAAGCTTTTAGGAGATCCTTTAAGTGGTGATTCAAACACATATGTTTGATCCAATACATTTAGATTCCTCTTATATCCTTCTTTCAAAGGATACAATTAATAGCCTGCGGCAGTTATTAAAGTTGAAATGATGACAATTGTTGCTTTGTGTGGCCACTCCTGGGTTGCGAGAGTAATTATATATCTGCAGTGTACGAGTCAGTAACGAATAGATTATATTCGTGAGTATTCTAGGATATCGGTAAATTTGAGAGACAGAAACACACATAGCTTCCAAAAATACAAAACAATCTCTGTTGCAAGTGTTTTATCAGTAATGATGCCTTTCATAGCGTTGGCACCTCTACAGATTATCTTGAACGGTGGAGACCACATGTCATTTTCAATCTTAACTCGCATCGGCTGGTGTCCTAAAAATGTCATTGATTTTGTCTTTCTGATGGAGACTTTCAGATTGTACTCTCTGGCTATTTTACATACATTAAAGACTGCTTCTTCTAAATCAGTTTCATTCTGACTTACCATTACTTGGTCGCCAGCAAAAAGTACTGTACTAACACCCACACCCTTAATTTTGAAAAGTTTATTTTCTGTACACCAGTGGTGGGAGGCGACACCCTTATAGCTCCATGGTTTACTTCAGCCATATTTTGTCTGCTGCCTGCTATTGTTTTTGTATTTTGTTATTCATATATAAACTCTGTACAGCTCTGTTTCTTAAAATTTCCTGCAGCTTGTTTCGATTTACTTTATCAAACGCCTTTTCATGGTAAACATACGTTTCGAGCATGAGTTGCCTTTTCGAAAACCATGTTGGACATTAGATAATACAGTTGCAACTTTTAACAACCGATATACCGGTGTGCGGGAGATGCAATGATAACCACGTGCTTTATTGCCTGTCGTAGAAGCAAAGGGTACCTGCCACGTTGTTAACAGCACGTTCTCAACAGTGCAAAGTGAATGTCTCTGTCGGAGGATTAGCACGGCTTTCCTAAACAGAGGCGCGGACCAGGTGGCTTCGAAGATGTCTGTCGTCTGGCTACGTAGTCAGCAGTGAGGAAATGAAACTTTTAACGTGCCCCACAGGTTACAGCGTAACTTCTATAGTGTGGCTTTAAACTGTAAGCGTAGGCTTCCGCGGCCGTTGTCTTCTTCAATAAAATTCTTCAGGGTATCAGACCGCATCGTCATAATTTAAAATGCGCCAACGTTTCGGCCAGCGTTGCAGCTAGCCTTCATCAGGGCCTTACGTTAACTGCTAAATGAACACACTTGGTTCCTTAAATAGCTAGTGAGCAGGAAACCCGGGTTCAAATCCCGATGCAGCACAAATTTTCAACATCTCCCTAACTAATCTAAGGACATCACACACATCCATGCCCGAGGCAGGATTGCGGTTGATAAGGTCTACCGTTCACCAACTGCCTACACAAACTTGGATGCACTAAGCTATTGTCATGGACCGAAGAAGGTATCACACAAAAGAGGCCTAAGCTAAATCTCCTGGTAATCACTAACTGCAATAGTTCAGAAGCTCTGACATTTTAAACTTTTCCCATTGATTTCAATCAATGGCTGCTTGCAGTCAATATCTGTAATTCCTTTTTATCATCATTCACGATGACTGCTGAATGATGTCTGATCTTTCGAACATGTCCAAAACGACAGACGCCAAACACCTGTATAAATTTAAGGCGAGACGGCCAATGATCTCTTCAGCGCAGATGCACACAAGGCTCGAACTCCTACGGGAATCGGGGAAATGCCGCGAGTAATGAAGATATTGGGCAAGGGCGCCACATCAGTAGTGTGTGAATAGGTTGAGGATTCGCGTCTGATGGGAGGGGTACTAGGATGGTCTGTACAGTTTCAATGGCTCCATACTCAGAGCATTTACCTAGTGAGCAGGAAACCCGGGTTCGAATCCCGATGCAGCACAAATTTTCAACATCTCCCTAACTAATCTAAGGACATCACACACATCCATGCCCGAGGCAGGATTCGAACCTGCGACCGTAGCGGTCGCGCGGTCCCAGACTGTAGCGCCTAGAACCGCTCGGCCACCCCGGCCGGCTGCGAAAGCTGTCTGCAACTAGTAAAAATATGTTTTATATAATGTCAGAAGTGTTGAAGTGACGTTTGATAAGTTTTTGTTTGCATTTCTTTTAAAAATTTTACCTTTTGTTCTTCAAGAAATTGGGTTTTCTAGCGCTATCGACAAATTTGTAATTTTTTTTAATTTGTGCTACAACATTCCTCTGTTTCACTTTAAAAATCAACAACATCGAATATCACCTTTACTGCTACGCGGTCTGGGGCGCCTTGTCACGGTCGGCGCGGCTTCCCCAGTCGGACGTTCGAGTCCTCCCTTGTGCATAGGTGCGTGTGTGTTGTCCTTAGTGAAAGTTTGTTTAAGTTATATTAAGCAGTGCGTAAGCTTAGGGACCGATGACCTCAGCATTTTGGTCCCATAAGACCTTACCACAAGTTTCCAAATTTATCACCTTTATTAACCCTGACAATTTCAATTTTGATATAAATACTGTTAACTTTTAAGCAACATATAGTAGGACGATTAATGTAGAACAAAATGTTCCGAGGGTTACGTGGCCCTTTAATACACTGAAGCGCCAGAAAAGACTGGCATAGGCACGCTTATTCAAATACAGAGATATGTAAACAGGCTCAATACTGGACTACGGTCGGCAACGCCTGTGTAAGACACAAATGTCTAGCGCAGTTGTAGGATCGGTTACTGCTGCTACAATGGCAGATTATCAAGATTTAAGTGAGTCTGACCGTGGTGTTACAGTCGCCGCACAAGCGACGGGATACAGTACCTCCGAGGTAGCGATGAAGTGGGGATTTTTCCGTACGACCATTTCACGAGTGTACCGTGAATATCAGAAATCCGCTAAAACTTCAAACCTCTGACATCGCTGCTGCAGGAAAAAGATCCTGCAAGAACAGGGCCAACGGTGACTGAAGAGAACGGTTCAACGTGACGGCAGTGCAACCCTTTCGCCAATTGCTGCAGATTTCAATGCTGGGCCATCAACAAGTATTAGCGTACGAACCATTCAACGAAACATCATCGATATGGGCTTTCGGAGCCGAAGGCCCACTCGTGCACTCTTGATGATTGTATGACACAAAGCTTAACGCCTCGCCTCTACCTGTCAACACCGACATTGGACTGTTGATGACTGGAAACATGCTGCCTGGTCTGACGAGTCTCGTTTCAAATTGTATCGAGCGGATGGACGTGTACGGGTTTGGAGACAAGCTTATGAATCCATGGACCCTGCGTGTCAGCAGGGGACTGTTCAAGCTGGTGGTGGCTCTGCAATGGTGTGGGGCGTGTGCAGCTTGAGTCATATGGGACTCACGATAGTCTAGATATGACCCTGACAGGTGACACGTGCTTTAGCATCTTGTCTGATCACCTGCATCAATTTATGTCCACTGTGCATTCCGAATGACTTGGGCAATTCCAGCAGGATAATGCGACACACCACACCTTCACAACTGCCACAAAGTGACTTCAGGAACACTCTTCTGAGTTTAAACACTTCTGCTGGCCATCAAACTCCCCCAGACATGAACATTATTGAACATATATGGGATGCCTTGCAACGTGCTGTTCAGAAGAGATCTCCATCCCCACGTACTCTTAAGTATTTGTGGACAGCCCTGCAGGATTCATGGTGTTAGTTCCCTCCAGCACTACTTCAGACATTAGTCGAGTCTAAAAAAAATGGCTCTGAGCACTATGGGACTTAACATCTATGGTCATCAGTCCCCTAGAACTTAGAACTACTTAAACCTAACTAACCTAAGGACATCACACAACACCCAGCCATCACGAGGCAGAGAAAATCCCTGACCCCGCCGGGAATCGAACCCGGGAACCCGGGCGTGGGAAGCGAGAACGCTACCGCACGACCACGAGATGTGGGCGATTAGTCGAGTCTATGCTGTGTCGTTTTGCGGCACTTCTGCGTGCTCTGGGGGTAGTGCTTCTTCACGACAACGCTCGACTCTACGTTGCTCAACAAACACAGGAGCTTTTGAAGGAATTTGGGTGGACTGTTATGCCCCATCCCCCATACAGCCCGGACTTAGCCCCCAGCGATTATCACCTCTTCCCCAAGGAACACTTAGGCGGCAAACGCTTCAAGAGCGGCGATGAAGTCCGAGCAGAGGTCACACGCTTCCTCAACAGGTTGGTAGGAGACTTCATCAACTTAGGAATACAAAAGATGGAGCACCGTCTTCAAAGGTGTGAAGTCCTTATGTTAGTTAGGTTTAAGTAGTTCTAAGTTCTATGGGACTGATGACCTCAGATGTTAAGTCCCATAGTGCTCAGAGCCATTTGAGCCATTTTGACTTAGGAATTATAGTAGAAACAGAGAACGTCTGATGGGTTACAAAGTTGCAGTTCAGTTATATGGAGTAGAATCAACTGTGCAACAAGCTGAAAAACATCAAGTATTGCATGAGAACTGAGTGCAGTCCATTCCTTTGTAACATCAATATCTCTGGCAGCAACAGACCATCCATTGTCAAGATGTTTGGGGTTAATTTGAAGAAGTTAGCATCTTTAGACCTAACGCAGTGATACATTTAAAGCGTCCAAGTGTCATGAACTTCCTTGTTCCCTTCAGTGTAGTATGCATCGCTGTGGACTGAGTCAGTCTTTGGCAAAGGTATGTTAAACTGATCATCAATGATAGTCAGGTATCTATTGGGAAATGAAGTTCACAATGAGGAGGAGGAGTTAAATGTAGTTATAGGTGTGTATATGTGTGCTATACCTAAGTCTGCTAGAATTACTTCTATAAACAGAATTTGCATACAGGTGGAGTTTACACATTGCATTCCTATTAGTCCTCCAATTTGTTTACATGAAATACACGCTGAATTTAAAGCATACAAAAAACAGTTATTTGGAAAGTATTGCAGTGTGATGATTGGGGTTGGTGTAGAAAAAAGGGAATGACAATTTTTTTAACAAAGGTGATTTATTTCCCTTAGTTCAGGAAATGCAAAATCTGTATTAACAATGCTTAAAAGTAGTATCAAAATACATACTAATAAATAAGATATTTTTGCAACTTGTATAATTTTTATTCCATCATATACGTACACCAGAGGCTTGACACTTCAGATGTTGGAGAGAGAATCTTAGTAGTTCAAAAATTTGCGATATCAGGGAGAAGACAGCACATTTATGACCTACGCAGTCACTTACTCTTCAGATGACAATACACTTGATGCTTTAGAACTAACAACTATTACAGGTTCCTGAAGTTTAATACTAGCTGTATCCCTTTCTGTAATTAATACATAATTGTTCCAACATATAGTATGTATAAAAAATCTTTTTCATGAAATTTACTTCATATACAACTTCTATGGTATTCATCCAAAACAGGAGAAAAAATTCTGCACAGGTCTTCCATATTTCTGTAGAAGCGTCTACGATTGGACCAAAATTGGCGGCATTATATGAAACCCCATGTATTTAAGTGTGTTATTTAGCTGGATGGAAAGGTGGTAACTTGTGAGGTAGAAGCCATGGAGACGGAAGGTGTGGCTGATGCAGCCTATAATTATTGCCACGGTTTTGGAGAGGTTAATATAAAGAAGCCTTTGGTTACACCAGGAGGTAAACTGATTAAAGTGGATTTGAAGGGATCTTTGGGATTTCTGGAGCACTGGATAGAAGGTGAGGAAAGCGATGTTACCAGCATACTGAAGGAGGTGGACAGGAGGGGGTGATTTGTGCATATTGGCGGGAGATAACACAAGCGATTTTTTTGACACTGCTCATTGCGAAAGGCAGCTGATTAGCAGTTATTGCAGTGAATAGTAAAAGACTGTCGATATGAACAAATGCAATGTAGTGCATGTGAACGTGAAAACATATTACTTGAATGCAGCTTTGGAATTAGTATGGAGTCAATCTCTCGCAATGACATCCTTCTAGGATTTTTCTCGATGTTCTGTCACCATCGAAACAGAGGGAGAAGTTACCATTTTCATATGTTTTAGTAGAATGTACCTTCAACTACTCGAATAGCGTACGAGACGGAGGGAGAAGTTACCATTTTCGTGTGTTTTAGTAGAATATATCTTCATCTACTCTAATGGTGTACGAGACAGGGAGGTGAGCAAGATCCTGGTCGACTCAGCATGGCGGGTTAGTGACCATTGATCAGATACACTGGCCAGCAAGAGTACGATTTTTACGGTTTTTAGGCTGTTCTTAACACATTTGTAAGCAAATTATGGACAGGTTTGCAATCCGAGCTCCATGAAAATACGATAGACAAACAGTTACAATACATTAAAGGACAGTTTGAAATCTTCCACCTTGTCTGTTTCTCTCAAGTATTGAGTTTCCTATGACCTGTACAATTGGACACGCCATTTTCAAGCGCAGTAGGTGTCGAAATGGTGTACAGTTATCCTGTTAACAAATGGTGATATAGCCGATCTGATAGTTGGTGTTCGACAACGAAAGCGAACACATGTAGTGTCCTATAATGAAATTCTGACGCAAGCTCTTTATGTACTCGCTTTCAGGTAGGATATATCGTCGTTTATTAATGGGATAATTATCCACCATATCGACACCTACTGCACTTGAAAATGGCCTGTAAGGCCGAAATTGCTCAATCGTGCATGATGTAATAAATTGAATACTTGTGAAAAACAGCCGAGGTGGAAAACCTCAGCAGAACAAAGTTTACACAATGCAAGAAAGTCGAAGCACTTATCTTCCTTCTCTCAGGTTACCTTGACGACTGTGGTTATGGGAAGGACAACCAGTCACGAAGTTAAGTAAGGATAAATTGGCCAAATTATGAAAAAAGGGGCCCCATTCGACGGGATAAGCGCTATGAAAGAGAGAGAGAGAGAAAGAGAGAGAGAGAAAGAGAGAGAGAGAGAGAGAGAGGCCTACGTATACACACTTACACTGAGGTGACAAAATTCATGGGATAGCGATAAACACATATACAGATGGCGGTAGTAAAGCGTACACCAGTTATAAAAGGGGAGTGCACTGACGGAGTTGTCATGTGTACCATGTGAGCCACGTGAAAAGATTTGCGGCGTGATCACGGCCGCACGGGAATTAACAGACTTTGAGCGCATAGTGGTAGTTGGAGCTAGACGTGTGGGACAGTCCATTTCGAAAATCGTTTGGGAATTCAGTGTTCTGAGATTCACAGTGCCAGCAGCATGCTGAAAATAAAGAATGTCAGGTATTAATTATCACTGCAGACTATGCAGTGTCCGACTATCTCCACTTAATGGCCGAGAGCAGCGGCATTTGCATAGAGTTGAGTTGTCAGTACTAACAGACAAGCAACACTGCGTGAAATAACCACAGAAATCAATGCGAGACTTATGACGAACGTATCCGTTAGGACAGTGTTTTGAAATTTGGCGTTTGTGGGCTGTGGTAGCTGACGACTGACGTGGGTGATATCGCCAGCAGTGCCTCTCCTGGGCTTCTGACTTTGGAGTAGGACCCTAGGCAATGAAAACGGTGGCCTCGTCAGATGAGTCCCTATTTCAGCTGGTAAGAGCTGCTGATAGGGATAGTGTGGTGCAGACCCCACAAAGCCATGGTCCCAAGTTGTCAACAAGGCACTGCACAAACTAGTTGTTCCATAATGGTGTGCGCTGTGTTTGCATGAAATGAAACGATATCTAACTGGAAATGGTTATTTTCGGCTACTTGGAGACCATTTGCAGCCATTAATGGACTTCATGTTCTCAAAAAATTATGTAATTTTTATCGATGACAATGTGCCTTGTCCCCATGGCACAACTGTTCGCAGTTGATTTGAAGAACATTCTGGACAATTCAAACGAATGATCTGGCCACCCAGATCCCTCAACATGAATTTCATAGAACGTTTATGTGACATAATCGAGAGTTTAGTTCTTGCACAAAATCCTTCACCGGTACCACTTTCGCAATTATGGACAGCTACAGAGTCATCATGGCTCAATGTTTCTGCAAGGGACTACTGATGACTATTCGAGTCCTTGTTTCGTCGAGTTGCTGCCTACACTGAGCAAAAGGAGGGAGGACATGACATTAGGAGACATTCCTTGACTTTTATCTTGTCAGTGTCTTGTACATCTGTAGGATTGACCTTTGTATCTGCACAGTGAGTGTACTAATGTGTGCAAACTTACATTATCACTTAGTGTGCAAATGGACAAAACATCTGAACTGTCTTCTCAAGCCCAGGATGTCAAATAGACATTCTAAATAAATATGACCCTGGCCCTGTAAGGCAGCTAATATCAGGTCCAGACCGTAACAAAAATCATCAGAAATGCTGCTATCACATAACTAGAACGCATAAATTAATAAAGATGAAAGTTTGGGGTCTATTCTAAAAAGACAACATAGCTTTCCCTTTTTTATTCTACATATAATTTATCAACTGTCGCTTTCAGGGGTCAAGTGTTCAACAACAATAATGTTCAATTACTTAAGACACTCAATAACAAAATATTTAATTCTTGGACATACCGAAATGATGATTATTAAAATCTTTATCTCTACATATGAAAATTTTTTATCACAGGGAAGAATGATTAATAAAAATCCTCATCAGCTCATTTACATCGACGCTGTCGTAGCTGGTCAATACACTGAGTTGGTGGGGAATAAATTTACTTTTTGAACCAATGGGAGCCGCCCAGAGCGGCCGAGCGGTTCTAGGCGCTACAGTCTGGAACCGCGCGACCGCTATGGTCGCAGGTCCGAATCCTGCCTCGGGCGTGGATGTGTATGATGTCCTTAGGTTAGTTAGGTTTAAGTAGTTCTAAGTTCTGGGGGACTGATGACCTCTGAAGTTAAGTCCCATAGTGTTCAGAGCCATCTGAACCATTGTTCTGCTGTGTATGGTGCTTGTTTACTGACAGATTTACTTTCACATCGCACTGTAGATACACATCGTATTTTAAAATTATAGATAAGTCTGCCACACGATGACACTCTGTTGAACCTACCTGCAGAACAGTAAAGATATTAGCAGCTTTGTGGCTGTCATACATAAAATGTATCTGAGAATAAACGATACTGAGAATAAAGACCTCAGGCAGATGCTCCGAGAAATCTGCTATGACGATAGAGACATCAAGTTAAAGCTTTCCAAGAAATAGAAACGCGTAGATGCTCAAAGTTACGAGACTACCCGCCTATTATGCTCCTTGCTGTCCCTTGACCGAAATATCGTAAAAGAGACAGAACTCTAGAAGAATAAGCCGTGAGACTTATTTTACGTGATAGATGAAGAAAACTTCGTAAACCAAGATAGCTAAAAAAGCATTTCATTCGATGGCCAAGTTCGATAGAGCTATGCTGACATCATCTTATCAATATGTTGAAATGTTTTGAAGCATAAGGTTCGACGATAACAGCATAGCTCTGTCGAAACTCCATATCCAATAAAATTTTTTTTATCGATCCTGTCTTGTGAAGTTTCTTGAGTTACTATACACTGTAGATCGCCTCCATATTGGCGACGTCAGGAATATCTAACTTATTTTACAACAGCACAAGACGATAAAAGATATGCTGCACTCGATTAAAGATAGTCTTGGCTTCAGGGTTTCTGCTATTAATAGCGTTGCTGACCAGTGTGGAAGAAACTAATCGGTTAGTCAATCTATACGGTTTCCGCACGTTATACAGAACACCAAAGGCATACAAAAATTTAGAGGCCAGAACGTGCAACAATAAACTAAACTGGAATAGAGGCTAAAGTGCTACTGGTGCATGGAAACAGACTCTCGATGTGGAAACGTTGCAGAGAAGTTGGTCGTGTTGTTTACGTTGAAATGGGAGCGGTGGCAACAGCAGCGACCTTCCATCGCCAATATCCCGAGATCTCTGGCAGTATGACGCCATGACGGAGGTCGACCGATCACAGGTCAATTGATCTGTTCGAGAAGGCCATCACTGTAGTTGCTACGACAGTCAGTGCTTCCCGAAGAAGCCGACGAAGGTAATAGTTAAAAGATGGAATTTTTACTTCTATTTATGGAGCGTCATCCGGAGCAACGACTATTTGGATCTAGTTACCGTTAAGGCAAGTACCAGATTCAAACAAAACAGAAGAATTGAAATTAATTGTAAATGATTCATTAAGGGGTCGCTTAAAAAACTGTCGCCGTACTAGCTGTTGTGTGGTTTGTCTGTCTAGCCCTTATTTACTTGGATTAACTGAAGAGACACAATGAAGAGCTGCACGATTCGTTGATCAAAGCGTGAGTCTTAAAGAAATGCCAAACAACGAAAAACAAGGCATTACTCGCATGTATGATCTGGATGTTTATTCTTGAACTCGAAGACCGGGCGTTCCAAGAGGAGACATAGCGCTCATTCCGTTATATAAGCATAGACCCAGTTTTATTGACTGTAACAGTTGGATTAAAAAGATTCTCTATATAGGAAGCAATAGAGGCAGTCGTTCCTGTTGTGCAATATCCTCGATGTGAAGAATGAATGGGGAAATATAATACTAGCCTTCCAATCCTTCTCCCTCCAGCCTCAAAATGTCGTTGCTTGCCGATTTCGGATATACATTAATATCATAAAATCAGTCGATAAATGAAGTTCGGGGAGCACTGTGGTTATATTTTTCTTATATTGCATATTACACGAGTTTGTAATTGTCTGTTGGAGTTGTAATACAAAATGAGCATCATAAAGAGAAACTACTACATAAAATTGACTTGGTACTTATCGTAGACTAACTGATGCTAGAAAATCTGTTTTGTGATCGTGGTCTAAGGGTAACTTCACTGACCGTCAGTCAAAATATCCTGGGTTTGATCCCAGCCACAGTTGAGATTTTGAATAAACAAAATCATTAGCTGAGGCGACTGACGGCTTCCGGTATAAGAATCATCGTCATCCTGCCAACGTCCTTACCACAGGGGGGCGGAGGAACAGATGGGTGTTCGGGGTGCCCTGTCACCAAAAACAGAAGACACAGCAATGATCAGCGGTATAAGAAAGCTGAAGGCAAATAAAACCACTTCATTAGAAACTTTTTGTCTTCAGGAAGTGTGTCATGATGATCTCTCCAATGACACAAATTTCCGGATTAGCACCACTTTCGGATTTGAAGGAAGAGAGCACCGAGGAGTAGAATCTGAGAAAAACATTGCAAAATTGGTGAAAGGGTAACGTTCCACGAGATGGAGCGTGATGTGTAGAACTCTGAATGTGGTAGTGGCGCTAGAAAATTAAAAAAAAAGAAAAGAAAAAGAAAACGCCTACAACTATAGTTCAGGTGTTTGAACCGACGTCACAAGCAAACGGCAGGAGACGACGAGATAAAGAGAATATACTACGAAATGGAACGTGTTATTCAGTACGTAAAGGGAGATGAAATGGAGAATCGGAATGCTGTCTTTGGGGAAGAGATGGGTGACAGAGTTACAGGAAAGGGAAAGAAGATTACAGTTTAATGTCCCGTCGACAGCGGGATTATTAGAGACGGAGCACAAGTTTGAATTATGAAAGGATGGGGAAGGGAGTTCGCCGTGTCCTTTTCTAAGGAATCACCCCAGCATTTTCCTGGAGCGATTTAGGGAAATCACGGAAAATTTAAATATGGATGGCCGAGCGGGGATTTCAATTATAGTCCTACCGGATGCGAGTGCAGTGTGATAACAATGCGTGACCTACCTCGGTGCGGAGTTGCGGGAAAAATTTGGTTCGGTAATAGAGATAAAACAGGAGAAATCTTGACCAGTTCTGTAAAATTTTCAGATAACACTATTCGAAAACCTCAATAGGAGGAGGTATACTTGGAAAAGGTCGCGAGGCAATGAAATATAAAAGATGGATTGCGAGTACAACACGAGGGACAGTGGTTCCGAAATCAGATGCTGGATTGTAGGACCCACCCTTGGAACAGATATGGACTTTGACCACGATATAATAACGATGAAGAATAGGTCAACGTTTAACAGAATTATCAGAAATAGTCAGGATATGAGCGAGTGGGATATTAAAATAATGAATAATGATGATGAGAGTTCAGAGTTCTCTAACTGTGTTTATTACGATTCTGAATACCACAGTAGGCAATTCAGATAATGAGGAATGAACATCCGCGTCAAACACCAAAGTTGGGCGGACTAACATAGGTACAAGGAAGGTAACTGGGAAGAAATTGTGGGTAACAGAAGAAATATTTAAATTGATGTATGAAAGAAGAAAATACAAAAAAGGTTAGTAAAAGAATAGAATACAGCAACATAAGTCAACTGATAATTAAATCAATATGAAGATCAAAGAAACAAAAGCGAAGTGGCTGCGGGGAAAACGTGATGTTACAGGAGAAGAAATGCCATTGGAAGGACAGATTCTGCAATAGAAAAGTCAAAATAACTGAAGGGCGCAGAAAAAAAAAATCCCAGGTTAAACACATAGGAGAAGACAGATAGATGGAATGAGTACGTTGAGGACCTCTACGAAGAAGAAGAAGTTTCTGAAAGCGTGGTAGGAGACTTATTTTAGAGCCAGCGTTTAATAGAGCTTTGGGAGACTTGCAATCAGACAACGCATACTCGATAGACAACATTCCAATGGAATTTCTCAGATCATCATGGAAAATGGCACCCAACGATTATTCATATTGGTTTCTAAAATACAGGGTGTTACAAAAAGGTATGGCCAAACTTTCAGGAAACATTCCTCACACACAAAGAAAGAAAATATGTTATGTGGACATGTGTCCAGAAACGCTTACTTTCCATGTTACAGCTTATTTTATTACTTCTCTTCAAATCACATTAATCATGGAATGGAAACACACAGAAACAGAACGTACCAGCGTGACATGAAACACTTTGTTACAGGAAATGTTCAAAACGTCCTCCGTTAGCGAGGATACATGCATCCACCCTCCGTCGCATGGAATCCCTGATGCACTGATGCAGCCCTGGAGAATGGCGTATTGTATCACAGCCGTCCACAATACGAGCACGAAGAGTCTCTACATTTGGTACCGGGGTTGCGTAGACAAGAGCTTTCAAATGCCCCCATAAATGAAAGTCAAGAGGGTTGACGTCAGGAGAGCGTGGAGGCCATGTAATTGGTCCGCCTCTACCAATCCATCGGTCACCGAATCTGTTGTTGAGAAGCGTACAAACACTTCGACTGAACTGTGCAGGAGCTCCATCGTGCATGAACCACATGTTGTGTCGTACTTGTAAAGGCACATGTTCTAGCAGCACAGGTAGAGTATCCCGTATGAAATCATGATAACGTGCTCCATTGAGCGTAAGTGGACGAAACTAAAATGAGCTCTAACATGGAAATTAAGCGTTTCCGGACACATGTCCACATAACATCTTTTCTTTATTTTTGTGTGAGGAATGTTTCCTGAAAGTTTGGCCGTACCTTTTTGTAACACCCTGTATATGAGAGTGGAGCATGCAGTTGGACTTCCGGAAGAATATCAACCATCCAGTTACTAATATACAACGGTGATAAATGCGAAAACTATTGCACAACCAGCTTAATAGCTCCTGTAGCCAACTTACTAACACGAATAATGTACAGAACAATGAACGTGAAAACTAACTATTTGTTACAAGACCATCAGCTTGACTTTCGGCACAGTAAAGAAACTAGAGAGGCAAAACTGATGTTTTGTTTGATAAGAGAAGTAAGAATTAAGAAAAATCAAGTCACTTGCATAACGTTTGTCCACCTAGAGAAAGCGTTCAGAAATGTAAGTGGCGCAAAATGTTTCAAGTCACAGAAAAATAAGTACCTACACACTATAGAGAAGGACAGGTAATGTACTATATCGTATGTATAAGAACCAAGCTGCGAAAAGTATGAAAGACTATGAGAGAAATTCCCATATTAGAAACGTGTAAGCAAGTATGTAGCCTTTCTCACACGCTGAGCAGTGTAGCCGGGCGGTCTAAGGCGCCCTTGTCACGAATGCCGGACATTTGCCACGCCGGACATTTGCCACGCTTGCCCCTACGCCAGGTAGCGATCCCTCAGGTAAGGGACGCCCTTCCTCGTACTACTTCTGTCCACTTTCGAACCACCGTCTCCACATTTTACTCGATACAACCAGTACGTAAGAGACCTTCCTCTTCGACATCTTGGCGAGATACAGAGCTTCTTTTTCGAAATCGAAATATTTATAACTTTTGGGAAACGAAAGCAATACCGACGATTATGTCAGTATAAATATAGATTCCTCAGTCTGTACGGTAGCTTCTTTTCACGCTTACTGATTGCGACAGAAACAGTCCATCGCCATGGGAGCAACAAGAAAGGAACGATGTAAAGAGAATGCGAATGTACGCTAATCATTTCTTTTTGATCACTGCATTTGTGCCTACTTTAATTACTACAACTGCATGCCCAAAACACAACAAGGAAAGAAGAAATGTGTATGTGAATGTTTGAAAAGAAGAACGACATACTCTATATTAATTTACTCTCTAAAATGCGATATCACTTGTGGTGAAACATTAGTTAATAAAGCATAGCGGGACAATGTTCAAAACATGACTGAAAATACTCGTATGTTCACTAAATAGAAATAAGAACATCTATGACTGACATGTCATCTAAAGTGGACGTACAACTTTAAATGTAAGAAATAAGCAAATGAAGTAATACAGAGTGCTATGTTTGTAACGTACGTTGTTGTTCTACATTGTTTAGCTCTGGTATTTACAGGGTCACAGAGAAAGCATCCTAGGTTTTGGAGTGAAAAGCCGTAATTGTAATGATCTGCACTACAACAGAAACAAGAAACACAATTTAAGGAAAAATAAAGTAATGTGTATTCCAGCTCACAAGTGACATTGAAGCAGATAGTTCCTGTGACTTAGTACGGGCAGACGCTACATTCGACAAACGGAATAAATTAATAACTGGCTCACTTTACTGACCCCCCAGTCTCAGATGAAACAGCTGCTGAACAGATCAAAGAAAACTTGAGTCTCATCACAAATAGGAACCCTATTCTACAATTATAGTTGGCGGTGACTTCAATCTACCTTCCGTATGTTGACAAAAATACATTATCAGACCCTATTGTAGATAGAAAACAACTTCTGTAATTGTTCTAAATACTTTTTTTTTAAATTGAACAATTAGTTCACTAGGCCATTCAAATTGTAAACGGTTGCGAAACACACTTGACCTCTTAGCCACAAATAATCCTGAGCATCACGACGGATACAGGGATTAGTGAGCACAGTCGTAACGAGGCTCAACTTCGTAACAAAGAAATTCACCAAAACTAAACGCGAAATATACCTATTGACAAAAGCAGCTAAAAATTCGGTTGACCTCTTTCTAAGAGACAGTCTCCAATCCATCCAAACTATGTAAGTGAAGACCATATGTGGCTTAAGTTCAAAGAAATAGTATCAACAGCACTCGAGAGATTCATACCGAATAAATTAATAAGAGACGGAACTGTTCCCCCATGGTACACAAAACACGACAGAAAGCTGCTGCAGGGGCAACGAAAAAGGCACGTATAATTTAGACGAACGCAAAATCTCCAATATTGGCGAAGTTTTACCGAGGCTCGAAATTTGGTGGGCATTTCAATGCGAGATTCATTTAATAGTTTCCACAACGAAAGTCTCTCTAGAAATGTGGCGGAAAATCCAAAGAGATTCTGGTCCTATGTTAAGTAAACCAGCGGAAAGGCTCAGTAAGTACCTTTACTGCGCGACGGTAATGTTACTGATGAAGTGGAGTTACTAAATGCACTTTTCCGAAATTCCTTCACCGAAGAAGACGAAGTAAATATTCCAGAATTCGAAATGAGAACAGCTGCAAACATAACATAGAAGTAGATATGCCTGGTGTTGCGAAGCAAATCAAATTACACTATCAAATAACTGATGTTGCAGAGGTGCCTGAACTGTCAGTGACAGAGGAAATCATCAAATGAACTGTCAGTGACAGAGGAAATCATCAAATATCTTTTCAAAAAGTCCCTAATGTATACGAAAAGTAGGTCTAATACGGTTCTGATGTTCTTCAATAACAATTAATTTTCAGTAGTAGCTCCTTGCCTAGTTTCAGTTGCTTTTACTGGCCTGTTTAAAGATAATCAACAACTTAGTAAGAAATTTTAATTTTTAAAGGACTATATCTAAATGTACTTAAATAGATTTACATCTACTATAAATGTTTGCTGCTAAACTTAAATAAAAAAAATATTTGAGATACCAAAATTATCAACCTTAGGATCAGATCAGTTTTGGGATGTCAATTTTAGGTTCAATTCAAAGGTTCAGTTCCCATTTTCTTTTACAAACCTTATACTATCAAACTTCCTGGCAGATTAAAACTGTGTGCCCGACCGAGAGTCGAACTCGGGACCTTTGCCTTTCGCGGGCAAGGGCTCTACCATCTGAGCTACCGAAGCACGACTCACGCCCGGTCCTCACAGCTTCACTTCTGCCAGTATCTCGTCTCCTACCTTCCTACCTTCCAAGGTCCCGAGTTCGAGTCTCGGTCGGGCACACAGTTTTAATCTGCCAGGAAGTTTCATATCAGCGCACACTCCGCTGCAGAGTGAAAATCTCATCCTTATACTATCAGTTTAACAAAGCATGATATTTTAGGTGATAGTTGCGACTCTGAAGCTTAAGAAAATAATTTTAAACTCACAATTATTTAATAGTATGGCCATAATATTAGAAGGTAGAAAAAAGTTATCTTAACGTGACAACAATAGGAGCTCTTACTTAAAAAGGAAATTGCTATTGAAAAAAATTAGATGTAACTGTAAATTCTGGTTACAGGAGGATCATTTGAGTGATGTTTAATGTTGGCTTCGTTAATTCACTGCTTCTTGATTACGCGCTAGTAAACCTAGCTGGGACCAGCTAGTTACATCGTTAAGCTCTTTAGGGATACTTTTGTGAGGCTTGAAACACTCTTTAATTTTTACAATAAAGGCTGATTCCCATTACACTTTGCTCAGGCTTTGGACTGTCAAAATAATAAATGACCATTTATCATTTTGGCGTGTTTAAAATCAGCCTAAACAGGCTGAACTAATGTACACTCTATTTACAATTACAACTTAATATTAGCGCCGATAATGCTGCTTCAATGTTTTAGTAATTTTAACTCGATAATCTGCGAGTTCTTAGTGGTATTCATAGTTTTAATGCATTATTTTTAACGTATTTTAGTCCAGTTTCCGAATATGGGCAATGGCTTTCAAGCAAGGCCTAATGTTGCCAGTCTCTTCATAATTCTTTACGATTCTCTCTATACTGTCGTCTAGCTTCAAGTACTTCTTCTTCCTCTTCTTACCTTTAAGATTCATTTCCAATTTCATGTACATGCAGTTTGTGAGCTCTGCTTCCTTTTTCAAGCACTCCACCAAATAGATGATTCTAGGGTGAGGGTTTCCAATAATACTATTTATTTTGTTGTGCCACCCTTCAACAGCATTCGTCGTTCGCTGCCTTTTTCCATAGCAGTTCCACATTTCTATTGGGATATCTTCATTGTCTAGCCAGTTGTCCACAAAGTGGTCAAAAAATTGAGCATTCCGTTATCAGGAGCTTCTGCGTGAATCTCAATCCATCCATTGCTTACGTCCTCCGGTTTTACAAATGCCAGCGCTGCACACATGCTAACGTGAAGTCTTAAATCCTCGTTCTGGCGGTACTCCTCAGTTAGACCGAGAACTTGAATTCTCCTCCATAAACTCTTCTACATGTGGAAATAGCGTCCATTTATTTCAATTGTGGGAAAAACTTGACGAATGGCCGATATCGCAGCTGCCTCAAAATCGACATTCACTTCTTTAGGACACCACTCAAGGATTGCCTGTTTTATCAGACGAACGTATGTGTCTTTCTTCTTATTTGGGAGCAGTGCAAATACAATAGGAAGAATGTTTGTTTCTTTAATCGGGCCTCCTGAGTCTACGTGTATGGTGTAGATTTGTGCGAACTGCTTGCTGCAGCTCTTAAATGTTCCATCCATAAAAAAAAAATGGGAACATGTTTTTAAACTTTCTTTTCCCTTGCTTCCATTAAAAATCATTATTCTCTCCTCTAATCTATCGTCTTCTAGAAGAAAACCAGTGCCATCTCCCATTTTTAAAGATCTTCATGAAAATCAATTTCATAAGAGTTCGTAGGCTCTTGTTGGTTCCCCCGCACTTGACTCCGTCGACGATGCATGGTTCTCTTCATAGATTCTTAATTCGGCGTCACTGTAACAAAGTCATAACCTTTATTATGAAGATTTCCCATTTCATCCGCGTAAATCTCCGATAACTGTGTAGTTTCTTCTTGAGACCTTCTCTTCGCCCTTTCCACTTGCTTTCAGTACTTCTCCGTTCTTCGAAAGCAGCTTTCCCTTGCAATGATCCGCTTTTCAGCGTAAGCACATCCACGTAACAACACCTTCTTTAGATTCCCCCTGTTTAAGATACGCGTAACCATTGTAATGAGCAGAAGGCGTGCCCTTGTTCGTTGTAATAACTTCCATACTGATGGTCACGTAGGGAACTTCGAAAGCAAACTGAGTATAAGGACTTTTGGTTG